>NC_057877.1:15623366-17005866 GCF_019740435.1 Gambusia affinis | reverse complement strand
ACTGAGACAAAGTGTCAAAGCTGAATATTTCTGCAACAGACTTTATAAAACTAACAAAAAATTGTTATAAATTCCAGCAGAACCTGTTCTCTCTTCCAGCTTGGCATACTTAGGAGTGTTGCACATGTTGCACTCTGAACGTCTAGCCCAGTTCACATTGCCACATCTTTAAGCAAAGGAGAAAACATTTTATTTGCCAATGAATGTAGAAGTGAATTTATAACACAAAAATGTTCATGTTAATGCTCATACGTTTTACACTGCCAATCATTTGCACTGAAGAGGCCTCTGCTCTTCTCAGCCAGAGTTTTGCCAATTTCTGTTCCTCCTGCTTTCATCATCTTGGCCTCTGTGGTTTTCTCTGTTGATACCAAACATCAGCTTTATTAAAATACACTTCTTAAACTAAAACGAAATAAACTGTTGCAGCAGAGTAAAGCGTCACCTCTACCACATCTGTTGCAACTCGTTCTTCTAGCGAAGTTCACATTACCACATCTGGAAAAAAAAAACATAATCCATGCATGAGCACGCCAAGTAACAGGACAGGATCGTTCATGTCTTCGTGCAGGCTAAGCTAACAGTCTCAGTTTAGAAACACTGGGCCAAAAGGTCTAGCTCTGACATCTGCACCCGTCTGTCATATTTAAACTGAGCTTACTGGAAACATGATACTCCCGAGTAAGCACAAAAATTGTTGATATACGACAGTAATGTAAACATCGCATACAACAGTGCACGGATAGCTTTCTACCTACACAAACTAACAGCTAATAAGCTAATTTGATTGCCCGCGCCGATCAGCAACATTTACAAATAAAACCACCCTGTAGACTAGTTGACCATTCTGCTGATTTACTGTGCCTACAATGTTCAAAGTTATCATGGTAGAAGCAATAACTAACAATTTTGTTTAATTTTCCAGCGTTAGCATGAGCTACATGCTAGTAGGCCCGCACCACGCTGCTAAACCAATTCATATCTCATGATAAAAGTAAGTCTCTAAGGCGTTTTTTAATCGCCAGCCTTACTTTTTATCGGGACAAATCCAGTCCCCGTCGCTGACACGAAAACTCTTCCCAGACATTTCTGTGCCTTTTGGCTCAGTAACAGTGTGCAGAGATCACGGAAGGTGCATGCGGCGGTAGCAGCGGTTAGCTTGAGTCAACGCCTCCCCCTATTGATGCATTCATGTGCCCTATAGCAACTCGTAAAACTCACATTGAACTTCTTGTAGCTCAAAAAAACAACATCATGGTCGCTACATTTTTACAAGACAAACAACTTGTGTAATATTATAAGGAATATTGTTGAAACTATAATTTAAGTCGTGAATGAAGCCTACACATTCTGTAACCAGCGTGGCCAAAAACACTGTGAGTGTAATATTTCCGAAAACACGTAAATTTAACATTCACAAAGAACAGATCATCATTAAAAGAAACGACTTAACACTTTTATTTTTCTACTTTTAATTTTATTCATGTATTACAATGTTGCTTCATGATTTGCATACTTAATCAGTAATTTATAAGTCATATCAAATACGTAACAAAAAATCAACCTTAGAGTAATGATGTTAAGACTGGACATTTGTTTAGTTAGTTTGCATGCCTTTCAAAAGACAGACATTTTTTCTAGTGTTGAGTTTATAGGTTTTCCATAGCTTGTAGATTGTAAATTACAACGAAATACCAAGCTTAGCAATAAATCAACGAATCACCTGCTTACAGCAGCCATTTCAAATGAAAAATTTGTAATTTTTTTCGAAGTAATAATTTCTTTTCATGCACAGCTATATATTTGTACAAATTGTACTTAAATTTTTTGTTTGCACGTAGCTTAAAAAATGTTTTGGCAATACCCGTGTTAATCACTAGATGGCAACTTAAACTAAGAGGAAAAAAAAAATCATTTAAGTGAACACCTGTCCTGTTTGGCTTTGACTGCTTAATGAAATGACTTGTTCATCGTTATCAAAGCTGTGTAAAGGTTACAGTGGAAAAAAAAGTTACATCGAATAGACTAATCTATCTTTGTGTGGACACGAGTGCTTGTCTGATCTGCACATGTAATTATTCAATAAATATAAACCTTGTGAATCTCTTCCCACATGAAGAAGGAGTTAATTATTTTTGGGTTATGCAAGAGCTTGTCTATTATTAGTCCCGCTGACAGAAAAACACAAAGACTTCAATATGTTAGTCATGTGATATGAAGTGGGTTAGATTTAAGGATAAAGCTGAATGCACAGTACAGGTATCTTAAATAGATCAGCCACAATATTAGAATCACCTTTAAAATCCTCTTTGTCCTACTAATAACACAACTGACTCAAGGGACAGGAATGCTGAATCTGTACTGTAAAAATGTGGAGGCCATTTCATTGCTGTGGGCTGTTTGCTTTGCTAGGGACTTGTTCTTTAGTAGTCCTTGTGGTTTGGCATCGGTGACTGCTGGAGTATATTTCACATGCATAATTGCCTTGTTGATGGAAGATCAGTGATATTCAAGTCACTTGCCATTGTGTTGTTGAAGCTGATCTGTGGATATTATTGCCTTTTAAGCAAAGTGGTGACTGTGTTCAGTGCCTTGATAGTATTTCCTTGATAGTATCTGTCATATAAAGATAAGCTTAAAGCATTGTGCATGGAGAAAAGACCTTGTGTGATTGTCAAATGGTGCCCACTGAAAGCATAGATACAAAGTTTGGGTTCATAGAAAGCATATAAAATAGATCTACTGTATGCTTTCTACTTTCTGTGAAAATAGAGCACATCACCCCAGTTAAAAAATCTTTACATTGGCTCCCTATAGGTCAGGGAAAAAGAAAACTTTATAATAATTTTGTTGGTTTATAAATCACTGAATGGCTCAGTACCAAAATACATTAAAGATTATTTGTTGTATCAACCTTCCAGACCACTGAGGTCTTTTGGTTCAAGTCCCCAGAGTCAGAATACAACTTTAAAACCTAAAGTTTTAAAGCCTAAAAACTAAACTGAAACTAGCTTCCAGAAAACTGCAAGACTTAAATCAAGGCTAAAACCCCACCTGTTCTGAGTTCTTTTTGATTAATAATAACCAGATCATTGATTTAGCATTTATTTGATGGCAATTCTTCTTTATGATTTTGATTATGTCATTTGACAAAATCTAATGTTTAATGCATGTTTAATAATAGATTACTATAGTTTTGTGGTGCAAAGCAATTAGAATTTTCCTCTTGCTGGCATGTGTTATACGACTAAACTTGGCATATCCTAAGGTAAATTATATATATTAATCCCATCACCTGCAACAGACTGGCGACCTGTCCAGGGTGTACCCCATCTCTCGCCCGGAACGTAGCTGAAGATAGGCACCAGCAACCCTCCCGACCCCAGTAAGGGACAAGAGTGAACAGAAAATGGATGGATGGATGGATAATCCCATCACCAAGCTGAAGATTGCTGTGGCATTAAGGTTGTAAGCTTTGTTTCAATTTTCTTCCCAGAATATCTACCTTTGTAGTGCAAACATAACATAGTTGACCACAAAAGTGTTGCTTATCAGGGTAGTTAACATGCAGAAAGTTGTACAGCATATGTTGCTGAATTAGAAAGGTGGCCAATGTGAGTGAAGGAAGGGCTAAAGTTGTTACCATCTCTCACAAGATAACAGTTAACAACTGCTACAGTTTAGATCTCAAGCTGCTTCAGAGCTGCTTTTATCAACCGTCGTGGTCAAGATCAAAGACCCTGGGAGGCTGCTGTCACAGCTGGTGTGTGACCCTGAAGAGATGCCAGCAGCAATTTCAATATTTCAGCTTGAGTGTTTCTTTTTTTTTTACTTTATTTCCTTTGCTCTCAGTTTCTTTTGCTCATTTTTGACCAAGGGTGAAATGATGCTCTTGAGGCACGTCCCTCATGACTTGGACAAGATGGGTTTATTTTATTAAGTACTCTGGAGATGAACTGAGCAAGATTTATTTTAATCATACATTGTTTTAATCATTATGTATCTGGTTAGGGAGACATGCGCTTGATCTATGAACACCACACACATTTATTAGGACTAAGGGCCAGCAAAGATAAGCTTCCAGGGACGAGGAAGACATGTTTTTTATTTTTAATCTTGCTGAAAGAGGAAATGATTTTTAGACCTTTATCAGTATGACTCACAATACAAACAAGGAGACAATGACTTTCATATTTTAAGAAAAAGAGCCACACGGCTGGTTCCAGTTGACCGTGCACTTTTTTAGCTTTCAATATGGATTCTAAATAACAAGAGGTGATAAGAACCCATCGATAACAAATAAAGCAACATTGTGAAGATCATTTTGTTTACAGTGCATTGCATTGAATTTGGTTGGGCCATTCTAGGGTATGACTATGCTTTGATTTAATAAGGAATGTTCAGCTCCAGTCCTGTAGAGCTACCAACCTTTACCTTTTAGATACATCCTTGTTCCAACACATGTGAATCAAATGAATTAAATCCTCAACATGCCATCAAGGCAAAAGGCAGATTCATGCCAACTGCCAAAAGAAACCAGAAGAAGAAGGCGAAGGCCTAATAAAGAGTCACTCATTTGATTTAAATGTGTTGAAAGAGAGATTTAAAAGCTGCTGGACAGTATTCCTGAAACCGTTCCATTGTTCTTCTGGTTGTCTGTTTGAGCTCATTGTTCAGCTGGAAGGTAACACAGTCTTTTATCTTTTATAGAGATATACTTAGGCCTGTCTGTATTCCATAAACTCTGACCAGCTCCTCTGTCCCTGCTGATCAAAAACAGCCACACAGCATGATGCCGTCATCGTGGCAAATGTGTGTTCATGGTAAGGTGTAGTTTTCCACTGTATTCATGTTTTGCATGAAGGCAAATTATAATAACAATAATAATTGTGGTTCTATTTGACTAGAGTATTTTCTTCTTCCACTTGATTACTGGTCTCTCACATGACTAGTAGCAAATGGCAAATGGGGCTCATTATAGCTTTCTTTTGTCATAGGCATTCATTTTGGACAACTGAAAGGTGTTCTGTTGTAGAATATATAAACTGAGCTGTGGATCTCTGCAGCTCCTCCAGAGGGGTTATCTTTTTTGACGTTCCTGGCAGGCCTGAAAATAAGATAGGTTTCATAAACAGATTCTATTTTAAACGTTTCCATAATTTTAGCCTATTTTTCTAATCAGGTTAACTCTGAAGTGTATGAAAATAAAGCAACTGACTACAAGCGCATGTCACACTTCGTCAAATGTTTATTTCTAAAAAAAATTCTTGAAAACAATAAACACTTTTATTTCCACTTCACAATTAAGTAATATTTTGTGTTGCTTCAGTTCACAAAATCATACTAAACTACGGTAAATGAATAAAGTAAAACATGTGACACAGCTCAAAAAGCATGAATATTTTTCCAAGACTGTATCTGTAGGATCTTGTTGGAAGAATCCTAGATTATCCAGATAATTAAATGACACTTTGGAAAACAGCAGTTATGTATACTGAACTTGTGTCACGTTTTCTTAACTTTATTGAGTACTTTTCCTGCCAAGTATGTCCAACCTTTCATTATTTCCTGGGTCAATAATACTAGTAAGAGAGCTTTTTCATTGGCGTCAATGAGGCTTTGGCTCAACTCGAGCCATTTTCTAGCCCTGTGGTTGTTTACGACTGAGATATTCATGCACAACAGACTCTCCATCAGAGAAACCTGCCTTTCTCTGATGGCAGAAAGGGAGATTTGAAAAACCCCTGCTGCAAGCCACTGTGTCTTTCCAGTACTGACAGATGGCACAGAGCTGTTCCACGGAGCAGCAGCATTGTGAGGGTGACGGGGTGGAGGCTGCTCGACATTGGCACGCTTCTTCTTCACTGTTTTGTACCCCTTATTATCGTGATTCAGCATTAATCAGGCCGTGTGACATACATTTCCCACATGCCAAACAAAGTTCAGCTTTGGGACAATTTTTTTCACTGGATAGCATTTGTATGGCATACTTGTTTATTTCTGCACATATGTCAGAGAACAGTCTTACACAGCAAGAGCGGCGTTCACACTTATGGTAGGTGAAGTGTTAGAAGCCAAACAGCCCCATCAGAATTATATAACACAGGCACAGCGAGGCAGCTTGTGCTTGGAGACGTGCCACAGCATTGTGCAGTATCTTCTGTCCCCTCCTCCGGCCCTTATCGCTCAAGCACATTCATTTTGGGAGCCAGAGAGCATGCAGTTTACCATCCAGCCTTGACACTTCTTGTTAATGCAGTTCACAAATTGTGATATGATGTGCAAAATGTGAAGGCAATAATTCTAGTGTTTATGAAATGTAATGAAATGCAAGATGGTGCAGCTTTTACTGAATCATCAGTTTTTACTGAGTAAGTGCATTAAAGCTCTTAAGGCTGATCATTTATCTATTGAGGCAGATAGCTTGAAGCTAATCATGCTGAGTCATTTTTTATTTTTTTTTAGCCACTCTTTCCAATACTATATTTTTTATATACTTTCATTAAATTAATTTAACATAAAGTTTGCTAATGATCCCACTTGCAGAATGACTTCTTCTTAGACAGATGTACTTTTGTGCACTGACAACCCAAATTCTTCGTAGGTCATCTTCAGCATTCCTCATTGAAGATATCAAAGTGACAGCTCTTGCAGATCATGACGGGCCAGACAGTTTGTTGATTGATGTAGGCAGAAAATAGGAGAACGTCCATTGTTCTTCGGATTGAATCAGTGAATCCTACAGATATAGTGTTTACAGGGCAAGAAAAGATCTCTCTTCATTGTTCCTTGGTGGCTGAACAAAAGGCAATAGCTTAACTTCTGCCTTTTATTAAGCCAAAGGCCAGAAAGACGTTCTGCAGTGCCATTCCTCACACAGTTTTGTCAGGTCTGTCACACAGATTGTTGTTTAGAGCAGTTGGGTATAACTCTGGGGACCACTTGGAAAGAATCAGTCTAAATACTCTGTCAACCTAAGACGATTCAATATAAAGTGCCATCTATAATGGAGGTCAAAACTGTATCATTTGTACAAATGTCATATTGATTTGAGGCTTTTAATGACTCGTCTCAAAAGTTCTTTCTCCAGGGTGGAATAAATATATAACAGGGACATTAGTGAATGTTGAAGCAATAGTTAATGGCTCAAGTTTGAATTGATTGCACATTTCGTCTACGGTAATTCCCACAGGGTCAAAATGGTAGTCTCAGATATAAACATATGCTAGTAACATCTGAAAAATCTCACAAAACAAGTTGCAGAGAGACCTAACATTTTCTACATCGACAAACTTTTGCCTTAATTCTGGCTGGATATCTCACCTCTCTTATCAGAAATGTAGAAGCCATTCAAATTGATTGGCTTTCTGACACTGACTCAGCTGCTAAGCACAAATTCTACATTTTCTATTGCTGGGGAGGCTTGAGCTGTAGAATGCCATTGCTACTTTCATCAACGAAGCAAGTTTAACAGCAGTTTGGGCTGGGTCGGACATCAACAAGAAAAGAGGAACATCTTCATCTCACCATATGTAAACAAGTTTTCCAGAGAAATGTTTAATGGTCATATAAGAAAACAAAATAAGCTAACTGGGTAAAATTATAACAGGATCAAGTCAAGACAAAGGTTTAAAACATAATAAAAATGTGCCAGCTGCCAGGCAAGGTGGTAGCAGCGTCATCCTAAAGGGCTTTTTCAGATACAGAACCGGTATTTGTATTTCCAGTACTGGTAGTGATATTAATACATCTCGAATGTATCAACTTGCACTCAAATCAGCGCTTGGCTTGAAACTAAGTCAGAGTTGAGTGCACCATCAGAACTCACATTATATCAGGTTTTGAAATGGATAAATCAGGCTTGCATTATAGTGTCTGAAATAAGTTCAACCTCAACATTAAAATTTATGGACTATGTGTAAAAGTTGGTTCTATTACATTAAACCAACAATTACAATAAACTTTGCCATTTCTGTTGAGAACAGCGGTGAAATATTTTCCCACAATTATGTCAGGAGCTTGTCAGTGGCTAGGAAACATGACTGGTTTTACTGCAAGCTACCAAATATTTGAGCACACACATATACCATGACATCATGTGGTTTAATCAAATTCAATCAAATTTTATTTGTATAGCACATTTCAGCAGCAAGGCATTTCAAAGTGCTTTACATCATATCAGACACAAAAACACAATGCAACATAGAATCAACAATCAAAACACGACAATAAGTCAAGTTCCATCAATAAATTTACAGGAAACCCCAAATAAATTCTCATTTGTTTCAAGCATATAAGTATTGAAGTACAAAAGTTATATGCTGCAGCTGCCAGATTCAAATAAATAATGAAAAGCCACCAGTTAGAATTACATTAATGCTCACAGCGAGTTTACATAAATGTCTGACCAGAACTGTTTACCGGAGGAGCAAATTCCAATATGCAGTTATTTTTATCCACATTCCAGTCATGCTTTTTGTGGCAAAACTGGGGAGAGGAGAAACAGTGGGAGTAATGGATCTTGATCATGATCTTGATTTCATACCATTTTCTAGTTTCAAAATATTTCATGTTTTTGATAAACTATAAAACTATTATGCGACATTCTTGAATTGAGAGAAAGGCGATGAATATGAGAACTTTTATGCAGTGCAGGGGAGAATTACAAAGTAGAAATAACAAAAGAAAGAAGAGATTATCTCACAGTAAACAATACTCAGACTGTAATTAAGTGACCTGACTTCTATTAGAAGCTTTATGTGAGTGTTACGACCCAGCTCAGCCAGGGGGAAGGAGAAGTAACATTAAAGAAACCTAGATGTTAAGGTTTTTCAGTTTAGGATTTATTGTTTGGGTTTAACAAAATAATAAGGTAGAAAAAAAAAACTTTACAATCAAAAGTTTAGGTGTAATGACCAAAAACAAAACATTGAATAAAACAATGTCCACAAAACAACCAGAGTTGGAAACCTAAAGATCTTAACCAAACAAAACAGGACCAAAACCTAAGGTTAACAAACAACAAAACTCTAGTAGGCTACTATAAGCTTACATACAAAGTTCCTCACAGGGACTATCACAGGTAACAAGGATTTACAAAAGTTCACACAAAGACAATGCAGTATACCACAATCAAACACCCAGCAAAGTGGCAAGCTGTCTCAATAATGAATCAGCCGCCCTTCTCCCAGGAAGTCTTGGGTTTAAAAAGGGAGGCCTCATCAAGGATTGGTGGAGCCGACAATTGGTGAGCCAATCAGCTCCGCTGTAGACCTCAGGGAGTGGCACAGGAGGATTAGGGCTGCAGCCAGTTCCCAATAGAGTTAATTTCATTAGAAAGCTGCAGATATACAAAAAAGAAAGAGACAAAAGAAACATACAAGGCCACCGGCCGTAACACCTCCCCCCTTAAGACCTAAACCAAAAGGTTAGGAATTAACCCAACCAACAAGGTGACTATACAAGATATAGTCTAGACAAAACATCTGCTCTAAAGTTGACTACACCCTTAGGTTTGATGGTAACACAGGAATCAAATCCTAGGTAGACTTCAATGTGCTGAAGTGCTAGAAGCAAAGCCAGTGTTTCTCAGTGATAAAGTACCTGAGCTGATTCTTAGTAAATTTACAAGAAAGTAACAGACGGGATGATCAGCTCCGTTATCACCTTCCTGTAACATAGCTCCAGGTCCCAGAACATCCTCCACCTCAAGTTTGAATGCCCTAGACATGTCTGGAGAAGAAAGAATGGGTGGATGAGACAAAAGAGATCTAACAGAATGCTGACACTCAGGAGTCCAGTTAAGGGTGACTTTTAAGTTCAGCAGAGTAGTGAAAAGGAGGACTATAATTAAGAAGGTTCTACACAAGTTCCTGTAAGCACAATCAATCCCAAGGAAATGATGAAAGGCTTTTCTTTTGACTTCCCAGTCACATGCCTTATACATTTCTGGGTTTGGCTGCTGTTGACTTTGGTAATAAATGGTATGGTGAAGAACAGGAGGAATAACCTTGTCAGGCTTACCAGTTATCTGAGAGGTGCCATAGTTGTGGCAGTACAGAGCATAAAATGACACTGGTTCAACTCTGGCTTTGTCAGCACTTACCCCACTTGAGAAACACCTTTTTACAGCTGGATCCACCTTCTGGGTTGCACAAAACTGAGATTGTGTGACAGAGGAGGCGGGACCAACAGCGGTTTGCAACACATCTGGTTTCACCTGGTTGGCTGCAGGCACCTGTGAATTAACCTGCATTTTCTGAGAAGTAGTGGCATTAGGTGGTGTGGGCTCTTCCTCCTTGGAAAGAGAGCAGGGGACATCCAACACTTCCAGTGCTGGAATTACCTTACCACCAGCAATATCATTACCTAGCAGAAAGGAAATGCCCTTAATTGGTAATGCAGAACAAATAGCCACAGGAAAAGTGCCAGAAATCAGTTTTGATTGCAAGTGTACCAGATGTACAGGTCGGGGTACACAACCCATTTCAACTCCTTGCAGAGCAACATTGTAGCCACAAGAAGACAGCTCAGAGAAGGGTAAGGAGTCTACCAAGATAACAGATTGTGAGGCACCAGTATCACGCAAAATACGAACTGGATGTTGATCGGCAGGCTTTCCAGATAATGAAACAGATCCATCCAACAAAAAAGGTTCAAAACATGGATCAGGGGTGCAGTCAAGTTGAGCTTTTCCTAGACTATAAGTTTTGTTCTTAATTAAACCCACACCTTTTGGTTTGGTCTGCAAAGTGTTCTGTTCTTTTCGTTTCAAAGCTAAACAGTTTGCAATAAGATGACCTGTTTTGTGACAATAGAAACATTCTCTGTCATCTTTTTGTGGAGGTGACCTGGATTGTTCTGTAATTGTTTCAGCAGGCACACTTTCAATGAACACAGACTGAAAGGTAGACTTGTGTGTAAGAACATACTCATCTACTAACACAGCAGCAGAAGACAACGAGTTTACCTTTTGCTCATTTAAATGTACAACAACACACTCAGGTAGACAATTTTTGAACTCCTCTAATAGAACCATTTCTCTCAAAGAGCTCAAATTTGTCACCTCACTTGAAGCACACCATCGGTCAAAGAGACTTCTCCCTGGCAAACTCTACATAGGTCTGAGTGGGGTTTTTCTTAAATGACCTAAATTTTTGCCGGTAAGCCTCAGGAACAAGCTCATAAGCTTTCAAGATGGCAGCTTTAACCACCTCATACTTAAGCGTGTCATGAAGAGGAGGGCAGCTACAACTTTTGAGCCTTACCATGAATTTTGCACTGTAATAATATTGACCAAACATCAGGTGGCCACTGTAAAGCCTGCGCTATCCGCTCAAAAGCAGAGAAATAAGAGTCAATTTCTGTCTCAAACTCAGGTACTAAAGCCACATTTTTAGTAACATCAAAGGATCTAACTGAAAAGGCCCCCCCAAAACTACTACCAGGACTCTCACTGGTTGTTTGAACTGTGGACCTTGCTTGATACTCAAGCTCCAGCCTTCGAAGCTTTATAGCTTTTTCAGCCTCAATTTCCAACCGTTTAACTTCAAGCTGATATTGCCTGAGCTGTGCCTTCTCTTCAGCCTCAAATTGCAGTCTAGCAAGACGAACCTTCAAGCGAGCATCAACTTTGGACCCAACAGATCCAGGGAAACTGAGAGGGGTCAAACCGAGGAAGTGTGACAGGAGTAGCAATCCCACCAACAACCTCCATGTCCACCTCTGGTGTTAGCTCCTGAGGTTTCTTTGCAATATTAGGAGGGCCAGCAGATTCTGACTCTGCAGCAGGCACAGCATCAGTTGGCAGAGCAGATGAGACAGAAATCTCAGAGGGCAAAGTCAACAAGTTCAGCTCAACCAGTTTGTTCACAATTAGATCCCGTAGCTCCTTCTTAACCAGTTGCTTAGAATAAGAAATGGAAAAGCAACTAGCAATTTTAGCTAAGTCATCTTTACGACAACATGCAAGTTGCTCAAGAGAAGGGTGTTCCAAGAACTGGTCAATATTAAACTGAGCCATTTTGGACTAACAGCGCAAACTTTACAAAGGCACCTTCAAAACATTAAACCAAACAAATTTTCCTAAACTGTAGTCACAGGATTATTAAATAGATCCCGGACGAGCCCCCACTTAATGTTACGACCCAGCTCAGCCAGGGGGAAGGAGAAGTAACATTAAAGAAACCTAGATGTTAAGGTTTTTCAGTTTAGGATTTATTGTTTGGGTTTAACAAAATAATAAGGTAGAAAAAAAACCTTTACAATCAAAAGTTTAGGTGTAATGACCAAAAACAAAACATTGAATAAAACAATGTCCACAAAACAACCAGAGTTGGAAACCTAAAGATCTTAACCAAACAAAACAGGACCAAAACCTAAGGTTAACAAACAACAAAACTCTAGTAGGCTACTATAAGCTTACATACAAAGTTCCTCACAGGGACTATCACAGGTAACAAGGATTTACAAAAGTTCACACAAAGACAATGCAGTATACCACAATCAAACACCCAGCAAAGTGGCAAGCTGTCTCAATAATGAATCAGCTGCGCCTTCTCCCAGGAAGTCTTGGGCTTAAAAAGGGAGGCCTCATCAAGGATTGGTGGAGCCGACAATTGGTGAGCCAATCAGCTCCGCTGTAGACCTCAGGGAGTGGCACAGGAGGATTAGGGCTGCAGCCAGTTCCCAATAGAGTTAATTTCATTAGAAAGCTGCAGATATACAAAAAAGAAAGAGACAAAAGAAACATACAAGGCCACCGGCCGTAACAGTGAGGAAAATTGTTTCTGCAGCTTGATGCACTAAACTTTGCATTTGATCTCACGGATCTGTTGCCGTTATCTATAACCCTTTCAGCTCACTGTTCTTTATTCTCTTGAAGCGTCACGTTAGGTTACTAAAATGATAGCTTGAGAGGAAGTAATCTGAGGTAATCTCAGTAAAACAATGGCTGTAATGCAGGAAAATGGCAGGCGGTTACAGCACAGTCATGGCCTTTACATCACTTAGCTTTACTCTAGAATGGGACATAGTCCTGGCAGTAGGGTGATTAATGTGATAGGTGGAATTTGTCTCTTTATGTTAACACCAGCTAATAAATTCCTTGTAAACAGGCAGTCACAGCTGTTAATGCATCATCATAATCCAGGATTAGGAGGTGCCAGGCATGGCCAATAAATGCAATTAGACACTGACAAAATTCATTTGCCCATACTCTGGCTTTCTTCCATTCTGTCCATCCTGATGGAACCTCAAGTGTGTTGTGTGATCTTGCTGTTTTGCAAGGGGATAATCCCACTGAAAATCTCCTCATTAAAGGAATGTCCACCTTTTTTTTTTACAGTTTGTAATGTTCTGAATATCCGATCTAAGCAGAATTGAAATGAGAAGAAATACTGCAAACTTTTTCCTCATCATACTGAGTCTGAAACCACTGTCTGAAATTGGTAAATGTTGTGCCTTGAACAACCACTGATATGCATTTTTTAAGTTTTTACCACTGTGAATTTATTTTATTATTTTATTAGATAGACCACCACACACCAGTGTGTAATTGGAAAGACGAAGTAAATGGTACTTAGTTATAGATATATATATATTTAACAAATAATGTTATGAAAACCTGGAGAGCAAATGTATTCAGTCCTTCTGAATTACTATTGTGCAAAATCTGCATTAAGCTTCATCCATCTTCACATAAACTTGATCAGCTTCCTTGCCCTGTTAAAGAAATGCATCACCATCACCATTTCAGATGGTTGCCATCACCATAGTTCATGGTGAATGTTGTCTGTCTTAGGACCTCCTTTTCTTCTGTAAAGGACACATTTCTGAAGCACATGTCCGAAAAAAAATCTTCTCACATCCTGTGGATGTCTGCATCTTCCCCAGTGTCAATTCTCTAAAAATGCTGCTTTCGCTTGCTCTTTTGGCTTAGGTGTCTTAGGAGATTTACACTTATACGGTACTTTTTCTGTTTTCAGATGACATACTAAACAGTGACCTGTTAGAAGTTCAAAGCTTGAGATATCACTTCATAGTCTGCTTTTAACTTGTTCTCAGTATTATCCTTGACCTGTCTGATCTGTTCATTGATCTCCATAATGCTTGTTCTCTATCAAATCTCTGAGGCCTTCACGGAACCTCTGTATTTATAGCTGGTGCTGGGGCATGAAGTACATTTTTCAATGAATCAAAGAGTCGGCACAATACAGTATTGCCTCAATTAGCAAACACTTAAACTTGATTATCTTAATATTAATTTATGACCTGATTTTAAATAATAGAGAAAGAGGAAATCAGAAGCCATTACATCTGATGCCCAGACAGTGTCGCACAAATCTAGATTTGAAGAATCTGCAACAGAATGTATCTGAATAATAACAGATTGCTAAGAAGGATTTAGCTTTAGTTCCAGATGAAGTGAGAGATTTTGGTATCTTGTGATAAGGTCAGCTGTTTGTTAGTTCAGTGCCAATTACCATGGTCTTTATAGTCATGTTGAATTTTTAATCAACTCTGTAGATTTTTTATTTTTTTTATTTTGCCTGAAATATTTATTCTCGCCTTTTTTGGTGGTTGATAATTGGTTTATAATTGCACTGTAGGCTCCTTAGTCATGATTAAATCAATATCATAAATCCCTAGTTTATAGTATAACTAATAAATAGGCAATTTGTTTAACTGGATATTATTTAGGGTTACAAAATAATATGGCCAAATACATGTTCATGCCACATTTTTCAGACTAAAAACCATATACATTTTTCCTTCTCGTTTACAATTATATTCCACTTTGAGTTGGACTATCACAAAAAAATGTTTATAAAGGTTGAAGTGAGAATTTGTTAGTTAGCCAAATGTGAAAACTTTCAGGGAGTATCGACAGTTCAGGGAGGCTCTGCCTTGAAGCTCATCATGCAAATTGTTTCATTCCTAAACCTGGATGGCTCCCTGAAGTACAAGACGGGTGACTTTAAATGTGGTTGTTAGATAGGTCATCCAAGCAGCCAGGTGCTTGCACTCCTAGCTGTCAATCTTTGTCATGGATCATTAGGAAAGGTTGTGAAACCTTTATTTATTTTTTTTCATTTTTCACTTACCTGTCTTAGTTTTAGTACCTTGAACTGATGTAAAGATTAAAAAAAGAAAACTTTTAAAGACACTTCCCTCTACCATCACCTTTCCCAACCAGCCCATCCCATTACCGGAGTGATGGTCAATTGAGATGATCAATTTGCATAATGGAGCATTAAATTGGGCCCATCACACCCACCTCTCAGTAGCTTACTCCCATGGAGGGCTCACCGAGAATGGCAATTGCTCTTGAAGGGGTTGTGTGTATCCTCCTTGCTGGAGTATCCTCTCACCGTGCAGGCAGGATCATTTGGCTGGTAAATGTAGCACCACCACTGAATAATGTAAGCTCTTATTCATGAGTAATCTTCTACAGGACTGATGGGTTTTGCTAAAGGTGAATTCAAGACGGAGAAAAAACAAGTAAAGTTAAAAATGTTGAAAAGCAGACTCAGAAATACAGAAAAAGCATTTTATCTGCCCTACGGAGTGCATTATGTAATAAAATCACTTAATAATAGCTATAAATGTATTCATGCATGGATCCTCAAAGTGACCGGTGATCATTTCTTGAACACAGAGCAGATTCTTTTGATTAACATTCACCAAGAAAATCTAAGGCTGTTATCTTAGGCAGATTAATCGAGCCTTTAAGAGGCATGTCAGCGCCTAAGGACCTGTGACAAATTGCATCCAAGGAGCTGCTTGGGAAAGGGGCTGATGGACGGTGATTGATGTGTGCGCTGCGTGAGTGGCACAGGGGAATGAGATAGAGCCATCATGGGCTTCCTCTCCACCATGTTGGCTTTGTTTGAGGGGATTTCTCTGGGGGTATTGCTGTCCAGAGTACAATATGGCAGGAGCTCCTTGATGTCCAGGTTTTGTTAACTGGCTGTGCCTATTTGGCATGGGGAGATTTGGTGCCTGGCAGCAGAATCAAATTTCATGAAATTTAATGCACACCAAAAAGGGCTTGGGTGGTTACACAGTCCTCAAGCAGAATGTGACATGAAAAGCTCTTTTTATGGCATTTATTACATTTTCACTATGACTCTCTGTGGAGAAAACCCTGCACACACAATTGATTTACTCATGTCAGGAGGGGTACCTGGAAGCTCTATTTCCAATGCATGAGTCCCACCTTTTTCTGCCACAGGCAGCCTGCTGGGCTGTTGACAGCCAATCAGTCGCCACCTGACAGGTGATTGACATTAAAGTACTAAGAGATTCAGAGTTAGTTGTGAAGCAATGATCTGATGTGCTTTTATGAAACCTTTGTTAGATTTTTCTTTTGTCACTGCATGAAAGGGAATGGTAGACAATCGTTCTGTGTTTTCACAGCCAAACAACTAAGAATGTTTAATATGCATATATATATATATATATATATATATATATATATATATATATATATATATATATATATATATATATATATATATATATATATATATATATATATATATCCTTTTATTTTTTCAAGAAATGCTTTAAGGATGAAATATCAAATTTCTTAGATAAGAAAAGAGTGACAAGGTCTGACACAAATTGTTGGAAAGTTAGATCCTGAAGAGAATGTGATGCACAAATTTATTGAGACTGGCAAATTGATACATAACTTAGCTAGTGCCAGCTTATATCGCAACAAAAATGTTGAAGAACTGTTTGGTTGATTTGGTAAATTGTAAGGGTTTGGTTTGCAATCTGTATCTGTGGGTTCCATCTTCCTTTTGTTGGCTGCACTCACACTGATGCATTCTATAAGCACTGAACTCTCCACCTTGATGACTGTCCTGTTGAAACTGGATAGGCCAGCCAAAGGAATAGGCTGTCCAATCACTTTGATAGGCCAGCCACCTTTACTGCTTTCACAGTTCCAAACATACGGACAAATAATATTGATTCTAACATGACATCTAAGGTTATTTTTTTCATAAGAGACTGCAATAGGTTGCCTGCAGCACATTCTTCCGGGCTTTAAATGTATTCCTTCATGTATCCTACCATTCTTTCATCCATCCATTGTCGATACTCACTTATCCTTGCACTCTCTGAAGCCTATCTCCAGGGAGGGAGAGGAAAGAAACATCCTGGACACAGGAGTGGCATTTATTATGCAACCATGGAAAGACGCATTCATAGTTAGAGGTAACTTAGAGTAGCTAATCAACTCATTAGCTTTGTTTTTGGACTGCGGAACAAAAACAAAAAAGAAAAACATAAAAGTCTGACAGTTTAATGAGAAACAAAGAATAACTATTTGAAAACAAAAACAAAACAATATCCACTGCAAAGTATTGTGGAGGACTCACTAGCCTGTGGGCTTTTTAATTATTATTCCAAATGCTAAGGGGGCCTTTTTAGAGTACATGATACCACATTAAAAAAAAAATAAAAAATACTAACACATTTTAAATAGAAACCTGGTGTACTCCTTTAGTAAACTGAAAATGGGTTTTCATTATGTCTTTCAACAGAATATTGGCCCAAAACATGTCATCAAATCTACTTAGAAATGGTTGTCAGACTGAAAATCAGCCTTCTTACATGTTCATTTCAGTCCCCAGAACTAAATCCAAAAGAGGACCTGTGGATTAAGCTAAATAAAAGTAAGGACTCAGGATTGTGGATGAGATTAATATAGATGTAGTGCAAAGAGGAATGGTGAAAAATCTCTCTTTTTATGCTCCAACTTTATTGCAGTGGAATACCTCCCAGGTGCTCGGAGGTGAGTAGAGGATCTAGTTTTTCTGGCTTTACATTAGTTCTAATTCCAATCTCTCTTATCATTTCTTACTTCACATCATTGGGCCATAAAAGAAAAACAAAACAAAAAAAACCACAAAGGGTCAAGAGAAAGGCTGAAAACCAGGTACTTTCTTAATGAATCCAAACAGTAAAGCAATTCCAAGATGAAACATTTATTTTATATGGCCCATAAAATTAAAGAAATTTCAAAAACTGAAGTAAAGCTGATCAGATAAAGTTACAGTTGTTTAATTTAGAAGTGTACTTCCTAAATTACACTTCTTACACTCCTCTTCAGGGGCAGTTCTTGCAGTGTTGTGATAAAGATTGGTAGTACCAACCTACATTTTAAAAGGAAATGAAGTGCAGCAAGCATAGTGCATTTCAAGTGATAGTATAAAAGGAATCTCTGCTAGGTTGACATTGCAAGCCAGGATCAATTCTTGGGCATAATTTCTGCTCAATAGGGGAGACTGTTGGCACCTAAAATGTGTTCATGTGTACCCCATGGGAGGGCAAGATAACAAGAGCAAGGCTAGGAAGTGAATAAATGTTTACAGATTCTGTCATCCAGGTTCAATGCTTTCTAAATAATGCCAACTATTGAACAGAAAATAGTGTACTACAAGGCCATTCAAATATAAAACCAGCCTTGGGTTTGAAAACAAGGACTGGTATGTCCTGGCAGTAAGAAGAAGATGTTTGTCTGCAAGGCGTAAGCTGCACAGCATAGATTTCAGGATTATAGAAAAACGTTTAAAACACTTAGATTAGCTCATATCTGCAACATGGCCATTTTCTGAAAATACTTTTCCAGCCATTCTAGTTCAAAATTAGAAACAACTTCTGTGGGAGTTGTTTGTGTTTGTCTGGCATGCTTTAACACGTTGATATTGCCAATTTATCCAAACAAGTCCAAGGCACCCAGTGATCGAATCATCACTGGGTGCCATTTGATCATGAAGAGATTTCTCTCAAGAAATCACTGAATATTTTGTGTGACTATGGATGCTTCGGCATGCGGTTTGAACCGTAGGTGTGGATGCAAATATGCCTCTCTTCGAATTTACCCATATGTGTCTCTGTGGGTGAGCCCAAAAGCCTGTTTTGATCTGCTTCATAGTCTATGAGTCTGGAGCCTTGCACAGTCTGGTTTGGGGGGTGGAGGCGGATTAATTGGTTAGACACTGCATGCATGAGTGGGATCTAATTTACCTCCATCAGTTGTTGCACAAAAGAAAAGATCTCTAAACAGGCAGTGATGAAATACATCTGAAGTCCATGTTCCTGCTCAGTATCTAGTCAGGGTAACAGAAAAGCAACCTGGTGTCTATACTCAAGGCTAACACTGAGGCCAGAGTGAAAACATTCTTCTCTCTGACTCGAATCTAATGCTTTCCTGATTTTGTTCTAAATGTCAGGCCCGAAAGACAACATGGCTGAGTATTTGCTCCTCTATGCTCCAGATCCATACCATTAGCATAAATGGGGAATCAATTATTTCAGCCCTGATGGAGCTGATTATGCAGAGACAATAAAGGCAGGGGAAAGGAGTTATAATTACAAGATGACCTATGTCGCCTTTCCACCATCACCAGTGTACCAGTGCTCTGCTGGTATTTCAAGAGTGAATTGGTAATTACCTGATAAGAACAGCAGGAAACATTGGAGAGCAGATTGCCCCATTTGTCTATTTACTTGAAAATAGCACTCTTGCTTTCTTCAATGGATGACCGTAGTAACTGTATTAATCAAGCAGCCCGATACGTATGTCCTACCCCAAAGTCCTCTAGGGTTATGATGAAATTATATAGCGTATACTGCAGTTTCAAAAAAGTGTGAAGGCATTCCTTTGAATAGACCTTATGAAAACTGCAGCAAATTTCATATCGATTGTACTAAGTTAGCTTTAAGTGGCATTGGGTCAGTTTAACCTTTCAAAATTGGTTACTCCATTTTGTATGAGAACAAACAAGCTCATACCTAGATATCCCTAGCATATAAGTTTATGTTTTGATTTCATTTAAAAATTTTAATGAGTTCGTGAGATAGTAGATTTTACAATGCTCATATCCTAAGTTTAATTCTATTTGGCTGTGTATTAATATCTGAAAAGTTTAAATTAGACCATAGTATCCTTTATTTTGATTCTGATCCCCAAATGTCAGTAAGTGACCTTCTACTCAAATTCTGTAGTGTTTTTATTTTTATCTTAAGGAGCTGACTGAACTTTCTGCTGTTGGCAAAGGATAAAATAATTCATGTAAAGCACAAAATGTGTCTTTACATAAAAGAACCAGTCCAGATGCTGGCATTTTAAAAAATACACCATAAGTGGGTTATGTATTATACTGTACTTGGCTCCTTAAATATATTAATTATTTACTCTTATTTTCCTCTTTCAGGTCTTTGTATTGCTTTATTGACATCTCTCACAGTAAAATGTTTAAGTGTTTATTTACATGCACATTGCTCAGAACAAACTTTAATGTCATGTATGAATGGTCGTGGTAAAGCCGTCTACTTGGAGCTTATTGGTCAAAACAGATGTGAAAAGCATGCTTGAACAGGGCTTTTTTGTCTGCATTAGTTGAAAGTTTTAAAAGATTTGTTACATGTTGTGTACTCATGCTCATTTGGATCTCTCTGGGGACTGAAGAATGAAATTCAAACGGCATCATCCTCAAATTAAAGTCTTGGGATGTGTCAGGCACTCAGCTGTATAGCCCATAACCAGCTAGTACACAGAACGGGGGATTACGACCTCCACATCAGGGCTGTCTGAAGGAGAGAAAAAGAGTGAGGAAATAGAATGCTGGATGTGTGAAATAAGGGGGAGCTGGTGGTGACATACAGCAAGTTTTATCTGTGGTGTTGCTGCTGCATAAAAACCTCACCTTGTAAAATCTTCTCTGTTGGCTGCCAGTGGGGAAATGACAAACAGACAGGATTAAAGAGACAAATGGAGATCTACTAAATGAGGGTTGTGCTCAAATCTTTTCGCATAAATCATTAGGTGCCCTTAAGTAATCAACCCTTTTACTAGAATCCGCATCCAGCCCAATGCAACATTCATCAGTCCATTCATTCAAACAGAATACTCATTTGAATCAAAATCCTACTTTCTCATTTATGTTTTCAAGTTTTTGAGATGGTGTGAGGCATCGAACTCACACCTCCCCCTGTGAGTAACTCACAGGGGGAGGCAGATGAGTTACTTCTGAGTGACTCTAGCAAATGTGTTGCAAGATGTTCTAAATTATTTACATCTGGAAACTTTAAAGGTGTTCCTCTTCCTTCCCCAATAATAGTGTTGACTGTATTAGCACGAATGAGTACCATGCTTATACGTTTCAGTCTGAGCGGGAATCAGAGTGAGATCACACACCATTTCGTCATTTCAGCTTTGCCATCCCACAGCTTGCTTTGAAGTGCCTGGCTGCAAAGAATAATGAGGATGCAAGGTCATTTGGGATGACTCGGGTAGCAGCCCACACACACACACACCCGCACGCCCACACAGAAATCACTGCAGAAGGCACAAAATAGGGAGGTGAGGAAATCTTAAGAGAGCTGAGTACAGTTCCCGTCAAAAGACTGTACTCTAGTGCTAATGCTGAGAGGAGATATTTAAATGAAATGCGCAAGATCGTGACATTAACTTGACACAGTACTCTAGCGAAACACTTAAAATTGGCAAGAATAGACTGTTAAGTAGCTGTTTATCACTCATAAATGAGAGGTCAAATCCGGATTCATGAACTGAATTGTTGAGTATGCCTGTGGATGCCACAAATACAGACTGCTGTTTGACAAGAAATGACAAAGGCTTTTGTTTTATAATAAACCTGAAAGAGTTTATGCAAACACTCTTGTTTTCTTGATAGACAGAAGAGTAAATAAGACTTAATAAAGCACCATCCATTTGTTGGAAACCATATTTCTTTCCACAACATTACCAGGCTCACATTCCTTGCCAATCAGGTCCCCATTGCTGCCACTTTTTGAAATAGGCAGGCACAATTGTGTCTGGCAGATGTCAAAGCATCCTGGCAGAGTAACATAAATCTGGGACAGTTGGACTCAATAGACATTCAGGACTTTCTCTTTATACATGCCACCACAAGAGGACACTGTTGATATATCAACCCTTGGGATTTTCTTTTCTTTCAGTATTGATGTCCACGCCCTTTTAATATATAAATAATTCCAAACTACTTGAATTTAACATAACATTTTTGATGAAAAGGTAAGTGGGTATGTTTTCATCAGCATCATGTATAAACTCGGTTATTAAATAGTTGAGGGCCCTCTTATTATACACTCTGAGAGCAGGTGTGTGTGCGGAAAATCATGAGAGGCTATAAGGCTAGTTATTTCTCTCTCTAATAACCTCTGTTGAACTGAGACTTTTGTGGATTGAGATAACTAATGATTATCATTCTGTGTTATTGTGATAAGCTGGCAAAGAAAAATACACAGAGATACAAGGCATGGATAATTACGAATATGAAAATCTATTCATTAAGCTGACTCCTATTCTTTTCAGACTAAAAATCTGACACAATAGATATCTATTGCTGATTCTCAAATGATTTCTTGTCATGTTCACACAGATACCAGTTACAGAGGATGTGCAGAATTGTAAATCTGGATACAATTGAACAATTATATTACAGCACAACGCTATCTTATTCCGGAAAACATCCAGCCATATCCACGCACATTGGAATAAATAATTATACAAGCAAATATAAAGAAAATTATTTCCTTCATGGTTTGCATTTATGCAACCTTGCTTTGAATTTCAGTCTCTGCTACAGGGCTGCATGCAGGTGGGGTTGGTGGCACTGTTGTATTCTAGAATGTCTTTGGTTCAAATCCTGAAATTTGCAAGAAGCATGCATGACGTTTACATGAGTGTGTTCTCTCTGGGCACTCCAGGTTTCTCCCACAGTGCAAAAACATAATTGTCAGGGCAACTGAATACTCTAAATCACCCTTAGATGTGAAGAGTGATTTGGGGTATCTAAACCAACCCCGGTTGGTAATAGTACGTGTCTCTGAGTTGGATTGCCTTTCTGGAGAAAGATGCTAGCATCCTGCATGGACAAGCAGGTATAGAACATGGACCTCTATTGTACAAAAAAGACTAGCAGCACTTTATTTACCAGATTTTCTTAAATACTAGACTGTGCTGATGCAATATTCAATCTACCTGAGCATAAAACCTAATTTCAACGTCAAGGCTACAGGAAGACCTCATTTAGACATGAGTCAATGTTGAATCCAAACATACTTCTAATTTGGACCTGTGTTATATATGGGGGTTTAGGCCAAGCAGAACTTGGGTTAAGCTTAAATTTGGAAATAGAGATTCAGAAGATCCTCACCAAAAACTCTGTAAATCATGCAAAAATTCCAGAAAGCATAAATCAAAACCTTGAAAGAACTTATTTTGATAACATATGAAATAATTTTATTTGATTTAATTTTATTCAATTATTAAATTGCAGTAATAACATGATTATATGTGCATATTTGTACTAATGAAAAAAATCTGAAGTGTCATTAAACATTTGTCATGTACAAGATTACACTTTCTCAGTATGATTAGACTGTATTTTTGTTTCAAGCAATTATATTTACCGGTACTTGCAATCTAATAACATGATGATCAGCTCTGAGACTTTTCAATTTATTTCCCTAAACCTAAAATGAGTTAAAAGCAGTCATGTTTTTTGCTTTGTAAGCTGGGGCTATCTTGTCATAAAAAGGCTGTTGTACCTATTTTATTATATGAATAAAGAAAAAATTTCAAAGATAACACAGTTTAACAAACAGGATATTAATTATTTGCACACCGATAAGGTGGGTCTCAGTGCGCTACTAGTTTGCTCTGCAGTAGCTGTTTAGTAAGATCTAGGAATCCTCGCCTATAGACCAGAAATATTATTTTGTTGGGCCACCTTAAATTGCCCTTGAGTGACTGTGTGATTGTTTGTCCTGTGTCTCCGTTAGCCCTCTGATGGTCTGGCATCTTGTCCAGGGAATACTATACATCTTACCCATTAATTGAAGATAAGCACTTCAACTCCACCTTCATTGTCAAGGCCTGGAAGGATTAGGAGATCGATAGATGGATGATCTCAATAAGGAGGCATCAAACATAACATGATAATAATGAAACAGGTAATTGACAAGTGTATTCTGTTTTGACAACCAATTACAGTAATAGCATGGTTAGTGGACAAGGCTGTCTGGCAGTTTGGATGCTGGCCTGCACATTTGCTTGACAAAAGAGTTTTGGCTTGACTCAGTGCTTCTTCCTGTTCAAGATAAAATTGTAATATTGTTTGTCTTAAGATTTTCCTATGATCCTTGCATGTATAAAATGTCAATATCATGGTGGCATTTCCATCACAGAATATCTCAAACCATCTTAAGTCTTTAATGCAGAGCTAATGTATTGCTGTATGTAAATCCACAGTATGTCTCACTGATGCAATTCTTTTATATCTAGAGAGCTTGTTACATGTAATCAGAGCAGCTTTCATCTGAAGTTGTTTCACAGTTTCATAATACCGCATACATATTTGAACATCATCAGCTTTCAATCATTTGGTCCCACACCCATTAGGACCCATACTGGAAATGCCTTAATGCACTGAATCAATTAATGTTTGTCCATTGGGGTATTTATCACACAGACGTGTCACGCTGAAGTGCACCAAAAAAACCCAAAAAACAACACAATCCTGGTCCATCAGAACTGTTGAGACTTCTGAATGGAACAGGTTTAAAAAATAAATAACTGGGGAAAATATCTCAGAGAGTCCAACCCACTAGGTGCTGGTGGATAGAAATAATAGTGGCATACTTTTGAAAGCATCAGCCCTTCAGGCTGAGCTCTGACTATAAACCTGCAGTTTGGATGCCAGGGCACTGTGAAGAAATGTATTTTTGTTTTGTTTTGATTTGCACCCAAAAATGTTTTAGGAGCTACTTGTCAAAGAAATGATTACCGAGTAATTAAAATGTCTGAAAATAAATATTAAGACATTTCTTTATTCACCACAGAGTTAAATGTTCAAAACTTAGTAAAATTAAAAATAAATTTAACCATTGAGATTTATTCCTGCACAATCTGACTCGTCAAGACTATTTGGATGATGACAAATCAATCGATCCATTTAAAAAAAAAAAAAAAGCATGCTACCTACTAAAATAAGTTCAAAGTGCTGCACAGAATTATAAATAAGAAACCTTTTATCATCCCGCTTCTACCAACATGAAGGAACAGAGATAAGCCTGTAAAATGAATAGACTGAGCACTATTTCATAGATGGCGATCCATCTATCCATCCATTTTCTAACACCTTTGTCCATAATGGGGTCAGGAGGGGTGCTGGTGCCTATCTTCAGCTAACTTTCTGGGCGAGAGGCGGGAACGTTAGACCGCCTCTCGCCGGGCTAATGTTCCCCTCTTGCAAGAGACCCCTGCGAGTCTCTTGCCCTGCGAGTCTCTTGCCCTGCGAGAGAAGGCCCTGCGCCAGTCTCTCTCAGGGCAACACAGATATAAACAGGACAAACAACCATGCACACACAGGGAGAATTTAGAGAGACCAATTGACCTTTTGGACTGTAGGATGAAGCCCGGAGAGAACCCATGCATGCACAGGGAGAACATGCAAACTCCGTGCAGAAAGACCCCGGGTCGGGAATCGAACCCAGGACCTTCTTGCTGCAAGGAAACAGTGCTACCAACTGCGGCACTGTGTAGTTTCTGCACTGTGGGGATTCTGCTGAGAAAAAAAGTCTCTCCAAAGTGTGTTCAAGCTCTTGTTAATAGTGCCGGAGGGCCTCAATGAAAACAATAATAATAATGATAATACAGACCTTTGGGCACTTAAATAACTTAAAAACAACATAATATGTAAGAGAAAACATAAGATACAGAAATCCTCCAGCTGTGAGTTTGACAATGAGGAACAGCAAAAAAAAAAAGTCTGATTTTAACTAAAATGTGCAGATTCATCATACTGTGATGATTTAAAAAAGTCTGCTGGAGCTCAAACATTTCAGGGTCTGTGGGGTTCATAAGCTCAAAACCAGATCTGTAAGATAGGAATGTTCAAGATCTTTAAGACATTTAAGAGACATTAAACAACACCTAAAATCGATCTTGAATCATATGAAAACACAATACAATAATTATTGAAACAGGTGTAAAGAACTTATTTATATTCATCTAAAGCCTCTAGAACATCAAAATCACTTCCTGGTCACATGCAGCTAAATTTATGCTTATCTGCCTGGTGGACTTTCCCAGAACTGCTTTTTTCTCCCCAATACGTTCGCTAACTGACCTATAGTTTTCTCCCTTCATGCTCATCACTTTCAACTGGCATTAATGTCACCACTGAAATTAAATGTCAGGAGTCAGCAGAATTATATTGCTATTTCCAGCAAGCTAAAATATAGGAATATATTTTGCTGGTGCTGTGGTGCTGCTTAACCTCTGTATATAACTCAACATGCCTCCTATCAACTTTCTACAAGTGCCCAGAGCTTATTTTCTCTTTACCAAAGGAGCAGATTCCCATGATTGCAATGCTGACCTGCATGTGTCTGCAGCATGTCAAAAGATGAATGTGTGCTACTATTCCTCATGGTATTTGGATGCAGGCAGTGCTTGAAGTATATAGAGAAAATACCCATAAGTCCCTATATGGTAAATTTTTCAGTCGGAAATTTTATTTAAAGGTGAACTTATGGGGTTTGGGTTATTCAAGTCATAGCTGTAGGGAAAGGTTGGAGTGTGTTTCCAGAAATAAGTGTATTTGTTTTTTATCATTACTCTGTACACAGTGAAGCACAGAATGTGTATCATAGCTGACCTGGGTGATTCATGAAAGTGACATTTTAAACTCCAACTCTTTGTACACATAAATATATTAGTTTTAATTTTGCGGAAAGATTCCCATTACTGAGAATACATAGAAAAAAATTTGGAGATTTCATACCAACCCAAATACTCAACATGGCTGCTTAGTGATTGCCACAGTAAATCTTTCACAGACAGAGAATGTTTCAACCTTAAATAAGTCTAATGTCCCAGTATATTTAAAAGCACAAAATGCATGAAAAGACATTGGAATGACATTTTATTGCTGATAATAGTGATTATTATCACTGAGATGATGGCATACAACAAGGGGGTAGAACCAGGTCAATTGTACTTCAGGGTCAAGGGAAGGATCCAGAAGTGCCACCTCCCAAGTCAAAACCTAGTTCCTCTGAGTTCACAAAATACTCAGCAAACTCCAGTCAGAAAAATGAAAATAAGTTGCTTCAATATGTTCCTCCTCTCCAGGTCAGGCAGCTGCTCCATCACTTGGAAAGGAAATGCTTGGAACTTGGTAGTCGTTAATTGCTGCACTGCTTTGTAACTTGGTCTAGAATGACATTCCAACCAGGTGCGTCCTCACTGCTGCACCTGCACCCAGGATTTGTGGCTTGAGGTGAGTGACCTGAATGAAATGACAATGCAGCTGAGCACAGAGCCCGAACTGCTTTAAGAAGACCCATGGCATTTGGAGCTCAAATGTAATCATGTCACAAAGGCAGTAGCTTAGAAAAATGTATCAGACCAACCAGCAAGCATGAAAAGCCAAAAGTGACACAATCAAGTACCAAAATTTACATTTAAACATATTAAAATTTTAACAAAGCCGGAGATGCATGATAATCAATTTTAATCTTAAACAAATCAATCAGATTTAATCTTTAAAAAAAAAAAAATACACTCCTCTTTACTTTACAAGTAAAAATTACTTAGTGGGACTAACAATACTATAGTAAAGGTGAATGGTGTGAGGGTCAGTTGTTGCAAAGGTTTTTTCATCATATGTTAAATTATATTTAGTGAGACAGTACCAGCATGCATTATTTCCCAATATATTTTAGTACACGAGGCAAAACAATAACAAAAAAAATATTATTTTAATGTATGATTTTATTTGTTTTTTTAGATACACCAGTTTTATACATCCAATACAGGAATAAATTAAATGATCACATCTATTTAGCATATTTATTTTGGGGATTTATGTTCTAAGGACAAAACCATACAAAATAAGGAAAAGATACAAGGGGAAGGCAGAGAAGAAGATGGAGGGAGATGGAAGGAGAAAGAAGAAGATATAGTGTGTTATCTATCAGGCCTTTAAATGGTAAAGGTTAATTAATTTTTCACTAGTTACAAAATGCCATGGGAAGGGGACCATCTAAGATGATCTTGTCCTGGACCCCAGAAAAGCTGTCAGCTGGCCTATCTGAGACTGTCAAATCCCACAACTTTTCTAATTTATAAGTGGTTTGTTATGAAGTCATTCGCAGATTGGTGTTCCATCTACAGAGTTCACTTAAAAAGAACTCAGTGTAAGTACCAGCCATTCAAATAATTAATGGCAAAAGTTCTTCTGTGCAACATGAAAGACAGCACAAGAACTAGCAGTGAACCAATGTTTGAAAAACTTGGATTTACTTGATTATTTCAGGATATGCTAGCATCTCAGAAAAGATTAATTAAATATGCCTTAGAAATGGATAAAAAACATAGTCATATGTGTTATATGACATTATTATTGACATATCAAAGGTTCTCATATGAGCAAACATTTCACCTTTATATACCTTTAAGACATTTTTTTCTTATTCCAACAATGAAAGATGAATCTGTATAGATGTCGAAAACTCTTGAGGAAGCTGCTATTATTGGACAATGAAGATGAAATTGACTGAACCAGAGTTCAGATATAGCCTGACACTAAGTTTATTGAATAGTTTCAGACTTTGCAACATGGCTTTTTGCACCTCAAGCTACTTGCAGTGTTTATTTTTCTGTCTATATATTTTGCTATAGGCTAGGAAGCTCACAGTATTTGTGTGAGTCAATGTTAAGCGCTGATTTGAACACAGCTGTATTGCTGATTGTGTGTTAGTGTGTGTACAATACAGTGATTGAACAAGGTTTCTGTTACTGTCACTACAGTGAATGTGCTTCACATTTTGTGTCCAGGAAGTGTTTGCTGCCTGTTTTTGTGTGTCTCAGACCAAATGACATGGGTGTCAGTTTGGCTTACACCCAGTCAATCACATTTACACATACGGTGCTCATGGGAGAATCCCAGTCAACCTTTATTTTGGAAATCTGTGCTTACAGTACGGATGAGTTATATGGACCCACAATTATACAATAAATATTCACCCCAAACTCACAGTTCACAGTAAATAATTGTTTGTCTTTTAAGGGATGTTGCTTTTCTAAAAGGAAACTGACACACCAAAGAGGTCAAGTTCTAAAACGTCTGTCGCATTAAAATACCTTTAATGAGTTCATCACACCACGACTGATTAATGAGCTTTAAAGGGAAGTGTCTGCTTTGCTGAAGGCTTGCTGACAGCAACAACAGCCTGTGAGCCTTCTATAGTGATGCCTGAGATGAAGACTGGCCTTGTCGTGGATTGATAGCTCTGCACAACAGAGAAACCGGCCCGGCTACATCCTCTGTTATGAGCTAATCAATCTGAAGCTGGTCAATAATTTAGTTTCAATCAGTTCAGCTGCCATCATTTCTGATGGTACTCCTGCACCCATCTTCTCTATTTGTGGGTGTGTTGTTGGGTTGAATATTTATGCATTTTGTCTGTTTGCTGCTTTATCTCTGCCAGCCTCGCTTGGAATCTCAGGGTTTTCCTGGTTTGTCCTATTTTCCTCATATTATTATCAGTTCAATTATTTTTAATCCTAGTGATTTTCAAAACAGTTGAATATTGCAAGCAATTTAAAATGATTTTAACTGGCAAGTAACTGCATTCCTATCAGAGGTACACTCCTAATGATCTGCAGAATATGTTTATTGTTTATAATTTGGAAACAGAGGCGCCCTGTTATGGGCTGACATTATGCCTATAACAGGGTGTAATGAAGAGAAAATGTTTGGATATTCTTCTCTGCTCTCGCTCAGTGACTGCTGTAGATTGCCCTCCTCATAACCCAACAAGGAAAAGTGAGTGAAAAAATTGATGAATGAAACAAAGCAAAACAAAAAAAGCAAGTTCACTCAGAACAAATGTAACAAAGTAAAAAATGTGTTGTTCATTTTGAAAATATTTTATTGAACTTTGCTAAAGACTTGTCTAAATGTTGGTTTTCAACATGTTTGGTACTAAGTATCACTATAACCAATGGACAGCAGAACAAAAACTATGGTTTGTGTGTGCATTATTTTTTGTTGTACTAAAAACCTGCACAGAAATGAAATGCAAAAATGTAAATAAGAATAAGTGCATTTTTCAAGAACTACTACATTCTGTGGATAACATTTTATAACATAACACAACAAGTAAGAGCCCAAATGGTGCAAAGTCCTTTTCCAAAACTTATTCATTTGTTATAAAATGCTTAAGACTGAGTGGTTGCTAATTAATATTATGCATCATCGTTATAATTTATAATTAATTACTCAATTTCTCAATTTCTCCACTAACTGGACATAACCTTAAATTTTACTGTTGCATTGTTTATCCCTGCCTCCCCAACCCATCTCTACAAAACATAAAATTGATAATAGTGAGTTCTCCCAGGAACAAAACATCAGGCTAAATACATTTTGGCTCTTGTATGCTGTGAAGTCATTTTTGTCCATAAGGGAGGGTGAGCTCTTAGAGAATTTGTTCATGGTAATATTTTAGCCATCATTCCTGTCCACAGGCAATGACCCGTGGCACCACACCACTGACTATAACCTATTACAATGTCCATTTGTTAGACCCCAGAGAGTTGCCTGCTGAAAGGGCACACAGTAGCCATCCTAATCACAAAGGCTAAGGCTTTGCACTAATTAATATGCTACCAGGCTCCTGTTATCATGATTTGATCAGACATTACAAAACATTTTTTGCTGATGTTTAGTAGGTTCCTCATTATTTATGTGGTTTAAAGTTTATGCTTCTGTAAAGGAAAGGAAATCTTCTTATTTGTCTTTGCTAGTTCAAAATTATTAAAACCAGTGCCAAAAGAGGTATAGAATATATAAACCTTTTCCATTTGGCACAAGGTAAAGATCTACTCTGATCACACTAAAATCAAAGTTCAAAAAAGAAAAACTTCATCATGGCTTTCTATTTTCAACTGCACATAGATTTATTTTTTCTTAAATAGCAACATTTTTAAAACCACTCAGAATGTAATCAGTTTTTGTTGTTTATTTAACTCAAATTTTGAAAAACTAAAAGATGGTAGCCTCTATCAAAGACACCCTATATTTTATTCTTTAGGTCAACTTTTATTTAAAAGCTTGACTGGTGGACAAAGGAAGTTTTAAATTTAGTTTCCAACCATTCTATCAGAGTATTTTTGCTTCCACTTTTAATTTTAAAGCCCTTTCCTTCAATGAACACAGAAGTCTGCCATGCAAATAAATCAGTCCATAACAGTTCCTTTTGTTGGACGTTTTCTTGTTAACCGTGGTAATGCTGCATTCTCTTTTTTTCCCCAGAAGTCTGCTTAAACATATTAAAGAGATACCTGAAGTTGCATTTTCATTGTGAAAAATTAAAGGACTCCAACAAGCTCACAATTCACTTTCCAGTATGACTAATCTAGTGGAAAGTGGAATAACTTTTCACATTTTTTATGTCCTTAACATTGGCACTCATGGTATTGTAAAGTCTACAGTATATTGTTCCACGCTTGGGTTTAGTGGAGTGAGATACATCGCTATCCCTAAAACAATTAGTGGATTCAATTGTTTTTTTTACTTGCAATTTGATTATGATTTACAGTGAACCAAAATATACTATTGGCAGATTTAGGTGTAGAATTATTTTCTTTCAACCATTAAGAATTGCTTTTTGAAACTTCTCATAAATCAACAAAAAATACTGGCATTTAATCAATCAAACCTCTCTTACATTGCTGAGTACATATATGCATAATATCACTTTTATCTGGACAATGAAAACTGTTTTGCAACGAGCTCTATATCTTTAAGTTCAGAAGGTCTGCCTGCTACCATCCTAATCTCTAGATACCTCCACAGATTCACTATCAGATTCAACTCAGGGCTTTAGCTCACCCACTTTAAAATATTACTTTTCATGTGGAGAAATATGCTGGCAAAAATTAGGTCTTCTTGTTTAAAACTAGGTTCACAAAGAGCAATTTTCTGTCATCATAGAGGAAGTTTTTTTGTTTGCTCATAAGAAAGTCTCATGCTTTATTCAGCACTTTGGGGATTTTCAGCTTTGTGCAAAACCCTTAACTGATTTTGCACTGCTATAACTCCCAACTAACATCTTATTAGTGTCCCATTTTTCCCAGCAATTAGTGCTTCCACAGCTCTCTCCTATTCTTAATACTCCTCCTCCTGTTTCAGAATCTAATATAAAGAGCATATCAGTGCATTCTTACTGTTTACTGTCAGAATAATATCTCTGTTATGTGTTTAAGTAAAATTTCTGCGGCAGTAATTCACACAGTTCAGGATCTATTAAGTCTTATTAAGATCACAATGGAACTTGTTAAAATCCATTATGATTTTTGAAACTTAACTCTGTGCCAAGATTTAAAGGTCTTCAGCTCAAAGTCATGCATCAATTAAGTCACAATACATAGTCAGCAGCTGCTCTGTGAGTAAATGTACCATTTATTGCTTTTTGTTCAATACTATGTCAAGTTTAACAAATCTTGAGGTAAATGCAATCCATTACATATAAATATAGCTAATATGATTTTATTAATGTCAAATAATTCTGGGCACATTTTAAAACAAGCCACTGCACAGTTTGTTCACCCTCATCTTGAACTCCTTTTTTCAAGACCTTGTGGGATTCTTAATTTCTTGTCATAAGTACTGGAATTTTTGAATTCCAACAAGATCAGCACATCTTTGGTCTTTGAAAATTAATTAAGGTGAAATTTATTACATAAAGTGCAAGATACTAATAAAATAAGTAAAATTTTCAACATCACTTAATGTTAAATAGTAATGGAACAGGGAATAGAAATTTGAACCACTGGTAGTTTGTAGATACAGAACTTACCAAAAGGACTATTTTGTTTCCTTTTTGATCAGGGAACACTTTTGGATTCACCAAATAAGCAGGTTAGATGTCTGAGTTTCTCTCTGAACTCATCACCCCCACAATCTGATCCTGTGTAAGTGAAAAATAAAACAAAAATCACACTACACAATTATGCTAGTTTCTATCAGTCTCTCACATATAAAATTGAAGATTAGTCATTACTTTTGCAAGGCACCATAAAGTAAGTGAAGTGGAAGGAGCTACAATCCCCAGGACCCAAAGTTTCTGCTTCTTTCTCGGGTTTAGCCATTTGAGGACACATATTTTATTCACATCCCAACTGGTCAGATTTGTTTTGGCAGCAAAACTGGGACTTGCTAAATACTTTGCAGGTCACACACAAAGAAATAGGCTGGCTCACTATGCTGCCCCTTGAATGACATATCTAAGTCAACTGACCAGTGGGAACAGATGGATTGAGCTTGAAGGAGGCTCTGATGGATTCCAGCAGGATTTTTGTCTTTAAACGTGTCTGAGCAGTTTTTGGGGATTTTTCCAAGTGGACTAAGAGGTGTGAATGTTGTAAATGCACCTGAATCCCTACAGCGCCAATTGCCTGACATTACTACTGGCATAATGATCGGTGTCAGTTACCAACTTATTTACAATGCTTCTTTTACAGTCATGCTGAGAGTAACAGGACTTTTTGCCCAGCACAGATGAGCTGGAGCCCAGCCCAGATAGTGGATGATGTAGGCTAGCCACAGGCCATTGAATAACAGCTCTTTCTCCTTCTTCCCTCCTTGCCTGTTTTCCATTTTTACCCTTCCTCCCTCTCCTCAGCACACTTCTCCCTCCGAGTCTCCCAGGCATAGTGCACCTGTCCCTGCATCGAAAATACCCAGGGATGCCAACAAACCCTGCAATCTGTCACCTCCAGGGCCTTACTGACATTTTTAATCATATAGTGATAGGATCACACGTATAGATGATATTTACCCCTTTAGCAAACTCATTCCCCATACTCAAGGCTTACCTTGGAGAGTGATTTGTGAGGATTGTTGTTGTGAGAGCGATACACACCGGTTTTGGGAGAGAGGCAACAAAAACAGAGGCTCAGAAAGCTTTTTGGCTTTGCATAGTCTTTGGAGTAGACTCAGCATCTTGGATACTCAGACAGAAATACATCAAACGGTACATGTGACTGAGTCCAATTATTGGAGTGTTGGGATTAAAAGCTAGTATGTAAAACACACTTCGCACTTTCCCACCCTTTCATGGTTTTTTAGTCTCACACCAAGGGAGGATAATGATTTCTTCAGATCAAAAAAGAGGGGTCTTTGATGGATAATGGCATTAAAGCTGAGCAAAAAACACACAAATATTGGGGCATGTAATTAAGATGGAAGACTTAAAGTCGTGACCAGTTTCCCAGCATTGTTCATGTGAATAATGTAACAGCACAGCAGGGAGGTCTTTTTGATGTACAGGTGCATCTCAGTGTATTAGAAAAGTAAAATTAGGAGTAGCTTCATTGTATTCAAAATAATGGCAGTGCTGATAGCAGTGTGCTCAAAAGCTCTTTGATCTGAACCCAACATGTTGTCAAAAGGCGGAGTTTGGGGTCATTGAATTGTTGAAGCACTCAAGTCAATATTTTAAGGACATTAATTTCTTCTTCTGCACAATGCAACATGACCTTTTCAATTATTTTTATATTTCTTCAAACTGATCAAAGATTAGACTGCCCTAGATCAGGTGTGGCTACAATCCAGTGGTTTGCCACCATCAGTGTGTGAATGGCTGAATGTAGTGTGAACTGCTGTTGGGTCTTGTGGACTGGATAAAGCACTATACTATAGCATACCAATAAATATGCTCCGCACAAAACTATGATAAAAATCATCATACCGTGACTCATGAGCCGCTATGCTTTACAGTGGTGATCAGGTTGTGCTCAGCAACCTGACCACAGCAGCCTTCTTACGCTGCTAAGTGTCTTAGCAGCGTACACTTAGCAGCGTAAGAAGGCTGAAGTTGCTTCATTGTTGGCTCAGATGTCTCTCAATTTATTCTACTTGCTATAGAATAAATTGAGAGATGTGGCCTCCCAGGCCCACCATGTCGGTTTGCTGGCAAGTCAAGCAGAGTGATGCCATAGTCACTAAATCAGGTACTTTTGCCAGTGTGGGCAAGTGGCAAGCCCTGCTGGAAATTAAATTAGCATTTCCATAAAACATGTCAGCAGAGAGAAGCATGACTTAAGACTTTGGACTTAATAAAATAACAGTGGACCAATACCGGAATGTTAAAAGGCTATCAAAATCATCACAGACTATGGAAACTTTGCAAAAGAGCTCATGTGACTACACTTCATAATCCTGTTGAGGCTCCTTTCTACTAAAACGTCTCCTTCCACTCAGGTTCCCACTAATGTGTTGGGAGGCAGCCCACTTGTTTAATCAATGAATCAAATTTATTTGTATAGAACATTTCAGCAACAAGGCAGTTCAAAGTGACTTCACCTCATAAAAACACACAAATACAAAGTCATAGAACCGTGACCTGTTATGACTTCACCTCTCTGCAGGGTTGTCAGTGACTATTTGCTGGCCAAGTCACACCAGGCGTCTTCCCTGTGACTGTGTAGGCCATAACAGCGCCACAAGATAAAAATCTTGTCTTATTTTCTTCTGTTTCTACACATTAGTAATCAAATTTTCTGAGAGACTAGATTGGGATTTCATTAACTGTAATACGATTCATGATTTTATTAATCAAAATTAACAAAAATACTTGAAGTACATCACAAAATGTGTAATGAATTTATATATATATATATTTTTTTTTTTTCATGTAATATATATTTGATTTCCTGTAATATATATTACATAAAATCAGTTTTTAATATGAATTAATGAAATGAATTAACTTTTAGATGATATTCTAATTTACTGAGTACCTGTGTTTTATTGCCTACCATCTTGTGTCGATCTGTGCGGAGAAGTCTGAATTATTAAATCATGGGACAATGCAGCCTTGGGAATAACAAAGAGTCTCTGGGGCAGAATATACTAAATCAATCCAGAATAGAAAGGGTGTCTTTCTTTTCTGTTATCTCAGCGACATAAATGGATAATTAATGCCAGAGTGAACAGAAGAAATGTTCCATAAAGACATTCTGCTGAGAGGAAGACACACACAGGCAGATGTTACCCTGAGGCGACTGATCTACAGTGGGATTTTTCTCTCCCACACCATCTTGCCTTGGACAATAGCAGGTACATTTGGAGAATCATCATTAGATATGTGAGAGGCACAGTGTGGACCTTCATTAGTGCAGCTGTGGGTTGTTTAGGCAGGCAGGTGAACAGGGTGAAAAAATTAAATGAGAAGTTCAAAAACCGTCCAACCTCAGCAAAGAGATAAGCCACTCTCTTCAGTCCAACTTAGCTGCTGCATAATTAAGGGTTATGGAGGTTTTTTTTTTCTCATCTCACAATTTTCTGCTGTGCTCGTTCAGAAGGAGCCTATATAATCAGCTGTGACCATGGCACATTTTTCAGTTAGAAAAAAAAAAAGAAAAAGAATAATGCCGGAGTAAAGAAGTAGCTGCCATCCACCGTGTGACGGCCCACCCTTGCAGCCCCTGTGGGGATTATGTTTCAACAGTAACCTGCCAGAGTAAAGGTTGTGGCAGTAATTAAAACCAAATATTTAAGAGCCAGCCAGAAGTCTGACACTGAATTTTCAGATCAATGTAGGCCAAACCCACGAACCTTGTTGCCTGCCCAGGGCTCCATATGCCCCACAGAGAAACTCAAACAGATTGAGTCAGCTCAACTGCTGGCTAACCCACTCAGCTTTACGGCTGTATGCCTGCTGGGACGTTTGGTTGCAAAACTGATTTTTTTTTTTTTTCTCTCAGTGTTTACTAAGGAGAAGGATGGGAAACAAAGCTGACAGCTTTTAGCAATGGGCATGTTCATAGTACTGATGTAAAACATTTTTTAACCAGCAAAAGACCAGCCTGCTTCTAGCATATTATTTCCAAGAAAGGCTGCTATCTTTAAGTACTTTTTGCATTGCAATCAACTAAAGGCTTTGTGAGATACCACTGGTGCGACAGCAAATATTATCCATTGCCATACTCGATTCATTTGCATCACCGAAAACACAGTCATGTTTCATGATCTGGTAATAATTAAGAAAATAATTACTAGTGATAGTGATAGACATAAACAGGTTTCAGATGAATAAAATAGTTTTTTCTTTCATGTATCACATTATTTTCTCTTCCAGCTAAATTTAAAAGTTTTCCAAATACTTTACAAGGGTCTCATCTGAAAAGTCTCAATTCATAGACCTGGGCTCAGCAACCTTTACAAAGAACAACCTTTTAAATAGCCATTGTTGGCCTTGATCCTACAAAATAATTTGTCAAGAGCTTTCCAAGATATTTGTACCTGTGAGGATATATTAAAGAAAACCAAAAGCAAGGCAAAGGCCAAAAAACAAAGCAGACAGGAGAAGGATGACGTTGTAAAGATGTTTAAAGCTCACATAACACTCAATTGTACTTTAAAAAATGGAAAGAATGTGGCCAACTGCAAACCTAAAAAGACATGAATCTTCACCTAACTTGACACACTAGAGAAACAGAGTGGTAATCCGAAGAACAGGATATAAATTAATTATGGACCCCAGAGAATCTGTCCTTCATACAAAAAGATGGTTCTCCACAAGCCATTTGGTGGGACACAGAAAACTTGTGGAAAAAAATGCTTAGCTGAGAGAAGACCTAAATGAAACTTTTTGGCCTATGTGCAAAACAATATGTAAGAATATATTATTTGATGATGATGCCACTGGCTGTGGTATCATCATCCTGTGGAGATGGCTTTCACAAGAATGCTCAGCGAAACTGGTGAGAGTAGGAAGTAAGAAGAATGGAAATTCTTGGCAATTCTTTATAAAAACCTGTTAGAGAATGCAAAAGATTAAAGTATGGTATTGCATCTCTACCACCCTCCTGAATAGCTTATTAAGCAGTCATCAGAGCACATTTATTAATTGAGAGAGCTCATAGCTCTGATTGCAGCCATTTCCATTTATCTTCGGTCCCACGAACACAGCATGACCAGCATAAAACATGCCCCTCCCTACCCATTTTCATACTCTCACCAGAAAATTGCACTCACTCGCTACGCTTAATGGGCGTGTTTGTCAGTTGGGGGAGGTAACTTTTCTGATTGATCCGATTGGTTGGATTTTCAGCTCAAATTCAGTGGTAGCCAGCTCAGGATTTGGCCTTATAGGAGAAAAAAAATGGGAGACCTGACTTGAATTCAAAGTGTGGAAGAAGAAGAGAAGAAAGGACGAAGAAATACAAGAAGGAAACAGTTTTTGTGCCCATGTCAGAAAATGACGCTATGAACTTTCGTTTAAATAAAGAAAAAAAAAATAGTTTTTTGACTGAATACGATCAGCTTGCATCTTTCTTTAAGATGTAGAAATGTAGTATGCTGTAAAAAAAGTATCACATTTTCATAATTCTTAATTTGAAAATTAAGAATTAGGTGTGTTAATTTAGTGTGTTTGAATGTGTGACAAACACACAGTCCACATTCACATAAAGAGTATAGCTAATTCAGTTTAATTATTTCACAGATACTTATGTCGTATTAAATTGGCAGGGGAACACAAAAGTGAAAGAAGCAGCTCCCTGATTCTCCTCACTATTAGCCAGTTTTTACATGAGGGTGATTTTACTGTCTGGCTGAGAAATCCAGAAAGTTGGATAAATGTTCAGACTCCTGGGGAAGCCCCAGATCAGTTCTTTGGCCGTTAACTTCTTCTTTCAGATACAGCCTGTTTATAATACACTGCAGCTGCCTCACACTATCATTAACTCCAAGAGTTTCTGTTATTCATTGATTTTACTGCATGGTTGCCATCAGAGCGGACATGAAATCAATCTTTATTGTTTTGTACAATAATGAATCTTTGAACAAAATACCCCATCAAACTTAACACAGCTTTAGAGACAGTAATTTCAGCCTCATGGTCCCTTTTGAATAGAGTTTGTCTTCTCATTCACCCACCTTATTCAGAGACCAAAATCACAGGATGACTGCCAACTCCTCTTCCTGCCAGCCCTCTCCTGGAGGCAGTTAGTGGGCTGGCAGATAACATCCTTTGAGGATCACAGCATCTTCCTCACAATTTCTCCAAGATGCTTCCCCTCTGGCCAAAAAAAAAATCTAAGACTGCAGCAACTGAAAATACTTTCCTCCGATCTCCCTTATCCTCTGAATTTAAACATCACAGTCATACCTTCAAGTGGAAAATAGTGTAGGTCACAGCAGGAAACTTGGCTTGTTATCTTTTCAGAATGCTTGTTGTAGACTTTTTCACAACATCTGCATGCTGAAACGTTTTAGTAAAACAAAGTGTTTGGTCGACAAGACATGGTGCCCTTTGAATAACAAACACATGTTTGTGATGTATACGTACTGCCGTTTCAAACTAATTCCTAAAAGGGTTGACATAAAAAGTGAATTTGTGCAGAAAATCAAAAATATTCAGAGTCCTTGGTTGTGTAATAATAATAATAATTTGCACTTCTAGTCTGCAAGCCAAGGCATAGAATATACATGAGAGCAATCAGTTTCCAAGCCAATGTGCAATTTCATTTCTCCTCACAACCACCTGGTGTGTTAGGAAGAAATTCGTAAAGAAAAGAAAGATTTTTGTTGCCATTACTGTACTACCTGCATCTTCATGCTGCCACTCATAAAAGCTTATATTTAGCTTTGAAAAGCCTAGAGGAATATTTTGGTTCAATAACATATTAAAGGAAAGAAATATAGCAAAAAAAAGTGTTGTAGGCAAGGTCTGCTGCTCCCTTTCTTCTCTGAGGGCAATTTGGACAGAACACCTCTTTCCTCTCAGCCATTTTTATGTTTTCCAAAACTGTTTTGAGGCCAACCACAAGACCGCTTCTTATGTTTCCTCCCACACCAGAGCTTTGATTTCTAGACCATAGGAGCTGTGGTTCAATAAACTATATGAAACTCATCCCATTTCTACACCTATGACAGATATCTTTATTAGATGTGTAAAGAAAAGCATGCTCTACAAATAAACTGCAGTTATCAAATCCTGAAAACACATTTGACCATTCAGTTTTGTTTTTTTGTGTGTTTGTTTTTGTTTTCTTAAAAATCTTCCAGGAATGATTATTTAAAAACAGCCACAAGCCAGTCAGTGATCATAAGATAAAACTGAAATGTATCTTTTTGAAGTTCTGCAGCCAACGCTGTAAGATTATCAGAAGTCTTGTTCTAGAGAGAAAAGGTTCTATTTGTGCAAATGAGTAAAGATAACACTAAATACAGGCATTTATGTGTGGATGTTTTATTGAAGAAGTTTTCCAATTGAACTGCAATATGACACTGTATGCCAAAAATATACATTTTGAAGAAGTGACAGCTAAACAGAACACATGTTAGTCAGCGGTGAATAGTTATTTACATGCAGGTTGAGTGAATTTTTGGGAAACTCAAATTCCTCCTGGCAAAGACTCAGAGCAATTTAACTTAATCTTATGGAAAACAATTGAGCGTGACTCTCTAAGGGGCAGCAAAAAGGGCAGTTTCTTCTTTGGGGCTGAGGTTTATGTCTCCTTTTTGCCCCAAGTTCACATAATTGCAGAAATAGAACTCAGCAGATACATCTATAGGGCACATAGAAAAAAGTAAAGGAGCATTTAGGGTGCATTTAGTGAGGAACATACACTGCAGGGAAGGGAACTATAGGAACTGACCAAGGGTGGAAATAAAGCTTAGGGGTGTCCCTTAATCCCTTGTTTCATTAAACAAGGGCTCATTAAAGAAGGGCCGTGGTGCTACCCACCATCCTAGCCCCTGTGCAAATAATAATAAAAAGTTATGTTAAATAGAACACCACCTCCAGCTGCTTCAGTCAGGGCTATGGATGTTCTTAGTGCAATGTGTTCCATGAGTGTCTACTTTTCTTACATTATTATCATAAAATCTGGGTCACTGTCACAAATATGGGGCAGTTAACTAACTAGTTTGATTATAGGGCTAAAAAAAGAATGAAGACATCGAGGTAAAGAAATCTGTTCCCTTAATATAGAAAAATCTCTTAATTTTGCTGACCTTGACATAAATTCTTTCCGATTTAATAATCCCTTTTAACATAAAGGCCATTCATCTAACAATTTATATATATGATTCTTGAGAAGAGAGACAAAATAGGTCCTATGGATAAAGCACAAAATTTTAATAAAATATACATAAAATATAATTTTTTCAAATATGAACTGACTAAACTAACCTGGGTCATGTGAGCACAACAATGTATGTTTTCCTGCTGAATATTTTTTATTTTAAACGTTGTAGTGGGAGGATGGCGTCTTTAAAATCTCTTGTCCTGCAGTAGAACTCAATACATTAAAATAGTTTAAAACAATTAAAGAAATACTAAGATAATATATTATGACAATTAAGCATAAATATCCAAATAAATAATTCTAAAAGTATCAATAAATTGAATCAAAAATCATTTTATATATTTTCCAACTCACTTGAAATTTGTTCCAAGTTTTCGTCAACTCCAGTCTGACTCTTTCAGTGATAGTGTTGACAAAACTCACTTAAATGTGCATTTAATTCTTCTTAATGTATTTTACATAAATGGCATTACTTCACATGTATCAAATATTTCTTTTTACTCACTAGTTTGTCACCACCTTCAATTCTGCAACAACTTTGTCAGAAGGACTTTATGTTGGTTTTTGTTTTAAATAATATTTATTTTGTTTCTTGAAAAGCATTTGTCAAACTGAGTAAAATATCACTAAACACATTAAACACACATTAAAAAATAAATCTATATTTATTTTTGTCAGATGGTGAAGACAAAGTTCTGGGTCATGTCCATTAAAAATGTAATTTTAAAAATAAATGTTGCGACTGGGGGCCTGCACCTTATCATCTTTACATTTCCAGAACATTATTTGTCATGTTTGTATACATAAGCTTGAAGAATAATAAAAAATTTTGGGGGAAAATTTAAACCCATTTTGTCCCACTTCTCAAGCTGTGTTATGGTACTCATATCTTTGCTGTTTCATTATTTCACAATTCTGAAGGTTTAGATGAATCGGTAGATGTTTTCAGAGCCATCTAATTACAAGGCAGTGCTGCTAAGTTGCTCTATCTATAGCACACAATTTAAAGCTTGTAATGAGCACTAAAGCTTGTGATTAGATTATTGAGTGGCTACCGGTGTGTAGCATGTCAGTAATTCTGCCGGTGATTAGAAATAGTGTGCTATTACTGGAATACAAGACATGCTGATGTATGAATTGTAGCTTGCTGTACACTAACTCTATTTTCTTAAATCATATTGTTGGCTCAGATTCATTTCATGTTTTTCAAACTATAGTATCCTCCAACAAACACACATCAATAGTTTACTCTCAGGCAAACACATACTCACACTGCACAAATCGTGATGTCATCAGAACAACACACACTCTTCAAAGACTTGACAAGAGTACATCTTTCAGAAAATGCACTTAATCTTCCCTCATTTAAACCCATATACTACATTTTTCAATATGCATGGCAAGATAGAACTTGTGAGACAGCAGCTTAAATATGATAAAGCTTAGCTAAAATGAAATGTTATATATGTGTAAACATATTTGGCGCAACACAAAATGTGACACTCTGGGTAACCTGGTTGTGATACGGCTGTGTAATAAGTGGGACACAGCAATGACGAGCCCAGCTGCCGCAGAATCAAGAGAGGTGATGAGGCTGTTTATAATCTTGTGTCTAAGCCAGGCTCAGGTTCAGGAACAGATTGCATCATAACACACTGTATATCATGTTCAGAGTCTCACAGGAAGAAATGGGTCAATATAATGACTGTAAAAGCAGGTTATCAGCAATATGGGCCAGAGATTCTATGACTAGGAGCCAAAGTTTATGGAGATGTCATAAAATTTAATACTGTCAGGTAACTGAAACAACCGAAATGCTGACATTAATTTCCCAAAGGCTGTGTTTCTTCCCTTAATTATAAAAGATTGAATGGGGAAATTTTAGATTTCAAGTTTTATTATATCATTAAGTAATGATTACTACCATGCCCTAGAAACAAGAAAGTTTTCATCATTGTTTCTCATGGGCTTTGGTTAAATAGAAAATGGTAAGTTCACAGACACCAAAAAAGGTCAGTTGTGTAAGTATAAAACTTTTCCAAAATGAAGAGGCAAATGTCCTTGTGTGAGAAACCTTTACATTCACACAGACCTCTACTTCTTACACGAGCAAACAATGCCAGCAATAGCTTCACTCATAACTCATGCAACTAGCGGCTCATAAATTTCAACCACCAAAATCTATAATTGATGGTGGTAAAGAACAAAAGCTTTGATTTTAACTTATCATCTCAAGAACTGTGAATAAATCAGCTTTAAATTAACTAGATGCAGCAAACAGAAACCATGGTTCTACAAGAGTTATTATTTTTTTTTAAAAGATGACTTTATTAGGACTGCAGTGACATGTTTAACTTTTTAAATATTTATCCTTGCAGAAGAGACAAACAGAGCACACAGTCACTGGATGTCTTACTTTTACAGTCATATATTGTGTGACAAAAACATAAGGGCCATTGACTTTAAATGTGTCCAGTGTCTACATACAACCTTTTCAATTCATTAATGAAGATATAAATAATGCACAGTTTGCCTCCAAGTCAATACTTTATGGAATCACACTTCACTGGATTTACAGTTTTCAGTCTCTTGAGCTTCCAGCTCTCTTCCAGCTTTGCACATTTAGATACTGATGTTCAATTCTGGACAAACATGTTTCAAGTTCAAACAGATTAATTAGAGAACGTTTCTAAACACCAACAATTGAGGGTAGTGCAGAGTTAGTTTTGGGCCACATATGTTGTTTTACATACAGACAAAAAAGTTCAGTTTTGGTCTCAGCTGACCAGACCACATCCTTGGACATGTTTGCTATGTCTCCTATATTACTTTCTCTCTCAGTGCAAAATTAGGCTTTTTATGTATTTTTATAGCAAAGTCGTTCTGGTGAGACTTCTCCACCTTAGTTTTGGATCCCTACTATTCCTCCAGACTTTTTGAAATTTTTGATGATAAGTCATGATGTTTTTTGTTTTTTTTCACAAATGTTCTCTAACGTCTGAGTTTACACTGAGATTAAATTGCACACATAAGGACTACATTTACCAGTTAAATGACTTCTGAAGAAACTTAGTTTTAATTTAGCAGTACCAGAGTAAAAGGACCTGAATATGTATGCATGCAACACTCAATAAATATCTGTTTTAGGAAAAATAAATAAAATCTAGATCATGTTTGTGTCATAATAGTGTACCATATCTCACTCACCCTATATCAGATATAGACCCCGTTACCTATGTGTCCCAAAATCCCATATGAAATCTGTCGCCATGGTGGTTAATCCAAGGAAAATAAAAACATTTTCACCTCATTGCAGGTGTTAGCTGTAGACTGTTCAGACCTGCAGCCAATCTGCAGCCTGCCGGTTGTGTGTCAGTCATGGAAACAGCAACCCAAGGATTGTTTTCAGTAAAGTCTTTACAAAGGCTTATGACTGAGCTGTCATTTTAACTCAGGATTTCTATTATAATAGGGAAGTGAGCCAGACTTCTACACTACTAGTTCTATGCTTCCTGCCTAATTCCAGGTCTGTTTTGTGATGGCGGTTTGTATTTTCAAGATTCACTTCCCTGTTACTTAAAATATAATGTTTGTTTCTGGTTTCTCAATTGGTGACTGTATGATGTTTTTATATATTTTTTTATTTTTCAGCTTTTACGATGCAAAGCACTTTGAACTGTCCTATTGCTGAAATGTGCAATACAAATAAACCTGACTTTACTGATGGATATTTTACAACATGATCAGTGAATAGAATAGAAATATCTTTTATTGTCCCACAATAGGACAACTTCTGTGCAACAGCATCAATCAAAGGAAGTACACTCACAAAGATAGATAATAAAATACATAGACATTAGAAGAAAGAATAAAATACTGGACAGTGTGGGCAGAATGTCAACATAAATACAGTATAGATATAGTTATTAAAAAATAGTGTTCTCCAGTCCAAAGGAATGTGCAACTGAGTTGTACACAATGTATGCGTCTATTTGAGCATTAAAAAGATAGACCAATTACAATTAGTGACAATAAAAATTGTGCAACAGCAGATATAGGCAGATAACAGCAGAAATGCTATTCAGAATGAGTAAAGTTGTACAGCTGGATGCAAACAGTTATAACAGCCCATAACCAGTCAATGTCACTGGTAAATATTCAAACACATCTTGTCACAGCAAAAATATGCACAGCAGCTACAGTCTAGTGCTCAGATTCTTCTTTTTAGTGTTCATTACACAACATGAAAACTGCTCCTGAGACTCAAGTCTCAGACCAGGAGGCCAAGTCAAGTCTGTAGGGTGCAGTGTGAAGTCAGAGATCTTTTGTTTTTAATAGCTTAAGAGTATGAACTTAATTCCAACTGGAGTTGGAATCCCAAACTTGAGTCCTTCATGTCTTCAGTGTAGTTTTACATTTTTACAAAAGAAGGATTGGATGTAGAGTCACAAGTTTTCTGTTGTGACAGGGTTAGTTTCAAGGCTCACTGCCTCCTCCCTGGCATCTGACCTGAAGAAGGAGAGAGAGATCAAAAATCTGTTTCTGTTCTGGCACAGGAAGCACAATTGCCATGAGCCGTGTCATTCTTTTATAGCCTGCACTGGCGAGGCGCTACACTTGCCTTCTCACAGTTTTCTGCAGCCTGGTCACTGCATGCCTAGTGTGGAAAAGTCAGGAAACCACAGGCAAATCAGCCCCTTAGCTGATGACTCTCACCAGGTGGGGACATCATAGCCCGATGAAACCTATTTCCTGGAAGAAGTTTTCATTTACCAGACCATCACAGAAACCTTGTAGATTCAAATGCCGCTTTGAAATCATAAAAAGCTGGAGGAAAAACATTCTGAACCTTTCAATTTTTTTGTTGTTGTGCTGTTTTGTCGTTCCTACAACGAATTCAACAATTTACAAATTGCAATTTTAAAAGGTATAAGCAGAGCTTTGAGACCCCGGTGTTTTAAAATTGAGAGTGTCCCCGCAGTGCTTTGTGATTCTTCCCAGGAAATCACTCTGGCCTTGTGGTGCAGCTCGGCAGATTGGAGTCCCACTGCTCTTTTTTATCTGATAACATGCAGAGGGCATTGGGACGAGAGGTGGAGCGTACGAAAGAACTGATCAGAGGACTTACCTCATATGTGCAAAGGCTATTAGAAACAGTAAGGAGTCAAACTCTGGGTTTTTATTCAGTTAGTAAGCATTTAATTTTTTTTTTCAGTTTTATCATAGACTTGTGAAAAAAAATGCTGTAGGCTTAATATGATAATTTCAATAATAAATAATTTTTCATATGCCTCTACATGTTCTAACTTTAACGTATGAGCTTGGTTTATCTCTGTCCTTTGAAAGCTCATTGACTGAAAGAAAAGATGGAAAGTAAAATCCCTTCTTTTTCCCTGATAGAACCAGCAGCACGTTGCACACACCCCTGCTATTCTGAACGTCACATTTTGAACTTCAATCTCATATTTTTAACCTCTCACTTTCCTGGTTCTTTTGTTATTTTAGATCATAAAACACAAAATTGGTGCAGAGCAAGGAAAAACAAAAAACAAAAAGAGCTTACATGAAGTTTACGCAAAGCCTCAGAATAATTCCAGAAGTGCAAACAAGAAAGTAACAATAAAGTTATCAAAAAGCGTGAAATAAAAGTCTAGCCAATATTGTAGAAGGTAGTAATACCACAAAATAAACCTGTGACCATGCAAACACATATCATATCTAAGTAAAGTATGTAATAACACTAATGTCAGTGTTAAATATCACGCAGGCGTTCTTTTTTTGTTTGTCACTAAGGAAAATCAATACAATGCAAATCAATAAAGAGACACACTGTAATACCTGCTTCAAATTAAGTTTTGAGAATTCAACTTTGATGCAGATAATGGAAAGTATGAATTAAATCGAAACACAAAAGTGTGATGCTGATTTAGAAAGAAATGAAAACAAAAATAAATACCTGAAAACAACTGTTTGTGTCTGACGTTTATTGTCATATAGCAGTTAAGTAACTTACACAAAACATTATAGTCATACATTTATAATAAATACAATTACTTGTAAACAAGCAAGAAATAAAGGCTAATAGTAGGCAGGTTACCTACTTTTACATGCTGCTTGTGTCAAATTGAAACAATTTATATGATTTCCAAAGAACAGTGTTATATTGCAAATAAACTTTAACTTCTGTATATCTTGGTTAAAGATTAGGGAAACTTATTTTTTCCTTTAAAGGGACATAGATTTAAATAAAGTGCTAGACTAGATTGATGAACATGCATGAATAAAATAATGCTGTTTTGAAGGTAATGTATTCAGTTAGGAGAGCAGGATTCCTGTGTAATGCCCTTGGTATTACATGAAGTTGTCTAGTAGCTGAATCTGACCACTATGTGTTGACAGCTACAGGAGTCGGTGGGGACTCGGCGCCCGTGCCCTTTTTCTATGCAAGTGACTCTACAGATAGATGGGGGCGAGTGAGTCCTGTTGCTAGGATACACATCATGGCTCTTAAAAGGAGCTTGAAGGAGAAAAAGAGAGAAGAGGATGATTTTCCTCACAAACAAACTTGGCTTTTCAGGCATTGCAAATATGTACCTGCCCAATACTATTCAGTCTGAAATATTTTCTTTTTAATCTGTACTACTGGTGGCATTGACTTTCCCAAATTATCAGACAAAATAATAAACGGAAGAAGAGAAATTAAGCAATTAAGGTGGAAATTTAACAGCCATTGGTATTACTGGCAAATAAGAGCTATCAGAGGAACAGTCATTAAAGATTCATTCTGTGTTCGTGAACAAAGCATCAAACCCTTGTCTTGGTGCATGCAGGTGGTTGAAGTTCACATCACTTTGTTAAAGTGAGTTTTTCTTGCCATCAATCAACAGCGGTACTGACCCTAGAACCCCACACTATAATTGCCTTCAGGATTAAAATGGATTGGAGGCTCTGCATGCATTTTCCATTAGTTTTCACAAGACGGAAGTTTGGAGATGCAGCCTGAAAGTAAGGGATGTAGTAAAATTGTGCATTAGCTTTTTTCCCCTTTCTTTTTTAAAAAAAGAAAGGAACATGGATATTCCAGTAAACCAGCCCAATGCTCATGTTAGCTCTTTAAGTGTCAGCATAACTATTTTGCTTTGCAAAAAAATTGCAAGGTCTCAATTAGAAGACATGAGCTTTTTAGGCTTTGTGTTGTTTAAACTGAGCAATAGATGTAATTATGTCAGACATTAGATTACACACCATTAGATTACAGCTTGGTGCCTGTCGTGGGTAGAGAGAAGGTCAAATGACTCACCAAATTGCTTTTAATATGATTACAGTTGAGTCAATGAAGGATAAACTTTCATGAAACAGAAAATATTGTTATCAAACACATGTGGTGGAAGCTGAAAGTTGTCGTCTTCTAACTGTGCCGTGAAAGCCAATTTGGGTCAATTGAGTAGAAAAACGGGCTGCATCAAAACACGGCCCTCGTTTGCATATTTAAGATACAGAAAACTGTATGGATACTGTTCATACACTGGGTGGGGCTGGTCTTACTAGACCACAAATAGAAACAGCAAATTATATGCAACTTAACTTCTTCAACCTTTACATTAATGAATGTTGACTCCCTTCCAGAAACTAAAAGCCTTGTTTGTTTCTCTTCTTTCTCTAGCAGCAGAAGAGCTCATGGAGCTCAGGGGAGGAAAAGCAACCTGCTCCTATTAAGAGACAATTATGAGCTGGGCTGTGTTCTCCTTCAATGGATGCTGCCGTTAACCTTGTGTTTGTGCTCATTACAGTCAGGCATTGGCATTAGCATGTTAGTTTTGATGTCCCTTAAACAATTTCGCTTTCTTTCCCAGTACAACCACAAGCCTAAAAGCATTTTGTATTTTGGAGTGCTGTCAGGGGTCGGAGTTGTTTGATAAAATAGCACAATATAGTGCATTATTGTAAGAGAATTAATTCCAAAGATAATTTAAGGAAAATGCTTTTTTTTTTCTCCGAAGACTATTTGCGGCGCTAGTGGCTTGTATTTTTCCGACAGTAGGCAGACAGGAAGGAGGGAAGAGAGGACATGCGGCAAGGGTCGTTGGGATCGGGAGTTGAACCAGCAACTTCCGCGTTGAGGACTAAGGCCTCCAAGCATGGGGTGTGCTAACCCCCTGCACCACCACAGCACGCCTTAGGAAAATGCTTTTAAAAAAATATGAAAAGTAGGATATGTATTTCTATTCAGTCTATTTTACTGTGATGTCCAATAAAATTGGATGAAACCAATTACCTTCACAATTTTGCTCACCAAATTATTAACAGGAGTTCACCTGTGTTTGATTTCATTGTTGCAAAAAACCTAAATAGTACATATTTAATCTACTCAGACTGTCCACAAAGTAACTTTGTGTTTGTGTCATTATGGTGTGTGGAAGCTAATCTTTGCGTCTCTTGAGCTAAATGTTGCAAACTGAGGGCCGGTCATTCTCCTTCAGTATTTTTACTTGAGATCAGGACTCAGGAATGTGTCCATGTCTAAAGTAACAAAGCAGCCCCAAACGGTGACCACTAGGGCTATTTGTCATGTTTATTTCATTTTTTTGAGATCCAGCATGTTACGTTATGTTGACATCTGGGTTTTACTTTATGGGAAGGTATTATGCAAACTGATTTTTTTGAGCTTTATATCATGTTATTTCCCTAAAACAAAAAAGCAAACATACCTGGGGTGTTGCTTTGTATTCTTTCATGTGTGTTTGAGGAATCCTTGACTCTCTCATGGCAATCATTCAGGGGTGCCTAAACGCTTGCTCACATAAAATGTTGCCTATTTACGTGCAGCCCCTCCTTGGAGCTGCAGTACGGAGCCGAACTTCTGCCTCAAAGAAAAATCTCATTGTTGACCTGAGGCATTTAACAAAAGACAAAATAAGACAAAGCAAAATAAGTTTGCAGGGGGCTCTTATTTACAGCACTGTGACATGTCTTTTCTGTCTGTTTCGCCTTTCTGTCCTCTCATTCTAATGTATGAGTTGTTCATCAGCCGAAGACGATCAATAAGTAAACAGAAGGTTCTGCGTTTCTGTGAAGACAACAGAAAAGTGCATTCAAAGTCTGCTTGTTAGTCAAATGATCCATTCTGCTGCTCCTTCCAGATGATTCAGGGTTGTTTGTGTACCTGTCTTTCTTGCTCTCTTCTGTCTTGCAATAATTTCAAACCCCCAGATCAATGCCTCTTTTTCAGGGATAGAGAAAGAAAGAAAAATGAGATAATATATCAGACAACCGTGAGGCGGCTCCACAAAAAGATGTCTTGATTTCATTTCCCCTTACTCGAGTTTGAATGATATTCTTGATGGCAAGGCGCTTTAAAACATACCGCCTCTCACAGGAAAATGTTTCGACTAAACCCCTTTCACCAAGACGAACGGCAGTTTGATGTGTGTTGTCCAGCCACTCGTCATCGTCTTGCTGAAGTCATATCAATAAAAGCTGTTTGATAAATAACATTTGCGCAGAGTGCATCTGCCAGAGTCGAGATGATCTGGTCTACTAACCTGAGCTTGCACCCGAGCCTCAGCATATACGCAGCTTCTCATATCATCCCCACAGTCTGACAGTGTACATGAAAATATATTTTCTGCCTGCAATCGCAAAGCTTGATCTGATTACTACGTGTCGCTGTGGCATATGCGTTCAGTTGGTGTGTTTTCGTTGTTGCTTGCACAAAGTGGAGGGGTGTGGTAAGGTGAGAGAAACAAGCTGGAAAAAGCAATTTAATCCCTCTGTCAGTTAGCTGCATATTGCTCCTGTGGGGGAAAAAAAAAACCCTGAAACAATTTGTTTTTTTTTGTGTGTGTGTGTGTGTGTGTAATATTGAGCAGCAGCGCTAATGCTCCCATTTTTCTGCCAGTTTGACAATGAAATTTACGTGCTACGACAAAACTGAAGACTGCAGATACAAGCTTTTTTTTTGTTGTCGTTGTTTATTATTTTTATTTATAGACAGCATTCTTTATATTCTGAATGTAAAATGATTTATGACTCGGGTGATTTTCTACCAATGGTAAATTCTGTCTTTCAGACTTGTATTTACTATCTGCAAAGACTACTCCTTAGAGATTAGCAGCTCCATCACTGTTACAAAGTGAAATACCCCAACTACCCAATGGATTTATGGGGACATTTTTGAAAACCTTCACTGCACCCTCTGGACAAATTCTAATCAGTTCTATGACTAAATACTACTGAGCACAAGCACTTATTGAGTCTTTTCTTGTGCTAATTTTTATGTGAGTATTTTGGCTTTTTGAGCATTTATTTAGTTTTGAATCCTCTGCCTTAAGGGCATTTATTTTGGTAATTCAGGCCCGTTTTAACATTTGTTTGTACTGATGACCCTGTCAGCAGCACAGTTGTTTAAACGTGGGAGTAGCTGATGTTTCTAAAGACCCGCTAATGTCTGAGACCGACCCTGCATACAGTGCAGGGTAAATACTGAGGATATAGGGCAGCAGCAAAGTGGAGAGGATGTGCATGCCAATTCTTTGGAAAAATAAAACCACAAAATTGAAAGGTTGACGAGAAGTGTTTAATTTTTTCAAACCTAGAAATGGCTGAAAAAATATATTTTATTCTCAACTGCAACTCTGCAGAGTGACTGTGGAGTTTAAAGAAAGCAAAATTGCTGTGCTTGTTATCCTACACAAGCTAGAGAGGCAGGATCTGAACATTCTGGATATTATACTGCTAGTTGGAAGTTTCTGCTTGTTGTTAAAGCAACATAGTTTTTCTGTCTTATATTGACGTCAGTGACTGAAATAAAACATGCCAGTCAAATAGTAGTAGCATCTAGTGTCATTTTTAAGATTTAGTTTGATCCAAAATCACAGATGCACTAATAAAGGACTGGTAAGAAGTTTGTTCATAATAATTGTGAAACTTAATCTTGGCGGATCACAGCTTCTGAACAGAGGAAGAGGAGATTGGTAAGGATGGGTCAGCTGAGAATCCAGCGATTTATGTGGCAAAGCATGATGGCTTACTTAGTTTTTGAGAGGGTTTGGGGAGGATTTGGGCGAAGAGTGTGATGCAGTCACAGGACTAAATGTTGTCATGTTGTCTTTGCTCTCGTATTGGCTGCAGGAAAGGTTAGACAGGCAGTTGAGCAAATGCATGTAGATATGTTCAGAGGACCAGATTCAAGATTCTGTGGATAACTATAAGTCCTACACGTATGTTTTCCATAGCATTTGTAATCAAGAAGTGGTCTGAAAATTGCAGATTGCTCTACTGGTGCCTTGGACAGTTTCCAGGCTTGTTGTCAAAAGAAAACAGATAAAAAGCTGGTCCTCTTACAGAGCCTGATTAGCTGCAGATTAGCACACAGCGCTTTGGACACAGGGCAGACAGCAGGATGGTGAGATAGATGGAGACCAATAGAAGTAACATAGTATGACGCAAAGCTGAAGTGCAACATTGTTTGACCTCTTCTGCATAATTTTTCAACTTTATGTTCCAAAAAAGACAAAGTCTTTAAAGTTGAGAAATTAAAATGCCCTATTATGATTAAAATATTTTTTCAGTTTCTTTTTTTTCTATTCTTTTTCTTTTACCATAACTGTGTAGAAACAGCTACTCTATACATGTAGCATCATTTTATACTCTTTGTCCTCCCTCCCCCATCGTATCATATAGCCATATAACAATTGATTGGACATACGTCCAGGCCTCTGGGCCACAGAGAAACAGATTGGTTTTGCAAGCTGCAAGCAAGGGACAGTAACTACAACAGTCTGGGCTGTCAGTATTTCCATCAAAGTGCCGTAAACTTCCTTTATGGTGTATATGAACATGACACCACCTCTAACAGAGGCAGAAAGGAGCCAAACCATTATTTGCTTACCAGCCTACTGAGGTCTAATATCGGTTTTTATGGATGGTATAAAATCTCAGAAAAGATAAAAAAAGAAAGTATATCAGCTTCTCTTGTGCAACAACTCCCTTGTCCTTGGGGGCTCTTTATGACTCTTAGCAGCTCAGTTTGTTTAGGTTTCAAGAAAGCTTAAATAGAGGGGGAAATCATTCTAAAGTCAGAAAAAAAAAAAAAAAAACAGAAGTCAATGTTGTTTTTAACCCTAACCCTAACCTACTGCTGGGATGAACTAATGTTTAACTCTTGAAGAATAGAATAGAATAGAATAGAATAGAAATAAAGAAATTTCCATCAATCTACAGTGTTTAACAAAAGTATTAATACTGGACTCATACTTCACATGTTCATAGACCCACATTTTTACACATTTTTTCTTCTCAAAAAAGCTTTTTAGTGCAGGCGGATTAAATGTCAGCATTTGTAAATGTCGATTTTCAAATCCCACCACAGATTACCGATTCCTGCAGTTTTGGATTATTATTTGGGACAGGAAAAGAGCCATTCCTCGAGATCTACCGTCTTACGCCTGCACCTTATGGATTTCTTTTAGATGCATAGAGGTGCATATTTTCAGCTCATCCAGGATTATCATGGGCTTCTTGGCTGCTTCTGTGATTGTTGCTCACTTTGATTGAACTATAAATTTTGGGGTTTGTCTTTGTGGTTTTGCAGTTGAGGCACATATTTGCAATTTTCAGATTACTGATTGAAAAATGTTCTGTGAAATGTTCAAAGCATGAAATCTTACTTTAAAGCGTAACTCTGCCTTATTCTTAGGCTGCTTCTTGGACTTCGCGGCGCTGTTCTCCAACATTTTTCATAAACCTCTTTGATTCTTATAGAACAGCTGGATTTCTGAATTAAACAGAGGTGGGCTAAGAATCTGATCACATCTGAAGGCAGTTTGTTGCACTGGATGTGCTGTTGGAGAATCAGAGTAAGGATGAAGAATACATTTCTCCAACATTTTAATTTGTAAAAAAGAAATAAGGAATGGGGGGGTATGGTGGGGAGAACATCTCCACTATCCATTCTCAACTATTTTTTATTCCTCTCTCACATAAAATCCCAATAAAATAAATTGAAGTTTTGAGTATATGATGTGATAAAATGTGAAAAAGCTTCCATGGGTACCATGTTAAGCTAACTAGTGTGTCCCTAATGTGGATAAAATATCAGATTAGAGTTTAAATCATTACCATACTTTCCACAGACAGATTACCATCTTTATCATGCCGTTTTCTCCCTCTTCGTTGGCCTCTCTTTAAGTCATATTGCATGACACTGGATTTAGTATGCCAGGTGCCAATTCATTCGCTCCTAGAAAATAGAAAGGCAGGCAGCCAATGAGGCTGCAGTGATTTAATTGGAATAATGTATGAAATGAGTCAGCGTCGCAGGCAGGGAGTGTTAACTCTCAGCGGTGCCAGCTTCGACAGAGATCAATGCACCTAACCTCAATTCAAGAAAACATTCTTTAATGGATCCCCCCGGGATGTGCGCCGAGCCTCTTTCCTTCTCCCCTACTTATTTATTTATTTTAATCTTTCTTTTTCCCTTTTCCGACAGTGGCACACACTTTTTAATTATCCGCCTGAGGATTACCAGGCCGGTGAGAGAAGATGATTTTTTATCCTGTCACAGCAGACAATACTGCTTTTTCCTTTCATCCGGGATGCATTTTTGTTGTTGTTGTTTTTTTTTTTACTTTCTTTTTGTCTAAATTAAAGGTTTATATATGCAACAATGTTTTCATCTGACAAAATGTGAAGGTTGCAGTTTGATCCTTTTCTTCCTTTATCTTGACATTATGTTTTGGCCTACAAGCAGCTGAAACATAACAATAATTTGGAGACAAATTTAGTGCGGAATATTTCTCTTTGTGTACATGGGCTTCTGTAGCTTCTAATTAAAATGTTGATTGGATGTCTTTTGCTGTCATTTGCCTTTCTAACAATCATACACTTGAGACACTGAAAAATAAATCTGTCGCATAAAAAGCCTTTCTGCTGCATTCACATTCCTGTGATGCTAAATATACAACATTTCACACCTGACATTTACCTCGTGGAACTGCAACGGCTCTATTTGGTGGAAGTGAATGATTCTATTATAACTGAAAGTTTTCACACTCTAGAACTGCAGGAGCTCTTTGTCTCCTTTTGGCATAGCCTTGTTGTGGGAGGCATAAAGTTAAAGAGGCATCTGAACAATGCAATAGATGAGTGAACTGTGCGAAACAGAAATGACACCAGCTGATGTGCCGCTGTCTCAAAGAGAAATAAATAACAAAAAGAATAGTTTATATTTGAACTTTTTTATCCCAGTGGGATTCAGTAATTATTTATACATGCGATACAGGTCCCAGCCAGGATATGGATCCCAAATTATGCCAGGACAAAGTTTAGTACATTTTTTCTTTTCTATTTATTATGACCTTTAAGTCCTTTTAAAAGATATGCCACAGGTAATAATCCATTCGGATGTAACCATTTCTTTTTGTCATTCTTTCATCTATTCATACAAACATCACAAGGCTTTTAGGAAGAGAAGGAAGAAACTAAGTACTTCTGACATTTACAACAATTAGATGCCTCTGGCTCTCAGGAGACTGAATTATGCTGTTTGATACATTTGTCAGTTTCTTCATAAATGAACACAACATCACTTTTCTTTGTTTAGCAGCATTTAATCAAACAAAAGTTTCTCACTATTTATTGTAACCTATCCTAATGAATACTTAAAAGTGTTCCACTTTTGTAATGCAATTTTAAAAAAACTGTGATTAATTACACAGTAGTATATTGGTATTGTTTACTTATAATAAGTTCAATGATTTTGGCTCATAGCAAATAAAACATAAAATGTAGTATCTCAGAACCTTAAATCATCCCATAGGACCAAAAGGAAAGGTTCTTTAAAACCCAATACTCATGGGGAAGCCTGGCAGCTAGACAGCAGATAGTCACCTGACCCTCAATGAGGAGACTTAGCTGCAAAAGGTTAATGCTAAAGAAGCTAGCTATCCACACAGCACATGGGTAGAAACTTAGTGGAAGGAAAAGGTGTGGTGGAAATATTTGTACAAATAAAGGAAAATTTGGAGTCCCTAAGAAGGTTGTCATGCAAAGCCAACTTAAGTGTTTGAAGAAGATTTACAAGCATCTGCTATAAGTGCTTCAGCAGGTAGGCTGCCATAATCAGACACTTTCAGGGCATTGGATAAGTGTTGCTATCCTTGTGTTCAACCATTTCTGTACCAGTGAAAACATCAGAATCATCATGACTATCTGGCAAGAAAAAGGACTGTACTGTTGCCCAGAGGACAATAGTACAGGTGGAAGTATATTCAGAAATGTATTGGGAAACTAAACTCTGAAGGAAGAGGTGAGTCACTGAATCCAAACTGCTTAAAGTCCAGAATTAAGCTTTGATGAACCATGTGCTGGTGTTAGTCCAGTGTTTAGCTAAGCCATCTCCCATTAAATTTTAGGGGACTTCATGCTGCCTTCTGCTGACAAGCATTTTGGCGGTGCTGATTTCATTGTCAGCTTGACTTCGCACATCCCCATATTGCCAAAAACACAGTACCTGGTTTAATGATTATGGTATCACTGTGCTTTACTGGACACCAAAGCGGAAGTGGCTGAAGACAACAGTGTTAATGATTCAAAACATTTGGCTAAATGAGAAACTAAAACCTTTCTTTTGAAAAAGCAGCATGTTAAATAAGGAGCCATCTGCTTTTGAACCATTTACATTTGATCATAGTAATATGTAAGGAGCAGTGCGATGTACTTATTAAGACGAGTAAAACAAAAACAAAGCACACAAGAAAAGGTTAGCAAGGTCATAAATTACATTTCTTTGGATGTTTTTATGTTTAAATATGAAAAGCTAAACATTTTTATGTCTACTCGTTGAGTCACTTTATATAAGAAAAATCTCAAATGTGAAAATCTTAGTTGAAAACTTCAACAGAGTTACCGAAGTGGCAATCTGACTGGTGGCACTTTCTTTCATTTTATTTTAAAGTGGAGGTCAAAGTCAATATCTTCAAAAAAGTGTAAAGTGCTCTTGAAATACATTTGATTTGCACCGCAGTGTTGAGAGACTGATGAAAAACGTCTTGTATATGAAATGAACTGAGAAAGTGTTTTTACTACTGTGCAATAACAGGAGATGATGTTAGAATCAAGGAGAAACTGGAAAGTTGAAATGTTGGTTTTGAAACAAAAATCAAAGAAAAATTGTGTGTTATTAGTCGTCATTTCATGCTACCCTGTTTTAATTGACCTTATGTAAAATTAAAGTTTTCTGAAACACCAAAATTTGGGTTTTCATTATCTGCAAGCTGTAATCATCAAAATTCCAAAATTAAAGGTTATTAGAATTGAAGGTTGTTAGAATATGTATGTGTATGAAACTTACACATACATAAGTTTGTATGTGTAATATTTATATGTCAATATTCTTTGACATATAAAAAGGCAATAGCAAGTAGATTTGCGGGTGATATTAAACTTTTAACACTTTCCAACACTGAGCAAATCAATTAAAAACAAGTAATGTTGTGAGTACAACCTATTTTGTCGTCCAGTGACTTATTTTGATGATAGTGTTCTAGTAAAATGATGGGATTTGTGCTTAATAAAAGCAGATCACTGCACAGATGCCTTCTTGGTGATCATTTCATACCTAATCAGTGTATTTTTATTACTGTCTCAGTCTCTCCTGTCCAGAAGGCAAAAAGCACTGAATAACCTCCTGTGTATTTTCACATAATGGTTTCATAAATCTCAAATTAATCTACAGAATATTTGTTTTGGTTTGAGCTGTGTAATTATTTTGGTTTATGAATTTTGTCAAATACCGTCTTGAAAAAACTCTGCAGTAGCCTTTTTCTGTTACACATATGGGAATCTACAAATTAGAACAACTTACTTCTCTTTTCTATGCAGTAACAAAAACTCTCCAACACAACAAATGTAAACATCTTGAAGGTTCCTTCATGGCTTCTGTAACAGAGTCATCCTGACTGAACTTTATCAACTCAGCAGAGCAATCCAAAAATGTATTATTTTCAATTCTAAATATATATGAACACGTTGTATCAAGCTGAAAACACTCACCTACATATCTGAATGTCATGATTGTAGCTCAGACATGTTCCACCAAATGAGATCTACTGACTGGATTGGACAAATAGATAGAGTTTAACAAGAAATATTTATGAATTGTGATATCAAGAGAGGGCTGCACAGTGGTGCAGTTGGTAGAGCTGTTGCTCTGGGGTTCGATTCCTGGCCTGGGGTCTTTCTGCGTGGAGTTTGCATGTTCTCCCTGTGCATGCGTGGGTTCTCTCCGGGTTCTCCGACTTCCTCCCACTGTCCAAAAACATGACTGTTAGGTTAATTGGTCTCTCTAAATTCTCCCTAGGTGTGAGTGTGTGTGTGCATGATTGTTTGTCCTGTCTGTCTCTGTGTTGCCCTGCAACACACTGGCGACCTGTCCAGGGTGAACCCTGCCTGTCGCCTGGAACGTTAGCTGGAGATAGACACCAGCAACCCTCCAGACCCCATTAGGGACAAGGATGTAAGAAAATAGATGGATGGATGGATGGATATCACGAGATCTCGAGCAAGAATATGTTGCTATACCCTTTGAAGCTGCCTCAGCAGAGATGCAGCTCCTGTCTTTTACTTTAAATTATCCCGTCTGTTGTGAATATTGAGGAGTGATATACCACTGTTTGGGAGATCACATAATATATTTTGTTTAAGGAAACTGTAAGATGTTATTTATTGTCTTTTGTGTTTTTCCTTATCTGAAGCAGAGCAAATCAGAAACTCCTCAAAGAATCAGCCAATTTGTTCCTATTGTCTAGGTTTTCCTCCAATAGCGGTTGTTAAAAAAACAGTGATGTGCTGGTTGACCTTCAACCCTATGGCCCGGCATTTTGATTCATGGATCAGGTTTGTGTCAGCTCACTGGACATTATGCTAGATACTGGGAAAGTCAGGTCAAAAAGTGAAAGGGAAGGAAGACTAATAGCTCAGTTTATAGAAAAACCAAGGACATAACATTCAACCTTTATTTTAACACTTTCTGTTGCTTGTTTATTTAGAAATATATATACAAATAGACAGACATACAGCAGTCAGGCTACAAGTTATGTTTCTGTTCATTTCAGAAGTAAAAGAAAGTCTTTCATTGATTGATGCCATGGTTTACAAAGCTACACCGCTTGTTAATATGTACTTAGGTTGTTTGTTGAAATTGGAGTGCAGAGGCCTGTTTCCGTCCATGCTGATTAATAAAGCAGAACTTACTTTTATTTTGAGTAGTTATTAAATTAAGTGGCCATTTGCATCTGTCGTGGGGTATAGGAAATAAACAGGAAAAGGTTATGCAAGTATTAGTTCTGTCATTTCTTCCCCCAAAAAAGGAACCTTTCAAACCAGAGCTATCTGCTACAGGACACACTCATGATCTGCTTATGACTCTAAGGTAGAATATCTCCCATCAGACATGAGACCTGCTTAGAGTTATTTTAGTTTGATTGAGGGTCAGTCTGTCATGTTTTATATCACTCATTTGTCCCAAATGGTGATCAGAACCAAAATGAATGTAAGGATGAAAAACAGGTTGTTATACCTCATTCAGTTATGGGATGGAAGTATTTTATAGCACTTTTTTTACCTAGTTGACTGAAATACAGAGAAAAATACACCAATATGCTATATTTTAAGTGTCTGAGTGGATAATGCTTTCTACGGCTATGAGATGTAAATAGGACGTAACAGAGTAGCTGCTCAAATTGGCATATGGGAGAATTGTTTATCTCAGCTGGCTCTCAGGTTAGATTCTGAGGGCTTGTTTTGTCAGTCAACTCACCGCTTGCTGGTTGTAGAGGCCATGCTTGTGGATTTTATGAAGCGTGAGAGTGATTGTGTTTGACCAAAATTTGTTTTTGGGTTGTTATTTGAACATGAGGCAGTGCAGACGCAGACACAACAGAAACTGGCAGTGACACTACTGCATATCCAAACAATCCAAATCTGTGAATCTAATTTTAAAACAAGCAGCAGCTGTGAGCCATTAAATAAAACAAGTGAACTCATGTTTCCTGAATTCCTGTGTTAAGCTTTGGTATTTCTTCTTCATTAAACATCTTTATAGAATATTTATATATGAAATCTCTCACATTACTCCAGATAATAAGTCATGCTTATGGCTGCAACATGGTTTATAAATAAATGTCTTATAGGAAGTGATTTTGAAAATATATGCATGCACCAGAGTACAGCTGGTAAATGTCCCGATGTGAGGGCTGTGAGTAACAGATGTGACAATGCTTCTCCCTGCTGTTTCTGTATGCATGAATCCCTTCCTGTCACTCCACTCACACGTCATCAGCTGGCCACGAAGTGCCACTCTGAGATCCTCTGATCAAAAGCCAAAGCTGTCACCATCTCCTGACATTCTCATTCCTGTTTCCTCCACTCACAGCGCCTTGTCAGAAGGAAACCAACCCTGTAATCACTCCTTCCTACTGCCTGCACAAAACAAATAATTAAAACACAGATTGGAAAAATATTCTGCTTTGTATGTTAATATATTTACAGTTTTGTCACACAGTTTATGCCCTGTAAAAGAATGGTCAGAAAAAAAACAACAAAAACAAAAACAAAACACAGCTAAGGTTTTACAGTAGTTCAGCTCAGAGTAACTTCATTTGAGCTACAATATCCAAAATTGAATTCAGATAGTGTCTCATTGCTTAAGTCAGATTCACCCTCCGTGGAACAAGGCATAAATGGCTGCTTTGTCCTAGAAAATTAAGGAGCTGAACTTCTTCCACTTCTAGCGCTTCAGGTGGCTGCTTCTATTGTTGCTCTATTGTCAGTTTATGAATACGCTGATTACACCAATCTTGACAGCAGAGGTATCTGCTCTCCGCATATCCATATGGGACTTTTATTATAGTGTGTATGCTCTATTCCACTTTCCTCTCCCACTCCTCCTTTTTACATTGTAAAAATCACACAGTGGGGACGGTTAGGGAATCACAATGACATCACATTGTGCAGGTCGGTAGAATAATTTTTACATTGTGGAAGAAAAGACATTAAAAAAATAATCAATTAGAAAAAGTCCAAGGTTATAGGTTGAAAATTTATTTCTTTTACAAAATAACTCTTTTTAAAACATCCTGTGCTTTTCTCTACTAAGTCATGTTCATACAATCTTATTCTCCCTCCCCAGTTCTAAATGCAGTTCACACAGATTGAAATTGAATATTTCATTTTCAGTGTTTGTCACTTATAAATTCATACCCACATTTGCATATCAGACATGAATTCATTCTGTTTTTTTTTTTATATATTTTATTATATAAAATCCTCTAACTTGTACAGTGTAGCAAAAAAAGCTTACGTTCCAGTTAGCATACTAACTGCATCTTCATGTCACATTTGTAATCTGATCTTTGTGAGATTATTTACATTCGTTGCATTCACTACTGTTTTCTGCTTTCATGTTTCCACTAATGAATAAAACGTAATTTTGCACACAACAAATCTCAGTTTTCATCTATTTCTCTTACTATTGGCCGTGTAACCAGTGTTGTAAGCTAGAATTTATCACTATAACCTCTTCGAAAGCCATATTAGCTGGATATGATACTCTCAACAACATTCTGTGTACACACACCTTTACATGAAATTTAGATTTTGCTGGTAAAGCATAGGCCTATTGATTCTTTGGTAAAATCTGTTTGAGAAAAGTGTAGACCAGAACATGCAACACCCCAAGGAGGTCACATGCATAACTGACAACTAGATTTTTCCTAAAAGATTGGAATTTTGCGTCTCTTTTCTGCAAGGAATAGTTTGGTTTTTGAATTTTATCAAATACCGTCTTGATAAAACTCAGCAATAGCCTTTTTCTGTTACACATACTGGAATCTGCAAATTAGATGCTCCCAAATTGGAAGCAGAACAACTTACCAGCATTTTTCTAGGCTTACTGCACCAACTTACTCCTAAATACAATGTTTCTCAGTTCAAAGTCTTCTACTATATGCAAACGTTTTAAGGTTAAAGTTCACGCAAAGTTTTGACACTACTAGTTGATTAGAAATAACATTATGACAAGAACGTATAGAAATACATTATCAGCTTGCACTGCTAGCACAAAAACAAGTGGCAAGTCTCTCTATTTTCTGATTTGCAAGCATAAACAAGCTCAACTCGTCCGTGACGTAACACTCAGCTCTGAGCGCCGTCATCCAAGACTAATTGAATGCAGAATAAGCTGCAGCTGCTGCTATCAGGCAGCACACACAATACAAATATGCAACCACTACTGAAAAACTATGATCGTGTCATAAACATTTTGCAAGAACTTAAAATAGTCGAGGAATTTTTGTACTTTATCACATTAAATGTTATACAAATTTTTATATGAAATATAGATTTTCTATATTGGTGTTTTTACTTTACAGTTAATTGTATGACCTGTATTAGCTTTTTTCCTTTGGCTTTTAATGCACAGAACATTGATCATCCTTCCTTCTGTTTACACACTTCTTAAAAAATTAAGTGGTATGGTTAATGTGCAATGCACTCGATTCTTTACACATACCGCCAAAGAATCTGCAGAAACTATCTAGATTTTGATTGATTTTTAATGTTGTGGTGCCATCTCATCTCCATCCATCCATCCACTTTCTATACACCCTTCGTCCCTAATGGGGTCAGGAGGGTTGCTGGTGCCTATCTCCAGCTAACGTTCCGGGCGAGAGGCGGGGTTCACCCTGAACAGGTCGCCAGTCTGTCGCAGCCATCTCATCTCAATATATGAAATAGTGTATACCAAAAAAGAAAAAAAAAAAAATAGGTGTAACGCATGTAATTTAATACTTGTAATACAATGTAAGTCAATTCTCTAGAAAGAAAACTCCAAATTATTCAAGACAATTTGCTTTCATTTTTTTGGTATAATTCATAAAGTTAGCCACAAGGTTTCCAAAAATATTTGCAGTGATATATTTTATGCAGCGATTTTGGCAAGAGTTAATCTTTTAACTGCTCTTCTGGTGATCAGCTGTTGTATCCTTGAGCAAGACACCAGTGTATGTCAGACTGCCCCGGGGCAGCTGTGGCTACAGTGTAATAGCTCACCACATTTACACACTACCAGTGTGTGAATGTGTGCATGAATAGGTCAGTGACTGAATGTAGTGTGGAGCGCCTTGGCCTTTCGCCATATGTGTCCTTGCAGTCAGTTTTGCTTTGTAATCAGAAGGACTGTGGGCTTTGTTAGTACTCATTATCACTGTGTTTAAATTATGCTTTCTTTACATCATTGCACATCTCATTCATCAAAGATATATTTATACATTCCAGCATTGAATAAGAAAATTAATAACATTTGGTGGGTTCGATAAACATTTCCATTTCTGTCACACTGCTAAGGCAGCATATGCTTCATTAATTATGCCGCATTGTTTTGGATTTCCACTCGTATCAGCATCCAACACAGCAACTGATTATGTACATCTCATTCTGATTATTTACCATCTGAAACACCACAACAAAGAGGATCACTACAGGGCAGTATGGCATCCATGGCTTCTCTACAGCTTATTAAAAAGCAATGAGAAGGATCTGTATCCTCCTGGACACCACGCACCTCCAGAAATAAAACATTTAAAATGAAAAGGGCTTCATATAAACAGGTGTAAATTCTGTAATTATTATTATCTTTTGGGATGCGCAGATAAATTTGTGGACTGAGTTCCTCTAGGTTTAAATTATATCTAAGCTTCCTCTGTGGTGTTTCTGCTATATTTATGCGTGATGGTTCAGTTAGTGATGTTGCAAACAAACGTCTAAGCATAAAGTCTTTAAACAAACAAATAAATAAATATAATAATCCGTGTGACTGTAGGGTTCATTTTTGAAGTGCTGTCAGTGTGACGCATCTTGCTTGCAGCAGTGTTTCTTGATGCATCTCATAAAAACATCTGGGAAATATGTCTAGACGGCTGTGCAGGATGATAGGGCAGAGTGCCACATCATCTCCTCCATTTATGTGTGAATGTGCATTATATAAATCACTGCTACAAACATTATCCCTTGTCCCTTGGGTATCACACTGGCCAGAGCTAAACTAATTATTATGGACAACAATGAATCATGCTGTCAGTCAGCAGCTTTCCGCCAGGTGCCACAGGCCAGACCATCCAGAGGTCAAAATACAGTAGGGGAGAGTGAATGAAAGAGGGCACCGAGGTGTGACTAACTGCTTATTATGTCAAGCTACTGTGCGGTAGCTAAGGCGAGGCCAACAGGTCACCATTCATTTTACGCATTCACTCAAACCATTAACAGGCCCCTCACTGCGGGGAGAAAAACAGCATATAAGAAATAAACACAGCTCATTTTAAGAGGAAGCGACAACAAGCTCAGAGTTAATTGTGCAGTTATCACAGGGTTCATTATAGCTCAATAAAAGTGAAATGTTGTTTCTCTGGTGGTTCTTGTCCTATTTGTGATTTTCTCTTTTTTATAGCAAGCTTATTATTCTCTAAGAGGTTTCTTGTAAAAGTTGCTATCAGCGCAAAATGACCTGTAAACATCCTCGGTTAATGTCATGTCACATACCAGCCCTGCAGCCCAGCAAGCAGAAAATGTTAGAAATCAGTTTTTTTGTTGTTGTTTTTTTTCCATCAGCCCAGCACTTCCCTGGGTAATGAAAGGAAACAAGGCACAACTTTCTCTTCACCACAGTTTCAATGTGCCTAGAAACTTTAACTTTTCATAACATTAGCATTTATGCGTCTGTATACAAGCAAATTAAATTATCAATCATGTTTAGCTTATAGGTAAGGAAACATTTGTTTTGAAGTGCATATCCTTTGAGGTTTGATAAAACTTTGGGGAAGAAAACAATAAAAAACAAGACAAGACTGAATAAATTCCAGAAAGGAGCTAGGTAAGTTTCAGAAAAGTTTTCAAAAGTAAACATTAACTTCTGATATGTAAACACCAACAAAACATCTGAAAAGTAACATGGAAATCCCGAAAAGTATTTGGTAAATGCTGAGAAACATCTGGGATGTAAAAACAGAAGCAGTGGAAAATGCAATGCCAGAAAGTTTCAGGCGGTTACTCAAAGTTTTGAGTAAGTACGGTAATCTCAATCTCACAGAAAAAAAAGAAATCTGTTGATTTATTAACTACTAGTTTGTCACAGTCTGTCTAATGATAATTTTTACTACCTAGTAACATTAATGTGAGTGCTGTGTAGGAAATGAACACAGCAATAGCAAAGATTATATCAATATGACAAAAAGTTTCCTATCTATGGGAGGAAATGTCAAAGCACTGCTTCTATAGAAAACTTGAGTACAAAGTAATGAGCTTAAACTTAGAAGTGAAAAAAATAAAGTAAGCTCAAGCGTTTTACCATTTCATTAGATGCTGCCAAGATCACAATACCTAACTTAATTTGTTGTTATTACTTCCCCTAACAAGATACACAAAAGCGCATCACTTTAGCATCCCATAAAAGACTGTCTGCCAACTCACTAAAGTTTTTACATTTAATTTCATTACGTCCTTACTCTTGTATAGGCTTAATTGGAAAGAAGTTTTAATTTATCCATTCTAGCAGAACCAGGACTTTTTAATTTTCCACATGTATATCCTCAGGGAGCATTTGTCAAGACAGCCAATTCATCAGATAATAAAATAATGATAACGGTAATTAGATTAATCTCCTGATCATGACCCGTGCACTTTGAATGCCGATTGCCTTGTAAACATGATCTCTGTGTGATTTTCCAGGCCAATACCTACGCACCTCGATTGGAGTCACATGTGTGTCCCAATGTCTAATGAAATAATAACTTTAGCTGCTCAGCCATCGTCAGGTTCTACCTCCTCTGCTCGTATTGCTGCACCACTAAAAACAGGTCTTCTGTCTGCTACGAAACATTAGCCATCAATTATGTTGTAATTAAGAAATATCTAAGCCTTGGCACCCATGACTACATTACAAATTCTCCACAGCTGACTGGTTTCCTGGTATTGAAAAGCAAACGCAAATAGATTTTCAATTTGGGGAAGGGATGTAGGCTAATTGAGTTGACCTTAAAGTGCTGTGTTATTTAAAAATATCAGCAGAGTATGTAAACAGCAGCTTAATTTTGTGGTTTATGTTGCTATATGCTGCTGAAACATTTATTCTGTATAAAAATATAAATAATACTTGTTTCCTTCACTTACATTCAGTCAGACTAAAGTTTTCTTATAGAATTTCAGCTAAGATTAGCAAAATTATTTCTGTTTGTTGAGTGGCAAAATAAGGAGCAATAGAACTATTTAAAGGTGGGATTTATGAAAAATACATTTTTTCTTTTACCTTCATGTCATGTTGTAATGTTATCCTTCCACAAAAACATGATACTTAAGTGTGCTATAAAATGTGCTTTTTGATTATTTAAAGGCAGAGTAATTTTAGTGTATGTACACTTCTGAAATTATGGAAAATGAAATATCTATTTTATTTTGTAACTGAGCAAATTAAAACTATTTCTCTGAGTCCTAACTGACCTAAAACGTCACGTTTAGTCTGATTCTGTCTAAGGGTTCGAGACAAAAAAGTTTTATATTTATGGCCAACGTAAATGTCTGGTTTCAACAATGCATATCTTTCAGTTCCATTCCTTTTAAGAATTTCTCGTAAACAGCCACTTTTAATAATTTCACAGCAAATAAAAACATTGAATAGACCAAAACTGACATAATATTTGTAGCTCTGTCAGTTTCTGTTTTTCTCTTACACTGCTGTCCCTAATGACTGGAAAATATCAACCTGAACAATTTCTGTATGCAAATACTCATTTGTAGCAACACAGATTTCAAGTAGTGTGTGAGTTATAAAAGTTGACAGCAGGCTCACAAATGCATAGCCGACTTGAGGAGCTATTAGCGGCAACGGTAGCAGTGGCTGAAGCATTGCACCCATTATGCTGGAGGAAGAGCTCATCCGCACAACAAGCAGGTGTGTGCACGGATGATTTCACACTTAGCTGTACCGCATTAGCCCAGCTATTTATGCATTTAATACCGGTCATGGCTATATATAGCAGCAGGGCATGAATCACTCCCTAGGATGGGGGCTTTGGATTTATATTGTTAAGGTTTTAAAGAAGGGTAGTTATTTATCACCTGTTCAAGGGAACATGAGCATCTTAACACACTGACATGTTTGAAGGGAATTCATAACACAGTGACAAGCAGGGATGAAATGTACACCACGCGCCAAGACGGCACTAAAGACGGTATCTTCAGTGCCATAAAGGGATGCGCTGGCATGCAGATGTAATGGATTGAGATTGTGCTAACACTTGTCCCCTGCTCTAAAGCTGACATTGAAAATTATCACCTGTCAGATCCGTGAGGCTTTAGAAAAGACAGTCAATGCTGGATATGATCTTTGGAGGAGGAGTTGAGAAGTTCCAGCCCCACTGTGGCAGCATGTTGTATTTCTCACCGTTATCTTTCTGTCTTAGTAAGACAGATCAAAGTAAAAAAAAAACTGTGGTTGTGTTTTGCCTGAACAGAGATTGGAGTCCGGATAGGTTGATCTGAAATTCTGCCTTCCTAATCAGCACTATCCATGCCGAGAGCTGCACTGCTTCTATCCAAAGGTTAAGATTAATATCAATGCAGGCTTTGTGTGAAAGTCGCCACTTCAGAGATTTTTTTTTTATCTTTACTGGCAGTGCCATGATTGCATTGCTTCAATTTTGTTACCCAATTACAAGAACCCACCTGTACTTCCTTGGAAATGTCAAGTTATGTGACAAATTAAACAAATTTAGCTACGTGTTGCAGACAGCAGAGAGTAGCAGCTGTTTGAAAAGCTTGTGTCTGTGTTGAAACCACATGGTGAGTCATTTTCTGTTGCAGTTTGCTTTACTAATCGCCTTGTTTTTCTGTAGGAAGTTTCTCCTTGGGGACAGTTCTGTGATGGAGACGACAGAGGCGGAGGACATGGTTTTCCCACGCGAGACTGTTTGTCTGTGTGCAAAGATAGCAGAGAACCTTTTGGCTCCGAATGTTTCTGAAACACACCTCGAGAAAATGACATTTACTATTTGAGGAAAGCATTCTGCTCTACCAAAGGGGTGCAATGGTTCAAAACTGAAAAGCTGACACTTGCAGGAACCTTTGGCAAACGGCTGAATTTTTTCATATCACTGCAAGACTTTAGGTTGGGCAACCATCAATGCCCTCCAACCGGGATGAATAAGATCATATGTTTGTGTCACTAACGTCCCTCCAGACATGTCTCACCAGGCTAATGACATCTTGGAAACGCCTTTGGGTTGTCATTTAAGGTTAACAAGAGCAGGTCAAAAACTGCATGTCGAGAGAAGCATGCTTTCTATTTTAATGGTCACCCAGCCCTTTAAACCTGCATACATAACATTTGCAGTCAAAACAAAAGTTTGAACAATATCTTTGGTCACTTTGCCCTAAAATAGAGTATAAAACAGCTGTTTTTCTCCACAGTTATGCTTTGTTCAAAATGTGTAAGCTATTAAGAACCGCTTCATTTACAGCTCAGCATGTAATCAGCATTACAAAGTGATAATTACTAAATGCTCACCTTGCTTTATTCATGGGATTCACCCGATCCATTTATACTGGGAATGAAGACTTAGAGGTTTGTCTTCTTGCTGCCACCCCATCGTTTAGTTAAGCTTTATTATTGATTTTTCTTTGATTTTCTACTTAAATGATTAAAATCTAGATGTAGGAGTTGTTAATTTGAGTTAGACTGAGATGGGTGGAGCAATCAGTACAACATCACTCTCACATGTCTGGTAAATTTATTGTTACTTCAACCCAACTAATTGTAAATCACAAAGTATAGGTCTGTCAGCAAACTATGTCAGCAACTAAAAGGCTCAGACCTAACTTTTAGTTTAACTAAAAGGCTGCTTTATGCTTTATCATTTGATTAATTGTGTTGTAATCTCATCCAATAAAGCACAACATGTTGGAATGATGGCTTCTAAACACACTGGTTTATGAACTACTAGAGAGCATTATTTATGTTTGAAGACTTTATTTTAATTTTCAGTTCTGTTAAACATACATATTTTAGTTAAGACACTGTGTAATTTTTTTCCACTACCAGTCATTCCAATGTCTCTCTAAGTGAATCTGAGGGTTGAATACTTCTGTCCCTGGGAGCCATTTCTATTAAACTCTAAAAGAAGATTAGGAAATGTCCATGTGGTCTCATAGCTTATTTAAAATTGAAGCAATGATTAACACTATAATTGAAAATGGAGAAATTGATGTGTGCTGCAACTAACTAAAATAAATTCTGTATATATATATATATATATATATATATATATATATATATATATATATATATATATATATCAGTAAATCAACTCATGGTTGTCTCAACATAAAAAGCTGACTGATTAGCATGTGCTTATTCCTGTCTGGCACAGAAAGTTCATGGATTCATCACTGTAATGTAAATTTAGCCTAAAATCAGGGTTGGATCAAGATGACAGAGGGCCCTGGGGACAATGTGCTGAGTGCCATATCTGAAACTTAAATTCGAAGTTTCTTTCGTAAGCCGCTCGACCAACTGGTCCCAATTGGGCCCATTTTCCCCACTTTCTTACAATAGAATTTTAACTATGAAAAGCAAAACTCCATGATTAAAATAGCTTGATAAAGACATTATTCTTCTTATTTTGTGTAGAATGTGAAATCTAAAACAAACAGTTCACACAGTTTTACATAAATACTGTGGGCAAAACATGCAGTCCTCACAATTGGAACATTTAACAGAATTAATCTTTGCAAGATTTCAGGTCCTCTCCTTTCCAGTCTACATAAGCAATATTATACTTGGGCCAACACCAGAGTGAATAAGACTTTGCCAGGATTAAACTAATCATTTTTAGAATGACGCTGTAGAAACAGAGGCTAAAGGGGATTAAACTTTTCATCAAATGATTTTCATAGAGACAGCAAGCTGTGTCCCAAAGAGATTTGTAATCATCATTGGCAATATCATACTGATCAAAATCTATATCAACTTTCAGCAAGTTTTTGTAGTTGTGCTTTCTTAAAACTACAAACATGGCCTGCATTGCCAGTTTGGAAATGCAGACATTTTAAGCAACTAACCATTGGACCTCAGTGTTACCTCACTTCAGATAATAAGGCAGTCAGTAAGAATTTGGAAAGATTTGGACACTGATGCCATGGAAATGATTTGGGAGGAGGATCATTTTATCTTGCAACTAATCACACCAGTCCCTCTTAAAATTTGTGAAAACCATTTACTGTGCGCTTCATCACAAAGGTCTCTATGCCATAGTACAATTTGGAAAAGTGAGTTAAATAGTTGGAAAATGCAATCTTGATGGATGTCATTTCACACACCTTTTTAAGAGGAAGTATATTTCTGAATATCATCCCTCCAAAACAAAATGCCAGTAGTGAAGCTTGCAGGTGGAAACATGGCAGTCTGGCATGTCTTACAGCATCTGGTACTGGCAGATTCCATACAATTAAAGGAGCGATTAATGGAGAAGTGTACGGGGACATTCTTGAAGAATGTGAAGATGAAACATGTTTGCATTTCTTGATAATACCAAACAAGCAAATGTGTTTTCCTTAATTGGCTTCATAGATAGAAAGTGTTTATGCAGCAAAACTTTCACACATAAAAACAACAAAATTTTGATTACATGTGTCATTACTACTATCTGAACAACAAAAAGTTTCAATGTACTGCTATTGCCTTGTAGATCATAATCATAATTATGAAGCTTTATTTTATCTCACATCTCTGCTGCACTATTTCAAGACAGTTTCTGCTTTTCCAGCTTATAACTAATGCAGCAACTCTTTAGAATAATAAGCCATTATGGTAAGCTTTTTTATACAGTTATGCTCCTAGAGGTTGAAGAAAATGAGTTTTTCATCCATAGTGATATAAAATACTTATTCCCAATTATCACAAACATTTGGTTACTTTTTCACATACATCAAAGTTGGTTTGGGTAGATGGGTAAAGGTTATATTTGTCTGATATTATAATAAACACTATCTAGGACTGAGATAATTGATTTCAGACAGTGTTTGACAACAGTGATTTTATAACCCAGCACACACAGCCTGTTGCATTACAAAAGTATTATAGTTCTCAACAAATTAACCAGTTTATAATCTATAATACTATTTTTTAAAAAAATATCCTTTCTGTGAGCAGTGGAGAAGTGCCACACTTCTTATCTCAGACATCCCCTCCCCCTGTTTTTGCCTTACCACTTTCAGCTATTGCTTCCACTGTAACAACACGTCATTCATTTGGGATCCATTCTCTCGCACAAAAAGGTGCACATTTAACAGCAAAAGGGAAAGGAAAAGTTGATAAAATGGGCAGCCTTCTAATCTGTGGGAAACCACCAAAACACATGAGTAAGTGCTGCCTTATGAAAACTTCTAAATCATGTAACAAAAGAGAATTAAATCCATGTGAGCCTGTGTTAATTCGTGTTATATGACATGACCAGTCACAGCTTTTTCCCTTTAATTTGAAGCAGGACACAGAACAATGAATCCAAACAAAGAACTCCCCAGAATGTGGCACAGCTCAGTTTGATCGGTGTAAGAGTTTATGTCATGTGATTTCTTGCCCATGTAAAAAACAGCTCTATTGTTTTGTTTTTGTCACACTGCTGTTATGAAAAGGGGGAAAAAAAACAACATATCAAGGAAACGAGTTATCTCAGCAGGATGTCGCACAGCAACCCTTCTCCGTGTTTTTTTTTTTTTTTAGACCAATATACTAGCTACATTTCACTTATTTCATCTTCATTTAGAAATTCTGGATTCTTGCTGAAGATGTACAATGTCTTTGCTAAAGCGAGGGTGGCATTTTATTATTCTTTAATCTGTGGTGTTTATGAGAGATTATACATCACTGTCAAAGGACTCTGCAGCAGCATGTACAGAAAATGGAAGCTCTTGGTCTTTACATAACCCCGCTGGTTACACTTTGAAGATACAATACTGATTTAAGAACACTATACTCTGAACGTTATAGACATTGTTCAGGATCAAGCGGTTTCTCTTCAGTACATGGTGGCGTTAAATAAAGCGTAGAAGCTGTATATGTCCACAGCCAGGGTTCGTCTAATGAATTCCTCTCAGGAACTGCCAGTTCAGGGAGAAGTGTGACGGCATTGACAGTTTTGAAGCTATTCAGTGATGTCCAACCAGCAGCTGGTGAAAACCAAAATGAAACTTGATTAGTGACAGCGCTGCAGGGATGCTGTTGTCTCCTGCGGTATGGTTGCACTGACAACAGGGCTTTACCCATATTCATGTTGTTTTGTCAAGATTATCTCGGAGTGTAGGTGTTCTCCTTGGTAACTGGATTTTTTAAATTTTATTTTGAAAACATATAGATGAAATTATTTTTGTCTGTCACCAAAAACCTAAAATAACCAGAAAAAGCAAGGAAGTAAAATTATATGCACATCTGTATCTCTGAAAAAAAAAAATAAATAAATAATAAAAAATCTAAATCCTTTTAGTTGAACAAGACAAAGGCAGAGGATAAATCCCTACTACATTTTATTGATAAATAAAAAGTTTGGATCTCTAGCTCTGAAAGAAATACACAAGGTGGACTAAATTTATTTTAGTTATCTACCATTCCTCTACAACATTGTTTTATCTCATTTCTGCTTGAACTCATGCAAATCTCACTCACAGCTCTCATTTGAACCCCAGGATGAGATGCCCAGGGCGGCATCTCATCAGGGGATGACATGAGAACCACCACTAAACCCCTGCTGCAGAACCCTGGCCACTATTTTTAAATCAATATTTTTTTCCCTCAAGTTTAAAAGAAAATCAATGTCTCTAGAGTCCTTTCAGAAAAGCCTGTAATGCAAACTTTCCACTAGCAGCTGCCAATAAAATCAACATAAATGATATCAGCATTTATGGTAATAGAAGACCCTGAGCATGGCTAACATACTATTGTGCTCAAAATTAGCCCTGTAAGATTTTAGTTTCTGTTTTTGACACAGTGTAAACCTCTCCCCTCAGTCATTAATATTTTCAGCTCATATTTGAAGTATTACAAAAACAGAGTCAGACGTAAATGAGGCAGATTTGGAAAAGCCCATAAAACGAGTTTATTTTTGTTTTATCTAGCACTTGAAGCCAGTGTACGTGTAAATAGTTGGCTTCTTTGTCTTTTTTATTAGTCTCACAACATTTACTTCACGTGCATGACAAACTATTAAATTTCAATTGAAGAAAATGTTAAAATCTCTGGTCTTAAACCTTATTTTAAGTGCAGATGGGAGATGCAAACACAAAAAATGAAATGTAAAACATGATAAAGAAGAAAGAAGTATGTGCTTGAAAGGTGATGGTGAATATCTACTTACCTAAAACAACATCTCTCCATAAACCACTGAGACACAAACCACATGTGCTAAATCCTAAAAATCCGGTTTTGTACATTAAACTTAAAGACATTTCTGTTTCAATTTTAACTTCATGTGTTCATGTTTTTTTAAAGAAGCCCTGTTTAATATTTCTCTGGAGGAAAATATGACCGTGTGTGGAAAAGCAGCTGATCAGAAGCTCATCCAAATCAGCAGTACTGCAGCTCTGCTGACAACTATAATAGAGCTAATGACAGGCTATGTTAGTCATAGAAACACCTTGGCTGGAGGACTGGATAACTACTGTTCAAGTATAGCAGTTTACAGGTTAAGGGGAGAGCAATGACATCCTTTCATACGTAATTGTGCTGTGAAGATTCACGCAGCTAAGAATAATGCTCACTTCTTCTAATTGGGTAACTTCCTGTTTGAATAATTCTTGAGCCCAGTTTTCACCGTGGCTATTGTCCTGAATATGTTAAAAAGGATAAGATAACACACTGCTTACACTACATAATTGCAGTTTCTTCACTTTGTTTATCTGAATAAATAAAAATGTGTTCATTGCTTTCTTTTTGTTTCGAAGAATCTCTTCTTCAAGGGCCACTCTGAAGCTTATTGAGTGAACACTTGAAGAGAAGCTTAAGGCAGTTTTTCTCTAAATTGGGCAGAAATGAATGACTGGTTTAAAAATGAAACTTTCAGTTCCCCATGTAAGTCTAAAGTTAAACAGTTTGCAGAACGACAAGAGAATTATCCTGGAGAATAAGTACCTCTCAAACAACGGCGTTCGACCTCTCTGAGCTGGCCAGGCCAGATAAAACACGGCTCCAGTTCTGTTGCTGGTAAAAGAAGAGAGGGGATGTTCTGCTTTCAGAGCTGCCAGGACTATGCTAATCATCAACCTGCGTGTGCATGCAATAGCAACACAGATCTTCTTAGTGAGCAATCTTTGATGTCATTTACCAGCATCACACAGACATACTGCTACATATTTATGAAGTTACGCATGAGACCTAAAAAACTGTAAAAGCAGCTTTATATAAACCAAGTATTTACAAACCAATGAAGTCAGACTTGGGAGTAATGTCTTCATAACAGCTAAATCTTGCCATGCAATAAATACCTATAAATAAATGTTATCATCTTTCTAACATGCTTGGCAGCTTATTGCCTCTAAATAAATGTTATCATTCTCTCTGTTTAAATAAATGTATGTAAATATCTTTACCTACTTCAATGGGAGACAATGAGCTAAATTTTATGCTTACGTTATTAAATTACTGTTTGATCATTTATTGCCTGATTACTTATTTGCAGCGTTCAAAAATATCTTTTTAATATGCAAATTATTCTAAGAATGGGATCTCAGTCTCACTTTGAAAGTCTGATTTCACACCAAGACACATGACCTTTAAATCTACATGGATATTTATTTAAAAATACAACTGAAAAGGTTTTTTTTTTTTTATCAGATTATGATAAAAAAAAAAAAAGGATGTTTATGAAATGGGCAATAAAGATTGAAATCAGCACAGAGAACGTAATGGAAACTGGGAGCTTTTATGAATTAAACCATCTAATTCATCAAAGTATATGTGATGATCTAATGAGTATAAAACTATTGGAGATTTAGATCAAATCTTCATAAAGGAAGGAGAGATACAGCCACTACCAGTATCTTAATAGCCTGCACCTTCTTGCATTACATACTAGTCTTCTGAATGAAACAAGTAGATAAGCTCAGAATTAAAAGTCAGAACCAAACACTCCAAAGTAGGAAAGCGTGAAAATGTTTCTAAAAGTACAGGATGACTGATCAGCTGCTGGTCACATGGCTGGAAATTTTACAGAGGATAAATGTGACAAAAGGGGAAAGTGACAAAAGATTGAGAAAGTTTCTACTTTCTAATTCTGCCTTTTAAACTGGCAAGATTTGCTCATGCAATGCTTTCTCCTCATTGTACTTTCAGTCTGTTCTTTGCTGACTGTTTCTTTGTGTTCTCCCTCTGCTTCTCTGAGATTCATATTCTGACATGTTTTCTCTTCTCTTCTTTTCTCTTCTGAGCTGAATTATTCTGCAACACATTCTAGCTCACTTTCCCTTCAAAACTACCCAACAACAGCTGCAAAACCTTTTTTGCAGCTGTTATTCTGCAACAAACTCTTTAGCATGGAGTTTGTTGAAGAAGTACACGACAATCAAATGTTTACTGCTCTTGATGTTACACAGCTTGGTTACCAGTATTGAGTTTAAAATCCTTAAAGCATTAAGATCCTCCATTTCTCTTACATTTATGTAAAAGAAGATTTAAAGGAAAACATTCATCCACAATTTTTCAACATTAAAAGAAATACATGAAACAATTCTTTGAGATAATATACTGAATGAAATAAAGATTAAGTTCTTATACAAAGTCAGAAACACAAAATAAACTTTAGGATTAATGAAATATAAAACAGAGCGTTGTAATGTTTCTTTAAACCACCTTCACAATATATTTCTGCTAGAGAGTAATTTTACAAGATTCAAGCGTGTAAAAAAACTAAGTTCAAAAACCGCATGTTCAAATGAAGAAAGTCTCCAATAATATCAGTTAAGACATTATTAAGAACAAGAAGGATTTCATTAACTGTTTTAATGTTGGTGGATTATGTTCTTTAGTGAAACACATCTGTTGGAAGGAGATGAGACAGGGTTAAGGTACACAAGTAGCGTCTCTGCTGCCAAGATATCTGTATGGCCGATTTCCAAGTTTCTTTAGCTTGGGCTCTGATTGAAACAAAAAAAAAAGTATTATTCTTGCATAAAGTCTTGTAGGAGTTTGTAGATCATTCCTGGTCTCACTGCTACAAGCATTCTAATAAAAGTTTGTAATTGACAAACAAATAGAAAACAGGAAACAGGAAAAAAAATAAGATGACCTTTAAAGAATAAGCATATAGCCACTTTTTTAACGGGGTACAGATATCAAATGACATTTCATAAAGTAAACTCAATTTCAAAAGGTTCATTTACACAGACTGACATTTACACTTTAAAGTTGAAGTACAGCAATGAGGCTCTTGAAGTCATTCAGCGTACTCTGGTTTGGAAGTCTTTGTATTTCATCATGATTAAGTCTTAGGGACATCTAAAGTTTTAGTTGATCATGTAAGATATCAGTAATGTTTCCTTGCTCTGATTAGTAATTAAAAATGAATCAATAACAATTGATTAATTAAAAGTAATTTTTTTTACCACCACAGAGCTGTTAATCTTCTGGATTTTTTTTTTCTGGATACAAATCTATTAATATCTTAATTTTATAAAGGGTTATTTGTATATACACAACACCATGTCATCAGTTCTCTATACACAACATCCGTGTCATCAACCAGATTATAAATTAAATGATGTGCCAGGTATTTAGCAGCATTCCACACTGTAAGAACAGTAGTAGATAAAGATAAGTCAGAAAGCATCAGTTTGTGATCCTACCACATTCCACTGCAGCGTCTTCCTGTTGGACAGGATTTAACTGGTTGGTTCTGGTACGTTTCCAAGCTGCTTCCCCTTCTTTAACGTACCATAGTAACATTTGCATCAAGCTGGATTATCTTAATGTGACACCCAAGACTTTGTTGTTTGACAAAGAAATCTGTCAAACATAAACCATGTTTATGTCGAATTAAATTTCAACACAAAAACAACAACACTGCCTTTAACAGGTTGTGAAAATCATACTGTCAAAGCTGTACTCCAAAGGGTTTTCAGTTGTCAAGGCTACCATACAGACATTGTCTGTTCATTGCCTACTCACGTTGTGTGCCAGATTGAACCAAACCCTGATGACAAAACCCACAAGACAAAAGGGCAATTTTTGCTCTGTGTCTCTCACTGTAACACCATTGCCCTTAGCCCATCCCCAAGCTCCCACACTTTTATTTCCAAACACCAACCACTCACACTTGCCCTACTTGTGTTGACAGCACCCATTGTTACACACACCTCAATGTGAAGCTTACAACCTTTCTCATCACCTTTGGCACTTAAATTAACAGTTTCAATCTTGAACAGAAGTATGTTGCACAACACAAAGGAAAGTTTATTTTTATATTTTGACAACTTACATTAATATAATGTTATTTATGTTGTCATTTTTTTTATTTGTGTTTATTTTGTAATTGCAGCTTCCAGCTTTGAATGTGTTTGGAGATTTCACTCCATAGGGTAATTTCTGCTCTCAAAATTTAATTATAAAGTAGTGTTTTTAATTAACACATATCCCTAACCTGGTATTTATCAGATGCAACTTGGTATTAAATATATTTAAATCAAAAATTATTTATATCCATGGGAATATTTGAATTAAAATTATTTTCAGTTACCCCTAAAGTTTGTTTCTAATAGGACATAAGGCATTTCTCTCTCTCACAAAAGGAAATCCAAGTGTGTTTATAGAAGTCTTATCACTGATCTTTAAAATTTCAAACAGCTTTTTGTTCATTTCCACTGTATTTTTGGCCATTTGTCTTTGTCAGTGTGTTCCAAGTATATGAGGTTGGAAATTTCCCCTGCCATCGCCCTAATTTTTAGCTTTCCCCTCAGATTCTAGTCATGACTCTAACTGGGCATCTCCAAAATGTTTATGTTACTTCCAGTCAGGGGAACCATATTGACCAAATTAAACTCTTTTCAAAAACCTAAAATCACTAAGTAATGCTTGAGCTTTTCTGAAAGCTCAGACCATATATTATATTTTTGTTCAACATATATTTTTAATTTAAATCAAACCTTGAACTAGTCATTTGTTTTCCTGAAGTAAATTCGCATCTAAATTAAATTAGAGGTCTCTTTTTAAAGTATCCAATATTTATCACTTTGAGAGGTAATAGTTTCATAACATTTCCTTTTTTAAATTCCACTTGCTCTTTTTTTTTTTGTTTTAATTTAAGATTTTTTTCCCAAGTTAGTTCTATAAAGCTGTACAGGAGAACAGGTCTCTCTATCTCTGATATTAGTGCTGTTATGAAAAATCTGTCTGTCTAAAACAACATATAATATTTGCAGAGCACTCTAACTGCTACTATCATGCGCATAAATGAAAAAATTTACTCAATGTTAAACACACTCAAAATGAAAATTTTTTTAATTTTTATTTGGATTTATACAGTGTGTGGGAGAAAAAAAAACAGGGAGATGTTTCAGTATCACAGTTGGGATGTGCTCCCTCGGTTTCAGCTGCTGTAAGAAGGCTTCCTCATCTTCCTCATCTTCATCTTGCTTTCCCTTGCTCTCTGACCTGAAAGTTAATCCAGCCCCATGGCTCTCCATGACCTCCTACATTTGTTTTAAACGTTCATAAACACAAACCCATGGACCATGGAGTCTCCATCAATACATTGCTTGGTTATGTCTTATCATTGCGTAGCGCAATGTGGGGAGTTACAGTATATTCATCTTTCTGGTCTACTTTTAACCTGCTCTTGCGTTTACGTCTTTCCAAGTCGTTGGTCTTTGCCTTACCTTTCCTCTCCTCCTGACTTTCTGACTGTACAACTGCCAGACTAGTCAGAGGTTTTATTTCTTTTACATCACTTTGTAAAGGTCTTCTAAATAAATACTAGCTAGTTAAGAGAAATGCAATTAGATATCACTTTGACTCCAATCCCTCTCTTAAACTATTTAAATAAGCACAGTAGATTGCAGTTGGTTCCCATTGTTCATATAAACAAACACTGGGGTGGCTCAGTCTCAAATGACACAGACTGCTGTGTGCTGAGACGAGCCACAGCTCAACGTTTCATGATTCACACTACAAAGCATGCATCATACTGAGGACATTGCTTCATTCACACCTGTGTTATTTAGCACAGAACACAAGAACACATAGAGATGAAAAAATTCCTCACATCAGTTGTAAGAAATGGGCAGAGCAGAGTATTATTAGGGAACCTACAGCAAATGAACACCATTTTCCATCATTTCTTCCACACAGTGTAAAGTCCCCTTTTTGAAATCACAGATCACAAAGCTAGAGTTATTGGAGTTTCTTCTGTTTTTGTGAAGCATAGAGTAATGCTGTGCTCCCTCTTCCCCACTCATTGCAGCCCACTCTCTTCAGCTGTCCATAAAAAAAAAAGCTCTTGCACTTTTCTTTTTACCCACAATATTTCCAGTTGAGATAAACAGGACAATTACAATGTGGAAACTTAAGGAGCACCACAGATGTCTCTTATATTGGTAGTGCTTCATCAATACTACAGGTTTATACATTTTTCAAATTCAATTAGGCATCCAAATCAGAAGCTCAACTCACTCCTTTCGATGCGGAGGAGCTCTATTTCGAGCCTTCGGCCAAACCTACCCATCCTACAGATGAAGCTCATTTTCTTTCAGTCATGATTCACATCTCAGCAGCATTGGGGAGGAAAGGAACATAGACAGACAGATTTATTTGAGGTTTTTGCTTTACGGTTCAGATCCTTCTTCTCCATGACAGACTGTAGAAGCGATGGCATTACTGTAGACAAAGCCCTAATTTTTTCTGTCCACAGATATATTTGTTTTTAAAATGCTTTTGTTAAGACAGTGACACTAAAACTGTAGCGTAGTTCTTTATCCAAAATTCTTAGACAACGTTCCTCCACTTTTGTTTTGGATGAGGGGATTCCTGCTGAGATTTTCACACCATTTTACAGGTTTTTAGCATCATAACAACAGTGCAACAATATCCCTCAAAAACCACAACATGCTGTTAGCAAACATGAATAAAGATAACTACCTACAAAATGAAGATGTGAAAGAAAGTTCTTTCCATTTGCAGCATGGAAACGTTATCTGCTATAATCAATATTTAGTTGAGTTGTGGTCTCCTTCTCAACACAAACATTCAAAGAAAATCCAATATCGGGTTGGAGCCAATCCCTTATTTCAACCCCTAATTGAGAAATTTGAATATCTGGATGTCACGCTGCACAGCACTGGAATTTGAGCTGGGATGTGCAGTAAAAAAGTACCGTAGCTAAGGTCTGCAACAACATCAACAAAAAAAAAAGCCTCAGAGACACTCAGCTTCACATACAGTATATGCCAACTGCAGTGTGGCCTATTCGCATTCATACCAACTTTAAGGGAAATGGAGCAGCAGTAGAGTAGTGGAAAAACTACCTTTGTGTTGAAAACATTGTACAGTCTGACACTGACACATTCTGAAAAACATTTTTAGGAAGAGAGCATTGTTGACTCAAATAAGATTTATGAGGTAGGAAACCTGCAAATCTGCTAACATTACCTTGTTTAAAGTTATTTTCAATAACTCACTAAAATTAGCCTGCAGTTTATCAATAATTTGATCTTCTAACAAGTAAGATTGTTTTGTTCACTTCTGCTGCAACTGCCAAATTATTTTCAGGAAAATCTCAGTTCTACAGTTGCTTTAGTGACAAGTGTTTCTGACAAACATTTGCAGAAAGAAAAATGAAGCTTTAATCCTTTTTGACATCTGAAAATCACCTGCAAATGTATGCAATTAAACCTTGAATGTCAGAGTTCCAGAAGTGAGCCATAGTTAGCTTCAAACATACATTCACCACATGTCTTCACTTCTGAAATACTTTTGTGCAGTTGCCTAAACCCAGACTGAGATCATGCTGAGATAATACAGATTTGACGTCACGTGTGGGCTGCAAAGGCATGATTCATGTTGCTAAGTGTATCATTGAAATATGGGCAAATTTGCAGAAAAAAAATCTCTCTGTGAACTCTTAATGTAATCAAAATGTATGTTTTTTTAGAACAAGGGCATTTGGATCTTGATTTTTTTTCTCCTATATATGAAGGAACATTTCTGAGTGAAGATTCTGCAATGCTAGAATATTAAAGAAGTACTGTGTGTTTCTTATTCTAAAACACTTCTATCCTGTAATGATTACAGAAATTTACATTGCACTTTATTAATTTGGACCCCAGGTCCTGCAGCTCATAAGAGATCAGAAAATATTTCTGAGTAACACAATTTGTTTTATGGATGTGAAATGTGATGCACAGCACTTTGGAGCAAAAGGCAGATTCAGGGTGAACCTGCAAAAGGATGCATTATCAGGCTTGTCTGCACAGTCTGTCTAAAACAAACACCATTTGCATCTCTCTTCTATTTATCATGTGTTGCATTATGCCTGCTGTCCTCTCTTGTTGCTGATTAAATTCCCATTAGCCATGCTTACTCATTGTGCAGGGAAGCGAACTGAGAAATGCTCCGTACATGTGATCACTCAGAAACAGTGTAGGTTGGGCAATGACATGTTGGCATGATTTTTTTTCCTCCTCTTTGGAGGAAGGAGGTACACCTTGTGACAGCGTGTCTTTTCCAGCACATTTCTGGCTGCCGTTGTGCAGGCTGGCAGGGTGAGATGTGGCAAATGCAAAGAAGGAGACAGCAATGAAGAGGTGGAATAGATGGACATTTGAAATGAAATCAAATATATTCAGATATATTTCTGTGTATACTATTGATGTATTGAGAACCAGTGCTTGAGGGTCTTTGGGATGAAACAGACTACTGGCAAGTGTGACACTTTTTCTAACATTTATAAATATGCAGTTGACGTTTTAAATCCTGAATAAATGCATTTCAAAACAATAAAAAATAAAAATATATATATATATATATTCACGCTGGCCAAATGTTGCATGAATTCAGGAAGAGCTAAAAATTAGTTTAGTAACAGTTACAGAAAACCTGCTGGTAGGCATATTTTTGAATATCACAACCCTGAAATGTGGCAGCAATCCCCAAAGAGATCTCAAACTCCAGTCCTCCTGGGTTGGTGTCCTGCAAATCTTTGAGGTAAAACCTAATGCAGAACACCTGATTTAAATAACTAAATTACCTCTTTAGCATGCAGGCAGTATGGCTGCTTCAATGGAGACAACCAGAGTGGGGAGTCATCCCGGTTCAGACCCTGTCCGACTGTTTTCAGTCTTTTCAACGTATAGAAGAAAAGCTCTTTGTGCCTATGGGGCTCAGCGCTGCCCTCTATCAGTGAGTCAGTTCTGTATCACGCTACAGTATTTAGAGGCAGAACACAAAGACTAAATATCACACACTAATCTTAAATACTTTAGACAGACTGGGACATCAACATGTGTAATGCATAATCAAACATGTATATTTGGCAATGTAAGACAAGCAAGGTATACAGCAACGTTTAGCATCATCCAGTGTGTGGCAGTGCCAGTGGTGAGACAAAGCTCATCTCCCTTCTCTCATCTATTTGAACAGGGGGTGTGCAAATTTCTGGTTTGAAATTTGCACACCATCTGTGCAAAGATGTGTTTTTCTTTCAAATTTGGATTGAAAGAAAAACACAACTTCCTGCTGTTCGTGTAAGTGGGGGGTGATCGAAGTTCCTCTCAGTTTCCTAGTGGAAAGTTTGAACTGAAGGAAGATGTCTTGACCATGTCTAGATGTCTAAAAATATTAACTCCTTGCCTTGTGATTGGCTGATCTGTGTTAACAAGCAGATGAGCAACTAATAAAGTTGTCACAAGTACAAAAAAATACAATTCATGAATCTATGTTAGAACTGGAAAGTCACTGTGCATGTCCCTTTTTCCTAGTTGCCATAAACTCTCTGCAGAAACTCTGCATTGTGCTTTTTAAACTCTGCAGAAAACCCACATAGTTAAATTGTTTTCTTGTGTGTGAATACAGCCAAGTCACATTTTTAGCTTTGATGTCTCCACATAGCAGATGTTTCTACTTGAATTCATGAACACATTTTTACTCATTACTATAAAACAATAGGGTTAAATACTGCTCATTTTAGTGCAATGGAAAAACAATATGCTGTGCAGTTCATTACGGTACATATGTGAATTTTTTTTATTTTTTATTCTTAGTTCTTTGTTCTTTTTTTGTTTCAGACAAGCTTCTCATTTATGCTGTTTCTTGTTGACTTCTATAATAAAGCTTTCCCAAACGGGGAATTCCACAATGCCTTAGTAATGTAGACAAGAAAGTTGACAAAAGAATAAAGAAAGCAATGACTGAACAGTTGCTTAAATCAGCATTATGTTCTCATTCAGTCTCAAGTGACACATTTAAACCACCTATCACATCAAAACAACTATTGAGCGGCTTGACGATAAAGAATTGAGGAAAGTTTAGTCTGTAACAGGACGTACTTTAATTTTTAGCAGCTGTGTGTAGAAAGCTTTGTTGCTGCTTTATAAGAAGGAAACAATTCAATAAAGTGTTCTGAAAATTAACTCAGTATTTACGGAAAGGCATGAATTGGAAGCCAGACAGTAAGTATGTGGGAGAAACAAATCATTAATGCACAGTTGTAGTTTTGGTTTAGTACTGCACATATTTTTCTCTCCTATTATTCATGATTTAACCAGCTGATTATAGGGAAGAGTCACCATTTAAAACCAGTGCAAAGAACATTTTTAAAATTCTTGGTTAAAATAATAAATTTGTATCTTTTCAACATTCCTTGTTTTGACAACTATAATCAAGTCATGATTTTTTTCCCCCTCCTAAATAGATGAGCTACACAGACGCTCATCTCCTTTAGTCTTTCAACAAATCCTGAAATAAAATAAAATGTAACATTTCAGTCAGGCAGATGTGCATCAAAAATAACAACAGCTTCTGGTTTAAGTCTGACCATCATTCAAAGCAACGATTGCAATGTTTAAAACAGCTGCAACTGAGCCAAACGTAGCTGGATGAGAAGCAAGGTTTATCCTCACACTCAACGAGCAGCAAGCTAAGGATTCACAGCTAAAGAACCAGAGAAGAGTTGCATCCTCAGTTCAGAAAACAGGATTTTCTCTTCTAACTTTGAGAACAGAAACAACTAGATATACTGGGTTTTTAACTGTAAATTGATTCTTTGGGCAGATAAAATTATACTGAGCTTTTTTGTAAAAAATATTTCATAGAGATATGTTCCTATACTTTTTCAAACCGAAGTTCTAGAAACATTCTAACGTTATGACTAACTATAAACGAACAATTAATATTTCGTCTCTTGCTGTTTGACATTTCTGTTTGATAAATGCCAGAACATTAAAAGAAAGAATTTGGCTTTCTTTCTTTTGATGTCAGGAGTTTCACGCGCAAATATTATTCTTTTAAACTATTTTTGAACAGTCAGGGGTTTCTAAGCTTCTGAATTAGTAATTCAGAATGGCTGAGATGGTTGTACCACCGGTGCAGGTATGTTAAGGATAAAACCCCAAATGTATTGTTTCCTTTTGTGGAAACAAATTGTGAAAGAAATCAGCTAAGATATCAGGAGGAGAACTATGTTTCATTTGCCATTTCTACTGTATATGCTGTTTGAGCAGATTAAAGTGGCTCCGTCAGGGAAACTGAAAGTGTTAGTGACACATGACATCACCTGGGCTTGTTCAAACTGTTTAAATGTGCATGTATTTTAGCAGATGTGCATTTCTGAATTTGAAGAGTGTTTAATTAATCATGATTCTGCTACTTAGAGAACAGAAATAAATTTGGCTATCCTGAGTGACCTAAACAAAAAAAGGTTTATTCTGATTTAATTTTGGACAGTGAAATTAAAGACTGTATCTCACTATGCAGTTTCATTTATTTTCATGTTTTGAAAACTCAATTATTTGCTGAATCTAGGCATCCTGGCCTCTGTTTTTTGGCTCCAGTCTCTGTTAATTTGGCCTAAGAGTAACAAAACAAATTAAATTTAATGAAGCCTATTTATCTGATGATGTGCTGCAGCTCTAATGCAAACTCTGAATCTAACAGCTGGGAAAAAGAAGCCACCAAATTTGCAATGGCCACTAAACATGTGACCATCTCACAGAAGTTCACTTATAGAAAAAAGGCCCATGGATTTTGTGCATACATACGAAGCTACGCTCTCCCTAACAGCTTCTGCTCTTGGTTCCCTTAATGGCCAGCAGGATTGATTAGTGCAGGGAGGAGGGGAGGCTGTGTGGCCCGCTGCCTCATTACTCTGGGTTTGCAGGTGTTCTCGATGCTTCAGTGCTCCTGCTGCCTTGGCAAAGAGAAGACGGAGGACAGAGACCAGACCCACCTCGTTCATCTTGCACCCCATGATGGAGGTCACGCAGGAAAGCACTCTTGCTCAGAATAAGTCACCAGGAGTGACAGATGGAGATGCAGAGCAGGAGGGAAATCAGCTCAGTCTCAAAGTGTTTCATTTGTTTTTCATCTCAGGAAGGTGGCTGTGGACACACTTTTGATGACATCGCCTGCCAGGCACTTTCGGTTTTGGTTATGTAAGATGCTTTGACTCGGTGCTTTTATAAATTTCACCACATCTTGGATGGAATCTAAGTGTGGGTTCTTTTGCTTGCTTGCAGAAGAGTTGTTCAATGTGTCAGTGCTTAGAAGAAAGGGGAAAAAACATGAATTGAAAGGCTCTCATGTTTTCATACATTTACAAAGTTATCCTGAATTATGTCTGTAGATAAGTTGCTATAGACTTAGTCTGCTAGAGGACAAACTGACCTATTTTCCTCACTTTCTTCTTCTGCTACTCTCCAATTGCATTATTTGCTATTATTTCAACTATTAACTTCACAATTTCTCTCAGTTTGTTTTTCTTTCCAAAGAAGCTGGTCTGGCATTGTGCTTGGCAATGGTTTCTTCCTGGAGAAGAGCATTGGCTGAGATACTAATGTTAACAATTAAACGTTGTCCCTCTCCTGCTATTAACTTTTTACTTTTCATTAATATAGTCAGATCCTCTGTTTCTTTTTTGTGTGTTCCACTCTGTCTTCTCAAACCCATAGTCAGTCACGGTTCTCCTGAGAAGTTTCTTCTATCATGAGGAAATAACATTATCTAAAGCTCAAAAAACTCAGATTTACATGATACTGCCCCTTTAAAAATGAGAAACAAAGCATTAAATCAACATTTTGGTTGTAGTTGGCATGAGAGATGTATCATGACAAAGTTCAGGTTTTGTGTTGAGCTCATGTAAAACACAGATGACAAACACCCTGGAACTCAACCAGCTCAGCAGAAGGTTTGGATGATCTAACAGCATAACTTCATCCAAATGAAAATTTCAGCCTCATTTTCTGAATCTTCTTAATCAAATTGGTTTCCCTCTAACTCTTTTGTCCTGTTGCTGGGTGTAGGTAGGGATTACGTTGTAGCGACAGTGCCAGTTACACTTGAATGAAGAAACATGCGAATAAATTAGCAAGGTGCAAATGCTGCCAACAGAGCACAGTTTATGTGTTTTAATATCGGAATTTACAACTATGTGCTCCACCTGGAAGAGTTCTGTAACCTGTTCTCTGTGCATTTGTATTTTTTTATTTTATTTTCCACAGCCTAGGTTTTCCATCCCATTAGATTGTTTTAAATTGTTTGGAATATTTGTTGTTATTGTTTTAATCCAACTGTTTTCATGCAAAACGATAAATAAGTAGCACATTGCATTGCTAATGAGGACAGCTGTACTTCAGTGGATAGAGTACTCATCTTGCAATAAGAAAGTTGTGTGTTTGTTTCCAGTTTCTGCCTTGGAATAGATGCTAACATTATTTTTGAAGACTGTTACTGATTATTCTAGAAATCTGCTTGGACAGCTCTTCTCTCCCAATATTTTTTAACTTCTTATTATCCAATTCATTCCTTCCATTTATCCATATGCTAAGTTAATAGTTTACATATCAGACAAAGAAGCATTGTTGTGAGGATTTGGTGAAGGGAGGAGTATTGGAGATGATAGAAAGTTCTTGAAAAAGAAGACACTTTCAGACACCTTGACCAAAAATGACTTATGATAAATAATAACAAAAAAAATTCTAGCATTAGAAATTTCTACAACATTATTCCAAATTCTCATTTGCTTTTCCACGCCTGCTCACAAGCACACCATCTCCTTTCCCCATCCTCCTCTACATTTTCCCAGCATCCAATTAGCTGAATGTATGGCGACCAAGACCTTCCTGTCCTTTTATTGTTGCCCTCATGTCCCCTTCTGACCTGTGTCATGCAGTTTTGTGGTAGAGTAGAAATCATTCAGGCTATACCTTTCTGTTCTACAGTGTGACATGAGTTACTATAACACTGAGCTTTCAGTATTATGTGTTTTGAAACTGCGCAGTGTGTTTGCCTAATGCACTACTCCATATGCTGCTTGACTGCTGTGAAAAAACTGAACTAATAGAGAGGTTGGCGATGACTACACCCTCTTGTCACTTGTAACTGAATATAAAGAAATGACATATGCATGTAGCCCATGTTCTCTATAATTTGTACGGTATTGTGGGAACTTTGAACTCACCTTACTGACATGTCATAGATTTGAAAGGTTGTAGTTTTTTTCCCATGTATTTTGTCCTATATAGCTTTAGACCAGGGGTGTCAAACTGCAGTCCTCAAGGGCCACTGTCCTGCAACTTTTAGATGTGCCTCCGCTGCACCACACCTGAATAGAATAATTAGGTCATTAGCAAGGCTTTGGAGAACTGATCTACACAAGGAGGAGGTAATTAAGCCATTTCATTCCAGTGTTTTGTACCTGTGGCACATCTAAAACCTGCAGGACAGCGGCCCTTGAGGACTGGAGCTTGACACCCCTGCTTTAGACCCTGTGAAGCAAGTTTTGGATATCCTAATACAAACAGTAAGACACATAGTACACTAAAACGTTTTATTAGTGGAGCTCACTTTTTCGATAAACTAAGCTGAACAATGCTGAGGGGGTTTTTCCATTTCAAGCCCAGAGTGATGCAGTTCAACCAGTTCACAGAAAATATGTTTCTTTTGAGACGAACATCTGTTACTTTTTTCAGAAAGGATGCACAGCTGCAGTCCAAGAAATAAGAATTAAGCAGAGTTGGTCAAAGAAATGAGGTCAAACCTAATAACATTTTTCTGAGACCACATATATAGGTAAGACACCAAATATGTTGTCTACATGATTAAAGATTTTTCCGCATCAGGATTTCAGACTTTGACTTTGTATATCTTCAAAAGCAATTACAATTGCAAACACAGACTTAATAAACCACCTTTCAGTCAAAATCATCGGTGACTCATTTTTCTTTCTAATGACAGTGGCCTTAAAAAATAAAAATGGAAGCAGGTGAGTAGATAATTCAACCTCATCAGTGTTGAGGTTCTATGAGCAAATAGAAGAGAGAATAGAACAGATTTCAATAAGGATTGGTACTTGCTCTAGTCAATGTACGAATAGTTGAATCATAAAAAGAGAGACATATTTTAAAACTGTAAAATAAAAAAGGTACCTAAACAAAAACATGTTCATAATAGAGATGTGTCTGTGGTGAACTATGAATATAAATGTAGATTAACTAAATCCAAACCTGTCCTCTCCAATAATGAATTGGCACAGCTCTGATGGCAACCCTCCCCCCCAAAAAAAAATAAAATAAAAATCAGCAGCTTTGATACTCAAAGTTTGACAAAACATAAAAGCTTCTTTCTTTTTATCTCTTGGCAGATGATCATTAGCAACAAACTATTTGTTATGGAATAAAAAAACAAAAACACCAAGCTTATTAAATAAGAAACAAGAAAAAAATTACAAATATACTGATCTAATGACTCACGTTTTATAAGCAGCATCAGTATTTTAAGACCATTAGAATATAGATTTAAATAAATAATAAACAACTGAGGCTTTTTCTCTTAAGATGCCTATAAAATAACAGACCTGAGGCAATACCATCAGCCAAAAGGCCACGCAGCTTGTCAGACTTGTTTCAATTGTGGTTTTGGAGCAGAGATCCACCAGAGACACAGGTCTCATTATTCTCACTTTCATTTGAAAGATACTTTGCAAATTCTTCCTTCCTGACTCCAGCTGCTGTCACTTATTGTGCCATCATTGAGCAGAGCAGTTCTGGATGATAAACTCCATCTCTGCACATTTGCATATTCTCTCCAGAGTCACAAAGTCGGCACTGGCCCCAGCTGTCTCCACAGGTGAGAGGTCAGACCATCACTGGAAAACGAAAGTTTCTCGATAAGATAATTGCACAGACACAGCAATTAAGCGACATGGCCGAATGTCTTGCTTAAGTCTCCTGAATTTATGTAGTCAATTGTTGTGTGGTGCATTACCTTGACAATCTCTCTGGGCTTTAATTATTGGAACACTTAAAGTGTGTTGTGGAGTTCATCAGTGCTCTGTAACTCTCAACACGGGGCTGCCAAGGAAGAAACGAGTTAGTGGGCGGGGAGCAATTAGAGTGGAGAGCAGCTTCCACTCAACTCCTGTCCCACAGGAATTTTGTCTTCACATTTTGGTTCCAGTCAATAATTCAGCTGTTGGATTTAACCATTTGTCATCACATCACACTCCCCTCTGGCAGTTTGACTGGCTCTTGGAGCGACTGGAGGAAAAGCAAAAAGGAGCCGTTGGAGTGAAACTTTGCATCAACACCGGTCAGTTCAGAATAGAGGAAGTGAAAGGATTTTTACAAATTTCAAACTGAGCTTAAAAATTTTTTTAAAAGTTATTAATGTTAACATTTCTTTTCCAGCATCCCAGGCGGTTATTGGTTTGGGTCTTTTGATGTACTTTACACAGAAGCGTTACAAAGACATGTGCACTCCAGTTCCTATATTTGATGTATTTGATGTATTTTTCAGACTAAGACTTTTCAGGGTTTGTACTTTAAAAAGCTGAAGAATATAAATTAACCATTAACTTTGAGAAAAGCAGTAGACTGAAAGCCAACTTTTAGACTGATGATTAAAGCTTGTTAACTAAACATGATTTCTTAAGTTCCTTGCCAAAACTTTCACAACACTCGACGTTTATTTGTTTTTGTCTCCAGGAATTTGAATGTATAAATCAAAATAGTGCTCAGTTATGAATAATAATATGTGTTTAGTTTCTTTTGAAAACAAAACTCTGAAAAGTGTTGGATTAATTTGTATAAAACATCTTTTACTTTGATATCCTTAAGTAAAACAAATTGTCTTTAGCACTGTTGAACTCATCATCTGCTAACCTCTCAAACCTACAGCTGTTAACGTGAATTGACAGAGCAGCCTTAATCTAAGAAGCAGCCAAGAGACCCCTTGTAACTCTGGAAGAGTTGCAGAGATCCACAACTCAGGTGGGAAATTCTCCAGATAATAAAGTTCTTTATCTACTGTTTTTTTTTGGGGGGGTGGGGTTTAAGAGTGACCTGTTCTCATGTGCTGGGCATTAATTGTTCATTCTAAAAAACCTGGTAGCACATCTTTAATACACTCTGCTCCTTCTGTTATCCTCCTGAGCCACCGGCCAACAAAAAAGAAATACAAAAAGCCTGCAATAACTAGACATTAGTAGCAGATTCAATGACCCAAGCTCATGCAATTTTAGACTCATCTTTAGTTCATACGTTGTTGCAAAACTCAGTTTTTTCCACCAATATAAACTATATAAATATTTTACTGCATTGTAACTCAATGCAGTAAAAAAAATAAAATCGCATTTTAAGATATACTTGCTTAAAAGTTTTTTTCCAGGAATTAGACATTACCAATTGTCAGCAACAGCTTGGACGTTTAGTTTTTTTAAAGCAGAAGAATCTCAAATCCTTTAAAATCATGGTGTCTCAGAGAATGATTATGACAGCAGATAAAATGTTTACCACTTCACTGTAAATATTTTACCAAAAAGCAGAAAAACGTTCCAAAATTTCATATTTGGAAAACGTCAACTTTCAAAGCTCTAATTACTTTGGCTTGTTTTTCCAGCTGGAATGAGAGACTAAAACCTCCTTGGGCCAAATGAAACGTTTTACAGGGAATGTCTTCATTCCCTGTAAAACTGACCCAAGAGCCATTTAATGACTTAATAATCCAAAATCACAAACAATCTGAGCTTAACCAAACCTTCTCAGAGTGTCCTCATTTTACACAGATTCAGAGCCTGATTAAGGTGGCGGAACTATATCGAAACAGATTAAAATAATCTCTGAGTGCACACTCACAGTTCCCTTCAAAACCCACTAGGTTCAGCACAGATTAACCGAGACTAACACAGAAAAAAAAAAGTGTTTATCTAATTATAAGTGAGTGTCAGATATCAGCAGGGTTTTTGATGGGCATTTAAAGCCTCAAAGGACCAGATGTAAGGCAGGAAATATGTCAGTAATTAAAAACATCTCTAATGTTAATCAACACCCACACGCCACAAAGTCTTGGGGTGTTTTTGCACCTGAGGTGTTTACCTCATTTAAAACAAACTCTGGTTCGTTTTCCCCCTTGGATGTGAATTGCATGAGAGGGTGGGGTGAGAATGGGAGATGGAGAGTGGGGGGAATTGTTTATGGTGTGAATGTGATCAGACCTCGATCCAGCAGGCTACCAACTGCTGCAAACGTCAGCCAAATGCCTTTCCATAGGCAGGTTTACAGTAAACAAAAAAATAAGCAATGCTGAATTGTCTTATCAATTAGCACATGTGCAACTTTTGAATCATTTTTTCAAAAATATTCCATCATACTGCTCAGATAATTTTGCCTAAAATAATACTCACTAATATTATGATGGATGACCTGTGATGGTTCTAGTTCATAGGAGATTTCTATGTCTGAAAAGAAACCAAATCACCTGAAAAATGTTAGAAGTTCACCTCGTCAACTGATTTGGATCAAAGTAAAACTAAAGGAGGGCCTTAAAGTTCAACCCTTACAGTGATCATTACTTGAGAAGTTGGAGGCACATTTAAGATGTTTCAGTACAGTACAGTTGAGACCCAGTATTGGCAGAGGTTCAGGACCACAACCACCTGCGAATTGCTGGGTAAAAACATTAAAGAGATTTGATGAAGGCTTTGAAGTGTGAAAATGATTCAGAGCAATTAATCCATGTGTTTGCCATACGTTGCAAAACAAAACTAACATGGAAGAAACTGAAACCAAAAAGCACAAAGTTGCTGTCGATAATATTGTTATAAACATATGAATAACTTGTTAAACTATGTTCAACATACCCCATCTTGACAAATTATAGAAAAGCTTTTGGATAGATGCTACATGCGATTTCAAACACATTTTACAACACAAACTACTGTGTACTTAGTGCATTTAGTTTATTTTAGACACATTTTAAACATCTGAACCTACTTTTCTTGTTGAGCATGCAAAAAAGTTTTATCTTTCTAAGTGTAGCTATAGAGCATTTCAGAGAACCAGTTTCTCTTCTCCAGCTAAATCTTTCTGCAGATCTTTGTATTTAAAGGGGGAGTAGATTTATCCTCTTTGGAGCTCTCTTTGAATGTTTTCCTCCTTTAGACCTTAATTTGACCTCCGGTTACTGTTAACTTAAATTTCCTAATTGCATTACAAACTGAGCAACACTTCTCTTAAAATGCTTTTCTATGTCCTTTTAGGCGACTTTTTTGCTTTTCAAGCATCAATTATTCAAAAGCTCAGAGTAGTGAGCAGCAGCTTAGAGGAGCCAAGATCCGCTGCTTGTTAGGACATGATTTGAGAGAACTGCTGAAGCTTTGAAGTTTGCAGCACTTGATCAATCTTAAAGATGAAATGAATGAACCATTCACCAACAAACTGATTAGAAATTGAGACTGATGGGAATTTATTTAGGAGGTTTCAAAGAGAATGTTATTCTAATTCTTCATGTAATGAAATTAAAACATGAAATTAACTTTCTAAAATGGTCAAAATATATTTTTCTATTTAATTGGTAATAAAAAAATGAAAATTTCACTCTAAACATTTGCATATTTTCAACAATTGCTGACTTTGTATCAGCAAAAAGTTGCTGTTAATTTTTTAAATTTGTAGAGATCAGTAGATCTTTTGACTTTCTGAATGTCTTTCAGCGTTTTGCTTTCATCTTTGGGTCCTTTCTGTAATGTGTTGATGGTGGAGGAGAGAAAAATAATATCAATATCAGGTGAAAATTTGCCGTTTGAAAGATGGGGAACAAAAAGACTGGAAAAACGTATTTGTTGTCTGTTAATTATCATAGCGTCTTAAAAAGCATTCTTACCCTGGACTTTTATGTTTTGTCAAAACACAAAGATGTGACTTCCTTGTAAAAGGGTTTTATGTGATAGGTCATCAGAAATTTATACAGAATTGCAAAGTGGAAGGAAAATTATATTAGATTTTCAATTTTCTTTTCACAAAGAAAACTTACTCAAAACTTTAGTAAAGCCACCTGTCAGTGCAATTGCAGCATTAATTCTTTTTTGATGTGTCTGTACAAACTTTGGACTTCCAGAGATGGAATTTTTTGTTGTTCTTTGCGAAGTAGCTCAGGCTGAAACAGATTAGATGGAGAGAATCTGTGAACACTGGTTTCACAGTTTTACCACAGACTCTCAAATGGATTTAAACCTAGAGATTCATAAAGTCATTTTTTTTGTTTAATTTTATTTATTAAAACTCTGAGTGTGTTTATGTGTGTCTGAAGTCTAAATCCACAGGATTGCATTGTATTTAGCTCTGAGCAGCTTTACTTTTCTGCTGATGAAAAGCTCCTCCACAGCAGGCACCATATTTCAATATGAACATCCTGCTGATGTCCTGTGTTACTTTGTTTTATTGTATTTAATTAATTTTCTGGTTAAAAAGATTTGATTTCAAATACGTAATCTTTCAGATTTGTATTTGTGAAAAGCTTAAACCTTATTTCACTTTCCTTTCTTCATACTGCTTACTTATGTGCTCCTTTGTGTTACTTACTCATAAGAAAACCCCAATAAAACTGATTGAGATATCTTTTTGTAACATGACAAAATGTGAAAACATTCAAGCATGAATACTTTTGCAAGCTACTTTGCTATTTAACTATTTTGGAAAAAACTTAGTATTTCCTAAAATATAGTTTAATGTCTGTAAAGGTATGTTAAATGTTGTGTTATTGATGATCATTTAAAAATGTTAAGTAGAGCTGAAAGCAAAGTTCCATTCCCTCAGCATAATTAGAGACTGGTCTACTATTTCAGGCTGTAAATATTTTTATGTAATCAATATTTTTTTTTTTACTGGTTTAAATTACTGTGAAAACTTCTAACCTAAAGGAACTATAGCAGGCAGGCCATCGAGGTTGATATATAAGCCGACAGTCTAGATCTTTATTTGGAAACTCTTATGTCGTTATTATTTAAAAAGCTGACTGATGACATTTTGTTGCATTTTCTAACCAAAAACATATTTTTTAATTCTCATGTGGTGCAACTTCACAATGCCCAGTGACTGCTTGGTTTCTGTCAGAACTATTAGTTTAGTACTGTGGATCATCCTGTTAGAATTCTTATCATCTTAGTTTTATGGTATTTTTTAAGCAAACTCTATTGTGGGATCTTAGAATTTAGTATTTAGTATTTTATATTTGCAATTGAAACAACAATGAATGCTCTGTATGCCACAGTTGAACGTTACTAAACGTTATTCAGAAAATGCTCATATGAGAGACAAAAGAATAATTAGAAAGTACAAGGACAATATTTGATAAACCTTCAGAAAACCTGAATAGCTTTTTCATCTAGACCAGTTTAAAAGTTTTCAAAGAAAATCAGGTTCCATGAGAGCGAAGTATGAAGAACTTAAAAATATTCAATACATTTTGAATACTAAAAATTGTTGTCCTCCTCATTTGTCTTATGTTGTATGAAGTTTCTTTGGGTTTCAAACTCTTATTCAGCCAGCTAATATTTCAAGCTTTCCTGTGTGCTGTATGGAAAAAAGCTAGAATAATGTTAAAGTATTGTATGCATTACTGTTTAAAATATATATGCTTTTTGCACATTTAACAAAAATCTTAAATACGTTTTCCAATAATACCAATCTTATAATGAAACTGTGCCTGAATGAAACCTAAAATTTGGTTTTGTGCATCAGTCAGGAAAGAAAATTCGGGTGGAATATTTTTAGATTGTATAAATTATTACAATTCATGCAATTAAAGTTGTTCAGGACCAAACATTTCAATACAAACACAATCTACAATTCCATCATTAAGTGCCATTTATTAGTATCAAACCACTGCTACAAAATCACATCAAACATCATGAAAATGGACTTGCATACGTGCTATACACAATGTAAGCTTTAAAGTAACTAAAGTACATGAATTGTTCGCAGTTCTGGACAAATATCAGTATGTATTATAATAATTTATATATATATATATATATATATATATATATTTATATATATAAATATATCAATACCACTTGAAAAGCTTACATATCAATCCTCTGACCTACACCCTATGAATGTACAACTATGCCCCTGGTGGTCAAAGGACTCTCCAACAGAAGTAAACATTTTAAATCCCCACCACATGTTTTTTCAGCAATAAGATATAAATATAACACGGTCAGAAAAGATGAAAGTCGAAACAGTGTTTGAAAATCCCATTCCCACTTTGTGCAAAAAGAACTGTAAATGATGGTAAATACATTTCGTCTATAGTAATGAAGAGAGGAAATGCCGCATATCAGACATTGGACTCGTCACCGAGGAGATGCACAATACAGCCCGTGCTACAAAGAACTAATTTCCTGTGTCAGTCAGAGAGCGCCAAACTACGTGTAATCTGCCATTGGAAGGGTGAAAAACAAATAAAATAGGATTACTTTTGCTGTCAGTCAAATAATGACTTTTCTCTGTGCCAATCCTTTTCAATCCTTGTTAAAAAGTTGCCTCAGGCTTCGTGTTAAAAAAATCAAAACAACAAACACAATTTGTGATTCAGTCATCAGCCTCATGAAGGGTCCTGCTTCAGATAGCTCGCTTTAAAACCCAGGCATTATCTCGGGCTCTGCATCATTGGCTGGCAACTTATTTTCCAGTTCACTGGAAGTAACCAGGGACAGGTAGACAAATACTTCATGCAACCTTTTTCTTTCTTTTTCTTTTCAGACCCTCTCACATTTGGAGCTGCAGTGTTTTCAGACAGATTGAAAAGAAATCAGCGGATCACACCAGTAAATTACTCACTTCCTGTGCACACATCGTAAGAGAGAAATGAAAAAAGTCTTGTTTCAAAAAATATATATATTTCTATTTAGAAGTGAATCCGACTTTCTTAGAAAAACTGGTTATATGGAGTGTTTTTTTTCCCCTCATTCTGCACAGGGTTGACAAGAGAGATAGATTCTGCCTGCTGTGCAACAACCGTATCTACCAAACTGCATGTTCTTGAAAACAGAGAGGATTTTTTTTTGATACTGACAACTCAGTATGCTGCTCAGGGAAGAGATCTGGTGACTGCAGGAGCCCTGGCGTGCAACACGACACAATCTCCAACTTAAAACTGACAGAGGCACAGGAAGAGCTTCATTAACCACAAGGTCAGGAGGAATCCCCATTTCTCACAGCCGCCTCCCGCCTCCTGTTTGCGCTGACCACAGAACGCTGTTTGTGATGAGCCACAAAACCCCGATACAATGCTAATCGCTTCTTCGGCCAGCACTTTGAGATGCCGGGGTAGTGGTGCAAGGGAAACTAATTCAGAGGAGCTGCAAACAAAAAAGACATTGATGGCAGATTCACAAAACTCTTCTTTTATTCGTTAAAACAGAAAACTGTCAGAGTGGACAATGTTTGTCTCACATGAGTTAATCCAAAATACTTGGTGTTCTTTTAAATGCTGTAGGAGGCAGTATGTCAACAATGTTGTGCAAATATTATTTTACAAACAACAACGTTGACATACGACAACAACCAGTTGTTTTGTTTGAACTTTGATTTGAGTTGAAGCCTGATTCTTAAAACTGCTGATTGATCAAAATTATTTGGATTGTAAAGACATTTTCTTGCTTTGCCTTATTTATGGGAAAAATGACAGGACAGATATAAGTAACATTTTATGAAAACAATGCCAGAGGTTTATCAGAGGGACTATCGTAGAAGAAAATATCAGAAATTTGTATGAGTTGTGTTTATGATAATAAAAATAAGTATAAAACTGACTCAAAGCTGGCTTAATTCTAACTAATGATCAATCAAATTTTAATAAGGGTCTCACATAAGAAGAGACTTGTGATAGGTAAGATCAAAACTCTCAAGACCTTTGCAAACTTCTGGATGATCCAAAAGATCAAAATCAGTAACAACCATGAACCAGTAACAACCAGATGCTCCATACAAGAATAATGACAGCAGAATTGAAAAAACAATCAGAGGAGCTGTCAAAGAGCCAAGAAAGTTTTAGACTGATCCTGGAGAGTTTTAGAAATATCTGGAATAAGCAGGTTGAGTTGTTTCTGAGAAAATGAAGTCAACCACTATGGAAGCTTACAACACAAGACTCCACTGGAGAAGAAAACATTTGAAGAAATGTACAGGGTCGTTGGTGATAGGATATATTTTTTTGTATTTTTCCAGGCTGCTTAACACAAAAGTAGTGCACAGGACAGTGATGCTAAATACACAACCATGGAAACCTTCTGTTGAGTTTCTTCATACAAGATACATATTGAATCTGTTTATTATCTATTAAATATTTTTTAGAACAAGTCAAAACTGATTCTTTGTATCATTTCACTTCATTTGTTTTGATATCTACTATATATCAATTAATTGGATTTGTATAGACATCTGGCATTAATATTATGCTAATAACTGCATTAGAAAATGTTAATTGGGAAAAAAGCTGAAAAGTTGGAAAATTCTGTCAGCCATTGAAAATTTTTGTTACCGCTTTAAGATTTAGAATAATACATGGCAGCAAGGAAACTAGTAAAACTTGGGTTAAGGGATTACACTAATTGATAAAATACTTTAAAGGCACATTCAGTACAATACCTGTTGAGCTGATATTAAAAAGCCACTAGTCAGAAATGCATTCAAGCTAAACAGTGTAACTAAAAGACATTGTAGTGAGGAGTGATAAAAATAATATTATGAGGCCATTACAGTTACAGTTACAATAATAATAATAATAATAATAATAATAATAATAATAATAATAATAATAATAATAATAATAATAATAATAATACACATTAACATGAATATTTAAACATCTTCTTGGTTTAAACATGGAAAGTAGAGGGATATTATTTTTAATCTTCTGTCAACTGGGAGCATGAGGCGAGGCAGGACTCTCTGCAGGTGGGTGGCACGGCCTCTTTTCAGCCTGCACATCACACGTCTTTTTTTCTCTCTCTCTCTGAGGCATGCCACATCCAGGATGTCTAAGTCAAGAGACGATTCAGGTCATAGGACACTTGAAAGCTGTGCACTCTTTTTTTTTTACGGTCTGATCCAACTCAGGTGCACTGTGGGATGGATGGAGTAAGCAGTGGCTTATCTTTGTAGAGATCCCACACGCTGAATGATGCTCTTGAGCCAGTAAAGATGATGCTGAGTAAACGGTGCTTGATCCTTCTGTATGTGCCGTGGCATATGGCCATCTGAGCTCTAGAATGTGCAGACAGTATGCAAAGCCAGAGGGAAGAAAGCATCAGATATGCATGATCCTACACAATTTAGATGACTTGATATCTTCAGGCGCCAACTGCAACACACTGATATGTCCCTCAGCTTAGAGCACTTTGAGCCAGGAGCTAATTGCTGGGAAAGTTGTTTTGAATAATAAATATTGATTAAATTAATGGGAGAAAAAAATAATAGGGTTATTCTCTTATAGCTTAAAATATGGGCTTTTTGTAGACTTACTCTACACTGGGCCCTGTTTTCAATTACAGCTGTTTGTGGTTTGGACATAATAAGTCATCTGATGCAACACTGGTGGTAGAGAAGAAATTAAGGTGTTTTTCTTGTCTTATTTTTTTTTTCACAGGTAAATATGTGGTTCATGTCTTTTATGGGCCATATAGGCCGCCTGGATATTTTTGCTGAATTTATGACTGAGGAGATGTCAAAAGTACTAGCGAAAACTTTTGCCCCATTTTCAAAACAACTTTCAGTATATCAAAGCTTTTCAGTTCTACTGTATGATTTTGACTTTAAAAAAATCCTCATGGCAAAAAAGAAAACACCCAATCTTATCTGCTCTATCGGAATAGGATTCCTTTGCTCTAAAAGCAAGAGAATTTTCCTTTTAGAAATGTGATCTTGAAAACTAATCTCAAGAGGAAACCCCCCCAAAAACATAAGGTACACAATTACATGGTGGTAGTGAGATGTTACTCGTTGCCATAATGTGGAACTTTTATTGAAGACAATGTGACTCAGGAACTAAGTGAATACACTTTCAAAGATAAAAATGAGTAAATAAAAAAATCCTTAAAATAAATTAACTCTTAATTGGAGAAACAATTTGGACAGAAAAAGTCAGCCTTCAGTTTGAGCACTTTCACAACATTTGAGTAAGACAAAATCTAAATTAGCAAATAATTAGCACTATTGTTGGTAACCCTTTAAATATCTTTAAAATACAAGGCTTTAATAAGTATAAATCTGCCCCAAAATATTTCCACTAACTGAATGTACTCAGATTACAGTTTAGATTTTTCTCATTGCTTTTTCTTGGAGGTCTCATGAAACTACAAGAAAACAAGTAAATTGTTAATATCTTAAAACCAGAGATGCTGCCACCTCTGCTCGGTTTCACCCTGCAGGTTTCACTTGTTGTTTTCAAGTTGAAATGTCATAAATTTTTTCACTTAGTTTACCTCATGAAAATATTTTGATTTTAACAATAATATTGAACCACTCAGCATCAGACATGATTATATTAAGATTTATAATGCAGACTAAGAAGTTCAAAAGATGCTTTAAATACAGCCAAATATTGGAGCTGAATTGTCGTTACCAAGTTTTACTAAACTGAAACTAAAATGTTTTATAATTGGGATTTTTTTTATGATAGACAAAGCATATTTATGAAGTAGAGGAAACATTAGCATGTTTAAATAAAAAAAATAAAATAAAATAAAATCTGAGGGTTACGTTTGGATCTAGTCTCTTTTGCTTTGGAAAACTCTAAATAAAATCCAGTTTAACCAATTACCTGATGAGGTCACTTCTTAGTAAATAAGAGTCTGTCTGGGTGTAAAATGGTTGCTGTGTAAATCCAGCTGTTCTGTGAAGGTCTCAGAGGTTTGTTAGACAACATTAGTGAGCAACAGCATCAAGGAACACAGCAGACAGGTCATGGATGAAGCTGTAGGTTTGTTTTACTTCAGTTTCTCACTACTTTCTGGTGGTCTATCATATGAAGTTTGAGGATTTATTAGGACAAAATATGAAATACTTTACTTTTGCAAAGCACTATAAAGGTGAAGAAAACGTTAGCATTGCAGCTACAGGAAGTCCAGCTTCTATTTGTCAACCAAATCTTTTGAATTACTTCATTCCCAGTGAGTTGTCTTAATTTCTTAATTTTGCTTCCTGCATTTAGCTCATTAGAATATCATGTTTGATGAAGTTCAGCTAGTATCCCCTTCTCCGAGTTCCTGATCTGAACCCCTTTCTGTGTTTCTCAGTTACTGTGACAAATAACCAGTGCATGATTTTGTGACTTCTAGCCAAGTCCAAATGGATTTATTTTTGCTAGCAATTTCTCCTTGTGAGTGAGATAACTCTCAGCCAGTTGTTATTGTGTTATGCCTAGTTCACAAAACAATATTTTTATGTCGACTTTTTCCAATTTTCCCCTTCTGACAATCTTAAGGACGTCCCAATTATTGGGATGGCTCTTAAGATCTTAAGTATATTCAACATGTCGGATTGTCTAGGCTCCATACTGCAGTATGTGTGTGATGTTCCCCGAGGGCAAATGAGAACGCTGCCTGATGAATGTGATGTGTAGCCAAGCAGAAAGTGAGGTGATTGAAACATGGAGGGGATTCTAAATAGAAGACAAAAAAAGGTCTAATGGATGTTGGAGACAACTTCTTCCATCATTCTTGGCTAATTGCAGTCCACAATTGTTTCTTCCCCGTCGGCCATGCTTGTTTACTCTAAGGTCAAGTTTGGTCTTGAGAGGTTTTGTGAGATTTCCTATCAGATATCTGAATGTTGATGAGTGAAGTCATTTTTTACCGTCATGCCAAATGCTGAAAGTAAAAAAAAAAAAAAAGCTAAAACATAAGCAGGTGTTTTGATTCTGTTCTCATGGGGTCAAATTAGCAACAGGGATGCTGTCTCACTATCATTTATTTGGCATCACCTATGAAAACTGCCTTTTACTGCTCATTAACTCAGATGTGGGTTTACATTGTAACATGAAGACTTTTATTGCAAATTATATGGATTCGGTAAAAGGGACTTGTTAATACCATATTCAAAAAATAATAGTCAACATCCAGTACATTTCAAATGGAATACTAGCATGGTCTTAAATGCTCCAACAAGCAACCAGCATAACTCCAGACTGTCACCACAATGTGCCACAACAATCATTATCATTATAACTCAAGAGCAAGTTGATTGAAAAAAGTAAAATAAAATCATATACAAACAGCCTGGTGATCTGTAGAGGTATGTATTTTCAGACCAGGTTTATGAAACAAGATTTTGTAGAAGAACAAAATAAAAACTTCTTCCATTCATTAGAAAGTGTGAAGGTCTGTAAAATGGCCACCTTTTAAAAACACGGGTTAATTTTGAACATGCAGCACAACCATACTCTCTGCACATCGTCAAACACGCGAGTGTGTGAAAACTAGGACTACACACTGGCTCTACAGATCAAAAGGTACCTATTTTCTCCAAATATACACACATTGATTCTGTTCTATAATACTGATATACTGGTTCACACCCTCTGTTTCAAAAAGTAGGTAAATTTAATTGCAAACATTGTTCTTTTTAAACATACCTAAATCAACAGCAGTCATGGCATCTAAAGAAATCTGACGACATTAGAAACTATGCCATACTGTGTCTCATTCAAATAAATGTCACATATCCAGTTTTACATGTTTCAAAACGTAGTGTTTATACATCATTTTAATAAAGGAAGAGAATAAATATACGTCTGAACCATTTCCATTATACTTTAACATTTAAACAAAATCCTATGGTGCAATAAATTTATTGGTAAAACAAACTGAAAATAATTTCGGTACAAAAAGAAAACAAGTAACCAAAATACCACCATGTAAATAATGACAGTGTTTGTGCTTTAAGTCTTTTAACCGCGATGGCTATTGTTCTACAGATTTTCAGTCACCTCTGAAAATACTCTGTGAACCTGATGGGTAAGTCCCTCAATTGTTGGATAAAATGTAACACATTTTAAATTCAAACAACCACACAAACATTTTAACCTCAACCAAAAATGCAGCATCTGTATCTGAAGAATCTGATTCATAAAAAAAAATAAAATAAAAATAAATAAATATTTGTGAGGGCTGTAATTATCCCCAGCATAATTCCTTATACTCAAAGACAAGTTGAGTGATCGTTACTGAATATTCCATCATCAGGGAGGAGGAGAACCTTGGTGAGAGCTTCTGGAAGTGTCTTTTAGGAGGAAAGGTAAATGTATGTATATGGGTATATTAAGGCATTTCAGTATCTGATTTAGTGATGGGGCTGAGAGTACAATGCCTTCCAAAAATAGCCATTTTCAATTTTTTTCCACTTAAAAACCACAAACCTAAATGTGTTCTATTGGAATTTCATGAGAGGAATTAACACAAAGTAGCGCATAATTATGAAGCAGAAGTAAAATGATACATGGTTTATAACAAGTGAAATATCAAATCTCAAAAGTGTGGCACGTAGCTCCTTTCACTCTGATAGTAAAATAAATTTCAAAGCAGCTAAATGCTTTCAAATGTTCGCCTTTGAAAGCATTTAACCTCAGTAAAAATCCAGCAGCTCTGTAAAGGCCTCAGACATTTGTTAGAGATAATCAGTGAACAAACTGCATCATGAAGACTAAGTAACATATCATACAGATCAGGGAGAACATTCTGGGTAAGTTTAAAGCAGAGCTAGGTTATATAACAAAGCACAATTCAAATCTCGTCTGAGAATGGTAAAATATAGCACAATGGCAAATGTTCCAGGACCTAAAGAGACAAGCGGGCAAGAGCCCGTGGCAACAATGGAGGAGCTGCAAAGATCCACAGCTCCACATAGAAAATCTTTTGACAGGACAACTATGTCTTGAATTCAACAAATTGGCCCTCTATTGAAGACTAACAAGGTTACTGAAGTATTCAAGGACAAATTAATGAACCTCTCCTGTTTGGCATTTAAGGGAGACCAGAAGAAGGCAAAAACATGAGGTGAGAACGAAGAGAAAGTAATGGGCTACATGCAAAATGAACACACTGTGTCCACTATAAAAAAACGATGGTTGTGGAAGCATCTTGCTGTGAGGAGGCTATTCTTCAACAGGGACAGGGAACCTGCACAGTTCTGTAATAACTTTGTACGAAAGAACATGTAAATATTTCTGTCTGTAGATGAAAGCTCGTAGGGCTCCAAAATGTTGCAATTGTTTTAGTTTTAATTCTGAAAACCAAATCATTAACTTTCACATCATAGTTCTGCACTACTTTGTCTTTGTTTATCATGTGTTGGTTTTAATGTATTGAAACAGCATAAATACACTCAAGTTTGTGGTTATTATATGAACAAGTGTAAAAATACAAAAGTGGGTTTTGATACTCTTGCAAGGCATTGTACTTAGGAATGAGGATGGTGCTCTTACAAGCTTTCCTAAAAAGGAAATGGAAAATCTGCTCCATTATTTAATTGGGTTTAAACTCTAATAGAGACTGATTGTCTCTGTTCACCCTTGTGGTGTGAGGGGAAAAGTGTTCAGAGTCTCAGATTACTTTTTGTTGGGGGGGCTGATGGAGGGTATTGTGCTGCAGAGTTTTTTTTTTTTTTTTTTTCTGATTTGGTTATCCAAATATTTTTGGTAAAACCTGCAGCCAAAAAACAGTATGTTGCTGCTGTGTGATTTCAGCTAGAAAGAACCAAGGTAAAAAAACAACAACAAATGTCTCTGCTCTGTCACCTGCAGAAAGATACTTCTTTTAAAGAACTGCAATCTTTTAAACAGTTCAGCTTGAGCTCTGCGTTTTCCTCCTAACTGAAGCAAACTGCTGGAGCAATCAGAACAAGCATGACGAATAGGCTGTAGTACTGTCTGTTGAGAAAAATGTAAACAAAAGCGCAGCGATGTTCCTCCATTCATACTGTACAAAGTCATGGTTCATGTTAATGCTCCTGGTTGGATGAGCGAAGCTGGTCCCACGTTCAAACAAAAGCCTATACTATATTAAAATATAAAGATACGATATGTTGCTACTTTGACTGCTGCCTGATCAAAGCTGCTAGGCAGGCATGGTAAATGACGGACCCATTTCCAAAATACAACAAAGCACACCTTCAACACTGTTTATCCACCTACTGAGTAATCATGGCAACACGGGTGCCGAAAAAAAAAAAAAAAAAAAAAAAAAAACCTGCCTTTTTTGTTCTTTGTTTTTTTCCTCTTTTTTTCCCCCTGTATTTTTTAAGCTCACTCTATAATCAAAACTGTTATTGTTAGGAATCTAAATGTCTTTCCTTTGTTCAACAGCCCATAATACATTCAATACAACATTGGTATGGTAATCTGTGTTTTCAGAGACTTGGCACAATTGCTTCTTTTGAACCATGTACAAAAAAATGAATGGAAAAGTTTGCGCCATCGCCTCACAGGAGAAAAAAAAAAGCATGAAAGTAACTCGTTTGAGAGGCTGTTCATAAGACTGGAGGTGGGCGTGAGCACTAATTCACAACATGGTCAGTTAATCAGAAAATAAAATAAGAGAAGAGAAAATTAGAATAACAATAAAAAATAACATCATAGCATTTACATGACAGAATTTTCACCAAAAAGCAAATAAAATAAAATAAAATAAAATAAAAAATATATTTCCCCCACAAAAAAAAAGAAGCTGATTATTTCCCCACCTCAGCTTTCTAACAAACAGTGCCAGATTGGATTTCAGCCATCAGCAATGTCAAAAAAAGGATTCATAAATGCTCTGGACAGTCACTGTGTCTGCGCCGGCCTCTGCTAGTACACACTGATGAAGGAGGAGAGAGCCAGGACCAGGTATCGACAGGCCAGCGGGACATGGGCGCTTCCTGTGCTCCCATAGGGTGCAGTGTTGGGTGCTGTGGGCAGGAAACAAGAGAAGCTCTGATTAGTTTTGATTGCACTTTCACTCTTCCACACCCGTTATTTCCAAATCCACAGCAGGCTTGGTTTGAAGCTTACAAATGAGAATAGCAAGAGTGGCAATTTACAGAACCACCACCACCACTGATTTGAGCTGGTTTGTGAGAGGAACGTTACAGAGTTATTCACAGGACTGAAGGTGAGTTTAATACTTATACCTTTCTGTGCAATCAATGTTTTAATGCTTTAGCTGTTTGCAGACCCAAGCTAAAGACAGTTTACTCTGAAAACTGAACAAAAATAAACTCATAATAACTAATATTGCACACACAAAAAAAAAATCCAAAGCAATGAAAATCAGCCTCTGAACTGTAATGTATAAATATAGCAAAAACCTTTAGGTAAGATTTTTAATGGGATTTGAAAAAATGACAGAATAAAAGGGAGACTTTTGTTGTTTATTGAATAAAAGTGGTTGGAAGCATGTGTTTATTCATTAACTGCATTTTGTATTATTGTGTGAAAGTCACCAAGACATTTTCACATGATTATGGAACCTGACTGGACCATTTTTCTTACTGTCTCTGACATATTTAGCTGAGGAATGACTGACAGCTTAATTGACTGGACAGGACATTTTGTCCTGATGACATTCTCAGGGTCAAAATATTTTTGTAGCATTCTAGCACATTTACTTTAACCAGGGTACATTTTGATTTATCAGAATAGACAGCATAAAAGGAAACTATAGATATTGGCCAGCTTGACTTTTCCATGATCAAGATATATAGCTATATATATATCGATATATATCTATATGTATATATATATATATGTGTGTGTCTTTCCATGCATTTTGCAAATCAGCTTGTTACTGATAGATATTTTAGAGCACATGTCAAACTCAAGACCTGTGGGTCATATCCAGCCCACCATAACTAATTTCTATTTCTGTGGCCCTCTGAGCTAGAGAACCAAAGAAATAGGACTATGGTTCTCTAGCTCGATTAGACGGTCGACTATTAGAGACTGTAGTTCTCTAAATGGTTGTGTACTTAAATATTACTTTATCGGTCAAATCAAATCAGTTTTCAGTTGTATAGGGTCACATTACATCAAATGGAAAATATGTTAAATATTTAATAACAAATCGAATGCAGAGAAAGCTATAACATTTTAAGTTTGTTAGTTGGTAGTTTTATGTATGCATTATACCACAACAGACCCTTTGAGGACATCCATGATCTTAATGTGGACTGAAATGAAAATGAGTTTGGCACTCCTGTTTTAGAGGATTTGAGTTTAAATTATTGAAAGACTCACATATTTGCACTCAAGCATAGCAGTCAGTATCCACATGTTCACAAGGTGTAGAGTGGTTGCAATAACACCATCCACTCTGGATGAAACAGACATTTTCTGAATGTAGACCTCTCACAGTTTCTTACCCAATTAGATGTGACTTGGTTGTGTGATCCACTGAAAACAGTGTTTTAAGTATTGCTGTATTGAAAGTGGAGTAGGAATTCAGTCTATATTTGTCATCATAGATGTCAATTAAATGTAAAATTTTCTTTAAAAATCACTATGTTCTTGCTTTCTCTGGTATTCCTGAATGTGTCCCCAATGTTACAATGATGCTTGTCCACCAAGATGAAATGTTACATTCTGTGACACATTATAAACAGAGCTGCTGCTGCTGTGTGAGTGAAGATAGTTCATCATTCTTATTCATCATTTTCAGATTATCCCACTTGAAGGTTTCCCAAAGAGTCCTTAAAGATCCGAAAAAGTCAAGAATCTGGTTTTATACTTTTTCAGATGTGGATAGAAATAGAAAAAGATCCATCACTGAGTGAGGAAAAATGTTTGAGTTCATACAGTGAACTACTTTCTTTGATGTTGAGTCAGTTACTGGAGATTTTAAAAATCAAGTCAGGGGAACCACATAGATACAAGAACCTATTTAAAAAGAGTCTGCTTTTCAAACATGTCTGTTGTTCATTCAGAGTGAGAGAAAGAGCCAGAATTTTTGCAAATAACATTTGGTAATTTTATTGTTTTGAGCTCTTGATTTTTGTCAGTCTTAGAACATGCAGGATTTAAAAATAATAGGAGTGTTTTAGGAATCTCATAGTCAAGCGAGATGATGAGGCATCCCTGTAGACCCTTCATGATGGAGCTTGACTTTAGTAAAATAATAATCATAATAAAAATAATATAGAAGTTGCTGGTTTCAAATATAAAGGCTGATTAAAGACAGTCATTTTATCTGTTTTCTATAATATCTACTTATGCTGTTGTCTATTGAATGGCATTAGTAGAACAAGGAATACTTTAGTTCAGTCATTATCGCATATGCTTTAATGTTCTATTTTCTATTTGCTACCTATTTGTTACCTCCATTCAGGGACTCAACTGCTTTACTCAAGAAAATGCATTTCTTCCCTGTATCAACAAGTATGAATTTTCTTTGTTTTCGTTTACTGTAGTTTATTTATAAAACTGGATGAATTATATATATTTCTTACAGTGATCAAGGATGTTGTTGGGGCTCTTCAACTTTACTTAGCAACAGCAAGGGTAAAGTTGGTTCTTTGGATCGTTAAAGTCGCTAACCTTTACTGTAGAACATACAGATAGAGATCAGGGTTTTGCAATGCTAAATGTGCTAATTATCCTAATGATTAAAATAAGACTGTAAAGCAAGTTTAAAATGCCAATGATGCAATCATTTCTTCTTAAAAAAATAGCAAAAACACAGTGGTATCTGCTGCTAATATAAATAATAATGATTCTAACACTGGTAAGGCTGTTCCTCTAATGTTCTTTAAAAATATTATGAGTTTGCTTATATATATATATATATATATATATATATATATATATATATATATATATATATATATTTCATATATATATATATATATATATATATATATATATATATATATATATATATATATATAAACAGAGATCAGACACTTTTAATATGGGAGAAATTCCCTCATCAAGCGGACAAAATGCTTACACTACTTTCCAGCTGCTACGACTGTTGTTAAAATGTGACACCTCGTTTTAACCCGACTTGAGATGAAGTAGGCAGAAGTAATTGGAAACGTGTCAAACTGACTTTCCTTCCATCTCATCTGTTTTCAGTTGTGAGTCAAACACATATTCCCCCTTTTCCTTCCCCTCATATTGCTGGCCAACAGACCCCATCAGAGGAGAGAAGGATAAATGAGGGCAACACAAGTTCCTTTCTCTCACTGCTACAGAAGGAGGCTTTTGTTTTGTGCTGTTTGTGTTTCTCTGACCAGCGGACAGCCACGGTAATATGAACAGGTCTCTCAGGGGAGCTACGTGTGGTGGACAGAGAAGTAGAGGGCAGCTTTTCATTTGGAGGGGCTACTCGGCTGCCCCTATGCCCCTTCTCCCCTCAAAGCCCCTCCATCACAAATACACTCTTTTAGCCTGCGGCTCAATAAACCCCACCTCGCGGGTTACAAAGAACACTCTCCATCAATGCGCACATATACCTGCGTGTACAGGTCACATGCATGCCTGCACACGGAGCACAGCAAGGCGGCGCAAACAGGCTCTGCTGTACCAAGGGAAATCATGTGGCGAACAGCCCATATCAGCAGGGCGCCTCTATTTACACTGCCAGGTAATTAGTTCACAATGTACAGTAACTCCTCTGAAGTAGACTATGTGTGGCACAAACAGCAAAATAACTTAACACGCGCTTGCGCTCGAACAGCGCAGGCAAACACAAGAGATCCTGGGCAGATAGTTCGTCTCTTTGTGTTTGTGAGGTCAGAAAATGACTCGCGGTTGTTTCTCTTCAGACGAAGATTGTTATCCCACTGAACAATGGCTACTGTGAAGCATGTTTTTATTTAACTTGTGTGGGTTGTTATTAGGGCAGAAAATGTCTGTTACAGTATCAAAATAAACAGGATGATTAAGAGATTGATTTTGTCACCAACACAATAGCCTGCTGAAAACAGTGTTCAGAGGTAAAAAACACAACAAAAAAACCCCTATAAAGCAGATCCCATTATCATCTGACATTGCTCTGCTTTTACCTGACATTTTCAAGCATTATTTGTCAGCACTGAAGTTGTTTACCTTTTTACGTTGATAACATGGCATGCTTGGCAGATGGAAATGAATACAGGACCACATAAGGGTGCAAATTTTGATGATTTAGTGGGATGCATGGCTGCCCCTCTTTCCTCTCTGCCTTTTTATCTTTGTCTCCCCTTTCTTTCCCCATCCTCTCTCTTTGTATCCCTTCTCTCTCCTCCTGTCCAGAGTACAGGATAATGACACAGTTTTCCCGGGCTGCGAGAGTGAGCCGAGGAACGGTAACCATGGCAACAGCTCCCGTCCTGCTCGGCCGACCCGCCGTACCTCGAGCTCGAGTGCGCTTGCACAGAGCTGCCCGTGCTCGAACAAATCTGTTAACGTCTGTTTCCGTGTGCTTGTGTGCACCTCAGGTGGCATGGTGGGGGTGAAAAAAAAAAAAAAAGCGAGGCAGATTTCACTATTTCTCTACTTTGATTTCTTATCTGATCAGTGTCAGTGCAGTTTTCCGGTTGCAGGATTCCCTTTCATATCTCCGCTTTTCATGCAGCAGTTTAAGACGCTTGGTAAGTAATTACTGGTTCACTGGTTTGGTTTGCAGTGACAGGCCTGGAGAGCGTAACAATAAACCCCTCAGTGCTTCAGGAGAGGAAGAGGTAGGTGATGCTGGTGCAGCTGCCCCCACACAGCATTTAAGTTTCGAGGTGTTTAATATCTCCCGATGTCACTGGAAAGAGCAGGAGCCTCCTTTTGTTTTGACTGTGTGGGCTGCAACTTGCCACTTTAATTAACTCCCAAACCAGGAACTGCCTGCTATGCCTTCACTCTTCTCATTAACATGAAGGTAAGGAGACAGACCCACAGAAACTGAGAAAGAAATAAAGGGAGATAGAAGCAGCGGAAGGATTCATCAAAAGAGACAGAACTGGGAAAAATTAGACATTGATTGAAAGGGGTTCAAGAATGGAGCTGGCGCACCGGTGTCTGGCGGACACAAGAGGAGAAAGAAGAAGAAGAAGAAGAAAAAAAAGAAAACAACACGAAAAAGAGTGAGTGGGAGTGGGCTCTGCTTCTTTGGAGTTAGAATTTAATTGCCATGTACATCAACACCAAGTTACAATAACGCACCAGAATCCCAGACAATACATCACAGAGAAACCAACAGCGTCACAAAGCACCAATGCAGGGAGGAGAAGCAGCACTCCAAAGGGAGAGCAGCAGAGGAGATAAGTGGAGATGAAAGCGACACGCTTCAATTACTGTTTTGCAACAGAATTAAAATGGAAAAAAAAAGAGAAGAAAAAAATAACTATAGGCTTCCTAGCTGAAGTCATCTGAAAATTACAATCAATGGTTCTTTCCCCTGAATCTGGAGAGCAGCTATTAGCTTTATATAGCCTGCTGAAACATGAGCCGCATTTATCCCCCCGTCCTTGTTCCCTTTCTCCGATGCCTCCCAAATCTACGTCAACAGCAGTTTTGTCACCCACATATCATATGTACAACAAATGCCAAGACCCTGAACTTCAGTGACTGTTGAAAAAGAAAATGAATCAAACAGACATTTGCAACAGTGACATAAAGTGCAGGTTTTCTCTTACACCATGCTGTTATACACTGGAAAATCCTACTTTGTAAAGAAAATGTGTGCTGCTTCCTTGCCTTGCTTTAATTTTTACATGAATTTTGTACAACAATACATTTCTTTTTTAACAAATCATGTTCTATTTTGACTACAGCCCAATAAAGTCCTTATTTTGTGGATAAAAAAATACAGCTAGAAAATACAGCTATTGACTATTTGGAAGTATAGCTGATGACAATATTGACCAATAAGTAAAGAATGCTCATCCTTAGTCAACCCCAATATTTAGTTGTTGGTTAGGAAAAAAAAAAACTGTTAACTAACATTTTAATCTGTGATAAATACTTTTAATAAAGCTGTTCAACTTAATTAAAAACAATTTTACTTGGATTTTTGTTTATGCTGTTATGATAGAAACATGCATGTCAATTAATTGATCAGATTCTTATAACCTTAAATAATATAACATTGAAATTGAAGAAAAAAATAACTATATAACATTGTTTTCATAATGAATACTGGAATTTTGCAAAAAAAAAAAAAAAAAACAACAACAAAAAAAACATTTTAGGTTTTGCTAATAGTTATTATTTTTACAGTTACATACATGGAAATAGGACAGACTGCACAATTTTAGAAAAAAAAGAAAATGTCTTTTTAATGATTTTACAATCATGTCCATTATTTGAGTACCTGCAGGGTTTACTCTGAATTTACTGGTGTCATCAAATTAATATATTGTTTTGTGTATTTAATGGTACAGTTTGTTCTGTTTTTAAATTACATTTTTCTCATTTATTTAATTATAATTGATAGATTTTTTGCAATAAAATGTATTCACATGTGACTTGTCTTGACTTGGTTAACTTCAAGAATGCCTACTTGTTTCTGGTAGGTTATATAAGCACCGGAGCATTTCCATATTGCTTTCTGTTTCAGTTTATTTATTTATTTATTTATTTAGTTAGTTGTCTCCTCTAAGCAGGTTTTTTTGTTTTAGCAGTACAGACGTGGTAGCCAGCCAGGCATCATCCTAATCCCCCATGGGCAGCTTCAGAAAGGGCTCGTGTGAGCAGGAGTTGGAGGAGAGGTTTTATGTCCTTGACCATCATTCAGTGGCCTCTAGTCCTCCCCTCACAGATTCCCAGAGGAAGGCCACAAGAGACGTTCCTGAGCCAGAACTGATCCTATACACACCATGGTGTAACTCGGGCTAAATCCCCCTACATGCAAGGTTCACAGCAGCCACCAGGAGTGTATCTAAGGCACATAAAAGTTGTCTTGTCTAGGCCGTGTGCTGCTGTTTGGTGGAGAGTATAAACAAATATCATGCAGCACTTAAGATCTACAACAAGGAGCAGCAAAATATTGAAATGATACGGCAAGCTTTATCGCCTGCTCAGTACTTAAAGAAGGAGCATGAGAGCACTTCATGGAAGGTGATCAAGACATTTCCCATGTCTTACCTCACTTCAACCCCATTGACAGTGAAATACAACCTTCCCCTTCACCATTCATCTTGTTGCCTCTTGCCAGTAGCAGGCTGCCATATTAAGTTGGCGCACAATTGACTCGCCATCCCATCAGCTCATTCATCCATTTCTCTTTCTATTCCTTCTGTTCTTGTACAAGCAAAGTGTTCATCATGACCAAATATGATGTTCAAACTCATCACCTCTGTCTCCCGTTATGATTACCACAGAGTGCTGCTGCACAGAGTTCTCATTCACTCACACCTTGGAGCTCATTAGCCCCACCAATCATTTGTATTAGTGCTAGTAATGAAAAGCCTCCATTAATAAGATGGCCTTCAGAGATCATTTACCCTCTTGTGCCTCCCAGCACTGTCATATCCTCACAGTCCACTCCCCCCGTTCCCCACATCCCGTTACCTGTCGGTTATCAACACCAAGCAGAACGTTTTTTTGGGCTGGCTAGAATAGCTCCTCTCAGCATCTGTATCTGAAAGGAATGAGACTGAGCAAGTGACGGGTCACCTGATAGCTCACTGAGTGAGCTGGAGGCTCTTGAACGCAGGCAAGCGCTGGCCTTCAGCTTGACTTAATCAACACCTCTGTGGGGTATCTGGACACTTGAGAGACCTCTGCACAGTGTAAACGAGAGGGGTAGATCCTAACTGAGGAGACATTTCCACCTTTTCTACAGTTACTGATCCTTTCCCTACTGATTAGCTCATCTGTTGTAATGCACCTTCTCTCCTCCTCCTCTGACTTTTTTGGGGGTTTTTTTGTAAATGAATGTGTCCTTAGAGACAATCTGGGACTTTTTACCTCATTGCATCTTTGATTCAAGAACATGCTTTCTGCAGGTGTGAAAGCTGAAACTACGTTCAACTTTATTAATCATCATAATCAGTCCCTCAACCTGTAGGAAAAATTAATCATTTTCTCTGAAGGATTAATTCTCCAACTTTTCTCTGGAGTGAAACATTTTCATTGGAATTTATTGTTAACAAAACAATAAATAAAAGAAGAAACAAAAAGTAAGTTAAATAGAGAGATTAAAAAAATTCTACAGAGAACAGCTGCAGGGCAAAAAATGCCAAGATTTCAAGTCTAATACGTAAAAAATGTGAGGGGTAGTTTGGAAGGCATACAAAATGAAGAAATTTGAAAACAGTGGTCTCAAACTGCTTTTCTTAATGACCAGAGTCCTGCAACTTTTAGATGTATCCCTTGTCTTACAGACGTGAATTAAATGGTGAAACTGCCTTTCTAGCATGCAGTTGCATTCTACTACGTACTACAGAGCTCTGCTAAAACAGGTGCCTAAAGCAGAGAGATAACTAAAAGTTGCAGGACACCGGATTAACAACTACTTTGCTGTACTGTGCATATTTGTGAGTCACAAGTACTCTGCATACATTGTCTGTTGGGCACAGCGGTGCAGCGGTAAAGCATAAAACCAGTAAGCGGAGGCCTCACACCTTGACGTGGCTGTCACGTGTTCAAGTATCAGCCTGTTGACCGTTGCTGCATGTCTTCTTTCAAAATCCGCTTTCCTGTCTGACCACTGTAAAATAAAGGCAGGACGACATATTTAAAAAGAAAAGATTTCTTAGTCGAGCATAGCAACGTCCTTCATTTCTTCATTTCCCACAAATTCAGCCATGGTAGTAAAGGAGAAGGAGGACCAAAGTTCTTTAAAACTTCTATTTCATTCAGACGCTCTTCAAAGTTTGACTCCATTTTGTCCACAAGATGGTACAGATTCTCAACATCTATGAGCTCGGTGCTGAAAACAAAACAGTTCAATGTGAACACTGTCTCCAGCCAAGCAGCTTACTGTGTGACACAGCGTATGCATTTGAGGTTATACAAAAATGACTTCCGCACAGAAGTGTCAGGCAGACATGCACCTCAAGTATGTAAGGAGCTCTGGGGAGAGAAGTAGACCATAATATGTGGGAGCCTTTATTGTGTCACCTTTCAGTGATTCTTTGAACACAACCCATCAGGGTAATAAAATATGCATATTTTGAAGATGGAGCTTGGTATCCATATGGGATGAGGAGATATTTTGAAATACTTAAAGAAAGGCAATTAATGTATGTAAAAGGTAAGATCTATGGATTTGTCCTCACTACATAGAAAATTAGTCAACTTTCAAGTACTATTCTTTATACCCCCTTCTGAAACAGAAATGTTTTTTTCTTCCACCCGGCCCGTTTAAGATATTTTTCTATAAATCTTGAAGATAAATAATCATCAACATATTCTCTGGAAACCAAATCTCAAGAGTACAACACAGCATGCTCTGAGACTGTTTTTAATCACAGCAGATCCAACAGCATAATAACTCCATGACTTTAGCTGCTCCCACTAAATCTCCTTAATGTTCCAGGTTTAATATAATGCACAGGGATGCAAACAAATGGCGTCAGCATGTTGTAAGTTCCCACATTCCCGTTTTCTTCTCTCACTCTCTGTGTAATAATCTCACTTTCATATTTGCGTCTCTCTCCCCAACTCCCTCTGATAATTCCCCATGCCCCCATTTCCTCCTTACTCTTTTTAATGCTTATCAAGGTTTTATTTCTCTGGAAGTCCAGCCGTAGGCTCGAGTATTTTGCTGAGTCAGGAGGCTGCCTGGTTTCTATGATGTCAGCGACAATCTAACCAGTTATGAGGAAAGTCTTATGACAAGGTTGAATCTCTGTGAGCTTTTGCGTCGATACACTTTCTGTCGGCTCTCGTGCACTCATTTCTTTCACCTGTAGCCATTCGTTGTCACATCGATTCCCAGCTGTAGTGGACATGGGAATATGATAAAACAGCTTCCTTTTGTCAATTTCCATTGAGGTCCTGATAAAACAGCACAGCTGAATGTAGAGGGGTAAGTGCATTTTCTTCATGATATATATAAGATAACTTTATCACTGCATACTGTCTGGTTATCACTGTTCACCCGAGGCTAGTCAAACCTGATTGAAATGTGCTCATGCCGAGCGTCTCAGTACAAGCACATGGCCCTGCTGCCAGTATTTGCTCAGTTGGTCACACTATATGCAGAGCAATCTATAATTTTCCTTCATACTTACCTTCCTTGAGCTGTTAATTGATTTTTCTCAGATCAATTCTGTGGTTTACAGAAATTGGTGGAGCAAAAGGGGTTCAATCAATTGCAGAGTGATTAGCATGTGCAGTGGATTACTTTGAACTGAAGGACTGCACAAGAATGGAGGCTGAGCGGATGGCAGGCACCATTCAATGGAGGCACTAGCCCCGTCTTTACATTTCATAATGTTGAGTCAAAGTCTACTTTTAAAAGCCTACGCCCACAGGTTGTTTGAGTGTCACACATGAAATAGCTCTTTATTTTGCCAAGATAGATCCTCATGCAGTGAAGCCACTTTCCCCACCTAGTTTCAGAATGCTTGTGGGAGGTTCAGATAAAAGTTGCAGTGTCCTAAAGTAATCAGTATTGAGCTGGATGGAGATTCTTTGCTGTGTTTTAAGAAGGCAGAGGCTTTGCACACACACCATCAAATGTGTAGTCTGGTATCTATGTGTACGAAGACTTTAATTTCACAGGAATCTATCAGTTTAACAACACTAATAAATATAAAAATCAATGGATATCCTGCTACTAAGTTAGGAACAACCCAGAGGACAGTAAACAAAACAAAACAACGCAGCCCTTGTGCTAATTATGTGACCCTCTTGACACTGAAGAATGAGAATGAATCCCTTTTACACTGAAACTAGCAAACTAATTGTACGGTTTGTAATTAATTCTTAATACCCTCCATCTGTCATGCTGGAAATGGACTGCATGAAAAAAGGCTAAAAACTAAGTCACCAATGTCAGCCGGAGTTAATTTGGCGTCTGTATTTAAGGCATAAACAGGGAGGGGAGTTGAAATGTGTCATAGTGAGGCACAGATTCTGACATGAATAGGCTCTGACTGCAGATGGGAGGAACAAAACAGGACAGATCTAGTCATGTGCGTGCAGTTATGCACACAGTAAATGGGATTTAATTGAAAACATTTAATTCAAGAAAAGTACGAGGAACATAGATGACATGTAGCTTGCTTGAAGTACTCTTTAAAAAATAATACTAAAAATCCTAAAGATCCTGTTAATATGTTTTTCGATGATATCCTGTATGCAATTAGATAAATTTTAATGTACAGTTTTATGTCGAGGTGTAAAGTGATTTTTTTCTTGGGAAATATAAATATATATAACCTGTGTGTTACATATGCAATTTAAAACTCCCAGGGTGATGCATTTCAGAGAGAAATAAGTTTGATTTTAAATTACCACTCTACCATTATTAGTGAAGATTAATTTGCCAACTTAAAATTTATGTAAATGACTTTAAACTGAGCCTGTAGTGCTCTTTCAAAAGATACTTTATCTGCAATTCGTTTAAACTCACAAGGTCCTTTGAGTGTAGCTCTGAGTGTAATAATGGTGCTTGATGCACATTATCACAAATTGTTGGATCTAAAAATTCATTTATCTTTTATTATAAAATGAAAACTTTATGCAACCAATGTGTTTTTTTAGCTGGATGGAGATTAAAAAAAATGTGCCCTGTGTTGCATACTGTATGTATTCAGCATAACACAGTTCTTTTGAGAAGTTCACAAATCATTGAGAGGAATCACACAGTTATGGCCAGTTGGGGGGAGTGCCTGTTTCAGAGGCGTTCAGAGAGGATACCAATAGACTACAAGAGTTAAGACAAATGTCATATCCTGTATACTCTATCTCAGTGCACATTTGGATTTTGAAGCTGACCAATAGGAGAGAAGCTGACTCTGAATGCCTGCCCATCAAGATTCTCTTAAAAGGAGTCTGAAGGAAAACATAAGAGAACATCAGGAATATATAAAAGGCATCTGTAAATAAATGAACAAGGAAGAAAACAGGAGGGAGAAAATGCAAAAGGGGAATATTACAGGTGAAATAGTGAAAATAAATCAATGTATAATTAAAAACCTTACAGTAAGGAAAAACACTTAAATAAATACTATATATATCAGCAACGTCTAATTAATTTGAATGTTTCAAAATCTAATATCTCACATATATCTTTTATAACTTACATGAAACTAAAAAGTTAGTATTTTTTTTGTATTTTTTTTAGTCAAAAGTACATTTGAGTTATAATTTCATAAGTCTTCACATTTACACCTACAACCTAATATGACCATTGCAACAGAACCCATAGCTCTCAGAAAAATGCATCATCCAATTTTACCATCTGAAACACAGTTGAGTTCATTTAAGGGTGTTAAATGGAAATGAGATGCTATACACAGAAGCAATATCTTTCTGAGCGCAGCCTCCGTTTGCTGCAGAGGTTAAGCTCCAATTTTGATGCTTCAAAAACAATCAAAAGAGTTCAAGAGCACCTAGGTTGAGGTTGTTTGAAACACTAAAAAAGCAGTAAAATAAAAGTAGCAAGTATGTTAGAAAGTCACATCCAATTTTATGTGAGTGGATTCCAGAATTTAAACTGCTATTTGGAACTACTCATCTGTGTGTGCCCTGGACAGTCACAATAACTCTAACACTCCAAAATGTTTAAGCTTTATGAATAAGAGACTGACAATAACTCAAATGTGTGAGATCCCTAAAAAAAAGCCCTAACCCTTATCTGCTTGTCTGTAAAAACCCTCCACTCTAAATCCACTTTAGCCTTCCCTGAGTGAGCTCCATCCTCTCTACCACACTGACACTATCGATGTGCAACTGTAACTGCTGCATAAATAACAGAAGCGACGAGGGTGACATGCTTTTTCATCTTTGACTATAGGATCAGCGAGAGCAGCTCCCAAATCTATGTGTAGACCGTTCTTTATGTTCTTGTTTTTCGCATGAGGTCAGACACTATTGACTGGAACCAGTGAGGGGAATAAGCCTGCATTTACCAACAAATTGGTCCCCTGGATTGACCTCTGGTTCAACTTAGCTGGATTTCAGGACAAGGAAAGATCAATACATTTGGTCAAAGACATAAATCTCACTCAGTCACCAGAAATAGGGCAGACAGATTTACATTTACATACAGTATTCATCATCAAGTTGACTTTCTGCCCCCATGGCAGGAAATGTGAGTGTGGGAAATGTCACTTTAATTATACTGCATTCATAACATTAAGAGCAATTACAGCAGAATGTAAAGGGTCACAAAGTGCCCATATAAAAGCGACTAGTGTCATGTCAAGAAAATAATGACCGAAGTTACAGCAGCAGTTTTAAAATGCTGTTTTATTGGCTAGTAAGAAGCCAATTACAGTCTCTGTGCAGTATCAGCTCTAATTTGTCCAAGTACAATGTGAGGAAAGAAAAATTATCCAGGATTAATTGAATCTGCTCTTTTCCATCAAGACTTCTCACAGTGTTAAAGTTTGGTTTTCCATAAGTAAAGTTCTTTTATTCAAACAAAGCTTATCAATGTGTTACTCGGACGTAAATGTGATGGTAAAACAATGCTCTTTTTAACAAAATATGCTCTGTGGGTCCAGCTTTGATGCTAAACCATACAGTGTTTTTCAGAATGAATAACAATACCAGTCTGTCTTCTTTTGTAAACGCTGACGATTCTCTTCACTTTTCAGCATTCAGCTTAATGCCTTTAAAGCTGAATCAAGGACAATAGTCTGTCTGGAATTCATTGAATTTGCCATGGGAAAATTCTATGAAAAGGAACAAAATGCCTTAATCCTAACCAATAATGCTATGTCTCTGTTTTTCAAAATCCATCTTCCCCTTTTTAGAAGATACCTAAATGCCACAAACCTCCAGGTTTCTGTGAATGTGGCTTTCATGTCTTTATCAGGAAGGTCCCCTATTTATTTTATAGCAAAAAAAACCCCAACAAAAAATCTAATTGAAATTCGGGTTTTAAAAACTTAACTAAAAGCTGACTGACATAGTTCAAACTCACATTATCAAATAGGGGGGTAAATATACGCATCGCTCACAAAATGGTAGGAAACAAGACAGAGGCTTCATGAGAACAAGAACAAACAAGAATTAGTCAACATGTTTGGGAAAAGATGACCAATTACCATTATTGTTCACATAAATAAAGTACAGGTTTCCCACGTCCATACAAAAATGTCACAGGCTTAAATCCTCATCCTTTCATTTTCAGGTCTTCTAAAATGTTTACGATGCTAACAGGAATTGAATAGACTGCTTTGATTTGGCAAGAATATTATATTTTAGTATTGTGATCTGCAAGAACTATCACCACCCCTACTATTAATTCACCTGGCATGGTCAGTGAAGTTCATACCTGTCATTTTGCCTGATATCTTAGGCAAATCTCCCTGCTGATCACATATACATGTGAAAAGAGCTACTTACCAATTACATCTTCTACAACTGAGCAATATCAAAAAACCCTAATATTTAAAATAATTTTACAAATAATATCAATATCTACCAAATGAACATTCTGTTTTATTGGATAAATTAATACACAAAAGACAAAAAAAAAGTTACATTACTGGTTAAAAACATGTTTGGTGTGTTCAAAAATTTTTCAGAAAGTGGACAAATAAATTTAAATTATGAACCTCTTTCAATATTTTGAGTAATATCAACCAAATAATACCATTTTAGCAATGGCTAAACTTTGTTGATTCTTATAATAGAATTTGAATGAATCAATGACAAATGGATTCACTGAAAAGCTTAGCTGTTAGCCAGTCGGTTAAGAGGACAGACTTGCTTATTTTTCTGCTCTGTGTCAGGCGCCAATCTGTGCTTTGGCAAAGCCGTGTTGGGACGTGCCAAAAGGACAAGTACAACAAAGATTGTTATCTGTTAGGGGAGTTGTAGTTTGTCTGCTTCACAATAGACATTTCTAAACTGACATTGAACTAAATGCTTGAAGCGGAGGGCTCATGCTTTAGGATCAGGGGATGCAACAGATACTGATTAGATCATTTTTGTTAACACAATTCTTTACTGTTCACAAAAACTCAGCAGAACAACACTTTGGAATATTTCTAATAAAAAACAAAACAAACAAGCAAACTGAAAAAAATGCTTAAAATAATAACCACTCCATTTAGCTCACTACAGTAGCAACATGATTTTTGTCATTATGTGATGTCATATCAAAGAGAAACAACCACATTTAATTATTTGACATATTTGAACAAAAAAGGCAAAGAAAGTATAAGGTCTGAGGTATCTGATATGACTTGAAACTGGTTTAACTTTTTTTTTAAAAAGATTAGATATTATGATAAAACATGAACCAGGGGTCTCAATTTCACTTGTGTGCATAATGTTAATTTATTAATCATATCACAAATAGTTGGAAAATGTATCATTGAATATCAACTTGCTTCGATACAGAAATAGTTTCTGTGAAATACTAAAAAAATTATTTGTGCTGCAAGAACACATAATTAAAATATTGGTGTCAAAAAGTGGATACATTACAAACCTTTTCAATCCTTGGACTTGCAAGGAGCACCTACATCATTTTAGTGAAGCTGTGAAGTTTCCTGCATAATTAATTTTAATTTGAGGAAGATGATATAAAGCACTTCCAGCAATGTTTACTTCAGCTGTTGAAAGTAACAGCCCAGCCTCTCAGAATATGTATAAAAATATGCCATTCAGTGGCAGTTTGTGTTTTACACTTTGCTATTTTTTGAGATTTTTTTTTTTTTTGAGAAATTCAAACAGTTTGCTAGGATATTTTCCAACTGGTAACTGAAATACATTCTCGTCTAGTTTATTCATTTATTTTCTTATTCATTTATTGGTTCAGGACAAGTGGAGTCATTCTTTGATTAGTGGCTGTGATGGATTTTCATCTTAAATTGGTCTGTCATTTAAATCTTAACAAGAAAAGCACACTAATGGCAGATATTAGTGTGGAAATTGACATTCCTTGGAGTAGGATATGTTTTTCTGATTCCATTCCGAGTGTTGACTATTTGATTGTATGTCTTTTTTCTGATCTTTTTCAGTTTCTTTCTGTTAGGATGCAAATCTGGTGTTGTAGGCCCGCAGGGAGCCACCCACCATTGCTATGATCTCTACATGCTAGATGGTATTAGAGAGAACAAATATAGAGCAAAATGGTCTAATCTGATCTGCTCCTTTCAAAACAGCTCAGACAAGGAGTCTGGGATTCCTCACTGCTAATTAACATTGTCGTCTGTGACAGGCAGTGGACTTGTGAGATGCTCATCTCATTGATAGTTTCAGACGTATTACAGTAATACAGCGGGAAAGAGGGACTTGAATGAAAAAAAAAAAAGGGTCGTTCATCACTTCTGAGGCTGTTACAACCTTGGTGTGTTGAATCTCAAGATTACTTCACCAAAGACACTTCTCAGCACTTTGACTGACCTCAGTTTATCATTTGCAAATGTAAAGAGGGTGGATCCTTGTCAAAAGCCTTGAATAACTCATCATTTTAAAAGCTGGGGGAAATAATAAAGGGTTAATGGTTCCTTTTTGAAACCTTAGAGGCTTTACTGCTAAGTACTTGCATTTCCATTCCTCTCATGTACAAAAAGAGCTAAGGAAGAGACTGGGGAGCTGAGATAGCAGTTAACAGCACACGATGCATAAAAGTGTTTGTGTATTCAGGTGGTTTGTTTTACTGTTTATATGTGCATGTACATGCACGCGTCCCCCATTAATGCATTTCTCTATACACATAACAGCATACTCAAGTACTTTTACAGTGGGCGTGTGCATGTGGATGTGTTTGAGGTGGTTTTTAAATCTTTATTGGCCATAATAAAGAGTGACATGATTCCAAGTTACAGAGAGCCTTTAGTATTGGCAGAGTGAAGCCATGCTTTAGACATGCCAGAAGTGCCAAAAGGCTTCGAAATCGAGCCGATAGAACTAACCTTATTTAATGGGCAGACATCTGAGCCATTTCCCCCCAAAGAGAATGCCATTTCTGAATGTCATGACCTTTTCTAACCGTGTTTAAAATCCTCCAAGGTCGTTAAGGTGTTGTTTGTCAATAAAGCGAATTTGAAGACACTTGGGGAATGGTAAATGGGCAGAAGAATGACACACGTGAGCAGGTTTTAATGTACATACCATTGCATATTGTTGATCTGACTGAGCTGGTTTGATTATATCACAGTGATTGAAGCTGTGAAGGGGTGTGTGTGGGTGTGTCTGCGTGTGCAGGTTTGATGAACTTTAAAGCTAGGACACAGCCTCAATAGCATAACAAAGATGAAGTGAAAAGAACAACAGTGTTATCAGAGTGTGTGTGTAAAGACATCTGAGTGGCATTTGTAAAGTAATGAGGAGACCAGGCTTTTAAGGACAAAGTGCGGAATTGCCCTGACTACTAGGTCCTAGTTCAGACATCGCCCAGATAACAGTCTGCCAGAGTAAAACCACACTGTTCAATAGTTTACCCTGAAAGTGCAGAAAACCAAGACTGAAGATATAAGAGTAGATGGTAAAAGAAAAAATGGAAAGGGTGTTTATCAAAGGGCTTTAGAATTTGAGAAATCAATGGAGTAAAATCTTTGCTTTGTCAAAAGGTCATTGGGTTTAGATCCAGGTAATTGATAACAGAATGTTATTGAAGGTGAAACAAGCGCAGAACATAAATAGGATTTACTGAGAATCCCTCTGAATTCAGAAGAACAGGAAAGTGCTAAACTTCTGCTTAAAAACAATGGCAAATCATCCCCCCACCGCGTTTCCTTCAGTATGACCCTGCAGACAAAGTAGAAACCAAATATCTTTAGAGCGTGTGACTTTCAGCTGTTGTGATTAAAAATAACTTGATTTCATACTTGCCCAGAGCTGGAGGAAATGGACTTTAGTTGTAAACATTTCAACAATTTCAAAAGAATAACAAGGGTTTTTATGCTGGCATTGTGGCAGATGTTTCTTTGAGTAAGCAGTGAAAAGCAACTGTTTCTCTTAGTTCAAAGACCTAAACAAACAACTTTTGTTCAAATTCATTAAAAATGCTTCCAAAGAATACAATAACAAAATAAAACTCTTTATACAAATAAAATAAATAAAGTCAGCAAAAGTACTTATAATGGTAATATGAATATAAATTACTTTCGTACAGAAAAATTAAAAGAAATGTAGCGTTAGCGGGTGTCCTGATTACCATTTTTTTTGTCCCTGAAACTAGTCAGAGTAAAGTAAGAATATATGTTAGCAGATACAAAGAGTCAAGTTGGTATTTAAAGCGGTCACTTTCACACTACATACCAAAACCCCAATACCATTATTAAAAGTATTGTTACGTGTATGATATTTTTTTAATATAATATATATTTTATGAAAAGGATTTTGAACTTCCTTGTTGCTGAAATGTGTTATACAAATAAAGTTATGGATTAAAACATTTTTGGTACCTTTACATCTAGATTTTAAATAATAAATTAACATATAGATTTTAAGTAATAAATTAACATATAGATTTTTTTTTTATTTGGCTAGTAGCATACAATCATTTTTAATTTCTGAAATGAAGTTGAATTTGTTATGATGTACAACTTTAAAAGTGGACAGGTAATCTCTAACAGGAGATTTGACTGTACTTTTTTGAAGTGAAATAAATATGAAAAGCATAGGCAATAGATTGATAGATTATGACATAATCATTTAAAAACTTCAGTGTTAAGAATCATTTCAATAAGATTACGAAACATTTAAATAAGAGAATAATAACATGTTTCATTCTCATGTTCTTATCAGAGTAAGAACATGATCATCAATGGAAATTCCCCCAACTTGCATTTTATAGCACATATGGAGTTTCTCCTCATTGAATCCTACAGGTAGCTTTTTGGATGACAGCAGATTTGTCTCCTGAACCAGTAATGTTAACATTTACCTTGGCATTTCAGGTACATATTTTGAATAAGTACAGGGCGAGACACAGATCTGATTGCTGTTGAAAAAAATTGTATGTTGACAAAAGATTTGTGTGCACTCCACCTTCCTTTTTCCACTGCAGATGAATAAGAAACCTCAATGTTCTGAATTAGCAGTTTAGTGACATCTGGAAGTTCTCCATTTTTTTCGCTACAGAATGTTGCATGGCACACTTCGATCTGCACATAAACATTCTGCATATGTTCAGATATAAAAGGACACTGTATTTGTTTGGGACAGCTGTTTACCAAACACACAGGGCTTACATGGATATTTTTACTACAAATATGTGTACCATAAACTTTTAGTTATACTGGCATTGAAGTTCTATGAATAACCAACTGTCTTCCTCAATTTTGTAGTGAGAGATCAAAATTGTGTTTGATTTATGCAAAACAAGTCCAGTGCAATCTTTAATAGGAGCTGATTTTAAAAGCAATAAGTTACAGTAGCTCCACTTCCCAGATTTATTTTCAGCTAATTAGAACAGACTAATAGTTCTTTTGCTTCCAGTTCTTTATTAAACAATGAATTATAATCAGTCTATTCTTCTAGTAGCTAATGTAAAGGGGGAAATACTTGGTAAAGAGTAACTACATCATCTTGCTCACATTAGGAACATTTGTGCCTTTGATGTTAACATGAAAAAAAGCTATGACTGTAAGAAACTGAAAAAAAAAATCATGAATAGATAATTTCACTAGTTTGAATCACTCACTTTACTACGTTACGATATGCTTGTAATTCATACTCTCACCTTCAGATGACACAATGAAGGCTACTGTATAAATAGGATGATGTACAATTATCCAGCATATTTTTCTTGAACCATACAAACAAGGCAACTATATTACTCAACAGAACTGGGTTAAAAATACAGAGCTATACTCGACGTGAGCACAGAAATAAGAAATACTTGTATTAAAATATAATTTGAGCCATTTATTGCTGTAATGAGTGTGAGTCAGCTGAGGAACAACAAGAGTTTAGAACTGTGTCAGATGCGTTGGGTGAAAATCAGGAATATACACAACTCCAGCAGACATGGAGTTGTGTATACATACTGCTGCAAGTCCTTATTCCTGAAGAGTTTAATCCAAGAACCACAGTGATGCAGAGAAGACCTGCTTGTCTACTAACAGAGCGCAAAACAGCCCATTAACCACATTTTCAAAGACAAGGACCTGTCCAAAGCTCTTTCTCCGTTACTGCTGAAATTGCTCACTTTTTTTACCGTAAATTACACTTACTTAACTCCTCAAAGGAGTGCTTTTAGAAGTTGTAAGAGAGAGGAAAGACCCAAAGCCGTGCACAGTGTGAACTCACTACGATCTCCAAATTCGCCGAAAGGCCATCTTTTCTGATTTATTGTGGCCTACACTGTACGTTTGTGGCTTTCTTCAATCATCCCCCTTAATGCACTAACCATTAGAGTCTGTCCAGAAACAGAATATACCCTGGTGTCTCAATTATAGGCCAAGACTGAATCTCTACGGCAGCTGTAGAAGGAAATGACTATCCATTTTCTGCTTCAGCTCTCACACTCTGGCCACGGAGTCCTGCCTGTTGTTCAGAGCACCAAAAACTCATCTTTCCAACTGAATTGTCTTATTACTAACCCTGACTGCTGTGAAGGTGCCAATTAAAGTTAGCCTAAGATTTACATTTATTTTACAAAGCTCTGTAGTGCTCGTTCTCTTTGCAGCCTTGTATTATTTATTAACTTTTTATAACTATAAAACTTTCAGAAGTGGAAAAAAAAGAAATAAAAATCAGGCTTTTGAAAGCAAAGTTGTAAATGCAACATCAAATAACAGTGAAAGATGTAATAGATTTCAAGAAATTACAGTTCACTATGCGCTTTCATCTTTGGGTTGGATCTGGTGCTTTGCAAACTCTGAAAAGTTATACCAAGAAAAAAAAAAGTGACCAACAGGGATAAAAGAACTGCCTGCAATGAGAATTCAAATGGGATGTGGGAATAAACACATGAAAGAACAAATCTTTTTGGCAGAATTTAACAACGGCAAGGGCTCCAGCAGGAGTCAGTTTTGATATCCACTATGATTCTGTAATAAATACTGAGAAATATCCACGAAAGAGAAGATGACAGAAAAAGGCTGTTAAATAATTTTTGTATTCTTCTGAAGACACTTAGGGATCATTGAATATGCGAAAGCGCATTTAATGCTGCGTTTTGTCTCTGTGCATGCAGGACTGTCAATGTGACCACTTCTGCATTTAATGGCTGGCACCATTGAGTAGATGTGAAGTGGGAGAGATGATCAGACGTAGAAAGGAGAGACTGAATGAGGGAGCAACAGACAAAGCTGGCAAAAGACAGGTAGAAACAGAGCGGCTCTGACAGAGATGTGAGGTAAGTAAAATAATATGCTGACAGAGAGAGCGCGCCATGACCATTTATATAAGAGGCTGACAAACTGGTGAATGGCAGCCCTGAAAATGAGTGTGTGCAGAGAGCAGAGATGAACAGGGAAGGTTAAGTCCCATAAAATAAGGATATCTGTTCATGTAGTTAACATTAGAGGAATGGGAGGAAAGCAGGCCTCTGTGGATGACTAGTATGTTTTCTGAATACTTTATGAAAGTCTGGAAATTATTAGGAAAAAATTGATTAATGCTCAAGTACACCTTCACTGAGTGGATTAATTTTAATATCCCAGTGTGTTCAAATGCAGTCTTTTAAAGTGTGAACAACTTTGTTTGATGGAGCAATAAATATGAGTTTGGCATGTTTGATGTAACTGGAGTGAACATAATAATAATTTCAAAAATTTAGCCTCCACTGTGCTGTTTCTGCTGTCCCATTGATCAGCTCATGAATTGGAATATCATCAAAGAGTTAATTCATTTAGGAAATGTAATTTTAAAAAGTGAAACTAGATTCTTTACACACTGAGCCACATTTTTCAAGCTTTTGTCTCTCAAGCCAAAAAATAATGGAAACCCAATATTAAGTGTCTTGGTAAATTAGAATATCACATGGCACCATTAGAAAAAACATATTTTAAAAGAGAATCTATCATGTATTTTCTAGGCACACAGTGCCATTTAATTGCATAATCAAGTAACTATGTTACCTTCAGTTGGTATAAAACTGCTGTATATCAAGCACAACTTAAAGAAAATCTGACTTCACAATTTGCTGACTTGAGATCAGCCTTGGTCTCTTTCAGAAGTTCCTACTCTCTCTGACGCTCAGCTTTCAGCATGTCATCGCAACTTTCATTCTCATTTATAACTGCTCTTAGGAGCTTTCGACTGAGAAGCAGTTCTCTTGATAAGCTCAGGAGATTCTCATGCTCCCTGAACCACTCTTTCACAATTTGAGCCCGATGAATCCTGGCATTGTCATCTTGGAATATGCCCGTTCCATTTGGGAAGACAAAATCCATTGATGGAGTAACCTGGTCATTCAGTATATTCAGGTAGTCAGCTGACCTCATTCTTTGGGCACACAATGTTGCTGAACCTAGACCTGACCAACTGCAGCAACCCCAGATCATAGCACTGCACCAGACCAAACAATGCAGATGAGCTGAAAGTCTCTTCTTACCCTGATGCAACATTAGCTCTGGAACAGGGTAAATCTGGACTCATCAGACCACATGACCCTCTTCCATTCCTCCAGAGTCCAATCTTTATGCACCCTAGCAAACTGAAGCCTTTTTTTCTGTTTAGCCTTACTGATTAGAGGTTTTCTTACAGCTAACCAGCTGTTCAATCCCAACCCCTTGAGTTCCCTTCGCATTGTGCGTGTGGAAATGCTTTTGTGTTCACAATTAAACATACTCCTGAGTTCTGCTGTTGTTTTTCTTCGATTTGATTTGACCAAATGTTTAAGTAATCGTCGATCACAATCATTCAGGATTTTTTTCTGACCACATTTCTTCCTGGAAGACGATGGTTCCCCACCATCCTTCCAGTTTTTAATGATGCGTTGGACAGTTTTTAACCCAATTCTAGTAGTTTCTGCAATCTCCTTTGATGTTTTCTCTGCTTGATGCATGCCAATGATTTGACCCTTCTTAAACAGACTAACGTCTTTTCCACGACCACAGGATGTGTCTTTTGCCATGGTTGTTTAAGAAATGAGGAGTTACTCATTGCATCAGCTGGGGTTAAATAACTTGTTGCCAGCTGAAAGATAATCGCCTATGCAGTACTTATCCAATAGGAGGCTTGTACCTATTTGCTTAGTTAAATCCAGGTGGCGACTTTTATTTTGGCCAGGCAGTGTATGTTACCTTCAGTTGGTATAAAACTGCTGTATATCAAGCACAACTTAAAGAAAATCTGACTTCACAATTTGCTGACTTGAGATCAGCCTTGGTCTCTTTCAGAAGTTCCTACTCTCTCTGACGCTCAGCTTTCAGCATGTTATCGCAACTTTCATTCTCATTTATAACTGCTCTTAGGAGCTTTCGACTGAGAAGCAGTTCTCTTGATAAGCTCAGGAGATTTGCAGTTCCCCCAGGTGTTTGCTTATTGCTGCTGCCACTAGTCTGCAGAAGCTAAAATGGTAAGGTGTTATAGGAATAGGAGCGGAAACTCGACTGGAGACTGCAGATCCAAGGAGGAGCCATGTTGAAATTGGCCTATCTGGGGGTTATTGTCAAGAAGAAGATGAGGCACCAGACCAAACAATGCAGATGAGCTGAAAGTCTCTATTGAAGCAACATTAGCTCTCTCAATACTTTTTAAATTGGTCTTTCATAAGATTCAAATTTTCTGAGGGACTGAATTGTGGATTTTTATTACATCTAATCCATCATCAAAATTGAGTACTGTAAGTAAATAAATACTTTAGATATATTATTGCATGTAATAAATTTCTATGTAATATGGCTAACACATAGTGAATGGAATGATGGTTAACTTCTTTTTATTTAAAAACACATTTGTATCAAACTATGGGGGTCTCTGCCCATGACCATGAAAAATTTTTCTTGATCAAAACAACATCACAGGATGAAGACCAAACTTTAAAGGTCTGAAACAGCTTTCAATCTTAGTTTTATTCACTATATTTAAATATTTCTTAAAAAGTTAACTTAGGAATGATGCTACTTAACTTCAAAGCTGGCAAGGTAAATGGCAAAAATAAAATAGGAGAGAGGAAAGGGACATCACTTTGTTTTATAGAATCCTATAAGCAGAATGAAATACAAAGTCTACTTTAGTGCGGCTATTTCCCAAATTAGGTAAATGTGTGAGATAGTGCACTGTAATAAAAAGCTAGAGCATCAACGGCAAAGCAGACTCTTGCTTGTAATGACTATTATTACACAAACAACTGCACACAGATCTAACCCGATTAATACTCATTAGAAAGAAAACAGAGGATCATATGGCAATCTTATTCTCAGATTACAGTAATTGCTTTCGTTTAATGAAAACACATTTACACAGTATGGTAAAGCAAATGTATTCAAAAGGAAAACTGTTGATCAATTAAATTAACTCTGGCAAGCTTTGATATTTCTGAGAATCATGCCATAAAGCTGCTCAGAGCAGTAAAATTAGCCTCACAAAGTGCCGGATGCATTTGCCTGTATGTGCATTATGCATATTTTACATGCAGACAATGGAGGCTTTTGTGTTTCTGTTTACTTTTCATTAGAAATAGAATGCTCATTTGAGTGAAAGGAGATGCAGGTCTTACTTCAAGCATACTTATGCGCCTTTCCATCCTATCATTTCAAGAAGATTTGTCTTTTTTTTTTGTGATTGGAGAAGCTTGCAGGCTTCTAGGTCCACAGGACAAAATCCATTGTCTATTTACATCGTCCAGGGATCAAGGGGTCAAGTATGATGGATGATATGCCATCTGCTTATCAGACTCTTCCAGAGGTGATAGTGGAGTTAGCACTCAGTAAAAATGAAGGTCAGCATATCAAGTCAAAACAAACCATGCGGGCCAGGAGCTGAGGTGGAGGTGCTCTGAGGGTGTGGAAGTTGTTTGCACGGTTCTTGATCTTGCTACCATATAACTGATAAGGCTGGGAGAAAATGCACCGCCAAAAAGGATTATCTGTGGGTAGCTCAGCGTGTCTGGCAACAAGCATGCCGGGTGAAGTAGATGCTGGTTTGTTTGCCTTAGAATCTCCTCGAGAGGTTCAGCACAATGGCTTCAATGAGTCCAGTCCTCTTGGATGTACGGCACAAGCCCACTCATTGGAGACCTCAGTAAAAGCTTGTTGACTCACGATACGCCATCATATTCAATAATTCATAAGTGAAATGTTTTTATGTACACATTATCCAGGAGTGACTCACAAACCCCAGCAGTTAGCAGTCGCTTTCGCTATTACACATAATTGACACTTGACATGACTTAACAACAGCACTTTTGGCTTGTGTATCTGACTTTAGACATATAAATGAACAATATATATTTGTATTGCTAAAACCAAAACCTTTCTGAGCTGTCTGTTAAAAAGCAATCTCCCCAGTTCAGAGGTCCTGTGTGGATTAGCTACTAGCAAGAAAGTTATACACAACACCTATATTGTCTACTTCAGCCTCCCTAATGCTTTTGGATCTTTTGTATGATCAGTACCTCTAATATTGTTGATTTATATGGTTGGTCACTATACTGAACCAGAATCAGAGACCACGTAAATGCTAAGGAAATCATCATAGGTATTTCAAGTTAGTTACTTGATCAAGGAATACTGGAAAACTTTGCAGCAAAGGATATATAATTATTGAGATGGTTTAATCATGTACAACTACAACAAAATGTGCCTTAACCCTTTAACTTCCATGAGGATGTCCCCATTGATCAGCATGTGACAGTATTTGGGGTGACAGTTAAAGGGTTAAGAAAGTTTTTATCAGATAAAAGTATGAAACAAGAACAAATGATTAGAAACAAAAATACCTGATAAATTTCCCATTTTAGGTCATAAATATACATTTAATTGTACAAGCTTTACATGGTTCCAAGGATAATTTGATTAACACTTCATCCCAAGCCTGGAGCTGAGAGAGAGACTTGAATTTCTGAAATGTTCAGAAGAACACTTGATTATCTCTTTGGTGTTTTGCCCTTGACATTGAAATGAAACAAGATGCATGGCATTCTGTCAGTCTAACGCAATAAGTGCAAGGTCTAATAAGGCTGGTAATCTATAGGGTTTTTTTAGATGCTTTGCAAAGATGGAAAGCAATGTGTGTCTGCAGTTCATATTTTATCTCATTCTGTGGGCTTTGCTCCATCATTTACATTTTTTATGGGTTTCTCTCAAACATATCCAGACATCGGCTTTCAGCTCATTGATCTTTTTCCTCTCATCTCCTTAGGCTTCATGCTGGGTCGAAGGAAGGGCAAGTAAATGCTTATAAATAATGGTAGACACATCAACCTTTTAAGATGCAGACCATCTTCAACCTTTCAGTGATTACTTCTATGAAAATGTACAAATGACAACTTTTCTTTTTCTTTTGAAGCAGAAGAACAAATAGTAATTCGAGTCAAGTTGGATGAGGATGCTCTTTCTTTCCCTAGACTCTCAGTGTGCAAATTTAAATCATGACGGAAGCTAAAATGAAACACTGAAGAGTTAAATTATGTTAAATGCTCATATCATTCAGGTTGCCAGCGGAGTTGGGCCTTGATAAACAATAGTTGTGACTCAGCACAGTTATGAGAAGACTACTTTTACCAGCTGCCAGTGATTCGTGTAAATAAACAGAGGTAGCAGTGTATAAGAGTGCATGCTATAATCACAGATCTACATTTCATTTGGCTGACAGGGTGGCATCAGGCCAGCTGCTTTACAGTGTTTCAGCTGGGTTTTATGTTTTGGGAAATGTACATAAATCAATTTGTTAAAATTAAGAAAAGCATCCGACCTTCTATTCCATTAAATTAAAAGCAACTAAGACTAAGTCCAACCAAAAACCTAGGAGGCCAAGAGAGGGCCCGTAAAAAGCAACAGGCATGCTTCACTTTGCAGAATACATTATGAGGAAAGAACGTTAAGAGGAAATATTGAGGCAACAGCTCAAGATATGAGCCAAGATGTTCAAGCTTGGTAGCATTGTCCATTTGTCTTCCAAATGGACAATGACCCTAAGAATACCAATAAACAAGTGACATAAGGATAATAAAGGCAATGTTTTAAAGTAGATACTACAAAGCTCTGATGCTAATTCATAGAAAATGTATGGGAAGAGCTGAGTTGTGTAAAGAATAAGTTACTTTACATTAATGACTGACTTGCACCAGTTCTGTCACAAGGAATGGGATAAAATTCAAGTTAATGCGATAAGCATGAAAGGCTGCATAATACATTTGATCAAAGTAACACAGAGTTTAAAGATAATCCAGGCAAATACAAATAAAGTACATAAACAACTGAGTTTAAAAGAAGTTAAGTTGTCAAAAATGCATAAATCTTGCCCATTATTCTGGCATATAATATATAGAAAATAATTAATATTTGGTCTGATTTAATGTCAGAAAAAAAAGATATAGCGTTATAGCGTAGTTAAACCTCCAGTTTCATCTGTATAAGCAGGAGATACTTTGCTTAGGTCTGCTTAGAAATAAAGAAGACAGTCCTGTAGTCTCTAAAAATGACAAATCCTGACTACTAGCACCACATTTTGTCATTTTTACACTTAAGCCTTTCATGGCTTAAACAAATGATATAGCATGTCACTTGATGGGCTTTTCTGTGGCTGCTCAGTATCATCCCAATAATATGACAGGCTAAGAATGTTTGGTGTATCATAAAAGCAAAACAACAACATCCCATGCACACCGATACAATCCTTTCAGCAAGAATTGTGGGCTGGGTGGCTTTAGTTTTTTTGTCTGAACACAAAAGCGCCAGTATCACCCACAGTCATTTCTTGTCTTCTTTTGTTTCTGACGGTCAACTCACGACAGCTCCAAACATCATGTTGCAAAAGATAGCAATGTTAGGATTGATTAGAAGGGAGACAAGTGAACTCATGTTGCTGTTTCACGCTGTAGCCAAAAGAAAAAAGGAAAATAATAATAATAAAAAAAACAACAACATCTTTCTCGTCGTTTTACATAAAGAAAACTCATTCTCTATATAATCTTTAATGTGACTACCACTATGCTTTATGAGGCGACACAACAGTGGTATCGATAAACTCTTAATGGCAACAACGAACATTTTCTGAAACTACTCTTTGACTCAGGGTTATCACATGTAGAGGAGTGAATCTGAATGTAGAGCTGAGGAGAAGAGAGCAATAAGTGTGACAGTTCTGGCTGAGTGGGAGTCAGAGGAGGTGAGGGGCCACAGCTGGCTTTGGCTACGGGCTTGTTGACTGTTGAGGCGTCTGATGGCAGTGGGCACAAATAAACGGCTGCACTGCTCTGTCTTGCTCTTTGGTGGGATAAATTGGTGGCTGAATGTGATGTCCATCTGCCACAGTTCATCATAGAGTGAGGAGGAGGAATTATTTAGAACACTGATCATCTTCTTCCTCTCGGTTCTCTGATTTTGATTTGACTGCAGTGCCATACCCAAGGGTCTTGTGTCCTCTCCTGATGAGGGTACTGTCTACTGACCATTGACTTTTGTTGGCCATTCTTGTCAAAGGTGATAACAGATGCCAGGACTCCAGTCTCCTTGCTCCATGGGTTTGTATATTGTATATTCAATCTTATAGATATAAGCCATAAATTGTTGTGAAAGATGAAGCGTGAAATTGTACATCTTTATGCCGTGGTAAGGTCAATACTGTAGCTCACTGAAGTAAGTTCCATGCTTTTGTAACAAACAATTTGTTATAATTGTTTTGAATTGTCAGACCATTTTGAGTAAATGCCACTTAACTGTTTAGACACATATAATCAAGTGTCTTTAAGCAAACTATATTTAATGGCGCAAAAGTATATGAAATATTACATTTGTCGGTACTGTTTGTTTAAATATCAAGGAAATTGATGACCTATTGAAAAAGCTAAATTCTTGTCTATGTTAAACATTGTTGGCTGATTGAATAGTTTTTTGTTGTTGTTGTAATAACTACTGGCTCAATATTATATACTCAATATTAATATACTCAATATTAAAAAAACTTGAATGGTTCATGTCTATCTTTAAAAGATTAGTTATTTATTTACATAAAATAGGTTTCGTAATGATGCACATCATTCTTTCTTAACATCTTTATCTAGATGTTAAGAAAGCAAAATAGTCTGTCTACAAAACATATCTAAATTATATAAACAATAGAGAGGACAAAGTGCCAACGATGAGTATTGGTAATCTAAACTAATTCCCGTTTTAGTTAGAGCACCACCACCATAAAAAAAAAAAAAAAAAAAAAAAAACTTAAAGCAACTTGGAAAAAAAAAAAGGAACATTGACCCACTGTGTGAGTTTATCTTAATGACTGAAACCCCTGGTGTTCCTCTGGACCATGAAATTGTCATTTGTCCTGCAAGGGCTCTATCAAATGAAAGTTAAGGGCCATGCAGGGCCGCTTTTTTGTTGATGAGATAATTTGGTCTTGTGCTTGTGATCCCACTAAATCTCCATAGATAATTACATTCGAAATTTGTCCCGATCCACTAAAGTGATTGCAAAATGACAATAAAAAAAAACAATTAAAAAAAAAAAAAAAAACACTTAATAAATTAATCGTGCAATAGGACTTATTGCATGTGGTTATGTGGAAACTATTAAATGCTGGTTTAATTTTAATGTGTCTTAGCCACAGACAGCCTCTCGGTGTGTCTGTGTTTTTGACACATGGAAAGTATTAAGCAAAAATAATGTAACCGGCAAAAGAGATTACATTCTGAGACTTCCTTAAAACCATTACAAAGGGAGTAAAGACGACCAGGCAGAGGGGATTACTCTTGGCTGGAATGTGGAAGCAGCGGAATAGAGCAAGGAGGGGAAACAAGGGTGACATTGAAAGTGTAGCAACGACAAGAGCACAAGCAGAATATCAGGTGAAAGACAGTGGCAAAGCGCCAACTGATTGTTCTAGAAACAAGGAAAGAACAGAAAGAAAATGTATAGAGAGAAGTAAAAGAAATGTGAGAGGAAGAGTATTGGACAGGAAGGGAGTGATAAAGGAACAAGGACGTCAAGAGATTCAATCTTACAACCAAGGCCCTTTACCACCGACAGTGTCCTGCCTGTGACGTGTACTGCAGGGAGTGGTGGTAAAAAGCCAGAAAGAGAAGAAGACGAAGGCATTAGCATTATGAAAAGCAGCAAAGACCCAAAACAAATATGGAACTGCCACTGGATGTTACTGCTTGCTCCACAAAAGGGTGGTGGTGATGGGGGCTGTAATGAAAGGTAGGGGGCATAAAGCTGCAATGACACAGGCTGCAGGTAGTAAATGTGGCCAGATTAATAGCTAAACAAAAATGAGCAAATAAATGCAAATAAAATCAACAGATGACATAAATAAAGCTGTACACCCAGCAGGCATTCCAGCCAGCCAGCTGAAATTAACCAAGATGGAGGGGAGGAATCTGACTAGGGTTAGTATGAGGCAGCGGACCTCTTTACTAATCTGGTGTACAGTATAGTGACATATACTGACCTGGGCTTGAGACAGCACTAGTGGTGGTGGGCTCAATAATTGCTACAGGGGAGGAGAGGAGGGGAAGAGGGAGGGGAAGGGAAAGAGGACATTCATGTATTATTAACAGAATGGAGACGTAAAATAAAAAAGAAAAATGCATGCAAGGACAAAAAGGACAGGGAATGGAGACAAACCCTCACCATGCAATAAGGACTAAAGTCTCTGTAGCAAGATGCAGCTTTTACATGCTCATAAACAACATGTTTACTGCCCCAATGCTCTGAGATTTGCATGAATTAAAAATAAAAATAATAATAATAATAATAGTAATAATAAAAGAAATAGATGAACCCTGGAGCTGTTGCTGCTTCAAAACTCCAAGGAGATTTCTAGGCAATGTGAAATCCTACTTCTGGTTTGCTAAACAAGGACATATTCTTTGCTTTGATGGTTGAACACACCAACCTCTGGAACCACCCTATAATTTCAACAGCACTTCTTGGGTCGTGCTGTTCTACTTAAATCACATCTTTCTCTGTCACAGATTCAGCCACCAGTTTTGATTTTGTCATCCTTTTTAGGACGTGTGAAGTGACTAGAGAATGAGCAGAAAATGGGGAACTTGAAGTCTGTGTTTGATCCCGCAGAGGAATGAAGTCAGGAGGCTCAATCTGATTAACTTATGAACTCATTTCAGGCTGAGCCACTGGTGGCATTTGAGTGATGGAATAGTGTGAGACCATGAAATGTTCAACCCAGTGTGTCAAAACCAAGCCTGAGAGGGCCCTTTCCTCCCTAAATCAATGGGTAAAATGTCACAAAAGTAGGTCTTATACTTGATCTTGCCAAGAGTTAGAAATATCCATGTAGATTGTAGCTTATTTAAACAGAGATATACAATTACTGACAACTTTATTAAATACATCTGTTATATTGCAAAGAAGCAAACAAATCAGCAACCCGGCAACAATGACTTGCTTATGCTCTAATCGACCATCACAACAGGGACAAAAGGATATTAAAGGGGGTTTTTTAATGGCATGATTGTTAGTGAAAATGAGAAAATATCAGGTGAGGAAAAGATATGTGGATGAAAATGCATTATTGATGTCAGGACAAAATTATTGCATGGTCACAATACAAGAAAAGCCAAGAAAAAGCATAATATCGTCTCTGAACATGGAAAACCTGAATCAGATGGGCTATAAGAGAAGAAGACGATACGGCGTATGAGTCCTGTCAGCTAAGAAGAGGAAACTGATGCTACCTTTCTCACAGCCTCATGAAAATCAGACAATAATAGATGTCTCCTGGTCTGACAATTCTTTGTTTTAGTTATGACGGACAGACTTTGCCAAAAACAACATGAGAGCATGAATCCATGCTGCTTAGTATAAATGTCTCAGTGTGGTGGTTATGATGCAATGGTATGGAAGTTGTTGTCTTGAAACACTTGGGGCCCCTTAGCATCTGTTACGCATCATTTGTCAGTTAAATGCTGCAGCCTACCTGAGTTGTCCACCTTTTTTTAACTGTACTGTATCCATCTTCTTATGACTTTGGAGCATTGCGTCATCCTGTAGCGTTCAAATCACCTCAGACTGGTTTGTTAAACACAACCATCCATGTCACCATGGGCTTACCAGATCTTGGTCCAAAAAACACCTTTGGAATGTGGTGGAACAGAGGATTTGCATTTTTTATATGCAGCCAACTAATCTGCAATAACCGCTATCATTTCCATATTAACAACATCTCTTATTACTATTACTACTGAAAAGAATATGACTTTAAATTGTTGAAGTGAGCTGTTGCATCGAGTCCAGGCAAGAGAGCAGAGGCACACTTTAACTCTCCATTTTATTCCATTTACATGGGACCTCAATATGGCAATTTCCATTTGCAGTCCAAAATAGATGGTCAGTGGAATTCTCAAAATCTGACCATCTGTGTCACTTTCTTGTAGTGCTTAACAACTGTGTAATGACTGTGTTCTTGTTAAACAGACTACTGTTTTGCCAACAACAATAAACTGTTTGCTTTCATTTCATTTTGTTTCATCATTCTGTCTGAAGAAAAAATTGTGAAGGAATAAGTGCTCGTATATGAAATTATATGCCTTTCACCCTTGGTATATAGTGGAAGAAATGGTCAGATTTATCTTTTTTTCCACAAATGTTTCTACTTTAAGTACTCCTTGGGGAGCCGATAGGCGGAAGCAGTTTCTTTTCAGTCCTTTTCTTCAAAAAGCCAAGCTGGTACTATCTGATTAATACTTGAGAATGAATTTGCCAGTGAATCATTTCATGAGCTCTCAGACACTCCTCCATTACCATGGAGCATATCTTTTGACATACAATCTCTCCCTCATATAGCTCCACTCCGACTTTAACTGTTTCACTCATTCAAGAGAGCAACACATCATTTTACATACTGTAGACACATTTCTTTGTTGTGTACAGCCTGCTCGCTTGAAAGACAAGGCACATTTTGTCGTGATCTGTGTTTTTTGAGTTCTCTGTGTTGTCCTGTCTCCCCTTGATTAGTTCCCAGGTGTGTCTCATTCCCTGATTACCTCCCGTGTATTTAGTGTAACCTGTGTGTCTGTGTCTTCGTTGAGTCCTAACGTCACTTTCCAATTCCCCGTCGTCGTTTGTGGTTTGCCGTTTTCTTTGTCCCTCGTTTATCTGTTGCTGAGCCTCTGTGTTTCCGCTCAACTGTGCCGCCAGGATTTTGGGACTGTCTGGATCTATTTTCTGTGCATTATTCTTCATTAAATCACCTTTAATCAGCATTTTGCCTCACCTCCACTCACCGAATCATGACATATTTTTAAAATCTATTATCTTTCAAGCTGTCTAATGTATTTTTGTTAAATACAGATGCAATGATATATGAGATGTATAGGACATAAACCATAGCAAATTATATTAATGTCAGAGCTAGGAAGGAAGTCCACTTCAAATGTATTAGGGTGTCTAATACATTTATTTTCATCAGGAGAAGGAGTATTGAATGACTAGTAATAATCAGTATTAGAGAATTGAGTAATGGAACCCTCAAAAGCAACATTGCTTGACAAAATACACACAAAGTTAACCAAGATTGTTATTCTTCCTACCATGGATCTCTTCGCAGTTTGGCGGGTAGACAAACAATATTTAATTGAAAAGAAATGACTTCTTTGCTCATATACAAATGTGATGTTGCAATCACATCTTTAAAGTTAAACATGCCTGAAACCACAAGCACACAAATTTATTGCTAACAATTAGCACTGGTGCCATGATGACAGATTTAAAAAGATCCACAACTAGCTGTAACATTAAGACTCTATTTGAGAAACATTTATTTCAGATGTAAAACCAATAAATAAAAATACTGAAGGCCGTTGTAAGTTTTTATAATTTTAAATAAAATATATTCACAAATTGGTTACACTGCAATGCATCCTGGGTAATAATGTATGTGAGGTAATATATAGCCAGCTCCGGTCAGACAGAATGAGGAATTTTTTTGTATTTAGAAATGTTCAGGCCCTTCAATTAAATGGGTCAAATCATACTAATGATAGTACAATATTGACATAAATATACCAGATTAAGCAAGATGCTAATTTCTATTGATAGAACTATAAACAGACAACAAAGTACGGTACATTTTCCCATTTCGTGGAATAGTGTGTCAAATAATAAAATATCCATATGCTTCAATTTAAACATGAATTCAATGTTTTCTAATTTGTTTTGATTTTGTATTACCTTCTGCTAATAGCTAATAGCTCTAGCTAATATAGTAAACAGAAGATCACAAGCAGATCCCATTTGTCTATTGCGAGAGATACAGTATCTTGGCAAAACAGCAAATAAGAACATTAAAGCAGTTGACCTTAAACCAGTTTTGTGGGCTGGCCCTATCCACCTTAAAGGCTCAAATCCACTATGACCTACCCACATCATTGGTCCAGTAGGTGAAAACATGGTGACCTCCATAGGTTTAAAATATAAAAATGGCATTTTTGAAGTAATTATGAATTGTGGATCTCTTTAAACTGCAAATACTAGCATGTACAAGCATCAATAAAGTATTTAAATACAAGCTTATACAACTTAATCTCTAAGGGAAACATTAACATTTTGTACCTGAGTTGTGGGACAACACCATAGAGTCAAATTGTTACAGAGCCTACTCAAGAATAAAAGTGATGGGGAGAGAATCTAAGATGGAAATTATTATGACATTAAGGTAAAAAGTTCAAAAGTAATGTGGACCAGCGCGAGAAGTCTTTGTTTGACCCATCTTTATTACAATACCAAGAAAGGTGTTCATTGGGTTATAGATCAAGAATGTCTTGAAATTATAAGAAAAACTAGTAGGTAAAGATCTGTTGCATATAAAATAGTTGGAAAACTCACCGTCTCCGGTGGCACTAATTAGCTTTTGCCCATCACTTGAGGCAGAATAAAGCCTCTTATTTGAGATAAACTTTTGCCCTGCTGTCTGAGCTTTTGCACAAGTCTACCCTTTTAACTTTGGTTTTCTTTGATTTATTTTTCTTTTTAAACTTTGGAGTTTGTTTCTTAAGAATTCTCTAACTTTCTAATGATTTTCGTCAAGCTTCAGATAATTTCTTTAAACATCTGACAACAGAGAGGCTACATAGCTTCACTGTTGTTTTAATTTCTGCTCAGATTTGGATAGGGATTTAAATGAAGTTCTCAGAATTACTCAAAATGTAACTTTGCATAAACCTATTAATAAAGAAAACAAGGAAAAAGATCAAATAATTTAATCAATAATACTCATTGGAAATTCACCTAATCACATCACAGTGATCTTTAGTCTGAGGCATTTTAGGCATCCAAGAAATGTTTACTAATAAAAATATATGTAACCAAATTAAAGGCAATGCTTAGGAAGTAACATTTATTCCTATTTCCATTTACCAGATAAGTAATACTTAAACATCCACCTGACTTACGCCTCAGTGATGATAGAACAGTAGGTTGTAAAGTCTGTATTTTAATGTGAGCCAGCTAATTAGTTATTGGTCCAATGTGATTTTTTTAATGCTGGCCAGTGAATGTATAATCTTTTGGGCACACACAAGAATGAATCGTCCAGGGACAAAGGTCCCTATGGCAGTACATCTTGCCTCCTGCCAGACTCAACAAGGGTGGGTGTGGTGTGGGTGCACATAAAGCCCAGTGCCTGCTGGGCTTCTAAATGAACACTCAGCTTCAGTACCAAAGTATCAAACATTTCCTTATTGCCATGAACAGGAAAATGTTAATGGATTTTCTGATTGCCTAAATATGAAAATGGGAACCCTGAAAATAAAAGGTGAATGTTGCAGTGAGCATAAGCATAAGAATAGGGACACTGCTACTTCCAAATATTGAACATATATATGGTGAACGTAACTTTTATGTTAGTATTTCAAAAATAAAGCATCTCAAAGATGTCGAGTCTATAAACTTTGCATTCTTCTTATACAAGCTAAAATCTAACAGTGTTATTTCATAGTACAACAATGTGGGAAGCACAGTTGAGTCGGAGAGCAACATCACCTCTCCATCCAATCCCTACAAATTTCTTCAGCATTTTAAGCTGTTATCAAACATGCCCATGTTTCAGGTTTCACCTTTAGCACCCTATCCTCTGCACCTCTGCTCTATGACTCAGGTACAATCACACAGTGTGGGAATAAACAACATCATCAGCAACAATGGCAGATGACAAGAAGTGCCAAAATGACACCTACACATGCAATGATTGATAAGCGTGACAAATGAACACAACATTCATTAACTCAGTAGCCAGCAATGTCTCTTCTGCCTAGGGGAAGATGAGTACAAACAGGAAAAGGGGAGGGAGAAGGTGGGTTGGGACTACAGGCATATAGAGGAGGAAACTAAGACAGAGAAAAAAGGGGGAGAAAATCTTCCTCCGGGGCTAAGCTGAGGTGGGTTTAAGGGATAACAGATTGACCAATTAAGCAGAAGGAGTCCTCAGAAAATTGGAGAGAGTCAGCTTGGTCCTTTCAATGAAGATTACTTTAATCTAGCACATGAAAAAAGAAGTTAAAACCAGAATTGCCTTTTTGTCAACTATTAAACCTTAACTGATAACATGACGTGTATTTGTGTGAGAGTGTTGCATAAATACATAGTGGAGAAAGAATATTTGCACAACAGTTCTATTATAGCATTTCAAAAGTATTATATGGAAATACATGACAGTGTCTTATATAAATTACATCCAAAACTTTAGTCAAATTAATATTCAACGCAAACATTTTTGATTTTCTTTTTAGCTCTTTAGTCTGTTGGAGACTATTGGCTTAGAATACACTAATGATGTTGTTGAGTAAGGTCTTATCACATGTATCTTATCTTTCCATGAATGTTGGCATATCTCACAGCATTTTTCATGAGAACTAAACATAAAGAAATTAAATATATTTTGGGAACCATAAAGTGTGTCAGTTTGCACAGTGTATGTTATACGAGTAAGAGTGTAAAAGTCCATGCTCAGGCGTTGATGGATTATTTTATAATGCTTAATGATCTGTAAATGATTAATTTACACAATTTATGTTTGCCCCTAAAAAGTTACATAAATAATAAACAGTAGATAGAATTCTTAACTAGGTAAATGTGTGACTCTTAGAGTCTTGAGGTGAGCTTCACTTGTGAAGACAGAGCGTCTGCACATCCTAGCATAAAGTATATGCAGTGTCAAGGTTTTAGATCTGCTGGTGATCAAATTAAGTATTCCAAGTTAAGGTGTTGCATTTGCATTTTTAGTTCAACCTGCAGATTTTTCCTTAGATTTGTTCTTCAGATTATATATTTCAAAATGTACTGTAAAGGTAGAAAAATTAAAATTCAGAAGGGGGACCTGGATAACTATAGAAGGGGTATGAATGTTTTTTGTACTATACAGGTTAAAATTACAAGATTGTGTGGAGAATTAGCTGTGTTCGAGTGGTTTGGATAAATACAACCAGCTGGGTTCAGTCTGGACAGGACGGTAGCAGAAGACTGGCCAGCTTATCTGTCTGCCCTCACACACCAGCAGGAAGAGAGAGAAGATGGTTCCCTAAGTGCACATTGTTTTGAATTGTGCCCAAACAATGCATATTGATAATGAAGTGCATCAATGGAGTATCTATTATCGATCACAAGACAACTGCTCTACCCACTAAGTCACAGATGCCACAGATAAGCACAAATCTACTTGTAAATCCCAAATTTCTGCTGAACACAAAAAATGCTTGGGTTTGTGTTTGAGGATGTTTTCTTCGTGAACTGCAGTTTTTCAGCTAGATACAACTATTTGGATCAAAGTCAAAACTTTTCTCTTTGCAAAATGTGCACATATTGTTTTGTCTCCTAGATGAATTGCCTTTATGAAAAACCGATCATCTCTTTTGTTTGACTTTTGTTGTCCCCTGGTAGAAGAGCAAGCATGCAGACTAACAAAAGGGGGAATGTTTTGTCATTTTAACCAGTTGTGCACAACCCTATTTTGGTAACTATGCAACCATCAAGAATAGTGCTTGATAAGCATCTGAACTAACATCTGAGGCTTTAAGCCAAAGCAAGTCAATTACTGATTAGACTATAAAGTAGCCAAAATTATATGTTAAAGTAGCAGCACTATGTAAAATTGATGTTTTTGAGCTTCACATCATGTTATAATGTTATTCCGTCCATGTTGCATTAATTCCTTCATGCATGTCTGATAAATCCTTTAATCTCCAATGGTAACCATTCAGCTGTGTAAAAGAAAACAATCAATGGAACCAAGCACCACCTTCGAGGCACAGCTCCTCCTCAGAGCTGCAGTTTTGGCGTTTCTGCCTCACAGAGCACAACCTGTCACTCTCAGCTCCTTCAGAATAGTGGCAGCAACAATTAGCAAACACCTGGTGGAACTGTATGTCTTCTGAGCTCAACATATGGACTACTTCTCAGTGCAACGTTGGTGAAAACGTGGTTAAAAGGTTAATAGAGGAGCGATGTTATGACTCCTGAAGATGGAGTGTTGGAAAGAGCAGAATCTTCTTAAAGAGACAAAAACCCAAGCTTTAGCTGTTAAATTACAAAGTAAATCTTTTTTAATCATATGGGATATTTACGGTATTTTTATAACAACTGAAAGTACCATTGTTACTTGATTGTGCTACAAAATGGCACTATGTGTACATAACATTGCCTCTCTAATACTTTTATGGCAGCAACATACATATTTGGTGTCTCCCTGTAAAGATGATATTTTGTATTTTAAATAATGGATATGCATATGATTTGATAATTCTACAGGAACAGCAGAAATTTGCATGACAATTAAATTTCATTGCTAACTTATGAATGTGCGACATGTTTAATGTAATAATGTGTATTACCTCAATAGGTGCAAGACTGTTATTTCCAACATAAAAAACTACATTGAAGTTTGACTGCTCTAGACTATTACCAGTCAACCCCCTGCAGTCAGCTGGCATCAATCATCCAGTTCTCTGTGTCAGAAACCTCTACTGTGTGTCAAAGAACTGACTGTTCAAAGTTATACAGTTTGATCTGAAGGACTATGCTGTTTAAGGGACAACTCTAAAAACCTAAAGCACAAGAACAGGATAAAAAGACAAATGACTGCAACAAACATGGTCTTAAAGAGATTCTAATACGAAACAGGATTCACTGGCACAACGGCTTTGTTTATATAAACTGAAAATAAAATACTGACAACACTGTAATTCAATGGGAAAAAGGCTAAATTATAATACGCCTATTTTATGAGAAACCATAACATGCTCCAATTTATATTTATCGCTGGAGTACCCTGCTTATCTGAGAGATAGCTCAATAATATTGACTTGCAGAAAATGAATTTACAGCATGATACTAATAGCATCTTTATCTAAGGCTGTAACAATTTATCTAGGACAGGGGTGGGCAATCCTGGTCCTTGAGGGGCGGTGTCCTACAACTCTTAGATGTCTCCCTGGTCCAACACACTTGAATCCAACAGCTGAATCACCTCAGCTGCAGTCAGGTTCTCCAGAGTCCTGCTAATGACCTCATTATTTGACTCAGGTGTGTTGAAGTAGAGATACATCTAAAAGTTGCAGGAGACCGACCCTCAAGGCCTGGAGTTGCTCACCCCTGATCTAGAATGCACCTATACTTTGTGGAAAAGAACATATGCATGTTTGCAGGGTCACATCTCACTTTATACAGTGACAATAATCAAAGACTGAAGTGCAAGTAAGATAAGAAGCACGTAGAGGCTAAAAGACAACACAAATAACAACATCGAGCTAATACAATCTGGAATGTAGAGCCAAAAGCAATCATCAGATCTCAACTTGAACTTAAAACATCAGCTGCTACTTAAACATATTTTGTATTATTTCTAAAGGAAATTGGTAGTGTTGTTGCCTTGCAACAAGAAGGTCCTGGTTTGATTCCCAGCATGGAGTCTTTTTGCATGGAGTTTGCATGTTCTCCCTGTGCCTGTGTGGGTTCTCTGCAGGTACTTTGGCTTCATCCCACAGTCCAAAATCATGACTGTCAAGTTGATTCTCCTCAGGTGTGGGTGTGTGCATGGATGACTGTTTATCCTGTCTGTCTCTGTGTTATCCTGCGATGGACTGAAGACCTGTCCAGGGTACTTCGCCTCTTGCCTGCTGACCGCGAGAGATAGGCACCAGCACCTCTCACAATTAGCATGTTTGATAAAGGATGAAACTTAAGCAAATGGCTAAACAGATTGCAAAATAAGTATATAGTTAAGTATGAAAGCAAATTCAGCAGTTTAAAGAGAAACATTGCACATAAGCCTCCAGAAGTCATGTTGATCTGAAATATGAGAGGACACCTAAAAATAAGCTGAATGGCAGGGACAATATGGATGACTAAATATAGCAATATTATCACAAAAGCACAGCAAAGACTGAGGCCAAACATATACAAAAGCAAGCAGCAAACTGTGACCTGATATCTGAACTGAAGCCTGACTGAGGAAACACGATTTACTGTTTACATCTTAATTAAACTGTCCAGAATGAGAAGCATAGACTGCGACAGGTCAGTGAGTCTTTGAAATGGAGAATGACTCAATTTATTAAGGGCCAGTCCTTTTCTGATGACGTATATTTAACTATGCTATGTACTTAAATTAACTACAAAATGCAAAAAGCAACTTGTGAAGCAGACAAAAACAAAACTGTGACACATGGATTTGACACGTGATTAAGTGCTCTGGTTTCAGTAATGGAACTAGTAAATAGCTTACAGAAGAACATCCATCAACATAGAGTAAACAGGGCTTGTTCAAGTTTGTTCTGTGTTCATGAAGGTACACAATACACTGCAATTGTCTCTAACTCTTGTACTTTATGCACTGTAATTACATTTCCATTATATCTGAAACAGTTTGAGATTTGTTCAGAAACAAACAAGATCCTCTGAGAAAAACTGCAAGTTCTCATTTATTCTGAATGACTGACAATGAAGTTAAGCGTGAATACAACTGCAAGAGCTGTGAATACAATGATCAAAACTGAATCTGTGTTTTGGCTATTTTTCCTCTTATTGGGTATAATCAAATGTCAGCACTGTGTTTTTTAAATTAATCAAAACTAAGAACTTCCACTGTTTTTTTTAACTAAATACATAAACCAACACCATGTACTTTGATGCACTTCTGTTGAATTTAATAAAAATCAAATAAGATTTAGGGACGGAAAACCAGATTTTTTTTCCTTAACCTGTTATGATTTTAATCTATCATTATTCTTTTATATTTTTAAGTCAAACAAAATTGGAAACTTCATAAAAAATTAAAAACTAGTATCAACAGTTATCTCAAAACAACAGGAACATTTTTAAAAAAGATAATAATCACCTTATTTTGTGGCTGCAGATTGTTTTCTACTTAAGCACAAAAAAATATTAATCCTGTTTTAAACACAATCAGAGATAAACACAATCTGGCACTTACAGATGTAGTTTGCGTTTCCTCCGCTAAAATAACCCAGTTTATGTTTCAACCAGCTTTTAATACAGTAAAATCATAATGCACCATCCCATGACTTAACTGCAGAAAACCCAATATGATCTCACAACATTCAATTACCATTTTATTTCAGTTTTAAAAAAGAAAAAAATAGGTAAAAAAACAGAATACAAACATAACTTGTATTACATTGATGGGTGATATTTTTCATCCTCATTTCATTTGAAAACAGACACCACAATGAGGAATAAGAAGTAATTTTCTGAACAAATGCAATTAAGTTATATTTGCACTGTCAAGAGAGATCACTGGTTTTACCAACATTCTTGTACTGAAACCAATTCTTTCTTTTTTTTTTTTTGGGATATTTGTAACACTTACCTTATGTGTCAAAACTAGATCCTTTATTCAACTCATTGTGGGAGAAAAGATGAACAGTGCACCCAGTGAGTTTTTGGTTTGCACTATAGAGCTCCCCCACTGAAGTGTAGGTACGGAAAACCTCCAAATGGAGGTGCTCAGGTGGAATTCTTATCAAATGCACATACTGCCTCAACTGACTCAATTTAATTCAGAGGAGCAGTGATTCTACTCCAACCTCAGGCCGTCCTACAGAGGAAGCTAATTTCAGGCAGATTCAGGAATCTGAGTTCTTTGGTCAGAATCCATATCTCAAGGCTAAAGATGAAAGTCAGAATCTAAACAGACTGTATGTTATCCAACTCCTGCTCTTTTCTAACCATGTTTTCACACCAGAAAAGTCCTTTGGTCCGCTTGTTTGTCCAGACAATAAGTGCACTTTATTTCTTTTTCGCTTGGTGTGGTTTGCTTTCACATTGTGCTTGTTTGTAAGTGGACTATGACTTTTCCAACAATGCCACAGAGGTGATGATCATTGCACCCATTGGAAAGAAATGATACAGCAGAGCACAGACCCAGAGAGAAAACAAACATTGAAGAACTTCTTGTTGCATTTCTGTTGTGCACATTTGTGCTATTCTTACAACTGGAATACCATTTGAAATGTCAAGAGCAGTTCATTAAAGATAAGTTTTGCGATGTGCTGTTTCTTATTTCGGAACAGTGTTGGGAAATGTGTAATGCTAGCTGAACGAGACAAGACGTTCTGCATGTTCTGACCCACAACATGCCGGCAGCAGTATCACTAATCAGAATATGGTAGATCAGGTATGATTTCAGCAAAATGATACAAGCAGCTGTAACATTAATGACACTAAGGAGCTCATTTTTACCACCATGTCCAGTAACAACGGCTCATGAAATCCAAAAGATGTTATTTCTTGTAGATGGTTTGGATAGAGGCAGGTCTGTATTCATGTAGGTTTGGACCACCTCAAAAAGTGGGCCTCGGTCCAGTTGTTGGGCCCACACCAGATTCGCTTGAGTGTATTCACAACGGAACAAAAGGTCCGGACCACCGGAGGACGTTAACTTTGGTTTGTTTTGAAGTGGACCAAATTTGCCAGCTGTGAATACACCCTAAATCACTAATGAACAAATTAAAATAATTGATCTCCTTCTCTGAAGCAGGAACCGATCCCTGACCTGCAGTGAGCAATCCACCCTGCTGCGCATACTAAAGGTCATGACTTGACGATGCCAACAGAACCAGATCATCAGGGTCTCCTAACTGTCTCATGAAGAGTTTCTAAAGTTCCCACATTAGACGCTGTTCTCTTCAGGATTGCACCTTCATATTCTTTTCACAAACAAAGAGCACAAAAAAGTCTATGACAAAGGACAGCCCAGTCTTGACTCGGAAAACGCAGAACTTTGTGCCAAAGACCCAGGCACGATTCACTGTTTGATTATTGAAGGATCAGACAAATGGCTCCTTTAAAGGAACCAAAGGACCCTATACGTCTGAAGCATCTTTTGCTAAATATCTCAGAAGACAAGGTCGTAAGCTTCTTCAGAACGGCAGGGGGCCTGTGAAATCAATCCCCCTTAACAATATCATGGGTTTAACATTTGGTCCACTGTTGCACGACCAGGATGACGTGCAAAAAAAGCAAAACTTTTCCTCTCAAATCCAAGGTTCAACAATTGGACAGATCCTCCTTCCCAGCACTCAGGGATAAGCTTTTTCAGGGAGGCTGATCCCTCAACAATTGGAACACACGTTTTGGGACTCTAACTTAAAATTCACCTCAATAAATCATGAGCTATAAAATAAGCATGTTTCTGTCCCCTTTTGCATCTTGATAATCAGTAGTTATTGACTCATTTTAAAACATCAATTCAAATTCACCTGCGACTAAATTTGCCCCTGGGTTTTTATTATTTGCCTCTCTGTGGTGGCGGGGTGCTCCTTGGTGACTGCTTGCCATTTCTTGTTAAGAGCAACATCAGAACTGGCCTCTCTTCCATTAGTGCAGATCATGAGAGAGAAACTGAGATCACGAGAGAGAAAAGCGAGCAATGAATCAGATTGTGTAGATGTTTGACAGAAAAGCAGAATGACAGGGAGGAAGAATGAACGACAAGGGAGAAAGAGAGAGGAAAAGGAGCGACAGGAGTGTGTGAGATAAGAGAATCAGACACAGGCATGATAGAGAGAACGACAGAGAGATAAAAAGGAATAGAATAGTGAGAGAAGTTGGGGGTGGCAACTCAGGAAGCTGCCTCCTCTACCCATTCTCAGGGTTTTCTTTTTTCACTACTCTGCCTTTGAGCTCTTGCTAGTGTCACATTAAGATCATCCATTTGAGAATCAGAGAGAGGTCTTTGATGTTCTTTGTGCATACACAAACAGGGGAATGGAGTGCTCCTATGACAATAGCCAACTCTACAGACATTTTATTTTACTGTTCTCAGTCTCTGGCCTGATAGGGACAATGTTACCATCAGAGGGAGTATCGCAAACTGGTGAATATTTTAATTTACCTGTTCCTATTTCATCACTGAATACATTAAAATAATTTTTTTACCCAGCCACACTTTGAAACACTGTGCTCAACTCCCTTTACTGTTGTTGTCTTTTTTAGCTGCTCAAATGGCACAGCAGGTGGAGAAAATAATGAAACTATCTGACAATGCAGGGATTTAACACACCAAGCAAACATACAGTTTTGGGCTGCAAGCAAAATAAATAGTTGAGAAGTTCATGAATGTATAAGCATATGTATTAGTGGGTGGAAATGTTCTTTGAGTCTCCAAAGTGTTCACTAATATGATTATCTTAATAGCAATATTTTAGATGCTTAAATTTTAAATACATTTTAAATGTTCAGAGCTACAAGTAAAAGCAGAAATTAAGTTGTAAGTATTTTGAAATGTTAACAGACTAATGACATTCAAAATTTCAGAGTACTCCAGGTTAGGTGATGCTAACCCCTGGACTCCTGCAATGTTTATTCATTTCACAAAAAAAGACATAAAAAGGATTGTATGTTTTTAATCCTATGAGCCAATGTAGAAAGTCAAGCACATCTGTCTTCTAGAATTGTCAAAACACTTGACATTCCTTTTTAAGTAACTTAATGGACTTGTTTTCACCACGTCTAGCGATTCACACACACACACCTTCACACCCCTAGCCTCTCTTGCAGCAGCTCACCTGAACAATCACAGCTTAAAATGAAACATAAGAACATGCGCTGGATGTTTAAAACTACAACAGCGCAACTTGACCCTGATTAGTTGAAAAGAAAAAATGTTACTTGGAGGTAGTTTACTCAAGGGGCTACAAACAGGGAAAGCCAAATGATGACACAAAGCAAAGATGTAAGCTGTGACCATTATTGAAAGAGGAGTAGCATTACGAACTTGGTGAATAATGAATTACTGTTATTTGTTAAAACATTAGCAGCTGGTTACAAGCCCAATAATGAGTCCTTTCCTCAAGCAGATCCAAATATTTGGCAGCTTGTTTCATTATGATGAACATACGAGGCGCTCAAAGTGTTAAAGGTACAAGACAGTGAAAAGCTGCTTTCATGAGAAAGAACATGCTATGCATCATAAACAAATGGTGTCAAAAAAACTCAAACTAGATTGAAAGTGACAGAAGACAATGAGAAACACAATGCAGTGTGTTAACTGACACTGTTTTAGTTTATATTAACACATTTGCATTAATATGAACCTTGTCTACGCTGCTACAAAATCCATTTTTTCCATTTCCATTTAAAAATACAAGGTACACTCAAGTCTTATCTTGTGTTCTGTTTTACAAGAAAGACTTAAATAAGTTATTTTGATAAAGTCATGTTTGATTAACTGATGATCTCCAGATCTTGGTGAATTGCAGGAACCTCCTCATCTCTATATCACACCACCAAAACAGGAAGAAGGCTAACACTTGCAGGTATTGACTGTCACAGCTCTGTCACAGTCTTGCTTGGTGGTACATCACACAATCCTATATTGCTTTATTAATCCCAAAAGGGAATATAGACACAGGAGTTCTCATAGTTTAAGCTTTTTGATAAAATAATCACAGGTAAGAACTGTAAGCAGGAAGGACCTCTTGTGGTTGTTTGTGCTGTGCCTCCTTTGACTGAATTAATTTTTTTCTAAGTGGTGAACAGTAACTTCTGTTTACATTTGTACACATAAAAACTGCATTTTTGGTGAGAAAATGTTTATGTTGAGACTTTTAAAACTCTACTTGTGATGTATTAATGTAGACTAGACATCCAAGGGTTTCATAATTAAAATTAATTACAATATGGATGTGCACACTATTGCTTTGTGGCTGAGAGAAAAGGGTAAGCAGTGTAAAAGTAAGCACAAACTACACTTGTTTGAGAGAATACTCTAGTCAATGTTTAAATTTTCTGTTTCAGAACTGAAATTTTGTAGCATGGGCTAACAAATCCAATATGCTTGCAATTACCCACTGTAGATGAATTCTGTCTTAGTCAGCACATGCCTATGATGGTCTGAAGGAAGATTATTTTCATAACTAGACTTCTGCAAATACTTTTTACATTTATCTGAATCTCTGTGTGGAAAAAAAAGAAAATTGCTTTCAAGCACTTTATATGAGTAGGAAAACATTAAAGGAATCAATGTCAATAGGAGGACTTTTTGCTCTGGTGTCTGCTTAAACAGCAAAACTATTACTGATCATCTCTATTCCACTTTATTTCAGTGAGTCAGAAATTCGCATTAATGCTCTAGAGATGCATGCATTTAATCTGATTTCAATTCAGTGGAGTGCTGCGAGTAATATCAGCTCTCATGTCTCAATATACCTTTCCTTGAAACAAGAATTTTCGAACAAATTTAAAGCTTCTACATTTTTCAGCTAAATTCCCTTGGATACTTTGAGAATCTGCAGTTCAGATGTGGGATGCAGATTCTCCGACAGAGTGAGTTACGTTGGGTCGAAAGATCAAGTTAAGTAGCTTGTGCTGTCGGGTGTTATGAGACTGTTCACAAACTCTAAGAGTCAGGGCTGCAGGGGTGATGTTCAGAGCATTGATTTTGTGCAGAGCCACAATGACAGAAAGCTGAGGATAACACCTGTCTCAGCAGTGACCACTTTACACCTGGTGGTTTTTACAGACTTTCATCAGTGGCAGCAGGGATCTGCTGCTGATGGAAGAGAATCTGACACAAAGTGCTCAAAGTTTGTTTCTGTATTGCTTTACAGAAAAAGCTATTTCTGTTTCATTAATCACGATGGAGAATTACAATCACTATTACAAACTCTCTACGGTACTATGATTTTGTACATTAAAAACTCCTTTTGTGCTTTACCTCTGCTCCATTGTTTCTTGTTTTTCATTTTTACCTTTGATGTTAAGTATCAGGCTGTGTCCTGTGTGGACCTGTGATTCCCTTTGATTTTGCTGATAAATAACCTCAATCAGCACTGAAATGACTGCCATGTAAGAGACGGATGACTAATCCCAGGAGAAGTGCTGTGAGGCTCCTGCATTTTCCAGCTGAACTCAGTGAACCTAAACCTGGTTTCAAAATAAAGATCAAACCTACCAGTTACATGTTTCCACTAAATAATACCACCTCCTCATTGGGTAATGTTCCTGCTACATTATGAACTGTTTGCATTTTAGTACATTTTAATTCAAAACATAACATTTGTATCAGTTATTAAATCCAAAAGGTGAAACTGAGATTATACATATTTATTACACACAGCAATGTTTTCTGTGTTTTTCTGTTAATTTTCATAATTATGGTTTACAGCTAATGAAAACCCAGAATTTGGTTACAAATTTGTTTATTACAGAAGTGTCATTCCAATAGAAAAATATGTCCATATCCAGAGGTGTGTATGCACTCTGTACTTGGTAGGGGCTCTTTTACATTAATTTCTACATAAATGCAGTAATGGCAAGGAGGAATAAAGGAACCCCATGTTGCTATACCGGCGATATTTAGCTCATCTGCATTGTTGGGTCTGCTTTCTCTTATCTTCCTCTTGAAAATTCTCCATAGATTTTGCCAGGGTTTATACAACGTCTTGCCAATGAAACACTGAGATACCATGGTCATTAAACCATTAGGCAACACAATCCTTCAGGCAGTGTGCTGCCTAAAGCAGCAACACACTGCTAAGTTCTGGAGGAAAATGAAATGAATGAAGATTGTCAGTCGAGGGAAGCATAAAGTGTTCTAAAATGTTCTAATAGATGCTGTGTTGTCTTTGGATCATCATTAGCAGATGACATGGCATCACAGAGTTTTACTGACTGTGAAAACGTAACTCTGGATTTCAGGAAACTTTGGACCTGGATTCTACCTCTCTACATTAAACTACTGACACGGCTTTGCTTCACAATCCAGTCAAAACTGTGGTTATCCCTGGAGCTTTTTTAACATATTTGTTTTCCTTCCAGATAACTTTCTATTAATTTGTTTTAATATAGTGATGTGTGAACAACCAACTTTCTTAGCTTGACTCACTGTGGCTTACACTGCTTTTGGAGGTTATTAATGACTGCTGAAAACCTTTGTAGTCAACATTCTTCCTCATCAATCAAATCAATCAAATTTTATTTGTCCATCACACTGCAACAGTGACTACTGAACCAAAGTGCTTTCCTTTAATGCTGTAATAGAAATAGAAGATAAAAAAGGTGAAAACAAGACAAAGTGACAAGATTGGCTAAACTTTCTAATTAGGACTGCTGAAATAAGTGCACATTTTAATTGCATTCAAGTGTATTGATATGCACTTCTAGATTACAAAACTAATCATTTTGCAATAAAATACTTTTATTTAGGTTTCTTGACATGATTTTCTCCTTATTTTTGAATGCTGACTTCCAAATTAATAAGAGAAAAAATATCCAAACCCTCTTACATGCCTCCGCTAGAGAACGTTGCTATCAAACCTTTACTACTGAAGTCTAGAATAACATTCATCGCGGACTAAGCACTACATGACACAAATAAAAGCTAAATCTCCAGTTCTGTCAAAAAAGCATGAAGTAAAAGATGTAAAGGAAAGTCTGGTGAAAGATATAATTCAAGTATCCAGGAAAAATTGCAGTGAGAAATTATTGCTGTATTTTTGTTTCAATTCACAATAGAGTAAATAACTGCACAAGAGTGCCTCACATACTTAAGATTTTTTTCTCCATATCTGCTGTGCGGTGCTTTGTTGTAAAAATCTTCAAACTAACACATTGTACTGTTGTTTTGAAAATTTTTGCAGTCTGTTTTGCGGTGTTAATAAATATTTCTTTTCTTATATTTGTGCAATGTAAGCCCAGGGAAGCACAGATGTTCTTGCAGCATGGCTTCTGATGTTTTGGCCCCTTTTGAACTCAAAGCTTTGAAAATTATGAAAGGATTGACTCCCAGACATTTTTTAAAACAAATCTGAGCCACACTACTTAACCTTGATTTTATCAGGTATAACCTTTGCAGTCATGTGCATAATTGTGATGTCATTACACAAAAGTTAATTTTAGCTTTCAGATGGTGTTTTTATCCATTACACATGCAGATGAAGACTTTCAAAGCAGACACCCACACAGATTCTGCAACCACAGCAGACAACAAATTTGAAAAAAATAAAAAATAAATAAAACATTTAAGCTTAACTGCTAGTATGTCCTTATCCAGCGGCTGCTTTGGATTAGCTCGGTTTGCAATAAATATAAAGAAAGCACTTGGGAGCCAATACTTTCAGGCCTCTGTCGCTTCCACCACTCCACTCAGCCAAGAACAAGCGGAATGACAACTTACGAATAAGAGGCACGCTGGCGTTGGCCCTCCCCAGTTTGTTGATGGCGACGCACGTGTAGTTCCCGTAACGATCCTCTGTCATGTTGGTCACTGTGAGGACTGATCTGGAGCTGAGGCTCTTGATGTCAATACCGTGTCCTCTAATGATCCTGAAAAGACCAATGTAAATGTGACAAATGAGGCTTTGATTTCTCACCTGCTACAAAAAGCTTGGAGTAGGAAAAGAGAAAAGAATGGAGCAAATGTCATCTCAAGTGGATCTCCGTCATTACCACGCTCTTCAGCGCATCTATTTATTTCATCGTGTCTGCTTTGGAGAGAGGCTTTTTGAAGGACTGAGACAAGAGTGGAAAGAACCGGAGGAGAAGCAGCGGGGTGCATCTTGACATTTTACTCGTTTTTGTTGCAGGTGCACATGATTATAGCAAGTAGTTACAACGAGATATGTACATGTAATGTATAAGAAAATAACTTATTTCCTCACTGTGTGATATTTAACTAGGCTAATTATTTACTATTTCTATTTGATGAAAGAAAGAAAGAAATAAAGAAAGAGACAGTCTTTCAGCTAATTTTTGTCTTGAAGGACATAAATTCTAACTCTAACTCTTGTGATTGTCTTGTGAACAGATTTGGGTCAAACACTTTGAGGCTCCTTCCACAAGCTTCTCTCAACAGTTTGCTGAAGTTTTAGTCAATCCCTCCTGAAGTGAGTGAGGTATGAAGGCTGCCTTGCTCACACACATTTTCACCTCTGCTTTAACAACTTCATTTTTACTTCAAATGTAACAGTAGACTAACAGACATTCCTCCCAAACTTAACACAGAGTGTAAGGAAAGTTATAAAGGAAAAAAAAAAGAAATTGGTCTTAGCAAATAGAAATATTCCTGTTAATTGTGGCATAGAATAGAATGGAAAAAAGTTTACTTAGATTTACTGTGAGAAAGAGAAGAAAAATTAAGACTATGTCATTTTATGTAGCGTTTGTAAGTATCTGGCTTCAACAGCTGGATTCCAGGTGTTTGTACTTTGATGGTGATAATCTTTAACAGTCTGGAAAGATTAAAGGTGACTCCATCAAGGCATGTGCTACTGATTTTAATTTGATTATTTTTGTTCATTTTGTTGTTAACTTCTTCCAAACTCTGAAAATCCTCCAGACTTTGCCTTCACTATGACCTCCCTGGAGCTATGGCTTGGCTCAAGCAGGTTTGTAAGGCATTCTGAGCCAAAACTCTACGTGTGACCTTGTTTCCAACAATGCCCTCAAAATTTGTTGTTGCCTCACTGCTTGCGACCTCTTCAAAGTTTACCTTGACACTCTCTGAAAATCTCAGCATGTGTTTCACACCATTACTAGCTTAACATCAGACCAGTCAATGCTTCCTCCTGTCATGGTGAAAGAAAGCTCCCCACACTCACAGATGTACACCCAAACACTCGCCCACTTCCCCTCAAATAATGAAAGCAATGACACAAGAGAAACGTTTACTTGTCAAAACTGTCACAATAAGTCTGATGCAGACAAACTAAAAGGAAAGCTGCACAAAGCGGAGCTAAAACACAGCTTTTACTTCATGTGCACAATGAACGTGCCTCAGACCTCTCACTATTGCTCTGGTTGTGATTACAAGTGGAAGAAGAAATCACAATTTAGCCATGTGAAAAGTCACAGAAGGAACGAGTCCTTGATTTAAGAAAAGACCAGAATTATGCCAACTTGCCTCCTTAGCAATTTGAATAAACTGAATCCACCCCATAATTACAATTAGCACAGTGTGAGCCGATGACTGAAATTGTGCACACCAGGAGTGGGTAAATGATGGGTAATGGGTATAATTGGATTTTTAAATTCAAGAACTAACACTTGAATCTAGACTGATTGATGTATGTGTCACAAATGAGTTAAGCCAGTTGCCTGCAAATATTTTATCAGAATAAAAGGTAAGAAAAAGCTACAAGTGACTCCTGCTGGAGTGTTTTTTGTGGGATCTCCCCAGAGGCATGAGGAATGGGATGATAAAGAAAAGCACTATTTTTGGGAAACAAACAAAACAAAGAAAACAAGTGCAAAAAAAAAAAGAAAAAAAAAACTGAAGTCAGATTTCCCACAGGGAAAGTGGGAGCAACTCTGACTACTCCCAGTTGTGTCTTCATTCGCTGACTTCACATTTCAATATAGCCAGTCATTGCATCCACGATAGTAAGCTGTGGTGGACGTATGTTTATTTTACATGCATGTAAAAGTGTGTCTAAAATCAATGTTAAATGTTTTGCCTCAATACTAACATGAACAAATTAAAAGGGGTTTATGTTTATTTAAACATTAAAAAATTAAACATCGATAAATTGTAGCACAGAGTAAAACCTTTAGTTTGACACTATATAATGCTGGAGCTTAGTACTATGAAAGTCACATCCAGAGCACATGTAGGAGAGTGATGCAACTACATTTTTGTGAAGTGACAGAACAAACAATCAAACAACACTTACCTTTTCTCACCCTTGTACCACTCAAAGGTTGGAGAAGGCACAGCAGCAGCTTCGCACCGCAGCAGTGCTGTGCGTCCCAAACCAACTCCGTGGCTTTTCATTTCATGGATGTCCGGTGGAACTAGAGAAAAAGATTACAGGCAATTTTTGAAAAAAAAAGGAGACATTTATTTTCTATTGTCTGAATAAGAATAGCATCACGTACATACGGTGCTTTAAATTTCATGACGTCTAACATTCTGGTTTCTGAACATTTTCTATAGGACATACTGAATGCTCAGGGTCAACAGATGCTGAATTGAGAAGAACGGCTTCCTTGCCTTGGAGTAAAGGGAAATAAAAAGAATTGCACAGCATGGTGATAAATGGCTTAATGGAAGTTCAAAGACTGGCTGGTAGAGGCAGGTTCTTTGAATGCCAAATGAGATTTCTTTCATGTACTGAAATGTGGTGTAAATCTCTTTGCCAATGTCATGAAGGCAGCTCTGCATACGGGCAGTTTCCAAAGCAACGCCATCCTTCAGTACTTTATGTATTCACACAGCATTCAAACAACAATACCTTTAAAGCATTTAAGGCATTGATGTTATGTGAATTAAAAAAAAAAACAAAAACATTTTTGTTAAATGTATAACACAGTTAGTGAAAATACAAAAACAAAACAATTTTAGAATAGTAATAAAGGTTTCACTTTAGAGTTTCTTTATTATTATTATTGTACATTACTATTGGGCTAAATTGACTAGTTTAAATAAAAATGGAAATGGTCATGTAAATATATTCATACATTGTGCTTTTTGTTTTTTTTTTACATTACTTTGTGCTACATTCACAAGCCAGAATATTACAGACTGAGTGAACAGGGAGCTAAAGTTTTTCCAAAAGATCCAAAATTGCATTACGGTCTGGGCTGACTTTGAGCCCTCCTGCCCAAGCAGATGCAGAGACATTAAAACAATTAAAATAAGTAGATAAATAAATAAAGTTTCTTTGTGCCATCCATCCAATTTTCTGCCTGGGAGTATATGCCACAGAAAAAGTTTACACTCGTAGGGTCACTCCTTTATTCATCAGTAAAATACCCAGTTGTGTTTGATATGAGAGAGAGACTATATAAAACCCTGACAATGAGCCTTTCAGAATGACCTGATTGTCAGCGATGCGCTCTGTGCGAAGTGGAACAGGCTTGGCTAAATGCCTGAAAACCTCTCCTTTCAATTGGATCTGGAGATGTTCCTGATGGATGACCTCTGCTTGGGCTGCAGCAGCTTCCCCACACAGCAACAAAATGCCAACTCCCATCAAATTACACCAACTGCAGACAACAGCAAATTTATCTGATAGGCAGTCATGGTTTGGGTGTGTGCACATGTAATATGTGTTAGAGATAGACCTGGTTTTAATTAAAAGAAAGCAATATGGAGACAGTGTGTGAGCAATATTTTAGTAAGCCTGAGAGTCAGGACAGATAAATGAGGTAAGATCCAACAGATCTGTGCAAAAAAAGCGTGAGAAGGAATTTGTACTTATTGTGTATATTAATGCATAACAAAGTGACAGCATGCTTTGGGATGATGGATGCCCTTTGACCACCTTTCCTTCGCATCCTAATGAGTGCATTCCCATGCCTGGTCTGTGGAGGTTTTTTCACCTTTTTATATTTGTGTCAAATTATACAGCTATTTCCTTTTACTTCTTTGGCTCAGCTGTACAATGCCAAGAGTGTCTTAAGCAATAGGTAATGCTTAAGGTTTTTGTGTTCATTTATTACTGTGTAAAATGTTGGACACCATGCAAGAGAGGTTGAAGAAGGCGTTAGGGCAAAACTGTCTGTGTCTATGCTTGGATATTAAGTAAAACTATTAACAGTTTTTCATTTCATAAATCTGACAGGTTTGTTCAAACTTTCAGAATTTCATTGTATTTTTCAGAAAAAATAAGCATCATTGACAATAAAAACAGGAAAAGTTAAAGACTCCACCAGCAGTTTTAAGGAAGAGTAGTTTCTGCCTACACATAATCCAATTGATGCGATAAGCATTTAGATAAAGGAGGTCTGAATGATATTTAAAGCAAAGGAATAAAACAGGGAGCTAAAAAAATTGCCACCAAATTCAACAGCCTCAGAAATACATGGCAATAACAACTGTGACAAAATCAATGCAGCGTGCTGACCGACAGCGGCTTAGCGAGTCCTCGTAATCCTCCATTGGTGTCATTGTGCGACATCATTGATTATCTGAAGGCTCTCAAAGTGTCAGGGTGACCTAGCTGTCATCCTGTACAGTTACCAGGACAGTGAACACTGCGGCTCAGCCAGGTGAGTCAATACTCGAAACCTCACACCTAAAATGCTTTAACAAATACATATTAGTAATTCTTAGTAACAATAAGTAGAGAAAATCCCAATTGTTTTCTAAACCATGCACAACTTATGCACTGACTCATTTCACTTCTATTTACAACCAATTATTTGTTAAGACAAACAGTGATTTCTATTTTCTCAATAGAAAAAAAAAAAAATTTCTATTTATGGTTAATTTGGTTTACTCTTCTCAATGAGAAGTTGTTAAAATCCTGACAAGCAAATTAGAGTGAGCCGACAAAAGGGATTAGCAAAGAGAAAGTCCTATACAGAGCGGTAGGCACTCCAGGTGTTTATCCGCTACACAATACAATGAGGAGATGTCTGATGACTTTCCAAATCCTTCTGCAGCATGACAATATCCCCAAACAGAACCATCAGACTCAACAATGATTTTAACAATCTAAATAAAATGTACAAGGAGAATTTATGACATTTCTTGGCATAAAGGTATCTTTTTGAATGAGTAAAGGAAAATGTATTTCACCCAATTTGAGTTAAATTGGATCAAATACAAATTTAGCTCAAATTAGTATTCATAGGTCTGCCTAAAAAAACAACAACAAAAAAAAAATAAAAAAACAATCATCCCAGTTCTAAAGTTCATACACTGGCTCTCTATAGCTCAGAGAACAGACTTTGCGATAGACATTAACTTATAAATTACTGAATGGCTTAGCATCAATATACATTAAAGGCATGTACTTTTCAAAACTTAATTTAATAAAAATATTACCCTTTATGCTCCTTAGTACCAAACAGCCCTTATTAATTATTATTAAGATTTCAGAAATAGCAGCAAATCTTTTTGTTTATAACTCAATATTAATTTAATACACAAGATTAGATTAGATTAAAGCTTTAAAGTTCGTTTTTTTCAAATAAAACCCTCACTTAATTAATCAGAATTGAAGCTACAACTTGAAACTATTTCTGCACAGCTCTTTGGATGAGATGTAGGTTTAGAATAACATCACACTACCCACAATAAAAATAAACATAATAATAATGTCAAAGCATTTTGACATTATGCTTTGTGTCTTAAATGTTTATCTGGTCTGATAATAATGTATTATCTTGCTTATAAAAGACAACAAAAAGACAAGGTATTTCTTGCAGTAGTGTAAGCGAAAAAAAAATAAAATGATGCAAGGTTCTTGCATTATATTGCCTATCTCAAGGTCTAGTTTAAAATATCTGCAGCAAATAAGCAGAGTTAAAAAAATAAATAAATAAAAAAATAAAAACTATTACAGCACTGAAAGTAGAAAAAACTCCAGACACCTTTGCAGGTGGTCCAGAAGGCCATTGGTTTCATGCATATCAATAATATCACATCCTTTCAATTTGGAACTTGGCACTGGATTCTGTTATGACGGATCACAGCCATAAAATCTAGTCAAATCCAATAATTCCAATTTTAACTTGCTGGCATGTCTTATATCATCATATATTGTGCGAAACACCAGGAGGTTTTGAGGAGAATGCAAAGTAGTGCACTAAAAATCATAAAAATTCAATAATCCAGGTAATTTAGTACCTACAGAATGCTGAGGTAGCGCTGTAAATCATACCTGCAGTTGTAGTGACTCTACCAGATGGGGGTGAAGGGTTGGGTCCAGGAATAGCACGGGCATAGCAGAAAAATGAGCACATGCGAAGCCCTCAGGGGTGACAAATGGCCAGTTGTGGGCTGATCACAAACTGACTTCAGCTGCACCTGTTTTATACAAAGCTTGTCAACACGACAAAGATTATGCCCCGCATGTCTCTACAAGATTTATGATCAAGATTTACTCACTAGCATGCAATTGTTTACCAAGCAAACTCAGAAAACGGATGATTATTAATTAATATCCAACATCTAGAGTCAGATTTGAAAAAAAAAGAAAAAGTTTTTTTCAGCAATTAAGAAATAGACTCATCAGTGCATGACTTGTCAGCATACACACAGAGACAGTGTTCCCTACTACCATCTGTAGGCTTCGTTGTCCAGCTTATTTGTCAGTCTGCTGCCAGGATTTATTAATTCATTAAGTTTTCAATTCAAAACAGCAAGCAAACAATGTGCTCCTGCTTTTCATACAATGCATGGCTTAAAAATAACCAGCTTAATGTGCCATTCTGTTTGGGCCAACAGAAGGGATTTAGTCCATTGTCTGTATTTAACACTAAATAGTCCAATGTGTAAAACTTCCTGACAAATTACCTTTCTCTTTAAATGTCCTAACCTGGCAGCTAAACTGCCAGGTGGGACTGGAGGGATGGCAGTGTGAGTGACAAGAAAAAGCAAGTTAAATGCACTAAGTAGACTGGCAGACTCAACAACCTATATTCTTCACAAATGTGCCAGCACACAACACCAAGCAATCCACCCCCACAACACAACTGTTAAGCAAGGGATAACTATCAGACCACATCCACTACTGAGTCTCGACAATTATTCAAAGATCCCACTGGACAAGTTGTCTCAACCACCTATACCCCAAACCTGAGTCACTAGGTGGGATCCTGCACTGAGCCAAACCCCCTGTATAACTACCACTCGCACCATAGAAGAGTTAGTTATAGAGTCATGTATAAATGTACATGGTGTAGCCTGTAGCCAAGAGTTTTTTTTTTAAAAAGCTCGGACATTGAAATACAATGAGGAATAAAACTCAGACTTTTACTTAAACTTGTGCTTTTAAAGATATTTGATTTTTGCCAACTACTTCAGCTTTAAAATCAGTCAATAAAACTAAAGATGAAGCATAGAAACAAAGTTGATGTGTGCCAATAAATTCTGATGTGATACTAGCTAGAACATTTATTCTGCGGAAGATCAAGGTTTCACTCATTTATTCATGCCCCTCGTGTAGCATGGAATCCAAATAGCAATCAAGACGAGAGCTTTGGAGAGATGTAGAGAGATGGATTTACATCCAAACAGCTTGAGGGCACTGGCTTTAACTCTACTTAGGATTGGATCAGAAACCAATTCTAGGAAGCCTTCTCTTTTGAATTGTAAGCCTGAGTATTTGACAAATGCTCAACAGAGACTTTGTGTCTTACTTTAAAACACTCTCAACACCCAATTTCATTGAGCCATGGAAGGAACTTCTACCTTTGATCCAACCTTACAAGCCAACACTGCACACACACACACACACACACACCTGCACGCACGCAACAGTCAGAGCATGCATTTGTCACATGCAAATGAAGAGCTATGCAGCTATTAGTCCATAATGACTGACAGTGAAATACTATCCAAGCACACCCACACTCCACTAATAGTTGTTTACTTTGTCATCATAACTTGACATTGTAATATTGGATGGCCATGCTAGGCAAACAGGTCTGGCTGCTTATTTATGTGAGTCTGTCATGACTTCCCAGTACAACTCTTTCTGTGGAGTCAGAAGTGCATGCTGGGGGACCATCCACACCAGCAATGTCTGCGTCACAACCAGCACACATGACAAGAGAACTACAATGAAAGGCAAGATGGGAACAAACAAAAGAGAAAGTAATGTTCAGAATGACTAATTTTCAGTGAACACTGCAGGCTTATTTTTTGCAAACCCTCCACAGAGGTATAGCTTGAAAGGCTTACAACAGATCTAATATGCATCCTCATTATTATTTAAAATGTTTATACTTTTGTTGGGAAATTACTGTAAGCAAGGAAAAGAACTGTCCTTAAAAAATAAAAAGACAAAAAAGTGGTGGTGAAAGTGCGAGCAGAATTCACAGCTGCAGGGTGCTTGGGGGAGGCAGGAGGCGTAAAAATGGCTGGCAAACTTTGAACCAAGTAGGGTACAGCTTGCAAGGCAAGTGAAACTGTGCCATGAAGTAAAAAGGTTTAAGTCTATCTGTGCAAAGTTAAACCCCTAACCCATAATTAAAAAAAACAAAGAGAAAGAGTTGTGTAGACACTTTTAGTGTGCATAAAAACAGCATAGATAAAAGAATGTAAAACAAAGAGTGACAGTGTGTCGGAGGAACCCAATTAAAACTTTAGAGGGTGCATGCATACACAATGTGTATGTGCAAAACACATATGCAGTCTTTTCTAACACACTAACTCGTGCTTATAAAGAAAATCAGCGCACTGCTTCCATTCTTCAGAACATCAGCATACCTATATGTTCTTTAAGTGATTTAAGTCTGATATGGTGAAGCAGATCATCATGAAAAGAAAAAAGGATTTAATATAAAACAAAACAGACATTGGATCAACTTATTTCTTTTACATTGTGGTCATAGCATGTTTCAGCCCTGATTCATATTCTATCAATGTAAATAAATAATTAGTCTCAGATTATACCATAAAGTTGTTAACCTATAATATGGAAACATCTTCTGGAGGCAAAATTATTCTGGATATCAAAAACAAGATCTTTTAAATAAAAAAAAAATTACAAATAGCATATAAAACAACCTGAATGTCTTCCTGCAGCAGGTATTTGTTGGATAAGTTTTTGATTGTGGAGCACTCCAGAAATAAATTCATATGAAAAGAAGTATTTTTGAGAGTTTATGCACAAAAATATGAATCCCATTAGAAATATCACATGTTGACCACGTGCGTTTTGAATTCATCCATGTTTCCTTTTAACTGTCTGTCCTTCTGTATTCCAAACAATTGTTTCTTTTTTTTTTTTCTTCTGTGAATCAGCACACAACCTTCAGCTGCTTCAGCAGAATCTGGGGAGAAACACTTCAAAAGCCTCGTCACAGATCGCATGTGGATTTTGGACAATATGTGCCATGTTACATTTGACAGCCAATGAGAGGACAGAATCTATTCTTTTTTCTCTCTGCCGCATTCCTTAAAATAGAGAGGAGGGGAAAAAAATATAATTCTACATAAAATGCGGATCCTTCCTTCTTAAAGGTTTCACACGCGTAATCATTCTAATAAAAATAAATTTTCTGAAGTTTTCTTGATCTGGGAAAACATCTGAAACATCCAGCCCTTCAGAACTAACATCGGACATCACTGCTGTAGAGAGTCATTCAGGACGCCATCAGTGTGGGAGTAGTTAATATCACTGCCGAAAAAAGTCCAGCGAGGGCACTCTAAAGATACTTGAAGGATAGATCTACATGTTTCTGAAAGGTCAGGCTTGAAGTGTTCATGGTCACCATCCTCTAAATAGCAAAGCTGCTCAACCACTAAGGAGCACATCAGGAAATACTGACAACACAGAGCTTTTCAAAAAGTCAAATATTAAACAGATAACATGCCCCGGATGTTAGAAGTTAAAACTGATATCTTTAAGGGTCATGGGGGAAATCTGGTAATAATGCTTCAGTTGCATTCTGTCCAGCATTTTACAAAACAATCTCACAATCCTTAAAAACAACCTTTCTAAAGTATTGATGTCCACAGCAAAGATGTCTGAAGTCAATAAAAATAAAATTATCTTTTAACGCTGCTCTTCATGACTTGCCTTTTTCTCGAGATATAAATATTAAACGACACAAAGGCCTTTTTCTCAGTCTTCAAAATGGAAAAAAACAAGAGTACCAGAAGTCACCAGATGTGTTTTGTTCCTCAGGCATCACTTAAAAAAGCTTCTCTTTTAACATTGTCCATATCAGAGCAATAATAAAAATTGCTAAAGAAAGAATGAAAAAGAAAAAAAAAACAAAGCCCAAAGACACTTGTCACCACTTGTTTGATGCTAGAGTTGCACTGGTATCAAACAGGTGCACTAGGACTGGAATAAAGAGCGACATCTTGGGGTCACTTACTTCCCAGAACAATACTTTATTGTAATGCTTTTGTACACATCTTTACAACAGCTGCCAAGAAACAACTCCTGAATACATGATGAGTAATTGGAGATTACTGCAATCTTTTGTTTCAAGATGATCATTGCCTCATTTGTAAGCTTCCACAGGCTGTTTCGGTGAGCTGTGTAAGAAGTTTGTTCCAACATAGCTTTTATTCAGTTTTTGTGAAAACTAATGGGAATTTTAGCCCTTTGTTTGTAAGTTAGCTGTCTCTTTTGTTATTACTTCGGTAAGCTAATTTACTCTAAACTCACTGAGCTGATTTAATTTTCTGCATTTCCATTTGATCAATTTGTGTTTCAGAAACTGTGAACGAAATAAAGCCAATTCCCTTTTCTTTCACACTTTTAAGCATCTCTGTCAAATTAAGCATAAAAATGATGCTTTTTCTGTACTTCTGCTTCATCATACCTCTTAATTTGTGGCTCAAACAACACTTTAAATGTACAGAATTAATTAAGGGAACATCATTTCTTTATATTCATGTGCAACAATGTGGCTCTAAATATAGCTTGTGCTCTCATGCAAATTCATGAGATTTATTAACAAAATATATGAATAAACAGCTTCATAAATATACAGAGAATAATTCATATGTGCTGCTCGTATGCAAATTTAGGGCTTCATACATTATTAGTTATCAAACTACAGTCTGTTTTATGTATCTGGATACAGTTGTGAGGAGTGTCCGAGCTATTGTATCATTTTCCTCTTCTGGCAACTCATCTGTGACAGTTTTGTGAATACTACATGAGCGTACAAATAAGATCAGAGCAGGTGGTGTGCATGCAAATACAATCCACAACAAAAAGGGCATAAAATGAAGGAAAAGACAGATTGACGTCTCAGTTGTTTTTACTTGTGGGAAGAAAAATAAATAAATAAATAAATAAAAACACAAAGAAATTTTTGTGCACACTGTCAAATTCACCTTGCAACATAATCTTGTAGAACAGGAGACTTATCCGTGTGCAAGGAAGAACCTTGTAAACTGCTTAGCAAGGTCAGACACCTCTGATTTCTCATCTTGAAAGAGAAACAGATTGCTGTTAATGTTTTATCTACACAGTTAGTGATGAGTGCCTTGATTCTGGAACTAGGTGGCTTCATTAATTAATGAAATGCTGGCTTTTGATCGCAGGCGGAGGTGTTCCATCGTGGTTTCCTTCTCACTCATCCATGAAACTTAGCTGCTGAGATGTGATATTTATGCTTTTGAATCTTACTGTGTCGTGAGAATTTCAGCCAATAACAGTACCCACCTGCAGTGAAGATGAATATGTAAATTTGAAAAGTAGGTCGGAGATCGAATTTCATCGGGTAAATTCGCAGTTGAAATATCCTTTTGCCAAGCAGGGGCCCTCAGCCAATCTGATTCCAGGACGACCTTCTGTATGACTGCCATCTTTCAGCTTTAGCTGATAAAAGTATTCAGTCGGCATTCATTTATCACTGCGCGAATAAAGGCAAGAAGCCCACTCAGGCAAGTAATTTAATCAAAGTGGTCTTTTGAGCTTTAGAGAAATCCAAGCTGAGGTTGCAAGTGCTGCAACACATGCACAGTGACAGAGTCTCCAAACTACCATATAATAGAAAGGCAAACTGCAGGCTGCTCTTATTAAAACTGGAAATATGCTCAAGCTCAGTTTTATTTTCCTTACTCAGGTTCGCTCAGTTTAATTAGTGTCCTTAATCTGCAATTAGCTCCGAGGTCAATTCTACTCTTAACTTAGAAAAAAAAAAAACCACATTGTTTTTGAAGGAACATATACGTGTTTAATTAATCTGTTAACCCATGAAATGTCAATGCCACTGAATTGTATGCAGTTTAAATAGCGTGATTAAGAATTACTGGTGCAGGTCTGACAAATTGATCTTTATGACTTAATTTCATTAAACTGCTATTAGAAAGAAAACAACAGATCAATGCTAACATGGTGAAAGAGGGGGTCAGTGCACACCATAAAGGTTACTTACATCATCTAGGTATATATGTGAAATAAAGACAAATGATCCACGTTCAGTTGTATCTAGATGTTCTTCGTTTTGAAATTCTTTCAATGGAACAATTTACATTGTTCACTGACTAAACAGATCCGACACGTGTAAAATCCTCTAGAGACCATTTTAGTAAATGAAGAGTCTTATTTAATAAGCTAAAAAGAGCAACGCTAGTTTTATTTTTAGAACATAAATATGTTGGTTTTTGCCTTGTAGGACTGTGTTCCTGTTTGAAGTCAAATAAAAGCTAATAATAATTTAAAAAGAAACTTGACTAAGTCTAGCTCTCATCAAAGACATAACTACGCTTGGATTTTTCATGAATGCAGCTCTATGTGCTTTGACTGAATCAGGCCTTCCAGTGGACATATGGAATTTATTCCTTCTGCTTTCATAAAGTCGGAAAATGACATATGTGTCACTGAAGGTACTTAATTAAAAACAAAATGTATATTGAAAAATGTTTTTTTATATTTTCTAAAAGTCTGAACGCAGCAGCTTACAAATACCTTTCTTTCTTATTTAAAGCCACTAAAGACCAATGTTCCTCTTCTTTAATGTCAGCTAAATGTTTTGTTTATTTGAGTTTAATGGATTCACAGCACTTTGAATGCTAAACAGCTGCAATAAAACTCAGCACCTTTCATGTAAGAGGCGGCTGTGAAGCAGAGAAAAAAAAGAAAAGAAAAAAAACCTGACTATATTTGAATCACTGGTGGTCATAACTCTAACAGTATATAAAGAATTGTGAAACACTTATAGCATAATAAATAAATAGTGTCATTTATATATGCATACAGTAGCATCACTTAGGCAAACAATATCTGAGATGTTTTACATTAAACATCATGTTCATATAATGAAAGAGTAGTAAGAGAGATTTTGAATGTAAATAACAAAAATGCAAACCCATATTTCAAAAAAACCTTTCAATAGGCTGGAAAACTTAGTAAACAACAAGTGACTTGGTATTGCTTAACCTACACCTATTAAGATGCTTCACACTTTTTAAATTTCAATATGTTGTTATAATAAATTATCAAAAAAGAAAAAGAGGAAAAAGAGAGTCCTTCTGTTGAAGTGAACATACACACAGCATTTCATCAGTGTTGTACTGGGTGTAGTACAAAACTGTGTCATACTGTAACTGATTATTGCCCAGATGCAGAAATCTCTCCTTTCTGATATTGAGAGCAACAACAGATATTTTGTTCCAGCAGTTTCCTGTAAGTTAGTCATCCTTTCCTGAGGTTAGGGGGGTTAACTAGGATTGACAAAAATACTAGAATGTTCTGACAACATGTCACCTCCAGGTTAGTATGGATCTACAATAAGGTCAAAGTGGGAATGTACAAATGGGTTCCTTGGTCAGAGAAGTAAAAAATAAGGTAATATTTTTTTATTTCTATAGCACCTTTCCCAGACATATAGATCATATAGACGTATAGTGCTTCGCAAGGGTATACTTTGAAAAGGATGAGAAAATAGGAGTAATCTTAAAAGCTGAATTAATCAGAATCTAAAAATAAAGAAAAAACACTGTTTGCTTAGATTTTATTTAGTGTTCATTTGGAATATCAGGACAGAGAACCAGTTGTAGCTTGAGGTCCTGAAAATGTGGGCTAACACATGAAGAGGAATGAGAGGAGAGTTGTGGAACTCAGATCTTAAAGATGAAGCAATCAAGAAAAAAATCACCAATAAAAGTAAGAACTATTAAGTTGTCTCTTGAGTTTTACTTATTGGAACATTAGTGCCTTGTGGTTCGTCTGGCCTCATAACTGCATCTCTGCTGTGTGCTTGTACTAAAGTAAGTTCGTCAAAGATTTTCCTTCCTCTGAAGAATTGTTTTCTGAACTTTAACTGGAGTGATAATTTTAGAATACATCCAATATTGACCGCTATGTTTTCTATTTCAATGGTTTTCATTTACAGTCATTGGAGGTAGAAGATGCAGGTATCCATGGCAGGCTTGGACACTCAGAGTTTAAATTAAATCATTCCAGAACCCAGTAATGATCAGAACCATTACCGGGTTTTGAAATTATTTAATTTAAACTCGGTGTTCAAACACACGTCACAATGTACTGAGAATCTTTCTAAGCAGTTTGTTGAAGTGCTAGGCAAATGTAGGAATGTTTCGTAATATAATATGTTGTTCAAGTCAGTTGTTGCTGTAAATGATGTAATTTGCATGCGCTAGTGTTATGGCATTGTGTTGTGCAATGGCAGAGGAGGTCACATTAAAAACGACACAGCAAGCTCTTTATTTCTTTGGGACTTGAATTACAACAAAAATAGTTAAACAGGATATATTATCAGGAAACATGAAACTATATAAGATTCTCACATACAAATTTATAATACACCATTTAGATTGTTATTATCGCTGTTCTCCTTGGCGAGTCAAATCAATAACAAAGAGAGTTCTGCAGCTTTATGAGGGCAGGAGGTAAAAACTGCCTTACCACTTGACCAGCTGCAACAAACTTCAGCTTCAAGAGTCTTTCCAAAGCTTGCGATGTGCACACTTTGTCTCACAGCCAAGTAAATTATGCCTAATCTATTCACTTAGTTTTGAGACTAACGCGACAAAACCCTGCAGTCTTACTTTAAAATGCAGCGTCTGGCTGCGACATGCCCTATCAACTACTGAGAATATCTCCTTTCTTCTGTAACACAAAGACGCTACCGGTTGTCAAAGCACTTTTCATCCTTGAACCCACGTCTCAATAGAGCTATAAATAACTGGTTCTGAAACTGCACTCATGTCCAGCTCATTAGAGCCAAACATTAGACTGAAATAATGGTGCCAAGATTTGGTTTTGCAAAGAGGTAGAAATAAGAACTATCTTAACACAGTGAGGTGACAATATAGTACAGAAGCTGCAAGACACAAAGCTGTAAAAAAATAATTAGGTAGTCAAAAATGTATGATATAAAATAACCTTATTTCCTGAAGGTTAAATAAGTAAACGTGCATGATTAGCTTTTTGGAATCAGCAAAAAAAACTATTTTCTCCTGCCCCTCCCCTAACATCTATGTAACATGCTGGCTGATAAGTTATGCCGAAAAGAGAGATCCAACCCAGGATTTTTATGCAAAAACCTCCCTGAACAACAGTGCGGTGAAGGAGCACTTATCAAGAAAGAAGGATCGACCATAATTGTCAAGCCCCTGTTCCTGCTCATTCCTAGTGGTGCTGAATTCCATGTGACCACGACAGCTAAAGCCCGGTATCATTCATTAATGCCTGGGCTCCTCATTACTGTCTCCTTACACTTTTGAAAGACTCATTACCTGCATAATGGAATAGCGCTTAGAACAGTCAGACCTTTCTTTTGCGCAAATTAATCACCTGCATGCACAGACAAAAAGGAAATTCTCACATTAAATATTAAGAAACTTTGCTGTCTGGCTTTCTACTTTCTCAAACTTCCACAAGATGTACTTTTTTGAAGAGCAGTGGCAGGGATGCGACACCGGTGTCACTTCAGGCTGCCCCTGTCCCTTTCCTTGTACCGGTGAAAGAAGTGTGCTAAAAAAAGAGGAAGAAGAAAGAGATGTACTTACAGTTGACTGTGACTTTTACTGTTTTGGTGTCAGGAGAGGCAATGTCATTTAAAGCACTGCATTCGTAGTCTCCAGCCTGGTCCCTTGTGATGCCGGTGATGTTAAGATATTCGCTGCTGTCATACTTCCTGGCTGGAAAGAGAAAAATGGAAGCAAAGTACTTACAACATGTCCACGCAGAATACAAGCACATCGCACAAATCACAGTCTATTGCACAAGGATTGCTGTTTTCCACGGTAGATTTCATTTGTGGTAAATTGCTTTCAAATTTAAGCCTGAACAGAAGATGCATAACAATTAAGACATCACATTGAACCCCTCGTTCCCCTCTTTGCATTCTCAAATAGCACATCAGCAGTGAATTGATCTATTTTTATTGATATGGTGGCAGGAAATAATGTTGTGTTCCCAGCCATCCACTTATAATTTGTTCTTATCAAAGCACACAGCTACCTCCTGACACACAGACAGATTTGATGACTCAATGCAAATGCCAGTGCTTTATAGTTGGAAGAGCCAAAGGCTGTAGCCTCGAAGCAACATAACTGGCGTGCAGGCTGCATACTTAACTTGATAAGAGAAAATCTGCACAAACGTGCACGCTCAAAGCTCTAATTAACAGAAAATTAAAACATACTAACACTGTCACAGCTGATAGACTTAAGCTCCCACTGCATATCAAGGAAAGTAATGAGAAAACAGTGAGATACAGAACAGTGTGCACCATAACTCAGTTAGAATCAGGAGATATAAATACACAGAGGAAGATAATTTAAATGGCGTACACTTGTACAGCTCCTTTTAACCTTGGCTCCTACCAAGCACGATACAATTTGTTTTCCACACACACACACAAATTGGTGGTGGGGATGCTGCGCATATTTGCTTGTTCAAAGACAGAGACAACAAAAGCTGGAAAGCAACAATGGCTTCGACACAGTTTTATCCAGAACAAAAGGATGTAAATGAAGTTTACTTCTAGCAGTACTGAGAATATGCCACTTATTGTATTATTTAACATTAAACGAATAGGTTCATTCAGTGATGGATTTAAAGTTAATTGCCTGCTGTTTCTAAGGTCTGTTAGTAAAGACAGTCATTTCTTTAGTACCTTCCTGATGTGACAACCTTGCTTCAAGTGCAAGGTTGCGAGGAAACTGACCATCTGTGACATTTATGCTGCTGATTATGTACATCCATCACCTAAGGCTTAGAGATTAGCACAATTTCATTGTTTTCTGACATGTTTAGAGGGTAATAAATCACCTGAGAAATTATTCATTTAGTGAGATGAGATAAAGTGATTCACTCATAAGTGCTCAAAATATTACTCTTTCCAAATGCACAACAGTCATAATAGGATAATTGAAAAAGAAAAAAATACAACTTTAAAAATATATAAATAACCTAGGTCTACTGCATAATGTAAAAACAGGAAATACTGTAACATAGTATTTCCAAATTAGTTTCCATTTTAAATGGCCACAAATCATGAAAAAAAAAAAAAAAAAAAAGTTCTATCATCTCATTCTTACCTTTTAAATTCACTTTAATGAGATGCCAGAAATGTTTGAAACATTTTTTTCAATAGCCTGGCTTGCACTCAATAGAAGTGACACCTGTTACTCTTTAGGGTAAAACTATTGAGCAATTAATCTCTTTAAACTAATTGGCAACATTCTCTGATTGTTAGCATGTCTGTTGGTGAAATGAACTGCTCCCTGTGGGATGGCTACTGGAAACAGCTAATTAACCAAACAGCTAGCAGATCAGTTAACCTTAGCTAATCAGTTAATGTTATCAAAACCACATAAAGTGTATAATAAACAAACTCAATTCAACATGTCAACTACACCTGGTTCATGTTTATTCAATACTTTTGTTTAGGTTTTAAGACTACAGTTTTCCATGCCTGTTTTAGCATAAAAAATGTAGATAAAATTGCCCAGCCCAATTTTTGCTGCTTTAGCTCACACAAAGTCATGGCAGTGGTTAATGATAAATCAAGATTTTTATTTATCAGACACAAATCTGAAATGTATTTGGTCTCTTTAATCATGTTGTAATTTTGTAATTATAGGTGCAGGTTGATATATGAAGGAAAATTGGTTTCTTTTATGAGTGAAATGTGAATCTTGGTCACACAGGAATGAAAAGATGTTGACAATCATCCAATACAGAGACATCATAAAATTGTCCATAAGGCTGTTTCTGTTGTGTTTGTTGTTGTTCCAGTTTGATCTTCCTCCATTTTCTATTACTTTTATGAATGAACTTGTAAGTAACAAACATGTGTTTTATCTGCATATTATTGTTGTTTTGCCTTTGAATTAGAACACGGGGTTTGAATATTGCTAAAACCTGAGTTTGAGGGTTTTTTGAATTATTACAATGTCAGTGATACTCAATATATAAATGGGTGAAAATCTGTGCAGATATACTCCTTAGCCAAAGTACACTAATGTTTTTGTTTTTTTTAATATATATATTTTTACATGGGGCATGGTGCTAAAATTATAATTGTTATTGTAATTTACATAATATTTTGAGTACATGAAATACCTAATATTTACTATGAACACACCTGTTTTTTCACATAAATCTGCCCATCAAAGATAATCATGAACAAACATCCCATTACTATGGCTATAAATATAATAAGGATAATAATAGCAATATATAATTTTATTTTTGTACCAGAAACATCAGTAGTATATATCTGCTTCATGTCATTCTGTTTTTTTGAACTTAACATTCAAAAAGGCAAAGACACAAAATACTGATATGACCTAAAAGATGAAGCAGAATAAAACAGGCGCATATTGGAACTGGTAGCTTTTCCATTCAATGCTTCAAATCATCCCTGTGTGTAAGCTGGGTTGCAATAGTAGTGAAACTTTGATGGGTTTCTATGTACTACTACATCACAAAAATTACAACAACAACAAAGAAAGATTTAAACCCTTTTGAGAAGATTTTTTGAGGTGGTAACATCTTGGTAAAATGACAAAGGTACAATGTAAAGAAAATGTCCAAAAAACTTTCTATTAACACACTTTATTTATCTCTTAAAAATAAATCTGTAAATAGAAAACAGACATTACACAAGTTTCTTAATTTTCGCTTTCGTTGGCTGTCTTCTCTACATAGCCAGGCTTTGGCACCCTTGAAAAAGCATTTTCAGTGGGTGAAGACTATCTGTACCTAATCCCACTGATGTGGGAGGAGAAGTGCAGTCCAGTGAGTCAATAGAGCAACCAAATGGTGCAGAGCAAGTGTGATCTCAGACGAAACAGGAATTTATGTAAACATGGTTTAAGCGCCTTCTATTTGTGACTGCGCAGGTTATGTGTTATGAAACTGCTTCTTTTAAAAAGAATATGCAGCAGATTTTGACTCAGGAAGGCTTTTTTTTAATCAGGGAATATAAATACAACTCTGAATTTAAGAAATACACAGAGCTTCAACAAAATTAGCTAGAGCTTTTTCAAGGGACCAGACATGAGGTGCAGCAAGAGTAATCCTGACTTTAAATTATACTACGACAGCAGGAGGGAGATTGGATATTGTCTGTTCTACTAACTAAGTAGGTCTGTATTTAAATGTGAGTTGAAGTCAAAGAAACCCCTTAAGTCCTTGTTAAATACATCAGACTTGACTGATAGACTGGAAAAAAAAAACCCAAAAACAAACAAACAACATATTCAACTATTTTAAAACAACATCAACGTTAGAAATCAGACATTGATATGAACCATAGTAGCCAAATATTGGTTACCAAATTTGGTAGCCAAATATTTTTGTCAAATTACATTGACAATCTGAATTAATTGTCAATATAGACTATGATTTTATTGCAAAAAAGTATTCTTATTAATTTCTTAAATGGTTGCAGTGAAGCAGTTGGTAGCTGTGTTGCCCAACAGCAAAATGGTCCTCGGTTCGAATCCTTCCCTGTTGTCTTTCTGAATTAAGTTGCATTTTCTCCCCATGAATAAGTGGGTTTTCTTCACATTTGAAGGCTTCCTCCCACAGTTCAAAAAGTTGCATGTAAGGTCAACTTGTCTCTCTAATTGCATTTAGGAATGAGTGTGTGAGTTTGTCCTGTGTGTCTCTATGTTGGCTTGTGATATACTCAGAAACTGTCCTGAGTACATCCCCTCCTCTCTTGCAATAGACCCTGCACAGATTAGAAAGCATAGACTGTGGACAGGTGGATGGATGTTTCTATACTGCATTTGTATTGGAGAAATAGTTGTCTGTGGCTTAAAAAATTCTCATTGTTCAGGTCGTAGCGTGAGGAAATCAAGCAGATTTTGTAGAACATCAAGTCCTGTGTCTCTATTTATGTTTGTTGATTTTGCTGTAGTCTCAGCTTAAATAGTACAAGCCCATTGGCATATGAGGACTGATATTCAGTGTTCACTTGCCTGATGTCGGGTTATTCAACTTTATAAATTTTTTATCCATTTTTGAGGATCTACTGACCATCTGGTGATTAAAGATTAATCCTCTATGTGATCCGCCAAGAAGTCAAATAATTACTAGCCAAATTACTCAGAAAGAAAGTCATGGCATCAGTTTCAGTGTGAAACATTATCCATGCCGAGGTGAGAGATTCTTCATGAGAGTAGAGAGATGATCTATAATTTAAAATTAAGTAATGTTATAATCAGATCATTGCATGATGGAATAATAAAAGTAAAAAAAGGAGTCAGGTAATACACCTATATTTACAAAGTTCATGTGAGGGTAAAATATGTGCAAAGATCAATAACACATTTATACTGTTAACAATTGTAAACAGTTAAAAGAGAATCATTTTGGGGGGTTGCATAAAAAAGTGCATCTTTGGAGTATTGATACAAGTATGCGCTCACTGAAAAGAATTTGATCCTGAAAAGCCCACTAACAATTCATATGGCAGAGTACAATGGTTTCCTACAGTAACTGATGCGTATGAGGAATATTATCATGCCTAAAACAAAAATAATATCAGATATATACATTTAAATAAATGCTTTGCCTTAACAGAATTTTCTTTAACATTATTGACTTCTCTTTGGCTTTTAGAGAGGATAGAATGCTAAAGTATAACACATAGCAGGGGCCTTTTTTTTTACTTTTACCAGTACTCTGTAATTTATATCCAGATAAAAGCTTTTCAAAGTCTATTTATTTACAGAGGAAGTGGGGAAAAAATCTTCCCTTTAACACACACACATGCAGAATAACTTCACTAAATAATTGCACTGAATGGCTGACCTGAACACTGCCCTTGATGCACAGCTCCAGTGTATTTCACTGCAGTGGGAAATTATGATACCCAGGATGTAGAAATCCATTGTGTGCACTTGTGTCTTTTATTAGGGCAATAAAATCAAAAGCGCTGACCCATGAGGGCAACTATTCTTGTTGCTCCCAATACCGTTTGCCAAATGGCTGAATCAAGTGCTTTGGTTTTCATTGGCAGCCACAAGAACTGATTTCCACTCTGCAGAAAACACAATGAATTGCTTGTGAGCCAGGAGGTGGGAAACAGTCTCATATGGCAGGCACATTTACATCAATTAATGCCTGAAGAATGATAAACATCATAAGACCTATGGAGTGTGAGTTTATTTTAATGAACAAGGCAGATTTGACCAAAGCATCGGCTCAGGTCTTTTAAAACACTTTGAAAGTGAGAAAGTTCATGTTTATATTATTGGTCAACAAAAAGCAGCTGGGCTGAGTCTCTGCTAAATTACCAGCTCCTGATTATCAACAGGTGTCTGTAAATTTATGCTGACCAGAGTGGACTGTGTCGGCCATTACCAAAATGAGCTGATTATATCAGTGGTTGTAAAATCACCACAGTTCTGGAAATAGATTCAACAACCTCCATTTTCGCATCATTTGATTTCCCACGGCATCGGTTAAAGATCAAGCTTTTTGTTTGTGCTTCTTTTCTTGACTCAACTTGAGCTAAACCAGGAATCTGTTAGGTCAGTCATTGAAGATAAATTGAAGACCAATAATTAAAAATTTTACATAGTTTATATTGTACATAATATTTCATTACTATAGAAACTGAGTAGATTTTAGATAAGCTGTCTTCAGAATACTCATCTTTTTCTCCAGTTTACCAAGGAAGTGAAAAGCATAATATATAAATATATATATATATATATATATATATATATATATATATATATATATATATATATATATATATGTATATATATATATATATATATATATATATAAACATTATTTTTGACAGAATTAGAAATTGATTACCACAAAGGCATCTTAAATGAACTAATTGACTTTTAGGCCAGTCATAGTTCCCACATTTAATAAAAAACACATAAAAAAACAATTGTATTCTTGTCTAACAAAAACCTCCAGTGGTTTTTGTTTTTCGTAGCATAATAATACTCTACCAATGATGTATGTCACAGGCTTTTGATTATGAAATGCATTTTATTATTGAGATATCTGCTTACATAATATTTTATTTGAAGAAATGATCAAACACAGAAAACAGATTATTCTGAAAAATAAAAAAAACAAACATTAAATTTCCTTTTTTTAAATATGGCTCATTAGAGTGCAGCCATTTCCAAATGCATTAACGTAACAACATCATTTCAATGCAGGATCTGGTTGCATCTTCCTGCTCGTGCAGCAAATGGTATTCCTATTGATTACAGAAGGATGGGAGCTCTGCAAAGGTCATGGTTATTAAACAAGAATCCTCTCCTTGATCTATTGTTTGAAGTTCATCACATTGTGCATACTAAACCCTTATATTGTGGAAAACAAAGCAGTGATAACAATATGCCATTTGAAAACATAATAAAACAAGAAAAAATAAACTAATGTGGTGTAATATGAAACCACCAAGGGACTACCACAGATGAGTGTGAGAGCATGCTAAGAGATATCTCAGGAACTGACAGAGGCTCCTCTGACCTGAGGGACAATTCACTCGCAGCAAATTAAAGAAATCATGGGAAGGTTGATTGTGTATTCAGTGTCAATGACTGCCTAAGTTCTGTTGCAGTAAGCAATTTCCCACATTGTGTAGAGAAGCTGAGGGGTACACTTCCTTCAGGGCTGCAGTGCACAGATAGGGCAGGCATTGCTGAAATTCTATTATAGCATAGAGCAGCATTTTCTACATCAATTTATCGTTTTAACCCTTGAAAGGGGAGAACAGCCCACGCTGCTATATTGTATACTGTTGCCTTCTGGTCCCAACTTAAGGTGTGGGCCAGATGTAGGGGTAAAAGCACACTGTGTGGAGGGGCTGTCTGACAAAAAGGCTGTTACTGTACCTTGATACATAAACCCTTTCTTGTTCCCCAGCTGTCAATCTTAGGGTGCTAAACTCCAGAGAGCGGAATTGGGTCAAAGGAGCCTTAAGTCATGTCTGATTGGATGTGCATTCACTTTTGCAACCTGCTGGATTACCTTCCTCTTACTTTCTATGTTTATACATTTACGCATTGCTTCTTGGGCAGGGAAACACATTTTCAGGCAGTTGGCTATGAGAAATATGTGTGGAATTGAAGAAGACAAAAAAAAGGAGCAAGCTTTTCAGCATATATCATTTTATCATTAATTTATAGACACATTTGCAAAATATTTATAGCATTTTTTGATAAAAAAAAATAAATTCAAACGTTTCCATTTAATCAGCATTCTAGATTTCAAGAATATTGATAGGCATGATAATTAAACACAGAAGTAATCTGATACAATACCCCACATTAAATTTTACAATAAATGCAGCTAAAATTAGAAGGTAAATATGACTAATGCCATTTTTAGTCTAATTTTGTTAAATAGGACACTTTCTTCTATGGCATCCTCACTCACTTTAAAGTATGGTGGGGGTAGTGTGATGGTCTGGGGCTATTTTATTGCATCAGGACCTGGATGACTTGCTGTGGTAAATGGAACCATGAATTCTGCTGTCAACATAAAACTCCTGAAGGAGAATGTCCAGCCATGTGTTTGTGACCTCAGGCTGAAACTAATTTGGGTTCTGCAGTAGGACAATGAACCGAAACACTGCAACAATCCCACCTCTGAGTGACTGAAGAAAAACTAAATGAAGACTTTAGAGTGACTAAGTCAAAGACCTCACATGAATCCTTATTGAGAGGCTGTGGAATGACCTCAAAAAGGCAGTTTATGCTCAAAATCTCTCCAGTGTGGCTGAATTACAACAATGCTGTAAAGACGCATAGGCCAAAATTTCCCCATGGCGTTGGAAAAGACTCACTGCAAGTTATCACAATTGCTTGATTGCTGTTGTTGCTGGTGAGGTGGGCCAACCCGTTTTGAGGTTGGGGGGGGAATCATTTTTCACACAGTGCCATGTAAGTTTATATTTGTTCTCTTTTAATAATAATCATCCTAATTTGAAAACTGCATTTTGTGTTGACTTGTGTTGTTTAAATTGCAAATTAAATTTAAATTGAAATACTTAAGTGTGGAAAAACATGCAAAGAAATAGAAAATTAGGAAGGAGGCAAAAACATTTTTCACACCACTACATTTCTATCGTCTGTATTTATGTATTTATTTTCTGTTTATTTTAGTGTATTTGTATATGTATACATTTGCAGTTTGGATCACGGTCAACCAAACACTTATGGAAGACATTTTTGGACTCAATTCAGATATTCTGATCAATTTCTTGTATGTTTTGTTTTATCATGTCCTGTGTGTTTTATGGTAACATTGTCAAAATAGTTTAATTATGACATAAAAAGAAGAAGAAAAAAAATGCGAGTCTTGGGGACAAAAACTCTTTATGAGGATCTTGTTTTGTTTTTTATCATTTTAGACCTAATTTATATGTAGATACAAAAATGTTAGAACACCAACAGAACAGCTGTTGTACAATTTTAGTGGTTCCTAAATTGTATTATGCATCACAGTGGTGCAGCTCACCAGCTTTTATTGGATCAAGTTTTATGTTAGATGCAAAACATTTAATGAGTTGCTATGGTGATGTTTGCTTTCTTAGAGTGTCATTTGGAGTGAGAGATGGCTCTTGTACTTTCATAAATATAAAATGAAACATGTACAGTATTGATAAATGCATTGCGACTGAAAAGGAAGAGAAAAATATGCCCAGGCTGACTTCTGTCACAAGAAAAAAATCAAATACATTCTCAAGCATTCTAGTCAGCCTTTTCAAAGGTCACACTTCTATCCGATGAATTCAAATCTCAATGGGAAAAGCTTATCAAAGCAATTTCTCCCCACCATCCATAGAACTAAACCAGACTGAAATAGACCATGTTAAAGGGTATTTCACCCCCTCCTGTCTGTGGCCTATGAAGGAGTGGCAAGCAGACAGCATTGTGCTCATAGATTGACACTACCTTGAAAGTCAGACAAGTGCAACATTACAAAGAAATTATGTGATTAATAAACTCTAATTTCACTAATGATATTTTATGCTTTGGGATGCATTTCATTTACCGACATAACTCGATTTAGATTATAAGTAGCAGCTGGGAAAAGTCATTAAATTGCTTACAGTATTTAATATTAGTTTAAGTGGCACCCATGAAAAAAACCATTTGATATATGGACTAATATTCTATAAGATAGCATAAGAGGAAGGAAAACTTCTCTTGGCACATCCATTAATAGATGCAGTTTAACATACTTGTAAACGTAAAGCTCTGTTATCAATAATATTTCCTCCAAAATTCTCAGGAAATTTACAAGAAAATGAACAAGAAACTTTACACAGTTAATTAAAACATCAATACGCAATATTTATTTCGACAGTTGCAGTCCAGACTTTCCTCCTCCTTCTTATGTAAAACATTCTACACACTTTAAGCATTTGCTTCACATTGCTCTTCTGTAATCAAGAAACATGCATCCAATTTCTGCATGCACAGATACTATGCCAAATTATTGTCTCCATAAACAGTTTATGGGCACACTTCACTGGATGCGCAAAGTTTATTATTAGCTGGCAGTTTGGTGGTTGGCAGGAAGGCAAGAGAGTGAAAAATGCAAACACAAAACAGTCAGAGTGGGAAAAAGAACTTGACAGTCAGTCAGGGCAATTTATCATCCTGTCAAACTTCACTGACTGCTGCAGTGAAGCTATCTACAGTGCAAAAAAAGCCCCACCCCAAATGCCAAAATGGTTGATTGAGGAGAGTGAGGCTGAAAACATCAAACCTGCCAGGTAAAGATGTTTTTCCACTTTGCAGCCATTGCACCTGCTTAACCTAACTCAAAGGAAGGGACCGTTCCCTGGACAAAAACAGAGAGAAGCAAACTTTTGTATGGTCTATTATAATTAGATAACACAAATTTTGCTAGCTGCTTAGACTGTATATCATTAATGATATTCTGGATGATGTAGTATTCAGATAAACTTAATTCAATTCATATCTAACTTAAATCCGGCAAGTTATTAGCTTTTGTAGCTTGTCATATGTGGTTGAACTGTATTTTTGAAATAACTGTATTTTAGTTTAGACAAATATTTACTTTTTATATGATTATTTCATGCCTACAACTAAAATTACCACTTGAAAACAATCAATTACTCAAATAATGAAATCTCAGTGATTTTAAAAGCTTGGAAAACACCAGGCTAATAAGTAAAGTGCCTCTGCTGGTGTTTGTGTGCATGTTGAAACACTGGTCTGGAAGTCACAAACCATGCAATACTTTGGGGTAACAGGAATAAGTAACCCATTTATTTACAGGCATAATCACTCCAACCATTTCCTCGAGGTGAATTAAATGCAGAAGTCTACCGGACATGACCGCTCAAAGGTAATTTTGAACAAATCGCATATGCACACTCAGTGTTGCACAGTAAACTGCTTGATAAATGCAAGGATGTGCAGGACCCAGACACCCACTAACAGGCGTGCAGTAGACGCTCTACTCCAACAGAGTGAAAAGTGTTTGTACCAGGTAGAAAATTACTTCAATCGACAGGCAAAACATTTATCAATTGGATTAATCAACAAAATACTACATACATATGAGGGGACTCAAAGTCCAGTCCTCAATATCTATAGTCCTCCAACGTTTAGATGCATCCTTTCTCCATTATACCCAAATTACCTGTGCAGGGCTAAAAGACATGCTGATGCAATTCAACAATTTAATGTAGGTGTGTTGGAGAAGGGATGCAACTGAAAGTTGCAGTAAAGCAGCTCTCGAGGCTGGACTTAGCCACCCTTGGTATAATATGCTATGTTTGTTTTTTTTTTCTTTTTCATGAACTCGCAAACTGTCTGACTTTATAAATCACTTTATGTTATTAGGACTCCATTCACACCCTGGAAGTAATTACCAGTATTTATAGACTACATATATTCACTTACTCAGTTCACTTTAGTTAACTCAAGGTCCATTGTTAATTGATCGTTCATTTAGCAAATACAGCAGAAGAAATCATATATATTTTACTCATACAGTGATTGCATATTCGTAAGGCATTCACGAACAGTAGCTGAGGTGGCCTGTTTTGCATATCCAAGAGAGTTAATGAAATTCCATGGATAGGTAATTAGCCTATTACAACCTTCCAGTTGTATCAGGTCTTTTAGACAAATCACCCTTACTTCAGCTGATTCAGACATCCCATGGCAAAGGGCTTCTCCTCTGATGTGCTGGGAGACACTCTGTGATTACATTTCGTCGTGGGCCCTTTCATTTGACCAGCATATCATTTCCTTCCCTGGCATACTTCAAAGTGTGGACACTTCAAAGTAGAATGAGTGACTGCCACTTGGACTCCGAGGATGGCTCTTTTGATCATCTTTTGAAAACTCCTCTAACGCAATCAGGGCCAGCGTGCCGGAGCGGGGGGATCTGACAGCCATAAGATAAATACAGTCATCCTCCCAGCCATCAGATAAGCACTGCATGCTTTAATCCATTAATATGAAAATGAGGGAGGACTAGAAGTGACTGGGTGGGGGATTTGGTGTAACAGTTATGCTTTTGAAAGAGTTTTCAAAGCAAAGATTCAGGATTTGAAGAAATTAATTAAGTGTCTGTGCCCAAGTGATAATATTAATAAAGATATAATTTGTAATGCACACTTAATTAACATTTACCTTCAGCGGATTGTATTAAATTTGAACTACCCTGTTTGATTTATAGTAACAAAATGCTCTTCTACAATACTTTCACATTTCATTTAAAATATGTATACATGATTTTTTTTTTGCATTAAAATTCAGCTATCAACTGTGGTTTAATAATGGTTCCATAAACAGTTGTTCTAATATTACACTTTTTAACTTGATCGTGCTAAAATATCTCAGTGAATTACATCTCTCACTGCAAAGTAACTAAAAGCACTTCCTCAACCTCTCATTTAGTAATTTATTGATCATGTAGCCCTTTTCTCATTTCTGCTTCCATCCATCCATCCGTCCGTCCATCAGTACACGTGACAGGTGGGATGAACTCACCTAATGGGGTTATGTGTCTCCAGGCAATGGTCGGCTCAGGTTTCCCAGTGGCCGTGCAGATGAGCGACACATTACTGCCCTCATTTACTGTGATGTCAGAGGAAATGTCATATATCTTAGGTGGAACTAGAAGACAAAATGAAGAAGATAGGAACAAGATTAGCGTTTCAAATGGTAACCTCTTAATCAAGCAACAATTTCATCTCCATACAAGAGTGCAATGGAAGGAAGTTGGGTAAAACCTGACTTGTGTTTCTGCTTTGAGAGAGGAAATGAAGCTACACTGTCCCCTCATTAACTTAAACATGGCAAAAAAAATTTCATACTAATACCCCTGGCATGATGTTGTGCAGCTGACCTTTGTTTTAAAGGTGTAGGAAGGTATCACCTTAAAACACAACAAATAGATGTCACATCTTTCACACACCATGCTATGCCACCCTTTGCACCACTGCTGCAGAATCAATGCAACTGGAAGGTACTGCAGCAATGACCTAAACTTAATATTACTTAATCTCCTGCTACACTAAGCTGTTCTCACTCAGCTCACCATCCTTGAAATGTAAAGTGTGTAGCAACCACAGAGGAAGTTCTTGAACCATCCCTCCCAATAATTTTCCCTTCCCAATTCAATTTTTTGGTAAATCTATTGGAAACTATAATTTGAATTATTCATTTATTTCTTCTATTTCATAGGTATCTGGTTAATAGCTTCATAATAAATATTTACTAATAATGTATTAATAAATTTAACCTTGGGGGAACTCAGAGCATTACAATCACAATCCTTAAGCATCAACTGATTACTAATCTCATATGTCAAGAAAACTAACTAATAGAACATAACACAGATTTTCACCCCTTCTGTCACAATACACATGCAGTATTAAGAATGAAAGCAGATGAAAAATGCCCTCCTATATTTATTAAGGCATATTTCTAAATACAGCCATGATATCTTGGTAGAAATCTTCTATAGGGTATGTTGCTGTTTTTTGCCATAACAACCTCTTTTGATTAAATTTGTCTTGACTCGGGTGACATGCTCCAGTAAACCATTAAAATGTGTGTAAGGATAGTAAAGACATGTATTAGGTCATTAGCTTTTTGCATTAAGAGACATTTAGGAGTTTCAATGTCTTACACCATTAAGTGTACAAGACTGCTGCCTTTAATTAAACACAACCATAAAATTATTCATGTATTTCTGCTACTGAGAACAAAGCATGTTGATATGGCCAACAGGGTAATTAAGCAATTAATTAACTATAAAGTTCAATACACTCAATAAGAATTCACTATAATATTAAAAAAGCTTGCTTAGTGCATCAAGCTAAATCGAAATTCAGAAAGCTAATGTGTGTGCACCCGAACACACACACTCACACCAGGTTAAGTGATAGCTGTACTGGAGACAGAGAGTGTCTTATTATCAAGGTTGAGGACTGAACTCTGACTGAATAGCTGGAACGGCACTGTCTAAATTACGTCAATACTACCTAACACAAATCTTTTCTATTAGATTTGTGCCAAATTTCATTATGTGGGAGGAGGCATGTGTGAGAGCATGAAAGCTATTATGTAGGACAGGAAGATAGCAGATCCAAAAGACTTGATATATGGCCATGTTTCCTAGGTTTGCACTAGGTTTGTAATGTTTTAAAAACAAAACTGAATTGATATCAAATGCAACTTGGCTTCACAACTTGCGTTCTCCATCTGTCATTCAACCAGACATTGCAGACAAGTGTACTGAAACCCTTCTTCAAAGTCTCTTTTCTTACTTTTGTCTTGTAGTTTTTCACACAATGAACAAAAGGCAGCTCAGAATCTTGAAATTTTATAAATTAGTGCTACACATACAGGTGAAACTTGATAAGAATATCTTTGATAAATAATTGTTTTTTTTTTTTTTTTGGTTATTCAATTTAGAAGTAATGTTTTATTTTCAGAATTAAGACTTACAAATCAGAAATAAAAAGCAGAGGTGGAGTGCAACAGTTCAAAGAGAAAATTGCTAATCAAACAGGAAAGGTCATGTCACCATCTTAGCTGTATATTTAAAAGAAATCTGAATCAATAATTATTGATATTGACTGATAGGAAATTCTTTTATCATGACATGTTTTTTAGCCATATCATCCAATTCTAATTAGAAGCATTTGCTCAGTCAAAAACAAAATCACAACATTTAATGTATTTGATGTTATTACTTTGACATCACACACAGCTTTATGTGTAGTGCTAACATAAACGAGGTACAACATGTCCTGTGGTTTGCTGCATCATTTTTAAAAACTCTCATTTGTGCGGCATATCACTGTTTTCACTTGTGATTTATGAATGGCCGGAGGTAGCTCAAAGGCAACTTGTCTTCTATGAGGGAAACGTTTTCTGAAAGAGGCTGGTCATTGACCCACAAAAGACCATTGCTGAAGATGAAGATCGCTCACCAAGTGCTGTATCCAAAGATATTAATGGAACGCAGAGTGAAAGAAAAATGTACGGTCAAAAAGGTGTGCACCAGCACTACATATGACCGCTGCATTGGACAGATTGAGAAGCAACGCCCATTGGGAAATCAAAAGACATGGTCTGTTGCTGAAGTCAGTGCTTGAACAGCCACCACACAGTCATGTCTAGGAGATGGAATATAACAGTGTTTCCCAATTCCAGTCCTTGGGGCCCCCTGCTCTTCATGTTTTAGATGTGCCTCTATACCAGAACAGCTGATTCAAATGATTGCATGACATCTTCTGCAGCCACCAAGTACTGCAGGAGCCTGTTAATCACCCAAAGATTCAATCCAGGTGTGTGGCAGAAGGGAAACACCTAAAACATGCAGGCAGGGGGGCCCCGAGGACTGGAATTGGGAAACACTGGAATATAAGGCTTTCATTCCTTGTGTGAATACCACACTTGAATCAAAGACAACTGTAGAAGCATTTTACCTAGGCTAGGAGAAAAAGGACAACAATGTTGCTCAATGATGATATGAAGGCATTGCTTTCTATAGTACTGGTGTATTATAATGCATCAAATAAAACATAAACACAGATGCTTAAGGGCATCAATTACCTCTGGTCATGTTTTATGGAGATGCTCATTTTCCAAGACTTTAGACCTGATACCTGTTTTTCATCATGGTATCACTTCACTTGATAGCAAGCTCATCTTAACTAAATGCTAAGTTTAGCTATGAACAGCTCTAATTTGTAGGGAGCAGATTTTGGTGGTTTTTATTTATGGTTCCCTTTAACTCCAGAAAATACACATGCAGATGGTCACCAAAAGTTACTTTTCTTTAGTTGTTCTTTTCTAGTCAAAATCAACATCCATCCATCCATCCATCCATCCTCTTCCGCTTTATCCGTGGTCGGGTCGCGGGGGTAGCAGCTACAGAAGGGAAGCCCAGACTTCCCTCTCCCTAGCCACTTGTTCCAGCTCCTTCGGGGGAATCCCAAGGCGTTCCCAGGCCAGCCGAGAAACATAGTCCCTCCAGCGTGTCTTGGATCTTCCCCAGGGCCTCCTCCCAGTGGGACGTGCCCAGAACACCTCACCAGGGAGGCGTCAAGGAGGCATCCTGACCAAATGCCCAAGCCACCTCAACAGGCTCCTCTCGATATGAAGGAGCAGCGGCTCTACTCTGAGTCCCTCCTGGATGACTGAGCTTCTCACCCTATCACTATGGGAGGCCCAGACACCCTACGGAGAAAACCTGTTCGGCCGTTTGTATTCGCAATCTCGTTCTTTTGGACATCTTCCGCAAAAAGCAGAGATGCAATCCTAAGGCCACCAAAACAGATCCCCTCAACACCTTGGCTGTGCCTAGAAATTCTGTCCATAAAAGTAATGAACAGAATCGGCGACAAAGGGCAGCCCTGGTGGAGTCCAACTCTCACTGGAAACAAGCCCGACTTACTGCTGGCAATGTGGACCAGACTCTGACACTGGTCATATAGGGACCTGACAGCCCATATCAAAGGGCCCCTATACTCCTGGAGGACCCCACAGGGGGGACACGGTCCCTCGGGACACGGTCGAACGCCATCTCCAAATCCACAAAACACATGTAGACTGGTTGGGTGAACTCCCATGCACCCTCCAGGACCCTGCTGAGGGTGTAGAGCTGGTCCAGTGTTCCACGACCAGGACAAAAACCACACTACTCTTACTGAATCCGAGGTTCGACTATCCAATGGACCCTCCTCTCCAGGACCCCTGAATAGACCTTGCCAGGGAGGGAGGATCGGACTGCCAGGGCCTCCTCCCTCAGCCGCCACCCATCTCACATTGCACCCTTTGGCCCCTCTTGTACGTGGTGGGCCCATGGGAGGAGGGAACCATGTTTCCTAGTCGGGCTGAGCCCAGCCGGGCTCCATGGGTAAAAGCCCATAAAAATTAAAACAGTAATTACATCAACTGGCGTCAGAATAGATTACTTCTATTCCATTTTTAAAACAGACTGTATTAAGCAACTTTATTTTAAATAAGCATTCTCTATGGAAGACACTGGGATTTATTTTTTAATTTGCATTAAAAATTCTGGCAGTACAACATGTCATGCAAACTGTGGTACAATGGAACTATAGTAGTTTTGCCATACACAAGAATCCTCATACCCAAGCTTCCATAGCGTAAAGGTTTTTTTCCTGAATTTTCTTTGGACTCTTATGCCTGAAGATTTAGCTAGGCTGGTGCTGGATTTATAATGTTTACAAGTCCTCTCTTGTTTTCATTACGCATGTTCATTTTCTTTCATTTTTAGTGTGCCTTACAGCTTAGTTTTTTCTCTCTGCCTGTGACTTTGGATCTTTGGATTTGTGAACCATTTCTCAAGTTTCTGCTTTTTAATTTACCAACCAACTGCCCTCTGAGCCTTGCTGCATTTAGGTTTTCACTTCATCCGTTTGATTTAACAATCTCTTTTCAAGCTCTTCTTTACTTATATCATTCAAACAGGTTTAAAAATATATATGTATGTTGAAAGGTTGAGCAATATAAGTTAAAACTGCCAGTAGTTAGAAAAAGTTAAAACTAAATTTACCAAATACTTGAAATAAATGTTAAAAAATGGCAAAGACTGGTTTGGCTTTTCTTACTGTCTGTACTATTTCTCAGGCTACATATAATGACAAAACTAGAACTTATGGCAACTTAGAAATTGTTCTATCTCTAAAACCAGATCGTACTTTAGGCATTTATGATGAATAATAAAAAAGCCAAGGAAGAATAAATTTGAGAAAAAAAGTGAATTCTTTTTTTTTTATATACACAGCAGCTCATCAGCAATCCCTGCTGGACATCACTTACAATCATAATTGCCAAGTTTTAGGCCACTTAAATCCTCTCGGAGCTTTCATGTTAAAAGCTTCGGTATTTAGGCTGCTGAAAAAAACAGAGGCACACATGCAGCCACCCACAAAGGCATTTAAGCACATTTCGCTGTACACACATGCATGGGCATGCGCAAAGTCATTCAGGTACACGCAACCCACACATGTGCACACATACATGGGCTTATGAACCACTATTTTAAACTGCGAGATTCAAATCTCAGAGGGAGCTTTTCTGCAGTGGACTGTGCTATACAGTAATGGATTCTCCGTCATCTGGGTCCAACTATTCTACTCTGTGACCCTGCTTGATGCCTCACTAAAAAAAACCCTCCAAAAAACAAACAAAAACAAAAAAAAGGAAAAATTCATTCAACATTTTCTGAAGTTCCTCTTTAAAACCAGCAATATTTTTTCCCCATTGCAGTCTTCTTTGTAATTTAACGCTGTGTATTTTTTTTATGTCCTTTACTTGCTTCTATTTACTAATTTGAGTGAAAGTACTGTGAATTTAAGCTTGAGAATTTGGTAAGAAAAGACAGAAAATTTTCAAAAAAGATTATGAAATGCAGCCAATTAGTTCAAAAAGAGATTGATCAAAAACACAATATTTAAGCTAAAAGTAACACTGTTACAGTCAAATCCAGATATTTACATATACTCTTTAAGAAAACATAATTGTGTTTTTCTTACTGGCTGATATTAAATCAGTCTAAACCTTTCCTATTTTAAGTCAGCTAAGCATCAGAGAGACAGTCTTCAGCCTCCTCCTCTATGTCGCTGAAGAGGAGATGACTACTGGTTTTTACCAGGAGGTTCATTCACAGCAGATTCACTGGTTCTTAAAACTGTTTAAGTAAGGATCACAGTGATAAATCAAATTAGGGTAAACTATTTTAATATTGTTTGATTATATGTTTCACCTCTTTGCTGTGTTCTGCAGAATTTTAATCTTTTCAGACTGCTTGAGTCCATGCCAATTCCCATTGAGTTAAGTTATGCACTGAGTTTACTCCAGTTTACCAGAGTTTTCCTTTTTTGTCTTCCAACTATGCTATATGAAATAGCCAAAAAACACCCTAAATGTCAACTGTTTTCAAAAACTAACACAGCTAAACAGGCTAACGGTAGTCAGTCCTCCTGCATGCCAAAAATAGCCTCAATTACAGTAAAATAATCATGTTAATCATCAATACAAAGCACAGTAGGACAAATTGTGACTTGCGTATTTCACTGTGCCTCTGACTGTGACGCTGTGGCCTGACTCTATTCTCTAGTGTCTTTTTCTTCTGACGCCTGTGGTGCAGCTGTGTTTTTCTGAAAGAATAAAGTTTTCGGTAGTAGTTATCGGTTTTTTTATCTTCTGGGCAAAAACATTTACCAAAATTTGCCAAGCTGTACTACATATTTTTAAATACCGTAATGTTATTGGCACACAGGTAGAGAAGAAGCGTGGAGAGTGTTTAGCCAATCAGGACGCAGAATACAATGCATTGTGAAAAGAAACTGCACAAAAAAAATCTGGGAAGCAGCGAGGCCGTGAAAGGTGAACTGCGTTATAGCGAGGGTTCACTGTAACTTCTTTAACATCTTTAATTTAAGGTATCATTCTGTACTCCCTTTAGTAAACCAGTGGGCTTTAATTATATTGTAGGAACCAATAGCCAACAGCCCTCCTCTGGAAAAGAAAGCATTGAAAGCTTCTACTTCCATAAGTGGAACTTCTGAAGACAAAGTAAATAATCAGATTCACAGGCTGTCACTCTAAAATATTACCTAGAATGACATGACTGATATTGAATTTTTCTGTCATATGGGGAGGATTGGAGTCCTTTTTGATCAACAGATCTGGATCTAAATTAGATTAACATGGAGGACCTACAGTGGGATAGGAGCAGAGGTAATGTTGAATCTAGGTTATTGGTTGTCAGAGTCATGTGTTTACTTGCAGAGGGACCCAAGTGTTGACACATCTCCTGAGTGTCTGATAGCACAAAATTGAAAATGTTGGCTGTCTACTGATCCTATCTCTCTTTGACAAGGACTGGGAGACTTTCGAAAGGTTTTAGATGAAGAACATTAATTTTATTCCAGTTCGGAGAAAATGTACCACTATTTCTTTGTTTTAAAAAAAAACGGTCATATAAAAAATTAATTGCGGAAACAAATTTAGTTGTATGGCATACATTTATTAAAATTTAGTTTAGGTTTATTCATAAGGTCCGCAACACAGTTAAACTATAGAATTTGTGTTTTTTATAATATGACATACTTGTAACTATAACAGAATGCAATTTTGGCTCGTGAAGATACTTTACAAGTCAAAATTGCATCAAAACATGATTTTTTTATTTTTTTTTTAATCATATTTGGAAAGAAACAAGTGATTTTGAAATCAGAATTATGACATTCATCCAGTTTCTTGAATAGCCCTGAAACAACAATTTACCTCCCCCTAACCCCCACTCCCAATATAACAGATTCTTGAAATAGTTGATTTCATGGGATTTGTGTTGAGGAAACATGGAGTTGGGCCTCATTCAGACCTGACACTAAAATAATTCCTGGGAAATCCAGTTCTGTTTAAATTGCATTAAGTACAGGTGTAGTTGCACTAATTGAAGACACTCAGAAAGTAAATCCGGGAAGGATTAATTCACATTAGATTAGCAGTCAGCAAGTAAAAAAAAAAGAGTGTACTCTTTTCTTGAATGTTTTATATATATATATATATCAAAGAAAGAAAGTTGAATGAATTGATTTGTCACCTCCCTGAGTTCAGTGTTATATAAGATGTTTGTAGTAAATAGCAGCATCAAATGTTGCTAAAATGAGAATTGCATTGAAATTCTCAAAAATGTACAGCTTTCTTGCGGTAGAAGGCATTCCTCTAATATAAATTGCCCTTCAAATCTTTACAGCTCAGCTTTCAGCACACTGTGTGACGTGGCTGCATGTTTATTTGCATGTAGAGCAGGTAACCATGACCTAATCCTTCAGGATTGCTTTTAATGTCAGTTGGGAACACTCATGCTTTAAACTGTCAACTTCTACCTGAATCAGCTAGAAAGCATGTTGATGCCAGCTCTAAACAGGGTCATAATGGAAATTCAGTCCAAACTCAACACCCACGCCTGAGAAAAATCAATTTACTGCAGACATTACTTTTCAGTGTTCAGTTCTTTAGCACATAAGTGCTTACAAAGAAAATTTTCTAATCATTACTGATATTGCCCCAAATTGCTGAAAAAGTGTTTATCAGTTATGTTGTAAATGGCATTAAGTCATGCCTACACAGCAGAACAGATGTTAACCTTTTAGTGAGAATAATGACCAGCAATGGGGTTAAGGTCTACCATTATCTCACTTAACACCATTGCTGCTCTTTCATAACAGCCTAATGGAGAGATGCAGAGTTGAGAACTCAAACATACACATGTAGGCTTATATAAAACTGCACTTTTTTTTATGTTTTCCATTTAGCAAAAAAATTTTGGAAATGATGAAACTGGTGCACCTGAATTGTGTAAAATGACAACATCCAGGTACATTCAGTAATCAAGAGTTTTGGCAAAAAAAACAAAAACAAAAACAAAAAAAAACAGTAAGATACTGGAAGGTTATAAATGTGCAAAAGGCTTTATTTTGAAAAAAATATGTTAGGCCTTGTTGACAGACAAACGCACAAAAGGAAGAAGAGTTAACGAGATCTTTCATTTGCACCAAACCTTTAAAAATTAGAATTATATCTCCCTCACACAATAGTGATTTGTAGTTTTCAAATGTCTGGTCAAACTAGTCAGTACAGAAAATATTTGCTAATGAATTTTCTTTTATCCCAAACCCAAAGGTTGTTTTTTTGTTTTGTTTTGTTTTTAATTCACACAACTTCATAATAAGTAATAAATTGTAGTAGATGATAAAATATTGATTACAAATAATTGCATATTTATTGTACACATAATTCTGATTCTCTCCACTAAACCATTAGTTTTACACCTACTCTATGGGCCTCTTGAGCACTTTTCTGAAAAATGCTTTCCTTGTCTAGCTTCTTGCATTAAGGTGCACATGATTGAGCAACCTTAGCTTGTAGCTTAAGTGCACAATGAAGAATACGTCATATTGTTTATTTTTGTATAGCAACTCGATCATGGCTCTGTGATATGTTCAAAGCCTGAGATATTATTTAAAATCCTACTTTATATGTTTCTACAACTTTATCCTGTCTGACCTCTGTGTTGTGTTTCTTGGTTTTTATGATTCTGTTCTTTAAGAACATTAGACAAGGGTTTTACTTAAAGCAGTTAAAGTAAAAATGTTTGTATCCATATACAAATCGTACAAAACATTTAAAAAGTTTCAAGTTCCACTTCAATTTGTTTTCCTCATCTTGTCATTTCAATGTGACAAGATGAAGAAAAGTTCAATTAGTATAAATGGTTTTGCAGACCACTTCACCTTTGTGCATATTTTTCCCCTTCATTTCCCCATTTAGACTTTCTCCTCTCAGTACATTGTGGCACACAGCTGTGACTTTGTTGCCCCTTCAGCAACAAAACATAACTCCCCATCCACCCACTATAGTACCTTCACACGCAGCTTGTTGTCTCCTTCCCACACTAATTTATTAATGACACTAATTGTCATGTTTGCCCCTACCTCTCCAATTTCCCTTCTCTAGCTCTGCAGGAGGTGCATCGAGTGAGCTGCCACAGCTGATCAGGGTGGCATCATCACCTTCATAGAAGATGCCTCGACTGAATAAATAAAGTGCTAATGACGCCACTTTAAATTACGAAAATGCTCAGAGCTGCACTATTAAAATGCAACAGGGTTTTCTATTGCAGCTGTGGAGCGGATGCACACAGTTGGGCTCTACTATAAATCCTGACAGGCCTCTCTGGGATAACGTCTGCTACCAAATTGCTGCACCCCATTACTGGCTAAACCCACTGCCATCAAACTTTCCAATTAGAGCTCGAGTGGAAGTATGGCCACAAGTTGGCATGCACATAGGCATGGAGCTAAGAGATACGAGATGATCATCGGAAAAGAAAGTACACCCTCTGTCTAAATCCTAGTTGTGTTACTGTGTAAAAAGATAGATTCTCAAAAGTGCTTTGAAAAGTATTTGCTCCTTTACTATTTTGTTTGGTGATACTTAATCTGTAGGTTATGAAACTAATTTTATTACCAGAGAAGAACCCTATTGAATAAAAATGCAGCTTACATATCAGGATTTCATGCATTAAGGGAAGAAGAATGTGGGGAAAAGTAATTGCTTCCAAAGCTTAATATGTGGGGCAGAATTGTTTTAATTCAATAACATCAGGTGAATTATAAGCATAACCACCATGTAAAAGGCAATGCCGCAAGACTTAAATTATTTTTACATTTAAAGTTTTGAGTCATCCATAGGTAGACTTGCAGATGTCCTTTGGATCTTTGGTGGCAAGGTAGTCCCACACCATTACACTACTACCACCATGTTTCACTGTCTGCAGAGGCTTCTTCTTTACTACTTCATCACTATTACATCAAACGTTATGAAATGTATACCTTCCCTTTTCCAGTTTTGTCTCATCAGGCAACACATTGAGGATCATCAATATGTTTTTATTTTATTTTATTTATTTAATTATTTCTTAGGTTTTTTTTTTGTGTTTTTTTTTACTGAATCATGAAAATTGACACTTGGCAAGTGAGGCATGCACACTGCTTTAGGTGTTCAGGATTTTTACCTACATATATATATGGGACACATACTTTTCACAGTACTGTAACCCAACCCTTAAGTGTACAAAACTACACCACACATATTCTCTTAAGTTACTATTTCTTCCACACAGATGAATCCACAATTGAAAATACACTCAGAAAACTCTGAACACTTACAAAGTATGTAATACCTATAAATGTTCCTTTTTGAAAGTTGTGAAAATAACTATATTTTCCACTGAGCACAAATTTAAATGCTCAAATAGTTTTAAATGCCTCTAGTACATTTCCTGTCCAAACATTATTTGATGTAACAGTTTTATTAAAACATATGCATTTACTGAACCAGGGACAGATATTATTTTATCTGCAGCATGCAGCACTTTGGAATTGGATTAGAGGCAGATTTGAGTTTTATTATTCAGCTTTGCATGAAGCGGTGAACAAATCCAAGGGTGGGATTTTAGAACAGCTCGTTACAATTCTCAAATTACCAAGCTGAATGTTTACCCATTCCGCAGTTTGTTGAGATGACACTAACACAGATGGATTATGATATAACAGTAGAATAAACCTGAGTTTCTGGGGTGTAATATAAACCTCCGTAATGAGACAGTCTCTACACAGTTATTCCTGAAGGGGTTCAATTCTCCTCTTCTCACAGAATGCAGCATAAAAGAACCAAATTCAAGTCTGTTAATTAGGTGTCAGACATGGAAACTAAACATAAACAGTGACAGATTATATTACTCAAGGGGATTAACTTCATTTATAGTGTCATAAACCAAGCAGAGTTAATTTGCAGTGCTTAACTTTGGGAAAAGTTTGCGCCGAAATAAAAACAAAATTTCCAGTATTGTATATGAAATTTTTATCACTGCTGCAGACTGAAACCAATAACATTTAGTGGTCAAATGACCACATTTGACCACATTTAGTGGTCAAATGGATTTTGACCACTAAATGTAGCCTATTTTTTTTAATTTGTCAAGATGCTGACTTATATTATTTTACATCATTTTTAAAATTTTACAATTTTGCTAATTAACATTCCACACATCTAAAATTGCCCAGCAACTGTTGCTTTCTGCCTTGACCACACAAGTGAAACCTCATGAGCCTGCAGCCTCTGCTTTTATACAAATGAAAAACCACACACGACCCCCTAGCACGTAAACTTTGAAACTCAATCGACTTATATGTGCAATTTCAGATGCCTCTTGCAATGTTATGAAACATATTAATCTCAATTTTCAACTGAAACACACAAAAACACAGGCCAATAATAAAAAGCAATAAAAATGTTCAGGGGGAAAATAAAAGAACTATGTTTTCTTTTTCTTCCCATTTATTCCAGCCCAGAAGCACAGGAAGAGATGGTCTAAGAGGAGGAAAGAAAAAAGTGCAGTGCAAAATCATAAAACCTCATCAGCCCTTATTGCTCGTCTTATTTTGGCATCTCTTCATATTGTAAGAGCTCCTTGTGGCAAAGATGTTGGGTAAGTTAATAAAAAAAAATTGAGATTTAAAGAGTTGTAGGAAACAGCAAATGGCTAAAGACACAAATAGATTCCTGGCAAGTGCACATTAGCTGATGAACATTACTCCATAATGACATCATTATGCATGATGAATCCAGTGATTTACCATACTAATGCGCTACAGGATGTCAGAATTTGCCTGGGGGTCTTAGAAGTCCATAATGGTTTAGGAAAACCGGTATATTTTTATGATGTACACTGTCTGCTGTGGAATGTGCTTTTCATGCAGTGAAGGTTTTTTTTTTTTGATAAACATGTTGAGTGGAGTGGAGTTTTAGAACAGGATCCTTGTCTAATATTTTTCATCATAAGTAAGTTCAGATGTGATCTTGCTGTGTAGCTGCTGAAGTATGTCCTACTCAGTTTATTTCAATAGCCCACTTTTTGGCTTCAAGGTAAGCTGTGTCTAATGGAATCCAAAATGATTCCAATACTACAGTAATGATTATGTAGTGGTGAGGTGATGAATAGCTTCTGAAAACTATCCTGCAAGCCTCAAACATGTTCTCAGTAATAGGCAGATGTGGAGGAGTCTTGTGAATGTTTTCTTTTTCTTTTTTTTTCTTTTTATGTGTTGAGGTTTGTGGATACCAGTAATGCCTCTGCTTTGAGGACACATTTTTTTACTTGGCTTGAAATGCTCATCAGATAACAGGAAGAGTGTCTGTGAATAGAAATTTTCATGCATGGTCAAAGATGCTCAGCTAGATTTAGGTCTCGAGTTTTCTTTTTTTTTTTTCTTGACTGAGCATTTCTAGCACATGAATATGCTTTCATTAACACAGTTCCACTGGTGTATCCTGACTTTCTGTGCATTTATCTTCCAAACAGCTTTAGCCAGTTTCCTGTCCCTGCTGAAGAAAAGTATTTTCAATAGCATGAAAACATGTTTTACCATGGGGATAGTACATCCAAAGCAGAAATTGGACTTACTGTTACAAATACTATATTTTACTAGTAACACTGCCCTATCACCTACCTGTCTCCAACTGTGCCACTGTGTAGCCCCCTGGATGCTCTAAAAAAATAAAAACACCAAAACTTTAAATTTATTCTACTACTCCTTAGTTTGGCAAACTCCTTTGTGTGCTATTCTGCTCAATTTAAAATCTCGCTTCACAGACATTCTGAGCTTTCTCCCATTTACAAGAAATACCTTTCAGAATTTCACCTGGTGAACAGAAGAAGTTGTGAACAGTGATATGAATGTTCTGCTTTCTTTTAGTATTGTAGTCTGCTTGTAGTTTTAGGAGTGCACCGGAGGAAGTGAACATTGCATTGCACATGTCATGACTAACGTTAGTGACTGGGTGACATTTAAACTTCTACAGAGTCCATGCCTCCAGGAAGCAATTGTTTCTCAATAGCCGACAGTCCGGACAAAGTGTATTACCAGAGGCTGGTTTTCACTAGGCTAACTACTCTTCTACTGAGTTCTCTTTCTAGTTTATATTTTGGCAGATTGAATTTATTTTTATGTGTGCCCACCTTGCTCTGCTGTATGCCTCTTCCTTGTTGAAGGCATGTTGAGCATCTGTGCTCAATTCATCTCTTCAACTCTGTGCTCGGATCATTTCTGCCTGCCTACTTTTCCTGGTCTTCTTCAGCCAGAGTTAATGTGGGGGGTGAAGTTAAGTTTCAGTCAATCCAGGACTTTCTCAAGTCTTGCTTATATCAAAGTCTTACCTGAAAATATAGTAAAACTAACTAAAATAAATGTGTATCATTTTTACTTAAAAAAAGTCAAGTTTCCAACATAAAACATTCAATTGAGTTCGGAGTATGCATGATAGTTTTTATTATAGTTAGAATAACTTAAATTAATACAATGAAGTATCAGAGAAACAGGTTACTTCTTAAAGCCAACAATAACTAGAAAACTACAATGAGGTCTTTTGAGAACTTCTATTAAAAATTAATTTGAATATTATGTGAAAACATAAAGTTATGATTGTTGTTATTCAATGACCAATGTCATAAAATAAGAACAAAGCTCATGATATGTCTGAGAAACATTTGTGTTTATAAGACAAAAGCATAAATCCTAACTTTTGTCGTCTAATAAAGGCTAATTTTATTTTCCTTTATTAGAGATGAGAACCATTAGTAAATTAAAGCACATGTTAGTGTTAGCTTACTATCTAGCATGCAATAAAAAAATAAAAATAAAAAAAATAAAAAAGTTTTAGCTTTAGTCTCACCAATCTTGTTTTTTCTATGATGCATCATTCCAATGGTTGGCAGCAAACCTAAAATGAATTCTTTCAAACAATGCACCTTGCTTTAGTTACTGTACTTGCAATGAAAAAAAACATTTGCTTGAGAAAAAAAAATATCTATATGACTTTACCAAAACATTTTAATGGTCTCATTAAAATATCTTGTATTACTACAAAATGTATGCTGGTGAAGAACTTCATCACTGCACATACCAATAATGGGATGACAATAAATTTTTGATACATTGTGTAGGTCTAATCACCATAAATGTTTGAATTGTACCAACTATTAGTATATGATGATATTCCTGTCACTACCTAACGGTGCAAAAATAACATGCTTCCACCTAACGTCCCAAGCAATACATGTGTTGACTAATTGCCGACAAAATTAATGATGCATGAAGTGTGGTTATGTTACCAATTTAATGCACTTCTGTGGGAATTTAGGAATTAAGGGAAATCAATTGATGAAAATGAACTTTTAGCAACACCTTGTGAGAGGCAATTAATCTTCAATAGGAGAGCAGCACTGGGCATGCAATTCAAAGATAAGCTATCTCATTTATTCATGCTAATCAGCATCTTTCAACCATAGCATCTTGCCTATAAACAAAACTCCTCTACATGGGGCACTCGCTTTTCACTCTCAAGGGTGATCATTGCTTTTTCAATTAGCAGCACAAAGTGTGCTTAATAAGTAGTGCCACACAAAGGCCTCATTTCAAACTGCTGCTTGTCAGAAGGAAACACATCGCAGTCCATGGTCTTTTCCAACTACAAAATATCAGCTTGTGACCAAATGACCCTTTCTATTGGAGAATCTGTCTGTGTGCGTGTGTGTGTGTGAGAGAGAGAGAGACAGAGGGAGAGTATGTGAGCTGAATAATTTCATGTGAAGACACAGAGCTCTGCCTCCATCTGTCACTGGGACTTGATGCAGCCATAAAGGTCAGAGTTCAAACTTTAGAACCTGGGTCGTGATTAATGGGGAGAAAGCGGCTGGCAGCCAGCAGAGACACTCTTCTCTCAGGCAGAGGATAGGCACTCGCCTCTCAGTGGGTGTTTGGATTTGCTCTTTATAGGCCCTTTGCTCAGACATTTGTCATGCTCCGAGCATGTTCTGCTTCAAAACAGATTAAAGTCCGTTTTAGGGCAATTGTTGCAGTAGTTATGATCACAGGTTATCATTATCTGAACAAAATGAGCCAAAAGCTAATGCTAAACTTCTGTAGCTGTCTTTTTTCTTCCGCTGCCTTGAAAATAAACTCTTTCTGGGGGTTATATAAAAAAAATAAATAAATTAAAAAAAAAATAATGTCCATTTGAACATCTTTATTTACTTAGAAGAAAACACTTAAATAACTCAATAGTGGCCAATTATTGATACCCCTGCTCTCAATACTTTGAAAACCCTGTTCTTGCCGACAGGATAACTTTTGGTCCTCTTCTACAACATTTCACAAGTTTGTAGCATACAGACTATGATTTTTGACCACTACTTTAAGCCCAATCGGTACACATTGCCCACTTAATGGACTATTCTCTTCAGCTTAGTCCATTTTTTTATTTTTTATTTTTTTTTAGGTTTGGGACTCTAGAGAGACTCTGGGAAGATCAGGTTTGTGTCTAGTAAACCACTGCTGTATTGATTTGGCCATATGTTTTGAAATATTATCTTACTGAATAACTCAAAGTGCATGGTATTTCATGACACCATGCACTCTAATAACATTCCTAGCACCTTTGAAAAAGAAAATATTCTACACATCACATGTCCTTCACCATACTTAACAGTGAGAGTGGGTTTTCAAAATGTAAGCTTTAAGTTGGAAAAGTTCTATTATTTTTAAGTTTAAGTTTTATTATTATTATTATTATTATTATTATTATTATTATTATTATTATTATTATTATTATTATTATTATTATTATTATTATTTTATTTTTTATTTTTTAGATGCATAAAACATTAATCTGGAAAGACATGACGCTGAGGAAACCAATCTGATAAGTAGACAAGAGAGAGCACTAAAGAGACAATGTAAAAAGAGGTAAAAAAAAAAATAAAACATATAAATAGAGTTGCATATTAGAAATTATAAAACCTGCAGTCAACCTGCCCCATGCATAAATGTTCCCCATGGGGAATCTTCCCTCCTCCCATTTTAAAAAGTCAATTTCAGGCTCCAGTTCAATGGTAGTCATAGCCTGCAGGTATGGACAGATTTGTAGAGACACAAACTTACTAAAGGAAACCATTATAAGCAAGTATTTCAGTCATAATTCCTTAGGCGTTTTTATCCTGAATAATTACAGCTAAAGTAGAAGAGGAATGTGTTTAAAACAAAAGTATTCTGACTCTGATAACCACCAACACAAAACACAAACATGAACAGTCATCGTTTTAGCATTTTTTTGTTCTTGCTTATCATGGAAATTAAATTAATAAATCATAAAGAAATCTATTTTAGATGTAAAAAATGATCAACTGTCATAGTTCATCAGTGTCTATGAGTTCTGAATCGAGTCTTCTGTTAAATTCACCACATACTTTGGACTGAACATACAGAAGATCGCTGTCAAATGAGAGCTCAATATGTTGCCTTAATTCATCCTTTAAGATGAAATATGTATATGAATCTATGATTAAAACATGCAGCACACTCAGACTTTGAGTTTTTCAGAAAGCATGATTAGACCAAAAAGTTGTGTTGAATGAGAATCCTGGGTAAGGCTTTCCTCTTTCCTTCTCTGTCTGTCTTGATTTATTTGCTTCAGCAGGAGTCATTAGTCCATGGTGCAAGTACTAAGGAGGAAGAGTGATTACTCTGACTTTGTGTGTGTCTGATGTGTGGGTTTGTAAATGTGTTTGAATACAGCGTGCTTTGTTGCAGTCTGTATGGGTCTGATGCCACATTTATTCCCAAATGAAGCTCTGCATCTTCATAGCTGGCCCCACGGGCTGCTGGGAGAAGAGTTGGACTGAACAACACATAGGTAATAAGGGGTAATTCGCAGCTCCTGGGGGGCTTTCGAAAGGCCAGAGTCATGAATATTCAAAACAATGCTAATTATTAAGAACGCTCAGCTGCTGTGTAGAATGCAGATGTCAATTCCTGGAATTTACTTACAGAGCTGGTATCGACCAGTAATGTTGTTCGTACAGGAAATCAGTGGCTCTGATCTTTTTAAATAATAAAGTATACAATCTCAAGATGTCTGATAATACATCCTGTGTCATGTGACTCTAATTCTGGGAATAAAGATGCTTACAAGACAATTAAAAAAGCAGGAGGGCCTCTGAAATTTGACCTTAAAATGGCTGCAACCCTGGGAATCAGACTGAGAAACGAAATCTCTAGTGCCCAGAGTGCTCTTTCAGTGCACCACAGGCTACAGACAAATTTCAAGGATGAGTCAAGCAGGCGAGACCCTGCTGCTACTGCTGGACTGGATTCAGGGTGATGTATGCAACGGGGCTGCAGGGCCGGGGAGCACAACCTGTGATATTTATCTGCCCAATTAAGGCCAGTGTATCTCTGAGATGTCTGCCAGTGCTTCACCTCCTGGAAATCTGTTTCACAGCCTCTGTTGATGAGGGTTACATTGTATGATAAACACCGCCTCAAGCGCCTACTGTTCTTGGATCCACATAAAGTAGTGAGAGAACCCACGTTTCAGTTATGGTTTGCGCCTCCGACAACCAACTGTTTAACACCACAAAAAAGCCAAGGGCTCACACCACTGACTGATAAAACATCTGAATATAGATTGTTCGCACGCTAAGCCTGATTGTCACACTTTATCACATTGGAGGAAAAGCCTGTGCATGCACAATTAAAAAATAACTGTTGCGAATAATGTTTGGAGATGGGAGAAATATCACAATAAACATCAGGACCAACATGAGCTTGAAATACATGCTGTAAGGTCTTGTGTGGAGATGTATTAACAATTTCACCACTGTCTAAATTAGAAAAACGGTCAAATTTAATCCCAAATAATAGCACTGATGTGAATTCTAAAATATTGGAATTTTACACCAGAAATGTTGGTGCTTAATGGATGTCATTTAAAAACATACTTTTAAAATGACTAAGCAGCCCCATCAGAACGCAGAAGGCCTATTAAAATATATCGAACATATTTGGATATATATATATAGATATGTGTGTGTAGAAATGTAAAAAGGTAAGTTTAATGAGCATCAAAGCCAGACAGAATAGTAACAAAAATTAGCAATCACCTAAACCAGCAAATTTATAAACTAAAAACGTAAAATCCTTGAACTGAATAGAAAATTCACAAGAACAACAAATGATTCATCTGCAGCACAACACAGTTTAGAAATCACCGCAAAAAAAGGCCTTTGTGAAGAAGGATTACAACAAGCTAAGTATATCTGGGTTGCTTATATTTTTATTTTTTTAATAAACGGCAACAAATTAGTAAAAACCTTGAAATGAAGAAAAGCCCAAAGAAAATTAGACCCATTTCAGTTTTTAGACCTATATAAAATGGATAGACCATTTTTTTTTTTTTTTTTTCATTATGGGGGCGCCCTCCAGGAAGACTTGTTGACTCACACTAACTTTGATGTCAATATTTATCTGTTGGGCAATTGTGGGTAATTGGTTTCTCTTCCAATCAAATAAGCAGTTCGATCCAAAACCCAGGAATCTATCCAAGTTCCCAGGCAAACTATCCTTGGCTCTATATACTACCGGTAACTTTTTTATGAATGTACAGAAAAAGGAGACCAGTACAAATAAAAATTACAGATAAGTACTGTATAAGTTTTACTGTGAAGGAATAAAAAAGAAGTACTTTGTAAAACTATCAACTGGTTCTAACTTTATCTCATAAGACATCATTTATTTAAATTAACAGGCAACACAAGGAAGCAGTTACTTATAGAGAGACACAAAAATGGTCTCTTGACCAGAAGAAGATGATTTATAGTTTAATTGGTCCTGACCAACTGAAAACTTTAAAATCCACACTTTTCCAAGCAGAGGGAAAATTATATAATAGATAGCCACAAGCAGAATTTCTTAACAACCCTTGTTAGGACATTCTGCTATTCTGTTAGGAAACTGTGAAAGTTTGTACTAAGAGAGGAGAAGACTCAATCTTAGCCATGTTGAGGAGAACTGAAGTGTTTACAGACTAAATTAGAAGAAGCACATACAAGTAGAGGTTCAAAAGTGTGTAAGACAAAACGGTTTTTTACATGTCTGGAGTTTATTCAGGTTGTGAGAGAGAAAGAGAACAATATTGTCAAGCAGGTAGCAGAAAGGCTGAACAAAGTACAGTCAAATTACTCTGTTTTATTCTTGAGTTTCAATGTGATGGATCTGAAAAGGTCCAATAGTGACCATTCTAATCTCTAGTGTAAAATACTACATAATCATTTATGTTTATGGAACAGCCACTATAAATCAGTTTTGCATATATTCTCAGACAGAATGCAAAATACTGTTACCTCTGTGGCTATTTTAAATAAATAATACAGTTATATAAAGAAATTTTAACTGGCCCAAGTTGATATTGGCAGGTGAAAGCTTTAAAGAAACTGAGACAGAATCTAGCAAAAAAGAATTGATGGCTACATAAGAGTTCGCCTTGTAACTGGTGGATTCCCGGTTTGGGGGACTCCCTTGTTCTGCTGGCAACGTCAACACTCAAGTGGAGGGTCTATGCATATTGGCTGGCCTGGGAATGCCTTGACATTCCTTTGAACGAGCTGGTCCAAATGGCTGGGGAGAGGGAAGTCTAAATTTATCTGTTTAGGCTGCTGCTCCCATGACTCGACCCTGAATAAGTGAGAGATGATTGATTGATGGATGGATGGATGGATGGATGGATGGATGGATGGATGGATGGATGGATGGATGGATGGATGGATGGATGGATGAACAAATAATTTAAATGGTTGGCTAGAGTCAGGGCTGGTCACCTTTTAACATTCCTTAAATAATTACTTGCTAAAGTCAATGAAAGCATAAAAAATAATTAAGATGCGATTTAGCTTAGGGTACAACACATACCTCAGTCTTTTAATAAGTTTTAAGCAGTTACTCTTCAATATGTGTTTCCATGTGAGATTCTGAACCTTCTTTGACATTGCAATAGTTGTATCTGCTTGTTTTCCACAAATACTGGATGGAAAATATTGGGTTTGGAAAACAAGAGGCATTCGAGTGGACAATCTAAAAAAAATACCCCTTAATAAATTTGCATTTTCTGTTTAAAGACACTTTTCAATTTTATATCTGTAATCCGAAGCTCCTACTGATGTGCACGTCAAATATGCATAAAAAGTGTGCAGAACGTGATGTTTTTATAGTGAATAAATTAGGTCTAGAATTTGCATCAACTGTACCCCAAAAGATCACTTTGACATTTTTGCCGTATATTTGTATACAGAACATGTTTCAATTTACATAACAAACGTGCATTTAAATTCTCAAAACTTTACCTTTAAAGACCTCTACGAAGGCCCAATAAAAGCTGCCAGGTAATTCTCCACTCAAGCTGTATCTATTCCCTCTCTAGAGAAGAGAGAAGTGAGAGCTGAGTGGCTGACATTTGTCCTCACTCATTTTAATTAACCAGAGCTAATATCAGCTATTTACGTGATGAGGACACATTAACGTGCATAAACATACCCTCAACCATGCACAAATTTGAACGGAAATGTACACATTCAGTGTTGGATGCATGTCTAAACACATCAGAGGATAAAAAAATGAGAGAGCCAGAGTAGGATTCACAAACTCACTCTCTCACGCAAACATACACGCACACACACACAGATGCAAATGACAATGATTAGTGGCTGAATAAATGTCACTCGGCATAATAGCAAATCTGTTTCTGCAGACACACTCACATTCTCTGTACACTTTCCACTGTAATACCACTGGCACAACACATTGTTTGAATGCTAATTATTCAACTGACACTCCTGATACACAATTACTTCAGCTCTTCTCACAACACAAAAAAGTCTTATCACACATAGACACAAGGAGTCTGTCTTTTTTTCACTTTGATTCTAAATAAGGGTATTCTTCATCACTAGCTACATGTCTTACTTTTTTTCTCCCCAAAATACCTCTCAGACATTAACTTAACTATCTTGTAAATGTTCTTTTGCTTGTCAAAAGAAAAAAAAAAGTTGTATAATTTTAATAATCAACATAATGACATTGGAAGTAAAGGTCATCCAGTAAGGAACAATTCACAAGCAGCAAACAGTTTCTTATTAAACTTTGAATTTATATTCTTAGTCTTGAACTTTCTTAGTCTTGGTGACAACTCAAATGCTTTACATTCACGTACCAAGATGCATACTAGTAGGCAACTTGGGGTTAATGCTGGAATCAAACCCAGAACATTTCATTTTTGCAAGACAATGACTAATAATAATAACAATAACTAATTTGCAGACATCCAAATTCAGTTAGATGTACGTTCCAGCCATTTCATTTCACTACATTTATACTACTTTAGTAAACTGTCAAAGGAACAGCAGTGCCACAATTACATTGAGCAACATCCATCTTTGACGAAATGTCAGGATAAGTTTTCCTTTAAATTAAATATGGAGAATTTAACATTAAGCTTGTAAAGTGACTTGACACCAAATTTAAATGGAAATTTGTTCAACAATATGTCCACAGTGTGGAATCGATTTTAAATTGTGTGAAGTACAAGGTTGAGCTAAATTCCAATTATGCTTTAAATTCATATTATTGATGCCACTAATCCACAAGAGAAACTCTTGGCTGTAAATGAGAGGGAAATGACATTTTGAAGGTCTTACTTCAGTCGATCAATTCAGTGAGCTGCTTTAGAGGTAGTTGCCAGGGCTGTTGTTGGACTCTGATGATCAAGAATCCCCCGCAATTATTATTGAAAGTGATAAAGTATGTGATTGATTAATCAGTCAGCCAATACATTAGCTTTATTCTTTTCCCTTTTGTAGAAACTCTATATCGGTGGATTATTTTTCATCAGAAGGCATCGATTGTGTCACTAGAATGTAAAACAATAATTAAAAAAAAAATTATTCTATAGAAATAGGGAAGGCTTGTCAAATGTAAAGTAATGTTCTATGTTGGTGATTTGTTTCATGACTGCCTGAGGACATACAGAATATGTAGACCAAAACATTTCATAACATATTTATAATAAAACACTTAAAATTCAGCATTCTGTAAATAAACTTTAATCTTATCCTGCTGTTAAAGATACATGCTACAAGAAGCGGATTTAATTCGCCATTTCACTTATTTATAACAAATTCTCTATCTAAATTGACTCAGTATTCAAATGTGGGCAAAAAAAGTTCCACTGTGGATTTGCTCTGATAAACATCCAGAACATTTTAGTTCATACAGAACACTGACGTGTATATTGAGTCAATATAATAAATGTTTTTCAAAATTTGAATTGAATTTATGCCACAGAATCAATGCTTCAATGTTATTCTTAGTTTCTTTCTTGATGAACATTTAAGCATTTCCCAGTGTGAGATTTAATCTATATACACTAATTGCTGCAAAATTTGCAAAGCCTCTATGTAACTGGCACATACAGAGCTTTATAAGATGGGTCTAAGTAGTCAAAGATTTTTGTAGTGCCCTCCCACTCCTCCCTGAAAAAAAAAAAACAAAAAAAAAAACTTGTGGCTTAGTGGTAATCATATGTTACTTATAAATCAACGAGTGCCTAAAGATCCCAAGCTATTAGCACAATAGTTAAACGGTGGCAAAAACAACACTGGTGGAAAGTTGAAAGTTATCCTAAGTCTTGTTTGCAACTCTTGTTTGTATTCTGTAACCATGAACGGTAAAAAACAAATTAACGACAGCCATGCAAGCATTTACAAGTGAAAAAGAGGGTAAAATGCCTCTTTCCCAGTTTCTCCTCAGGACAACATATTTCTAGATGAGAGGTGCTGTGCATATTTAATGCATTATCACATTTTCAATCTTAATTAAGCTGGAGGGAGGAAAAGAATAGAAGCTGAGAGGGAAGACAGTCATGTGATGTACAGAAGGACTGCTTGGGCCTGATACCAATCTCTCAATCCTCTGTATCCTTCATCAGATAAAGCTGGGGATAGGCTGTAAATAGGTCAGTGAAAGCAGCGATGAGGATATTCAGATGAAGACCAGCTGCACAATATGACGAGGAAAGAAAAAGATGAGCTATGTAAGGGGTCACAGTATTCATTATTAAGAGTGAATAAACAGTTTGCTTTAACCACAGACTAGACCCGTGTCTAAACAATGTCAAAAACATATCAAGAAAAATATAGACGCTTTTTGGCTATTTCAGACAAAGGCTTTCTGCTTTTGGTGGACATTATGTAAGAGAATTATATGTGCACAGCCATACTCCAACTTTAGAGCTTTGAAGAGCATCTGAATCAACAAAGTATTAGTGTGGCGCTGTAAGGTAAAATTACTGCAAATGGGCCATGTTTGACTAAGCTCTATTCACAGGAATCGGGTACGGTGACATAAGGTCTCAGAGGGGATAAATGTCACACTGTGACAAAATTATTCTAAGACATGCCAGTGAAGTAACAGTCATCATCTCTAATTCAGCAGAAGGTAATTCAGGTGTTGGAAAGGGTGATGCTAACGAGGGATTCCTGTTGTGTAAGATTGCTGGAAACGAGAAACCCCATGGGATGTGATTACAGTGGGAAAAAACAGTTTCTCGTATATCCATGTAAATACTATTTTCTTATTTGAAGTTCTTGGTTATATGAGGTTGGAGGAAAAATCTCATACAATGTTCATGTGCAAATGTGAACATTTTCCAAGTCATTACTATCAATGACTTGGAAAATCTCCAAGTCATTGACTTTGTTATTAACGGTAGACAATAACAAAGAATTATTCAGAATGTAGAAGGAGAATTTATGACCAAAAGGTTTTCAGTAGGGAGTTACGTGACACTAGAATGTGTTAATATAACAAGAATGTTTTCTACTGAAAAGCAATTAAGTTATAATATTAGAAAAAATCTTAAAATCTTTTTTTAAAGCAACATATAAAAGTGTGGAGAGGGGAATGACTGGAAAGAATTATAAAAAAGCAATGTCACAATCTTTCTCCTTATTCTAACAAATAGAAAATGTTTTAGTAATCCCAGCTGACCTAAAACTGAAAAGTGTAGTCTGAAATGTCAGAAAGCCAGGGGAAAAAGCTGCCTTTTTAACAGGGTGTGTAAATATCTGGTTTTCAACTGTAGAAGTCCACACTTCACCCTGTAAACCTGTTTAGTCTTGCATCTAATATCAGATTTTTGCAAATTGCGATTTGTTTTTATTGATCATCATCATTATCACTGTTGGATTTAATTTTACTTCCCTCTTTTATTACCAGTAAAATATAAAAACATAGTTTTCTGCAAATGTTTCTCCTTTATATTTTTAATGATCCATACTATTCAATGATTGTTATGCAAGTTAAAACAGTTTTTAATATATATTTTGACTAATCTTTAAGAGCAGGACAAGCTATGACTTCTAGATCAGTATAATCACTCAGAGGATCAGGGAGTCAAAGATCCTGTCATCCAACTGAAATAGGTTGAGACCTTGGCATTTTCTCACGTATACAGTAATCCGTTCTTATTCCTATTTTCCAAGATACTCCTCACGTTGCACAATCTTGCAAGGCAAACAGAGCCAAAACCTTTAATAGTGTGAAATCCTATACAATACAATAACTAGAACATTTGTTGTATCATACTATTAATAGGTGGTGTGTGCTTGGACTGAAAAGCCCAGATTAAAGTGCCAGCTCATTTTCTTTGCATTTTTTTTCTTTGATTCCAGCAGATAAAAACAAAAACAAGACCAAAAAAATAAATAAATAAAACAGTGGATGCTCCCAGAAGTCTCTGCAACATAACAGAGCTGCTCCCCCTGCTACATCTCATCTGAAAAGTAATCCTTGTGTTCTCCATGAGTGGGCTTAAGCATGTGTACACAAGTGCCACACAGTGACAGGTGATGTTTCAGAAACACAACTGTCTTTTGACAAAGCAAATAGGCAAAGGTACTTTTAAGTGTAATTCTATGGAGATGCCATGTGAGCACAAACACGTGAAAATACTACATTTACGATTCAGAGTGAGTGGAAGTAAAATTTAACTACCTCAAAGGCTGTCAGAAACCTGACTATAGGCATCTATCACTTAGAGTGTACCATCTGTACTTCACATGCTTCCTGCCTACAGATTCCACTCCAGTACACAGCTCTGTCTAAACAACTGGCATATTATACCTGATGTCTTAGATGCAGAACTTTTGCAAAACAACTGAAATAGCCTTTTGGGTGAGAAGAACATCATCAAGATAACAAAATAAATCTACTTACTGTTATTTAAAACACCCAAGTTCATACCTACAATTTTCACTATTTTCTACATTACTCTACATTTCTCAATGCAGAAATTTGGGCTGAAAGGCAATTCATGTCTTTCTACAGCTAGAATTCTGATTTTGTGGTCTTTTTTGTCCTTACGACTGGGAGGACTGGAAAATCTGCCTTCCCAGTTCACACTGTAACAAGACACATATCAGCGTGTTATGCTGACCAATAGACAGCAGAATGATTTAAAAAATTGCTACATTATAAACACATAAAAATAAAACTAAACTTGGAAGTAATTAATTTAAATTTTTTAAATCTATAAAAAGTAAAATATAAAAAAAAAAAATATATATATATATATTTAAAATCATTATTTATTTATTTCTCACACCCAAAATGTGATATTTCAGCAGCAGTTTGTTTAGCTCTTGGTTTTTTAATCTTAAACAAATATATCATATTGCACTTTCTATAAATTGTTATATGAATGCATCAGTAAATGATATTTTATTGAGTAATGTATGGTGGTTGAAAAAAAAAAGACAAAAATAAATCAAAGCTAACGGTGAAATATTACAATATTTTTGCTTTATTTATCCATACTGGGATGTTTTTTGTTTTTCTTTCTTTCTTTTTTGTGAGAATATCTTACCAACATCACAAACTAAAACTACCCTTTGAGAAAAACAATTGGTATTCACAGGGCAAACCTCATGCCAGATCCTTGTCGCTGGGTTACAATAATCAGGAGCGCAGCCATTGCAAAACATAATATACAGTTGACAGCTGGCACATTTGCTTGTGTTTGATTGGGACCATATGGGCAGCGGTGAGGAGCTGACATGACCTGAAAAACCCCTGGTAGGATTCAAATTACAGAGCGTTCTTCAGAAAGCCAACACCCCCCAAAACAAGATGGTCCTGGAGTGACCACTACTGCTTGCCAAACAGCTTAATCAGGTTTATCACAACAACATTTGGAGGCATGGAGCACCTGTAAAGTCTGAGTGCAGAACAGCAAAAAGCAAGCTGGACTTTATATCGGCACCGTGTGTTTAAATACAGTGGGTCGGTCTTGTAACAGCTGAAACACAATAGTTTAGACTGTGGGCATTCTAATGTAGATGTCCAGCAATTATCCTAGCAATTAAAGGTTAAGTTTCTATCAGTGCTCATTCTCAGACTGATACTTTCATTATCCTACAGCTCATAAAATTAAAATACTGATAAAGGTATATATTGTTACACAAAGTAAAGTCCTGATGAACTAAAAGGTTGTGATAAAAATAATAATGATAATAATAATTATGTTAGCCAACATCCCCCAATAAAAGTATTTAAGATGCTCATTTATACCAAAATCAATATAGAGTGAGTCATTATCATGTCCCTAAGCTCGCTCACAATTTTGCACAATAACACTGCAGATACACAGGCACTTAGCCCCTTAACTACCTTACAAGAGATTTTCTGATCAATGATAATTGATTAATGAGTTGGTCTAAAGTTGATTGACCTTATTGACTGACTAACAATTAAAGCAATCATTTTCTTAAAAACCTGAGTTTTTCATAATGTTAAACAGGTCAACTGTCTTTCCAAACATCAAGGCCCAAAGTTTCCATTTGAATTTAAAAAAAGCCGCACATAATTGTGTTTCAACATATTTTTTGTGTAAGATGTATTGCATACTGACTGAATAAACAGAAAATAGGGTTTTTCTGTTAAAAGTAGACATAGTTGTAAAATGCAACAAAACAGGAACTTCTTAGGTTGCTGAATAACAAAAAAAATAAAAAATACTAAAATTTATGAAACACCTAATTCAGAAACTGAACAGAGAGTTGTTTAGGACCCCAGACTGTACTTGCCACTCTGTGTCAAAGAAATGGAAAGTCGTACCTGTGACAGCTCGATCTGAGAGCAACACTTTTAGCTGTTAGTTGTGCTCCTTCTTGTTGTAGCGCACCTCTAAGCAGGTGGTTATGATTCCTCTGGAAGGAATGTTAAAACGTGGCTCCAAGAATTGCATTAACTCACGACAGCCTTCTGTGTAATGCTCTCCACTTTTCTTTCATCACATCCTCGCCTTCACACCAAATCAAAGATTTTTGACTGAAAAGTTGACACAGCACAGCTAAATGAACACTATTAAGGTGAAACTTGGACCTGGTCAAGAGTTTACAATTCAAAACAAAATCACATAAAGTGCATTTTGGATCTCACACCTGCCGCCATTTGGACTGTTTCACTTGTATGTTCAGGTTCCAAATTATTCAAAATTCCTCACTTGTCCAATTTGCTACGTTTGTAGTGCAGCACAGTTCAAAAATACTGCAACAGTAGCTTTGGTGAAAAGGCACCAGTTAATACTAGTTTCTGTTTCAACCTGCCCCAAAGCAAAATTTGAAATCAGATTGATGAGCGGCCAGACGTTCTTATACAACATGATTTTCCATATCAATCAATGTCACCTTTCACCTTGACATTACGGTACGTTGTATCAGAGTCTGCTCCTTCTAGCCTAAGGCTATTTGTTGGGCTGAAAGCGCTACCCCAAGCCCAGAGGGACCCCCAGTCAAGTCCCTGTAAAGTCCAGGAAGTGGCAAGTTAAAGTGCTATTGGGTTTGACACATACTTGCTCTCCCACTTTTGGTCAGATTTTTTAAACAGAGGCTACTGTAACTATAAAGTTGAAATGGCACTCTAAAGAGCCAGCGGGTGCAATTCGAGCTCAGTTTTTGTTGAACAAGCAAAGGTACACCTGCATCCCATAATGAGAAAAAAATAAAATAAAATAAAGTAATTTATTTGAATGCATTTTGCTTGAATGCAGCACCCATTTAGATGTTGCATTGTTATTTAAATTCTTCACAAATATCTCCACATTAGATTTTCTAAAATTCTGAAAGATACTAAGTCAGGTATTCATGTCTAAAATCACATTTCTTATGCTACCTACACTGTAGTCTGGAAAATTTTGATATTGGAGATCTTAAACAAGCAACTGGAACAGTTAGTCGAAAAAAGTGCATTTAGTAATAGCGTCAGCTAGGCCTAAATAGGCTGTTGACAGCTAAAACAAAACACTGCATTACTTCTCCAGAAGACTTACCTACAAATACAGTTCTTACACAAATGTCATGTTAAATTCCATATTTTTCACAATTCAAATGTTCACATTTTTCTGCATTTTTAATACACTTCATATTATTTAGGCTACTAGAGGTTATTTGGTTTGCCAGGTGTGTTCTACAGGAATCCAGCCTTGTTCCAGCCAGAAACCTGCTATGTTCTTTGAGCCATACTTTACCTGTTTCATGGAGTGGCATGGTGAATTGACCTGCTGAGGCAGGTCACACCCATCAGAGTGAGGTTGTGCTTGGTCTTGTGTCAGTAATGTGTCATTTGTATAATTCTCGTGGATGCCAAGAACTACAAGAACATTTCAATCAAAACAAGCTAATGACAGGTTTTCACTTCAGCTGTCATCTCCACCTTAAAACATCAGCCTCAATTTTAAAACTGCTGAGGTAAAAAAGCAACAGAAAAAAAACAGGAATGCATTCTGCTTTTTACTCATGTTTAGCCCTTTGTTGGCACTTTCTAAGAAGGAGCAAATTCCACAGAGGAAAAGTGATTTGCTTCGACAAAGGCTTCCACTGAAATTATGAAATTTACCATAAAGAATACTAAGCCAAATGTATTTACAAAGATTCATACCAAACAAAACTAACTGCTGGTACAGTATAATCACACAACGAAGATGGATTTCACAACCGAACATATGCTGTAACAGAGCAGCCAGCTGGACCCCTGTTTACATCACACAACGCTGCTGACATTTCTTCAAGATGCAAACCTGACCCTTACACCTTAGATTAATACAAAGTTATTCTAATGTTGTGGTTTTTTGCAGAGTTACACTAAGCTTGGCTTCTCTTGAGTAGATGAAGTATAACTCATGCGACTGAGCAGTGAATTTGAGCCATCAAACTGTGCTGTGAAAAAAAAAAAAAGTGAAATTACAAAAAATGTGTTTCCTGTACTGTGAAATAAACAGTGGGACCTAAAAAATGTGCTTTCTTTTGACAGATTGTCAGGAAATCTTTAAGAGAAAAAATATATCAACCTATTAAAGAGACAGAACAAGAAAAAAGATTGATTTTTATGGATTCTAGTTTATAGCGCTCTCAACTGACACACAAACTCAGTCATAACACCGTTTATAGCATGTTGATGATAGTGCAACACACAGGTCTGAAGTCATATGAATCACATCTTTCTAAGGTACCTGCTGTGACAAAACCCAGGGAGGTCTGATTAAAGCTGCAGTCTGCCTCCAGTCATTTAAACCAGCAAGCCTCTACTTTATATTGTGTAGCCTAAAGGCACCATGTCAGTTTGCTTTTGCTTTCTTCCGCAGCAACTCTTCTATGCAACAAATAAGGTGTTAAAATAGAAACAGGACATAGGGCAGGAATAATAAAAAGAAGCACATCCTTCAAAACACACACACGCACACACACACACATAGCAGACAACCAAATTCCAACACCGTAGATCAAAAGAAGAAATGTCTGCTTTCAGAAGATGCACAACAACAGAGAAATAGAGGCTATGTACCTTTTACGATGAGGTTGAGTAGCTTCGGCCGTGGGTTGCGTTCGCTCTGAATTGAACATGTGTATTGGCCGTCATCAGTAACATCCACTTTCTGTATCTGAAGGCTGTACTCGTGTTTGTCTCCAACACTGGACACTATGGACACACGTGGGTCCACAGACCACTTGTCGTCCCCTGCGAAAATGATGCTTGAGCGGTTCAGCCAGGCTCCTTTAGAGATCCCATCCAACAGGTAGCACCTGGATTGAGAGAAATAAATAAAACTAAACAACAATGTTTTTTTGTTTTTGTTTTTGTTTTTCACATAGGCTACAATGTTTGAAGTTAGAACTATAGTTTATCCATTTGTCCATTTAATTTGTTTGTTTGCACATTTTCAATTATTACACACCACGCTATTTGTGATACAACATTATTCTATGGTGAAGCTTTTCAGACAAAGTGAAAGATAAAGCTAAATAATGGTTAGTCATGGGGAAAATCCTCTGTCTTGACTGGAGCACAGCTTGATCTTCCAGCAGGACAGCAATCCCAAACAAACAGCCAGTTCTAAAATGACATGCTGTAGATCAAATAATCTAAATCCATGCCAAAATGTCAGCTAAAATCAGGGAAAAGTGATTTCTTTTTTATAGATATGAGTGAAATTACCAAAACTGCTTTCTCTCTAGAAGTACAAATATGTTGCAGATAGACCATAAAATACTGAACATTGCACAAATCCCACTGAAATGAGCTGTTGCCAGTCAAAATGTGGACAAGTTCAAATTATATGAATAATTTTGCACGGCCAAGTATTACAAATAAGATTCCATTCATCTGGACACAATTATCCTGCTGGGAGCTGATGCCTATGTCCGGCAACCACCGGTCAAGAGGAGGGGTATGTCCTGAATAAGTGACCAATCCATTACAGGTCACAAGATGTCCTGTAATGTACACAGGCTGTCAAAAAGTGACTTGAGTTTATGGAACATAATTTATCTAAATTGAAATCCATGTAGCTTTAAGTAGCTTAGGACAATAACTTGTTAGTAAATTTGGTTTTGTTAAAATAACGTATTAGTTGTGATAATTTATTATTCATTATTTTTCTTTTGATAACTATTAATAACCCTCAATAACTCAAGTTATTAAGGAGATTTCTATGTCTTCTGTGAGAAAGGTGACTGGGAATGTTCCCTTAATTTTAACATAAATTCAAACATCTGACACGTTTGAAGCCTCTCTGGACCTTCAGGTGATTCATAATTAATTTTCTGTATAAGGAAATTATAAGAAATTCACAAGACAGTAAGGTGTAAAATGTATTAACTCATCTGACTTTTATTTTTTGTTATTTGAAAAATGCACACAACACAATTAATTATATTTTTTCCTACTTCAGAAAAATAAAAAAAAATGCTATGTACAACAAACAGGCATTTAAAAAATGTTAATTAAAAGGCAGCATGACAAATTGTTAATATTAGTAAATATAATTATTCAAATTACATAATGGATTCAGACAGAGAAAAAATAACCCAATGTGGAATAAAATGTGGCCCTCACAGCGGTGTGAGCAGCTGGAGAAAGACAAACCTCTGCAGGGAAGGCACTACTATTTCCAGAGCAGCAAAGCAAAAACTGCATATTGCCACACCAAGACAAAGTTTTTGTTGCGTTCCATATTTCATCATGATGTACACCTGCACATCATTGCTGGTAGCTCCTCTCAGAAAAATGCTATTCAAAACACTTCAGGAAGTGAGATATTTCTGCCAGCTCCACATAGACAGTTTTTTAGGCTACAAGCAAGAAAACATGGCAACAGGGTATTTCTATGAAAATATGACTAGACAAAGTTTTTGTGCACATTCTGGGTTTTGAACAAGTATGTCTCTAACTTACAACAAACAGTATGAAATATAAAACCTGTCAGAGCTCTGCAAAGTTCCAGCCTAACTATGCAACTGCTATGCTATCTATAGAAGCTACTGAATAAATTGGACAATCTGTTAAACATTGAACCTCTTCGGTCAATATACATTTGTTTTGTTAGAAATTTCAGAATGGTATGAACTGAAGAAATCCAATCATATTCCATGGCAAATACTGTGATAATGAGCAGTAAAAGGCAATCAAGTTTGGCTCTTAAGCTGTTGTCGACATGCCATGCAGGACTGTTGGCACTGGTGGAAAAGCCACCAAGGAAATCGGTTTGGCACAATAACAAAGCACCGACTCCATCTGCCAAGAAAGCGTCTGTCAGGAAGAAGGATAGAGGACAATAGTCTGTGTAGCTGACTTATCCCCCGAGAGCATAGACAATGGACAGGTAGAGAAATTAAATGAACGTTTAAGTCAGGAACAGAAATGCAGACACTCATACATCCCTTGAGCTAAGGTTTCCTTCTCCTTAAGGCATTTTTTTTTTTTATCTGTTCTAAAACATTCAACAAAATGTGCTTGATATTTAACCTATGACAGAGTTTAGAAGATACAAATAAGAAAACCAGTGCAACTTGCAATCTGGTTTTCTTTTGTGTTGTGGTCTGTTGTGGTCAGTGACCAGTGTAAGGAGTCAAAACATTACTTGTCAATAACATATTTCCTCAGCATTTTATCTGAATTCAAATGCTTAAGTATATTTTTTATTGTCAAAATATACTGTTAAGCATCAAATCATTCATCTCCCTGCCAGATTAAAGTTTTAAGCTAGCTATTTTTGAATACATGCTTTTCTGACTCCAGGTAATTAACATGTTTTGAGTGGCAAAAGCAGGGCAAATATTGAAATCTCACCGAATACATGGCAGGAGCAAAATATAAGGCTGAGGGCAAGTCTGACTTTCAAACCTCCAAGACTTAGAGCTCATCACCAAAGATTTAAATCATCTGTATACCTGTGGAAACATGCTAGGTAGCATTATAAAAAGTGTGTGATTACTGTGATGACAATATTTTCCACATATTTTAATTTTGCAATTAAGTGTTTTCCTGCTTTTAAGTAGTACTTGGATCACCACACATTCTGGTGAGGTTTGCCACACATACTTCTGACCACGCATCTTCAGTAACTCGTAATTTAAAAGTTAATGATGGTGAGGGAGCAAAAGAAAGAAAAAATGCCATTGACCTCTGTTCAGCACAAAGGCTGACAAGAATAACTTTTCAACAACTTGCTGGGCTGTTATCACTATATTATTACCGTAAGTATAAAATACTTTTTCTCCATTTGTCTCGTTTGATTCCACCTGCTTTCTCTGCCGGCTTTTCAGAGTGCACTTCTTTAAAAGCCAATACTTTCTTTGATTAAGGTTTAAGGGTAACAGTTAAAAACTATTTTTTGTTCAAAAGAAAGCTACAGCAGTAGTGGCCTTAAAAACATGACAGGTAATAATTACACTTATGAAGTTTGAGTAACTCATTCAATTCAAATTTATTCAAAGTGTGCCAAACTTTTCAAACAGGATGGTTAAATAACTTGCTCTTTGCTGTTGCTTTTCAGTAGTTTTGAAAAGGATTTATAAACATCAGACACAACATTTGAAGAATCTTCCCTTGATGTTCTCTTACTGAGTTAGCACTTCTGGTCCATTCATTTCTGAAAATTTCTCACCACGGAGTCATGCAGATGGTTGTATTTAAACAGCCAGTCACAGTCCATCAAACCAGACAAAAAACACACATTTTACTTAGAGCAGTAGGATGCCAGCACGGCTAGCTGAGGCTGAAATGATCATGTGTAAAATCTTAGAGCAAAATCTGGTCCAAAGCACATTCTAATCTATATAACAATTGTCAATGTTGCACAACAGGCTTGGACCAATTTAAGTTGGGTGTAATATGGAATGGAGAAGTGCCAAATTGTTAACATAAATGAAAATAAAAAACATATAATACCCCAATTGCCAAGCTTAACCCTCCTGTTATGTTTGTTTCTGAGGTACAGCAATAATGTTTGTGGGTCAATTTGACCAGGGGAGTGTTTAATCATGCAGGAGTGGCAGAAACCAAAAAGCTCCTCCAAAACATTTTTGTATCTGATTATTAACTGAAATACTAACCATTTCAATCAATATTTGTGCAATTTTGTTTTGTTTTATTTCTCACAAATAAAGGATCAATGACGACAACCTACTCATTTACTCATTTGGACATAAAAAATGGAATTTCCATTTTTTATGTCCACTGAAAAAAACCTAGACACAAAAAACAAGAATTTCCTTGAAATTGATCTTTTGTCATTTTTTTTATATTACAGTTAGATTTTTTTTTTTTTCAATGAATGATCTTTATAATTGAAATTGAGACATGTATACTGTTCTCAATTACGTGACCCGCTGATTAAAATCAAGATAAATGAGTCATGCAGAGAGTATTTATGTTTCCTCCACCTGGGCTCGGGCGTGCATGTATGTATGTGGTGTGTCGTGTTTGTATGTGTGGGGTGAAATGTGGTTCATAGCTGCAAGGAAACATAGAATTGGAATTTCTTTTTTTTAATCTTTTTTACCCTTCAACTTGACTGCCGGGTCAAATTGACCTGTGGGCGTGTGTGCGTGGGCGTGTGTGTGTGTGAGAGAGAGAGGAGGACAGGGGGGGGGGCAAATGTGTAAAATGAATAAATTTTCGATTTATATGTAGAATGCACCAATTAAGACAAATAGAAAAGGTGTCATGCAAAAAAAAATAATACTTCCAACTGTTTAAAAAAAAAATACATTTTGAAACGGGTCAATTTGACCTGCAACATAACAGGAGGGTTAAAAATGACTTTTTACAAAAGGTAGACTGATTTTTTTAGCTTTGATGTCCTAAGACTGACTTAGCATGAAAAAGGCTTTCCAGGAACACAGATAAAGTTTTGCATATCAAAGGACACACTGCAACACTCAGGCCAGCATTGAGTTACAGGCTAGGGTCCCATAAAAATAATCTTATAATAAACAAGCAAACTCAGTGAGTTGTTTACTTTCCAGCTACTATCTTCACAGGTGTTCAGATCTTTGTAAAGTTCTGTTTTGATTAAATATATAAAAGCAATTATCTTATTTACATGCACATTTCTTAGAATCTGCATCTGCTACCATTCATTACAGTAAAGTTCTTACTTTGTATATATTTGATTGGAATGTATAGTCTCAGTCTTCTTTTTATGTGTAGACTGTGTACATGTATCTGTATCTGTGTGCTTCAGTTTGACTGGCACTTTGCTGCTGATACAGTGAATTTATTTTTCTTAAGTCATCACAATACTTGACTTTTTCTATAATGGAAAAGCATGAGGTACTGATACACATATTTATCATTCTGTCCTGCCTTAGCTATTCTAACGTAGCGGAGTTTAGCTTGAAACCAAGTGCATGATTGCTTCAGTGATACAAAATTCAACTTCGAAAATTGCCCTTAGAAATGTCAATAATACTAGTTTAATATAAGATATTAATTAAAAATTATAGTAACTTTTTTTACACGTTTGATTCTTCTGTTGACATTTTTTTTATGACACTTGTAGCTAGAAATAAAATTAAAACCAAAATCACACTTCCAAAAAGTGCCACCACAAAAATAAGCATATTATAGTTTCAAAGCACAGTCCTACCATCAGGTAAGTCTTTTTCAGCCACTTTCTCTGGAGGTTTCCCTTTAGTCATGCATAGCAGCACAGAACCGATAACTTTGGTGGCCTTTGCTTTCATCAATCTCTCTTTCAGGAGCCTCTGTCTTGAATATATTCTGCCCAATTAGTCCTCAGGCTTCGAAGTTTCCATTCTGTAGCATGCACTAATTGTTACTTTTATTCATCCCTGCTTCATGTGAGTGGCTGCTCAGGCCCCAGGCTCACAACAAGATATTTTCTTCAAAACTTAAATATATACAATATATTAGATTTTGGAACAGAGATCAGAAGGTGATTACACTAAAATGATGGAGAGAAAACGTCATAAGATGGTATTGAAAGGCCTTATATTAATACCTAATGAGTACAAACCATTAATTACAGCAGGTAAAAGGTACACACTGTAATTCTTTTAGCCAAACTCACTGAATCTCTTTGATTGGATGCCATTTTTAACGCTCAGAGTATTCTGACCCAGATTCCTATCTGAATAAAACAGTTTTTTGGATTCTTGAGGAATAAATATCCTTCTGGCACCAAGCCCACATATATCCACTTGTAAACAGATTTCTCATGTTTCACAGTCTCGTAGTTTGCAGTCAGCAATATTTTTCTAAGACAATTGGTAGATTAAATGACTATATTTAAGGACAGGTCTCAAGGTTTTATTAGGTGTCCTTTTAATTACTAGTTATCCAAGTACATAACCAGTACTGTGTAAACCTCAACACTGTCCGGGAATACTTTATGAATCTTGAGTTTAAGGAAAATAAATATTATTACAATTATGCCTAGCTTAGATTTGTAAAAAAAATATATGCGTATTAGCAAATTATTTTTTCATAGCAGTAGAACCAGTGTTTGTTTAATTAAAAATAAATTGTGTAATGTTACTTTTTTTGTTTAATAAATAAAAAATAAAGTTATCAAAGGTTTTATACAGTTAAAACACATTTTGGTCATGTCATGACACTAGCATGTAGTGTTAGTTTGTTTTGTGTCAAGATCCTAATTTCATAACATAATTGTCTGAAAAAATATTAAAAACTTAAATTCATTACATCAAGACCAGTTTCATGTATAGTCTTAACAACAATTAGTTTGTGGAAGAAATACTCCAATTTTACACCTTTAAAGAGAAATGGTCCATTCCACTTTAGGCATTTTACACATAAAAGGTGACTGTACCCCTCTCTTCACAGCTTACGGAGCAAGTTGCTGCCCTGGAGTGCAATGAATCATCAAATGAGAAAATGCATTTCACATTGACTGACTGGATGTTAAAGCACAAGTGAAAGGAGACCAGTAGTGATCAGTCTTTAAAAAAAGTCCTCCTTTTATTCAATGAAATTAGCAAAACGTATATATTTTTGCCAAGAACATAATTTTAACAAAAAAGAGGGGAAAAAAATATTAGCATTTCATATCTTATTTTTATCAATAGATTAGCTTGAATCATTTGATTATTAACCAATCATCAAATGTTCCAAATTCTACATTTTCAGTTAAAGACTATGGCAATGTAATAAAAAACATGGAAGTACCTAATAACTGGTCAAATTATAAACATGAAGCTACATTTACTTTAAAACAATTGTTGAGGGTGTTATATTTTTTGGCTATCACAGATTGATTTAATATTCTCATTTTTCAGATTAGATTTTAACACAACTTTACATCCCAGTTCCCTAAAAAAACGATTAATGTCTTTGAAGAGACTTTGCATATCGCTACTAAAAAAAGTGACAAAGATTTTAAATGGCAGCTAAAGGGTCAATTTGCCCCTTTGTTAATTTGTACATAGACAGTTGCAATTTCCTCCCTTCGTTTGTCAATGCTGTACCTTTGAGCCAATAATTTAAGCATATCATTTATTTATTTTATGTATTTTTTTGTATTGTACTTAACCATTTTCAGAATTTATGAAGGGGAAAACATATATAAAGATAATACAGATATACTGTAGATAAAATGCCAAAATCTCAGTAATATTTGACTTTAATCTTCTGTTAATATCTTACACTCTACTCCCATTTATTGTGGTCCTCATCCCCTTTTGGCCTACTTTACCCTATAAGAGATCGTGACCTCAAATGAAATCAAAGTAACCCTAACCAACCTCCTTCTGGTAGACAGTATTTATTAAGTCCATATACTCCAATTTTCTTTCATAAGACAATGAGCAGATTGTAGAAAATACATTTAGTTTGTCGTTAATCCAAACAGGTCTGAATTGTTACCCTGGCAGGTAAAAATAAGTGTATGTTCTGCACAAAGCATCCCTCAGCAGACAGCTCTATCTAAACAAACCTGGAAAACCAAAATAAGGGCAAAGCGGAGAAATTGATAGCACCTGTAGTGATGTGTTATCTGAGGCATCAGTTTATGCCTCAGATGTTGCCACGATGTTACTTTAAGGAATTTGCTCTTCTCTTATTTTAAATGGGAACTTTTCACATGGTAAAGTTTGGCAGTCAGGATGTGTCAGCAGATTTGCAAGAATAAGGACATTGTGCAGTGTTGTAAAATTGAGGTACAGAGCATCAAGCTCTTAATCCCGAATATAATCTGTCCGACTGTGACCAACAAAGGGACACATGGAAGGCTTTCCAGCTCTAATCCACATAGACACAACGATGAAAGAAAGCATCTAACGTCACAGACACAAAGGGAGTACAGATACCCTTTCATGACTATTCAATTAAAATTTCCAAAATGTCACTTTAACTTAAGTGCTTTTTGAAAGCCGTCCTTATTCTGAAAGCCAGACAGAAAGATCTCCTTACTGTGGCAACATAATAAAATCAATCAGAATTTTGCATACACATAAGGTATAATCAGTGTGTTACTACAGCAACAATTCCAAGGTATTGTAGGCACTTTCTATTTGTTTTACAGCACTGTGTGAACTGGTCATATGTGCTTAGAGTCTGCAACAAAGTTATTTCTCACTTGGAAATACAAGTAAAAGTCTGTAGCTCCTTTTTAATTGTTTCAACCACAGACACAAAGATTTTGCAAGCTGTTTGTGTCAGCTTGAGAACAAGTCAAAACGAGTGTCTCCACTACAAATAATTCAAGTACACAAAATCATTCAAAGTGCTACTTGAGTAATCTCTGGATTAATTCACATTATTGATTGTTGTTTTGGTATTTTTTTCAGGCGTTCATGTTGATGACGTAAACACAATTTTGAGAGAAAAACAAATTAATGAGGTTCACAAATGAGCAGCTGCAAAATTGTCTAGAACTGGAGTCTTTACAGGACAGGCAGTAGCCATTCCACTATTCCTCTGCACAGACAATTGATGTGAATCAGTATATAGAACAACTGTGGCTGCTGCACGCATTCTTAAATGTCACACTATGGCAAAGCAAACATTAATAAGTCGCTCTCTTGATGACAGTCTGAGTTAAATAAAGAATCGTCTTTGGAAGCATTTTCTAAATCAAATGCAAGTAATCGATATAATATGAGGCAGCGGCATTGCTAATGGCAAAGTAACACATGAAGTCAGTACACATCAGAACATAACATAGAAATCATTATTCAAATTTACTGCTAGTACTGCTATTTCCTGAAATGTGTGACAGAATCTAAGGAGAAGCACGATGGCCTCAGACTAAATTTCGTGATAAACAGTTCTCATTTAAACATTCACTCACAGCGAGTCACACTGAGCACTTGGGGAAATGAATGGTCCTGTTTCTTTGGTCAAATTGAAAATAAAGCATCCTGCAGGCTGAGAGCCCACTTTAAATCACTTCATTTGTGTTACTTTAAATGATAAGATCCACCCTGTACTCTGTATCCATGCAGATGAGAGCATTAAAAGAGGAGTCTTTGGCCTTCAGCCATATTCCTTCAGCGTGCTTATTGTTTACTAACAGATCTGAAAAAAAATGAAAAAGGATATTTTCATTTTGTTAGTGTTTGATTGATATCCTTTGATATTGTCACCAAAATCTATGCTAGTATATCTCAGTAAATTAAAATGCTGCATAAAAGTGCAATATTTACTGCCAGTCATAGAGATTCACACACAGAATAAAAGCATTACTTTGTTGTAGCTTTAATGATTATGGCTTACAGGTAAAGAACTCCAAAATTCAGTGTGTCAGAAAATCTGAATATCACATCAGACCAATTAAAAATGGATATTTTAAGCACAAATGTCAGACTTCTGAAAACTATGTATATTTCCATTCACTCAATACTTGGTTGGACCTCCTCTAGCATGAATTAGTGCATCAATGTGCCCTGGCATTACCCTATGGCACTGCATAGGTGTAATGAAAGCCCAAATTAATTTGATAGCTGCCTTTAGGTCGTTTGCCTTGCTGTGTCTGGTGTCTCTTCTTCCTCTAGACAAGATGATGGCCAATCAAGACCAAAGAAAAATACACAAAACTTTTTGGAAACTTTGGCATTGTGGACTGGTGCTAGCCTGATAAAAACCAGGCTCTTGTCCTATAATTTGCTTCATACAGAGGGTTTAGGCTCTCAGCCATTAAAAAAGGCAATTGTCTGGATTGTGTTGAAGTTTTAAACTTTACCCAATTGCTAACGTTTGCTCGTGATGTATGGAATTTACCATTTTGATGCTATGAAGCTTACTGGAAATTGCCTGCACTGTAAACAACCAGCCTTCACTGCACAAAGAAAAGTGCAGAGCTGAACGAGGCGGCTGTTAATATGAATACGATATTTGGAAGTGTGGCCAATATGAAATGAACGGCTTTGTTCACTTCCACTGCTGCTATTTAAACTTACAGTCAGGCTACAAGTCTAAGACGCCACAGAAAATGGTTTTCATCATTTACAACTTCTCCTTCTGTTTTGGCCCGGTTAAAATTCGACCAGACTCCCAGCTGTGAAGCAAGATTTGAATCAAGCAGAATAGCATGGGAAGGCAATGGTCAGGCTAGGCTGGTGCCAAGTCCTGCTGGAAAATAAAATCAGCACCTCCATACAACTTGTCAGCAGAGGGAGACATGAAGTGCTCTAGAGCAGGACTGGCCGTTTTCATTATCTGTAAATCATAATCATCAACATGACAGGAATCAAAGACTTGGAATAAATCACTGTGACGATTCTATATTAGAAGTTTCACTTTCTGAGATGACTGGTAAGACAGACTGTATACTTGTATCCATTATTCAAATTTTTTAGGATGTATGTACTAATTATATAGTTATTAATGTGCCAGCCTCAAAGGAGAGATATTAGAACAAAAACACAAAATGAGCACAGGGTTGTTTTCACTCAGCTATCTGTGAGTAGACTGTGGTTTCTGTTGGCTGCTAGAGTCACCTGCAGTGTACATTATCTCTGAAATCAAATTATCTTGTCCTTCAAAACTGCTGCTTTAACACTGGGCACTTCCAACCTCCTGTGGTTACAGCAGAAATTTGGACTGGCAATTAAGTTAAGACTGTCACGACTTATGTATACACAATTTTAACAGATAGTTCATAGAAGCACAAATACTTTCCTTTGATGATTTGTGTTTTTGGAATAGTTTAGTTCCAATAGTTTATGTACATACTGCAAAAACATGTCAACAATGAATCAATTCATATTTTCAGAAAGAACACTGGACATGTCCTGGAGATGATCAGAGGGACCTGAATAAAGCATACCTATTAAAGACAAAAATTGCATCTTGACAACATAAACTGTTAAATTAATAAAATCTTAAATGGCCAAATGTAATTACTACATCTAGGTGAACTATATGGAGCATAAATGGCGTAATATATGATGTCTTTGAAATAACATTTTGACAGTTAAATTAATGTAGTCGCCAAACCCTCCTTAGTAAAACAGATGGATCCACATATACAAAAGAAGACTTGCAAAATCGCAGCATAAAGTTGTTTAGAGAAATGGGAGTGCTGGTGTCCTAGAAGAGCATACAAATGCGTTTTAGAACTGGCAAAAATTTTAATGTTTAACCTGAATGAAACCAGACTTGTAATGTAGTGTAAGGATTTTGCTGAAAGCCCTCATTCATCACTCTGGTGAATCACACAGACTGGGCTTTCAGTGAGAGCTCTTGGATCCATGAATAGGCTGCTGGTTTGTTATGTCTCCCAGTCATTTTCATCAGGCAACACACACATGACTTCCCCATTTTGACTGAAAAAAAAAAAAACACCATTGAAACCATCATATGAGGTATTAGAGCTGGGGACTTCACTACTTGTTCTGAGTTGCCCTTGTGTAATTCTCTTTAGCAACTTACAGCCCAGTTCTCTGGTGCTCTTTGCTTATATCTATCTTTCACAATTTTTCAGATGTTTCCTGATTTCTATTTTTTCTTCTCCCCTCCAGGGGGTCTTTTGTTGACTCTAGTGTCCCTTATTTGAAAGTAGGCTGACAGGAAAGGGGGAAGGAAAGAGGGGAAGACATGTGGTAAATGTCGACAGGTCCAGGAATCAAATCCACGACGGCCGCGTTGAGGACTCAAGGCCTCCAAACGTGGGTCGCTCTATCCCCTATGCCACCACAGCACGCCCCATGTTTCTTGATTTCTGTCCTTTAAATGAGTAAAACTATCATAGGCTCTGTCTACATGAGATCGTTTTTTTTCTGTAACGGCTTGTCGGTTTCAAAAGCACCTACATCAAAATGGGACTGTTTCAGGGGATGTTTTGGAAGCATTGAGAACAGACCAAACGCAGTTTTTACTCCCCAAGGCTTGGAAGTGGTGCTGCACATGGAGTGTGAGACACATACTAAAAGCCTCCACACAAGGTTAACGGTGATCACATAAAGTATACAAGAATGACAAATAGCAAAGTACAAGTGGAGTCTGTGGAGTGACAACAAAGTCTAACTTCTCTGTGTCATGTTGGATTACAAATTTTTTAAAAACTACAAGAGGAACATGTAATCCGCCATTGTTGCTGGTATTATGTACAATGTATCTGAGGTTGAAAAGAGGAACTTTTGCTGTCCACACATTTCCACACAAATAGGCAATGGTGAAATTTTTACTTTAGTTCTTTAGACTTTTTAAAAAGCCTAAATCTGTGCAGTTAAAACCTTGACTTTTTGTTAAAAAAAATGTTTCCGGTTGCCGTGTCCACCCTATGTTTTGTTGCAGCCATCTGAGCTGGGCCGTAACACGCATCTAAAAGTTGTAGGATACCAGCCCTCAAGGCCGGAACTTGAAGACCGCTGACCTAAGCTGTTCAACATGACACACTTTTAAACTATTTTGCAGATATACGTCCTCAAAGCCCACTACATTTTCTTTGACACTGCTTGATACATTATCACCAGAAAGTTTTTACACTGTCTCATAAATGCCTCATTATGAGCTGGTAATGACTGAATGTGACATTCACTATCAATGAGAGACTCTGTCTCTCCTATGGAAATAAGGGAGATGGAATTTAATGCGACAGCAGGAGGGGGGAAAAAAAGGGAAGAATGCAAATATGGTGAATAGCTGCATTTCTGCCTCGTATTAAAGACCCAGAGATCAAACCGAGGCAAGCCGTGGGTGGCCAACAAATCCCAGACAAACACATTTGAGTTCTGGTTGCTATAATACAGTCTGGGCCTAGGGAGCTCTTTAATTACGCTTTATTTCATTTCCAAAATGCCATTAGAAGCAGACAGAAAACAGAACACCAGATCACTTAGTGAGGCCTTTGTCCTCCATAACTGAAGTCATTCATTCTTTTTTTAATGATAAATCTTTCTATTATTTTCAACAAGCTCACAGATATTCAGGATTCATGTGGGCTGCTTACATGAATCAGTACCAAGGTTCAAAAAAGTTATGATTTAAAAACCATAAAATATTTTTATCATACTGTTTCTGCAGTTTGTATTCATGAGACACCAGTGATAGCCCCAAAGATTTCCACTACTAAGTGGAACATAAGAGTAATGCTGCCCCATAAATATCTGTTGTACAATTAAGAATGCCATTAATAAGAGGCTGAGATGAGTTGTGTATTTTCTCTTTTTTTTTTCCCTGTCTCATTATTTTGTCAACTGTTTCCATTTTCAAATACTCAAAGTAACAGACATCTTTTTGCCTTAAATGTAGCTGATCTGACCAGATTAAGTTGAATTAATGTGACCAAATGCTCAGTTGTTGCAAAGATCTATCTAATAGTATCTGCTGATCTGGGTATTTGGTTTGTTTTAATATTATTCAAAAAGCATTTACTTTATAAAGTCTCGTAATCTTCATTATGCTGCACTGAAGCTTGTTACACCTGAAAGGAAGAACCATTACTGGGTTCTTCCAGTAGTAAAGTGGAAACAGAAAATGGCAATGAAGTTGTTTCATCTGATAAAAGATGAGCTAAATACTGTATTCAAAGCAAGGGCAGAGCAATCTAAGTTAATTTTCAGACGTAGCAAAAAAAGTCATGTAGATATCACAAAAGTACCTTTGAAATCAGAAGTAGCATAAGTGCTTCCTACCTACATTCACACCAAGTCTTCTTGGAATAAAGACCACAGCAAAGCTTCCTGTAAAGAATGTTGTTTACTTCTGGTTATTGTTTACATTTCTGATTAGCAAAACAAGCAATGGTCATTTGGGACATTTTGTCTGTTATTACTTTACTTATTTTAATTTTAAGTTAATACATAATATTACATATAGTACACAAATACGTATATGTATGAAGCACTATTGTAAAAACTGTATGTCAATGTCATTCTATTTTACAAAAGTGTTACTTTCTATTGGCTTTTCATCTAAAGCCTCATACATTATGGTTATAACTTGACATAATGTTAAAATGTAAGGAGTATTCATGTTTGACATTCTAAATCCAAATCAAAAACACTAGAAAGGGTTTGGTTTAGGTAAGAAGGTAATTATCGTGTAGAAATGACCAAAATCATCTAATCCCCAAAGCCTGCTTAATCTGATTCAAAGATCCAATTAAAGTTCACAATAAACAAAGAATTAACACAAGCCAGATGGTCAGAGAGGCACCTTTGCTGCTCATCAGAACTAACAAAAAGTTGCATCATCTAGATGATGAGTTCTCAAATCCAGGCCCCCATGCCTGGTCTCCTGCAACTTTTAGGTGTCTTTGGTCCTGGTGATTCAATCAAACAACTGAATCACCTCCTCAGTATGCAGTGACGTTCCACAGAGTCCTGCTACTAACCTCATTATTAGACTCAGGTTTGCTGAAGCGGAGACATCCAGACGTTACAGGACACAGGCTCTTGAATCCTGGATTTGAGTCGGCCTGATCTAGATTATGCATCACTGCTGCTAGCCAGCATTAAAATAGTGTAAACGTCTCAGAGAACAATCAGTCTTTCAACTGCTTTTACATTTATTTGAATGTAAATTATGTAACTCAAGACAAGATGCTTAAATTCACATTTTGCTAACAACATGAGCCCTAGCTTTTTATTTACTACCACCCAAAAAAGTTTGTATAATTATTTATTATTATTAGTTTGCTTGTGTTTTAGGGGATTAAAATCTCTAGTGTAAGGGGCTCCTTTAATTCCGCTATAATGCTACTGGTGACATTTGCAAGCATTAAACACATTTTTCAGCATCTGTTTTCACAAATTTTGTCTCCCTCTTGTGTGTTAGTCTATTTGCTCTGTGTACTTGTGTTTCTATCTCTGGGCTGGCAGGGAGTACCCTGAACAGCTCAGCAGGGACATCTGCCTCCCACAGCCATCTGTGCCCAGGTCTTCCTAATCCCTTCTCTCTGTCAAGCTTTCTCGCTCTCATTTTTCAAATGTCGTCCTCCAGCTCAAATGTTTACTACTTCAAACGCAGACTGTACATATTTGCTCTCATACACATGCAAAGTTTAGGCAACAGTAGGATTAGAACTCAAGTGAAAGACAGAAAAGGACCACAATGCAAACACTGCAGGAAAGATTTACAAGCTATGATACAGCTGAACACTTTTTTATGGTAAATGCTTGTTTGCTTTTTGCTACTTTTTAATTTTTTCTGGAAACATGACTGATTAAAAAAATACATATATGTTTTCTATTATATCAATTAGCCAAATGAAAGAATCATTTTTGAAAACTAGTGAGAAAGCCATTTTAAAAACATGGATTCCTTTACAGAATAATCACGCTATACCCCAACAGCTTCTTCTCTAAATAAAGAGATCAATCTCTTCACCTTGCTTGTTCGTGCTTTGAAGTATGCATGAGCATCAGAGGTGATTCCTTATGTCTGCATCTTCTTATTTGGGAATTCCACTGCTGTCTACCCTCACAACTCACTACCCAAGTGACAGGTCGTGCTTGGCAGTGTGCCAGGGAGACCGGGAGAACTTGAGTCAGATGGATAGGTCAGGCTGGATGTGGGGTATGCTGCCACTCACTGCCTGCAACCACTAGGGTTTACAGATGAGTTTATAGCCCTCTACAACAGAACTTACTGACTAAGATGAAACAGCTGAGTCACAATCACTTGTGTTTACTTAGTAAACTAATAAGGGTACATAAAGCATAAAGGTTTTGAAATGTATTCTACTCCTAAAAGGAAGAAAAAGGTAACAAATGCATATAAAGAATACATAATAAACTAACTATTTTATTGATATTTTTTTATCTATCTGTCAATGAATAGAAACATTTCCGCAATACTTTCTTGTTGATGTTTTCCTTAAATGATAAAAAAAAAAAAAAAAAACATTAAAATATATAATATTATGCAGACCACAAGTACATTAATCATCAATCTCTAGAAAACTGAGTGTGGTCAAATGTTAATGTAAATGATTAAATAAAATAAGAACATCTCAAATAAGAAAAGATTTTTATTTAATAAATCAGACCAAGGTGTCTGTTTAAGCACTTTTAAGTATTGAAGAAAATCTACATGACGAATTAGCAAATACAAAACACTCTCAGTCCAAAATGAAAAAGCAACTGTATCGGTTACTGACATTTCCTGTTCCAAATGTATATTACGTACATATTAGCAGCTAAAAATTCATATTTGTTAGCATATCCGGTCAAGTGTAATCTAGTGTCAAGTCTTCAAAGAACACATGTGACATGGAAAATGTCATACTTTAAACCAACTCTATTATAAACAACAACTGTAACAAGCCAGGGTTTATAATTGCTTCCTGGAGGCCTTTATCCAGCCTTTTTGATGTGCTCTGTCCATGGCACAAATGGACAATCCTTCACTGTCAGTGCAGTTTGGAACCTCTGCACAGTACGATAGGTGGGACCGCATCCATCACTCTGACAAAGGGAAAAAAGCAATTGCCACAGTACTTAACTGTTTTCAGTCATCTGCAAATATTGGAATAAATACACTGTGCAAAGGAGAAGTCCCTCTGGGTAAAGTCATATTTTACATGCCCTATTTGTGCTTCCTGGCTTTCTATAGGGACTTTCCAGTTTTTTTTTTGTTTTTTTTTCTTGTCTGGCTCATGGTAGAACACACATACACATACACACAAGTTTCCTCCACTGGGTTACAGAGAGGGTGAAAGAACTGGGTTGTTCATCATGGAATGCTCCAACATCCTGCTTTTACTTCAGAACATTACAGAATACATCATTTTGAAGGACTCCTAACAGTAAGATCATACAGCATAAACAGATGTGTATAGATTCTCTGAGACCAGTTTAGCTAACTGCAATGACAGAATTCAGCTGACTTCTAAATCAATACCTTATTGTATCAAGTCTATTAACTAAATGCAGTATAATTAGTAGAGTAAATTTCAGTATTTATGGTTTAATTTGTGCATGTATATGCTTGCACATCAGTCTGTTTGTTGTGAGGAGGCAGCAGAAGATTGGATGAATACAGAAATTGAGTGAATGCTCCTCTGTTTAAAATGCAGAGCCAGTGCATTGGCAGGAACCAAAATGTCCTGAGTTAAGCTAATCGCCAGATCATTTGGCAAGGATTATGTACAGCTCAGGTTTTGTCCAAAAAACAGGGTCTCTGATTCATAACACCGATTTGAGGGACTAATTTTATTAATAGAGTAATAGACTGTCTTAATCACTGAGAGATTTCCACAAAAGACACCAGGAAAAGTAAAGTACAATTAGCTTAATTAAAGCCGTCACTTTTTCGCTAGAGACCGTAGAGATTTTAAATGGGTTGACCTGATAGCACAGCGAAACAAATAAGTAAGACATTAGTTAATAGTCCAAGGGTCTGAGCATGAGTTCCAGATGACAGCCAACAGTGGGCACAACATGGGTCAGAGAGGCACTTATTTCTTTCACTCCACCTTGACTCAGAGTCTACATTGCTCTTAACTAACTGAAGTGGTGGTCAGCAGGGTGAAAAACAACCCAATTCCTCTAGGAGTGTCAACACTGGTATACAGTTTTAAGGAGGCAATCAAACAATCCAAAGCTCCAAGTGGTGCGTGCAAGGCAAGCTGGACCAAACAATTTAAGTTAAATGATGGACGGGGGATGATTTCTAAGTTACTTGCTTCCTGGGTGTGTTTTCCCCTTGTTTGCTTTTGAACTGTGTTAACTTCAAAGCAATGGTAGCCTGTGTACCGTGTAGATCAAAAGGTCACATGTGAAGCTTTTCAATGAAAGCTCCAGCATGTCAGCAAAGATCACTGAAGCTTAATGAAGCCTAGCTTTAACTTGCTTGTACCTTTTATTGGCTTGCTCTCTTAATATAACAAATACATTTGGGAAAACAAACATTAGAATACCTCAATGTTTTCTCAGCACATATATATTTGTAATATGATTACAGATATTAAATTTACACCAGATGTTGGCAACATAACAAGTATGCATATAAAGTTAAGAAACTAAATTCACACATTAAAATATTGTGGAATGACTTATGGAAGAATCATTGAAACAAAGCTTTTAAAAGATATAAAAAGTCAAGGAAGCAGCTCAAATCTGTTGATAATTAGAAAACAATCCTAACTTAAGTGTCAGTTCAGTGCTGTAGTTTAGTTCTAACTGATTATCCATAAGCAGTTTCTCATTACCACAAGGCACAAAAAGGATCTCATGATGAGTAAAAGCAATAAACTGCACTGTGTGCCGAGCTGTCAGGGAAGCCTTATAAGAACTATTTGGCCAACTGAAAAAATACACGTTTCCATCTCAATATTTAATGTTCTGTAAAATCTGTTAAAGCAAGAATTCTAAACAAACTCAAAACTTTTCAATGAACACTTGAAAAGGTTCATCCAGTCCATACCAGCACCCACCACCACCTTGCTGGCCCATTACTAATACAACAAGAGTCACTCTAAGTCCATGTAGGTTTCAATTGTTTTCTCCCAAGAAACATCTTCATTTAAGAACTGTATTCTTGATTACTTGTATCGTCTGACAGATTTTTAAATTGTATTTTATAAATTAATGCCTACGGATGTAGCAGAATCAAAAATGTGGTTGTTGGTCTCAATATTTCTGAAACTACTGATCTACTGGGATCTTTACAGTCATCTTTCGGATTTACACAGAACATATATATATATATATATATATATATATATATATATATATATATATATATATATATATATATATATATATATAAATGAACTACCTGGGTTTATTTGAGCCCATCAGAACCACAACCTTGATGTTCTTTATTGCAGTGTCGCTGAAAACAATATCATTGGAGCAATGACCACAGCTCCTTCACACTTACACTCTACCCACGTTTTTGCCCACATTCATGACCATAACAGTGAGAAACACAACGGAATGGAGATGCTCCAAGCTAGAATCGAACCGAACATTAATTGGCTAGAACCGGTTAATGTCTGCCCAGTCTGATGAGTCTCAATTTCAGCTGTAAGAATCAAATAACATAACATAAAACACATGAAAGCATAGATCCATCCTACTTTGTATTGAAGGTTTGCACTAGAGCTGGTGGTGTAATGGTGTATTATGTTTGAACACTATGGGCCCCTTAGTACTGAATAAGCATCATATCTGCCAGTCTACCACGGCATTGTTGCTCAACATATCCATCATTCTATGACCACAGTCTACCCATTTTCAATTGGCTACATTTAACAAGATAACAGGCAATGTAATGAAGATCAAATCACCTCAAACTGGGTTAAAGAATATGTCACAGTAACTAGAACTCAATCCAATAAAGCACCATCGGGATTCGATAGAACAGAAGCTACAAAATCTGCAGCAACTACATCATGCCACTATGTCAATATAAACCAAAAATTCTGAGGTATATTTCTGATACCTTGTTGAATCCATGCCTCCAAAAATTGAGGAAGCTCTGAGGGCAAAGCAGGGTCTAACTGAACATTTTTATTTAACTTGTAACTTATAGAATGGTAGGTGAGTGTATTTACTTAAATATAGAAAAGATATGGTAATGTTAATCTACTGGGGTAAAAATAAATCTGTACTTCAGTTTGTATCAATTTACATCTTTATTAGATGTTATATCCAAGAGGATATTTCTTGAAGTCGATATTTAAAATGCATATACCTAATTATGCATTAAAATGCATTTTTTCTCCTGCCATAGATACAGTTGACAAACATCATGAACCAAAATTTAACTAGAAACTTACTTCAGTCAGACAGACAAGTGTGTGTTTTTCTTACAGCTAGAACTCTGGTTCTTTGTCCTCTTCTCTGCCTGTCCACGGCTTTTCTTCAAACAAGCAGTACTGTAGGAAGATAGGTTAAGTTTTTGCCCTGGACATAAAAAAATTAGAAAACTTGACAAAAATAATTGGGTGAGAATAACTAGGAGCTATTAGTCCAGTATTTTGTTGACATGGCACAGTGCTGTTGTAAAGCAGCAATTAAGTTTGCTTTGAACCATACTGTTACGGTCAGAGAATACCAAAGGGGAAAGCAGCGTTTTAGTGAAATTTTCTTAAAATTAAAATAAAAACGTCATTCCATTTCAAAAGTGAGGACGGTCTTAACACAAAACCCTGTTTGATACTTCAGGGACAAATGTCAGTTGCAAAATGACCTTGCAGAGCAGAATTAAAGCTGGAGACAAGTAAGGATTGTCCTGAACAAGAAATTGCTTCTATTGTCTGGGAATATTTCTCAGAGAAAGCCCCAGTGTGTCTGGATTAAGGAAATAAATGTAATGACAGTAAGTAGGGGAGCAAATTGTATGATACGTTTTCCATTAGTGACAGTAATCCTCCAACTCATTAAAACAAAAATAATCCAAGTGCAGTCAAGCATTATCTGATTTAATTCAATAACCTCCTGATCAATTGTTACTCTTTGTCTTAGTCTACTTAAAGGCAAAACTGATCAAAAATTCTGAATTTTTTATTCTTGCTTTTAACATTTGGTTACTTGGACTGTCTTTACCAAATCAGAAGTGAAAACACACCCATCACTTAAAATTCAGAACCAAACTGCAGGGAAAAATATATTAACCATTACGATGTTATCTAAAGCTCATTAAATGATGGATTTGGGTTCTCGTTCTCCTACCCATGTGCCAGTAGCGAGGGAGACTAGCAGGAGAATGCATGTCTAAGTGAGCAGATTCACTAAGCCCATGTAAATGCTGCAGCATCCGGGACTTTCAAATCTTGGCAACCAGGATAATAATGGTAAAACTGAAACACCCAAAAGAAAATCCATCTCCTCCCCTCCCTGGGCATTATTATGCCTCACCAATTCTGCCTGCTCATTACCGACATTGCACACATTCAAACGAGCCAATGGAAAATGAGCATGCACACAAACAATATTGTGCTCTCTGGGGTATGAGGGGAAGGACTGATGATTCTGCACATGATACAACAAGCTCAACTCATCAAGACACTGACAGGAAAACCCCACAGCAAATGGATTTTGTTATTTAGACAAGTTCTTTTTCACAAAATAAATGACTGGGATTACAGAAACGGTGTATGTTCTCTACACTAAATCAAACCCTGCAAACCCCAGGGTATAGAATACGTAAGCTGCTAAGAAAAAACTCAGCTCTTTAAGCAGATTGTTAAAGAAGTGTGTCTTTCTAAATTAAATGTACTCTGACTTTTTTCGTATAAATTTAGAAACCATGCCATTAAGTTATATGGTAGAAAAGTTTATTAAGTAACCCCTTTTTTGGATAAAGTTGTGTAATGGAACAATTTCTAAATGCAAAAGTCAGAAGCTTACTCTTAATATAGTTACAGTGCAAGTTAAGAAGAGAAACAATGCTGTTACTTTAAGGATTAAATTTACAGACGTAGAGGGAAGAAATGGATTAAAGAATAAGCACTGCATAAGCTATAATTAACATACAATAAATCTCAGATGGTTGGTGGTTTAAGAGCCAGAGGCCAATCTTCCAAGCTTTGCTGATGAGAAAGAGTTACTGCGAGAGCTCATTCTCTACATTACCAAACAAATCAGATCTGCACTATGAAAAATCAGGGCTTAATGGAATCTGTTTTAGAAATTATTCAGAACAGATGAAGCTAACAGTGCAGGTTGGCTGCTTTTTGCTTGGGGGGTTAGGATATTTTATCAACAAACCAAGTTCTTCACACTGTCTGTAATCAAAAAATGGAAGATGTGTCCAGCTTCATTGTGTTATTTACAACTACTGCAATTCATACATATGTGCACTTATTTCATATAAATCTGCTGATATAAATTATATTTTTTACTTATTAAGCTATGAGCACCACACATCAGAAAAAATACTAGGTTGATACAGTGGATCAGCAACATGAATGTTATTCCCAGATTGGCTGGTTTGCAATACACCCAATAACATTGTGCCTAGGTATTACAGCTTCCCACGCTGTATTTCCAATTGCATATTTTATGTATGCTCTACAAAATATGATTCTGAGTGATGTTCCACAGAAAAAGCTGCAAATAGGGGAATCTGCAAATACCAAACAACAAATAAGAAGTTCTATTGTACATGGTTGGTATAACCTGCCAACCATAAAATAAACCTCAGAATTTAGAGTAATATGAGAAAGCCCCAGTGTGTTTATACCTGTTTATACCTTTACAGAAATAAACCTCTTAAAAGAAAAAGTGTAAAATCCATACAATTTAATAATGTTTCCACTTATTTATTGAATACCTTGTCTTCTTTTTTACTTTAGAAGTGCAATCACACTTTTCAGAACATTGAGTCACATAAACCGGAACCTGTGCTACAGCACTTGGGATATTTACTCCAATTTTATTAAGCAGACCTGGATTTGCCTTTTCCTCTCATTCATATTACTAATGTACGTTTATATTTAAACTTTAATGGGAACATAGGTTGTAAGAAAGGGAGACAAATGTGGGGGGAAAAAAAGAAATCTAAAACTAGCTCCACCATTTTACTTTCCAGAACAAAATGTAATCACAGGCCCAAACAAGGTGTGTTGTCTGTGTTCCTGTTTGGAATAGTCTCTAAATAACCAGATAATACAATAACACAAACATTTCTGCAAAATATTTGTTAATGTGAACAAATTCTAAAACCTAGGAGTATAATCTTGCAAGATGTTTTTTATTTGGTCAATCCAAATATTCATGCTTTTAAATTTGATGGGTTGCCAGAATAGCGAGAGACATTTCATTATTGCCGTACAATTATTAAAGCACATGAAATTCCAGTCATGACACCTAAACATGTACAATATAATGCTAAATACTGAAAAGTAAACTTGTATTTTCTGTACTGAAGTAAAATGGCAATGCTGAAATCATTCTTTAAACTCAAAAGAAAGAACAAATAATTAGTTGTCATTAATATTTATTGCCACCATGCTAGAGTGCTCAGTTAATTCTTACATCCATGGCTACAATCCTACCATACCAGGGAAAGCTAAATGATTCCATTCAACCTCTATTCTAAAATTTACAAAGCAGAATGGATAACCATTTGGGGTGATACGACCCCAAAAAATTATACCTCTGTATTTTATTCACAATATTTATATTTTAAACATAATACTGGCATTTTCTGTTAATGACTACCATATTTTTCGGACTATAAGCCGCTACTTTTTTCCCACGTTTTGAACCATGCGGCTTATAGCCCAGTGCGACATTTCTGTGGATTTTTCTTCAACCACTAGGGGGCTCTTTAGCAGGAAGTGAATCATTGGAAGTCAAAATTGGAAATCAAACAAGAAAGTGATCATTTTTATTTAGAACAAGCACATGCTAGCAGCAGGCACGACGGAGAAATTTCTTCAAACTCATAGTATGTAGGTTTTAAGTTGAGGACTATCGATCTGGCAGTACAGGAGGGAAATAGAGCCCCTGCTCTAAACTCAGCATGAACAAAACCATGGTTCGGAGTACGAGCCGGATTAAGGATGCAGCTCTCTGCTGCCCCCTTATGGAAAACCAAGAGCGGCGGAGATACCAGCAGCTTGCAGCCCGGTGCGGCTTATATATGTACGTTTCCAATTTTTTCAAAAAATTTGTAGGTGCGGCTTATAGTATGGTGCGCTCTATAGTCCAGAAAATACGGTAATATTGCAGGGTTGAAGCAGGGAAGTCAGGCTTTTTTTTCGCAAATTAGAAAAAGCAATTTTGGGAGTATTCAGTTCTGTGGGTGATATCACAAAAATGTACTAATCACCAAACACAGGTGCAACCAGTTCAATTCAAAAGCTTGTGAAAATGCAGCTGGCCAGAAATTGCATTTATGAGAGCAGAGTTATGATTTATGGTGCTTGCAGAAGTCACAAGCAACCAGACCTATTGATAATTAAAGGAGTGTTATTTGCAAATGACAAACAGATACTTTTCTGTTGTCACAACAAAGCACAACAAGGGACAAGCCTGGATTCATAGAGGTATGTTTCAGGCTCACCTTGGCTCAGAGTAAAAAAAAAAAAAAAAAAACATAAATTGGATTATTCTTCTTGATCAGCCTTTACTATTCAGCTTAACTACATTGAAACATATTTTAAATTCTTGTAGATTAGACAGCATATATGAGTAAGGAAGCACAGTTAAAGATTAATAAAGTTAAATAACATGCATTCAGATTTTTATGCTCGTTTTATCTTGTTCAGGGTCACTCAGGGGAACCTTTCAGAGCTATCATCCACAATAAAAAAAAGATTTCCCAGAATCAGATCACAGTGTTGGAAAAAATGTAATGAATGAAATATAAACGGCTGCAAAAATGATGGAACAGCAGTTTTTGAAACACTATTTTCACTTATGGATTCGTCTAAGGTTTCCTTCTGTAAATTAAGAATAAAATGAGATGGCAGTCATTTTGAGAATGTCTTCTTAAAGCTATTCCAAGCTCTTACACAAGCAGAGATTTTCTTTTAACACCTTCTCCTCTTGGCGGGAACACCTGTGCATTCTCGGCACAGCAGCACACACTGTCATCAACTTGACAAGTATGCTTTGTCAAAACAAATTGGTGAGTACATGCGCAAGTCTTCGTATCAGGACATGTAAACTATAGACAATTCTGGGCAAGTACCTGAAGTAAACAAATCACCACTCCCGTAAGAGCATCACCCAGAATTACGAATGTATTGTAATGCCATGTAAATTCAGAACAAATGCTACAGAGTGTTGGATCAGCCTAAATTCTTTGAACAAGTAGTCCTTCATATTAAGTGGAGGGTAGGAATGGAGTTACACGTATACTGATATCTCATGAGCCACACTGTTCTCTGTGCATTAATACAAAACAATAGCAGCATGTAACACATATAGCAGCTATAAAACAGAACAGCATGAGAAGCACCAACTAGGAGCACCCCACCGGTTGGCTGTTAAATTTCTCTTTCTACTGCAGAGACGATGGGGAAACAAAGTGGAACAATCGAAACCATCATGCAACAACACTGTATGTAGTCTGCTCTATGTTGCACTCAATTACTCACTGGAATCAGCATCATCTGAATGTAAACTTAATTGGTAAAAAGAAAAAAAAACTGCAGAGCAAATCTAGCCACATTTTGCAATTAACCAGCACCACGGAGGAAAGTCAAATCAAGCCAAAAACAATTAGTAACGCTGTAGGAGTGTTAATAACACCAGACACTCAATCATGTGCCTCTGTCTAAACACCTCTTTTACACACAAGCTGAAAGTCACCATTTATTTTTATGTATAGTATGTGCATAGTTTGTTGGTAATTTAAAACTTTATATTTCTATAGATCTAATGTACAACAAAAAAGCCAATGATCTTAATACAGAAACTACTGGTGACAGTAAAATGTGTTTTCTAAATTTTTTCTTTAATGGTTTTCCTTTAATTGAATAAGATTTGGTTTTTAGAATAGGAATCCTAAACTCCAGACTTTGAGGCCTGGTAGGCTGCAACTTTTAGCTCTGTCCCTGGTCAAACATGCATCTAACCAAATGGCTAAATTACCAACATGCAGGTCACTTATGACCTAATCAAGTGTAATAAAGCACCTATAGGTGCTTCTGCAACTTCTAAATGTTGCAGAACACTCACCCTAAAACACTGGAGCGTTATCCCTTTTGTTGCACCTTGGTGTACCTTCATACAGTATCAGATCAATTCCCAAAGTTAGACTTTGGATAAATTGCAATACTCTGACATGTAATGTACAAGGAGCCAGTGTATAAATTCCCCTTATTACATCTGATTTACAGAAAAAATTCATTCATTCTTCCAGCTAATGGATGTCACAAACATTGCCTTTATTTACACTTTTACAGGTCAACACCTTCCAACACTGATTCAGGGTCAGACTTTTCCAATTGCACGCTTGCTTGTTGGTGTTGAACCCCATTCTGAATCTGACATCTGACATGATGGATGCTGGATGAAACATAGGGTGTATTTTAGTGATCTCACCGGTTTGCCTCTCTGTTATGAGCCTGGTAACCACTGACCTTGACAGTATGATAGGACAGCCCTCATCCTGAAGCAGAGATTCTGATAACCATGTGATCCATCATAGTGGCAATGGAGCAAACACACAGGTCAAAAACCTCAAGTTTATAGTGAGTCCTCACCTACACAAAGCATAAAGAAGATGCACATGCACACAGGCTGGCAATTGGGAAAAGCCGGCAGTAAAGTCTTTCAGCCTTTAAAGAATACAGCAGAATGCTCATTTTCGTCAGCTATTAATGATGCATGGAGCTCCATGGAGTTGTGGGAGATAGGGCCGCCAGTCAAACGTTCGATTCTTACACAAATGCACCCACATACACACACTGCAACCACACTAACATCTCATGATCTTACATGGGCGCACGCGTGAACTAAAAACAGTTTGCCCCCTTCTCTCAGAGCTTGCTCTCATTATTTTTTTTTTTTTTTTTCCTGGGGCTTTGCTGAAATAGTCCACAGCTTCATCGTATCACCTCCTGACAGAAAAGACCTCAATTCCACACCAGTACACGCTAACAAGAGAGCAGGAATCCTCCTTACAGCATATAGGTCACTTCTGCCTTTTACAACTGCCAGTTAAAAAAGAGGTTATAACCAGTTACATCCAACCTCTTTTTTTCCCCCAGATGCTTTTTGTTGAGAACAGAACAGAAAGCTTCTGCCCCATAATAGATTTTGAGGAGTACATTGAAGTATTTGGGTTTTTTTAAAGGTATTTTATCAAATCGTTAACATACAAACTGACTGTAAAGGCAAAACAAGTTTCATCGATCACAACTTTGGAATGATATCTTTAGTTTTTTTCAAGTTTCAACCTGCTATTCCAGATTCTATGTGATTTCAAGTTTTCTTTATGAAAAATAAGAGGTAAGAACAGCATTCATTATATATTTTTTATAGTCATCTTGTCATAAATGGTCACCAAATACATATATCTAGAGCAAATGTAATGTTACACAGTGTTTGTGTAAAAGCAAGTAGTCACAATAGGATTTCATTATTCTTAAACAAAATAATTTGCAGTTGATTTATAAAACTGTCCTTGACAGCAACATTAGTGCAGCTAGCAATACTAAAACAGTGTTCTATGTGCTTTTTTAAATCGTATATAAATCTAATATTATCAAAATGACTGCTAACATTTCCTAATCTACAATGTTTCATGACAAGAGGCTAAAAACTTATAAAGATGTGTAGAGACAAATAATGTGAAAAGGATAAAAAAAGATACCTCTCAATAATTCTATAATGTTGGTCATTTAATTTTTTGTAAAGAAAGAACCATACAACTTGCTAATAACTTGCCACAACTTAAGCAAATATTCCCAGTATTTGCCTAAGTCAGAGACAACAGCTTGTGAACAATTGAAATGGCATGGCTGCCTATTTTATGACTTCAAACACCAAAAAAACTTAATTTGTATTAACTGTCATGAAGAGTGAGTATGTTGTTGGACGCAGAAAGGAGAAAGTTGATTGTTTTAATAAAAAAGATTTTTAAAAAACTTACAAAAAAGAAAACACATGGGATGTACATGAAGCTAAAGCAGGGAAAAAATATAAATCCAAGAAAACTGCCAACAGGAAACACAGGGCCAAACCAGGACAATAACAGGGAACAAGATGAACCAGCAAGGAGTGTGAGCAGGAGAGGAGTTTAAATACTGTGAGGGGGAACGCTGGAACAAAAATACCTGGGCTGATTAGCTAAGGGGTTGCAGGTGTGAGGAGAGAAAGAGAAAATGTCACAGGGGGCGAACAAGAGTACGCAAGAGACTAGGAAATGAATCTACCACTAAAGAATAACAAGACTGAAGAAACATAATTAATTTAGAGTGCCAAGGAATAACTATAGATAAGAAATAAGCATAACTAGAAACACTTAGAAGGACTAAAGTAAAACAGAAACTAGACTGATCTAATCAAAGAAAGAGACTAAGAAACACAGAATAATCAAACCTCAAAAACAACCCAAACAACCCAGAATACAACATTAACAGGCACAGTGGAAATTGTCTTGGCTTTCCAGCAGAAGCTAACATCCATGGTCTTTCTTATATCTTCTCTTGGGAGTACAGCCAATCAACCCCAAGGAATAATTAATGGTACTCTTGGATTATCTACTTTGCAAACACCAGCCAATAATACCATGCCAATTATTATGATTGTTTATTTGAATATTTATTAGTTATGAAAAAGTCTGCAAACAAGCAAATTTTCCTTGAACAATTTAGAGTTGTGTTCCAAAAAAAATTAGTGAGTACTCATCCGCTAATACGCAGAGATCCATTGCTATACAATTTTTGTGATGAAGCTTATTTTTTCTTGATTTAGTGCAAATTATATAATGATGAAAAAACATTTAAGACTCCTGACAGAGAAACCGAATAACAAAACAAAACTTTAAATTCCGTCACTACAGTGGATGAATGGTTTATGAAGTGTAGTTGTCAGACATTTGGACACTAACCCACCAATCATGTTAGGACCAGATCGTACATATAAAAATTCTAATTACACTTATGCAAATATAGTGAAAGGTTGGTTTAACCTGTAACTGCAAACCGCTTTCACTTCCACAGCCCTTTATGTGAGGGCACCTCCTGTATTATATCAATGTACACTTCCCAAAGGAAAGATAACCCGAGAGCATTTTCCACACCGATGATTTCCACTGTAGAGATTTTCAGAGCACACTATGAACAAAAAGACACGCGCCAGGAAAGATAACCATACTTTTAATTGTAATGAAAAGCATTTTTACAGGCTCCTGTATGATGAAATATCTTGAAGATTGCATCCAGAGGATTTTTTAAGCTTTTACTATCTGAAATTGGCTCTATAAAAGACTGTGACAACGCAGCGAGAAGTCTGCCTAAATGAGAGGCTTTTAACGAGATGATGAACATTTCATTATCATTATACCCTACATACAGAGCCAAGTTCCCATTTTTGGAAACATTACAAATCTCTGCACCGGTATGACACAATGTGTCCTTGTTTGAGGCTGAGGAACAGCTGGCTATAGATACCAGACACAAGAGGGAGGAGAGGCAGTGTAAACATTTGGCAGGTTGAATTTAAAACATTTGTCAGAGGTCATGGTGCATGGTGTTGCATATTGACAGTGTTTGCTGAGGACAAACAATGGCTGCACACACTTCACAGTCCCATAATGTTTTATGATGGCCTCTGTATAATTCCGGTCAGGTTCAACTTATGATTCATACTCTAAACCTCCTGGGTTGAATTGTGTTTTGCTAAGCCTGTTTTTCTCTCTTTGTTTTTTTTTTTTTTTTTTTTTTTACATATTTAAAGATGTAGTATATAACTTTTATGAACAACATGTTTTTACATATTTCCTACCACTGTCACCATGTTATGACAGCACATGACAGATAATCTGTGGAAAACAACCAAGCTTCTCTGCCTGTTCCCTGTTGTCCTACTGCCATCTTCAGAAATACACAGCTCCCAGTCAGAAACAACCAATCAGATCTAGGAGGAGGGTCTTAGCAATGTCAATCATGTTCTTGCACACATTTCTCTGTGTGCTAACGGCACGTACAAATCAACACAAGCACTAAAATGTTGCATGGTGAATATTTTGTGCTGCATCTGGACTTCTTTTCTACTTGTATAGAGATTCTGTGTGGGGAAAAAAAATATTTTTTAAATATATTTTTAAAAGATATATTTATATACACATATTTAAAATTTTATAAAATTTTCATTCTTATAAAATGAAAATCTGGTTGCACATATTTAACATCTGAGTAATGTTAAATATTACTCAGTTAAGGGTTTTCCCTCTGAGTAAAGATAAAAGCTTACAGATAAAAGCTTTTCCACACCATATTTCATGAGTATTGCATACTCTAAAACAAAATTTGGACTGCACTCAAAATTCTGCATATTTGCTCAACAAATATGTTTAAGGCTGAAATAGAGATTTTCTTCTTGTTAGCAACTGCCTTTTTTGTCTAGAGTTTCCACTGAATTGCCTTTTCAGCTTAAACATTTTTGCAGAGTTAAGTGGGTTTCAGAAAATATCTAGAAACTGATGTTTGAATCAGTTTTTTATTTTTTATTTGATTTTTTTTGTAGTTCATACTTAGAATGGATGGATAGCGTCCAAAAATTATGAATGTATAAAATACCGAATTAAGATCAGAATTTGGCCTAGGACATTATCTTACATGAATATGCATTGATCTTTAAAATTTTATAAAATTTTCATTCTGTAGCATGTACTGTAGCTGTATATGCTACGGTAATGTACAGCTCCATTACTGTAGCTTACATTTCTGCCCAATATTCTGATAGAAGATGAACAATTTTCTGTCTCAATTTGTTTTTGCAGCAGACTTAAACAGGTTTTCCTCTACTATTATGCTATACGTCATAGCTTTCAGAGAAGAGCTGTAAGTAATACTAAGAATAAATTACAAACAGATCCATTTTCAAAGACAGACAATTGCACTTTATTCCATTTAGGGTAATAAGAGTAAAAGGGGTTTAAGACAACTGCAATTAATTCTTATAAAATTTGTGAAAAATATTTAATTCAAATGAAATCTTCCATGCAATTCATAATTAGCAAATAAAATCCCAATGAAATACATTGAGTTTTGCGGTTGTAATATAAAAAAACTGAAGATATTCAAGGGGTATATGTACTTTTCCATGACACTGTTTCTCAACTGTGCTGAAATTTGGCACATATGAATTATTAATTATATGTGAATAAGTATTCAGCCATATGCCTCCAAGTGCAAAAATGTGAATGAGCTGATTTAATCCTTGCCCAAGGTGAGAGCTGAGGCTGAGCTATCTTTTCAGCGCATTTTACTTGTCAGTTTGTGTAACTGTCAGCAAAATTTACCAGGCCTGATTTAATTAAATGTAGCTGAGATGTAGAATGTGGACAAAGGAAGAGCCCTTAATGCTTAGGTGAAAATCTGTTTCATTTTCCTTAAAACTGTCACATGGCTCAAAGGACTTGGCTCTTCCAGTTTAAACTGACATCCTTCACACTAAATCAACTATTATTTTTCAGACCGCAACCTAAGTATCTCAAACAATAAAAAGGGACCAAAAGAAGATGTAACTGTCCCTTTCTGATGCCCAGAGTTAGTCTTCAATGCAGTCACTTCCAGAGCCGTCATTGCTGTCATTGTTGGAATGGTCTGGCCGCTGTCATTCCTGCCTCTCCTTCTTTCTCCTCCTGCCAGACAGGGGAAAGGGTTGGAAAGAGCCCGGAGCTGAAGTGATGATTGATGACACGCCTCCTCCGGTGCACACTTCCCTGCTGACACACTCTCACAGTGCTACACTTTTCAGCACTAATTGGGCAACCCTGCAAACTCTCCGCCCTGCGAATGTGGGCTCCAGGTCTGAGCCAACCACCCACTCAGCAAAGTGTCTGAGCTACCCTGCTTTGATTAAACATTGCACACAGGAAACACACTGTGGGACTGTTTACTGTGTACTGTACATTTGCCAGAAACTGTGCCATGAGAGTGACAGAAGAGTAGAACTTGTGAGTTTACATTTGGAACAGGTGAAGCATATACACTGGCTCTTCAAAGTGTACGCACCCCAGACCCCAGGTTTGTCTGACATACAGAAATATGGCTATGATGAATCATTTCTGAGTTTTTCACTCATATACTCTAGTAACTACAGTTCAACATAGAAACAAAAATCTTTCAGAAATAGTATTTTTAAGCAATAATGGTGAAATAACCCAGATGCATAAATCTTACTGCATCTATACACATTTTAAAGCAAGTTTAGCAAAACAGCCTTATTGGTAGGAATGTAGCAAAATGCCACATCTGCATTGGCATTTCTCCCCATCTTGCAAAGATCCAAATCTCTGAGATTGTGAGAAAATGTCTCGCCTTCAGCTCTCTTCGGGTGATTATCTGAATGCCTTTTTTGCACCACGGTACGAAAATATAATTTATTGTGCCATTCTTCCGATTAACACTTTAAAACATTACATCCTTCTGATCTCTTCTACCCTCTCTGCAAACTATTGCTTTAGCTAGACAATGCAAAAGTGAAAAAAAAATAAAAATCTGTTTGTCACTTGCATTATACCAAACTACACACTGTGGAACAAATCTGTCTGTAATTTATCTTGTTTTTTTTTGTTTTTTTTGTGGTTGTTGTTGTTAAGATGCAAAAAAAGGCTGGCACTTTAACAAAGATGTGAACAGTTTTTAGAGTCACTGTATCAATAATATGAACAAACAAAAAAGAAAATCTTTGTGCATATACAATACATTATAGCTCCAATGACAAAGCAGTTTAATTTTGGCCACAGCTGCTTGGCACTGCCAAGCTCATGTTGAGCCAAGTGGCCAAATGATGTTGCATTGTTCTTTTCTCTTTACCCGATAAAGGGCAACTTACATAACCTATGATACTGTATGTGTGTGAAGCATTTACAGAGATGGATATTAACTGACACAATTTAGATTAAGTGACTCTCTCAAGGACACATCAGCTGAATCCTCTGTGCCCGGGTTTAAACTGACAACCTCGGGATCATTAATCCATTTAGAGCTGGGAGGGTTACAGCTGGCAGCATAAACAGAAGGCCAGTGTCCTTTCGAACTGTTTGTTAAACATCGCGGCATTATCAGATCACGGATTCATCCACAATGTTCCCTAATGCCGAATGAGGCAATTACTATGCTTGCTAACCATATGGCTGGGAAGCATCTAATAACGGTCTGTTGTATGTTATTTGGTTCTCAATGAAGGACAAAAGTTTAACACAAGGGCTGAGAAATTGCGGCACTGCATTGGCAACTACCAAAAAACACAAAAAGTTTTATGTAAAATTTAATGAATGTGGTTCAAAATCTGAATAGGATTTTAAATGAATCCATCAATCTGTCCTCCACAAACCTGATTTCCTGTCTGTGTCGTGTTCTGTGTTTTTCTGTATGTTTATTTCTAGTTTCCTGTGTGTCTGAGTCTCTGTGTTGTCCTGTTTCCCCGTGATTAGTCCCCAGGTGTGTCTCGTTCCCTGATTACCCTCTTGTGTATTTAGTGTCACCTGTGTGTGTCTGTCTTTGTCGGATCCTTGTCTGCAGTCAGTGTACGTCAGTGTACGTCTCGTTACGTCTCAGTTAGAGTCGACTGTTAAGTCCTCGCTTTTCCCTGTCGCTACCTGAAGTGAGCATTAACCTTCCGCTCTTCAGTGCTGCCAGGTCTGAGAACTGTTTCCTGTTTATTTTCATTAAAACTCCTCATTTCACATCATCTGGGTCTACTGCGTTTGCCTCACCGCCACCACCAAACCCCACTTTATGACAGAAGGATCCGACCAAGCTGAAAGGTGAGCAGCAGAATCCATCATGGACCCAGAGGAGTGGCAGGAGTTATTAGAGACCATACGGGAGTATGAGGCTGCCATGGCCAAGCCGTACGCGGCGACAAGACGGCTTGGATTCGCCATCCGTTTGGGTCTGTTGCTGGACTTCTGGGTTCCACGTTTTCCACATCCTGAGCTGGTGGCATTACAGAGGGAGGCAGAGTGGGAGCGTGAGGCAGCGCTAGCTGTCATGGCTGGAGAACCGCTGCCTCCCAGACCCAAGACTCTGTCCTCCCGATCCACCACCCCCGTTCCGTCGTCTGAAGAGCCAGCAGCAGACCCTCCGCAGCCGGAGCCGCCAGAAACACTTCCGCCACCCGAGCCCGTGCCGGCCGCCGCTCCAGCCGGGCGCACTGAGTCCCGTTCCTGCCGCCCAGCCGGGCGCACCCGAGCCCGTTCCTGCCGCGGCTCCAGCCGGCGCACCCGAGCCCGTTCCTGCCGCGGCTCCAGCCGGCGCACCCGAGCCCGTTCCTGCCGCGGCTCCAGCCGGCGCACCCGAGCCCGTTCCTGCCGCCGCTCCAGCCGGCGCTACAGAGTGTGCTCCCCCCGAGACTCCTTGTGCTCCCCCCGAGACTCCTTGTGCTCCCCCCGAGACTCCTTGTGCTCCCCCCGAGACTCCCTGTGCTCCCCCCGAGACTCCCTGTGCTCCCCCCGAGACTCCTTGTGCTCCCCCCGAGACTCCCTGTGCTCCCCCCGAGACTCCCTGTGCTCCCCCCGAGACTCCCTGTGCTCCTCGTCGCCGCCCCCGTGCGGCCCCAGAGACTCCTTGTGCTCCTCACGCCTGCGGCCCCAGAGACTCCTGTGCTCTCGTCACGCCTGTGGCGCCCCAGAGACTCCCTCCTCGCCGCTCATCGCCTGCGGCCCCAGAGACTCCTTGTGCCTTCGCCGCCGCTTCGCGGCGGCCCCAGAGTCCTTTTGTGCTCTCGTCGCCGCCTGCGGCGGCCCCAGAGACTCTTGTGCCTCGTCGCCGCCGTGCGGGCGTCTAGAGACTCCGCCGCTGACGCGCCGGACAGCCTCCGTGGTTCCCGCCTCCTGCGCCGCGGGACGCCGCCGGACAGCCTCCGTGGGTTTCGCCTCCCTGCGCCGAGGTCGGCCCCTGACCGCCTCCGTTCCGCCTCCTGCGCCGCGGGCGGCCGCCGGACCGCCTCGTGGTTCCGCCTCCTGCGCCGCGACGCCGCCGACCGCCTCCGTGGTTCCGCCTCCTGCGCCTGGGACGGCCGCCGGACCGCCTCCGTGGTTCCCGCCTCCTGCGCCGCGGACGGCCGCCGGACCGCCTCCGTGGTTCCCGCCTCCTGCGCCGCGGACGGCCGCCGGACCGCCTCCGTGGTTCCCGCCTCCTGCGCCGCGGACGGCCGCCGGACCGCCTCCGTGGTTTCCCGCCTTCCAGTGCTTCCGCCCACCCAGTTGGGTTTGTTTTGTTTGTTTTGGACTCTGGACCCTTGTGTTTTCCGCCCAATTATGTTGGGTAGTTTTTTGTTGTTTATGGACTCGGGACCCCCCATCCAGCTCCCCTCCGCCCACCCTCGTTGGGTTTCCCGTTTTGGGCGTCTGGGAGCCGCCCGTTAAGGGGGGGGTACTGTCGTGTTCTGTGTTTTTCTGTATGTTTATTTCTAGTTTCCTGTGTGTCTGAGTCTCTGTGTTGTCCTGTTTCCCCGTGATTAGTCCCCAGGTGTGTCTCGTTCCCTGATTACCCTCTTGTGTATTTAGTGTCACCTGTGTGTGTCTGTCTTTGTCGGATCCTTGTCTGCAGTCAGTGTACGTCAGTGTACGTTACGTCTCAGTTAGAGTCGACTGTTAAGTCCTCGCTTTTCCCTGTCGCTACCTGAAGTGAGCATTAACCTTCCGCTCTTCAGTGCTGCCAGGTCTGAGAACTGTTTCCTGTTTATTTTCATTAAAACTCCTCATTTCACATCATCTGGGTCTACTGCGTTTGCCTCACCGCCACCACCAAACCACAACTTATGACAGTCTGTCATATTAGAAAGCCCACCAAAAAGCATTGTTTTTATTCATTTTCTCCCTCTCTTGTTTTCCCTACTCATTATTACCCTTCTTTCATGTTCTGCTTTCATCCCTACCTAATTGTTAATGTTTAAGTGTCTCTGCACCATGGCTGTATAATTAGGACCTGTCACTTCCTTGGTGCCAGAATAACCCAGGAGAGGCTCCAAAGTGTCACATCCAAGTGAAAAACCACAAGAATTAAGATCGAGGAGGAGGTGATGATAATATAAAACAAGACCTTTAAATTTACTCTGTCTGACTCATCTGGGCTTAACAGGCACTTTTGAAGCTGAGCTCAACATTTTAGCTGTTGACTTGCCTTATACAGGAAAGTCAACAGCTTTCCTGTATAAAAAAAGTGGCTTTATAAACTGCTTGATTAGCAGTTTATAAAGGCATTTTACAAAAGCTTACAACATTATCTTCTAAATTCTATTTTAATCTTTATAAAGCCACTCCTGCATGAATTATTCATTGGTCAGTATATAGTGTCTGTCTACTCATTAAGTTTCCAATAAGAAATAAATCTGTGGAGTAAATTAGTCTGTCAAATGACAGCTGAGTTGACAGAAAACTCAGCTGTCTGAGTAATCTGAAGATTTAAAATAAATATAATTTGAAGCAACTGGTAAGTGCCAGTTGCATGTGCTCTGAACATTAATTATTTAATTGTGTTTTCTGTTAGATGAAGAACAGCAAAACAACAAATATAGCATGTAATAGTTGTCAACACATTCAAAATGGTCCTGCTAATACAGGTTTACAGTACACAGCAGTGACAGAAATCAGTATAAACACACATCGACACATGCACGGTGTGCACTGTGAAGAGGAACATAAAGCACACTATTTTGTTTTTACAGCCCTTTATCTGGTCCTTATATTTTCATGTCTAAAGTTAGTCTTTGCTAATTCGAGTATCTAAGACCAAATCAAAGACACAAATTATTTAAAAAAAAAAAGATTTTGTTGTACTTTCACATTCACATATTTGCACTCATAAACGTGAACACTTTCATACACTAATACAAAGTTAGCAGGCACCTTACACATCGTAAGAGGAAGTTGGAATCCAACTCACAATTTCCAAGATATGACACAGCTCCTCTACACAACTACTGATTTATTCATTCAATAAGAGAAAAGTGTAGGAACCACACACAACACATGTCATTCATACAATGCATCTTTTTTGTCACATCGATTAGAATAGTAATATACAAATAAGTAAATACAGCTATTATGAATCATAAAATGTTTTTCATTATGTTTTTGCATCCCAAATTAACTTTCTTTGATAAAATAAACTGTCCTGACTAGTGACTATCAAAGAAAGATAACAGTGTATTAGGCTTTGAGAGATAGTCTGAAAGCCTTTGGGGCTTTTCATTAAAATGCATGCAAATCCAAAATCAAGATTTCTTTGTAGCCAAGTGCACATATTCAAATAGACAGCAAAGTGGAGTGATCTTCATTAAAGGAAAAATATTCAGGCCTAAGGATTAAAATGTATCCTAATTAATCAGATAGCAATTTATAACAATATCTATGTAAATAATGCTTCAAACTCCAAAATCAAGCAGTTGTTTAACCTTGAAACCTGAGCTTGTACAGAAAAGAACTGTATTATTCTTAATTCACTGTACTATATTACCTTTATTTTATATTTATGAGATTTTTTGTGTAAAAATTTGGTTATTAGAATTCTGGCATTTAAGAGAAAAGAATATCTTCATCAATTTTGACGTCAAATTGCAAATTAGATGTGTAATTTCAAATATTTATCATCTCAGCAAAGTGGCTCCCCAGCTGTTCAAAAACATCATGCTACTTTTGCAAAAACAAAAAATTGACACTTCCCTCAATTATCACCTGTATATCATTATTGTCCAGTATATCATTCTTTATATTTTCTTTATAAAATATAAATAGTAAAATGCATGCACAGGTACAAAAATCTATAATCATTGTATTGAGCTTACAATGGATTACATGAAAAGCCACAAGACTCTGAAGACGTTACTCATAAAATGTCATAGTGAAACAAGAGCACGGTGTGCACTGTGAAGAGAAAAACATATAAATTTACAATTTATCTGTTCCAGAGTCTTAAAGTTAATTCAGTCAGTGTCAGAATTCATGTCATGTACAGAGATAAGTGAAGAACCCTTGGTTTGTATTTACTGTAAACACTCCAGATTTGTTGAGCAGTTGTATTTCACAGATGTATCCCATGCAATCTACAAATATTTACTCACCAAAAGAAATTAAGAAGACTCTCCTCTCCCAGTGTCCTTACAATCAAATCAAAAATCGCTGCTTCAAGGTGATGCAAAAACAGAAATACAGCCAAATCTTTTGAGTCAAAAGTGTGACATAAACATCTATATATCTGATTGGTTTCATATTTACTTCTATTGCCATATATGATGTTGCACTGGAAAAAGGAAATAGGAAAAAAAAAATCATTTTCATAGCGATCATATTAAAGACTGCAAGTGTTTTAAAGCAGTGGTCCCCAACCACCGGGCCGCGCAAGAAATAATTAAATATGTCCGTTCTATGTGTTGAGTCTGGAGGAGCTTTTATTTTGAGAATCCTACACCGGATGCTGTCGGTTATGTCTTGCACGCCAACATGGAGCAGAATGTGTAAGAAATCACAACGCGTCGCCCACCCCCTTTGTAAGAAACAGCGGCATCGGTCTCGATTCTCACAATGCGCACCGCACCCCCCCAGTCCGCAGAAAAGGTCCGAAGGGTAGACCGGTCCGCTGTACTAAAAAAGTTGGGGACCACTGTTTTAAAGTAAGCCGCGTCTTGCCCCTGCTCCTTTGTCTAGTGGGGAACACTGACAGCAACATTAACAGAATATAATAAAACATCTGGCCCACAAATTCCCTTAAGTGAGCCAGTGCACACTACCAAAGTCATTCGGCAAAGCACCTGTTTCCACATGAAGCAGCGATGGCAGATATGGAACACGACAGCAAGAACAAACCTCAAACACAGTGCTGAGTTGTTTTTTTTTCTTTCTTTCTCTTTTGAACATGTTGAATAGCCCCGAGGTGACCATGAAAACAAAGATGACAGGATTATCATCTTCAGGCTTTGAAAAGTGTACCCATTAGCAACTGCACTGGTAATAACAAGGGGTGAATATTCTGAAATGAAAGTGGCACTCGAATGGTGCAGAGAAAAAAGCTAGGGCATTGCACTGAAATCAAAGACACTGCCTGGATTGAGGTTTGAGGCAGAAGACGTGGCCTACTCACTTCCAAGAAAGACATCTGAGTGAGAAATTGCACCATGAGCTATAGAAGCTGGGAGCTGATTGCATGCTTAAGGGAAGTATTATTGTGAAATGGGGCTTTATCCAAAATACAGTAAGATGAATCAGTATGTGTATGAAATCCAAAACTGGAAAGCACATTTTTACATGACAAGGAAATGATAGCTGCACACACTGCATAACATAGCAATACATTTATTTCCTACCTCAAGGCTTGAATGCTAATTAGCTTGGAGCTGTAATCCTTCCTTTGATAACACTAACTTGGTATTATGTGGAACTGAAACATGCTGTGAAGCACTCAGAGTAATTTAATGTTGGGTCTGTAAAGATTGCATCTACATCTGTAGAAAAAGATGCAAAGATCAGTTAGGTGGCGGATTTTTGACAGTTTTGTAAAGCTTTGACCTGTTAATACCGATTCCAGCAGATTAATTTAACAGTAATCAAAATATATTTGCCACAGTCTACAGCCACCATTGTTTCTCATAAAATTCTAACAGAAGTAACAGAAGCGATGCCTTACGATGTGTGAAACAGGAGGTGTTGTAAAGCAGAGTTTGACTATTATTTTAGAACAAGGACATCAAGTTGACATTTTAAGATGTCTTGGGCATCTTGTAGAAACTAGATGCCCAAGATATCTAAGATGTCTGGTGTCTAAGATGTTTGGTGTCTAAGATGTTGTAAGACATCTAAGATGCTAACCACAATGCTAGTGCGGTTGGCATTAATAACATTAAACTCCTGTCTCTGCCACAAGTTAAAAAAATTCATCAATGTAATTGATGATGGCGATTGGCGGATGTTCTTGGTATTACCACTTTATGTAACACGCTCAATCTCTATCACCCCTCTCAGCTTACAATAATGTTCTGGATGGTGGCCACTGAAAGAAGATCTAATGTGACGTTACTAGTTAATCGAATGGAACTAATTTTAATCTAATAAACCATTACTCGACAATTAAGTGTACGTTGATTAACTGTTTGGATCCCTAGGTTAAACAGTCAGCAAGTTCCATCGCTCCAGGCAAGAGTATCTCAAGAGACTGACCTTAAGGCCACTGATGAGTTAAAAAAAGGAAACTACAGTAAGCTTTTTTAAGCTGCTGAATTGAACTACATTCAATTTATTTCATTTATTTCTCCCAAAGGGAGATAATTTTACCTTAAGCTATAAGGTTATACAAGTTGTCTTTGTTACATTTTATCTGTATACTGGTATAGAATGTGATAGTGTAAAGACTTTATGAAGAAGTCCAAATACACTTTCCTTCATCCTGCTTTAAACATGCTTTATATCTATGTGAATAAGATTTAAGACAAACATTGGTTCAGCACAAGTCATTTTACCTAAAATGAATTAATCCATGGATATAAACTGTAACTCAGTCTATATTTGTTTTTCTTAATAGTACTATTTTATATACAAATAATTCAAATTTCAATGTGAAAAACAATGTTTCACTTGTAATTTTACATACTGCAGCTTTAATCAATAACAAGTCAATATTGTATTTATGGACAGTAATTTAAAAAGTAATAAACCAGTAACAATACAATATTAAAAATTATGTGGTAGAAAATTTGGATGCCGATATGAAAAAAAGTTAGGCACCCCAGTACAACCACAGCAAGAAATTAATCTATAGCCATGGACTAATGTTTATACTTTAAACTTTGATTTCAGTGCAATGCCCCAGCTTTTATACTTTTTTTTAAATTTCTAGAAATTTCATTCAATTTTTGAATTAAATCTTGGTGCATCAGATGCCGTTTCCTGACTCAGATGATGCTCAATGCTACAGAGAGCATCAGAAGCTATTGAAAGATTTTCTCATATTGTGCAGCTGCATTTTTCTAGTTGCATAAAAACCAGTGGGATTTTATCATTTTTGAGGTACTAACAACTATTAGCAATGCAGACTGAGAAATTGCACTAAAAAAATATGGTCACAAGTTGAGTTTGTACATGGATGGTTGTTTGATTACAGATGCATACTTTTGCATTTCTCTGATCCAAGTAACTTCAAAACTTCTAACTCATGCCATGAGCCCAAAAGAATGTAGTCTGAAAAGTAGTGTCATCTAGATAAGTTATTATCATATTTTGGATGAATACTAAACTTTCTAATTATCTTGTGAAGCAGCCAGATTCCCTTGAGATTTGCGTGATCACCATCAATCCTCCCTAGCCTGAAGCTATGCGTATATATGCTGCTTAAGTGTCTGTAATATTAAAGCTCTGGAGTATTTGTTGACTGACTGAAGAGCAAAGAACATTGCTGAGGGCTTTTCTTAACTGCAAAGATAGTCTGCTCTCCTCTCAACTAAGCATCAGACAGAACAAAACAGCATAGAATATCACTAAATACAACTGAACAAACTCTGGAGGGTTCACCGAGAACACCAGACAGCTCATCCATCACTGGGTAGAAGCTGATCACAACTGCATTTGCTTACCTCTGGATGCAATTAGGGAGAGAAAACAGCAGTGAGAAAAACAGGAAAAAAATAAAAAAATGTATATCAGACTGTGCCAAAAGACAGGAGTGAAAGGAAATCATAGAATTTTAAAAGCCTAGCTTTCCATCACCCCCTCATCTAAAATTAGAAAACTAATGAGCAGCAGTCTAATGGATCAGTTGATTAATTCACTATTAAACATGTGCACATTGTTGTAGAGTGTTTTTTTCATTACACTAAATGATATGCTGTGATTTGATGGCTATTATAATAAAACACTGTCAAACTCTTGTGTAAGAATACTGTGTAACACTGTTAACACTTTTAAATAGTCCAGTACTGACCATTTGACTAATGACCTCTTTCAAAGCTGCCACATATCTCAAGTTCTAAAGGGCCTGTTTTGCATTCCAATAGAAAAACAGCTATTTTATTTTTCTGTCGTGTACAATCTGAACATTGCACATCTGGTATTAAACAGAAAAACAATACAACTTCCTTTTTTCATCTTAAAAATTACAGCTTTGAAGTAAAATATGTTTCAAATATGCCATGTGTGAGAGCAGCGACACTGCAGAGGCAATAGGTTCTCATTAAATGAAAAATATTAATGGCGTGAAAACACATTTGGAGTAGGACATATTTTGTAAAACTTTTTTAGTAACAGTTACATTTTAATCTTAAAACACATTTTAATAGCAAATATAGCCTGTGTAAATACAAAATCTACTTTTAAAATGATTGTATTATCCTTTTTAAATCATGAAAGAATATATTACACACACAATGGAAAGTTGGGTTAATTTTGCAAGCTACATCCAGGCCTGATAACTGACAAAGCATCACCATAGAAAGAGAGTTATGTCACTGTTTGAACTAGCTGATACGTGATAACGTGGTTCACGTAGCTCTCAGTAGTTCCAAACATGTCAGCCCTGTCAGTCAGTTTGAGCGGCTTCTGGTGCGACATAACACAGAAATGACTTTTGTTTTAGTAATTATTGAGCAATAATGAACTGAATCCTTCACTATGTATTTTATCAAAGCGTTTTTGAACACAGCAGGGGCATTTATCACTCTTACAAATTTTAGAGGTAAACGAGACTGCAAATTTATGGTTAAATGCATATAGTCTACAGTGTTTTATGATTATGCTATGCACATAAAATAAGAAAATAAAACATGGGTAACAATACCTATTATAAAGCTTTCTAATGTCCTCTGTGTGCTAGCATGAGGATGACAGATTTTTTTGTATTCACTTAGGTTATCAAATGTCAAAATGTGTTTTGTGATATGAAAACTTTAGGTCTCAAGAAACGAAAAGGATGAATAAATGTATTTAAGGTCAAACATGCTTTATTACACTTTATCTAATTCAAATATTTAAATATAATATTGGTAAGCTAAACTATACTATGCTTTGTTAGTAAAAGCTGCATGTTTAAATTCTTGTGCATTACTTCCTCAATTCTACAAAGGGTAAAAGAATCTGCTGCCTACTGTCCCTCTTATACCAAATTCATTCCACAGAAATTCCACCTTACAGTCCTGAAAGCTCAGCAGATCTGTTCTTAAAGCATTACCAGTCAAAGTGTGACTATAATAAGTGGTATAATATTTATCACAGAAATGCCCTTTTGTAATCTTTATAAATTAATACCAGCAAGATGATCCTGGGTTTGAGTCCCGGCTTGGGTTCTTTCCACAAGGAGCTTCCATAAAACAGAGTAGCTGACAAAAATAATGATTTGTGATTCCAAAAAGACTCGTGATTTCAAAACGCTGTTGGACACTCAATAAAAATGAAAATATGGATTGAATATTACTTCAAATCCAGCATTGTTACAATATTTCCATGAAATATTGCAACAATATTTCCATGAAATATTGCAACAATATTTCCATAAAATATTGCAACAATATTTCCTTAATCAGCTCTTGAGTCTTTTACACACTTCTGTTATCTTCACCATTTGAAAGGAAAATGTAGAACCATTCAATGACTCTGATTTGCTCTCCCACTTCCATCCATGTTTACTAATTATTACCAACACAGACTCTCCAATTACTCAGCTCTAACAAACATTTACAGCAATCAGAAATCCTGGCACGTTATGAAGCTGGAAAGAAGAAAGAAAAAAAAAAAAACATCACCATAACTTTCTGAGAACAACTCCAATTAAAATTCTTTAGCCATGCCAACAATGAGACAAATGAATTATGACAATATGTACCTCCTTTAGCTGGTTTGGCCTCTAATCCATTGTGAGTGAGCAGCCATTGTGAAAATATGACTGAGATGACTGAAGTACAAGTCATTACAGTATGTAAGTTTTATTTGAGGAAATGTCGATGATAGACAACTCGAAACAAAAAGAAAGTAGCTGTCTTTTAAAGCGATCATATGTTAGCCATAGAAAAGTCTTTTTTTTTTTTTTTTCCAGCTCAAGTCAAGTGTCAAATCTTGATTAACAAAAAAAATTCTCACATCAAATGTATGCTATGTTCTCTCCCAATAAGACTGCATTACAGTGGTATATGGACACAATTTATAAACTTTAAGCATAATTTTACCATGAACATCTTATAGTTTTTTATCTTTTTCAGAACAGTCAGCCAAGCATGGGTATTCAAAACACCAATGGCTATTTATTATTTGTTTTCCTTTTTGCTCAGGTATAAATTGCCCACTGTCCAAAAGCATCCCAGATTGATAAATCAAACATTCTTTATAGAAAACAGTTTACATCTAAAATCATTGCAGCCATTTGTGGCTTCCTTACTCTAAATGCTTTCTTGATTCAATCAGTGAATAAATACAGTTTAAACAGTTGTTTATTTAATTTTAATTTAAAATTCAAGTCTCAACACATTAGAGCACAAGTCTAAGTCAAGTCTAAAGTGTTTATTTTTGCAAATACAGCATATATTAAAAATGATTTTGTTCCTATTTATGTTTAAACTAGTGCTGTCAATCTATTAAAAATGTAATCAGATTAATCACACTCTGATGCTGTGATTAATCACAATGAATCACTATGCCTAAACTTGTAATTGTGAAATATAAATATGCGTGTAGTTGTTCTTTTATTATTATTTTCTTATTTTAATTTAGTTTTTCAGCAGAAAGCAGGTAACATAGTCCCCCAGTATTCAGCAGTAACTAGGGGAAACCTACTCCACTACACATGCATACAAGTAGTAACAAACTTGTTCAGGGCACAACTGACAGATGTGACATATTTCATTTTCTAGTTCTTGGGTGTCTCATTCCTTCCTGATGCCTGATGCTTGCATCAGCGTAAAAGGTTAATCTTTCATTGTTGTTTCTCGCATCCCATGTGTCGAGCCCATAACACACTCCTGTGAATAAGGTAACCCTCTGCAAACTTTTAGGTCAAAATTGGCATAATGTAATATTAACGTGAAGACATTTTCAGATTAATCACATGCGTTAACTAGGGATGCTCCGATCAGGTTTTCTGCTGCCGATTCCGATACTGATCACCAATGAGGCCAATCTCTGTCGATCACCAATCTTTGCCGATCACCTGGATTGACTATAAATTTTTTTGCTTTAGCTATAAATGCTACTATATGATATGTGTTTACTGGCCACTCCATCAAGTGCTTGTTTTTTAAATGTCACATTAGATTTGTTGTGTTGATGCATTTTGACGTGCTTCACCCCCAAGGTAATTTTCCACCACAACACGCAAACCTCCCCGTTCACTCTCAGAGTGTTCAAGTTCCACACCACATTGCTTAGGATTTACTGCTGCATGCTTGCGCAGTGTGAAGGTAAGAGGAGATACAGGTGATCGGCAACAAGAGATTGTGATAGGCGATCACCGATCACACACCTTTTCATGGAAATCGGCCGATTATTACCGATGGCCGATCAATCGACACGCCTCTAACATTAACGCATTAACATTGGCAGCCTTACTTTAAATTAAATATTTCAAGTCAAAAATGTAAAATGGAAGCAATCAAAGCTAAAGAATGGCCAGTGTTTGGCATGTTTGCCTTTGATGCTGCAAAGCTTCCCTTTTCCTTAACCTAAATGTTAGCTCCCTCCACAGATTCACTATCAATTTCAAGATTTAAAAACATTCATGTCAAATTTTGTCAAAGGAAACATGAAAACTGCTAAGATTACTTTAAACCTGAATCTGCCAAGGGTATTAATCTTTTTGAGCTTACCACTGTGATGTACACAGTGATAAGCTCAAAGGCATCTAAATGCATTATAATGCAACTGAGACACGTTACAGCCAACATATTGTGGGCAAACTTCAAGCCATCTCTAATATTTTGAAGGACATCGTCGGAGGCTATTAAAGTTACACTTATCCTTGTGCATAATATAATGTAAAACCAAGATAAATAGGCAGGACTGAATTTTATTAAACCACAAGAACATTCCAGCTTAGATCTCAAATCTCTTTAGCTGGTTTTAATTCAGTGAAGGACATCGTTAAGACATCCATGTGTCAACACATCTGATTTAATATTCCCATGGAACGAGACTAATGTCTGGCTCCATTCCTTCCAGCCATGCTCACTCATAAATATCCACCATGGCTGGTAGTGTCATCAGCCACACTATAAAGGGAAATTTATTGTCTTGATGGTGATTCCACCTCACACCCACTACTTATAAATATCAAAGATTTCAAACATGAGAAAAATATTACCATGAAGAAAACAAAGGTGATATTTTTCCAGAAATTTGAAAAGTCCCACCTTTAGTGTCTAGGTCACGGAGGTGCAATGAAAAAAGTAAAGACAAGTGTGTGGTGGAACTCAGGTCAGAGCTTCTAAACTTTACAGTGGATGGTGGCAGATGCTGTCAATGACCTGCCAACATGAGCTACATAACCAGGCTTCCCATATACTGTTCAACTGGGGAGGGAGTGATGAGATTACAAAATGTTGTCAGAGTAGCACAACTAATTATCATGAAACACGAGGAGATGCTAACTGATTGATTAAGGATTGTAATTGAAGGGGCTCTAAGGAATGGGTTCTCAGTGATTAAAGGCTGCAAGAGTTGGCATATGATTAAGAAGGCTTTGCAGCATTCAACAAGGAGCTGGTAAAACAAATTTACTCTGCAGAAGCTGCCGGAGAGTAGAAAAATCTTACAACAAAGCAGTGATTTTCCAATAAAGGAACATGCAGAGAAACAGTGCTATTTCTGATTCAGCTTTCTGCAAATCAATCCACACCAACTATCTTCTTAAGCAGTCTGTAAGAACGCCTTTCACTTGATCTAATGTATTTGCACTGTAGATATAAATAGCAAATGGAGAAATGGTGCCCCAATTACTTTAACAGTATAACATTCTAAGTGTATTTGACATTACAAGAAAGTGTAGTATACCAACAAGGCAGACATAAACTTCAGAAAAATTCTCTTTCAAGTTACTTCTTTTTAGACTTAAACAGATGATATAATCTGCTAATGCCTACACACTTTCTGTTGAGTTCAATTCCAATGCACTGCCTTTTTACACTGCATAAAAATGCCTCTGTGATATTTTAGTGCCAAATTATTATAATTATATGGACGCTTAGAGCCTCAAATGTGTGAAAGCTCCATTTTCCATCCCAAATTATTTCCTCTATCCTCCATAATTGTAGTGATTATAAGAGTATTAGAAAGATGCTTTAAAGCCTAACATAGCATCTATTTCCATAGAAAAAATTACTTTGAGAAAGCATTTCTATTTATGCTTTAATATACCAGGGCACTCAATCACTTTATAACTAATTGAAATACATTAGAAATAGAAAAGCTTAATTTTCAGTAAGTACAATGGAATGATTTGTCTGCAAAATCATGGCCACGAATATAATCAATTTGAAAAATGCTCACAGTGTGTAAATTTGGTTCGTTTATGCATGTCAGTGGCACTTCATAGTTTTACCATTAGGTTATAGAAAGCTAGATTTTGCTTTGCATGCTGAAAAAACTAAGTGCCTCTCTCCTCTAATTTTAGCACTTGATTTATCTTTTTATGGTTTTGAAATATATTAATATATGGCCAAGTTCCAATCTTTACGCAAAACATGATTTATCATGGAAATAATATTCCATTCTGACTGGGACTATTTGGACCATTTGTCGATGAAGACAAAAGAACAGGCAATGCAAAGCTAATCTTTAGATAAGAATGACAACCTATGGAATTTTATTACCCCTTTTTTACTCAAATATAAAACCTAAAAAAATTTAAAACAAATAATATACTTTGCTATTTTGCTGAAGACATGTTTTTATGGTTTTCCTGAGGACTTAAACACAAACCATGGCAAACTTTGTATGTCACATCAAAAACTAGTTTCCATTCTCACTAATAATTAGCACTTACAAATAGAAGACAGAGTAATGAATCTAATGAGTAAGTCAGTCAGCCTCCCTTAAGCAACAGAAGATACTCCCTAATGTTAGCTTTCTGGCAGCGGAGACAGTCAGCTTCCCATCATCACTAATATCTATTTAGAGATGGCTCCATCTGGGAGCCCCTCCCACATGCACACAGTTTTATTCATGATCATGGCTATTCCCTAGCTGAGGAGAGATCAAATGACAACCAAAACATTGGCTCCTCTTGGAATGGAGACTGCGAGGAGCAGAGAGGCTGTGAAAGAAAGGCAACATTGTGCTGAGAGCAGCACAGATTGCGTTAAACATGTGCCGCATTGAACAGGAGAGAGGATTTTGGCGTTTAATTAACAGTGACAGACTCAGGTGTCCCCCCAGATGTGTCGTAAGAGGCAAAACAGGTTTTCACCTAAACGAGCGCATGGTACTGCTGATATCTGCCAGGTAACCAATGTGTTCGTAGCACACAATATAAGCTCCATCCCTTTCAAGCTGTTGGAAATGAAGTAGTTCATACTGTTGATATTGCTTTCAGAGAAGTGGCTGTGGCCTAATTAAAAAAGTGCTGAATTTCTGAAAGTAGTTAGCACACTCTTCGGCTTTGGTTTTGGTCTGTGTTAGGAAGACAGTCAACAATTTCTCCTTTAAATTATATCCTGTGGAGCTTGAATAGTCATTTAATATCATCTTATTCCATCCCACTAGAATCTGTACATGCATGGGGGAAGGCAGTAAGCCATTTAAAATAGACGCTGTCTCTGGCACAAGTGCTTATAGTAAATGTCAAGACCTTTCAAAGCCGTAATAATGACACGGAAAAGAAAAGTGATGCATGGCACCATTTTTTCCAGGATAGAACTACAAAACGAGTCTTTGCAGCAATTGTGTACAGCCCGAAAAGGTTTTCATCAAGCGGCCTACTGACGTGTGGCAATGATTTTAGATTTATACGAATACCAGACTTTCAAACAAGTGACAGGTCAATTTTACACCATTACAGAGACAAAAGCCTGTGGTGCAGGCCTTATTTGTGGCTGAGGCCCAGCTGTCAAACTAAATAACATAAATAAGCCAAGATTATCTTGTTATTCTTTGTATAGTCTTTCTTGCATTTCTTGACTGTGCTTTAAACTTAAAATAAAACTTTAAAAGCTAAATTACTTTTTTTTTTTGTTTTGCCCATATTCAGTTGCAATCAGAAAAAAATCTATCTCCCAGTGAGTTTACTTATTAGTTAAGTTTTTTTAAAGACCATGTTGGGTGACTTCTTTATGATTGGAATGCCACATAGAGTCAACACAGACAATGCATGATGAACTCTTTGTGTGTAAAAGTTAAGAAAGCCAATCACAATTATTTAATCCCTTTACAATATTGTTATTATGAAAGTATCTTTGGGTCTGAAGTAAAGTTAAAACATAATTAAGCATTTGCAACCTCTGTAATTAGTCCTTGTTTGCTTCAGCTGTAATGCAGAAAAGCCCCACCCACAACAGTAATCAAGTTGAGTTTTAATCACAGTTAAGATAAAGGAGCTTTATATAAATCAAAGTATACAAGAAAAAGGGATAGCAATGTAAGAAGTTTCAGGTACGGCCCAGTCCCATCTTAAAAGAACTAAGTCTGGTTGAACTAAATTGACACAGATAACCTTTATACTGTTGATTACAATTGCTTTTCCATATGGAAGAGACAAGCACTGATGCTGAGCATTTGCTGGGAGCATAGAAAACTACTCTTTCATTTTGCCGTCCATTTCAAATTTGCAGCCCGTCGAGTCATTTACTAGAATAGTTAATTCATCTGAGTCCAAACAATATGAAACCTCCAAACCAAGTCTGGACTGAAACATTTGAACAATGTGCCCCACAGAAAGTTCACAGACACAGAGGAATTATCTTTTTTGCCAAACTTTAACATTGTGACATTGTGAAAGCCGATCCTCTCTCACAAGCTGGGCCTTTACAAAGATGGTGTACCTGTGAACCACTCTTTCTCAAAGGGCTTAAGCATGAATCAGGCCAACAGAAATGCAGCAACAAGAATCAAGGAGGTTGGAAGAAATAAACATGAGAGCAGATACATCTCTCAGAAGCCACTTCATAAACCAGAGGCAGTAAATAATTGCATGCTTCTAGGCATTTCGGTGTTTGAGAATGCTCACATTCTTAGCCAGCAATCAGCTTTGAGGCACAGTAAAAGTGCCCTTTACCAGCCAGGGTCTCAACAATGGAGAAATTCAACAGGCAGGCACTGTTTTCTGCAGCTAGTTCCTAAAGAGATAGTTCATTCATCCATCAATGCTGCACTCTCAGTCTAGAGGGAAAATGATAGAGCAGTGCTTCCTTGTGGTTGGAGAAAATGACAGTACAGAGACAGAGCGGGGCTTTTATCACCACTACCCTGATGAAAATGTTAGGCAATGAGATGCAAACTAGGAACATTAATGTTTAGCATCTGCATATAGTCTACAAGTCCAAGCAGAGCAAAGGAATAACGTCATACTGGCAGCATTAACATATGAAAAAAGGGAAATGAATGGTTACAGTGAGCACTGAATAACCCATTAATTAACTATGAGAGTCTAGCCATGAAATCTTCTTGAAAATGATTCCTGTACATCCTTTCATCAAAATTTCTAGGTGGCATTTACTGCTGCGATGACCTGCTTGAGTGTAAGTGTGGCCCTATTGAGGGAAGTGGGGGTTGGGAGGCAACTTGTTTAATGGACTGATTCATAGCAAAGGGATAATCTGAACCAATAAACCTCAGGATTCAGGAAAATCTCCTGCCACTGATCACTGCCAACCCAGACTGGTACCAGGGAATTAGACTTCCTCTTGAATAATGTCAGACATCCATGTTCTTTGCCACTGGCTAATCTAGGCATAAAATGGACCAGGTTTCTCATGATCATCTTCAGATTATACCATGAGGATATTTTTTTTTAATTAATGTAATTCAAATTTCAATATACAGATATAAAAAATGTAAGAAATTATAAGGTTAGCAGTTGTTTACAAGTCCTTGGAATATTGTCCCGTTTTACTCTTCTACTCCTCACAGAGTAATAATGGATAAAAAGCAATCTAGTATTAGCTTGTTAATTAGCTATCTGCTCTGGCAGAGTCTGAAACTAACAGACATGCTAGTAGCTTGACAAGAAAAGTTTTAAAATGGCGTAAACTGTAATAAGAGGAATGGTTCCATTCAGTGACTTCCCAAACAGGATTTTCCATAGCAGTCGAATATATTTCTTATTAGCAAGACAAAAGTGTAGCCTTGTTTCAGTCAGCTGACTAGCTATAATAAGTGGTGTTGTGGGGTGGTATTTGTTCCCAACAAGCAGTACTGGTTTTCCTCCATTCTCCTTAAATTGTCTGTGATTATTTTAGACACCTACACTGGAAACTCATTTACATGGACAGCAAAGAAATTTACAAATAAACCCCTGACAATCTGTGGTTCAGTATTTGTGAATTTTTCAGAGACGTAAAGCTGGAAAAGCAAAAGAGGTGGAGTAGCAGTGCTTATCAACAACAGATAGTGTTATCCAGAATGTATTACTATAAAATGTTGTTTCTGCAGTCCAGACATCGAACTACTGGCAATAAGTTTCCATCTATCATCATAATTTTTTTATTTTGCCGACCGGTTACATTCCACCCTTGGGTGTTGCTGACAATTCATGAAGTCACCAGTTCTGTTGTTGGTAAGATTCCTATATCTCCAAGTAGGATTGGATAAGAAAATCCATCCATCCATCCATCCATTTTCTTTACACCCTTCTTCCCTAAATGGGGTCAGGAGGGTTGCTGGTGCCTATCTCGAGCTGCGTCCCGGGCGAGAGGCGGTGTTCACCCTGGACAGGTCTGTCGCAGGGCAACACAAAGACATACAAGACAAACAACCATGCACACACACACTCACACCTAGGGAGAATTTAGAGAAACCAATTAACCTGACAGTCATGTTTTTGGACTGTGGGAGGAAGCCGGAGAACCCGGAGAGAACCCACGCATGCACAGGGAGAACATGCAAACTCCATGCAGTAAGATCCCCGGCCAGGAATCGAACCCAGGACCTTCTTGCTGCAAGGCAACAGCTCTACCAACTGCGCCAGATAAGAAAATCAGTAACAATATATATTGTGATAAACCCATGATCCATATGAATAGATAATTCAGCCAATACAATATTCAATAATTTAATAGGTTGTTGACATCAACTATCTCAGTCAGTCTTTGGTGACCTAGCAATAACTTGTTGAATAATTTGATGCATCAAGAGTTTAAGGTTTTGTCACTGTGCCTCACAGCCGCTTAAAAATAAAACACAGCAGCATGGAGAAAGAAGAAAATTGGCAGAACTAAAGAGGGAATTGCGAATATAAAAGAAAAAGCCACATTCACAGTTTAAGAAATATTTTAAGATGTATTTAAGAAATGTAAAACAAAAAAACAAATCAATTATTGATATCGACTGATATGAAATCCTTAAATTATGATACTTTTCAGTCATATCGCTCCACCCTACACCAACACCAGACCTCCTCTGGGAAAACCTTACTACAATCTATTTTTTCTATCACCAGATAGAAAATATAGGACAACCCTGAACATTCTCTTCATGAGACTGTCATAGAAAAGCGGTGTCTTCACTCAGAGCCCAGTTCAAATTCACTGTAACACAAACTGCTACAGAAGATCTTTCTTGCCTATGGCCATCACCATCTACAAATATTCTTTGAAGAACCTTGAATTAGCATGAGAAACAACATTTAATTTTATGTTTTTGAACATAATTAAATGTTCAAAAAGGTGTTTGAACTATTAAAATCAATATTTTTAGAGGGACTCTCAGGTATTTCCAAATTTCAATTATTGTTAGGTAGTTGTGGTCCTTAACCCCTGCAAATACTGGCTGTTCATTCTTTGTATGCCACTTTTAAATGATCCGTACATCATCTTTTTTCTTACCCAATTAAATAAAAGAAAAAGTATAAGACAGTAAACAAATGAGATTTAAGTCCTGTGGGAATAAAGGTTAGGGTAAAATTAGCAGCTGACACTTAAGTTAGCTGCTAGTGAAGCAGATGCTAACTTTAAACCATTATCAGTGCTAAAGTTAGCATTCCCTTCATTAGCTCCCTGTCAGGACTAGTTGGAAATCTAAAGGAGCTGTTAAACCAAAACTAGACAATACTGCATTGTATGAAGATTTTTTTAAACCACCATTTGAGATTTAAAAAACCATTATTCCTTTTGTAAAATACAAAATGAAAATTGCTTATTCTCAAACAGATTGCTAAAATCCCTTCAAGTAGTGATGATCTCATTATTGTGAAGCATCTTGTTAACAGGGATGTACTGTCACACCCTTAATATGGGCAGAACTTATGTTGCTTTAAACGTTACTTTGTTGCAGCTTTGCTTACATATTTACTCTGTTTGTGATATGATACTCATCTCAGTGTGGCTGCCAAAGATCACCCTCTGCCACAGATGCCCCTCAGTGCTTCAACAATCAAGTATGAGTCAACAATGACTAAAAGTCAAGCAGATTTCGCTGTTCTGTATTCAGGACCACACATAGAATCTTTCAGTCAGCATCTGCAGAATTGATATTGAAATATAGGCCTGTCCTCCCAGTTTATTACTGGTGGACCAAGAGATTTTGCATCTTTTTATTGAATGAACTTATGTTTTTTAGCACAAGTTTAAAAACATGAAATAAAACAATGATATTAAAGAGATGATTTAAAGTGTGTTTGGAACTTATTTATGTTTGTTGTTTTTTGTTTTGTTTGTTTGTTGTTGTTTTTTTTTTTGGGTGGGGGAGGATATTTTTGAATAGATTCTTGACTACAAAAATGCGTGCACTGGAGCGAAACCCCACCCAGAGCTGTTAATTCCAGCCTTAATGAGCAGCTACCTGGGCAGCTGGCACCGAAGCCTACGTGATGAAGGGAAGGGGAGGCGGATGAAGGGATAGATGGATGGAGGAAAGGGAGAATGAGGGAGATAACGCGTCATTGCCATAACTCGATTCAGATCAGCAGCGGCCACACTCTTCTTGCCTCGGTTTTGAAACTGCGACATCACTGTGTATTCTCCTAAACCTGACACACAGCTTGTATAGTTCCCTTATATAGCAGCCGTCGCGTTCAAAACGGTGGAAATCGGGCAAACATAATGCAATCAAATTACATAAGCGACAGACAGCACATAGCGAGCTGTGTAATTCAGACTGGGAGAATCAGAACTACACCAGACCCCTCTTGTATATCTTTATTCAGTGCTTACTGTTGTTTTCGAAGGGAACTATCAATGAAAACTTTGTTAGCAGCCAGTCGACATGCACTTGTGCAAGCGTCCTGTATAAGGGGCTCGCTGCACAAACGACCCCCTCCCGTAAAGAATAACATCGACTGGATGGAGGGAAAACTATCTATTGTTTGGATATCGCATGCACCAAACGCCTTAAAAAGTAGTTAATAGACATTTATGAAAGACCAGTAGGGGACTACCGTGTTTGAGTGTTTAACTTTGCAGGAAGGGATGAGAGTAAGAGCGGGAGAAAGTGAAGTTGTGTTGGCTTGTTTTACCTCAGCAGAGCCGTGTCGCCTTGTCTGCTCACTACATTCTCCACCGAAGAATAGTCCACAGTTTGTCCGACTGGCAAACAGGACGGCAGAAAGCAGCACAGGCTGAAAATGATCGCAGTAAGCCACTGACCAGAGACACAAGCATCCTGCACCGCAATCATTATGTCCATCACAGCTGTTTTGTGGTCGCTTTTTTTCCTCTCCCAAGTTGTTGCCCAAAGAAGCTTCTTCTTTTTCTTTTTTCAAAGAAAGAGAAAAGCGACAGACGGCTTTAACTCCAGACTTTTCCGCCTCGCAATCCCGTGAAGAAACGCTCCGTGGTTTATAGTTTCCCAGGTTTGTTTGGCTGGATGTACAGCTCGCTGTGTGGGGAAGTGTTCTCTCCAGTGGCTTGCACACCATCTAGTGAGGAAATGCGATGTAAAATGGGAGCAGACCTAGAAGCAGACAACCCCCAGGCTCTGATCCTGTTGCCATGCGGCCGTTTCCCGGGCAACCCGTTCCCAGTGGCTCGTGATGGAGCAGTAAAACCGGTAGGTATTGATACAACCTAGGAGCAATTAAAGATATCGACTTGTGAACCACCCTCTATTTATCCCTCCGTAAGGAAATGAAGAGTCCGCGCATTTGTAGAAATGGAGTCTAGTGACGTAAAGGCACTTATCCCAAAGGAAAACTCTGGACATTTTTTTCTTGGATGAGAAATCTGGGAAGTCCCTTTTACCAAGAGGGGCTATGGTCAAAGTATCCAGTGAAATGTGCACCTGCAGCAGGGCCGGCCTTAGGGACAAGCAAACTTTGCTAATGTTTTGTGAATGTATGGAAGCCATTGGGTCTCCATGAGAGGTGTTATTGTTTCATGTGAGGTATAAGTACATGCTGACATTATTAAACTGAAACAAATATGCAAAAACTTATGGTAAAAGTTTTTGTTGTTGTTTTGTTTTGTTTGTTTGTTTTTTTATCATCAGTGCTATACTCCTATACTTGTATAGCGCTTTTTCAAGTCCAGGTAACTCCAAATCACTTTACACTACAATCAGTTAGTTTTCTCAAGTTCAGTTAAATATCCAGTTCAAAACGTAAATCTCTTTATGTGTCATATAATAAAAAAACGGATTAAATATACAGTACACAAAACTCATCAGAGTTCAAACATTTATTTTTGTGTAATTTTAATCCTCCAACCCTATAGATTAAACCCAAATTCATCTTCATATATTACTTAAAGCAAAAACAAAACAAAAAAACACACACACACACATTCTTATTGCTTTGTTTCTGTTATCTTATTTTTTTCCTTCCACAAAACTTTCCTATAATATGCTTCCATACAGTACTATGCAAAGAGACAGCTTCTATAGCATAATGTTTTTCTATGCTAAAAAATATTTTTCCAGTGGTCTCTTGTAATTTTCCAGTTTGCAACTTAACTGAATTAGTTAAGAGCAACACCTATGAAAATTAACATAAATTAAATGTGTGAAATATATTAATATATTACATCATATCAATCTATGATGTAATATATGTGCTTTTCTTTTTTAATTAGAAGTTGACCCCAAATAAAATTATACTGAGGCCATTTACATGTATTTATATGCCAAGGATATCATTAACATCCTTGGCAGGAGAAGTTGGTCCGAGTTTATCTATCAACTCAGACCAACTTCTCTGTCCTGCCAAGAATAAATACTATCCTTAGTAGGATAGTATTTATTGGGAAAAATGTTTTATAATGGTGGCAGCCTCATTCTAAAAAGGTCCACAACACTACTAGCATTTAAAAGAGTTTCTGAGCTACATTCTTGATGCTGCACTCCATTTGTTCTTATGAATTTAAATGACATTACACTGATATGGTGCTTTTCAGGACCCGCAGCACCACTTCACAATTAAATCCGTCATTTCCATTCATCTACTCTTTCACACACTGATGATACCATGCTACTGGTGTGTAGTGTAACAGAAGCCAGGCTGCTATGTTGCCACCACCAGTAGCAAGGTAGGTGAAGTAAATTGCCCAAGGATACAATGACAGAAATGAACCTGCAACCCACCGACTCTAGGGCAACCTCCTACCTCTGTCCAAAATATTTAAAGCTTCTAAAAAATGTTTTACTATTTTAACTGGCTACATTTTCAACATGGTTGGGTTGCAGGACTGAAACATTCTTTGCTGTAGGAAATGTGGTCTAAAACAGTATCAGTAAAATGAGGAACTTGTGTTTAAGATGGGTTTAGTAGATATTGACTATGGAGAACACAGATATGTCATCAGTTTTCCGTTTACACGACAGACAATAGCAGGCGATATGACCAAAATCTTTCTTTAAGTTTTGCCTGTTAGAAAAACATTAAATTGATGAAAACAAGCACAAACACAACCTCTAGATATTATCAAATGCACCCAGTGGAACACTGTCATACTATTGGTTGGAATGGTTGCGAGGCAGTGGTACTCGTTCATCTGTAAGAAAACAGAACAGAATTCGTAAAGGAGCAGAGAGGTTTGCGATCGCAGATTTATCCATGCAGAGAACGAGGAGAAAATTGGGGGGGCTTTTTGATAAAGAGCAGAAGTTTTTAGTGTAAGAATTACAATTTTTGAGAGCAGAAAAATGAAATTGTGCTTTCAAACTGAAACGTAAGATCTGAACACATGGAATGTTTAAGACACTACTTAAGGTCCATATAGTTTGTCTTATGGAGATTTTAGTTGGCTTGGAAAACTCCACCATATACACATATGCACAAGGAGACAGAGGACTTAACTGAAAAGTTTGTTTTAGAGCAGCCCCCCTCTGCATGATTCTGCTCTAAGCCTTTTGACTTAGCCTACATAATACTTGACAGACTGTACAGCCGTAACCATGGAAATGACATACATTCAATGAGACAGCATGTTTGCGTGGCACGGCTGACTTACACTATGACATTATGGACATAACATTTAGCATTTAGTGTGATAACAGAAGGCATCAAATTGAGAACATTCAGCCTGAACGATGTCTCAGAGACCAACTGTATTACCCAGTTTAAGAACTGTCCTACAAGCTTACTGAGGGGATGTCCTTGTATTCATCCCCTGGTATAATATCTGTTGTTGAAGCAACAGATATCAAGGCACAATTAAATCCCTTTTGTGTTTAGATCTGCACACTCATTAAGATGAATTTGCAGTTGATTGTGATTATATTTGTGCAAGTATGAACATCAGATCTACTGATATAATATTTTATACAATATATATATGAAATGTTGCAGACCACAACGTCAAGATTGCCGTTTTGTCAAGTTCTGGAATAAGATGTTTGCTTTAGTTTTCCACTGAAACCAGCCTTAGTTTTGTCTTTGGTTTAAAGCCATGAAAGAAACCTTTATACACTCTTAAATTCATTCTTTGTACTTGAGTTTTGCTTCCAGCTTTACTATACACCTTTTTTATTATATATATATATATATTACTACAGTGCACACAATTTAATTGCCTGGTTAGTTGTAAACAAGAAAGAAACATAATGGTTTCCAAAGGTAACAGGGAATTTTTCAGTGTTCTGGAAGTGAGTCCAAAAAACAGCGTTCCATGACAGGCAACATTAAAAGAGGGGGAATGAAAAGTTAATCTTGTTGCAAACACTGTTGTAATTTGCATAACTCAAGCTCCCTCTGCTGTTAATAGCTATGATAATTCCATCAATAGAAATACTTCAGTGTCATCTGGGCTTGGGAGCTCCGACAGTCAGATAAATTCTATTGCTGTTTTTTTGTTGTTGTTTTTCTGTTCTCTGTTCTGAGCTCTTCAAATTACCTGGGAAAATGTACTTTCCCATGCATAAAACCTGTAATTATGATAACTCCATTTAGACAGCCTCTAATATTCAACTCATAATAACTTCAGGAATTATGAACAAAATGAAAGCTACCGGGTCTGAATCTTTGCAGCATTAGTGCTTTTTTTCAGTGATGGATACCTTGGCTATTATTTTTACTTTGAGTTTTCAAAGCCAATCAACTTCTCATGGTAGCAGCGTCAGTTTGATTCATGCATGAAAACAAAAAAGTGACAGATGTGTCAGTGTGTCAGTGATGTGTCAGATCTGAAACCTTTCTCGGATACAGTATTATTACATTTTAGTTATACATATTGTCCGTTGCTGATGATAATGCTATATTAGCCAACCAAGTCATGCTTAATATATTTTAAAAATACAATACTTGCTCCCCCCCCTCCCCATCTTATATGGGATATAAAAGGTTTACTTTAGATTAATCAATTTATTCAGCCAGAGTAATGTATAATATTGAAGCATATTGTATCCTGTTATGTACATTGCCATTTTTCTCAGTCAGTGATTATGTAGACTGTTATGATAATGGCTGACTTCCAGCAGGGAAAAGTGTCAATCAAACCTCTTGTTTGTGATAACATATATTTATAGACAGTCTTGAGCCAGTTGACCCTTAAAATAAGTCATTCTAAATTTAGTTCATTGACATCAAAAAGCATTTAAGTTCACAATATTTTGACTGAAGCGCTTTTTATTCTGTATCAACTCTCCTTCTGTTATGCAGTCTTATTTATTAAACTAGAATATGTGTTCTGATGAGGCTTATTGAAGTACCTTTTGAAAATTGTCAATCAATAAGTAGGTGTTAAACACTGTTTTCATTATGACTAAATTTCTATATTTAAATATTTTTTATTGGTCTGATATATTATAGTGGTAAATGTCATGTTTTTATTAACTGAGAGTGGAAAATCGTCATAATTGCCAGAAATGAAAGCTTTCAAATGTCACTCTTTATGCAACTAATCTAATGTGTTGTGGAACAAAGCCTCTGAAATAAATAATTTCAATCATATTCTAATTTATTAAATTGATCTCTACTGTCAGCACAGACTGACTTTTGAGGTTTGCCCTGTCAATGGATACAATAACACAAATTAACATTAAATAACTGGCAGACACTGAAACTTTAAGCTGTTTTGGGAAAAGTGGCAGAACTCACTGACTGCACTGTTTCTAGAGTCATAAAATCAAATCACATCCAGACAACCTGTAGGTATACCTACTACATATACACATTTTGTGTGGAGTATATATATATATATATATATATATATATATATATATATATATACATATATATATATATATATATATATATATATATATATATATATATATATATATATATATATATATATATATATATATATATATATATATATATATATATATACATATATATATATATATATAGGGAGTTCAAACACTCCCATGTTCCTCTTTAAGAAAATAGTGATTTTTTTTTTCATTAGACAATCATTAATCATGTAACTTAAAGTAAACATTACTTCTCTGTGATTGACTAGTGACTTGGGTGTGTCCTGCCTTTCACCCAACAGCTGACACTGTGGGAAATAAGCACTGATCCCAACACTCTGTCACCAGGATACGAAGATGTAGACAATGGATTGATTGATGAAATAATTTCAAAACCCATAAAGGCAGAAAATCTGATTTCTTTTCCCTTAAGTTCATTGTACAGAAAATTCTATTACACTTGATTTCAACTGTTTGTTTGTTGAGAGATTAATGCTTTTCTCAATCTCCACCCCACTGTTGGATTTCAAATGTTTACAGATATAGTGAACAAAATATATTTGTAATGAACCATGGCATTTGATATATGTGGCTCACAAGCAGTGATTTATTTTCAGCCAACACTTTCTTTGCTTTTTCCTGGATTGAACACATGGCATGGCCTGAAACCTACAGCGCTTATGAGTCATAACTGATTTGCACTCTCAGACAGCACCAACTATACTTTATACATAGTGGGTAGTTCAAAAAGCTCTCCCGAGTCCCTTGAGTGATTACATATAGCAGGAGTCTGATCTGTTTGCCCCAAGACTGGAAAATACTCTGAACTTTCTCCAGGTTTTGCATCATGGCCAGACATATAAAATATAGCAAAGCCAGGGACTGAATAAAGCCTTTATGTGAAAACATATGTTGAGAGTGTGCATCTCTAAAAAAATATTCAAATTCCTATAGGATATTGCTTAGTTTGTTTTTAACTGTCATCCCTTAAATGTGAAACAGCTGTCTAGAACAGCCCAGTTGGCAGGATGCAGAAAAGTCCATGGTGGATTATATGTGCTTTAGGCTATATAATAATGAGACTTGGGGAACCAGCAATAAATGAAGCTGCAGAATAAATCTTAACACTCAACTGGTAATATTTGGATTTTAGGCATTTATTTGCTCTCTTGTTAAACGTTTCTGACTTAAGACCTGGAATAAAAATATTCTTCTTATTGCTACTACTACAATAATAATAATAATAATAATAATAATAATAATAATAATAATAATAATAATAATAATAATAATAATCAGAAGACTTGTGGATTATTTCCAAAAACACTGCCAGAGTCACATCTCAGTCTTTGTGAAGACAAGCTGGGTGCAGTTCTTTTGAGCTGCCAATATATTTTACTTTTAGTAGACAGCAGTCAGAACAGAAATCAAGGACGTTTTTTTTACAGTGGAAATTTGAAGTTTTAATTTCCAACCTCTGTACATCTATATAACTATATACACCTTTTATCCACAACAGGTTTTTGGTACATTTGAAAGTTTCTATGGTTATGAATGCTTTGTTTCCTATACACACATTTTTAAAATAGGAGTCTTTCACACACAACAGCCAGCATGTCTTTTGTGTGTGAAAAAGCCAGCACACAGCAATGATTTTGAGTGCTTCTGTATGGTTATTATATGATAAGTACATTAATAAATGATGAATTACTGGAAGTAAAAAAAAAAAATTGCTTGTTAACATAAAAATAAAGTTCCACTTCATTTGGTCTCCTTATTTGTTTTATTGTGTACATTCATGTGAAAAATAGTTCATTGCATTAAACGTTTGGTTATTCATCAAGAAACATGTTCATGTCCAACCTTACTCTTTATTTACAAAAAAGTTCCCAGTTTTTGCAACTAAACAGAGTTTATCAACAAGAATGAAAGAAATAATGAGGTTATTCTACCCACTAATGGTTAGTATAACTCTTCAGTAAGACTCAACCAGTCTCCAACATCAGTCCGTTTTTCCTACTCCTTAAATCTTTTCTCGTTCGATTTTGCTTATATCTAAGTTCACTCTCATTTCAACAATCAGGAACACACCTGACCACAAAACTAAATTGCTGAGCGTCAAACAGGGCAAGCCTTCCTCAAAATGCTGAGTAACAATGTTCTTATCATATGCACATAATGTTATAGTATAGTGTTCATCCATTTTCTGTGAGGGGAGGTCTTTATTGATTAGATTGAAGAAATACACGTTTTAAAATACATTTTATAAAATACTATTTTCTTCAGATATTGCATGTATTTATCATTTATTTAACCAGAAAAAACCTGCATTGAGACTAAAAATGTCTTTTCCAGGAGTGACCTTGCTGAGACAGCACCATAAAACATACAACAAATCCAAAATACAAACCCAGATACACAAAATCCAAAATCCAGAGAAATCACATAATTAGACATTTGGGCAGTTACCGGATCCAAGTGATCTGATGTCGTTGTCCTTTTAAATTGAATTGAATTGCCGCAAAGTAACAAGAAATGATAACTTTAAGTCATTCTGCAGATTATTCCTGGTGGCAGGGGCAGAAAATGTAATGCCTTTTTAACCAGTCAGTTCTGACCTTTAGGACCTGCTTCAAAATGATGTCCTGAGAGTGCAGGTCATAATGGCGGAAGAGTCTAGACAGAAGTGCACATAAATATGTAGAAAAATGCCCAAGAATGCAATTATAGATAAAAACCAGCCAGTGAGAAAGTCTGTGGTCATTCAAAGACGGACATTTTACTGTAGCATACAAGGTGCATTGATGTATTTGTAAGTCACCGTTAAGTCATGAAAAGAAGAGCACAGTGATATACAACAACCAATTTTTTTTTTTAAATGCTGGAGAGTTTATGAATAGCAGATCTCAATTATCTATCAGGGGGAGAATCCATGAAATAATCATGTGACTTTTGACTTGGTGTGAGAAATTAAATGGCTAGATTAAGTAAAAGCTTCAGTATGTTGAAATTAACATGAAAGATCCACATATCCAAATACATAAAAAACACACAGAGGTGTCCATGGGGTGTCCTCCTTTTCTTTGTGACTATAGATAAAAGGAATGTACACATGTAGATGCCAAAAAGAACTATTCTTATTCCTCTATTAATTCAAAATAATTTTCTTTGAAATTACAAATTACTTAATGACACTTATAAAAAGCTAAATTATAGGATAATTGGCTGGCTCTCACTTATAATCCCTAAGTTTTGAAATTAAATATTCTGGGCTTTCAAATGTGTTGATCACAGAGAAAATTATAAAAAAAGGTGCTCACAAAAAAGAGGGTTTTGATTTTTTTCTTTTTTTTACCACTTATGTTTTCAGACAACACATTATGCTGCAGTGAAACAGGAATAAAGGTGGTTTGAAATGATTGATATTGGAGTCTGACTAAGCCAAACTCCAAGTACTTTTTGTTACTATACATGGTTTAAAAGCCTCTTTGAGCTGCTTTTTGGTCATGTCACACACGCAGGGGCTTTCAAAAATCAAGCCTGTAATGGGAAACTAAAGGTGACATGGAGTGGAGCTCTGCAGGGTCAGTATAAAGTGTTACACATAAAATAAGGGTTAAGAATTTCTAAGAGGTTAAACACATTGGTATTGTGTGAGACCTTAACGTTTTGTTCCTTTATAAACAATGCTGCTGAAGAAACTATGTTGTTTTGTCTCATTAACTGTTAATGATGAAAACGGAGGTGCATTAAACACACACTGCACACAAGTGGTTTGTGTGTTTTACCTTAAATTCCCTCATCAGGTGGCGATGGAGGCTAACGGTAATTATAATTTTAGACATTACACGCTTGAGCCATAACACACAAGTCAGTTGAGTGAGCTGGCCATTAAGATATTATGAGATCATTGTAGGCAAAATGTATCCTAGGCACAATTTTTTTTTATGTAATGAATGTGCTGTCAAAAACAACAAAAGTATTTTCTTCAAATATGAAAAGATGTAAAGTGAGAGAGAGATTGGGTCCTGCAGCTCTCTCTGTATCATGTGACCTGTTCTACATGCTTTGATCAAATACCTAACAACTGTCTAACAAAGTCCAGCTGAAATTCAAGTCATGAAGTTATAACGAGTCAAAAAGAAATCAAAATTCATAAAATAAACATAGCCATCAGCAACTTTAAAATATTGAACAAACCCTAGCTCAGTATAAAACTCTTATTTTCAGAGTTCAGTGTCTCGCACATGAATTGAATTTAAGCAAAGCAATACATTTTAGGGTCTCCAAGGCTAAAACTACAAAAATATCCTGTCTGACTGAAAATAGAAACTCTATCTAACAAAAGTACAATGCTTAGCTTAGCTTCCTAGCTGGCCACAAAACAAGGGAAAACATGCTAGAAGAATATGATAGATAACCATCTAAACATCTTAAGGAAAACAGTTCACCTAAACCAGAGGAACTAACCATAGAGTTACTTTCAGATACTAAGCAACCTATAAATTAAGCTACAGAGACAAACACATCACAGATGCATCAGAGGAAGGGAAACACCACTGAATGACTGACGTTTTTATCCAGTCCACTGCAGATGTGGTAGTAACTCTAGCTGTGCCTCAGCCTGTATCAGTAGATTTGTGAACAAACAAGAGAGAGATAAAAACTCTCTTCCAGTAAGACAGCCCCTAGAGGTCAGTGAAGAGGTTGTTTAAAGCAAAGAACAAAGTTTATCAGGCAAAAGAAACTCTTTTAACCATGTTTAGTGAGTACACAATTAACCATTACCACACAGAAAATGTTATAAGCAAGTTTATCAACATTTCAGCAGCCTGTCCTGCAAGTAAATGTCATCAGCAGAATCAGACAGAAGTTTATGAAGACAGCATCATTATGTGTTTACTCCAATTTGTGTGTGAAAACAAATCTCTTCTGTAAGCTTTTAACTCATAGTCATAAAATTACAGTAGTTTTCCAAACCCCATTTTGAAATATAATGTTAAGTATGTCCAGCAAAATAAATAAATAAATAAATGAAAAACTCCTGCTGGGACAAAGTTGCTTAAAAAATAGAAAGTATTGGCAAACAGAGAGGAGATAGGGAAGAAAAAAAAAAAACATTTACGAAAAGAAGGACCAACTGTGGCAGAAAAACCATCAGTGGAGTTTCAAAGAGCCTGAAGACAATTTCAGGAGACAAACCAAGCTCCCAAGCCTGTGGGGGACTTAGAGTCGGTTCTTCTACAGGTTTGATCAGACACTCACTCTTTCCTCAGCCTGTAAACCATCTTATCTTTAACAACTGCAGCTTTTCTTCCCTGAACTTCACACCTCTCAGCCCTCAGCCATCATCCAGTCCAACCCCTTCAGAGGACTCCATTCAACAGCTCACCTAACCTTCACGATCCTGTCCCTTTCCAGACCTCAGCTTAGGAATGAGCTTCATAAAATCAGGGTACAAAAGGCTGCAGGTCTGGATGGCTTCAGCTCTAGGTTTCTGAGGTGCTATGTGGACCAACTGTGTGTCATTATGGAATACATGTTCAACAAGGATCTGAAGGTTGGAAAAGTACCACAGTTGTGGAAAACCTCCTGCGTGGTATCGATTGCTAAAGTCTTAATATCCATAGAACTTCACCAACTACACGGCATCATCGTCTAACTCACATTTGATGAAAACCTTTGAGATGTTGTTCCTGAACCACATCTGTCCACTGGTGAGGTCTTTGTTGGATTTGCAGCAGTTTACTTACCAGCCTGATGTTGGAGTAATGATGCCATCTACCTCCTGCACCGAGCTCTGACCCACATGGAGAAGCCTACAAGCACTGTCAGGATCATGTTCCTGTTCTTTCATGAACATGATCCTCATAGAGAATCTTGCTGCTGTTCAACCAGCGTCAAGCTTCACTTTGGTAAAACCCCCAGTGAGAGACACGAAAATAAAGGATGTTTTTTTATTCTATTCCTACTCTAAAACAAAAACACTTTGCACGCATCTTCCCTTTCAGTGGTAGAAAAATATAGTATGCATCAAAAGTGAGGGTGAAGATTGTTTTGCTCTCAGCTGGTTTTAATTTTTCCTTTTATTATAATCTATTCCTGTGTACAGTTTCCTATGAGCAAAAAAAGAGTAAAACATCTTACTCGATTTCATCGATGCTGTCAGCAGCAGTGAAGGTTTCTTTGACTAGAGCATGTTGAGCCTCAAGGCAGTGTTAATATTACATGTTGCAACCCTCGAAGCAGTTGATTCCTTCACAGAGAAGAATTTTATGTGAACAGCTTTATTCCCTTCATTTCTACCTTGATAGTTCAGCATGAATTTTTAAAACATCTCTGACTCCGGGGTGCATTGGTAGAGTGAAGGGGTGGCTATCAAATGATAAAAATAAAACAATGTGCCATGATCTATGTGACCTTTTTTAAAGGAAGGGGGCATTTTCAAGGTAGTATGAAAATAAATTTTCAGTTTCCAGTTACATTAATTATGAAAATGATAAAGGACTTGTGTAAAAATCAAAGTCAATTTGGGTTGGCTGAAGAAAACATGTAACATACAGGATGCCTCTTTAAGAAACAGAGGTTGGGGAAGCTAGGTAGTCTACCTAGCCAATGGGAAGTTTCGTTTCTAGTGTGTATCCACCAATCAGAATGAAGACTGCCACTGTACATCCTACTCTTCTTCCCTGTGTCTGCAGCATGGACCTTACCTCAGGGACCGCTTTTCATTGGCTGATGCCCATTCTTTGTGGTCACATGGGTGGCCATCTCACAAACACGTTAGCTAAGTACACCATAATGGCAGTACTGATACAAATTCTTCACCTTGAAGCCTGTCTGCTACACAGATTTGCCTTTACCTTAACAGAGCTCTTTGGTTCCTCCTATCAGTCTGTAGCTTCTCATATTGATGTCATCAAACCAAATTTCAGATCTACCATAACTGACTGACACCTGCTGGCCTCAGATTTGCAACCAGCTTGTGACTGAAAAACCAGTAACTTCCTCCCACATGATGTCATGAACTTGTTAGTTACTCTGTCCATTGCAGTAGCTGATATATTGTGAAAATCCAGTAGAAATGATGCACTAATGGAGTCATGTTTACATAGAAACAATGCACCATGAGGCTTTGTTTGTGAGACTTGCGGTCACGTGGTCGGTTGTGGGCGGAGCTTGGTAATGTCCATTGTTTGGGTGTGCCAGAGAAATCTGACATGTCGAGGAGACTGCTGAGCTGTGCAGCGTGAGAGTGGGTGTGTTAAGACGGTTATAGTACTGAATACAAACTTGAAATGAACCCTTTTGCAATTAGAATTACTGTTATCATCCAACTTCTAAGGTGGAAATAGTTGAAGTGCGTTAAAAGACTGAACTTCAGTTTTAGAGTATTAGAGCGACCTTGTTAGTCTTCTTAGCTCTTATTGGCTATTGGTTCCTGGAAGTTCATCTCGTTCTCCATTCAGCTGAAGTGCCCTATGTGTCCAGACTGAAATGCACTATATTGTTGTCCCAAACGCGTCTCATTGAGATCGGCCAGGTTTTTTTTTTATGCTGGATTGTTCCTGAGGTGGATTCCTCCTGTGACTTTGATGGTGAGTCTTTCCACCTGAACTTAGAGAAAGAACTCGATTCCTTCTTTTCCATTTGAAGTCCTGCTACACCCTGTATTACTCACATCCTCACACACAGTTGGTTATGCGTGAGACAACTGACTGACATTTTTCACTTTTATTGTGTCAGTTTGGGATTTTGGACATTACCTTTTGAACAAGTTTTATTTAAGACATTATAACAAACTGCTGTGTAGGACATTCCCCTCATGTGAATGATGTTGAGTCAAACCTGAATTGGAACTGAATTTAATCAATCTGTTGTCTATTACAATTTAAATTTAATTTTAATTGTGTGAAATTGTATTTTCATAATTGTGTGTACTGTACAACTGTTTGTCAATTTTATGGTTTATGTCACTAAAGCCAGTTGTTCTTCAAAATTCATCCTATTGCCTTTGTGTGTCATTTAAACGCCCCACTGTGCTGAACCTGTTGGCCCATTTATCTAAAATATGTAATACTCTTATCGACTGTTACAAACAACATAAATATCCCCATCAAAATTAATTAGTTTGAGATTAGTCTTAATACACACATAGATGTGACCTTTTAATGCTTAAAGAAAACACCTCAAATAATTAAAGGTAAACACTAGAAGTCACTAGGGAGATTCAGTCAGATTTAAATAACTTTCTATAGTGGTCAGTGTTATTTTTACAAAAAGGATTATTATCCTGAACAAAAAACAATGCAAGTAGAAGTGAGTGAATAGTAGTTGTGAATATTTTTTTCTCAGATTATGCGACTTAGCTAAGTTTGGTTGAAATCAATGCAATGCACGCACTGAAATAAGGGAAATAAAATACCATCCTCCAAAAGAGATGTTTCTCCATTCAAAAGCTGACCAGAACAGATAGTTTGTGCATACTAAAGCTCAGGGTTAACATGGGAATATAGCACCCACTTGCCTGAAATTCACTCCTCTAGAAGAAGCTGTGTTTTAGTGTGGCTTCAAGTGACTTATGGGGCTTCATATTGTATGACACCTGAAACTAGATTTTATTTGTGGCCATTTTAACAAATGTGCTATTTAATTTAAAGAAAAATGTGCCCACTGGTATCTTCAGAGAGCACTATCACTTTACTTTTACTTTCATATGTAGTTATAAATGACAGAGATTGAATTGAGAACAGGAATTGTGCAAATGCTCAACCTTTAAGCTTGAACACTTATGGCTATTTTAACCTTGATTTTAGAGCTGTTTGGCTCTCCTGCAGGGAGCTGTCATGGGAAATGGGTATCTTCATAGCAAGATTTAATCTGTATGACCTTATGAAGCAGATAAATAGGACCTAACTCCTTTCAGAACCACATGCATACCTATAAGCCCTTTAAACTACAGATTTACATACATTGTTAGGAGTATTTTCTATTTTAGGAACATGAACACAGAGCGTTAGAAATACATTTATCTGTCTGTGCTAATCATATCAAAATAGGAAGTGGTTTGTGTTCTCTCAAAAGACAACACTGGAACAACATTGTATTTTTAAAGTGTTAAGGTCATTTAAGCTTTATTTTTCCTTTTGTCATGTCTCAACCACACACTTTAAAGTATTTTATTGGGATTTCATTTGATAAGGCAAAACAGTAGAACATAAGTGTGTTGTCCATATGTGTTCAGTCCACCTGAGTTACTTTCTAAAATGATTTTCTGTGCAATTAGAGATGCAAATCTTTCATGGTATTACTTCACCAACTCCACAAATCTAGACTTGACATTTGTGCCAAATCTTCTTTGCAACGTAGCAAGTCTCAGTTGGATTTATGTCCACTTTAATTGGATTGTTATACTACCTAAGCATTCTTGGGTCCAAAGACCTCCATTATAACTTCCCACTCAGGTCCATCAGATTTTTATTTCACCCTCAAAGAATATGTCTTTTCTTTCTTTCTCGTGAAAGTCATTGTACATAAATGTCCTCTCCCAGTTCTTGTATTAATTACACACATGCAATAAACAGTATAACTTAGAATAAGAACCAAAATCTAATTTAATAGGATTCTAAAAACAACCATCCATAGCTGAACAAAATACTACTACATTGTATAGTTACAACAGAGTTTCTGTTCATTAACAGGTGTTGAAAGAAAAGAGGAAAAAACAAATTATGTAAATAAATAGCACGAGAAACAACAGATATTGCCCTTTTTTCTCCCATGCCCAGTATACTTCAAAAATTCAACCTCAGGGGAGTCACATCTGAGTTATGTTTTACCTCGAACTGGTGAGATTGGAGGATTCAGCAAGAAATAATGAGAAGTGATATGCCTAAGCTTTGCTGGTGATGAAAAGCCTGAGGGTATCATCCACGCTCTAAAAAGTGCAAAGCAGCCTCCAGATTGGATGAGCCTCATATTCACAACAAGCATATAAAATCCAATTTATTTGACTGCTGCTAGCTCCCCATAGGTGCTTTATTAGAAGGTTGACCTCCACTTGACCAAAGACAAACAAAGCTACAGAGAATTGTTCCCACATTCATTTATTTATAAAGAGAATGAGGTGATACATCATAATTTTATTCCTTTTGCAAATTGTACTTATAACATGTAAACCTTGTGCTCATTTTTTACTTTAGGGTGTTATGATTCCTTAAAGTACTATGAAGTTAATCCTTTTGAATGATAGAACAGGCACCCTGACATGAAACCATATAAGCAAAACTCCTCCATCTTAAGAGACGGAAGCATTTTATCTATCAGCTTTGTCTTGCAGTCACAGCTGTTGTTTTCACATTGTTTTGTTTTTGGCAAAAATCTTGATTCTTTCTTTCATTTCCCCCATGGTCGACAACCCCTGCGACCCGCAGCGGAACGGAGAGGATAGAGGTGAATGTGTCAGTGTGAAATGAAATGCTCTCTGTCTCCTGAGGGACAGCCCTACTTTATGTGGCTCACCAGTCGTGGAGAAACAACACCGCAGCGAACTCAGTTTTGTGAAGCAACCTTGGAGAAAACATAGACGTTTGTCAGCCAGGTGAAATCCTGTCGCTGTAGGGAATATTACCATAAGAGAGCAGCTCAAACGAGGTTAACTAATTGGTCCATGTCTCTTTATGTGTGACTGAACTTCAGATAAGCTCCCTTATACATGGCCAATGAATGTAGATGAGGCCTAATACCTGAAGAATATGATTTTATTGCAGGGATTTCTGCCAGATTAATGACATTGTTTTTTAAATGAATGTCAAACTCCAGAAGAGAGGGGACAGGAAGATTAGAAGAAGTTGTTATGATTGAAATTGTTGCTTCTGGTTAAAAGAAATTTTCTTTTTTTCCATGAGATTGATCTTTTTAAATATTTTAAAGGTCACAGCTCTATAATTTGATTCACCTAATAATAATGACAAGGCTCTGAAACGTGATGGTTAGCCTACTATTGTCAGAGAGTTTCTATTGGATGTTATGTCAAACTATTAAATGTCAAGATAGTGGAATTAGGTGGAACTTTGTGGGAACAAGCTATTAGGCATCCCTGAATGGGTGCCCCATGGAGATATATGACCCACGTATTTTGATGAAGGAACAACGTTACAACATAATATAAAGCTAAAACAAAGTTTATTTCACTTAATAGCACCCCTTAAGACAGTTCTGAAGGTCGAAGGGCACCAACCCAATACCAGGACAATGTGCTCAATAAAATGGCCTTTTCTTTTATTGTGTAAAAGAAAAGGCCATTTTTTCAGGATGACTGAATTAAAAAGCTTTCTTATCTTTTTCACCCATTTCTCATTGTCTCTGACAGAAAAATAATGTTGCTTTCATGAATCAGAAAATGACAAATTGCAAAAAGGTGGCAAACGTTACAGAAAATTCCTGGGCAATAACATCAGTGCTTTTATGGGTGGTAGATTTATTGCTTGCATACAGAGAACTTTGATAAACACAAAGGAAACTATTCTGATCTTTTTCCCCCTAAACATCTGTGGTGTGTTTTTCTTTCAACCTTTTAAAGAGCCTTTCTGTGGCATAAATTCAATTTAACAAATCATTCATCAATCTGAGTTTATTATGCTGACTTGACATTCAGTTGTTTTGCTCATGATGGGTTGCTTAGCTAAGTTGTACATTGGAGACCCCCTCTCGCACAAATGGCTTGCTTCTGTATACTAACATATACACAACAGACTATGAGAGACTGAAAATAGCATTAGAGCTCTGGAAGAAACTAGACTGCTTCTGCTTGCGAGATTAAATCAATCGTATCACACCACAAATGTCACTTCTAACAATTATGTCAGCAAAGAAAAGCTTATTCTGTGGTATTTCTGTTGCAAATTTGTCACCTTTTTCTGTGAGATATTTTTGTCTTTATCCTGGAAAAAAACACGGAGCAGCTTGGCAAAAGCCTTGAAAGAAGGCCACCGACACTGGTATTACACCTAGATGCAACAAATGTTTTTAGGGCATCTTGTCTTCAGCACCCAAATCGTTGGAACAAAAGTAATGTCCAGTCTCTCTGTCATCATTGGCTGAGGACTGGGAGTTGCAAGTTGACATGGCAGGCATCTCAAGTTTTCAGGACAGCTTTAAAATATGTAACTTAAGGATTATATGGCAATCTGACATGAGCTTACACTCATAATGGTTTTGGTGCCTTCACCTTGTACAAATCCTACTCCTGCTAAATATTGTAAGAGCCAAGACAAAATGAACCATCAAATTTGCCTCAGAGGCTCCTGAGAGAATCTTTGTGGATCTGGGTTAGAGATAAAACACTAGTTTTAATGGTTACCATGGTAAAATTTCTTACTGTTAGTGTCACCATTTTAAAATTAAGTATCTTTTGATTCTCTATCAGAGAAAGAAGCAAGCAGAAGGCAGTCAGGGTGCACCAGAGATTTTTCAGCCTCCAGAGAGGACAGAGTCTAAGATTTCAGATTTGAAACTGTTGAGTGAAGGTTTTTTGAAAGTTATTTCTGTTTGCACAGCAATTCCAGATCTAAGGAATCATCTGCCTCTGCTCGTTATCTTACAGCTAATGCAAAGCTAAAATTAATGTGGTTTTTGGAATTATTCGTCTCATGTATTGTCAAACCTTTTTTGGAATTGCAATTGAGATTTATGAGTCCTTTGTGACAGTTTTTGTTTCTCTCTCTGACAGTAAGATAAAAAAAATAAATAATCAGAAACAAAATTCTGTCAAAGATACAACAGGAGCCCAAGTAAATAAACTTTGCCATGATCTTCAGATGCTCTGTCTCTATTAACATATAAAGCTCCCTATTATTGGACACATAGTGTGTTTGTGCAGCAGGTCATCACATATTTTTTCATTTGCATGTAATAAAAAATGAATGACTGGAAAAAATTCTTTCCATCATGGGGGGAAATTTTTGTGCGTGAGTTTTAGTTTGTAAATAGTAATGGCTGCACATTATCAACATGCGATTCCTAATTTGCTTCAATTCTGTGTTGAATTGAAACATACCAACTTGCAAATCACAATAAATATATTAAAACAATTTTAGACAACAATTCTGAACCGAAACCAATTTTGTTGTGTTGCGACACAATAGCAATAAATGCATTCTGATTATAAATCTGAATCAGAACCAATTCACACCCAAATATAATCTATATTAACATTTGTCCAAATTGAAACAATCTAAATACATCCAACACTATAATATTCACTTACATAAAGTCCTGTTAAGTCTTAGGTATAATACAGATTTCTATTAATTATTATTAGTTAATAATTAATAACCTAATAATTCACATAAATTCATATAAAATTTCCATAAATTAAACTAGTAATTTATGTCACTGCCTTGGTAAAGTGCCTTTCAGAAGAACAAATGCAAAAAACAAACAAAAAAATAAAAACTTGAATAACATCACAAAATAATGATTTGAATAACCTCTGAAGTTGATGCGACCTCAAGCCAGAATAAAAACTACAGACTGTTCTCCCTGCTAGGGGTTTTATGCTTGGCATATTTCTATTACACAACAGCAAGCATAATATTATTAAATCTTTAACTCCCTCATTTGAGTGTGCATTTACAACACCATTTCCTGTTCAACACACAGTTTTCAGATCAACATCACGTCAGTGGTAAAAACCTATTCATCTAAGAAGGTCCAACTAATTGTATCAAGGTTTTTTTACTTTGTTGCCATTCCCTATAAGCACAGATGTGGCAAGAGAGGCGAAGCAGCTGGTAGTTGAGAGAATTTAAATGAGAGAAAAAGACATATAAACAGTGTTTCTGTAGTACTTTGTGAGCAAAAGAAAAACCAAGAGTACAAAGGCCTAATGATAGCAATATCTTATTTAAATGTTTTGTTTAGGAAAGAGACTTGAGTTGGTACTGAGCCAATAGTTATTTCTCTAAGAAAGACAGACAGAAAGAGTAAACAGAGTTAAGTGTCAGATGTTTCATCATTGATTTTCATTCAGGAAAGAGTCAAAGCTAAACTCAAAATCACATATCTTGTGTGAACAGAAAAAAAAAATGCACAAAAAGCTAATAGGTCGAATTAATTTTAATCATTATATCAATGGAGACTTCTAAGAGAAAACAGCCAAGTGAAGAAAATTATCTGTTAGCAGAAAATTATCTGTATGTTAGCAGGTCAAGCACTATTGCCACAGTGGAGAACTGAAAAAAACTGGGTGAAATGGTCTAAGAGGTAAGATGCCCAATAAGTGGTCTATGAGATTCTCTTTGAACTTACTATATCCACACACATTAGTGAACTTCCCCCACTACATCTACAGATCAAGTTGTACATCAGGACTAGTGATTAATATATTTTTTTCTATTTCTAATTTAATAAAATATAGTTGCTTACCAACATCAGATTGTCAATTAAATTGAGCACTGTAGTAATGTAACCTGTGAAAGCTCACTAAGGCATTAAGGTGGTGTTGGGATATTACTGCTAGAAGGATAGGTTAAGGGAATAATTTAGGATACTGGGGTGAAAAGGATATTTTTTTTGTTTGGGTTGAATGAATTCACCAATTGACTAAAGTCTGAGTCATTAGCTAAATTACACTGACATGAAGACCTACCAGGTGGTAATGATTATGATATTTTGTAAATGCCAACCTAATTATACAATCACTTAGCTCAGAGGCAGCCATTATTCAGAAGAACAATTTTCGCCATGGAGGTGAACATTTTCTATTCCACACATAATTTAAAAAGATAATTTTGCCATCTTTTTTTCAACCATGATTTTTAATTGCATTACTTCTCATGTAAGACGGTCATATAAAGTCTAATAGCATAAAAAAAAAGAAAAAAAAAAAGAATATGCAGACATTTTCTGTTACACTTTTTATGTAATATAGAAATCACTCAGTTTGGTTTCTGGGTGGGTTAGCCTTTCTTTGCCATCCAACCACAAAGATTAATTCTGAAATTAAAACTGTCCTTATCTATGCTTGTGCTGTTAAATACAATTACAATAAATCTTTTTTCTCCAGCAACATCAGCCATTTTTGTTGCTTTGAGCAGATGTACTCTTAATTAAACTTGCTCAATGTGTAATTGGACATATTTCCGCATCACACAATACTTTCAGTTTAATGGATTTTTTGAACTATTTCAGAAATATAAAAATCACCTTAAAATTACTTTGACACCTTTCTGAAGTTGTAACAGAAGAATAATTTAGCTTTAAACGTTAATTTAAAACTGAAATGCATGGAGGTAGTTGTGGTTTTTACCATGTAGGGTTAGGGCCCCTCACTTCGTCACTTTAACAAGAAATAGTCACTTTTTGCTTTCTGTTTCTAAGCGCCTGCTTGTTTTCTGTGGCACTTTATAACAAAGTGACAAAAACTGCAAATTAAAAGTTTACTAAGATGAGAAATATATGTAAATCATGTCATTTTCATTAACTAACCTAATAATTATGGTGAATATATTTTCTTAATTGAAACAAAAAGTCTTAACTTGAACCAGCACTAGAAAATTTGGTGTTGGTAATATTTAGCCATGTATTGGAGCATTTATGAATTGAGCAGAAGAGTGAGTTTTATCCATAAAAATGTTGCCACATCCTCTTTGCCATTCCAAAGCTAAACAACTAATTCTGCAACCAACTTGCTTGATTTGCTGCCATTTCATGTTTTGGATGATTGAAGTCTGAAAGACTTAGATGTAATAGTAATGTTATATTAAATAGAAGAATTATTAGTGCATAATAGAACCGTTATCTTGGATGTTCAACACCACACAACATGCTGGTCAGTAGTCTTGTCACATTAGCTATAAATCAGCCAAAAGTACTTATATTGGTGCTGGATTTTCAAAGGTTTTCGAATCTCAACTCTGTTTATTTCTGCTTTGAATTAATCTTCAGTGATTTAAAGCCTTGTTTTCCCATTAAGGAGATAGTCCCCATACCATCACACTGCGTTCATCAAAAGCTGTTATGGAGCTGCAAACCGGATTTGGATTATTTTTCAACAGTGCAACCCACATACTCAATTCCTCTGCCTAACCAACAAAGGGGAAATAAACAGAAACAGACTTTGTAAAAAATACAAAAAACACTGTAAAAACCAAGAAAAATAACTGTACATATACAAACTTTGTTAATTTCTGTGTTGATTTTATTTAAGAAAGCAATAAAGCCATTCACAATCACATCCAGAGACATGAGATTCCAGTTAAGCATGCATTAAAGTCTGAAGTTGGACGTGTTGATGCCTGTTTTTCTCCCGAAATGTTCTGCCAGTTAGAGAATTTTACCTTTTTGTTATCCAACACCACCTTAGGTTTGAAGACTGATTTGTTTATTACTTACAGCTAATCAATTCGTGGATTATTTTACATGAAAAAATGAAATGTTCTATATTTTAAATATTCTTTGAAAAACATTTGGACTATGACTAAAAAAATTGTTATCTTGCTGTGGTGAAACTAGCAAAATACTGCATGGATTACGTGCTATTCTTTTGAGTGGTGTGTTGCCAAAAAGAAAGCAACCAAAAACAGCCCCAGGTTGAAAATGTAGAGATTAGCAATTATGTAATTGCTGATATAGCTCTACATTGATTCATGTTGGGCTCTATCGACTTTATAATCTTAAACAATTAGGTTTGTTGACTTCACCAAAAAGCTGAAGCCAATTCATTATCATAACAGTTTATTCTGTTCTCCTACACAGTTTCTCTGCAAGAGACAAGTTCTCTCAAAGTAAAAAGGAATAATAAAAATTTGTTTTTATGTGTCTACGTTGTTATGTCCAGACAAGATGAAAGGAAAAATGAGTTTGTAGTGCAATGACTAATGTACTGCAAATTAGGGCTCATAAAGCTCATTACAGTGATAGATACCAGTTTGGGTATTTTATTAGATGATGCAAGGTACAAATTATGCACCAAAAACAATGTTGTGTCAACACAACCTCAGGCAGATAATTGTTTGATTGCAGATCCTCCAATCAGTCTAACCTGGAACATCATACAGAACATAATTAAAAGCACAAAACATTCACTGCTAAACATTTTTCCATCTGATTAATCTGCTTGTTAAACACGACCTCCATGTAATTTCTTCCAGGAAGAAATGGGTTATCATATTGTCACTTCATATTTTTTGTCTGCCTTTATTACTATCATAATTTGCTTTGATTGTCGTTGGTGAGAATCAGAAAATGTTGCGTATTTTCTGGGTACAACTACTTCATAGGTTTCTGTGGATAATAGACAAATAATTACTTCTCAAGTATTGGCTTATTTTTTTCAGATAATGCCAGAAACATCTGAAGGTGTGCTGTCCATTTTTTCACTAAATGTGGCTATGTGTGTGGTGATGGAAATTTTGGGTGAAGGTTGCTGCCCAGCCCACAGGGCTGGGGGCTGGGTTGCTATTTAATATAACATTACTATTACATCTAAGTCTTTCAGACTTCAATCATCCAAAACAAGAACAGAGAGAAAGGGAGCTTTCTCTCTGTTCTCCTTTGGCAATTAAGTTGTGCTTCTTTTTGAGATGGTCTTAGCTGTGTATTTGAAATTACTCCAAGGCTTCCTTCTGATATTTCCGGAATTGTCAAAAATATGCAAAATAATAATAATAAAAAAGGCCAAAAGAAATCTGTAAATGAATAAATACATTTATAGAGCAGCTTGAGCATAGCTAAAGGAAGTAAGCTGTCTTTTCAGCTGTTTTTCTTCTGCCACATCAAATGAGCTATTTTATTCTGCATTCTTGTCTCATCTGCAAGACATTAACAGTAAACATCACCAGGTCTTCTTGTCTCTGACTAAGTCAGTGTTGCATTTTTTCGTTGTCTTTGCTACATCTCTCTCTTCTCCTGGCATTCTATTTGTTGTTTGGAATGATTAGTGAAAAAAACAAACAAACAAACAGAGCATGCTATTACACAAGGCACACTATCCTCTATTAAAATTTTAAGTGACAGACTGGCGACCTGTCCAGGGTGACCCCGCTTCTCGCCCGGAGCGTCAGCTGGAGATAGGCACCAGCACCTCCTGACCCCACTAGGGACAAGGGTGAACAGAAAATGGATGAATATATATATGTGTATGTTACTGAACAAGCTGCACCTCTGTGGGATTAGAGGAACAACATGTAATTGGTTTAAAAGTAACCTTTTTGGTAGACATCATTATGTAGATATTAATCACCAGAAATTGGGGACAGTTTCCCAGGATTCAATTTAGTACCGTTAGTCTTCATCATTTATATTAATGACTTTGTAAACTCCTCTAAAATCTAATCAAGTTCTCTCTTAACATCAGCAAAACTAATTTTATTTTGTTCAGACCAAATCAATTTTTACCATTAACTGATCATATAAATCTTAAAAATGAAAATGAAGAAATAATGAACTGCAAAGTTTCTGGGGGTCTTCTTAGACAAGTCCTTAAATTTTATACTTCACATAGAATATCTACTAAGAAAGTTGTCCAATTATGCTTTCCTTTTTTTTTAAATTAAGGTTTTATCTGCCCTTATCTACACTTTAAACTATGTAAACTCTTGTGGGCCCACATATTCATTATTGCTTTATTGTATGGTGCAACAATTCCCCTAGTTATATCAGAAAACTTAAAAGCTTTCAATAGAAGATAGTAAGAGGTGTGTAATGGTCCCAGAATACCAGTATTGTTTTGTACAGGTATGGCTGTGACATGGCCTGATATAAATATGTCTATAAAACATTGGTTCAGTTAATTTCTGCTGTATTCACCCATCCTGGAGTGTGTATGTCGGGACTTGTGTCATTCTGCACCAGCCAACAGTCAACCCGTGTTGTTCTGTACAAACCAAGTGAGGACCTTTTATTTTCTGTAATAGGTTTGACATGGGCTGATGTAAATTTGACTTTAAAAAATTAGCTCTGTAAATGATCTTTTTACTCTTTATTCTGATCACTTTCTGCTGCAGATTCCTTCACAGTTGAAATGTCAGTTCCTATGCTATTTAAACTTAACATGCTGAGGAAACATTTCTGACAAATATGTTTTAAAAGTGGCTAATTAATGTTTGTGAACTTAAGAAAATTGATTAATGAAAACACAGAAGAAGAAAACAATTTACTTCTGACCTTTTTACACTACATTTTATTCTTTTTTTTTTTTCCAAGTCTTGCTTTTAAATCCCTCTGTAAATTAAACTCTTATATTTTGCTACAAAAAATACCAAAGTGTGTTTCTATATCTGATAGTCTGAAAGGCTTCTTTAGGCCCCATTTGTGAATCTGGAACACAAACCTTTCCTTAACAAAGTGGTCCTAATAAATAAATATTCTTCTTTGGAAAAGGAAGATGAAAACCCTACAGCTCCTATATAGCCAGTCACCCCACTCAGCTGTCCAAGCCGTCTAAGCGTGATTTCACTCATATAATGAGGTCACAACATTAGTGTACACAGTTTCCTGTTACAAGTGGTTCAGGATTTATGCAAAGCCAGAATAAGATGCGGACCATCTACTTGGGAAGTTGCTTTTCACCTCTGACATAACTGTGTGAGATGATAACATTTGGGTAAGCATAATTTAAAATATCAATGATATTGATATCAATGAAGCAATGTATAATGTTACTGAACAAATGAAGCCCATAAAAATAAAATGATAAAAAATAAAAGATAATTATGGGTGAGTCAGGATTCTTATTCATAAGTCCCAAAAATCCGCTAAAGGCTTTTTGATCTGTACAGCACATTACATTCTCTTTGTTGTTTGGAAAGAATTTTCAATTACCTTATGGGCAGCTGTGAAAATGTTTTCACTCTATTGTTTCATACCAAGATTTGAAAATAACTAACAGTTTCTGCTGTGCATCACTTAGTGATGAATATCCCACTCTGCATCCATCTCGATATCTGAGGGGACAAGTTGAGCCTGGGGAGGAGATGATAGAGTGCAGCTTCTGCCTTTCAGTCTCAGGGTGACAAGGCTTCTGCTCCAAACCTTCACATTCACCTAATGGGGTGATGAAGTGAATGAATGAGGCATGAAGGGAAGACATGCTACCGGGGCCAGTGTCTTCTTCCCAAGACACCTCTCCCACCACGCAACCTTTTGCTTTTCTGCATTTTGTGGTTTAGGACAGTTGCAGAGAAAACTCACAGGAGAATGAGGCAATTTTTGCAAAGTGCCTGCAAGACATGTATCCGTCCTGTGTGACATGCATACAGCCTGCTTATGGTTTGTGTTTAGTGTGATGGGGCTGTGGAACAGAAAGAGGTTCATTGAGGAGTACATATCTACAAAATCATTATAGTGTTCAGCACTTCCATCACTGCGGACACTAAACCAATTTGGGCAAATTTCTCCAAAGGGCATATAACACATGCCTTCCTGTCTTTCTGAAAACTATTGTCCAAACGCTTAACTCAGCATATGTCCACACAATGAACTCAATGAATTTTCTTTTCTTCAGTGAATAATTCCAAAAAGCCAAAGATTTCCATTCAGTTTGATCGTTCAGCCGTGTAAATATTTCAGGTCAGTTCTTTGTTGTGCAGAAGAGCACATTGGATTCCTTTTCTTCATTGAGCAAGAGCAATCACATGAAAGATACAGCTGGCAATAAATGTCAAGCATAGACAATTTGGTTAAAATTACTCAGAGCAGTTAGATATTGACAGATGCAATGCTAAGAGACATCGCACAAAAACAATACTGCATATGTTCACTCTGTTTTTCTGATTTTACCATTCTGCTTAAGAGTTTGGATACACTGAGAAGAGATGATTGTAAAGTTGATTTTGGAGTTTTAATGATGCATATCTTCTGCTTAAACTTTAAACAAACATATGATTTTAATTATTCTAAAAAACAGAAGTGGATGCACAGTCTTGAAAAAATCAATTTGAGAACAATTTCCTGACTTGTTTTGGCATGTAGTTCAGATAATTGAGCTGCAACATGACAAGGAGATTCTGCAGGGAAGTCAAGATAAATCTTTTAAACCAAACATGGTGGTGAGTGAATCATGCTGACATTTTTTTTAAATTGTTTTTGTTTTGTTTTGTTTTTGTCTTTTTTATTTTTCTGCTGCCAATGTAAGGAGTGCATTCCACACAGCGTATAGAATAATACTAGAATATTTATCAAGGATCTTGCAGTTTGTCTGCAAGTTGGTCTGGTACATTGATCCAAATAGTGAAAGGATTTAAGTTTGAGTAGTTGTTACAATTGTTCATCAGAGAAAATTCACAGTAATTTCAAATCTCTTCAAATTCTTGTTTGTGCATATCCATAAATGTGTGTGCATTGTCAGTCCAATGCAAATTGAAAGAAAGGTTCAAACAAGTGAAAAGCCCAAAATTAAGACACTGAAGATACTCATGTCAACAATGAGTGCAACTCTTGTGCGGTAAGACCTGCAGGGAACACTTTAACATTTGGAGCTCTTATATTTCTAAGACAAAGAAATTTTAAAATGAATGCATTTGTATTTTTCCTGACCTGGCAAAGAAGAAAATGCCAGCATTTTAAAGACAGAGTTAGATTCTAATAAAAACTGCATTAAAGTATTTGACTGGAAAGAACAGTGATATAAGCTGACACCTGATGCATAAAAAAATCAGCAGTATAGGATGGAAAGCCAGTAGGTATTAATGTCTAATAGAGCCACCTGACTCCTGCTGTTAAATGGGATTCAGATGCTGACGTCATTTCAGTCACATCTGTTACATCCATCCATGTGTGGAGGCTGAAACAATATCATCTAGTTGGGGGCTGAGTAAAGGTCTTGCTTTCGGACTGCCACGGCAGATTAGTGCGCTTTCTGGAAATAATGACTTTCTGCTAACAATGTAATCTGCTGGTCCAAACACCGGGGAAAGCTTTGTGTTTCACAATCCAGTGAACAGACTGGTGGATTGTCCACAGCCATGACAGAAAACACATCATATCCATTCCTTGCCACCAGGGAGACACAGTGAAAGTCAGGCGTATTAACAGAATCCTCATATTAACGAAAAACTAACCAGGAGGGATTCATCAGGCGGAAGATGCAGTCTCAGACACAAGATTCGAGCTTGTTTGTTCTCTCTCCAAGTTACAAATGCAGGACACCTACAAGACACCTGCAGCAAAAGTGTGTACACAGCTTAAATGGCAAATAAATAACACCCACTGAACCCCAGCTTGAAGATAACACACTACCTGGGGAGGAGAAGTGTAAGTGCCTAACCCAGGAGGAAGGCCTGGGAGCAGGACAGCAGGAGAGCTGAATTGGTATTCTTGCTTGAGCTGCATCCCCGAAGGCCAGCCCTCATAAATAATATGATAATAGCGTATATCCAGTGCTGCTGAGGTGAGCTGTAGCGACGCAGGAACAAAGCAGTGCTCTTCGAGAGTGACCTGAGGTGGGATGAGGGGATCGACAGCAGCGTGGGTGTGGGTATGCGTGTGTCGGTGGGGGATTCAAGGGGTGATTGCATTCATCATGAATCGGAAGCTGCGGAGACGGGAAGTGTTGACAAGTTTAATCAAACTGTGTCGAGACTGACAAGTAAAAGATTGGGACTGTACAAAAAAATGGCTGACAGGAGCCTATGTTTATGCTGAAAGCACAGTGCCACCAAAACCAGTCATTTACCAGAGACTTCCTTCATGTCTAAAAATTAAATGGCTCCCTTGTTTAAGTTAGGAGGATCTTAAGCTGCCCCTGTTTTGACCCAATCTTTCAAAACAGACTCAGCTGGTGGCAGACAGGTTAAAGGAGCAGAAACCTCAAATTTAACAATGCCACCAGAAACGTAGAAGAAAAATACAGGTTAGGTAATTTCTGAACCAGCAGCAGCACAAAGAAATGTCTGCTCCCTCAAATCAACACTCAAGAATTTTTGGTGGAGCAGCAACAGCAGCATATTTTGACATCCGTACAAGCAGAGCAGATTTCTACCTTAATTGTTTTTTATCTCCTAGACTGCATTGTAAAGATGATAGTAATTCTTCTGCCTAGACTATTTATTTTTTGTTTTTGCTGTTTTGTCATTTAAATGTTCCATATCAGCAAACAAATTAGGATAGTTGGCTAAACTCTGAGCAAATATAACAAACAAATTTTCCAAAAAATATTATTTCTAAAATGATTTCCTGAAAAAAGGACAGCTCACTAAAATTACCAACTGTAGTGCCACTTTTCGTGGCAACACCTGCCATCATGCATTTGTGATAACTAGTGGTGAGTCATTTAAGTGGCTTTGGAGGGATGTTGATCGATTACTTTTTGCAGAACTGCTGTAATTCAGCCACATTTGTGAGATTTTGAGCATGAACGATCTGTTTACAGTCAGTCACAGCAGCTCTAGGTTTAAATTGGCAGACAGGTGTTTGGATTAATCAAAAAATATGTGTTTGAATTAATAAACAAATGATTAACTCTTTGCTTGGAGCTACTTTATGGAACAACATAATTCTGTGAAGTTATCCATAGGTAACTGGATATGTCACACCGAGCGATAAGCTGAATAATGCCTGCCATTCTAGATGGCACAGTTAGCACGACCAGTCGATACATCAGATTTCCTTCCACTGTGGGGTAACAGGCTAGCATTAAAAGGCAGTTTCCAGAATCCTGCAAAATTATTTTGCAGGATGTTAAGAAAAAAATAATGATTTTTTTCCCAACTTGCTATTTAAGGCTTAAACAAAAAATAAATAAAATAAAGACTTTGAAAATAAAACTTAAACATGCATTTTATTTTCCTGTTTAGAAGAAATAAAGACCTAAAAACAAATCACAAGACAAATTTGTTTTCCACTTACCCAGCAGGACTTCAGTGAGGAAAAACAACATAAGACTTACAAACATATTTGTCATTTCCACTCAGGAGATTATGTACTGTCGAAATGTTAGATCTATCTTTTTGTTGTTGGAAATAGTCAATAGAAAAACAATCAAATGGTTCACATAGTAATTATATTTTTACTTCCACATGACTTTCAAAGTCACAAGTAAAGTAACATTTGTAAAAGCTTAAAAAATGGGTCTTTAAGATAAAAAATCCCCTTACCTTTGAGGTTTTGTTGTATTTCTGTTACATAGACTTTCAATTTTCCTATCCTTCCCTCAGGTCTCTCTCCTCCATATCTCACTGTCTCTTCTTCATATATGAGATTTGTAATGTTATAAACCTTGTAAACCTGGTTCTCCATTAGTTGTCAGGAGAAGAACATTTTTAACTTTGTCTCAGTAGCACTAATCTCATTTGATTATGGTTTGGAGTATCCTTTCGCGTATGTTTTGAGTTTGTCTTTGATAAATCATGCCACATCTTCTTACCTACACAAATCCAGGTCAAGTTATAGGGTATAACATGATGGTTGTATGGGAAGGGTGGCTTCTGATTCTAATGCAGCTGTTTGCTATAGCTGGCGTATTTCTTCCATAACACATTTTAATGACAGCTGACGCAGCGCTATCTGTAATACACCGTGATCACTCAAAGTGTTTACAGGTCTTCAGAGGCTCGTTGCTTACCAGCATTTCAATGCTGAATGGATACTTCTCCTTGTGAGTATATCGATATCCATCCTCTTGCCCCCCATGGATATTGACATATTTATGTTTATGAGCTCTACTGAGCTTTTTTCAAAGTTCTTCAAGTCAGCTCATGATTATGGGTCAGAACTTTTATGTTTTTAGGATTTTAAATAATGAGGTATTTGCTGAATTTTTGCATTTTTTTTTTTTTACCACAAAATGAGCAACAACTGGACAGTCATTGGACTGGGGGCAATAAAAGGCCGCCCCAAAATGTCCAATTTAGTCACAAGTCATAATGCCTCAGATGTTGCAAGTCATGCGGGCACGTGCCATTGGCATGTTGGATGCAGGGATGCCCACCAGAACAGTTGCTGCATGGCTCTATGTCCATAATCGGACCATAGGCTGTTAAACAGTTTGTTTCCAAAAGACTACTGCAAATCGACCTCATCCTCAGCCACATGTAACCACTCCAGCACAAGATTGCCACATCCGGCTCATCCATCTGCTGGAACAGCTAAGACCAGAGATACATACAGCTGATGAGTCTATTGCTCTGCACAAAAGATGCATCACACCTCAGACTGTCCATAACCGCCTACATGAAGCCAACTCACATGTTCAGCAAATTCTTCAATCTGATCCGTATCATGTTCAAAGGACTGTCAATCCGCCACAAATGGCCAGCCACAATGTTATCAATGCCAAAATAAAAATCAGTAATTACTGGACATATATTTTGAGTTTCTCTATATATTGCATAACCCAAATGTTCATAAAACCTTTATATTTCACATGGGGCGTTTATGTTTTTGTTCAGTGTATATGTTGTTGGTCAGAATGACATGCATTTATAAGGAGAAGTAGTACTGTTTTTGAAGCAGAGAAACTTTGGACACGTTGGTTGTAAATGTTTGGAGAAGATTAAAATGCAAGTAAGCAAACAGTAATTCAACATTTATCAATAAAAAAAGAAACCAAGATTACTGTAGAATTATGTCAAGCTCCAAAAACACCAAAAAACAACAGGAGATTCATTTTGACAGAGTACAAACCCAGAACCAATGATGCAGAGGAAATATAATGACAGACACTCAGCAGGTGGTACAATCAGTAAATTAGAACCAGGTGGAGAGGAAAAATAGCTGACAGAGCTGATTGGAGAAACAAACTAGCTATCAAAATGTGGAACAACAATATCACAGCACACAATAAACAACCTATCCAGAACAATCTCATGGAAAACAAACGGAAGGAAAGTACTGAAATAAAACAACACAAAAACTCAGAGACTCCCAAAGATTCTTTGCATCTTAAAGGGAGAAAAGACATCTGACTTCTTGGAGCTCAAACTCTGATTTGCCCTCCAACAAAGAAGCTGTGAATGTTCACATCTTTAGGCCAATACATAATCTGCAGGAACAGATTTTATTATTTTTTTAATTTCCCAGCACTTCAATGACAGACAACATTCTCTGCAGCCCTGAGTAGGAAGTCATTGCAGTTTGTTGTTAATACAACTTCTGGACTGAACTTTTTACTTCTGCAATATTGATCAACTGGTTAAAAAATTATAACAGATGTGTTTATTTAATTAATATATGTCACTGCAGGTAGTATCTATGAGGACTTCTCAGGAAATCTACACTTGAGAAGAATGAAATGTCCTGGCCGAAAGGAATTTTTTTCTTGGCACCTTAGACTAAATAAAAAAATTAAAAAAACTTTCTCTGTTCTTGGGACATATTTCCAGGATATTTACAGGCCTTATATCTTAGAAGTGAGTTGCAGTTGTACAGCAGTAATGTGAATATGATTTTATAATTGTGATTTCAAGAATTTTATAAATCTTTCAGTGTAAAATAGTGCAAAAACATTAATGGCACATGTTATGGATTTGAATAAAATGCACAAACAGGCAGATTCAGAACTCGACTAACTGAACTCAAAATGACCTGACTGCAAGAAAAGAATACAGGCAGAAAGTTGAAGCAGAGGTTTAGAGAGCAGGAAACTGGAGCAGTCCATTTCTACATCTAATCCACGCAACATAATGAGGGCCAGGGGAAGTGCTTGTATACAGTGATCAATGGGTAAGAGACAGGGTATGACCTGGATTGGATAAATAGTCTGTTACAGCAAAAAGAAATGAGGGAAAACAGAACAAGCAACTATAAATCCAGGTGCATACTCACGTCAAAAAAAAAAAAAATAAATAAATGTAAGCGTTCAATTAAATGCATGTTTTTAAATTGTGGCAAAAAGATGTACATGGAAAGAAGCCAAATATGTGCAAGGAAATCATGCAAACTCCTTTCAGAAATGCTCTGGACATATACAAGACAAAAAGAAAAAAAAAAAAACATTTCTGGATACAATAAAGACAATTTAGAAATTTAACCTGGAGTAACCTTAAATGGAGTATGGGGAAAAAAACATAATTTATGAAGAGAACATAGAAACAGAAAGGTTCTGGTTCTGTTCAAACTTGGGAGCTTTTTGGTACAGCAACTGTGTTACCAGGCAGCCTTAGTAAATAACTAAATATACAAATAAATGTGTTATGGCTTTACCTTCTTTAAATCAAATGGTAAATCTGAAATACTTTTGCCCTATAAAATTAGACATTCTCAAACAATACTTACTGTATTTTATATAGTAAACAAGAACATCAACAATCCTAATAATGTGCAGCATGTTTAAACCAACAGCTGGTCCCATTTGGTTTTCTTGTTGTCTTGCTGCAAAAGCAACCTGTAGTGTTTATTTTGGCGATGCGGTGGCCCAGCGATCTGAAAGCTTTCACCGTGTGTCATAGACAGTCATGGGGAGCTAAGCTGGTGAAGAGTGTCAGGGTTTATTTCTGCCTGCGGTGAGGGCACACTTCCCTCGATTGAAGTCTCCCTGCAGGCTTTATTTTCCGATGTCCCCAAAAGTAAAGGACTTTATCTCCCTGCAACAAAAGAGAAGCTGATTTTTCTCCTAACTCTGAAATCACCATGAAATTCAAACAAGTGGTGGCACTGATATGTCCCATCATTTCAGCAGTCTCTTTTGTGAGGGACAAAAATCCAGCAGCTGGTCCCATGTGTTTTATTCATTAAGTATATGTATATGCTGCATTTGTTGCTGTTAGAAGTGTATTAGATGAGTATTTATTTTGTCACCACACAGCAGACAATGACTAACTATCATCTGTTCTGGTGTACCAGTGTTTTTACTCACGACTGGGCCTGAGCAGTGTGACTTTGGAAACGTACATTGCGACCTTTTGCTCGGTTTATGCATGAATGGACAAGGCTGTGCAATACAAAAACAAGTGACAACATTATAAAAATATTTTCATATGAGATACGTTATTTGATGCTATCTGTTTTAATTAGTTTCTTTATTCTCTGGTTTAAATATTCTTAAGCCTTTCCTCAATGCTAAGAAGATATTTCATAACACATTTATATCAATTTGTGGGGCAAAATGAAAAGAATGGACATTTTAACCAATAACCATTATTAGTATGTTTTATGCCAAGCAAATGCTAACTGAGCAGGTGTAAAGAGCTTTTGCTGCATCGCACAAGTTGTATCGTGTTTACTGATACGACTGTTGACACGTTTCTAATCCTTTCACGTAAACGAGCGTCCTTGTTTTGACAGCTGTGCCGATAAGCGGTTCTGACTGTTTTCTCAAAGTGTATAAACCTTCACTCATTATTTGTCTGGCAGGTATTTCCTGCAGCCAGGCAGGTGGTAAAGTGTCTCAACTAATAAGGTTTTTCCTAAAAAAGAAAGCCCCACAAAAAACCCCCTGGATTTTAGTTATTGGTTTTTGCAACAAATATCCAAGTTTGGTGAAAGAATGATGTTGCACCATGTGTTGGCTCAGCTTTTCAAAAAACATTTTAGGTTTTATCTTCCTGTTTGAATGAAGATAAATGGAAAATCCAATACTACTTCACAGTTTTACTTTTTTCAAATACATCTATTCATGGCAACAAAGGAAGGATAAAGTTTGTTAATTTCAGCAAATAAACCACACAGAGGCATATTAGAAGAGCTAATAGATAAGCCCTTATTTTTCATAAGAAAGGAAACCCTTGCCTTTAAGATAAGGTTGCAGTTTTCTCAAAACTGACTGCAACCTTAAGCTGTCATTCCTCTATCCAGGGATCAGATGTCAGCATTTAGATGGCGGCACAGGTTGGTTTTTATTTTGACCATAGTTGTGACTCCATCCAATTCTCATGCAAATCTTAAGAAATTTTTATAAATGTTGAAAGGAGAAAAAAAAAAGGTAATTAGACATGGTTCCATTTGTTGGTTTAGAGCAAATCAACCAGGCAATGCAAAACGTAATTTTGTCAGAAAGAGGAAGGTTGCGAGCAAGAATGGACCCCACTTTTCTGAGAAAACTGAGCAGTTTTCCTGAATGTGTTGCCATCAGGGAAGTTTTAATTGGTCTGTCAAGTCAACTAGTATTTGCGATGTCACATGCTGTCTGGAGATGAAGAGAAAGAAATGCATTTCTAATGCATGCAGTTAGTGCCATACAAGAACAACCGCTGTTACACACACGGGAGAGACGGTGTATACTCAAGAATTTTGGGAGATGATGGTGGACATGCATTTTTCAAAAACATTTCTACATTTTGAAAGTTTTACTGGTTATTTGAATGTGCATAAATACTCTCATCAAGAATGTAACTGGGATAGTGTTGACAGTGTGAATGTATTCAGTATGTCAAATCCAATAAAAAAGGCAGGTGTGTGCTGTAAACACAGTATTTGGTGCAAAACAAAAAGAAAAAAAAAAATCATATGGAGCTATATATCTACAAAAAAATTATATTATGAAAAACTCAAGATATTTTGCCACTCTTTTTAGCAAGTGAAGCCTATATATAGATTCATTACACATAGAGTGAAATATTTCAAGACTATTTCTGGAAGATTATGATTTCCAAATAATGACAAAACAAAATTCAATATTGCACAAGGTCAGTGAAAAAAGATATTTTAAACAGAAATGTCAGACTTCTGAAAGGTATGTTTATTTCTTTGCACTCAAGGTTGGGTCTTATTTTGCATGAATTGCTGCAGCGGTGTGGCATTTGGTGGATCAGTCTGTGGCACAGCTGAAGTGTTCTGGAAGCCAAGGTTGTTTTTATAGCAGCCTGAATTTTGAGTGTTCAGTAACTGTAAGCCAATGAAATTGTAAAATTTAAAATTGTGTAATAAATCTTTATGAGATGTGATTTTTCATTGCTGAAATGAGTAACAAAACATATTGACATTTTTCATGATATGAAAAATCTTTTGCTATGGACCTGTAGACTTGGTCATTATTTAGAGATGTGTTTTTTACTATTGTGCCAAGCATATTACAAGGGTCTTAAGCATTGAAACTTTCACCCTCTCAAGTTTTCTACCACCTGATGGTTAGAGGGGGCTAGTACTGGGACTTGCTGGCAAAGCTATGTCCAATCTATCTGTTCGATCTGCGAAGCTGCAGTTATGCAAAAATCCTGTGATTACTTGACTTAGTAGAGTCAAGGAAAAGAACAGCCTGACTAAATTCTGCTTTGGCAGAGTTTTCGGTAAAATCTTTGGTGGCAGCACATGGTTGAAAGAATACATAGTGATCAATGGGGATTCGATTTTTTTCTTTATTTACGTAAAACATAATCCTAGAGGATTTGATATCCATCATGGGATTTGATATCCATCATGGCTGTTGATACTAAAAAGCAAGGAGACTCTCTCTTCGACAGCTAATTGGGTGAGATTCTTGTTAGACACATGACACTGGAATAAGGTTTTCTACTTTCTGATCTGTGTGGCAGAGAAACCCCCCCCCCAAAACATAGCAAACATAATTATTGAAACCACATTAAGAGGCAACATTTGTAGACTGAAATGATGCAGACAGTATGAAAACATGTTTTTCAGAAAAGGATTATCACAGCTTACATCATGTCCTTTAAACTCTTGCAATATAGCTATTATAACCCACAAAGAAGTGATTGAGCTCCCTCTGAATTTAATGCGGCAAGAGGGCATCATGGAGCTGGGATGTGTGGGACTGTGATAACTATGGTCTTTTCTCAATTCAGGTCAGCGCCAAAATGAGAAGGCACTGACATGAGAACACTTGAATGTTTTACTCACTGGAGAGCCATGTTGAAAACTCTTGTACAACCAGAGAAAAAGGGAAGACTGAAGTGTGTTATCACGCGGGGGGGGGGAGGTAGCTGTGTGACTGACAAACCTCAGTGAGGCCAGAGGACACCACATTGCTGCATTGACATTCTCACTCGGGTGGGGAGCTTACTGTCAAAGATATGTCAGACGCTGTGGGGTTTTCACATAAAGCGACTAACACGCACACAATGGTTGGGTTTAGAGCTCTTGTCAAAACACTTTAACCTCACCCTTTCTGCACATAACCCTTAGCCTTCACCTTTGTTCTACTCCCAGAGTTTCTTGCATCCTGTGCCAAACCAAGTATTTCTAATTTGCTCCTGTGCCCTGTGGGTTTTTAATAGCTGTGGTGCACTAGCTGTAAACACTAGGTGTGACACGACAGATGGAAGCAGCAGTGGGAGTCTGTGTGAGTCTTTCAGTCCCACGGTGAGTCCCCTGGGCTGCAAGTGGAAAGTGACCGGAGTAATTAATCCATTTTCACTACTCCTTTATCCTCCAAATACTCAGCCGCGCTGGTGTTCGCTCAAGGACGCTAGAACAGCAAATTTCATTTCAGCCTCTTTATGCAGTTTTCAGTGATGGGTGAAAGACAGGATGATGTTGTTAAAGGACTGATAGCTGATGTGGAACAACCACATTAAATGGAAGTTACAGTGGAATAAACTTCTGCAAAATCCAAACATTTTGATGCAAGACTCAATTTCAGACGTCCATTCTGCATCATTCAGAGACCACTGTAGTACAGAAACATTTTAAGAAACTGGAAAGCATAATCTTCTTAGTGAAAGTATCTGAAGATGTGATGCTTTTAATGGATCCACCCACAGTCATCACTCTTCAAAAAGGGTTTACTCAGTTGTTTGTGTGTGTGTTTGTGTGCATGTTTTGACTTCTATCAAACTGCATGCATTAATGCAACATTAAGTCCCACACTCAAGAGAATATCAACTTCTTTATTTGCAACCACAAGAAAGTCTAAATCCCATCAAATAAAAGCCAGAATCTGGGCCCTGAGTGCCTGTGTTGGTAGCACACACACTCCATGTGTCTGAGGTGTAGTACTCGAGGTGTGGTTGTCCTGGGTTTGATTCCCGGTCTTGGTCCATTTGCTGCATGTCTTCCTCTTCTCTCTCCTCCCTATTTTAACAATTACTGTAAAATAAAGGCCACTAATGCTGAAAAACAACCAGAAACTGGTTGAAGTAATGACATTTTCGTCTCTGAAATCTCTTAGATCTCAGACGTTGCACAGAAAGTTTCACATTGCATCATTATGACAGCATTAAATCAAAGGAAAACTCTGCTTCTATAGAGTAGCTATGGGGCAGTAAGGACACATTTACAGAGAACAATAGAATAGAATAGAATGCTTTTTTTTGTCCCTTAGTGGTATAATGAAGTGAGTGAACAAATGACACTGACCATTTCCATAAACTTCGAAAACAAACACAGCAAAAAATAAAAATAAACTGCTAAAACACATAATCTCCATAAAAAAATCACTTAACAGTAGACAATGCAAATACAGAATAAAACAGAAAAGTATGCTTCATAGTTTTGCACCAGGATTATCCAATTTCAGAAGATTTAATAACTATACGATTTATTAAAATACGTTCTCATAAAAGAAGCACGGGAGTTCAAACTGTTCAGGTCAGCTGATTGTTGTGCTGTGCTTTTGTACAAACATGAGGCATTTAAGCTTGTCGAGATTTAGGCATTCTCCAATGTCAGTCAAGGACAGAAAGGTAAAACAACTCTACTTTACTTCAACTTGCAGCAGCATTTATAGAAGAATTAAAAATGATTGAGGGCATGGCCTCCATCAGTCTTATCTCCCTTTGAAATGGCTTTTGGTCAGCGAAGTCCAACAGTGCAAAGTTCAAGGCAGTAAGAGTGCAAGGTCTTTGAACATCTAGGGAAACAGATAACTTGTCTTGATGATTCTTTTTTTCTTTGGCTTAAGATTCATTGCGTCTTGTGAGGAAGTTTTCCCAAATATAACAGCAAAATTACTTTCCCCTTAAGATGAGAAAATGCCTGTTTTGGAAATTATGTGATAATTGCTTAGATGTAATGTTGTTGAATTGTTTGGAGGTTGGGAATGAAACACAACATCCCTACAACAGTAAAAATACCGCAGGCTGTTTGGATTTTTTAAATTTAAATAAAATGTTGTCACACAGACATCACCATGCCGTTTCACATAGTTGTTTACAGAAATTCTGAGACACTCCTCCCGACCAAACTGGTGTATTTCTCAAATAAAGTTTATTGTTACCACTAATTGTGGATTCTTTTAAAGTAACTTTTAACCATACATATAGCACATATTACTATATATTTTTGGAGAGAGACTCACTATTGGCCAACATTTATTTTCAAATTACTTTTAAATGATTTCTTAAATTAGAGTGGGGGAGGGAGGGTGTTGAATCACAGTCGCAGAATCTCTTGCTGAAGCTATGAGAGAAAATGAGCAAATTCTCACACAACTTTATTCAAACAGAGCTTTGCTTAACAAGTCTTACTCAACCTAGTGATGTATTTATAGATCCATACTGTCAGCTGGGTGTCCTCTTTGCAAGGGTGTTTCAATGCTATTTTTTTCCCAGACGCTGGCAACGTGAGGAGACACAGCAGAGGGCCCTGCCACTGCCTCAGAGTTCCTGACATTGGTTTGATGTATGAATCCAAACTTATTCTATTTAGGGAAACCTGATCTGGTCACAATACAGAAAACGGAGGCCAGTGTGATGCACATGCTTCAGGTGAACAGTGCACATGTAGCTTATGCACAATGTGGTTTGTGGCAAAATCTAAACAATAAATAGTATAATATTTACAAGACTAATTGTAAGCAACTAGTTAGTTCTAACAAAAATAGCTGGAATTGTATACATTGAAGGTAAGAGTAACAAGTGCTGAGAAATTCACTCCAAGTAATATTAATAAATATAAGTAGCATTACAATAAATATCAAAGAAAACAAGGACATGAGGTCAATGTTTGCACATAAAACAGATGATGTTTGAAGTGCAACTTTTAAATCCTTTCCTTTATGTACGGTAAGATGAATTTATGGTAGCTTCCTGATGTCCATGTGGAGGGTGCAGACACTATCAACTTGACCAGATGATGGTCCTTTGTTAAACTTGTTAGCAGTCAGAAATACCATGAAGGCTCTCTATGTAGCTGCATCATTGAAGTTCTATGGCAGCTAAAGTAGATCAAGCAGCTGAGAGAGAGTGAAACCCTCTGGAGACCAGAGAGAAAACAAGATGGAAGGCAGAGATTCTTTACAGTTTAGTCAGCTGGCTCAGCAGGGGTTGCAAATAAACACACAGCCTCTGCTAAGGCAGATATACAGATACTTTTGACAAAGGTTCAAGAAAGAAGAACAAGATAATGTAAATAAACTTTACTGTGTGACATTTTTTCAGTTTGTATTTGACACCTATCACATGCTTAGATACACATTTAAACGAAGATCACCAGACACCAACACTAAAATGAACAATAAAAAATGGACACATTTACACATATGTGCTCGCAAAATGTATAATTTGTGGCTGTGCACAAATGCAAACAAAACGTGGATATTTTTTCCTGAAATCTATTTAGTCAGATGAAGTGACAGACTAAGGGATTAAGAAAGATTAAATTTAGAAGTTGAGAGCTACTGTATTTTATACGACGCCACTCATATTTTTTTTATCACTAGCTTTGTGGTACAATCTCACATTTCTCAAGTGTTCTTGTCAGAACACCTCTGACAAGAAGTGCTCTGACAAGGGTTTGTAGCATAGAGGCTGCATATAGTGTAAATCTAGGGTCAAAATTCCCTCTTTCAAGTTAGCATTTAGTAGATGAACTTTCAGCAGCTCTTTGTGGATATGTTTCAATGAGGTATGCACATCTGGAAATGGCAATTTTATTCAGTTCTTCCTTGAAAAACTATTCATCTCTGTCAGGTTGTGTGAAGATTGGCTGTGAACAGTCCTTTTGATGTCCAGTCAAAAATGATCTGTTGTAATGAGGCCTGGGCTTTGACTAGGTCTTTTCAGAACATCCGCCTCCATCCATCCATCCATCTTCTTCCGCTTATCCGGGGTCGGGTCGCGGGGGTAGCAGCTTCATAAGGGAGGCCCAGACTTCCCTCTCCCCAGCCACTTTCACCAGCTCCTCCGGAGGAATCCCAAGGCGTTCCCAGGCCAGCCGAGAGACATAGTCCCTCCAGCGTGTCCTGGGTCTTCCCCGGGGTCTCCTCCTGGTGGGACGTGCCCGGAACACCTCACCAGTGAGGCGTCCAGGAGGCATCCTGACCAGATGCCTGAGCCACCTCAACTGGCCCCTCTCGACGTGAAGGAGCAGCGGCTCTACTCTGAGTCCCTCCCGGATGACTGAGCTTCTCACCCTATCGCTAAGGGAGAGCCCAGCCACCCTGAGGAGAAAACCCATTTCAGCCGCTTGTATCCGCGATCTCGTTCTTTCAGTCATGACCCAAAGCTCATGACCATAGATGAGGGTGGGAACGTAGATCGACCGGTAAATCGAGAGCTTCGCTTTTTGGCTCAGCTCTCTCTTCACCACGATGGACCGGTACAGCGCCCGCTTGACGGCAGACGCTGCACCAATCCGCCTGTCGATCTCCCGCTCCCTTCTTCCATTCGTGAACAAGATCCCGAGATACTTAAACTCCTGCACTTGGGGCAGGACTCCCCCCCTGACCCGGAGAAGGCACTCTACCCTTTTCCGGCTCAAGACCATGGCCTCGGATTTGGAGGCACTGATCGCCATCCCTGCCGCTTCACATCCGCCTCGTTGTCTACAAACCATCCCTTTGTGTAGGTTTACCAGGATGCTTCAGATTGTTGTCTGGTTGGAAAATAAATGTTCTCCAAATATTTTGCAAAACTAAATTATTACATCTGTTGTTCTCTTGCAGACGGTACCAGTAGTCCTTCAGAATTCCTCAATATTTTGCTGCTTTGATTGAGGTTCTGCTGGAGGTTTCTTCCTGGTAAAGGGGATTGCTCCTTTCCAGCGTTGCTACAAGCATTCTCAGCATGAGAAGCTGCTTCAAAGTCACAATGTAAGCAACTAGAACTGAGAAATGTTGCAAGTCAATCTGATGGGTTTCCCTAGATGGAAAACATTTTGCCTAATAAACTGAAATTGACTGCCGTGTTCGATAAGTAGGATCAATTGGAATGAATGTACTTGACTTGGAATCTGTATATGATTGGATTGAATTTACCTTTTTTACTGTAAAGTTCCTTGAGGCCTTGAGACAACGTGTTGTGAATTGGTGCCATTTAAATAAACTGAACTGAATGTTGTAAAATAATGTTCGAATGTCCAATTTATGAAGGCAGGGCATACTTGAAATGTTTATTTAAAGCATAAAAATGGATCTGATAACAGTCTCAGAAAAAACCCTGAAGTTTAAGAGTTTTTTTCTAAAACAACTCTAAGTTAATATTGAACAGGAAGTTGAAACTACTTTCTACCACAGTTAACCCCCCACAGGATAGAGAACACAAACCATATGCATAAGTTCAAAGATATAAAAAACTGCTTATAGTTTTGATCATTTACAAACCTAAATTATTACATCACATATGTATTATCAACATGAATAATTAACGCTTGTCACATAGATTCACATTTATTCATTTAAACAGCAACAATGCTCATTGATATCCTGATGAAAATCAGTGAAGGAAAAACATGAAGTCAAGTCTGTCATCACGTACAAACCAAGGCTGATATATCAGGTCTTTGCTGTCAAGAAAAGGTGTGATCAACAGTATTAAAAACTCTGTGAAGATCTATAAATAGAAGGGCAGCAAAATTACCTCTCAAGTCGTGTGACTGATAGGCTGAATGCTGAATTCTTACTAATGTTGAGCAGAAGCAGCTGATCAATTTCACTTTCATGCTGTTTATTCTATTACTTCATCTTTTAAGAGTATTTCTGAGTTTGATATTGTTGGCTGATTGTTCTAGAATTGTGAAATTTCTTGATCCCTCTGCCCCCTTCAATGTAGTGAAATAGAGATATTGCATTTGAAGTAAATATGTGATGTTAAAAAAAGTCTGTCTCATAAAAAGAAAAACAAAAAACATTAAAGTGTTTCTTGTACAGATAAATGCATTCTAATTAATATACATTTCATTTAGTTTCTATTAAATATAAGTTACTGTTTGTGTACCACCACTTTTAAGCATAACCCGAGGTGAAGTTAACAAATACATGTTATTTCTGAGATAAAAAGAAATTTTGTAGTTCTAACTGACCTGAAGCAAGAAAGACATGGTTCAAGACTTTGAAAAAAAGATATATGTCTTTTAATTTGGTGTATGAAAAGTTAGGTTTCAGCTGTATGTGTAACTTCAAAATCCAAGACAAGGATGTGCTGTGGTTGAGCAGGGGTTAAGCACAACCCCCGTCGCATGTTCGATTCCTGGCCTGGCGACCTTTGCCACATGTCTTCCCCCTTCTCTTATTACCCACTTTCCTGTCAATTAACTATCAAATAAAGGCCACTAGAGCCAATAAAACCTTAAAAAAAAAATAAAATCCAAGACAAAGCGACTAAAAGTAGGACTTTTTGTTTACCTGTGCATACCTTATGTATTTTTAATCTCATTTGTAAATATTATGAAAAATCTCTAAACAATGAATCTTCCTACAAGTCACGACAACAGCATAGGCTGGAAATATTCATTACATCACATAACCAATATTATCCATACAGCATTTGGAATAGAAAGTAAACATGCACTGATTCAGCTGAGTTTGCAAATGTTTCACACAATGTAGTTATACTGGAGTCCGTTTGTGCACATGATTTTTTTTTTTCACTTTTTTTTCTTTTCTTTTCTCTTTTTTTCTTTTCTTTTATTGCTTAATGCTTACATCAGTGAAGACAATCAGGGGGAAATACAATTAGCGACTGGTCCATTAATTCTGAACATTGACACACAAAATAATTACAGCCTTTTATGTCTAAATTTTTGTTTGTTTTTGTGCAGTTTTGGGAATTTGATTAACTTGCATAACACGTGGGAAACTTATATAACTGTGTGGGTCAGATGTTTGGTTTTTAGTGGGGTTAAGCCCCAACACAGAAAAATCATATGATTGTTGTTTCGGTCTCTGTAAATAATGCACTTTTATCTATGCAAATGTTTGCTTCTATTTTATGTATTTACCTGTCTAGAAAGGTATGATGTGCTTCTGGGAATGAGAAAACCAGATAATACTGGATTATTATGTATGTTAGCAGCAATTTTTGTATATTTGCAACACGTTTGCAGCTTAAGAGGTGTACTTTGAAGAACTACTGTAGCTCACTGACTACACTGAGAACTACAGATGAGACTAGTAATCCTGTGAGTAAGCAATCGCATACCCTATGGATCCAGTTGATAAAAATGTATGAAGATTTTTTTTTTCTTTTTACTTTTCCAGGCAATACAAATGTGATACAAAGGGAAAAAAAGACAGTGCTCACTTTAAATACATATGCCAGTTATGCTAAAAGGAGTCAGTGTTATGCATAGTGTTAATATTTTATGTACACTTTCATCTGAACACTGTATTACATCTGTGGTTGAACAGAGTTCAGCTCACTGGTGACATTAAATAAAACTTTATTCTTGATTTGATTGCTTTAACCTGAATAATTTGGAAAAGATTTTAGCTATCACAGCATTTTTCCTGGCTGACCAGATCCGATTTTTTGTGGTCTGCTGTGAGTGGGACTGATCCAAATGTTCCTGTATTTGAAGGGGTCTTCCCTTTGTTTTATGACCACAGGAAAGAATCACCATCAAAGCTGAACCTGTTACTTACCTCTGCATGCAACCTGTGTGAACACAACCCTAGTCCAGATCTAGCCTTGCAGGAGGATACTGGAAATTTCTGGCATTGTGGTTCATATATTTTGTATTCTCTTGGTACTCTACAAGTAATTAAAACCTAATTAGCAGTGGAGGCAGTATTTTCCAATTAATTAAATGTATAATTTGTTGACTAACACAATGCCTAAATGAAATTTAGCTTTTTTAAAAAGACAGTGACTATTCCTAATGAGCTGATCCAATGTTTACATTTTGATTTTCAAACAGAAAAGAATATAAGTGAGAGAAGCTTTTATGTGACAGTGGCTGTATTAAAATATATTACTTGGAAACACAGAAACAAAGGGATAATCAAACAGATAGCCTCTCTTTCATTTTTTTTCCCAAACCAAAAATATTTTTTGTCTTTCTTCTAGATTTATGCAAACAGTAATGGGCATGCTCTGAATGTCATAGGAAAAATAGCTTGAGCCAAAGAGATTTGTGAATGATGTCTAGTAACTAATGTCAAAACTGTTGGGTCTGAGTTTGTATGAAAAAGATTAAAGGGTCACAAAAGGCTAACTGGGACACATTGTTGTAATAGCAAATGTTTCCTGGGGAAAAACTCCTCTTGTTTACAAAGGAAAAAAGCCACATCTCTACTGATTTTTTTATTTATTTTTTTGCTGCTTCCAAGAGACTTACATTTCTGTTATTTATACTTTGTGACCTTTACATTGGACACCACTAAAAGCCTTTAAAGCTAATAGAGATGGAAACTTTTGATCACAGACACAAACAACTCAATATGTGACAATAAATGAACAGTTATTGCATCTTAGATATATGTCTGAACCTATTTTTCACCTACACCATATGAGTTATCTACATTTTCCAAGTGGAAAATCAATGTTTACGTGTTAATGTTGTCACAAGAAATTGTCAGTCTATGAGATTTTGAAGCTATCTGTTAGCCTGTAATGATTTGCATAAGGTTGCAAGAAATTAAATAGTTTCAAAGACCCTATTTATTTTTCTGTATTTGGTTGACTGTCTAGTTGACTCTTAAAGCGAAGGCAGCAAGTTTTTACCTGTATCAGCCAGCAATGATTTTTTAGGTGCAAACCCATATTTTTTGTCAATGTTGACTTAATTTGCCAATGACAAAAGTTAACCTTGTTTAAGTCATTAAAAAGAAGATACAAACAAAATGGGATTTTCTAGTAGAGGAAAAAGTTTCACTATCTTTGGCTAAAATATTATCCTTCCTCTGCCAGTCTGCAATATTAGTCTGAGCAACCTTTGCCCCACTCCTCAAGGCAAAATTCTTTCAGTTGTTGATGTTTCATGGGTGTCTTACTTGTGCAACTCAAGCCAGCCAATACCATCTCAAAAGTAGATGGTCTGACCTCCAAGAATGAGGTCAAGTTTTGACCTCATTCTAGGACTTCTAATTTTTTTGTTTTCAGTGCGACCTTTTTGGTTATACTTTTGTGTTTTGGCTCTTTTTCATGATGCAAGGTCTGTATCTACTTAGGTTTTATTTACATATTTTACTTTTTAACATTTTCCTTGACCACTCTCTGATATTTGGTACAATTCATGGTGGATTACCATGCCAGCTCCTGCTTCAGAAAACTTGTATGAAATTATTTTCCTCAAATCTTGTGTTTTTTTTTTTGTTTTTTTTGTTTTTTTTGTTTTTTGTTTTGTTTGTTTTCATCAAACATGTCCTTTGTTCTGGTATCCAAATAATTCAATTTCACAAAAAAAATTTCAAAAACTCTTTCTTTGCCTTTTTTTTGTTAAACTTACCAACATAGCTCCATGGAAACTTGTCTGCTCTCTCAACTACATTGCCATATAGAAACAGACTATAAATAGATGGTAGAAAATTAATTTAAGTCATGTTTATCAAAAAAAAAAAAAAGTTAAACTTCCCAAAATGGGCATGAAGTATTTACATGGTAAGTGCAAACGTTGGTGTGACAGACATTGTCTTTTAGGTACTCATAAGAAATGCTCAAGGTAGGAAAAAAACAGCAAGACAAAACCACAAGAAGAAAAACTCTATGGATCCTTGTTTTGACAAAATGTAATATGAGGAAAATCTCTGCAAATGGTTGTCGTCGGACACTTTCACTCTCGCTCAAAAAATACATCTAATTCTGATGAGAACACATCCATTGATTATTGCCACCTGATGGGCTGGAGTGGAATTTCCTCAGCAGCTGAATCAAAACTGATGCTCTCAATCTGAATATGAAAATGACCATGTTAGCATGAATCTTGATGATTTGCACACTGAGACACGGGAAAGCAATTTAAGCACTTGAATCCCAATGCACTTGACAACTTGTCAGTGGGATTGATTGGGATTTGAACTATGAATCTCTAAGAGACACATGTTTAAAACAGAATGTAGATGCTGCTTAGCTTTGTATCTGCAAGTTTGAAGATTATGAATACCATACAGAAAAACAAAACAACCTGATGGGATTAAAAAAAAAAAAAAAACAAGTGCTCACTGTCACATAGTTGATTACCTCTTTTATATGCCTAAATGGTGTGCTCATTGTGTCTTTACAATGTTTAAGAATATAAAGATATTTATGTGTCAAGAGGTTTAGGTGGGTGTTTGTTTTGCTGTTTTTTTAAAAGTTACCTGGGTGTGAGTATTTTTTTCAGTTCAAACCTATTTACGGCTGAGCTAGTGCCACCACAGTCAGCTTGTCAGGTTGTTGTCTTGAGTGTTATTTTGCTGCTTCTTTAATCATTCTGCTTCACAGAGAGCAGACATGACAGCAGACCTGCGGTGAGATGCCAGCCACAGTTCAGATTAGACACATCTTTCAGCGTGTCTAAAAATGTTTGGTAGCTACAAAATTGAAATTCCCTCATTTATTTTTAAATGGATGACACAATAATTCATGGTGCTGGTTCTCATTAACTCTGTGTCAAATGAAGCTGACTTGTAGAACATATTTGTAGCATGTTTGCATCTCAATATTGTTTTGAAGGTTGTTGCTGTCTGAAAATGGCAAGCACACTGCCTGCGCAGTCAGCTCACATTTAAAATATTTATGAAGACTGTAAAAGAAAAATGCTATCTGTAGCAACTCAAAAGGGCTACCACCTGTCTTACCTGTGACAGAGAGTAAAACACTTCCTAACTTAAAAGAGACGGCAGGTTTCAAGCTAAAGCACTGTCTTGTGAGGCTAAAAATACTGTAATTTCTGTCAATTATGCCAAATTGAACACTGCATTTTTTTTTCTTGTTGTGACAAGATGGCAGGCAAGAGTCCTTCAACAACTGCTATGTTAGCCGGGCTTCCTCTTAATGCAAGAGTGAACAAGAAAGGAAATCGGCATTTGTTCTGAAAACCTTTCAGGAAGAAGGGTAAATACTCCATACAGGTCTCAAAATAAATGCCTGAGTGTGTTTTCTGAGCCTCAATCTCACTCCATTAGCTGTGAGCTGAGCAGCTCAATTACTGCGAGATGAACTCAGGTGTCACACTGCGTATACCCGTTATGCTTGTCATGCTTTTTCGGTGATTATTTATTTCTTTAGCAGTGTAGAAATGACAAGGAGCAGTCACACTAGTTATAGTGGAGTTTATACTAAAAGTAACTCCCACACAGAAAGGAAAATACACAACTGGGTGTGTTGTGTGTGTTTGATAAATAGAAAGTGGGAATGCATTCGACATGCTAACAGAGAGCAGAATTGTATACATAGTGTTCTAAAGAGGGGAGCTTGACAGAGTCTGGCTGTCTGTGTCCTCCTCCCCTTCTTCAGTGTGTTATTGCGTCTTACATATGCTTTATTTCTGGTTATTTGTATCTCGCCACAAGATTGTTGAACGCATGCTTACATATATAACACCATCTCCAGACTGGTTGTGGAAAAAAATTTCAGCAACAGTTTTCATAAAGGACTAGCAGAAAAACCTTTGATGCATATGTGAGCATGAAGCATATTTTCACACACCCGCTAATCCTGTACACATTGGAAGCACATTACTTACTGTCAGAGAAATAATACCCAACAGAACTATAAAGAAATTTGTGGGGAGGAGGGTTCTTTGCTGCTGCAATTCTTCTTGGCAATAAATCATACATTATTGAAAACTCTAATTGTTTCCCATTAAACGGTGGTTTATTCATAAGAACATCTCATTTGAGGGCTTATTTATATGGTAGAGTATGTGGGCTGTACCCATGAAAACTTGTCAAATCCTTTTTTACTGAAAAGTTCCTTAACTAGAAACATTTGTCATCACAAAAAGCAATTTCAATCCAGAGAGATGTTGAGATGCTAAGCAATCCCACATCTCGTCTCCTAGGGATCCCACTCTGTTTTTTAAGATGCTAAGAATTTGGGAGTGGAGAGGCATAAATAACCTGCTCTGTTAGCTCTGTTCCTGGACACATAAATCATTTTTTCTTTGATAATTTGAAGATAAATTGGTTTTCTATCAGTGTCAAATGCCAGAAAGCCTTTATACAAAACATTAATATACCGGACTCAAAGTTCGTATTTCATGTCTTAATTGTTAGTGGGCAAAACTCCACAAAAAGCCTAGTAAAGGGTAGCATGAAGACAGCAAAGAGTTTTGCAGAAATTCTTACATTTTTCTACTTCCTGTAGCAACTAGTTTTGATGCAACTCTAACTTCTCCATAACAGAATGAAGAGATCAGTTTTTTCAATTCCTCCTTTGCCTTATTAGAGTTAGAATCTAATTCTAATATTTCCTTTCTGCTGCTTGTGTGAGTTTTTTGTTGAATTTATTTTGCTCCTTAGCCACCATAAATTGAACTCATAATCTGGAAGCACCACATGCCATGCTAATGTGGCATTTCCAGGGGAGATGGTGGTGATCGGCAATAAGTTCACCCCTGAATCAGTGGGTTGCTGGTTTGATGCCCTGCTCCATCCATCTCTGTCATTGTGTCATTGTGTCCTTGTGCAAGATGCTTCATCTGCTGGTGGTGGTCAGAGGTCCCGGTGGTCCTGGTGTATAGCAGCCTTGTCTCTGTCAGCTTGCCCCAGGGAAGCTGTGGCCACAATGTACCTCTCCACCACCAGCGTGTTAATGTGTGCACAAATGATTGAATGTGAGCACTTTAAGGTCCTCTGAACTTGATAAAGCAACATAAAAGTACCGGCTATCTTGCTATTTTGGTCACTTGCTTGAAATACAAATGCACATTTCATTAATAGCTGTTGCACTTTGCTCCAATAACTACATAAGGAACTTTAAACAGTAAGATTTCTAGCCTGACTCAACTATAGCTTTTATTAGATAAGACATTTGGTTCTAGCTGTTGTAGCAATTTAATGACTTGCTCTTGTTATGGTATGACTAAATGAAACGCAACATTAGCTCTCTATAAATTCTGATCTTTGCAGGAATCAAAGCTGTAAGCCTACACTCATAGCTAATCTCTAATCACCCTGTCGCTCTGCCACCTGCTCAACTCAGTATGCAAATGTTTACTCACTACAATATAATCTCCTGGAAAGAGTTGCTGATATAATTTAGGAATACAGTCATGTTTTTGTTTACCTTCTCACATGCTGAACGGAGAGATTGGGTAAATTCATAATTTACAAAAAAATGTTTTTCCAAGCATTGCTGCTTGTCACTGTAGCCTACATCCTGTATGTGTGTGTTTATGTGTGGAACATCAGTACGCTCTCTTTGCCGGTTTGAGAAATTGTGAGGGTGCTATGGTAACCACTCCTCACAGTCACAAAGATCAGTGGCCTTCTTTTACCGAAGACACCGAGCTAATAGAACTGCACTGAATGAATTGTTGTGTTCTTGGCAGCTAAAAGCTTAAAGCTTCTTAAATCACCTTTACTCTTTCACAGGCTTTTCTATTTCTGTTGCTCAGTTATCAGTTTATCTATGAATCTGTTTGAAGAGAGGGAAAGAAGATGGTGTAATTTTCATCTTTTCTATGTATACAGTACTGAAAAAAAAAATCAGTAAAACAGCTTTACAGGATTATCATACTGACTGATGCTCAAATGTATTCCTAGTTGAAATGAACACAACTTGCAGGAATTCTCTCTAGGTTACTGATTAGTCACTGTTTAGGACTTTCTGAGACACTTGTTTCATCACGTATACACACATTTGGTGGGTCAAACCGGTAAAAATGGAGAATGGAGTCTGGATAAAAGAGATTGTATTTTCGCAAAATGTAAAAATAGAAGAGAGGGCTCCTGAAGAATAGTGTTGCATCATTGCCAAGATCAACAGTGCCCCCTTCTGGTCATTTAAGTTGTCCAATCTATTTAAAACCACCTCCTTTGAAATATGAAATTACCTTCTCAACATTTTTTCAGAAAGAGTCATATTTCAAAACAATATACTTGCAAAAGGCTAGAGGGATTGTGGATTGAAAGTTAAAATTATTCAGTAGCTGTTAACTATAAAAATATATATGTTATTGTTTTCTTTATTAAATATACTCCAAAGAAGTATGAGAACAATTCTGAATTCAGTGTCTGATGATGAAAAACTAAAACACAATAACTTTAAAGCGGTGTTGTTATGCATCTTCCAGGCTCATTGTGCCATGGAGTCAAGACATATTTAAGTAAGTGTTTGAATCCTGCCAGAAATGTACTGTTTTGAATTAAGAAACTCAGACAGCAGCTGTTTTTGAATGTCCCCTTGGCTCAGACACTGATTTGAAAACATTATGCAATTTTATCTAATTTTCAGTAAAATAAAGTATTTCTTACTTACAATGTTCATGTTTACAAACAATATCCACAGGTCCATCAATTATCTCTTGTGGGCTTGACATTAACTCACCAGTTTCATTGTCTCTCAGCTTTGGTTTGTCTTTTCTTTTAAAATCCGAGATTTCAATTGTCTTACTGTGGAATAAAATGTGTCCAACCTAGAGACTGCTTTTGGTGGTTGAGGAGATATTTGTCCTCTCACATGTATTTCCTAAAGAGACAATGTTTATGTTTCATACTTTCAATACTTTTTTTTGGCTTTTTGAATCTAACAATTAGTGACACCTTCCCTCTAAAGATGCACACACAGGGTCTGTGTGTTTATTTTGAGATGACATGCTTTATGGATTTTCTTGTAGGGACTAATGTCGTTGTCTTCAAACCAGCTGCAAGGAACTTGAAAGTTAGCCTGACCACCGGGAGGGATTTTAGAATTGTGATCTTCTTTCTGGATAGCCGGGGATAATCCCAAACTATTACAGTAGCCAAAGCTTGCTTGGAAAAACTGTTTATGGATTTACTGCCTCTAGATAGGATTCAGAAGCCACTCACACAATACAACTGCCAAAACATATTTCCTCAAAACTCACACATTTTTCTCTGAACTGTAGGTGGAAAACATAACTGTCAATCTGCTCTCACAAAATAATTTCTTGGAAAATCAAAGTAAACTGCTTCAGATCTCTTAAATCTGTTCACAAAATAAAAAATAATGACCTTAGACTGCTCTAGCAAATATTTAAGAAGGATACACTCCTGTCAGTAAATCCATGTTTATCTGTTCTTGGACTTTGACTACATTTCTACATCTCAAAGTTATTTAACTTAATCAAATTAAATTTAGACATCATTTTCCAGTCGGATGAGTAAGTAATGATTCAAAATATACATTCCCAGTGAAATCTTCCACATAACTTTTCTAGCTGAAAAGAATGCATAAAGAAAGTATAACTATTCTATTCTGGTTTTCTAAGAATACAAATTACTGCAACAAGAAACATTCTCAATTAGTTACACCAAAAGTACTTTGATTTTAATATTACAGTTTAAATATAAAAGTCTATATTCAAATTTTAAAAAAAATCTGTGATTGTATTTTTAACAAGGAACCAAGGATATAATTTGTTATATTTGGTGTCTAATTAAAAAACACACATTCCCTCGATTTTAACTATAAAAAAACAAATCAGTTCAGTGTTTCTTAAGCTTGAATTTAAAAGGGTGATTCATGAATTTATTACATCCCAGTACATTTATTGTAACCGTTGTAGCATTGGTGAGGTTTTCCTTTTTTTAGTTAATCATGTTGTTAATCTAGAGTGCTTCAGCTTGTCTTTTAACACAGGCATTGTTGACATTCAACTTAATGGACAGGTTCGTGTCAATCTGATTAAACTTCTGCAACTCTTTTATAACTTATATTTAATCCTTATTTATGCTCAGTTGTACCACAGGCCAGGCTGGTTCACAAGCTGCCTATAATTTTGCCACTGTAGTGTTACATTTAACATTCAACTATTCATGAGTCAAAAATAATCACGCAAAGAAAAAAGGAAGGAAGCACAGTGCAGGATTGGCCAGGATGGTTCACACACGTTGTGGGCATGTAAAACTGTTTTATTATTATTATTATTGTTAATTTTTGCAGTTGAATTAGATTCTAGTAAACATTAAACTGGTAAGATACAGTGACGTAATGCACAAATCCAAATCAACCTTTGTGCTGCCTGCAATCTCACAGCCTTTAGCACAAGATCCCACATTAAACTCACTTCTGTTGCCAACTCTGTTTATGTAAAAGCCCTAAAGAGGCTGCTTTAAGAAATGAAAGCAATAGCACACTGCAACAACACACCAAACAGCATAAAAGTGAGAATTGTCATTAACATGGCCATAAACATATAACATGTTCAGTTTCCTTCAAGGACCTGTGCAATTTCCGAAGCTTTTATCGGTTTGAATTTGCTTTTAATCTCCCCCTGAAAACATTGGGACATCTACTTCCCATTATTGTTGGGGAACATGGCAACAAGCTCATTTTGTGAATGTGGCAGTAAAACTATTGCGGGAAATGAAGTGCATGCACTGAAAGGATCACAGCCGGCTGTATTGGGTCAGTGTCAACTTCAGTTAAAATGTCAGTAATAATACTAATAATATTCCAAGTCATAAGGCAGATGTACTGTCAAAATGTGTGTTATTGTGAAATATAAATAAAAAAATGACACCTTTATATATATATATATATATATATATATATATATATATATATATATATATATATATATATATATATATATATATATATATATATATATATATATATATATATATATATATATATATATATATATATATATATATATATATATATATATATATATATATATATATATATATATATATATATATATATATATATATATATATATATATATATATATATATATATATATATAGATATATATATATATATATATATAGATATCTATCTATCTATAGATAGATAGATAGATAGATAAATATCTATATATATAGATATAGATATATATAATTGCATTTATTCAGAATGTGTCCTTTCACTAAAATCCACAGAGAGGAGCACTTTGAATATGCCAAGTCACATATTTATTTATTCTCAAAATGTCAACATCCTCTGCAGAGCCCTCTCTGTGAACTGTGAACAAATACTGATGGGATCCAAGTTCTCAGCAGCAGTGCCAGCTATGTTTTAAGACTTGGAAACCAGCGCCCTCTAGTGTTTGTATTCTAAACCACACCCATATGTTCATGACAAATTCAGACTTAAAGTTATAAATAAAGCAACAACAAAAACAAAGTCTTCATTAAATTAATGGGTATTTTAATGTAACGTTTGCTATCTCCTATAATTTGAAATCTCTTTGACAACATAATAAAAGCTTTGATTAATTTCTGTGCACAAAGCGTGGAGCCGCAATTGGACTGAACATTGCCATTGTTCTCCTATCAGCTCCTCTCAGATGGGTTTTAATGTGGATCCTATAGTCAACCTAATGAGGCTTGCTACAATTACAGAGGGAGTGGCAGTAAAAAAAGGGGGCAGTCAATCTCACCTCCTCCAAATGACCAGATCAGTCAGTTTCAAATGTTCTCCACCCGGCCGATGTCACCTGCTAACGTTTTATCAACGCAGGGTCAGGCTGCCATGATCTGTTGCCTAACCACAAGGTGATGTGCATCTTGCCCTCAGCGTGACAGATTTCTCTGTCATCTTTATAGCCCTTTGGATATAAGAGATGAACATAGGAACATATTGTTGTCATTATAATTAGGCTCATCCCGTTCTGCTTTTGATGGCAATGCCTTTGCTTGCAATTCAACACCATCTGGCTAAGTCTGTGCAGTCGGGAGCTGAAAGCTGTTAGAACGACCAGTCTTCATTCAGAATGCAATCATTGGTTTTGGCACGTTGACATAACCCATTTGTTATGAGAGTGCCCAGTAAATGAGTTCCACTTAATGTTAATCTCATGTCATCTATTACCAGAATATATGACAAGTTATTGAAAAAAAAAAAAAAAAAAACAACAACAAAAAATAAGTAAAGAAATAATCTGAAAATTATGCTGATATATGTAAGTCAAAATGTACTCTTTTGGTGTATTTGCTAAAGGTCAATATACACCGTTGTGGCAGTGAACTTTCAGGGTATTTGTTGTACTCCAACAAACAAACAGTCCTGTTGGGTCATCCTATCAGACAAACATGTTGGGTTAAGGAGACCTGGCAAACATTTACTCTGATCTTTATGCAACCCTTCAGAAATTAGCACTTAGGATTCATTTTACAAATCCAAATTTCATTAATAACACATATTTAGATGATAAGAGAATACGATAACAAAAAGGATAAATCTGCCAAACTGGCAGGTAAAGTAGGACAGCTAACAAAAAAATAAAAACATTGACATTGTTTTTTTGTTTTGTTTGTTTGTTTGGTTTTTGGACAGATTGTAGTTCAGATCTTAAATCTAATAAGGTTAATTATGTTTTGTAAACTGAGTATTATATAAATTCATTCCCTTTTCAATCAAAATAAAGTATTTGAAAGGGCTGAGTCCAGAGCTGGCCCAAGCCTCCATGGTGCCCTAAACAAAATCTGGTTTTGGGGCCCTCTACTTCTGCTAACAATGTGGACAGGCTGCAATCAGCAGTCCGATCATTAGATCATTCACACACATGCTATTAACTTATTGCATCTATGGCAGTGCTGTTTACATTATATACATGTATAGTATGGGATACATACTGTATATTGGCCAACTGATTTATCAACCATTTCTGGGCGCTGATTTCCTTAATTTTGGGAGATTGTGATGGCTGATGTGAAGCCCATCTTATCCCCTAATCTTATCTTCGTCAGCAAAGGTTTAAAAATCCGCCTTTGTCCTCTTCTGCTCTGCGGTGAGCGGTGTAACTGACAGACTAACCCACAAGGTCAGGTCTGCACATTTTCAGTTAACAATACTCACCCCACTGTTGCCAACTCAGTGACTTTCTTGCTATATTTAGCAACATTTCAGACAAAAGAAAACTCTTATCAGCCAAAATCAGAATCAGCAGGTCAAGTTTTTTAAAGATCGGTAACCCGGGGTCAGCCAGAAAACTGCAATCGGTGCAGGTCTGCACAGATATTCATGACATTATTTGATTAAATAAATTTCTCTTAAGCGTAACTGCAATAGGTAAAAATGTATTTTATAACAGGTGAGTTTTTCTCCCCTGAGAATTGATACTGGACTGATTCTGTGGCTTCAAATGATTCTAATAGAAGTTTCACATAACTTAGAAATTGATGTTAAAAAATAATGTTCGTTTTAGCCACAAAATGATTATGCCTAGCAGCAAACAAGAAATCCCCAACTACAGCATAGAGCAGTTCATCAATGTAGCAACTATGTAGCCTGATATAAAAAACATTTTGCTAGACAATGACAAACATTGACACGTTTCAATTATTGTTATCAAACACTGTGTTTTGGAGCCAAAAACACCTCAGACATATACAGAGCCAACCATGAGAATCAACTCATTTAAAGTTTAAACTCAGTTTTACATAAACACAAAAACCATCGCATCAATGTTTGGCTGGTCGCTATCAAGCTAATTTTCTATAAGACGTTTTCCAAATTTTTTACATTACATTACCAAGACAAATTAAAACAAACCTTTATCTTTGCTTTTTTCTATTGTTCCTCTTTCTTTTCTCCATCCCTGAAGGATAAATCCTTTTTTGAGACATTGTTTTTCTTACTTAACTTATGACTGCAGCATTGGACGTTTGAATGCGCTCTGCACGGCAGTTCAGGTTACCGGCGAAGCGTGTGGTGCCTACCGCGACCACCAGGGGCCCCCAAGAAAGGGTGACCAGATGTCCCTGATTTCAGGGGACAGTCCCTGTTTTAGACGTCCCCGATTCTGTCTTATATCTTGCATTTTAAGTGTTTCTCTTTACTGTGGTGTTTCTCAGTTTTTCATATAATCTTCTCTGCTCTTATTCTATCCAGACCTCTATGATCATGTGGCTGATGGCTCTTCAGACCGAGGAGGGTTTGCAGATCCAGAGATGAGCTCATGTTGGTGGACTTCCTGACCAGAGTTCACTTGTCTCAAGCACACACAGTCTCCTTACATATCAGCTACATAAGTTTACACACACACACCTCATGTATGCGTGGACTCTTATGTGTCCATTCATGCACAACATTAAGAAGTGGAAAAAGTTGTTGGTATCTTCTGTTCATGACTGAAAAACCCACAGTGGTCACTGAAACAACTTAAAACCAACAAAAGTAAGAAATGAAAATTTACTGAAAATTAACCATTAAAAATTGTTAGACATTGTTTTTAATCGAGGTTCAACAGAATAAGAAAATGACAGACCAAGATGACTATAGTTGTACAGATTATTCTGAAACTTAAGATCCACAGGACTGGAGCTGGTCTCCCTAGCTGTGGCCGCAGGAAGAAAATGGACAAATTCAAGAGAATTATGATATGAATGGCTACTAATCGTCCAGAACAATCAACTCCAGAAAGTAAAGGTGAACTGCAAGGTCAAGGTGGACTTGATGTGAAATGACCAAGGAGGAAAGCAAATCATAAAAAAGTGAGGCTGGAATTTACCACACAGGTTCTGAGAGAGATGAGACAAAAGGTACATCACCTCTATGGTCACAGACACAAAAATGCTAATAAGTTTTAACTACCATCATTTTAATTGAGCCATAATTTAAAAGCAGTGCCTGACTTTAATCTGTTTGTCAGTAAACTATTTTTTACTCCTTTTGTCAGTTTCAAGTTACTTCTGTTATCATTCTGGGATTTTTGTTCATTAACAGAGGTACCAACTGTTATTCATGTATATGCATGGTCACTTACAAACTATGTACACAATTTCCCCCCATATTTCCAGTTTTAATTTTCTATTGCTGCTATTAATTTTATTATTATTAATAGTAATGTCACCACTGTGTGAAGAGACTCATTCCTGCTTTTGTATTTGATTTTTAATGTTTAAATGTTAATAAATCTGTGAACTTATCTGTCCCAGTTTCTTCATTTTAGTTTAATAAATTTGCTTCTTTTTTATCACAGAGTGAGAAATGTCCCCAGATTTCTAAGATTTAGTCTAAGAAATCTGGTCACCTTACCCCAAGAGCAATTTTTTTCTTTTCTTTTCTTTTTTGTTTTTCTTTTTCATTATTTTTTCATAAAATAATGATTTCTAACAACATTATTAAATTTATATTATTGTAAAAACAAATCACTTAATAGTGAAATTTTGTGTTTTTGATATTATAATGATTATTATTACTAATTATTACTAAAACAAAACAAAATCAGCTCCACTGAAGCCCTTAGTTGCCCTGGGGCCCTAAACCGCTGCTTAGTTTGCTTTGCCTTGGACCGGCCCTGGCTGCGGCACATACTGTATGCAACATTTTAAGATTTCATCTTAGGTATTTCCAACAATTTCATCATCTTCAGTGATCATTGTTCAACTCTATATTGTTGTAAGACACTTGTAAGACACAGCCTGCAGTGTTGTCCAGCCAGGGTAAAAGTCAGATTTCACTGATTTCTAAACCTTTATTCCATTGAAAAATGGTAGGGAAGATGCAAGCTATTGCAGAGTCAAATCACAAAATGACTGCAAAGGAAACACAATTGTTGCTCTACATTTAATAGTGTGATTAATCAATTCTTCAGAAAATATGTTCAGTTACATTCTGCTTAATACAAACTGATGATTTGAAAACTGACGACAGTCTGATAAAAGGAATGCTGGTTTTGACTGCAGTTGTTTGTCCACAATGGTACATCAGGCATCTGGCTGCCATCTGGGCTCTGCAGTATTTCTGCAAGAAAAACAGATTTTATGAGAAAAACAAAATAGATTCTTGGGATTCATCTTTTCTCACCTACTTTTAAGAGGAAACTCAGAGATACACAATTACACAGGCACGATTTCATCAAAAAAAGGCAAAAAAAGGTGAAAGTGTTCACTGAAGGTTAGCTAAGGTTACTTACATGTTTTCATGCTTATATGAATTTAATATTCTGCTGAGCAGGTCATGTTTTCATAAAACCACTGGCTGTTCCATAGGAATGGTATAGCTTTCTTGTACACTGTATACTTTACAAACACAAGAAAACATAATCCATAAATAAATATTTATATAAGCTATAAGAATATACGTTTAATGTACACAAATAGTTAAGTTGAAATATTTAATGGTACCTCAGGTAGTTTAATCTCCACATCAACGCTGTCTGTCCATGCAGCAAGAACTGTTGCAGACACTTCCCGCTCTGGATTTCTCTCATTTTTCTCGGAGAAGCCATGAAGAAATGCCACACCAGGGATGTACCGTTCAATTCTAGAAAAGACAGATTAAGCAGTAAGAATAAGATACTGATTTCCCTAGAAAAATAAATGTAATTTGTAGTTTTTCCTTATATTTCTCAGAAGCCATTAAGAAATTATGCTTCATACAAATTTCTCATAAAAATAAGATAAATATAAGATAAAGAGCCAATCCACATTATTCTAAATAACGTTTTCATCTGTTTTGACTTCTTTGTGTGGATTGCTTGGCTATTTACTTTTATAGTATGTACTGAAATTACACATTACAGTGTGTAATGTCATTATAGAGTACATTACATTATTATAGGGTACTGACATTACATTATAGTGTAATGTTAGTATCCTCATTATAATATATATTTACTGAGAAGAACAATTTGTTCCATTCACTATTTTTCCTTCTCTGATTCATACTGAATATACATTCATCTTTTGCACAACATATTCTCTTTCTTTACTGATGCATTCCTTTAAAAATCACCTTTTGCCAAGCTCAGTCATGTACTCTGAAATCCTGCTCCATTGTACTTTGGCCTTGAGCTCTGGCTTGGAACCATTAATATATGCAGTTGTGGCTTCCATTGACATGTCATAAGTCTGACGTTCATCGCCCCATGTGATGTGTGCCTAGAACAAGAAAGTGATAATGATAAAAAATAAAAATAAAATGCACAAATCAGGGAACAGATTTTAAAATGTCGATAAATCAAATGGTAAAAAGGATCTGTTTTTCCTTTTTTCTTACCAACCTTTGCCTTAGCATCCAGACTGCTTTCAACACACATCCTCCAGTTGGTGCTCGCTCCAACTTGGGACACAATTAGTTTGGCATTTCTAATGCTTGCCTCAGGTGAATGGTACATAACTGCATTGTAACCCTCAGGTTTCTGGTTCTCACAAATGGCAAAAGCTTTGAAGTTGAAGATGGCTTCAGTTGTCGAGTTCTGGGCATAAGAAATGAGTAAAAAAAACATGTAACTGCAGCTTGAAAGATGCAGAATATTCATCATTGCAAACAGTAAAATTAAAATAATGTATACTGTATGTCACATGTCATATAAATGCTAATAAAAAGGTCAACCAGGGCCACTATTTTTTTAAATTATGAAGAATTCAAAAGCACAGCTCAGATATTTTCCTTCATAAGCTTTCTCAGCTTAAACTGTAGAAGCCATACTTCTGGAAGGATAATGTGGTGTCTGTGATTAAAGTCTCTGTCGCTTTCAGATGAGTCTGAAGATGGATTATTTTGCTGGGTTGCTTCCTGTAAACAGAATTTTAGAACAGTATGAAAATTTGATGGGATCACCCACCAGAACAGGTGCTGTGAAAAGAAAATTGCACGTGTTGCCAAATACCTTGGAAAGACTCCTCAGAGCACTCGCTGGATCTTTTCTGGGATGAACGGCAAGCTCAAAGTGGATTTTCTCAACAGCTTTTTTTGTCCGAGCTAATAAAAGTGCAGAGATTTCATTAGCATAGAGGGTCAAAAAATGGTCTCAAAATAACATGAATATAGTAGCACTAGATATGTTTTTGTGGAGATGATAGTTTGAATGATTGCTTTGCCAAATCCTTTAGGAAGCTCTTTTAAAAATAAAAGGAAAAGGAAAATATTGTTTTGATTGACATATAGTTTGGTTGCTAAGGTGAAACATGTTGCAAACTAACAGGAAGAGGAATAGATCATTTGCCTTTGTGAATATCAGGATTTCTTTCATATTCAATCCAGGAAATGATTTACAGGGAAGACGTCAAGAACCCATGTAGCCACATCATTTATTTTGTTCTAAGAATGTAGTTGCTGTTGTATTCTTGCACCAAATGATGATGAAGATGTTCCGAAGTTTTCTGTTTCAAGCCCAAGTCAAATCTTAAGTTTTTTGCTCAAGTCAGTATCAAATCTAAAGTCTCTAATGAGCAATATAAAAAAATTTTCAACAAATTCAAAGCTTTACATTCAGGAAATGTAAGGTCACTTTTTAGTTGCTTCATCAAATTTAGCTGCAAGGCTCTAAATTCAAATAACCTCTCCTTACAACAAAGTATAAAGAATACCATTTCTGAATGTGCAACACAAAAGGCCACACTGGGTGTCTTTCCTGTCAGCTAAGAACATAAGACTGAAATTTTAATTCACAGAGGCTCACCAAAGTTACAAACACTGTTTTAAGTTGATCCACATTCTATGCTCACTTAATCCTTATGGGGTTCTGAGGGTGCCAAAGGCTCCTTTCAGTGCTAAACTGGAGAGAAGCATGGTGCAAACAACAATGCTAACAACTGTACCACACTGTGCAGCTCCTTGTTGAATTTATATCACAGAGAAATAAAGCAGTTCTGTGGGCAGATTGGGGTTTATATACAAGAAAGATGTCCCCACTAAAATGACCTGTAGTGTATATTACTGCATAAACTCTTTTGATACAGTTTTACAAAGACACGCTCATCTTTTGTTTAACATCAGCATTTTATTATTTGTTTAAGGAACTCTTAGTAAGGTTTCTATCAGCTGCTGAAATTAAAACATTGCTCTTCTTAGCAAGACCTATACTTAGAAATACTGTACATGCTAAATCCTATAATTGCCAGATGGCTACCATATAACAAAAGTGGTAAATTGTTTATTAAACAACCACTCAAATCTTAAACTTCCTAATTTCTAACTTCCTGGAGCACCTAGCTTCCCTGGATTACTAACTCTTGCTTGTGTGTAAACAAGACCAATAAGTGTAGATTTTTTCCAGCTATAACTTTTATTTCAGGTTTCCTCTACAATATAATTACTTCAATAAAATTGATTGGTAGAACCTCTGCAAACAAGTGTTCCTTATTGATTCCTGTAAAATGCTTCTGTTCATTTAAGCTTCTGCCTCATTCCTCCACCCAGAGGGAGCAGAGTTGTGTTGTGATACAATATTTTATTATATTTGGAAGGTGAATAGAGAGATAGAATAGACAAACATAAACTTTGCATCATTTATCTAATTATTCATAAACATCCATGATGTTCCCCAAGCTATATTTGTATTTTTGAAAGCACTTACACGCAACAAAAATCTTGCATACCTGGAATTATTTTGAATGCCATGTTGCCGTATCCAAGGAAATAGTACAGTGGGTACTCCTCATTGTAATACTGTCGTTTTAACTCGTACTCCATGCAGAAACCCACTCCATAAATATTGTGCTCATAGCACATTTTGGAAGAAGGATGCCAGATGTAGGGTTCTATTACCTGCAAGAGCAATAAATAAATTAATTAATCCACACAACATGAATCTGTTTATACTGATATGAATGATTCTTATATCAAAAGCAATTAATGTATTTTCTGTGACTCAAGCCCTACGTCATCACTGGAGTCAGCAGAGGGGGCCATGATTGGAGTCATTTTGGCTGAATCTGGCTCTTCAATGTTCCTGGACACTGCATACACATCTGATCTGTTTTAAACAATATAAAAGATTTACTTCAGAACGGTGATAAAAAAATGTTTTGAATGAGCTAATGTTGATTGAATTTCAAGTTTTGAGTCACAAGACAATTATAATGCAAATATATATCTAATGGAATTTGTAAATCCAGTCATGATTATGGTTCACAAAAGCCCCTGTGTAATTTTTAAACATTTTTTTTTATGTTGCTTACATTATTAAATTCAATCAATCATTTTATCATCATGCAAAATTACCTAATCGAAAGAAGTTCAATTTCCTTTTTGCTAGGGGGGAAATCAAGCTCAAATTTCCTTTCTGGCACATTTATCTTGGCAGATAACTTCCATGGTACCGCTAAGGGTCTCTTAATCTTCAACTCTGAGCCACTCTGGAAGAGCTTTGTGTTGGTCCCATAGAAAACCCAAAAGTCCTTGGTGCAACTGAAAAAAGAGAAATTTGACATAACATAATGGGAGAATAAGTGTCAACAACTATAGCACTGTTTAATGTAAAAAAAAAAAAAGTATGTATACCTTGACATGTCTGACATTAATGTGAACAAGACTGTGAAATTTATGATCACTACAGCAGTTAATTATGGCTAACTTAAAGAAATGTTTCTTTATTAATGACAATTCCTTCAATATTAACTAGAGTTACAAACTTGAGCAATTATTAATTAATTCCACATGAAAGTGCAATTACGTTTTTCATTCAGTAGTCTGACTTTCAGCAGTAACAAGTCAGTTTTATTGTGTGTGAAACAGATAACTTTAAGAGTGAGATGATTTGGCTTAAACAAGGAATTTCTGAGGTTCTCAGCAGCAGAGCTACACCTGGAATAAGCTGGAAAAGTGTTACAGAACAAACTATGATAAGACTCAATTTCACTTAGGATGTGCATTTACTTTTCAATTTGTCATTTCATAACCCTTGCTCCTAAAAAGACACACCGATACAAGCATACCTCATATGAAATGCTGTCATTTTTGTTTACTTTAAGCATAATTACCCAGCGTATCCATCCGTTTCCATTGTAATTTCAGAATTCAGGAGCTGTCCAATGCTTTCAGTGGGTGGGGGATTAATTGCAACTTTAGCTAGAAAGAAAATAGGTATTGTTTAGATTATTTTAAAATTCTAGTTATTTTTATCATCCATACATCACATAGTTGTTGTTTTTTCTTTTTCACCATTAAAGTTGACTGCAGTGATTGCATTATAATATTTGCTGATCTCCACTGGGAGCCCCACGGTTGTGGCTTGGAAGTAACGAGCCTCCAAGATCAAAAATGTCCGTGTGTAGTCCCATGAGATTCCTTTCTGTAAACTGTCAATCATAGCCTTCAAAGGACTTGATTTCCATGCAGCAGGACTGAAGGTCTGAAACAACAAAAAAATTGCAAGGCTTGTCGACTTCGCCATCTATTAAATTTTTTTCATAAACTACAGTGAGACAAACTATGGGTCAGCTCTGTTTCTTACAGTGATGATATTTCGGAGGGTCTCTTTGCTCATGTCAGCGAAGAACCACTCTTGTCCTGTAATACGCGAATAAACTGACAGGACTGGTTTATCATTGTCCAGACTCTCCCATCTTTGAAGCTGAAAATGAAAAAGGGTATTAATTACCACATGTAAAAGCACACACATGCACACACCTAAAATATAATTTTTGAACTATTTGCCGGCAAAAAGTGTAGAAAATTCTATTCTGCTAATTTAAACAAGAAAACTTGGCCAAAAAATTAAATGCAGCCATATGTTTGAATATTTATTATTGATTGTGTCAAACTTGAATGGGATTGCTGTGTTTTATCTACCAAAGTAACGACATGCTTAAAATTACAGGAGAATCGATAAATGTGGTAGCAACTTATTTAACTAGATAATTATTATGTATTGTGTGACTGCTGTTATTTTCATTATCTGGGAAGTTCAGAAGAGGTTTTCTGATTGCTGAAGAAAAATCTTTGTAGAAAACCTCCAGACATTGCCAGGTCCTAGGGAAACAAATCAGCAGTATTCAGGCTATACGTAAGGTGCTCTGAGGCTGTTTTGTACCATCAAAAAACCATGATTTTGATTTTCATTATAACTTCTTATTTCTCTCTTACATTCAAGTCAAATGTTAGAACTTAGAATATATTTGAGCCTCCAGGTTCCTACTCATTTTCAGACCTAAATTAGGTTGAATAAGTACTTTAGCTGTTCTTTTACTTGTGAATTTTTACAGATATCATGCTGCTTCTGTTACAGTCTGACAGAGATCTCTACATGAAAAGGAAGTTTTTAACTTTCAGAATGATATTGAAAAATGCTGAGATTGATTTGTAAACAATGGTATACATTTACTTTGTTGCTCAGCTTCACTACGCTAGCTAAGTGTGTGTTTTGTGGGGAACTGTCTGATATATCACTCACCACACTGAAAATAGCCATAAGGTCACTCATACTAAAGTCTCCTTTAAATCCAGGAATGCCAGCTCCAATCAGATCCTTTATTCCATCTGCACGGACACCCAACTACGTGACAGGAAAGACAGAGGATTGCTTTTTTCTTTTGAGTGAGATGTCCAATCATAATGCCCGTGTATGCAGTTATGCTTAATACTTTACCTCCAGTAACTCAATAATTCGACCAATGATGTGGAGTTTACCACTTGACACAATCTCTGAGGGAATTGCGTTGCTTGCATTTCTTAGCATGAAGAATTCAGATGTCATCCCAGTTAGCCATCTATCTGGATGGAAAAATTATACATATTCAGAAAAGGTTTTTGAAATGGCTTTTTAACAAACGTGTCACTGTCCTTTTCCAACATACCATCGAACCAGTCTGCATGCTTTGTTTTGCTGTAGTAATAACAGAGACGGCCAAATCTGGGTGCAAGGATTTTCACAGCCAAACTGGAGGCAATCGAACTATTGGAAAGATTTAATAAAACAAAAAACAAAAACATTTAACATTAAATTTCTAGTTAAACACAAGTTTGATTTCTTGATCCTCTCACCGATACTGATTGTTTGGAGTCCTGGACCTCGCAAGACCATGCAAGTAAGTGTAAGCAAAACTTGCAACCTGAAGGTCTTTTTCGTCCTGCAGATGAGCTGTCACGGTGGACACAAGAGCCATTGAAGGTTTAGTTGCAAAAAGAATCTTGAAGGCATGCATGCGAACCTCAGATGCAACGTGCTTATGCAGAAACACGGCCAGGGCAGCTTCTCGAACCTGAAAGCAAAATTACTTTTAAAATTAATTACTTAATGACAAAACTACCACAAACATATTAAAACAGAGAGTTTTTCTTCCATTGTTGTGTTAGGGATACTTTTAGTTTCATTTTCAGTGAGTGGCAATGTACTGGTACGATGACAAATATGACGCACTGATATCTCTCATGCTTGTTGGTGGTGGTGACGTTTTTCCATTCCCCAATAAAAGGACTGTATGATGTGACTGCAGCAGCTCCACCCTAACTATATTGTGCTTTTGTCTTGTGGAGAACTGATGGAGGCCCTGGAAGTCGGTGGTATGGAAATAGAAGAAAAAGCATACCAAACCACCATGCATTTAAATGGAAACAAGGCATTATGGGTTGCTAGCTATCACAAGAAAACTTTTTTAGCATGATTTTTGTGTACAATACTCTTTCCATTGTCAGATGATAGATTGAAAAGCATTCCATGAAATACTCAAAGTTTAGAATTTTGTTTCATTACCAAACATAATTTTTGTCGCATTTGATTTGTCCATTGCGCTGACGACTTCACTAAAGAAGTCTATTCATAGTAAGATTAGATTACACTTTGAATCCATTTTGTAATTCCCTTTGGCGTGCAGCAAGATTTGTTGTCTAGATTGAAGATTAAAGCATTCTATTCTATTCTATTCTATGTCACTCAGATGACTTTCCAAGGCATTTGGATTTCACCAGATATGTTGTGTTCTTACATTGTGAGGGTCTCTGTTCGCGACGAGTCTCATCGCCTGGATAGCTGCACTCTGCACCCGAAGAGGCAGATCCACAGGAGTGGCAGATACTCCAGGAAGGAAACGCATGATGGTTTTCATGCTCTTAGGATGTCCTGCATTTCCCATAGCTTTCAGAGCGATAATCATTTCTTCTTTGTTGCCATTCCTCAGAGCCTCTGTGGCCATTTCCACCAGGGGCTAGTGCAAATGTAACACACATTTGGGTTATGGTTTTCAGATAGTTATCAATCACTTAGTGAAGCTCTCTTCACTTATTATAGGATAAATATTTGTATCTACTTATAATGTGTTGATTCCTTATAAATTTTGTACCTGAATAACGTCAACTGAACATATATAATAATGTACACAGTACTTGTTCACCAGAGAGCCATAGGAAAGTACCACAGTATGCCACAGAAAGGTGTTAGATTTACTGAATGGCAGCTTGAGGAAAATCTGCAAAATGTAGAAAGAAGAAATTTTTTACATTAACTTTTCCAGAATGTTTACAGTTGATTTTAAGAGTAATAAGTTCTAAGAAAAGCTTAATAGCCTTACTCACTTTAGCCATTCCAACATTCTCAGGTGTGGGCTGAAGATGATGAAAAGCTATTAAGATGGTTTGCAAAGCTTCAAAATGAGTCCAATCATTTGCTTTAAATCTCGCCTCCATGAAATTCAGAACTTTGATATCGGCAATTTCAACGATTGAGTCCAAAAACCAACGCCTGAAAAGGAGAATTATAATAATTTAAACAAGTGAATACTTACAGTGAAGTTTGCCTTAAAATTGAGAATTTTTACATTAATTCATAAATGGAGAATACAACTGTCCAACTTAATTTGTATTGCACTGAGATACTGATAATTTGTTTGGATGAAAAGAAAAGTGCACTCTGACAGGAAGCATACTATGATCATAAAAATGACGTAGAACAGCAAGTTTACTTTGAAGCCATTTTGGGCTTCAAAGGAAAACCCAAAGTGGCTGTGATGTGAGTGTGATGTTATAAAATGTCATTGTCCATTAACTATTCAACTATCTTTTCCCTGTTTGACTGTATATCCAGAACTGGTTAGCAGAAAAAAAACTGATTCAATAGAGAGACCTAAACATCCTCTCCCCAGAGAAAGTGGATTTTCCCAAGGTGTTCTGCCAGTGAGAATTTAAGGACCATCTTGGTATTTGGCCCTGAGTGCAACATGCACTAGACAGATCTTAATTAGAACCATAAACTATCTCATGCCCCTTCCCTTTGATACAGAGAAACAGGAATTCTACTACAAACCGCCCTCTGACAGAGCTGATCCTATCTCTAATGCAGAGAGCAACCTCCTCATGAAGGAAGCTAATTTCTAATCCTTTTATCGAAGGTCTCAGTTTTTTGGTCATGATCCCAATTTCTACACCATAGGTGATGGTTAGAATGTGAATTGACTGATAAATTAGGAGAGTCGAGATTTAGCTAAACTGTTCTGGATTATTCCAGACAAGTTCTCAAAAGGATAATCCGTCTCCTGCTCTTCCTTGCCATTACATATGTACAAGACACCCATCCACTTGGACTCTACAGCTCGAGGCTTTGAGGTTCAATAATCTTGATAAATAGCAGGCCATGAAGGCAGACATATCTTGCTGGGATTAGGAAGACCGGGATGCCCCCCTGAGGTCTAGTGGGAGAATTTGCTAGAGAGCAATTGATGATTGAGCCAGATTGAAGATATATGAGGGAAGTTCCCTCTAGGTGGGTTCACCATCCAGGAAAGAAGGATCATGACTGAGTGTCATGTGGGTTTGGTGGCAGGCATGGACCTAAGCTTGTTGATTCTTGGCATCTTACTCTGACTTTGGTGGAATTGTCCATAGCTGTTCCATAAAGGATTAATCTTGTGTTTTTACAACATGCTCACCTATACTTGGGATTTACAGCTAATTGCTTCCACATGTTTTCCAGTTCTTCATAGGGTGTCACTCGCAGGAGATGGTACAGCTTTATGGAGTCCTCAGTAGTGGCACTATTAATAGTGCCACTATTTGCCTCACTCAAGCGCTTGATCAATTCTGTAGCCTGTAAAGGGACATAAAAGTAAGATTTTGTGCAGTTAATTAAAAAAAATGTAAAATGTAACTTTATTGACTATAAGATTGCATAATGTAGAACCAAGCATATCACCTTTGGTCCTGGGTTATCTAGTTTCTGCATCATAGTTGGAATATTAATGTCCACATCCTCAAACGAGTAGATAATCTTGCCTTTCTTTTCCAGTGGTCCATATGTTCTTCCTCTGGCTGTTCTGTTCATGCTAAGCAGCACCAAGTCCTTCCTGCCAGAGTAAATTTTTAATACAAATTATTTATATTGTAGATATTTAAAAAAAATAAAATAATTTCTCTGCACCTACGTTGCTTCCATCTTAAAACTTCCACCCTTCACATTGAAAGCACTGAAGTGTTGTCGCTCAAATCCCTGAGCTCTGGTTATGAGACCTCCATCTCCTGTTGGCTTGATGGTGTAATTATACTTCATGGATGAAATGACATTTTCTCCTCTCTAGATTGATGGAACAAAGAGACACAAGCAGAGCTGACACAGATCCATTTGATTTACAACTGCAAAAAAGGCTAAAATAAGAAAAGGATAAAAACCTCTTTGGCAAGTCTGTCCCACTCAGCAGTTGCCATTCCGCTGTACATTGCTGCCCTTTCCCAGCAGTTTGTCACATCTACAACTTGAGTGACGATCCAATCCTTTGTCCCCTCTTTTTCTTCAATAGCATAGTCATTGTGACAATTGCCATGGATTCCAGTCTGCACACAAAATCAAAATCTCTGACATTAATTTGACTACTACCTGTCACCAGTGGAATAGAGTTGTTCATTTCAAAATGGTTTACCTCTCTCAGCTCATAGATGGTCTGTGTATTCTTTACAGTCACCTGGAAAAAACTAAGTATACCTCTAATAATGTTGACAACAGTCGTGGAAACCTTAGAATGTCCAGAGATGTCACCAATGTGTCCGTTGTCATACTCAAACAAGAATGGTTGGGCAAGCTCAGAAGTAATTCGTTTGGTAACTTTTGGGGAAGATACATAGTCATCTTTGCCTTCAAAGCCATTATACTCAGCAAATTCCAGTTCGGAGACCTTTAACCGAAATCAAACAAGAAAGTCTGTCATGCTTGGATCACATGCATGAGCCATGGCAACAAGAAAAGTGACACTATGATAACATTTATGAGAAATCTGTAGCCTAAAATGTGAAATGGCTTCCTGTATTAATACAAGAATAAACCTGAATATCTTTCTAGTCCATGTACACGATCATCACACCATACATATTGCTGATTTAAACATAAAATGGAAAATCAATTTCTAAGATAACTATTGGGTTTCTAAAGAGATATGGAAAATGGAAAGACCAGCAACCTAGCAATAGACATGCATTATCCTTAATTAGTTGACTAACTACTACTTTTCAGAGAACATAAATGTCTGAAAAGCTATCCTAGCACTAGTAGCCTATTGTATCCTTTATTATTAACTGCACTGCTCTATGCTTGTGTAAGTTGGCTCTTCTATAAGCATCAAAATAAGCTAAATAAATGTCAAAGAGTAGCCAAAGTCCAAAGGAAGACAAATTATTTGAACTATTGTGAATTTAATATATTTAACTTAACATATCCATCCATCCATATATTGTATCACCCCACTTATCCAATATAAGACCATTACCTATGTAGTCTTTCTCTCTCACCTGAAGAAGGAATGATTGTTTGTCTATACCGATGATTGAGACCTTGCAGGTAATTCGCACCCCAGACTCTGCCAGATTTGGCTTCCCAAGTCCAAAGTTTACCTTTCCTTCATATTTGTACTCATATGAATTCTTTGGGTTCAGGGCGTTATCTGGAAGATGTGTTCAACATTAAACTTAACATTCTTATTTGTAAAACACTTTGTGAAATTTTTATAATACAATTTGATACAAAAAGGACTCACCATATCGTAGGATTTGGCTTGCTGAAAGGTTTAGAATGAAACAGACAAAATGTAAATTTTTCTAAAGAAAACTGTCATATAATGCTGATTTTAGGCTAGCTTCCTGTGTACAATGAAAGAACCTGAAGAGTGAAGTTTTGTGGATTTGTCAAAGTATTTTCAACAGGATGCACAAAACACCTTGAATAAATACATATAATAGTAAATATCTAAGTGCATATGCCTTGCTGTAAAATCAATATTAAAGATTTCTCTGCTTCAAATGATAAGGAATTTAGCCTTTCCTTACTTCATCTTCTACAAATTCATATTTTTTACAAGTTTGAAATTGTCATTTAAATGAGGAAATTCTGAATTTATTCTAAGCATAGGAATTACATGAAAAATTGACTATATTTTAGCTTTAACACCAACACATAAATTATCTGACAATCTGGCCACATTGTTTAAATTAGTGAATGAAAACCTACTAGCCAAAGCCACGAGGCAGCAGAGAAGTAGACCCCGCATGGTGAGAGAGTAGTGGAGACTGTTTCACCTGGCCCTTTAAATAAGTGCAGCAGTTTCATTTCACATTCAGCCTTGAGAACAGATCACATGCATGGATAACTGACTTTCTCTGGGTAAACATTTGTTTTCTGATTTAGGTCACATCAGCCTGTGACATTGTCAGAGTGTCACGAACAACAGATGAAAGACAGTGTTCACTGAACTTTTTTTTTATATATATATAAGGTAACTATTCCAAAGGCAACAAAGAATTAACCCTCCCATTATGTTTGTTTCTAGGGTGCAGCAAAAATGTTTGTGGGTCAATTTGACCTGGACAGTGTTTAATCATGCAATAGTGTTAAAAACTAAAAAATTCCTCCAAAACATTTTTGTATCTGATTATTAACTCCAATACTAACCATTTCAATCAACATTTGTGCAATTATGTATTTTCTATTTCTCAGAAATTAAGGATTAATTTTCATTTTGTATGTCCACTGAAAAGAACCTAGACACCGAAAAAAACATTAATTTCCTTAAAATTGATCTTTGGTTAATTTTTTTAGATTACACTTTATCTTTTTTTCACTGGGTGATCTTTATAATTGAACTTGAGACACACATACTGTTCAGGGTCAAATTGACCCAATGATTAAAATCAAGATAAATGAGTCGTGCAGAGAGTATTTATGTTTTCCTCCACTTCTGCTGAGTGTCACTCAGTGTAGATGGATTTTGTCCATGGGAACAGAAAAAGTTCCCGTCAAAAATGTGCACATGCGCAAGTATGAATGTGGTGTGTTGAGTTTGTGTATATGTGGTGAAATATGGTTCCTAGCTGCAAGAAAACATATAAAATTGGACATGTTTAAATCTTTTTTTGCATGTTAACTTGACTTCCAGGTCAAGTTCTATGTGAAAAGTAGACCCAGGTGATGGTGCAAATGTGTAAAATGAATACATTTTCAATTTATATGTAGAGTGCACCTCTTATAATAGAAAAGGTTTCATGCAAAAATAAATAAATAAATAAATAAATACTTCTAACTATAAAAAAAAAAAAAAAAAAAAAGTAACCTTAAAACAGGTCAATTTGACCCGAAACATGACAGGAGGGTTAAGTAAATTACACATCGGGGGTGTGTGTGTGTGTGTGTGTGTGGGGGGGGGATTAACAGCAGCCAGCACTCAAACCATCAAAAGATTTCAAAAGGCAAAGGGCAATGCCTTCCTATTCCATAAAGTAAAAATCTTTTGTTATATTATTGCAGTGACCACATGCTTTACAGAAAATGAAAAAAAAAAAAAAAAAAAAAAAAAAACCTTCCACCCACTTTTAGTACATGTCTCAATTAAAAATCCTCTTTCAAATCTATTTCATCAAACAAGCAACACTGTGACTCTCTCCTCTTAATACCAGCTTTGAAAATCTGCCTTGGCTTCAAGAGCTTCCAAAAAATGCTGCACACTAAAATGTACTTTCAGGGTGATGAAATCAAGCAGCAATCAGGTCAAATGTTTAGTCTTGCCGACTTTCAGAATGACATTCTGTCAAGGCAACATTATTGTGTAACCATGCTCAGGCAACTACCTGGGTTATCAAAGCTTTTTCTTTCTCAAGCATCATTTGAAGTTGTCAACTTATCAGACGTTTTATTTTAACATTAGCCAGAGGAGGGCGATGAGAGCAGTTTTATGATGCATGTGGACTGAGAACCCAGAATATATACTATGTTCAATGTGTTTGATTCTTCTTTTTTAAGAAGAAAGATTATGTTGATCATGACTGATTTGTAAAATTACTAAAAAGGTAAAAATTCCAATGCTTCAGGCACTGTATTCATAAAACATCATTTATCATAAGACTGCTTTTTAAACGTTTTTATTTATTTGTAATTTGAAAATAAAAATGTTTTAAAAAAAAATATTCTCAAACATACAGCTTATCATAGTTAACAAACAATGCAAAGAATTTGTGACATTAAAGGAGTTAAAATCCATTCGAGGTTTCTCATCATGTCCAGTAGAGGGAGCTCTTGGCCAATAAGATAAGAACAATGCTATGCTTTGACAGCGTTCATCAACAATGCGCACGTTGACACACTCTATATGATTTACTAATTAATTATAAAGGCGACTAGAAATAAAGAACTTATTTTCAGAAATAAAGGTAAAAACATGATGTGTAAGAAACAACCTAATACAAAAGTACAATCACTACTCTTTTAAAACATGTTTTTGCGAAAATAAAAGTAAAAAACAAAAAACAAACTTGTGCTACTGTACTGAATAAAGATTGTGATTTGGTCAGATAAAAGCATATATATCATTAGTATTTAGACACAAAACCAAGAATATTTTAAATCTGCAAATACTACATTCATCAGACATTTGTATTTTCTTCCCAATGACTTAAAAAAAATATACATAAAAAAAATAATAATAATCACATGGTATCACTGAGCTGTACTATCAAATATTATTGTTAAAGTTCAAATGCTTGAACTTTAGCTGATGGGTTTCATCTTAGGCATTCAAAACAGCAGGGTACATTTTTGAAAAGTCTGTAGTATTCCTCCTGAATCTGAAAGAAAAGCAGAAAAAAAGGTTTACATCAATACAATATGTTGCCTTAAATCCAGAGTTTTGAAATGAATCTTATTGAAGATGAAAGAAATAAGAAATGAAAAAAAACAAAGAAAGGAGGGAAGAACCTTACCTTTCTAGACAGTACACAAAGGAAGATGAAGATAAACATTCCTTGGAAAGCGTTGGTTATGGTAAACAGATAGGCTGTCAGTGTGGTTTCATGGAGAATATGCAGCACTCCAAAGGTCCAGGTGGCGCCAAGCACAAACAGCAGAGCCATAGCACCACGGGCACAGGACCTGACGGGAACATTACTGATTTAACTAGCCTGCACACAGCGCTTGAAAGCTTCCTTTTTTAATGTGAAAAAGAACCTATTTATAGTACAACATCATTCTAACAGGGCAGTGCTGCCTACGAATCCATTAGATAAGAGCTCTACTTAAGTTTTTTGTTGTTGTTGTTGTTTTTGACCTACATAAAAATAAATATTCCTACCTGATGTTTTCATAGTGGCTGATTTCAGGCTTTTTCACAGCAGTGTGCCGGTACACCTTGTAGATGATTACTCCAAAGGCCAAAAGATTAACCTTTAGTTTGAAACAAGGAAAACACAGCAAACAAGAAAAGAGTCTAATGAATATTTATCAGACTTCTGTTTGTGGAATTAATGTTTCAACATATTCAGTTTATTGCTGATACATCTTTTTTTTTTTTTTTTTTTTTTTTTTTTACCAGAATAATTAAACATGCAGGACCAATGAAGCTCCACACAAAGTGATTTTCTGTACTCAGCCAACACCTGGAGAACAAAGTTTGAGAAAATTATATTGGTGCTATTTAAAAAAACAACAAATTGATTACTGTTTGTATTTTTTTAAATTATTAGTATTAAGGTAAAATAAAAAAATAAAATAAAAAAACTGTACAGAAAGAGCAACTTTTATTTCTAAGTCTCTTAATTGTGATTAGCATGCATACACATTAGAAACGACTAATGTCTAATGTTAGTCATATCTACCTTTTTCAAATAAAAGGTAATAAGATACTTTATGTTCTGTGATACATTGTAACTTACTCCTTTATACCTGATTCTCATAAATATACAGCACTTTAAAGAAAAAATCTATAATATTTACAAAAACAGATTGCAAGTTTGTTTTTTTTGCCTGAAAATTTTGATGAAAAAAAAAAATATATATATGGCTGCTTACACTCTGTCTGTCCCATAATACTTTGAGCCGAGTGTCGCTGAAATTCCCACCACAACCGCGGGGCTCCCATAGCCGAAGATGTAAAAGTTCCGATGCAGAAAGCCTTTGTTGTAGATGACACCGACGACTATTAAATACAGATGAATGCCCTCAATGCACATCCAGGCAAAGGCTGCAAGAAAGAAATAATGCAGCATCCCTGCAATCACAGAACAGAACAGCTGCAAGGAAAAGAGACAAGAGACAGAGAGATATTTTACAAGAACTGAATGTGGGAGATGTATAAATCTGCAACGCACTTCCAACATCTAATTTGTGTTTTTATGTGTAGATAAAAATATATATATAAATAAATAAAATGCAGATGTTATTGCAGGACTGTCAGACAGATGATTATATCTGCACTTCAAGTGCCTTCACACCTTGTGTGAGTTCATGTTGATCCCCACAAGGAAGATGAACTCAGCCATAAACAGACTGCAGCACAGGTTCTTGTGTATGGTGGTTCTGGTGCTCTGGATCTCGCTGAAGAACCAGAAGGTGAAGATGCACAGGGACAAACAGATGAGGGAGATGATCATCCCCAGCTGGGTGATCCGGGTCAGGATGGTATTGTGGGCTGCCAGCTGGGAAGCAAATGGAAAGGGAGGTGTTTCATTCGCAGTTTCATGGTATGCCGGAGTTGTAATTTGTTGTATTTTCTGCTTGGAATCGCTTCATATAACATAGATGTAGGCAGAGGTTACCCCAATATGCCAGCTTGTAGACAAATTGGGTTTATATTGGTTTTAAAACATCAGAAAAAAATGCTCTGTTGAATTATTCATTTGAGTTTAATTGCCCTGATTTTGCTTAGTCCATGTTTTAAAAGAATGTACCTTGTCACAAATTTTTGTTCACATCTGCAATTAAAATTACAGTTATAATAATTATAAAACCCCTTACTGGTCTAAGACTCCACAGAGTGCAGTAAAACAATATTGCCTTTGGAAAAACAGCAAGCATCTTCTTTTTTAGTTAAATATCTCAATGTTTACATGTTTCATGACAAAAATAATTAAAAAGCCCTAACCCTATGAGTCTGAGAATATATATATATATATATATATATGTATATATATATATATATATATATATATATATATATATATATATATATATATATATATATATATATATATATATATATATATATATATATATATATATATATATATATATATATATATATATATATATATATAGAGAGAGAGAGAGAGAGAGAGAGAGAGAGGGAGAGAGAGAGGCAATTCCTTTCCTTCTTAAAGGAAAGGAATTGCCTTTTCAAGTATGCAAAGTCAGTATGAGAACATCATTACAAGCCTCCTGGCCTGAAACTCCAGCTGCATTAAACTAAACACTGTGAGGACAAGTTAAACAGGGAAACCTTTAGTCGTGTTTTTAAGAACAAAATTACTCACATTAGCTCTTCCAGATGACATGAGGATCGCAAAGTGTGTGAGATGATTGCAGGAGCAGTCGGTTGCGTTGCTGCTAACGTGGAGAGTCTTGCAGCCTTCAGTGGACCAGTGACCCTGCAGGCTGTCCACTTCATACTCCCAGAAGGCGCACTTCGTCACATCAACTTTAGTGTTGATGGGCTTTGGGGACAGAGGAGAAGCAGAGCAGGTGTTATCACTCTGGAAGAGGCCGTTTTTATTAGTTTTACCACTGCAGTGTGTGGTGATGCCCCATAAAAACCGGACTCATCAAAATGGCATTGCAAATGACTGCTTCAGTCGTTTGATTGAGTGACTCGGTTTTGTGACAATGCGTGTTTTACAGATAATTTCAATGCATAGCTTTGACTTCAATGATTTTATTTTAAATATTACCTCTTTAATTTTTTCTCAGTAATATACATTTTGTTAGATTAATATCTAGTAAAAAAAAAAATGTAAATGAGTAAAAATTTGGAACATGTTAATTTCTTCTAAAACAAACAGGTATTTCTGTGTGAAATACCAAACAAGAAAGGAATGTCACTGAAATTATTGGTTGTTCATCTTTAAAGGCAATTTAAAGATAATTTTCTCTCTTCACCATAAATCAACACCACTTTCATTGGGTTTAAATCTCTAGGGGGCAACAAAAATAATGATATTACTTTTTCATACATTTTAATTATCTAAAAAGAAAATAGCAGAACATTAACTTTCAGGGTAATTTATCTCAGCACACAGTTTTTTCACCTTTGTTTGTGTTTTACAAGAATGATGGCCTAAGATGCTAAGTTGAGGTAAAATTTGACTTTAATGTAAATCTTGAGGACAAGACTGGAGGATGAGAATTTGTGCAAAAAGATAAATGCAAATATCTCTTCATCCCAATATTAATGTGAGATAAGAACTGACTAAGCAAGATTAAATGTTTTTTCATAAATGTCCAACTGACCCAAAAATGATGGTTCCAAGCTGCAGTAGTGAAATATATTGATTTTCTTTTTTTTCCACAGATAAACTGACACGTGACAGGCCTTGAACCACTTAAATAAAAATGAGAACCCCTCTGACAGAGTGGCAAGTCTGAAAAAAGTTGCATTTTGTCTTCCTTTTATTATCAATTCTTTTCTCATTTTGTATGTGTTTCTGGTTGTTTGCTATATCTTGTTAATTATTTGCCACAGTCAATCATTTGCCGTGTCTCTCCTTGCTTTCTTTGTCTCTTTTTGTTCTTCTTTTGATTTCCTTTGTAGCCGATTTTGATTTTCTTTGTGGTAGTGGTTCATCTTCTTGTTGCCGTATGTTATTGTCATTTTGTATTATTCTCTAGCACTTTTGTGGTCTATTTTTGTAAATGTTTCACTTTGATTTCTAGTATTTTTATTATCATTTTGTCATCTTGTTTCAACATTTCACATCCATGTTAAGTTTTTGTTTCAAGATGCAGCTCTGTAACCTTTGTTGATTTAGCTCGTAAAGCTTTCTTGTCTCTGTAGTATTTGCCTTTGTAGATGTAGCCTTTTACCACACCACATTAGAGTTTTTATATTATGTTTCATTTGTATTATTTTGGCAGGTTTTAATCCTTTGATTGTTTTCTTTGTTTGTTTTAGTTTACATTTTAATACAGCTCAGAATCTTTAACACATTATAGGTTTTATTTTAGGTAATGATTCATGTGATCTTGAAAAGGTTTGTCTCCAAATCATTTTTTTTTTTTTTTTTTTTTTTATGAACAATAACAAAACCCAACAAGTCAACATTTTTAGGAAAAGAGAGTCCTCTGTGGCATTCTCTTCATTACTAACAGACTCCCCTGGAGTTCATTTTAAAAGGACAGCAGGATATGAGAGGACGGAAATAACAATGTAACTGGCATCAGCACTCTGCTCGTTTTTTACCTCATTGTGCCTTAGAGTGAAGGTGACATGGTCAAGTTGGTAAACGTCAGCAGGTTTGACTGCTGCTGCCATGACTTGGGAGTTGACAGTGATTTCCCCAGTTCCTGCATAGCGCGAGTAGTCAGTGACACCTGGGTCGCTGCTCGGCTTCAGGATGTCACTGATGCTGTCATATCGCACAAACACCACTGACACACTTCCTGATGGACAAAACAGGCAGAAAAAAGACAAGACGGAGTGAAACTTACTGTACTGCTCATCAAACTTTTAGTTAGGTGAAGAAAGCCAGTCAGCTCCTACAGTTTTCTAATAGAAAATTGGCTCACATTACTCAAAGCTCTCTGGGATAAACTGTGAGAATGTCTTTTTTTATGTGGATCCAAAAACCTCAAAATAATCATGTCTTTTCAATAATATTTTGAATATTTTGATTTTAGTTGCCACATTCCAATTAACTCCTGGGACAGGGACCTTCTGAACTGCATGGCAGTGTTTCCTTGTCAGTAAATGTGGTTCTAGTGTAAAGACACTCTAAGTATAAGTCTAAGAAACATTATATGTTCAGTTCATTTACCTCTTATCAATCTGGAAATTGTAACAAATAAAATTTTAGGCTTTTAAACTACAGCAAATCACACTGAGGGCCATTATCCACAAATGAACAAAACATTTAACAACAACGACGGTGAGAAAAAAAACAAAAACAGAAGAAGCTTGTAAGAGGGAAAACATTTTTTTATGACAGAGTGACTTTCCGCTTCATAGGGTGAAAGTTAACATCTTTACCGCTTATTTTCTCTGGTTTCGTCTTTTGGTTTAGAGTTATGCGATCTCCTCCCATTGAAACAGAAAGTGTAGCCTTTGTCTGAGAAGCATCAAGGGTGAAGAGTTTCAGTTCTGCAGAGGACAAAAATAAATAAAAAAAGTCAGTAATATCTAAATATACACACAAGGATGAATAGTTTTATGTAAGTGAGAGAGTTTTGAGACTCTGTCACAGTTGCCTCACCCAATTCAGATGCTTTGATTTGGATCTCAGTTGGAGTTTTGTGGTAGGAGCCCAATGACAGAGCACTTTCTTCAACAACATGTAGCAGCTTGGTGATGGTGTGTTCACGCCGCTCCTCTTTCATTCTGTTCCAAGCCACTAGTTCATCCTTCTCCACCAGATTGTTCACTGCTTTCACTAATTTCTGTTTGACAAGAATTTTTATGATATGTGGATGTAATGTTTATTTGTACTGCAATGTGATTTGTGTTGTGGTTTAAACGTAACAGCCACCTTTATTTTGATTATAGTTATAAAGAGAGGCAATAAAAACCAGTTTAAAAAATGGGACCTCTAGGTGTTTATATATTACATTATGCAATGCAAAGGTATTCCTTAAATTTTCCACATTCTTTCATGTTAGTGACACAAACGTAACAATGTGAAGTGGAAGAAAATGGATGCATGGTTTTCAAAATAAAAGTGTAAGTTTTTATATAAACCAGAAAGTAGAATCTTGGTCTCATTTAAGCAAAGAGCCCTCTTCCACATTTGCTGTGTCCCTAACTTCTGGTAAACAGCACATACGACTGACAGCCCATTTACTAAATATGTGACTTCTGAAGGCAATTGGCTTTACTGGATGAGAGCAAAGGGGGCTGAATGCAAATGCACATTTCACAATCAAGATTTTCTTCCCAAAAACAGAAATACTAAAAAGTATGAAACATTTACTTTCTACACCAAAATTAGGCACCACATTTTGCTGATTTTTCACATAAAGATGCTTGTTTCCTTCATGATTATTGTCAGTAAAGATAACTACCACAAAAAAAATATATATATGCTGACATTTGTTGCTGTAACACAACAAAATGAGAAAGTGCAAAGGGTTATAAAGACCTTTGCAATGCCTCACAGATATCTCATGATGGCATTCAATGATTTGAGACTGCAGGTCTTTATAGAGGGCACATGTAGCAGAAGATGTTCTTTTAAACCAGTTCAAAACATGGCTGCTGTTTCGGCATAGCTCCAAGTGTTGACTGAGAAACAACAATGGTAAACAGAGCCTACTGAAAGAGTGGAGTTGATGGCAGATGGCTTGACAGTGTAATCCTTCTCCACAGCAGCCAGTGTTGATGCGGATCGACTCAAGGCCTCAACATATGCGATCACTTCCACTGAGGTAAGTTCACCAGACGTCCTGTTGGCAATTTCTCTCAGCAGGCTTTGTGGCTCCGTGAGGTTGCTCATCTAAAGTGGGAGAGAGGTACTTTTTGACGTCTGAATGCTGTTAAACTTTCAATGACTTTTTAAAGAGACTTCAAATCTTTCCAGTATGTTGAAACTTGCGGATAGCTGGGTAATATATACACAAATTTCTGCCGAAGACTTCTTCGTGAATATCTTTTAATGATGTTGCACTGGTGGGCAAAGAGTGATTTGAATTAAAATAATTTTTGTTTATTTTTCTTATCAAGTAAATAGTTTGGTTGGAAAAAGGAGCAGCTTATTTTTGCATTATTTGTGATGAATTTGTATACAACACATTGATTTAAAATATATGAATTAATACGTATAAAACAAACATACACAGGTATCTATAATTAACATATTTGCTGATTCAAATATAGATTGTATAAATTACATTACTCATACATACTAAAGTTATTGATCACATAGCCAGTAATCATGCAGTATGTTTTCTCCATATAGACATCTAGTACAGCTAAATGTGGGAATATAATTACATTAATTTTTAAAACCAACTTTCAATTTAAATTGTCAATTTCCCATATATTAACCCTGTTTCTTGCAAAACGGTTAATTTGTTCTTTTTACTTTACTTGCAGTGAGCCACAATTCAACTGAAGCTGTCTTTGGAATGTGATTTAATGTTTTCAAATGGATGCAGTGTTACTTCTCATGCACAACCAAGGGTTCAAAGCTGCAGGTAGGAATCACAGATCATTTTTACATCACAGAGTCTGATGATGTACATGGCTGTACATAATGTGGCTCTAACTCAGGGGTCTCAAACTCCAGTCCTCGAGGGCCGCAGTCCTGCAGTTTTTAGATGTGCCACAGGTACAAAACACTGCAATGAAATGGATTAATTACCTCCACCTTGTGTAGACCAGTTCTCCAGAACCTTAATTATTCTATTCAGGTGTGGTGCAGCAGAGGCACATCTAAAGGTTGCAGGACTGCGGCCCTCGAGGCCTGGAGTTTGAGACCCCTGCTCTAACTTGTTCTGCCTTGTGCTACTCTTCACTCTCTCCAACAGGGGGCAGCTTTATCATGTCTAGTTTTACTGTCCTTCAACTGAGGGATACTTACATTTTCGAGTGTTTTGTTAACAGCCTGTGTCATGCATCCAAAATTGTCATGGCAATCTTTTTCAGGATGTTCTGAAAAACAACAATTTCACTTATGAAAAAATAAGGTTTTAGAGAGCAACGTTCTTTGGTTTGCTCTCATAAAACCTGAAATTTTTGTAATTCGTCAATATGTTAAACAGAAAATCCTCAAAGAAAGTTAAAATTGTGTTGAAGAAACTAAAAAATAGGATGAAAGAAAATTCATATCAAAGGACTGCTGCTACGTGTTTTTGTGTGGGTTCTTGAATTCTCATACCGACCTTTACATCTTGCACCTTTTTCTGGATGAAAGTGTTTATCGCCTGAAGTTGAGATGTAATCACGGTTACAGGAGCAATAGAAAGATCCATTTGTGTTATGGCATCGTGAGTTTGGGCCACAGACCAGTTTTGACTCACATTCATCAACATCTAAATGATGCAAATAAGACAGAGAGTTTTATTAATAAAAGCAACCCCAACATAGAATAAAACTTGCTTCCACATCATTTATTTTACATTATTTATGTCAGTGACCGATAAACCTTGAAGCAGTAAGCTCTTGTAAGCAATTTTCGCAGCTAGATATTCAGAACTCGTCTGTTGCATGTTTCCCTGACATCCGGTTGGATTTCTGCAGGAGATGTTCAATCTGCAGCTTAACAATAAAGGTGCTGATTTTTTCCTGGTGCAAAATAAACAAAACATCTCAGATGGTTTCTCGGGGCAGCAGATGGGAAAGAAGTAGCAAGAGGCTGAAGAGGGAAAAAAAAAATCTCCTCCAACATATTTATCTTCCTCTCTCCAGTGAGAAAGAAAACAGTTCACACATTCATGCAGACCTCACGTCCTCGCAGCTGTGAGGTAACTGATTTAAAACACATTCATGTTGGGAACTTGTACTGGGGTCCTCCGAGAGTACGGTTTAGTGTAAGCTACAGATCCTTGTGTAAGATTTTCCTTTCTTTTTTTTTTTTTTTTTTTTACACATTTACAAACCTCCCCTGAGATTACCTGTGCATCCAGTGCCATCATTGGGCTGGAACTGGACGTCTCCAGTCGATTTGTATCCATCGACACATGTACAGTAGTAGCTACCCTCTGTGTTTGTGCACTGGGCCCTGTCCCCGCAGATGTTAGTCACATTCTGACATTCATTGTCATCTGAGGTGAGAAGACAGGGTAGACAAATATAAACTTAGAATAATTTACAATTACACAACAAATTTGTAGGAGGGATTGCAGTGAAATATTTTGGTATTTTATACAAAGCAGTTTGAAACTGTTTAAGTTCCAAGTGCTTTTTTTTCTCTTTTATACATTTTTTTCACATCATAATCTCTCATTTTCAAGTATTGCATTGCATTTTTACAGCACATATTAGCACAAAGAGGTTCACAATTTTGAAATGAAAAACAGTATAGGGTTTTCAAAACTATTTTATGAAAATTAAAATCTAAAACAAGTAAACAGCACCGCTTTATTCTGTCACCCATTAATAATTATGCTATTTCTACAATCACATAATTACAATAATGTGCTTTTAGAAGTCACCTAATTAATAGAGTTCATTTTGGTGTGATTTTATCCCATATGAACTATTGGAAAGCAGGAGAGAACTATCACTCAGGTGGAATGATCTGTTATTAAGACAGCTATTAGCCCAAATCTCCATGGAAGAGTGGGAAGAAGAAAGTTACTGTCGAAAAAATCTTGAAGATACTTGATTTCAATTTTGCCGGAGTGAAAGAAGGTGTTTTAGTCAAGTGAGATTGAAAGGAAACTTTCTCTTTCCCACACATTTTACTTTATATGACAGAAAACCGGCACAACACATCATCTTTAACACAGCATCCCCTCTGTTAAACATGGTGGTTGTAGCTCAGCATGTGGGAATACTTGAAACTGTTGAAACTGTACAGAATTCATTGGAGAATGAAAAAAGCTAAATACCGGGCAATCTAAGAAATAAAATCTATAAGAGGCAGCAAGAATGATGCAGCAGGACAATGACGCTAAAAATAATCCGAGCTGCAGTGTAATGGGCAAAATCTTCAGTCAAGCTGAAAGCGACACATTCTAAAAAGATCAAGAGTGGGAGGCAGCTTGACAAATTATTTACTCGGGATGGTTGAACACAATCCTTCTCAGATTTGTAAAACAAAAAGAAAATCAAATATCAGTAATAAACTGCTTTATTTCCCCCTGGACGTGTCAGCATCTGTACATGTGACATCTCCGCTAAGTTTTTCTCAGCTTCATATTGTAACCAGTAATAATATGGCCAATATGCAGCCTTATCGCACTTGTCTTTTTCCTCATTAAAAAGCAGTTTGTTTTGACATAGAATTTGCATTTTACTCTGCTGAGATATCCAAATCTTGGTTCTGCCTCTTCCACAGTAAATTAATATCTTACTGACTGTTGAGGTTTAATGCAACATGACCAGCCTATTTTAGTGTGCCTGCTTTTTGACAACAAAAAAGGGATGGTAATCATTAGCAACTGACAAAAAGCAGCTCATGTTGAGATTACTGTTTGAGTCCAAAAATAGCACCATAAATTGCAACAAGCAAAGAATTGTCCAACACTAGTATTTAGCCTTTTAAAAAAATTGAACCTCCAATCAGTGCTACTTTGAAATTAAGTTTGGGCTGGCAGCAATATTTACAATTTTTATATGTGGAATATTATGATTTATTTAATTCCAGTTTACTCAAATGACTTCCAAGCATTTGTATTTCTGTTCAGGTATAAAAAGCAGCAGATGGGCAGCTTGCTGTGGATGTGGTGGCTGTTCACTCATTAGAGAAAATGCTGTTTCAGCCTTATTTTCAAACACATCATCCTTGTTGCGCTCCACAGTTTATTGTAAAATGACCTACAGGGACTTTGGCTTTGCCCGAATGTGATGAACACTCTGCTCTTCCACTTTCCTGTACCTTTTGCACAAAACATATCCGGTAAAGGAAATCCTCTATGGAGGAGGTGACCAATACAAAGATGTCACATGTTTTTTGACTCCCCCAGATGTGATCACTCCGATGTGACCCGTGTTCATATTCCTTCAACTTTTTAACATTTAGTCAGGATATGAACCTGAATCTTCAATGTATTGGAATGTTGTGCTGTAGATTGTGATAGAATGATGCATAATTATGGAATTTAAGGAAAGGGATATGTGGTTTTCAAAGAAATTGGCAAATAAAAATCTGACAAGTTTTCTTTTCATAAAATATGAAAACCATTTCCTTCCACTGTGCACCATACTTTATTTGAGTCTATCACATAAAATTAATTTTCAATACATCCTGTTAATTTTTCATAAATTCCTCTATCATTTGGAAAACTAAGATAAAGCACTGGCAGCTTTATCTTAGTTTTATAATTTTTTTTCCCAGAGGAAATATAAAACGTGAATTGCCTGGTTGGTAAAGAATTCAGACACCCATCTCTCAAAATACAGTAGGTACACTGTGCTTGTGCTTTTGGTTTGGTCAGGAAATGAGGCGGAAAAAGCTCCAGCAATTACAAACAGCTCAGAAACATAACAGGAAGAACAATGTCAACCAAAAGGCAGAGCCAGCAATAAATATTTTACCAATAAAGCTGCTTCATGGAGATTATGTCTCTCCTAACTGTGCCCAGTCTCTCAAACCTTAAATATGGCATCAAAAATACATTATAATAGAATGTAAAATATTCTGAAGGCTTGCTATACTACATTTATATTATATACATATTCTAATTATAATTATAATTACCAACTTAATAGAAGGAAAATATATGGAGTTTTAACAACCTTTTTTCCATATTGTCTGACAATTAATTAAAATTACTTTTTTTTTTTTTTTGTATTTGCTAAATACTAGAATATTAATTGGGATTGTTTTACAGATCATGTTTATCACTTTCCACAATATCAGTTTACACACAATGGGTTTTCAATAGCTTTAGATGACTTAATGATGATTATTATATCATTTCGTCTTTAAGCTCATGTTGGGTTATTTTATAATGTTTAATTTAAATAGAAACACCCTTGTAAAGCACATCTCAAACACACTGCTTCTTGGTGTGACACCAACACAACTTTTGCCAATAAATCAAACAAGAGAATTCTGGACCAGGATAATCTTGGTTCATCTTTGATTACAATTTACATTGATCCTAAAACAACAGTAAAAGACCTTGGGAATATTTTTGGCAGAACCTGACAGGAAACTGTCATTGGCTAAAATGAAACAAACCCCACACAGACATGCGCTAAAAGGGCGCTTAGTGAAGAAGAAGAAATTATTACTGCAAAACCAGAATAACAAGTCAAATGACAATTTGTAAATACACTCAGGGTCAGATCATACTGAAATGTAAGTGTTCACCATGTTAATTATTGTCACATTTAGAGGGAAATTAGGGAACGTGCAAATATGAGAACATCATTCTAAAACACAGCATTGTGTGGCCACATGGACTTCAAATGGAAATAACATGTAGAAAGCAAAATTGTGATCATTTTTAAACCTCATTTCACCACACACACACAAACCCAACACACCACACACATACATTTGCATGTGCATGCACACAAACCCGCTTGCACTATTCTCTTTACATCACTAGGAAACGAGAAAGCAGGTGTTCATACAATTTTTGACGGGAACCTTTTCTGTTCCCGTGGATAAACTTCACCCACACTGAGTGACACTCAGCAGAAGTGGAGGAAAACATCAATTCTTTCTGCATGACTCATTTATCTTGATTTTAATTAGCGTGTCAATTTGACCCAGAACAGTATATGTGTCTCAAGTTCAATTATAAAGATCACTCATTGAAAAAAAAAATAAAATAAAGTGTAATATAAAACATTTACCAAATATCAGTTTTAAGGAAATTATTGATTTTTTTTTCATTGGACATAAAAAATGAAAATACAACTTTTTATATCCAAATGAGTAAATGAGAAGGTTGTCGTCATTGATCCTTAATTTCTGAGAAATAAATAAACATCATTGTCAATAAACATTAAAGCCCCTCAAATAAATGGGTGAATGTGTGTGACTGTGTTCACCTTTGCAAGTTGTTATTCCATCTCCTGTATATCCATAGTTACATAAGCAGACATTGCTTGATCCATTCTGAGGCTTACATGTCGCTTTTGAGTGACAAGATTCACAAATGCCAGAGAGGCTTCCAGTGTCCATTAGACTCCAGAGCCATGCTGTGAAGAGAAATGGATAAAAGACTATTAACAAGTTAAGCTCACAAGACCCCTTATCCTTTAGTAATAAAGGATGATGGTTTTTATCTAAATATGTTTATCTCCAGAGTAACAGAAAATAATTTCTAGTGTCTTTTGTGTGGCGTAGATTGTCAGTTTACATGGAAACATAAAAATTTATCATAAATTTGAAAGAAAAATGCTAAACGTTATTGTCTTTAAGGTAAGCTCAAGTACAAGTTACTACTGAAACTACTTATGAGTAACATTACGACTCAGTTGTTGAAGCTTTGTTTTAGATCTATGTTATACTACAAAAGAAGGAAGCTCACTTACCTGCGAAAAGTAGAAGTTTCATTGGTGACTTGAGCAGAGACTCCATACTTGACTTTGGGACTGGATTATTCTTTCAGTCCAGAAGGCAGTGGCCTGCCTGGTGACGTAGACCATTTCCTGGCATCAGTTTTCCTGTTTCCCTAAACCTGGCCCTTCCTGTCCTGATCTTTAATCTGTTTTCAAAAGCAAGCATCCTGACCCCTTCTACCAACCGGTTGACTCCAAAGACTGTTTTATGACTTTATGTTACCCTACAAATAAGCAGAAAACATTCTCCTGTCACTTAATCGCATTTTTGTGGAGTTATTTGCAGCTCGACTTTGCATTGCCATTTTGGTACCTTCCTTCTCATTGTTCTCATTGGAACACATACAGAAGGCTATGTAAACATGGGTCGAAACAACACAGACCGGGTTCACTGAAGGACGACCCCCTCCCTTCCAAAAAAAGACAGTTTACAAATTTACACACGCACACATTCCAGCACTTCCAGAGTGTCTTTCAGTGTTTGTTTCATTGTTTCTTAGACGAAGGATAAGATTTCCTTCAGCTTCTTACTGCTGAAGCAAGCTATAAAAAAAAAAAAAAAAAAAACAGCAACCAAATTTTTAGCTTTTTTTTCAGTTTTATGTTTGTGTTATGCTTATTATTTGGCTGATAAAAAGAAAATAAATTGAAAAGGAGATACTTATTGGGGCAAGTCTGGACTTATCGCTGGTCAAATTCTAATTTATATTCAAAGCCTTTTCTTTGACGGTTTTTCTTTTATAAGGTCTGGCCTTTCAACGCATTTCTCTTTAAAACAGCAATTCATTGAAGAAGCTGTGTTCTATTAATGAAGCCATTTGACGACTATGCAGTGTGCCGCATTCACATTTACAAACACACTGCCTTAAAACATGATTTATTCCTATGACCAAGGCCCAAGTAATTGTGGGATTGTATAAAATGGCAATATAAACAGAATTTTCAGACCCTTTGTGGTGTGGTCACATTCAGAGTGTGTCTTTGAAGATAAGTGATAAAGCACTGCTTTCTATTTTTGGTTCTTTGACATCTGTCATGGACTAATGACTCTTTTCTCTGTCAAGAAAATGAGCAGGGCTCTGTGCTATTTAGTTCTGGTAGACTTCTGACCCATCAAAACAAAGTTTCTTCCTCCACAGTAATGGGTTATTTCTACAGCAAATATTTCCAATTTTGTAATTCTAGTCAGTCCATCAGTACTATAAATTGCTGTTTCAGTGGAGAATCCAACTGGCACAGCAGATACAAAACAGGTAAAAATTAACAAAATGTGAGAAAGTGACAGCCATCAAATAGGAAGAGTAGACATTCAAGTCTAGCTGAGGGTCTTTTCAAAGCCCCTTCTTCTCTTTGGCATACAAACACATTCATTGATGAATAGTTTCACTTCAAAGATAAGTTCTTTACTGACTGTATTGCAATCTCTGGAGGTGGTTTGAATTGCTTAGGCAAGGCGTTCAGTTTATTGCTGAGAAAGGCAGCTGCTTTGAAAGGCACCATTAGAATTGCTCCACATTAGTGTCCTGGGAAAGTGCTGGGTGAAAACCACATTTGAATGTCTCGCTCTGACACACTCCTGGCGGTAAGGAAGGAAGTGATGCTGCCTAGAACAAACCTGGACTGATTGCACCCTTCCTCCTCCGCTTTCTTTTGTCTCAGAAAATCTCTCATTTAGTGAGGAATCCGTGAAGCCTACAGGAGCATGCTCATTCCACAATAACATTGTAAGACATCTAACAGAAAAGATTGCTTCAAAAGTCTGCAGGCAGCCTTGTGTAAATGTTTCCTCTTTTCCTTTCCTCTCTCATGGATATGGAAATTTTGGATCCTACAGGTGCAAGCCTTCCTGCGTTTGCGAGTGTTTTAGCAAAGGAGAAGAGTTGTTTATGCTATTCAGGCAATATTGAGATTTGCCATACAGAGTAGAGCGGAGTATCTATTTTGACACTTTTCTCACAGATTTGTTCTAATGTTGGCCTTATGCACTGCCATGATCAGAGGACTGAACTCGGGGGCACAGATGGCATCAACTGTCTCATAAACAACCAAATCTTGAATATTTCAATACACAAGCTTGGAGAAACAAACTATCCTTCCTGCTCGGGTTCACAAACATGCCATTTGCTGTGCAGGCGTGTTCGGAAGAGGGGAATCTAGTAACATAGTCACTTCAAGTAAAGAGCCTGCACCTTTTTAAATAGGGAACACCCATTTTAAACCTAAGGCAACCTCTGCCATGGATTACTAAAAGAGGGTGACTGTGAGTTGAATAAATACCTGGATTCATACATTTTTCTTCCTCTGTGTTTTTGTTCATTGAAAGACAGGAGAATAAAAAATATTTTCTCATAGACATCCACATTTACTTTGGCTTTTAATGGCCATGTGGTTGACTTTGTGTAAGTAAAGTGATTTTTTTTTGGTCAATTTAGATGCTCACAAGACTGTACTTTTGGGCACCAAATGCTCATGAAATATATCAATGCAGCAGGATATATTCTTTTTGTTTCAAAACAGTGGGTGTACAGAAACATCACAAAAAGAATTAAAAGCAAGCACAGTAGAAACTCCAGATTATGAGCACTCTTAACTGTATAAACATCAAAGGTTTCTACATATATAAATAAATGTAATTTTTTTTTACTTTGCTAATAAGTTAACATTCTCACATGATTTAGAGCTCAAAAAGTCAGTATTACAAATGATTGTCCCTTTAACTGTACTCAGTTTTTTTTATGTATTTAATATTAAGACTTCAGAATTTTTAGCCGGAATCATTTGTGTTCTACAGGTGACTCAAAATGTAGAGTTAGAATAAAACTTAGAATTTTTTCTTCTGTACCAAACTACCCTGTGTTTTGCACAGAGGATAGTGACATCAGGATTTGAGATTTTAAAGTAACTTGAGTTTACAGAGACATACACATGAAGCTGACAGATTCATCAAATCATAAATAACTTAGGCACATTTGGGTTTGAACGCCAAAAAAAAAAAAAAAAGGGCAAGAATGACCTGGGAATCCAGACAGCACACACATTCACACTGAGATAAGTGAGAAGCAAAACAAGCATCAAAAATGCACCATGAAAATTACTGTTAGCATTAAAAAATAAAACAGCAAATATTTATAGAGAAATTGAGAACTGGCAATAGTTTAAAAAATAATTGCAGTTAAAAATGATAAGATGCAGTTTTTGATAAACTAGAACATTCCACATTAAGAACATGGCATTTGGATGAGTGGAAGGTAACCTCATGAGAAAGTCAAAGTGTTTGTCAGACGAATGCCAAACACTTTATCTGTGCTACTTTTACATGAAGCAGTGATGTGCTCCACATCTGAACAAAATATTAGAGTAACAGGCAGTTATTTCATGCTGTTTTTCGTTTTCCTCATAGCCTTTTTAATTGCATGGAGCTATAATTTTTTGCAAAAATTGTAAAAGAAAAAAAATACTAATGTCGATTAAAAAAGGATAAATAATGTCAGAAGAGAAGAAATTTGACTTTACATTTATTTCCACAAATGTCTGTAGAGGTTTAATATCTAAAATAAATTCACAATGATGTGGGAAAAACTGGAAGCTTAACTTTTATTGCTCTTTAAATTTTGCAATCTCAATAGCTGGACTAAAATGCATTTTAAGGTTTTTCTTACAAGTATGGCTAGAAGAATATTTTAAAGTTAAAGGTGGTGTTTATTCCTGCACTATTTCTAAAATCACATCCTGAGAATGGGTCACACATTTCATTGTTATGGCTTTTGCAATTAGCTGTTATCAGTTTTAAAACACAAACACAGCGTCAAAGGGGCACTTTTGAGTTTAAGCAACAAAGTAAAGGCTGCAGATTGCCTTTTGCATTTGCTACTCTGTTTCATCAGGGCATTTCAAACGGTGTAATTTTAAGCTCTTGCAAAAAAAAAAAAAAAAAAAAAAAAAAATCCTATTTTCATTGTTAAACTATTCTTTCCGTGGGATAAGAACTGTGGCCAATGGGAATGTTGAAATAAAGATTTGTGATTTTAGATGCAATTCTGCTGGGCTCGAAATAAATGGAGCAAATATTCCTTGTGTTACTTGTGGGAAAGGAATCAGTGCTTTACAACTTTCTTCCTATGGGTCACCATCAATATGTAAAACTACTTAATAGGAAATGATTTAAGCTCAAAGTCTAGCTATTCTCACCTGAGATGAGCAATTTTGGATAGAGGGCCACTTTGAATCTGGAGGAGAAAAAAACATAGGTGATGAAATATTGCTTACCAGGAAGAAGGTCCTTTAGATTACCTATAGCCAGTAATGTCTTTAAAAGGAATATCAAGACCACTTTTATTAATTTTTCCTGCTTTGTTGGCCATTTGTTTTCTAATTAAATATTAATAAAGCTAATCAAGAGCTGTACCCTTGGGTGTTATAAACTCATCACAATTAGTCGCACAACTCCATTTGCTGCTGGGGATTGGGATAATTTTGCATATCTGTTGTCAGTTGTTGCCTTACTACATCCATGATCATGTCAACTTAATTTAAAAAAGCCCCTGTGTGCAAAAGGAAAAAAATAAGGATGGAAGGCCCTAGAACTTTTTCTTCACCTCTCAAGTTAAAGTGGATGCTCAGCAATGATCAAGTAAAAGCAGAGAGTAATATTTAATGCTCTGGAAATATTAAAAGCTTATAGCTCTAGAAGCAATTGAATAACAATTATCTGACCTACAAAACTAAAACAGTGGGAAAACCGCCAAAGGTTTTTCCTTTAAATGTATGACTTTCACCTTGATAAGACTCATTTGGCAAAAAAAAGTTTTGATATTTCATTTATTGCAAAAATGACAAATACCAAAAATACACTCCACTCCAATGACATGAGTGAAACAGGCTTTGTTTTGTGTCAATTCTGTGTCAAGACTTGACTTTGAAAAAAAAGAGCAATTCCTCCAAAGATGGGGTGCAATTTACAAATGAATTTCCTTCATGCTTGACTGCTTCATAAAAGCATTTGTCCTGACTCAGATTGAACACACTTGAGTGATCCTATCCATATTCCCGACTTCTTTACCAGACAATGTTTTCCATTTTCAGAGAGAAAGAAGTAGGAAATTTCCATGTTCTCAGGTGCAACAAGTGTTACTGATTGGAGCTTTTTTTTCTGCCACCAACCTCTTGTTAGGTTACCAACTGGAACAAAGTGACACTGGAAAGAGCTTGTGCTCTTTCAAGGATAAAGGGGATCCTACAGAGGTGACAAAGCTTTGGACTACCATTTTCTCAGCATTGCACAAAAATACAATTAGGAATATTGCTATTACATGAAGCATTCATTCTGAATTCAACTCAAATTATTGCCAAACATAAACCTGCTTGAAGGAAGTATTAATGTACTTTTTTAAATCAAAAGAAGTAGCTTGATTAAGTTTCCAAAAATATTTTAGTGTTATTGAATCCACCAGTGTTATAAACTCAAAACAATTTTCTATGATTAATGCTTGTCATGGAGTAAACTCTTAAAAACAAAAACAAAATAAAGTCTTGCAATAACAAGACAAGGACACAAAACACATTTGACCTGATTAAAGCTTGAAATTATTTTATTACTTTAAGTGAAATTTAAAATCTTTAAAATTTGAATACATATAGAAAATACTCATATTTACAGCATTCAGAGAAACTTTTTTTCAGACAATGGGTTTTGTAAAGATTATTTTGACTAAACCTATGGTCAAGCAAGAACATTTTGAAGTAATATGAAGACTTGTCATAGTTGAAAGGGTAATTCTGTGTTATTTGGGTGCCTGAAGTAAGGAGCCATGATATATATTATTTGCTACATTTGGAAGTGGAAATATAAAGAGAATGATTTTGATTTGTTCAATCTTTCATCCAAGTGTTTCTGTCGATTTGGTTTTTCTTGTATCTGTATTTTTACTTAGCCTAGTTCTCATTAATTCACTTTTGTTTTCTAATTAATTAAGTCTTATTAATTAATTTCTTATACATAGCTTAGTTCTTGTTGCTCACATTATTAGGTCAGTATTTTTTCCTTGGTTATTTCTTATTTTCCTGGTAAGTTTTTACTTCTTCTCTGCTCCTCCCATGCCATTACTCTCTCTCCCTCAGTCTCGCTGCCTGTTCCACACTTTCAGCTGCACCTTGTTCCCAATCGGCCACCTGTTTCTCATCCTGTGATATAAGCTCATCACTTTCATTCACTTCCTGCTGGATTCTGCTGTTTTGTTCCCATTGTGCCCTTCTTGTAACTCTCTGTTTCCCTCCTCACTTGTTTTTGAGTTTGTATCGATTTTCTCTAAAACTTTGCCTCAAACTGCCTCTGCTTTCAGGTCCAACTGCAACCATCATTAACCTTTCCATAACTTATATGAAATCTTTACTTTCTTATAAATTCATGCTATAACCATACAAACATGAGAGTTAAATGCCTCATTTACAGACATAGCTGTCTGAAGTCAATTCATCTTAACCAAATGACATTGACAATGACATGTTATGCTGATGTAATAGATTATTGGAATTAGCTTTGCACAGGGTTGTACATTGCTGACCATGAAAAGGCTATAAAACTTATCAAATTGCAAATAAAATAAGTGAGAATGTTAAAAATGTATAGTTATTGCAGTATGTTTTGCATCATGAATATAGCCTGAAACAGATGCAGCTACACAAAGATATATTTTCTCACAGATGATCTCATACATCTGCCATTCACACTCCCAAAATTACTATGTGTTATGATGTTAAAAATGGCATTGATAGGCCCTGGCATGATGTTATGATCTAACCTTTGGTGCAATTGATTTATTCAGAGCTAAAGGTGAAGCCATTAGTTTCTGCTTCGAGACCCCTCTGTGAGACCGGTTCTGAATTTATAAAATTTCAAGGAGCTCTGATAATTTAATTTGGAGTGCCCTTTTATAGGTTAGGTCACCTGCAGCGAGCCCTGCAAATTGAATAAAGAAGAGTAATAGAAAATAGCATGTCAGGTGGGCTCCCTGCTTATAAAATCATTAACAACAGTGTGTCTTTTCTCATAAAGGAACCCATTTATTTTGAGGGGGAAATATTATGAAAGTGTAGGGAGCAACTCAATTTATTTTTCATTAGGAATTAACTCTGGAGAATCACTGAGAGGGTTAATAGCTGCTGGTGTACATCAGCAGTGTGAACTAATAGGTTTTCAAAAAGGCTGTTCTGAGGACTGTTGTGCGTTTTTGAAATATTGCTTGCTTTTAAATTAACGTACCTTTCCACTAAGTTTGTGTCAGCACATGTAGTATCAGGGAAGTTGTGCTGAGAGCAAATAAATACCTTATATGACAAGCATTTATCTGTTTTATAATGCAATTTTACTTTCACAGTGAGGAAGAATGTGTGGAATGTGGTTTTGTCACATGTTTGATATAGATTAAATCCCTTTAAAAAATGTTTTATCAAGTTGCTCAAACATGGTGTAAATGCAGTGCTTCAAAAAAGTAATCCCCCCTTCACTTACATATTTATTTTGTTTTCACCGTATTCCCCACACTTCTCACTTCCATGTTTTAGCTACTGAAATATATAAACACAAACAAATAATCAGTAAAAAAAAAAAAAAAAAATTAAAAAATAGATATCCTCTGCCCTCTCCTCATGGACAAAAAAATCAGAGCCAGGAGGGTCTTAGCGCTGTCAATAATTTTTCTGTCCATGCTGCTCACAACCTCCACATTGCTCTCTGCTATGCTACTGGTGGTTCACAACGACAGAACCTGAATGTCAGTCCAGTTAGCATGGCCACCGATCATAGCGGTTTTCCTTAATTAGTAAGTTGTTTCCCTGACATTAGCACTTTTAACAATGTATGCATGAAGCTGATAGACAGCACTAAGACACTCCTCCTGCCTCTGATTGGTTGACCAGGAGTGGTGAAATTCTTCAGATGGCAATATTTCTTAAAAGCTGCCAGTTTAAAAATAATGTCAGATGAGTCTAAATGTAAAGAACTTTTCATGTTATTTTCGGAAGCAAAATTTTTGACTTTCATTAACTGTAAGTTATAATCATGGCAATTAGAAAAAACGAAAACTTAATTAATAATTCACTTTGTGTAAAACTGTTGATAATGAGAGTTACACTTTCTGAAATGACTGGCAGAAACCTCAAACCTCTTTAATGTCTTAAAAGAATGCACACATATGGGTTAGACATGATTAAAAGCCCAGGGTGCACAGGGATCTGTTTGACTGACGTGGTATTGTAAAAAAAAAAAAAAAAAAAAAAAATTAAATAAAGTAGCACAAAATATGAAAGGAGGCTCACTGGAAAGAATATCAATGTATGGTCACCATATCTTGCTCAGTGGAAACAATTCCTTGAGTCAGGAACCAAAGCATTGATCATTCTGACAGATGCTGTGCTTCTGGAGGACAAGATGGAGATATACGTCGGAAAGGATGAGACAAAGTCATGATCCAACAGAGCTGGTCTCCTGTGATGGAGACGAACAAAAAGAGAGGCCCTCTCAGAAATCAAATGCAAACATATCAAAGCATAAGCATGCAGAGGATTTGATGGTAATTCTCAAAGGCAAAGTAACAGAAGAGACAGTAAATAGATAATTGATTATGAAAAGTCTCTTTAACATAAGATAGTTCAAAATGTTAGTTAAAGTATATCTATCATTCTCCCAGCCAAAACTCCCACTTTAAATCAAGAAAAAAAATATTTAAAATTATTTTATGAGAAAACTAACACTTGGAGAGAATCAGAAACTAACTGAGTGATTTTTTAAATAGTGTGAGACATCTACATCCATGATCTATTTTTCCATCTTAAGATATCTGTGACATAACATTTTCTTAAAAAGATTAACATGAGTTTATAAATTATAATAATATTGCTTGATTTATAACTGCATATTATTGCCAGCAGTAGAATATGTATAGGAAGGGATCCTATTGCTAGAATATTATGCTACTTACTCAAGACAATAGTCATTGAAAACATTTTACATTGTCATTTAAAATACTATGGTAAAAATATTACTTTTATGCTAAATTATAGCAAAGTCATATTTTGTGTGATAAATTCGGACTAGTAAAATTATTGAAACAATTTTACTTTACAATGTGTTAGGAAGACCACACATGTGACAATAAATGTAAATATCGAAGTACACATATCTGGCTCAGTGAATAGATTATTGGGATCTGCTATCAGAAATGAAAATGTAATCAAATTCTCATTTTTATGAAACCTTAAATGTTGTTGCCTAGATACCCTCAATATGTCAGATAGAGACATGCTCTAAGCTTTTGCCACCACACACTGGACTTCTAAGGGCATTACAAACAAACGATGAACTAAAGGACACATTTGTTACTGGCAAGAAAACAACTCCCCCCTCATCATCTTGTAGAATTCAGGAAATGGGTTTGTCACGTTTTCAAATCACCTTTTTTTGTTTTGTATTTAAGCAGCAACATCTTTTGATAAGAAACACTGATGGGAGCAAAACAATACATTTGCCACATGATGAACAAACTTCTGTCATTTACACCTATTTTCCTTTTCATTTATTTAAAAGTAAAATTAAAGTGTTGCATTAAAAAAATATATATACACACTTTATATACATACACAAAAGAACTGAGCTAATGCTTTGCAGGTTATAGCAGTATTGGTAAAACAAATGGGCAAGGTGTATATAAATTATAAGCTAAAGGGTGAGTGTTTAGTACAAAAATTATTTCCTTTTAGCAAATTATCTTGATAAATGTATAAAAACATTTAATTAAAATATATAAAATATATAATTATATAATATATAATTTTGGAAATGTTTGTAAAATAATTTTTTTTAACATTCTTTCTTAACCAGCTTAAGTGCCTGACCAAAATATAATTGTATCACCTGTATTTTAAGTATAATTGCTGTCATTAATGTTTTTTTTTCAAAACATACAAAAAGTAACAAAATATTTTACATTTTGTACTTTTAGTAGAATGTTAATAAAAAAAAATAAAAATTACATTTCCTAGCTGTCTTTTGCCACTCTTTTTATTCATAGCAGAAACCATTTGAATCAAACTGCTGCTAAATTGTCATGATTAAAACCAAATGAGTAATATTAGGGAGAGGTCACAAGTGGATGGACTGTACCCCTTGGACGGGCCTCATGCCGGTGGCTTTGTTTGGATCCTGTCAGAACAATGCAACAAGTAAAGCCAAATCCTCTCCATCCTTAACAGACTTCCAGAGCATTGCTGGAGCTCTCAGCATGACTCAGGCCAAGTACCCACAGGAGGTAGATAACCCTGCCTAATCCATTCAGCGCTCTCGCATATATATCTATATATCTCCTTTTGGAGGATCTGAAGATTAGTGTCACAGCTCATGTATATGTGTACAATCAACAATTATTGCAACCCTATCACATCTTCTTTAGTAGCCCTGATGTATTTTTTTTTTTCTGAGCAGAATTTATCATTTTGAGTAAATATAAGTTAACTAAACAGTTTATAATAATAATGAAACTTTAGTTTAGCCAGGAAGCTGTCTTTGCAAAAAAAAAAAAAAAAAAAAAAAGAATCTTTTCTGGACAAGATGGTAGCATAAACATCCTGTGAAATCGTTTCAAGTGAAAACATCCACGAAAGTAAAACAATTCCAGAAATTTATTTAAAATTAAATATAAGGATTAAATAATTAATTTCATGCCAACTAAAATTCAACTTGAAAAATAGGCCACATAAAACCATTAGCATAACATGACAAAATGTTTAAAATGTAAGTAGGTGAATTACACAACAAAAGAATAATACAATTAAATTACATCACAATTAAGCAAATCTTAACAAGAACATCCAAGTATAACTTACCTGACCAGATTCCTAAGTATTTGGACAATACTTAATGTTATTCTTATACCGTCTAGTGTCGCATAAGCATAAGTGGGAGTCAGGAAAATAATCTTCATCAAAATGAAAATCAATTTCAGTTTCAGGAGAGACTGCTGCAAGGTTTGAAAAGTTGCCACATAAATGGCTACACCACCATCATAAGTGCATGTTTTGGCTGTAGAACGAGTTATAATATGTGATATCGGTTTGTACCAAAGTATTTCTGTAAATAAATTGTTTAGTCTTGATGGAATGATGGTTGTTTGTGATTAATTAGCTAATGTTAAATTTCTATACTGATATTTATTTATTACTTCACATTTTGCATTTTTAACACACCGTGACGAGGTGAGTTTTGCTGCAGGAGTGTTTATTTGCATGAGTTTTTGAGGGTTGAGCTGAACCTCTTTAAAAGTATCATTCATCAGGCCACTTTCTACATGCTGCTTGTGCAGCCACGAGGCACCTGGATTAAGCATTTTTAGCCAAAATAGTACAATTTTGTAAGATATCTGTTTTGGTGGCTTCAATAACTTACTCAATGACTCCATTGATTACAAGTGGACATTGCCCAACCACAGGTCTCCCCTGATAGAAGCTCAAGAACCCTATCTTCTGGATAGACATGATTTCCAACATCTTGGCTGCTGTTTCAGCTCCTGGTCAGTTGTTTGACTGACCATTTCAGTTTTTGGCTGTGTTGCTCATTTGCTTGCTACCCCAAGGGATTGTGGGTAGAATTTACTCTGGGAAATGTCTGCTCCCCATAGTTGCAGATATGTGGATGTGTCAGCATGTGTTAGTGGACATGATCATAAAAATGTGTATTATGTTGGTTTAACTATTTTAATTTGTAAAACTTCAAGGGTTGTTTATTACCATAACAGTTTTTTGTGAGCAGGTGCAGTTCTCACCAGTAGATGGTGGTGGATTTCTTTCAACCCATTTAGCCCGCCGGGTGACTATATAATGCTGCTGAGAGGTTTTTATTTGGCCACTAATACTGAATTTCTGTCCTGCATTTTTTTTTAACCCCTTAACTGGCGGTATCCTATCCATGAGATAAATCTAGTTTGTCTGAATAGTCTACCTTTTTCGCCGACAGCTAAGGGGTTAAAAATAAATAAAACAGAAAATGTATTTTAATAAATAAGTTTAAATAAACTCAGATTGTAATGGCTCACTCTTGCTATGTTATCTTGAATTTGAGGAGATTTTGTGGTTGCCTTTGGTGTTGGAAGGGCACCACTGGTTATAACTTGTCTTGGTGAACAATATTTTAAAGCACACAACAGAATTAACTAATTAACTAACTTACAATTCAAAGTAAAACACTAGATCAAAACTCGCTTGTTCCAATACTCTTTTGCAAGTTTCTTGCATGTCAAAAGCAATTAAGTTTAAAGAAGTGGTACTGAAAAACGGTGATGAACTGGTGCCATTTTAAAGGGTTAGGTCACCTCTTAACCAACGAGTGATTCACATAGGCAATAAATACTACCCATAGTGATAAGCATTTTTTTTTAAAGGAATTTATTGATGGATGGTACTAAATTCTTTAGAAACAAAATTGTAAAGTGAAAAATATGCTTTGCAAATGTTTCTTTTTATGTTTCTTCTGCTGTGTCTAAATAATTTTAAAAAATTATTTAGTAATTTTACACCTAGGATCAGTCTGTCTTTCTTTCTAAAAAAAATTAAAAATGCACTAAAGCTTTCTGTTAGTTCCAAGGGGAACAATCTCTTTCAGTCTTTTCCCTCTGTTATAGACACATGTCCTTCTGGATACACTCCTGAGTCATGGGGTTACTTTTTAAATGCATGTCTTCATTAGTGAATTCTGCTATGTAAGATGTGATTATAAAGTGAGACTGAGCACTGGATCCACTCATAGAGGTTATTCATGTTCTATGTGAATCAGTGTAGTGCCTCGTTGGTATGTTTCATTAACAGTTCACGGTTTGAAGTATTTCCACACCAAGACAAGATGCTTGTGGCATTATAGGCAATTCTGAAGAGGAAGAGTCTCTCTTACCTTTTCCTAGGAAGCTCACCCACCAGGGAGGCTCTGCTAATAAGTTCCCATGGCTAACCCAAACCTGCTTTTGGCCTCATTCCTTGTTGGATAAAATGAACTAAGCATGCGTTTGCTTTCCCTAGCAACTTTTAAAAGAAGCATGAATATTCTGTTCTATTTGTGTAATTAAAATTAAACGAATGGATGAAGTGAAAACAGAGTTTAATCATACTTCTCCCAGAGTGTTTGTTCAGGTCCCTCACCACTTCAAATTAATAAGGATTAAATAAATTGCTTCTGTGAGGCCCGGGCCATTTCTGGTTATATTTTCACAGCTTAAATCTGAAATGGAAACGTGAAGCAATTATAACAATGTCTAATATCACCATTATTACACAGAGAGCCTTCATTTCACACAGCTTAGGCACTCTGGTCAAAGCAGGTGTGCTAAAAGTCACATGGGATTTTATTTTTCTTTCTGTCTGAAAGGGGGACTTGTGTTCACTTTGACCTCTCAGAAGAGTGCTTTGTGTGCTCACTTTACCATGTGTTTTTCTTTCTTTTTTTTTCTTTTTTTACTCTCTCTTCCCTCTTCAGCTGTATCAGGGTTTCAGACTGTCCGTGAACAGTCACTCAGTCTGCCACACTGACACACAAGAGAGCTTTTACAGACCTCTGCGATTTCTTGAGGAGCTTGAATCTAAAGAATTTACCATGGGGCCTAAAAATACTGCTGACAGTTGACATAAATGAGATTTTCTTTCTCCTGAGAGAAAAAAATAAATATATTTTGCCATGTTAAAACCACTAACTTAACCACCATTACTAGACTTTTTTTTGTAATAATTTTTGCTTCTTGATATTAAGACTGCATCTGCCTTCTTGTTGCTATTTCAGATTTTGTTATAAAATATCCAATTCATTGCAGATATAAATAAACCGCATGTTTGGTACATGACTTAAACAACTTTAAAAGGCCTGATTTTGTGGAATGTAACTTCTGGTAGAGGTTAGGAGCACTCAATGTGTTATTAGCTGTAGTTAATTATCTTCCTATCTTTATTTCAGGTAAATCTAGGCTATTTCGTTCCAATGGCTGAAGCTAACAGCTAGGCCTGAAGTGGATCCGACCATAGCACAACATAGCATTCTACTGCAACCAAACTACAAGTGATTAATGCTTGCAGATGATAATTGCATGCACCATTCTCTCCTGGTTTGTTTAAATTTGGTAACGTGTGAAAGATAAGTTTAAATGTTATGGCTAAAAGTGTTTTGTTTTGATCTGTTGAAGACTTGTAAGTGCACTATGAAATTAGAAGACTAAATCAACTTTTAAAGCTAAAAGAAACATTATAACAGGAAAGAAATGCCACACAAAAAAGAAAGTCTTTTTTGGTCACTTTTGGTTTTCACAAACCCAGACAATGGAACCAGGGCTGAAACTGTGACATTAAGAAAACAAACAATTTGTTCAAAAACGTTGTGTTGTAGTTCTAAGCATCTTCAGATTTTTTTTTACGTCCCACCCCATTTGTTTCTCTATTTATTTCCTCCTCCACTGGCATCCACTCTCAACACATGCAAATGCATAAATATGCAAATTGTATAATGACCTTTAGGATAGCCAATAGCTACTTTTTCACTTCGGATTTGGCAGCATTGTTGGCTCTTAGCACATGTTTCGCACAGCATTTTGGAAACTGGAGTTACAATTTTGTATTTGCTCCTTTCAGAATGCCCATAGCATTTTGAAATTTAAATATTCTAAATTTATACCAAATGAAGCCAAGAGAGTAGTCTATTGAAGGTAAGATATCAGCGACCTATAATCCTGTGAACCAAAACTCAGCTAAAATATTCTGAACTGTCCCTTTAAGCAATCTGTTCAATTCTCATAGACAAACAACATTTTAGCCTGCAACTTGCTTCCTAGGTTTGCATTATTACTAAGAAAATACTTTTATACTTTTGGCCTTGTAGAAGGTAATATTTGGATTGCACCAATTGTTATTCTTGTCATCAGAGACAGCAATGCATATTCATGATGGGAGTCCAAGACGAGGTGGGAGTAGAATGTAAAGGTGTCGTCCAGAGGCAATATCTTATCTTTTTTTGTGAATCAATAACCATGTTTGTCTCCTGCAGCATTGTATTCTCCACTGGGGGCTTCTCTTTGTTCACTGCCTCCCCTTCAGTAGATTTCTGTGAGCGTGATGCTTGCTGACACATTTTTGGACAAGGCAGGGCCTCTTCTATCAGAGCAACGTGTCCATGCTTGTGAAGTTATCACCTCCAACAGATCAAAGGCAGCTGGCACATTATTTATGCATTGCTGAAAGGTGTGGTATTCAGTTGAAGTCAAGCGGCAGAGCATAGCTATCCTTTATTCGGGAGTAATGACTTCCTCTTGATTGAGTGTTGCTGGTGAAATGTCAAGACATTTTTGTTCTCCTCTTTGCAAGCATTCATGCAAATTAATATGTATTCTTTCTTCTTTTTCGTATGCTTTTGTACAATTCTTTGTGATATAGCTGTTCCCACAGATTATTTTTGAAAATGTTCTGCATATCTCTGTCTACAGAAATTTATAATACAGGTAATTTTTAATATAATTTGTTGCTCAGTTTTAATTAATACACCTTAACAGTCACATAGTGTTTGAACATTAAGAAGTACAGAAAAACAATGTAATATAACAACATTAAATGAGGACACAGAATACATACTACCAGATATTAAAAGCTGTGAAATGTTAGAATCAAGATTATTGCCTGAGGCCTTACAGGAGCAAAAGAGTAGCCCCAGGCTCGCCACTCTGCTGGTAGAAAAGGTTAATCACAGGCTGTAAGACTTAACCTTCTAGTTAAACCTTTATATACATTATGTGACCATTCATTTATTTCAAAGCTAAGTAAAATCACTTAAAATTGTTTTCTTATATTTGTCTTTAAAGAGAGGTCCACTTGACCTAACTGCCTTTAGGGTAGTAGTCCTGCTGAAAGGTGAATCTCTGACCCAACTCTAAGATTATTTTCAGCCTCTATTCTTGTACCTACACAAGAAAAAACCTTGCATGATGCTGCCACCACCTTGTTTTAGGTTTATTTGGATGGATGTGCCGTGTTAGTAATGCATGGGGTACAGTTTTTAAAATAGCACAGTGAAGAATTAACAGCAAAAATTTGGTGTATGTAGCAAGATATCGGTGTTCATTTTTCAAAATTATATATTCACCATATTATAACTGTCAGAGTTTCAAACTAAATATTTAATTGAAAAATTCTATATTTGGTTACACACATATAAATTATTACTATCCAGCAGAAAAAAAGGACTCTTGTGACTTTGTTTCAACAATGGCATGTTTCTTGCCACTCTTCTCCAAATGCCAATTTGTTTAGTGCAAATCACTGAAAACTGATTTAAGCAACCTTCTTGCTAAGAGCAATTTTCACACAGAGGTCATCCCGGACACCCAGGGAGGAGAGCACACCTCGTCACTTTTTAAAGGGCTAAGCGTTCTGCTCTGAAATAGACCACTGGGAGACTCAAATGACTCAAAAGGCTATATCAGCAAGCACTTGTGGTTGACGTTATTTATTTATTAATTTGAGGCCTGTCTACTGACACATCTGAGTGGTCTAATTGCTGTGAATTGACACCGGTTACTGCCTATAATGGGAGCTTGGGAGTCTTTCCCAACCGCAGTTCATTCAGGTGCCCCTCACTGCAAATTAACTGCCCTGAAAATGTCTGATTGCAACATGGGAGCTGTGGGGCGAGACAGGATTATCAGTCTTTGTTGTGTGCCTGTGTCTATTATCCTGACCTCTATTCACAGTGGACCCTTAGGAGTGTCGCTTCCAGCCACACAGCAAACTACCCTATCCCCGACAAACAACAAGTGAACCAGAGATCTCCCCCCTGTCCCAAAGCACAAGACACTTACAGCTCCAACACTGGGCAAAGCACTCCACTGCAGGTAAGGCTATCAAATCCCTATTGATTTAATAAAGATAAATCGGAGGCACTTCCTTTCACGGTTATTGCAACAGACACGATTGATTGTTTCTGTTGACTTGTCACCTAGGTGGATGACTGCTGTTGGTTATGGAAGTTTATTGCTGCTAAAGAGATGTTTGCAAAGTCTTCTTTGTGCTTACAAGAACTTCACAGATACAGTCACTTAAAACCAAGTCTCCTAACCAAATAATTTTAGCATTTTATTGTTTTAGAGTTAGTATCCCAGACATGGCATTTATTTAGGTAAGAAATAAATAACTTGTGCATTAAGTGCCCATTCTCAGTGTCTGCAGCTTAAATTGTGCTGTTCTGCTAAATATTGCAATGACGTGGTTTTTACAATATGATGGAAACCTTCATGCGACTCAGCTGTTTTCTAACATATATTTTAACCATAACCATGACTAGATTTTGAAATGTTGTAAAGTGAAGAATTCAAACATGGGTATGATTTTAAAAATATATATATTATAATATTTACTTCTTTTTACTTTGAATTACATACAAATCATTATATTTGTGTGTATAATTATATATATGTATAATTGTATAACATATTTGATATCTGACAATCTTTATATACTTTTTATTGTGACTTATTTTCTAACATATCACAATATTTTCTCTTAATAATAATAATAATAATAATAATAATAATAATAACAATAATAACATATTATTATTATTTAAGTACATTCTTAAAATAGTTTTAATAATATTTGTATTTGGTTGTTTACATTTCCACAAAAATGGAGACATTGAGACGCAAATCATTGTTAAGGCCGGTTATTTGCGTAATTTGAGTGAAGGTTAAAAGAGGTTGAAGTTCTTTTCTTCTGAAGCAAATGATGAATGATGAATGAAGGAGGAAAATTGATTCTTTCATTTTCATATATGTTCGCATGAACTTAAGGACTTTTGGTGACAGTTTTTTAAGAATAATCCATCACCTTTATTTAAACAAAATATGATGATGTATTTTTTTTATTTAAAGAAAGTAAAAAAAGTTAACTTCATTTAATTGAGTCTGTTCATTCATGCAATAAGGACTTGTATAACTCTGACATTTGTGTGAAAAATTTCCACAGAAAATTCAACTCATTGCTGTTAGCGGTTTTAAAAATCCTTTGTAAGTTGTTTTGATTTAATTTTTTGCCGTCGGCCCTTTGTTAATATTGTCCTTTATCTTTTGTGCTTTTATTGTTCCATTAATTATTTTTTATTTTTTTCATCTGTGTGTGTTTGTGTTTTTACTAGTGAGGGGGAATAAACACTAAACCGGTGTCATCTTTATAAGTTTATTTCCCAGAGTTCACAAAATAAACCCTTAATAATGGGGACATTGGAGAGGAGTAACCTAAAAATTTGATAAAATGAATAAAGAAAAGGAATAATAGAGGATTGAAAATAATGTAGCTCATACATGAATCAATAAACCTTGACTTCCTTTAATTGACTGCCGTTATCACAGAACAAACATGTCAAACTTGTGTTATCAAACAGTGCAACAGTCTGCAGACTGTTTAGCCTTGTAGATTCTCCCTCAGCCCACTACATCAGATGGAGCTGATTGGAGTCTTGAAATCAATGAAACCACAAACTTCCCTGATAGTATCCCCTCTCGGAGTACAGCAGCAGATCCGGTCTGGTCAGGATTTATCTCTTTCCCAGAGCTCATATTGGAGATATTTTTAGGGTTTGAATATGGCCATTTAAAAACATATTTCTAAGATTTACAAATACCAAAACTAGGTTGAAATGATGAGGTAGCATCAGTAAAGGGTGTTGAAGTGATATTAGGTATTCCTGCAGCCAAAATTATATTTTATTAATGAAGACATTTTGTAAGATATGAATTGTGCAAAATAGTGTTGTTTCTCGATTCATTTAAATAAGCAGCAAAGTAGTACCACCTCTTGGTATTTCCAGTAACTGTAAGCACAACTGTTAAGAAGTTCTGTGCTTCAAAACTTGTGTCCTTTAGATTTATGAGACTATGCCCTCTGGAGAAACATCCACATCTATCACAAATCTGACAAAATAAAAGTCTTTCAAGTCCTCAGGATCAGTCATTGCTGCCCCCTGCTATGATTCCCTGAACAATAAAGAGACAATGCCAGATTAATGTATGTTTTTTTTTTTTTTTTTTCTAGTTCAGGATTCATCCTCATGGGGTAAACAATTTTTCCTTCTGTCTGACGCCAGAGAGAAGTGTAAAGGATTTGATCGTCAGAGCAGAGTGCAGCCAGAGATTTCTTAGGTTTTAGAATGGAGGTGGATAGTAAAGTTCTCCAAAGAAGCAGTTTGGGCAGAATTTCCTCTTCGAGCACGGGGTGACTGTCAGAGATTTGCTGGGCGGAGAACCTCCATGACCTGCAGAAGCAACGGAGACACACTGTTCCCATATTGTGTCCTGTCAAACAAAGTGAGGACAGGGTTGTCTTCTTGATGACATGCTAAATCACTGATTGGTCCTTTTGTTAAATGCTTCACAATGGGAGGCTTGCATGTAATTTCAGTCAGCGTGAATTTCATCTGTTTTCTTGCTCTAGCTGTTAGAGTCTGGAGGGATGGGGAGCAGACGGCTGTTTGGTGGAGGCAGAATTCAACAAGCTCGTCTGGGAATAAAAATCCGATAAGTCTTTAAAAATGTTGTGCTGTTCCCCCAAGTATGGAATCAGATTTTCTTTGCAGCTGTGAGAAACATTTATTTATTTTTTTTGTCACTTTGGCTCCAACTAATTTATTCTTAAAGTTGCAATTCACAAATAGAAACAGCAAAAACTAAAAACGAAAAATAGAAATACAATTTAATCATAAAGTTGCCATAAGTAAAGTTGAACTTTTGCTTCATTTTAATCTTTCTTTTTTTTCAAACCATTAAAACAGCCATGAATTTAAAAAAAATAAATAATTAATAAGGGTTATTTATTCAAAGCAGTAAAAAACTTGATAAGATCCTGCTACTTTGTTAGCGTGGCTGTTTAATGAGTCTCTGTGGTCTGACAATTAACTGACAGACCTTTACGCATGATTACTCAACCTATTTTATATTTTCTTCTTTGAGATTCAAGTGTCCTTCAGACTAACTGACATGCTGTACATAGAAAGGAGCAATTCTTCCAGTGCTTGTGTCAAAATGTCAAATGAAGCACCTCTGATCCACAAAATGTCTGTTTTGAGACTCTCTGTGGCCTTGACGATTCAAGGTCCAATCTGCAAAATTCCATAAAACCAGAAAGCTGGCTAAGAATTTAAGTCAGATATCAGATGTTTCCATTTATGGGGTTGTCAGGTCTTATTCCAGTTCTGGAAATGTGTGTTGTATAAATCTTCCCCCTAAGGAAGTAAGGGAGCTCCACTTACAGCTTCGTCCATATTAGATGGAAACATGTCAAGCTATACCAAGAAGATATTATACAATATCTTAGAAAAAGATCTGTTCAAAGTCATTGAGGTGGACTGCTTTGGAAGGGCTAACGCACTATCTCCGAAGAGCAGCCATCCATTCCTCATATCAGCCGTAAAAGTAAAGCGCTCAAAGCTGTCACATTTTGCAGTTACTATCCACCCAAATGTCTCAAGAGAAATGCTATAGTCCGGTATAGAAGAATAAATTTAAAAATAATTTTTTTAAATCCTATATTTCAAAATAGTGAGTCTGTTTTATCGTTCCAAACTCATTCATTGTTAATGCGTTGTTTCCTGCATAATTGGCTCAAGGAAAATTCAAATACACTGTTTTAGTCAGACCAAGCAGGGCAATCGAAAGGGCACGTTTGGAAAGTTCATTTAGTAAGGAGACCTAACAAATTGTACATTTTTACAGATGTGTTCATTTGTGTTTCACACTGGATTAGCTCTTCCTCATTTCCATTGAAACTACATTCCATCAAATATTTGGTCTGCTCCCCTAAAAAAAAATAAGTAAAAAACTAAACTGCCTCTCAGGGCCATTCATTCAGAAAGCAGTGCAGCATAATGACTCCTGTTTTTTTGAAAGAGCTGCTCAGTTAACGATTTAAGTTGTCTGACTTACTGCAAACATTGAATGTGCATTTATGACATTATTGAACAGAAAAAGTAAAAAAATAAATAAAAAAATTCTGAGTTGTGTACAAGGTTAAAAGAACACGAGTCATGTCCTTGGCATGAATTCATCTCTGCAGGTTATGGATGAAAAGAGGGAAAGCAGAAAGAAATATTGTTCTTAACATCACAGCACAGGAACCAAGGAGTTTGAATTGGCCTGGCTAACAGTGTGAGACAGGGTCCTTCAGGTCATCAATTACTATAAATGAATGCTTTTTAAACCCACAGTTACACTTGGATGGTGTCATGAATTATTTAGTCAGTGTAAGAAGGATTAAAGGGACGTTGTCCTCTCATGTCCTTCCCATGTCATCAAGCAAAGTGCTTTTCTTGGAAGTTTTTTTTTTCTTCTTTTCTGTTTTTTTATATCATTCAGGAATAGGCCCATAAGGAAACAACAACAAAAAAAGTGAGTTGTATGGGAGTTAATAAGACAAATACAGTAATGCCATAGGAGAGCTAGACAACAGACAGGTACTAGAAATGTGTATTTTTGAGGATTTGCGATATTTACTGCAAAAAGATTTGTCTTTATCAAATTTTGGCAAAAGTAAGTTTGTTAACATCTGGTGGTTACCATTGTCACGTGTTTCCACAGCTAAATTATTTTAGATTCTTTCTGTGTTTGCATGTCCTCAATGGTCGATATTATCTAACAAATTTTAATTTGTCAATAATCCCCTGAGTAAATATAAAATGCATATTTTAAATAATATCTTCATTAAATAAGGGTAAAAAAAAAATCTGCTCTTTAAAGTATTTACTTCAACTTTATGTGGACGAAAGCTGTAATAGCTGCAAAGAACTGGAATTCCCAGACATTTTTTAATTTAGTTTTGTCTGCCCATAGAAATGCCTTGCCTAGATGTCCAGAAGTTTGTTTTGTTGTTGTTGTTGTTGTTGTTGTTTTCCTATAAAGTGCTAATAAGCATTTTTAGATATGTTGGGAATCTGTGCTTCAGATCTTTTACAAAGTGTTCTCTAGTAATTTTTTTTTATTGCTATTATATCTGTTAGACCAACAAAGGGCCCCAAGTCGTCTCCACCCCCTTTGAAATTAGGTTTCCATTATTGTGAAGAAAGGAATTTCAATAGGCAATCTACTTTGACTAATGTTCACCTTTGTCATCTTAAGAATACCTGTCTTGAAGTAAGATGTCACTCTTGATTTGTGCACAGAATTTTTTTCTACTTCTTTTTCCTTGTGAGAGAGACAACAACATAGGCCTTGAAAAAGCATTAGTATTTTCAGAGAGGAGGAGTTGCTTTTAGTTTGTTCTAAGCTCTTAATTTAGGCTTTTTACTGGGAAAAAGTTGCTGTGCGATGGTCATGTTTATGGCTGTGTTATTAAGGATCACATTGAGCCAGATTGGACTCTGTAATTTCCATGTAATTCACGCTGTCAGTCAGTTTCCTTGTAACATAGAAAAGTAACTGTCCACAAGATGCTGCTGTCCACCATTGAGTTACTTCTTTTCAAGGGATCTAGTTAACGTAGGCATTTGCTTTCTAATTTTCTGCATGATGCTGTCATTCCATTACTTGGAGAGGACTTTGACAGATGTTCAAATCATGTTTGAATGGTGCTATTCGAGGAACTCTTAACTGAGTTGCAGGGGCAGTCAGGATCTGAGTAACACCTCCGATGATATGGCCTTGCAACAGTGAGGGCATGGCAATATGGCTGGCAGTCAGGAGCTAATAATGATAGAAAGCAACAGCAATATCTATTTACTTAGAGTTCATCTCCAAGAGTGCCACCACATAAGATGCTACCTGAGCTCAAGGCTGAATGTGTGTTCATGCCAAGATAGGACTCTAGCTGTGTGCCTCACCCAGATAACAAAGCTCAAAAGTTGCTCTGACCAACTGATAGAAGAATCAGTGACATTTCGTGAGTTATTTCCGGCCCTCCACTTTAAGACTCTTTCACTTTATCAATTCATTCATGGATTTGCTCTATTTGGGACTAAGACGGCCTTGGATGTGTGACTGCAGGTAGACTGAGTTAGATGTTTAAAGAGAAAAATGACTATGACATCCCCTGAGCAATATCTATTTAAAAAAAATAACACTTAAAAGTTAACTGATTTTTATCCGAAAAACATATAAACTTACATAGAAAGTGAAAGGTAAAAAAACTATCCACACAAACACAGATTTTGATATCAAACACTTGAGTTACAAAATGCCTCTTCTGTTCTCTCAAAATAAGCTTTGAGAGAGAAGTTGCTTCTAAACAGTTTAGTGTAAAGACAGAGGAAATGCTGAATGCAAAATATTACATCCTCTTAAAAATATGCTTGAAGGTAATACTTGTAGAGACCAAACTTTGTAGCTATGAAACTAGTGCTGTTGCAAATTCTTCTTCTGTTGCCAATTCTTAAATACTTACAGACAGATTTCATCTGCAGCAACATTTACTGTTTAAAATAGGAACTGCAGTGAAAGTCTGAAGAATAAGTAAAACTCTTGTGTGCAAATTTTCGAGGTCTCTGGCATGCAAAGGTTTACTTGACTCATAAGGCTCTGGCAGATGCATTCAAAGGAGAAGTTTATACCATACATGGCCAAAAAAAATTTAATAATCACACCGGAATCTCAGAGTAAGTCCAGGGTAGGTGAAGTTGTTTACGTATTCACCGTATGTTAGTTAATTTAATAAATCTCTGAATAAATAAAAAGAAAATAAAAAATTATATTTTGTTAATTTAACCCTAGTTCATTCCTGAACTCTCATGTGAAGTTGTTGCTGAAATCCTGCATGAATTGAGAATCTTGCAAGATCCCACACTCAGACTGTAAACAGAGTTATTTGGTTGCTGAATGAGGCTAAAAGCTAAAGATCTAAACCAAAGTAATCTTTAAGGACTTAATAGTCTCTTTTTATGATAAGCAGCAAACAAGGTATATGTTTTATTTTTTTTATCCTTCTTTATCACAGTTGAATGCTGGCTTAACTTGTGTCCTACACATTTGCTTTCCGTATGGGTGATATGTATTTTTAATTCTGTGTATTATATTTTAAGTTCTTATGATCTTCTGGCATGTGATGTACTTTCATGTTATGGCATAATAATGATAAGATGACATCAAGTTATGTCCTGCTTAAATGTCATGAAGACATGATCATATATAAAACACTTTTGTAATTTATGTTGTAAAGAGCAGATTTGTTTCAAAGCGAAACAAATCTGAACTCTTTGTTTTTATAACTTAACTGAATTCAAGCGCTAGTGTGTTGTACATATAGCTACCATGTAAACAAGTGTAAATGTTGTCAAGGTTTGCAACACCAGAATTTTTAAGATCTTAAGCATAGCTAAAACAGTGTTAGGCTAACACTAACACTGCTAAAGATATCTCCACAATATCATAACTTGAGTATTCTCTAAGTTTACTTTCCCTCTAAATAATTTACTTAATCAGTTTGCAGAAGTTTGTCAAATTATCCTCTTCTGAAAGCATTGTTCTTTTTTCCTCACTGAAAATCCAGATTCCATGTAAATGGTGCAGAAAAAATTCAGTTTTAAAGCAAAAATTGTGTAAGTGTGGAAAGAGTCTGATTGAGATCAAAAAGTTGTTTGCTGTAATTAAACGAAAGTAAACAACAGAACAACAATAAATAAGATGCCAGCATATGCTCAGTTGTACTGTAATGCAGTCATTATCTTTTTGTGATAATTTATATTGTCTAAATTTATATTATCATTAGACAGCATACGTTTTAGTACCATTCTTGTTAAGCCTCATCATTGATTCCAGGTTTCTCCATTACCTGATCTTGTTCTCAGTTTGCATCCAGATAAACATTGAATCTTCAATAGAGACAAAATTAATCACAAATATATAACAGTTACTGAGGAAACTAGAGTTTTCTCCTTGTATTTTCAATTAATTTTATTTACAAAGTGCCAATTTGGAACAAACATCATCCCAAGACAAACCACCAGACAACCACCTGTGTTAATGCTAGATGTGTAAGTCAGTCTAAAATTCACAAAAAGCCTGTTACATCTAAATCCTTTATTAATTAGTGCAGCAGCCATGTCAACAGCATGGATAATGCATACTATAGAGAATGATATGAGCACTGTACAGATAATAAAAGCTATCAGTGTACATTCTGTACATGTTTATTTGAGCTACTGGAGATTATGCAAGGAACAGCAAGTTTTTCCTTGAATCGACTTCAGAGCAAACTGTTTTCAGAAGCCTCTCCAAGTTCTATTTCATGCCATGCTTAATTCAGGCATAATGTATGTTAATGTATGTTAATCTGTGTCACTGATATGCAAATAAATAACCTCTCCCGGAATCCTGTATAGTCTATGATGGCAGTCCCAGACTGATTGACAAAGGTGTTGAAGTCTTCAGGAAGGGTCTGTACAAATTGTTTTGTTTATGAGACGAACCTGAACTTCATTGTGAATTATTAAGAAAATTATCAACATTTGTACGAACATAAAATATAACCATATTAATCTGTCTTAATATAATTCCTGTTACTGCATAACCACTATTCTGTATTTTCTTTTTTAAAATCCATCATATGCTAACCAAATTTTCATTCAACTTCATTTAGAAATGCAGTTTATGTCTGCTACCTGGTTGATTGAAATATCAATCTTCATTCTTAGACCATTGTGAGATAAGATTAAATGCATTAGAAAGGAATAAATCCAGAAGTTTCATTTGAAATTTTTGCTGCCTTCTCATTAGTGTTTTTCTGAAGTTTGCAGGAAAGTCCAGGCAATACGATCCCTCTGTTAACAGTAGGTGGCACCAACTCATCATGATGCAAAGACTAAGCCTTAGCTCAACTATTAGTTTGTTTTATATATATATATATATTTTTTTTTTCTTTTTAAATCCAGTTCCTTATCAGAGGGGGGAAAAGGAAAATATAACCTGTTTTTGTGTTTATAAAATCATCTTCATACATAGTAGACATGTTTAAAATAATTAAAATATTGTATAAGTCATGTGGCTTACAGAATCAATGAAGCTGAACTTATACTGCCATGATACGACTTATTGACAATGATTTTTTCTTTACTTTTTTTTCATTATTTGTGGCTGTTTGTGAAAGTTTGGAGGTTGAGGGCTGAGACTTTGACAAGAGCAACTGCAGGACTGTTAAGAGCAATTTGAAAACATAAAGGCTGCAAAACATGTTGCTGCATTTACCAAAAGAAATGTCAAGAATGGAGTGAAGCTTTGTGTTTGCTGGAGATAGCTCTCTATGAGCCCTGACCCAAAGCTTTCTCTGCTGCGATGACAAGCTGTACTTTAAGAGGCCTGAATGCCTTGATTGTATCTCGTCGACATTCTTCGGTTGTGATGCCATTTTTCAAGTTGGGATAAAAGAGAAAAATCTACAGCATATTTCTCCAGTGCACCTATTTGTTGCGTCTTTCCCTCATAGTTCATGGTCAAGTTAGTTAGACAAGACGAGGACACCTGCATCCTTGAAAACCATGACTTTGGAGTTAATCATTTTCACACCTACACTCCGGTGAATATTTCATGACTCTATTTCACTATGTTTGTCTTGGTTTTTTGGGACAATCAAGCCATTGAAAACAGTTATCAAATATTCATGCTTGCTCAACAGGCTCATCAAAATTAATCAGATCTGTTTAAAGACAATACACCTAATAATACAAGAAAAAAAATGTTGTTTAACAATTTTGTTTTCATAATTAAAGTTATGAGGACAGTATCAAGACATTAGTAATTGACAAACTACAAGACACAATTCCTTCAACCCTTGAGTGTGAATAACACGATTAACCAGTATCACAAAACCAGTGTGATAACGAGTGTTTAAAGAGTCACAATTGCAGCATCCAATCGTTTGCCATATTTGCCAGGAAACCAATAGAAAGGTAAAAAAAACTTCACATCAGAAGTCACAGGATAAGGGTTGCACACCAGCAACTGAAATGAACAATCAACTTAAGCAGTCAGTCACCAAAAGGTTGTGTATTATTTATGCTCTTAAAAAAAGATACAGATTTCTTTTCATGCAAGGCTTGATTTTGTCCTCTCAGCTGTGTGTTCTTAGACATCTTTGGTGTTGTTATGTTTTGTGTTTGATAAACCTAAAAGAAAAAACTGAACAATGGCTACAGAACTTTATAAAGTGATTGGTCTGTTCTTTACAGTTAACTCCTAATCATTTGTATACCTTCATAAAATAAAATAAAAGACAGATAAAAAAGTAAATTATTGTAAGTAAATTTAAGATTTGACTTCAGAGGACAAATCCTTTTTTCTACATAAATAAATATGCAATAAATATGGGGGTGTATTAAACAAGGAAAAAAGGGAAAAAATTCTGGCATACTGGATATTTAAGTGATTTAATTGATCTAATTGATTTCTTAAATATTTTTAATTTGAGGTATCTGTAGTGTGAAGTAAACAAAGAACATTTTCTCTTGATTTTGAGCAATATTTGAATTTTTCCAGAATAGCAGGGTGGCATGTAACTATCAAGTAATTTAGGTTTAATATAATTAAATGTTAACAGGTTTCTTTGAAATTACGTTAATAAAAACTTGCATTAAATCACAACTAAGTAAGACACCAACCACATTTATTGGTTGATGTCTTATGTTTTTATATACATATATAAAAACATATATATATATATATATATATATATATATATATATATATATATATATATATACACATATATATATATATATATATATATATATATATATATATATATATATACACATATATAAAAACAGAAGACCCTCCTGGATGTGTGTGGTGGCAGTTTAAACTTGGCTCCTCATTCAGCTTTATTTGTTAGAGTATTAGATGTTTTAAATGTTTCAATTCTTGCTCTCCCTGTAAATGTGAGCACATTTAGATGAGCAGCTGTTTCCTGATCTGCATAGAATTCTGACTTAATTAAGCGACATGTCCTTTTGTCCTTCCCATTTAGAAGAGTTGCTAAAAGTAATTGGCCTCTGTCACTTTGTGTTTTATAATTTGTAAAATCATGGATTCCTAGGTAAAAGTAGGATGCAAGAAAAAAAGAAGAGCTTTGGTCAATTTTCTTAAATGGACTTGTAGGCTTACCAGGGATAAAGTAAAACAATCATTTTCCAGCATGGTTAGTTATTTCATCAAAACCAGTAAACTTTAAAGTGGTGAATTATTCAAAGTTATTCAGTGCAACACTGTACTATTGCAAGAAAATATACATTTCTGTTAGGGTTTTCTTTCTTTTCTATGCTTCTATGTATATTTTTTTATTTATAAATCTCTACCAGCAGTATAATAAATATGTAGGGCACTGTGTACAAATGTAGAACTATGTTTATTTAGGTTTATCTATACATGTTAGTAATTTAGTTTATAAAGCTTTTTTATGGAAATCAAGCTACGGCATTAATGATCAGGAAAGCCCTGCTTACGGATGTGCTTATAAACACATTGGCCATTTGCTTAGTTGATGTCATAGGGGATAATGACATGTTGAAAATAAATGAGCCCACTCATAATCATGCCTAATCTGCCATTGCAGACAATCTTGTGAGAGACATTAATCATGTCTGAATGCAGTGAAAGATTTTTGTTTGCACCGCCCTAGGATAGGTTGGCAAGTTCAGACAGCTTTGATTTGCACCTACTGTAACACACTGACTGCTAATTGCTAATTGTATAATGATCTGAGGAGAAGATACTCACTGAGTCCATCCCATTATTGTTCATTTCACGTTAGGTTGAGGTTTGTGGAAATTATTCCAGTTAATCCATTGCACTTACACTGAAGAGTTTATCTGCTGTAATCTGTAACATAGAGTCCATACTGTGCCGGATAAAGTCATTGCACATGGGTCAGGACTACACAATAACAAACCTCTTAAAGTACTGTTTTCAACTGCGCTATTTTAAAGTCTTAATTGAATTTAAATGATTGTTTGCTTAGTGGACCATAAAGTCCCTCAACAAAATGTCTAATGGAGCCATAACATCAAGTGAAGACTTTAAAACAGTCAAGAAAACATAACAACAAATCTCTGAGCAGCTCAACTGTAAATACTAATTGTTATTGTAGGAGGAAATTCTTCCACAAAGCAATTCAACTTGGAATCTAGATCCTAAGCAAATATATGTAATGTGATTTTACAGCTTAATGGTGTTCCTGCAATTTCAAAATGGTCACCCTGCGGATAGACAGAAGATTGTGCTGCAACAGGACCACTAATGACTATTTCAGGATGTGAAAATACTGCTCAACAACCAGCACTGATCATACAGTGTGAGTTTTTCAACTAGCAGTGCAAACTGTCACACATATGAAAGCCTTAAAAAAAGTTATCTCTTTAAATCCCTGTCTTGTATTGTGTCTGAAAAACTTGGCTGCATCAAATAAATTGCATGATTTTTGTCAAACCACTGTTTACAGAATTATTGAAAACATCTACTTGATCTTTCTGTGAATCTTCACAGATGACAGATTGATTTCAAAACAGAGAAAAATAATACCTTACACTTGCAATTATTTCTAAAATATTGGAACTATTGTTCCAATGAAAGATGGGTTGTTTATCTGCTCTGATAATTTCGTTAGAAGCAGATGAGCTTCAACTCATTATGAAACTGATTGCAATCTGCTGCTCTGCTTTGCTATATTGCTGTAGAGAGCTAAAAAAAAAAAGTGTGACATGACAAGCAGAGCACTTTGTCCAAGAAGAGACTTTGGGTCTGGTATTGACAGGAATGTATAAGGCATCATATGTTGCTGAATATTTCTATGTCTTCCTGTAGAAAAAAATCCTGCACCTTAGATTATGTCTTCAAGGGCTCTTACTTAATTAAATGTAAAACATATGGTAAATGATAACGAACTGCCTGCTACATACAAGCCTATTACCATCTACTTGTATTGTATTCTTAAGACTTTATCATTTTTCAACATCAAACTGCATTTCACAGGGGCCTTGCCATGAAATCTTAATTATATTCACACCACTTTAGTGTGAAAGTTATCTCAACTAACAATAAGACCAAAAATAGAATCAGTTGAATCAGGTATATTTAAATTTGCAGAGAAGCACAGAGCAAAAGAACAAAAAAACAAACAAGCAACAACAACAAAAAAATCACATTCTACCTTAATTTTAAGTTTTAGAAAAATGTGGCGAAAGAAGGATCTTGCCTTCGACTGTATGTTTGTCTTTATTGCTAAATGGATGTTCCCTGTCTGGTAGTGGTAAAAAGAAAAAGTAAACCAAGAGAAGAAAAAAGCTGAAATTTCAGGAGAAATCTAGCACATAAAAAATAAAAACAAAAACAACAAAAACAAAAAAACTGACTTCTTAAAGGTCTTCATGTTCAAAAATTGAAAGCCAAAGTTGACTTAACTTGGAATAAACTGAAAACAAAGATGGCTTCTGAGAGAAAGTCAAAACATTATAGTGTATTATTTGATTTCAGAATAAGTGTTTATTGGTCAACCTTTTTGTCAGCGTGTCAGAGTACTTGCTAACCTGTTATCTTACGTGTTCTGGAACAATAATATTAAAAATGCTCATGCAGAAAGTTCCAACATTTTCATATCACCTTAGATTTATACATTTTCCAAAATAAAATGAGAAAAGTAGCAAATAATCAGTAACCATAAATATATATTTCTGACATTCTTTGTTAATGTGTATTTGTTTTTCCAATGCAAACTGAAAATAAAATGGCAAAAAAAAATGTCACAATTACAATAATTACTTCACATTAAAAATTGACTAATCTGAGGTGAAAAGAGGCATAAATGATACAAGTTAAATTTAATAATTTATAGTATGCATTCTATTTAGACTTGTTTGCTGGAATAAAAATACATTTTGAAAACAACTCTTAGGCTGCTAAGACAACATTTCTGTTTTTTTTTTTTTTTCCTTTTTTCTAGGTTGGATGTAACATTCATATTTAAAATTTAGTTGTCATTGTCTTTAAGTAGACAGTTATCATGATAAACAGAAATTATGGGTTGAAAATATTCTGTGTGTAATTATTTATAAAAAAGTTAAAATGCCCTTTTATTGAACTGGTCTGTGTACTTTGTAGTGCAATTGTAAATTTGCTTTTACTGCTGAAAATGATTCAATAGGCACAGATCATAGAATTAAATTTTTACTGTAGTCAATTTTCACACTAACCTTTAAACTTCTACTGAACTGAAACACTGAAAAATTCAGAATCCCTGGAGAACAATTCAAAACAATACTGTTTGTATTTACATTTCAAATTAAACAAATTAAAAAAAATCAAAATGGTCAGTAATGTGACACACCTAAATCATCTTCTCAGAAGCACACCGCTCTTTCAGAAGCAATCAGAGCCAGTAGGAGGGTCTTAGCACTGTCAATAAAACGTGTGTTTGAGCTGCTCATGCCCTCCCCCTTGATCTCTGCTATGCTTCAGCTAGGTGGTAAACTCTGAACATGCACTGAACTTGGAACTAGTTCTTAAATAATTTAGAACTAAAGAAAGCAGTATTTAGGTGTTTTAGTTGTCCTCATGTGTTCAATAAATCTTTTTTTTTTTTTTTTTTTAACTCATGTATAGCTTAGAATCAAATAACAAATACAATGTTTTGCACGTTGAAATGATTCTAAGGTACAGTTTTTATAAATCAGTCTTGTTTGTGACTTTAGAATGTTTTTTTGTTTTTTTTATAAAATTCTTTTTCCAAGAGTTATCCATCCATTTTCTGTTCACCCTTGTCCCTAATGGGGTTGGGAGGGTTGTTGGTGCTTATCTCCAGCTACGTTCCGTGCGAAAGGCAGGATTCACCCTGGACAGGTCGCCAGTATGTCGCAGGGCCCAAGAGTTATCCAATAACCATATTCCTCATACTCATCACATTTGTTTAGCATACACACAGATCAAAGGTTCAAATGAGGATCTTTCAAAAACTCAAGGTGGTTTCTTGATTATTTATTAAATCCGCTTATAGCATTTAAATGATTGGCTACCTTTATTGATTTAGATGCAGAGCAAATGTTTGTTTCACCCCTAAGTGTAATGAGCCTCAGTTTATGCAGTCTAGGCATTTTGGGAGCAATGAACTATGTTCATGGTCAGTGGTCATGGCAGAATCAAAATGTTCCTGTTATTTTCAGTATGTAATTTAAGTCACTTTACAATGTGTTTTTCATTTTGCTGAAACATTGATACATTGACTTACACAGACTTTGTGCAAAGAGAATTTCCATGTCAATAACAGTGCTCTAACACAATTCAGAGATGGGTGCAGTTTGTACATTTTCACTAGATGTTTTGTATTATTTAAAGAATGCCCCTTTCTTCACTAAATGTTCTAAAATGAATTTTCATTTATTTATTATGAGCAAAGCATCTCTTAAGTCCTGAACTCACTTGAACTTAACTGAGACTTGCCATCATTGGTTTCTTGTGGCATTTACGGCATCGGGAGAGATATGGGCTCCATTCATCAATCTTTCACTTTTTTATGTAACTCCTTCAGGGTGAAGAATGGAAGAGAAAATAATTCAACATCATTTTGATTTCTCAGGTTTTCATCATTCTGTGTTATCAAGGAGAGTCATTTATGAATCAAGTTTTGAAACTGCTATGATTTGATTGAACCTCTGTCAGTAGCTCAAGTATTACGCTCCAAAACACCTCTGTTCTTCCACACTTCTTCATTTCTGACAGTCCAATTATCTCCGTATCAATCATTAAAATCTATTAACATTTCATGTGTTTCTTTATGAAGGATTTTATGCTGTAGACTCAATTTTAATGCTCAAAGAATTTCTGAAAGAATAAAAGTTTTACAGCTCATTATACTTGATTCTGTGTGTAAGTATTTCATGTGACATCCAAATGGACACATATACACCTCTTTCTAAATGTGATCAGAGGAGGGTGTTACATGGTTTTCATTAAACGTTTTTTTGCCAAAACAAAAATAAGCTAATTGCTGATGTTTGGCTACAATACAGATAATTGAGAGGAATAAAGAAATGCAAGAACAAATAAGCAAAAGTGTAACAAATCCATTTCTATGGCTTCTAGACTCCTGCAAAGCACAATGAGAGTTAGTTTGCACAAATAGAGAAAACATGGAGCAGGGGGGAAGCTTACTTTGAATGATGAGGCTATCAAAATTACTCCAAGAGCACCTTAAAGGTTCATTTTAGAGTTCAGAAAATATTTCATATTAGTTAAGATCTGTGTCCATAACTGTGGTGATTGTGATAGTCTGCGGCATCTTTGAGACATGGAAAATTAAAGCATAACTAACCCTCAATTGATAAACTGCCTAAATAGATTATTGAGGATTCCACCTTTATATTTCTGTGTCTATGCAAAAATCAATCAGACTTCTGCAGCTGATCCAGGATAGATAATTTCCAGAAAACTAAAAATCTAGTGGCAAATCAGAACTAGGAATAGCAAGCATGACAAGCATTGATTCATAAACTGCTAGCTTTATGCTTCAAGACAGATGATTATGAAACACTTGACTGCAATACTTTTTTTTTTCTTAACCTTTATTTCACTATAACAAAAAACATAAAAATTAAAAACCTCTTTTTCCAGGTCCTGGCCAAGAGGCAGTAATACATACAACATAAATGCTATACAATAGGACATTGAAGAGGTTATTGTAAAGTTTCCAACAATACAGAAAAAAGTCACTAGTTTAGTCAACAGTTAAAGGGTCCAAAAAGTTGCAAAATAAACCAATTAAGTGGGTAAGTCTGCAACTGTGCTTTTCTCGACCACAGCTCCACTTAAGCCCCTCTGCTCATTCCCACGCTTGACCGTTTCCTTTAGTGTCTCTTGGCTATGGCCACTTTTTAGAAATTTTTCAAAATTTGGGGAAACTGTTTCACAGGGGGACTGGTTACACTTTAATTGAGAATGCAACCAATTTGCAAAAAGGCAAAGATCTGAAGCACAATCACAAACAGGAAGACATAGGTCCTTAACTTCACTAGTCAAATTCTGGTCTTCAAAAATATTGACATGCTGTGATCTTAACACAGATTTTGTTTTAAAACATATGCTATTGGGCTAAATGGCAAAATAAAATACTACTACTACTAATAATAATAACTCAAATAAATTTGAGCAGGATTTTTTTTTCACCATTATGGAAAAAACATACTCCCAGTTACTGCAAGTACTATTTGGAAGCTGTTTCAGCCAATATTGGCAAAAGTTATGTTTAGGATACAGCTACATTTTCAAATTGGGCCAGACTGATTTGTATAGATAGTTTTCCTACTTGATAAATTGCATCACCATTTAAAAACTACATTTTTAATTTATGTGGGCTATACTTCTTGTTAGTTATTGTTTGATCGTATGAAACATTTAAATGTGGCAAATACAGCAAAAACAAAAAATGGGACACAGTCATGCATCAACTACATTTGCCAATTCTGGGCGGTCCAAATTAACAACATGCTCTAATGCATTTTACTTATAGACCTTTTGTCCTTCCTCCTTCTAAACCTGTCAGTCTTTGAGTTACTTTCCTCAGAAACCCCATGGTAAGATTAATTACAGCCAGGAAGGAGATCAGTGCTGAATAACTAGCTTGTGGTGGCTTTTAAGGGCCTCCAACCTCGGCAGCCACAGGAACCTGAAACTTAATACCATATCCATTAAGCATATAACTTAGCATGGACAACAACTCCACTGACGAATTTGATAGGATTATATTTGTCAGCATAGGATCAGTGTCAGAGTTAGATATGGATATAATTCAGTTTTTTTAAATTATAGTAGACAATTTCTGATTAGAATTTCCACTCAGACAATCACCCTTAAGAGTTGTCACACCCACATTTTATACTCAAGATAATTATTGATAAAAAACAAATAGCATCCAGTTTTATATTCAAATATATTACAAGTGAAGCCACCTTTTGTATAAATGTGCACAAAATCTAGCAATTACTTTCTAAGTAGTTCTGCTAACTAATGATGCTAACTTTTTAAATAGAAGAGAGGATAGAATTATCTTAAAATGAGGTAACTGTGAACCCCCCTTTCATGAAAGTAGGAAAATCTTAAAATAATCATGTTAAACTGCTGCTCTGAACAAATTGGATTTTTCCCATCTTTCTTTGCACAAACTGGATCAGCAGGGGCATCACTTTCTGTCCTCAAACATCTTTTGATGATTAAATCTTTCCCATAACATGTTATCAAATTTTAACAGAATTAAACGACAAATTAAGACAATGGCTCGACACACTGAACCGAGCATTCCTAATAACTTCACACCAACTGGCAAAATATATAATGAGATGAATTTAGCTCTAAAATATTACACAAACTGGATCTTGTGTAATTGGTCCTAATTTTGATGGATGATTTGAATTAACTGCATTGATGCAAACTGATCATGGAGTGAGATGAATAAAATAACCTGGTAGCTGAAGTGGATATATTAGCTATTTTTATTTTTTATTAATCTGTTCACTAATTGGCAGAGAAGTCAATATTGCAATGTCATGTCCAAAGTCACTAAGGTCCAAGTCAAGTCCAAAGTCTTTTGCTCCCAGTGAGAGTCAAGGTTACAATGACTGAAGAAAATATCTTCACTTTAAATCCATGACATTTGCTGCACCTAGAACCCTACATCACTGTTGGTTAGGAATTCAGACCAATACACCCAGATCACCAGGTATGATTAAATGTATTCATTTTATAAACAATGATATGCTAAACTGTTAACATGTAAGTCAGTTCAATAACCGGTGTATGTCATTTTAAAAATTGATCGAATGTATTACAATTTCAACTAAAATACACATTATACTTTCTATATCCAAATAAAGAATTCTTGCTCTTAATTTTAAATTGTAAAGGTGTTTAAATGTTCAGTAGAATTTCTAACATAATGAATGAACATGATGCAAAATGTAGAAATTCAAAGTGGTCTGAAAGAACAAGACAAGTAGTGATTTTATTTAGATATTTCCAGCTACTGTTTATACTGTTATGAAATAATCCAGTAATTCAATGCAGCTTTTATTTGGGGAGACATTGATGTGTGCATAACTGTGAAGCTACAGATAAAATGAACAGGGCACAAGTCTGAAGTCTGATGTTTTTGAGCCTTGGTGTTTTTTTCACAGCACAATATTTTCATTGAAACACTTTTCTGAAAGTTTAGTTTTAATTCTAAGCAGATGCAAGCAATAAAAGATTTCAACTTCCATGCAACTGTTTGTGACATTAACAAGAGTAATCATATAACATAATTTATAGTCAAGTTTGTCTGTTCTTCTAGACTTAAGTCCTCTATATACTTGAACATTATCATGTTATATGCTAGCCAAGTGGAAATGTTGAGGAGATCTTTTTGTTCATTAATGAACAAATAAAGAAACTTACAAAAATCGCAGGGAGCCATGCCAGAACACAAACAATAAATCCAATGGGGGAAAAAACAGCACAGAAATAGAAGGAGAACACAGGGTAGAAGAGGGAAATAAATATGAAGAGACAGGAGGAACCGGCAAGGTCTGAGAGAGAATAAGGTTCTTAAGTACAGGGATGTTGAACGCTGAACAAAGTCCTGGGCTGATGAGCTAATTGATTGCAGGTGTGAGGGGTGAGCGCAGAAGACAGACTGAGGAGAGGGAGAGAGAGAGAGAAAATGTGGCACAGGGGATGAGAGAGAGAGAGTATACAGGGGACAAAATATTAAATATAACACCAAAAATAATCAGATACAAGAAATAAATTGGAATCACTAAGAAAGGACTGAATTAAAGAAAAAGGAACAAAACTAATCTACTCAAAATACGAAATTAACACAGAACAATACTGAATCTAGAACCAAGGCAAACTCCAAAACAACTCATTAACTCAGGTCCTAACACAGGGGTGTCAAACTCCAGTCCTCAAGGGCCGCTGTCCTGCAGTTTTTAGATGTGCCACAGGTACAAAACACCCGAATGAAATGACTTAATTACCTCCTCCTTGTGTAGATCAGTTCTCCAGAGCCTTGCTAATTACCTAATTATTCTATACAGGTGTGGTGCAGCAGAGGCACATCTAAAAGTTGCAGGACACCGGCCCTTGAGGACTGGAGTTTGACACCCCTGTCCTAACATATATAATCTTACTTTTACAAATGTATCAAATCAGCATAATTAGAATATATTTTTTAGTATATTGCACAACTTTAAATATTTCCCCAACAGCGAGAGAAATAAAACATTATTCTATTCTATATTCCAAAGAAGAGAAAGCGGGTGGGTGAACTTTGTTACTACTGATTGGCCAAATGAAGTATCTAGTTCATAAATCTTAGAGAGCTCTTTTATACATCTTATTACCGTATGTTGTGGGTCAAATTGACCCGTTTTAAAGTTTAAATTTTGTTAAAAATAGTTGGAAGTATTTATTTTTCATTACAAAAAAATATATATATTTGTCTTTATTAGTGCACTCTACATATAAATTGAAAATGTATTCATTTTACACATTTGCAACCCCCTGCGTCTACTTTTTACATAGATACTGTTCGGGTCAATTTGACCTGGCAGTCAAGTTGAAGGTTAAAAAAGATTTTAAAAATGTCCAATTCTATATGTTTCTTTGCAGCTATGAACCATACTTCCCCCCAGCCCCCCCACACACACACAAGCCCACTTTCTCACTACTCTTTTTACTTCACTAGGAAACTGCGAGAGAGCAGCTGTTCATACAACTTTTGACGGGAATCTTTTCTGTTCCTGTGAGCAAACTTCACCCACACTGAGTGACACTCAGCAGAAGTGGAGGAGAACATAAATACTCTCCGCATCATTCATTTGTCTTGATTTTAATCAGCGGGTCAATTTGACCCATAACAGTATATGTGTCTCAAGTTCAATAATAAAATCATCTATTGAAAAAAAGAAAAAAGTATTTTTTTTTTTTTTTACAAAAAATCAATTTTAAGAAAAATATTGTAGTTTTGTTTGTAGGTTTTTTTCAGTGGACATAAAAATGTAAATTCCATTTTTTATGTCCAAATAAGTAAATGAGTAGGTTGTCGTTATTGATCCTTTATTTGTGAGGAAAAAAAAACAAAAAAAACCAACATCATTTCACAAATATTGATTTAAATGGTTAGTATTGGAGTTAATAATCAGATACAAAAATGTTTTGGAGGAATCTTTTGGTTTTTGACACTCTTGCATGATTAGATACTCCACGGGTCAAATTGACCCTGGAACATTTCTGGTACCTCAGAAACGAACATAACAGGAGGATTATAACAAAGAAGTTTAAAATCATAGTTCTGCAGCTTTGAACAAAGTTACAGTAACGTTAACACATTCAGACTTTTTTCATCTAGCACAGCATGACACTTCAATTTCATTAAAGTGGAAAATTATTGTTTCAGGTATATTATATCCACATGCTATGATTTATACTGACAAGTTTCTCTTCTTAGTGTTCATTTGGATAATTTTATTTCTTCTCATGGTTTGTTTCACACACATGTCTAAATGCTCAACTTCTGCCATTAGAATAAAGAATGAGCTCAAGGTGGAACGGCACTGGAGTTGTAGTGATTGGAAAAATACTTTAAAACATTGCTATCCTGGAAAATAATCTTGACATTGTCTCATTTTTGTGGCAAGCAGACCACTGGGCACATTGGCGATATCTGAACAATTCAATGATGTTTCTCAAGGTGATGTTAATTTTAAACTAAAATACACAATGAAGATTTATTGAAAGTAAAAGTATTTTTATCCATCAAGTAAATGTAACTGAGTAAATTTAACCATTTACGACCCACCTCTGATCATTGGTCCTAATAAATCAGAAAGCTACCCATTCTGTACATGAAAAAAAAAAAAAAAACAGAAGCTGGAGCTGCTAGCAAGCAACTGCTAAATCCTTCAAAAAACTTTGACTATTGATCAAAGATTGACTGCACAAAACTTTATCTGAAAAAGAATAAATATACACTGGTCACAGACATAAACACATTTTAAATAGTTCTCAGGTTCATTTAAAGAAAAATGGAAGAGAAAGAAAAAAGGATCTCCTGGGAAAATAGAGCAATGTTTTTTGCACTGATGTAATTGGGGTGTGTGTGAAAGCATCCCAGTGCCAGTCAAAGAGATTGATTTCCATGTTCACAGGGGGGTCAGCTTTCATATCAGAGATGCTGTGATCTGATTTTGATTGTGACTGCTTCACTGCCACCCTACCGAGATTATGTTTTTGATATTTGAAATTGCTTTAACAACAATATAAACTGACAGACGGGCTGGAACTCCAGAGAGCAAACAAAGAAGTTAAACTAAGTCCATGATTAGTTACCTTTCAATTGAAGCTTGAGATAAAAAGGCCCTCTATTGTATGTATACAAAGTTTACATAAAAAAAATGTCACAGTAGAGCAATTGGAGTGTTTATGGGAGTAATGAAAGGGCAGTGGTGTTCTTAGTTTCTGCCTTTGTAATGCAACAGAGACTTGCCTCAATGCTACTGTGAAGACATCCAATTAAAATCAGAAAATATGGCCTTTGAGTTGGAGGTTACTGTTCCCACTGGTGTTCTGCTAACAATATTTTCATGGACAAATGTCTTTAGATCGAAATAAATATACTTCACTTTATGTGTGTCTGTGTGTGTCTCCTAATAACGGTAGGAGTCTGAATCCATGCAAATCTACATTTCTCACTGTCGGGTGTTTCTGCTAGGCCGGTTGGGAATGCAAACAACAGATAATAATGTAACCCTTCATCAGCCACTTTATTAGCTATATGTGTTATATTGCTCCTTAATACATACATTTATTTAGACAATCAAATAGCAGCAACACAGTGTGTTTAGACAAAAAAACATGGCCCAAGCTGAGTCTCAAATTGGGGGGATAAAAGATTTCAGGTATTTTGAAAAATGGCATGTTTTTTAGTGCCACAGAGGCTGCTCTGACTATTTCAGAAACTGTTGATCTGCTGGGAATTTTATGGACAATCATCTCTTGGGCTTACAAACAAAGTTCTGAAAAAGGACAGTAATATGGTTGAAAATGCCTTGTTAATATCAGAGGTCAGTGAAGAATGGGTAGACACTTTGAAGATAATAGAAAGGTGAGCATACACAACACATCAAGCCTTGGCGCTAATGGGCTACAGCAAGCAAACATCACATCTTGTGAAACTCTGTAAGTTTAGAACAGCAAAATGAAGGAACAATTCACTTATTAGGGTCAGAATTCTGTGTCAATCCATGAAAGCTTGACTCTGAGGTTAAGGCTGCTGGTGGTAGTGGTATAATAGTGTGGAGTAATTTTTCAACATACCAAAATATTGTTGCATTTTTGATGGGCTAGCTTTCATGAATACTGACGCTGAATACTGTATGATCAAAGTGTATTCATTTTGATGGTGGTTGTCAGCAGAATGATGAATCAGTTCACATATCTCAAATCATCTCAAACTAAACATTGCACAGAAGTATTTTTTCAGATTGAGGTGTATTTATCTAAAACAGGGACAATGCAGTATCAGTGAACTGATACACAGATGTTTGTGAATACATCACTCTCCTTCCAACATCTTGTCCAGTTGCAGAATGATGTTAACACAAAGCATAATGCAGGATTAGACGTACAATACTAAACTTAGAACTGCACACACAAAATATCAATGTAAAACAATGACCTACAAGGGACACACGACTGACCGATAGCAGAGGTAGAGTCCAGTGTAGCCATATTAAAGATAGACACAAATATTTGAGATGAGGTGATCACTTACTTGTGGTTACAAAGTCTGTTTATTTCATGCATAAAACTGTGACAACATTGGTAAGAACTCCTGTTTGGTGCTATTTAATAGACTGGATAGTTAAAGGCATACCGGCAAAATAGCAGTTTATTCTTTTCGTAAGCAGGGTCTTAGCGGTACATGAGAGGACGAAATACAAACAAAACAAGCCTGACCTTCCATTCTTCAACCAAAATTTGTGGTAATTCAACCAAGAGGGTTGAGTTGCATCAAGATTACTGCTAAACAAGAAGTGTTGATTTTCCAGTTGATTTAAATCGAAGAAAGTGCCTTTAGGATGTGATGGAATGGGACGTTTTACTAACATTATTACGTAAAAGTGGATAATGTGTGCCAATTCACTTAAAATTATGATGTTGATCCGTAATGGTTTTGTTTTCAGATTTGTAGAAAAATTGCAAAACTGAAGGACAGGGAGGGCTTTTTAAAAAAAAAAAAAAAAATCTGTCAAACTAGACACATTTAACCTGCCACCCATTGACTTAACTTTGAGAACATTTCTGAAACTTTGTATATACATTTGTATGACAGAGATAATCATATTTCCCGAAAGATGCCTACATAAATGTTCCCTCCAATTAAAAACCCTTGGTGATACAAGCAGATTTTAATATTGCTATACTCTAGTTTAAAAAGAATGAAGAAGAACCACTGAAACTGTGAAAAACATAGTTTCATGTTCCCAGCCTTCATTTCGATGGAAAATCTTAAAAATACACACAGGGAAATATGGGCTGTCCATGCTTTTTTTCATTTTTTTTTATTTTTTTTTTATCAAAACCCCCAGTGATTTGTATTTTCTGTGCATGTATATTTTTCCTAAATTAGTTCCGTCTCAGTGAAGTCCAACTGAGACTGATCATTTGAAACAAAGACATGATTTGCAGTTCCAGTAACTCATTGAAGCTGTTGCAAAGATCAGAGACATGCTGCCTGTAGTTAAATAAATAAAGGTTTTCTAACAGTAAAACTCACCAATGTTTGGCCTGCCGAAGCTTTACACCTTTCATGAATTAGTTCAGCCTTGCCTCCATGCTTGTAATTACAGCTCCCATCTGAATGAGCTTAGCAGGCTAGTGTGAAGGAGTCCCAGTGAAGCCCAGCATGGGGCCTTTCAGTCCTGCATATTTCAGTCGTGCCATTTCACAAAAAATTTATTACCGCCTTGCAGCTCTGGTAAATGTCATTCCATTCTCTCCTGTGTGGGAGGAATTGCAGCTATGGTGGTGGTCAAAGAGCCCTGGCCCCTCACAACCAACAGGAGGGCGGGCATTTAGAAAAATGGAAATGCATAAGCAAACAATGCCACTTGTTTTTTTTCTTTTCAAAGTTTTTTTTTTTTTATTTAGTTGCTTTCTTTCTTTACTTGACGTATTTATCTGTTTAAAGAGATTGTCAGGGTGTTTTATAATGTTTTTTTTGTTTGTTTATTTCCTTTTCATTCAGCTCAGGACCCAGAATTATTTTCTTTTTTTTTTCTTTTTATTCTCTCTGAGTATCTGAGTAAAACGCATATAATATTTGTGACCTTGCCATTTCTACTGCCTTGAATAGTATTAGTCAACGTGACGAGTAAAAAAATGCAAGCCTTTGTTGTGTTCTTTTATGGAACATAAATCTAATTTTTACTTGAGGCCAGGCTCATTTTGTCTATTTCTAAAACACCATGTTTGTTCTTAGAAAAAAAAAATATTCAATGAAAAAGTATTAGTTCATTTAGTTCAAGGAGGAGATACGGTCTTCAACCTTCAAACAATTGATCTTTTAAAATAAAAGCATCAAGGCATCCCATAGCTATAAGTTTTTACTCTATGAAAAATGTTTGGGGTGTTTTAAGTATTCTGATCACCCTTCAATAGAGCAGGTGATCAGCATTTCTTCTTTATTATGCATGCCAAAATTGGGTGCTGTAAGGTTGCCCAATGTGGATGTAAAAAAAAAAATCATTTTTTATATTAGTATGTTTTTCATTGAATGATAATGTGCAATAAAACGCAGCATTCTTTTCACCAAATATTATTTTAAGGGCTCTTGTGACCTTTGATAGTGAATTGACAGGGAAGTGGGTTGTGAGAGAAGGGGAAGACTTGCTGCAAAGGTCAAAAGGTCAGGACTCGGACCTGTGACTGAGGCCTCCGTACATGGGTCGTGCGCTTTACCTCTGCACCACCCCCACTTCCTGATGTGTGGATCTTTAATAGAAAGCACATATTCAAAACATTGCAGTTTGCTTTCTATGAAAGTATACTTTTGGTTACCAGATTTTATGTCAGGGAGAAATGCTCCTCATGGGTGTGTGAATTGGTTGATTAATCCAAAATTTTGCAAAACCCCTAAAGGCTTGCCTTATGTCACACTGATGGATAGGAGTAAGTTCTTCCACTGGTAACTTGTAGCTCAGAAAATAGACTTAAGAGTAATATTTTGTTTATAAATCACTGAATGGTTTAGAACCAAAATGCACTAAAGATCTATTGTCATTGTGTCAACCTATCAGACGACTCAACTCTTCTGGTTGAAGTCTATTCTGTGTCCCTACAGTCGAAAAATAAATATAGAATATAGAGAATCAGCATTCCGTTTTGATGACCACAAATCTGGAGCAAACCTCCAGAAAACTGCACACCAGCCACATTGTGGAGTTCCTTTAAATCAAGCCTAAAACCTCACTAAATAATTGGAACATCTATTAATATATTGTATATTTGATGGTGATCATTCTTCATGATGGCATTTGACAAAATGTAATGTTTGTTGCTTCATACTTGTTTCGTATGTTATGTTTTAAATCATGTCATTATTTTGTCACTTTGAACTGTCGTGGTGAAATGTGCTATACTAATCAACTTAACTTGCCTTCAAGACTAAACTGAAGTCAGGTTAATGTGTTGGTGTTCATTCATGGGAATTGATTAATTTTGTCTAATTTTTTAGTAATGGCTGTGGTATGCAAAGGAGGTTCAATATCTTTTCCAATGGTTTATGAACTGGGATAATATTTGCCCTTCCTTTTCATTAAGGTTGATTCTGTTAAGTTACATAGCTGATCAATCAGTGTGTTCATTTGAATGCAAAGTGAACAACTCAGTCATTGATTAGCTGCATTATGTTCACTTCTTGTGTTCTGGTTTACTAACTGTCAATAAACTACACCAATGTACCTTAACAAGGCATAAAAGTGCTAACATACTGATTAATTGTAATTAAGCCATTACAGCATTAGCATACCTTACTGTATTGGTTTATCTAAATGCCACATTCTGCCTATTTTTAGGCCTAGTAAATAGCTTCTGTGTCAACATGTTGGAAAAACAAACATAATTTCCCCCAGTGAATTTTCCAGGAAATATCAACACCTTACTGTCAGGTTTACTATGAGTGTTTACACAGCTAAATGTCAGAGGGTTTTTGTTGTCTCAAAATATATAGAACGTTTACAGTTCATTTTCAAAGTGCAGATTCAGCTAAGTAATGGTAGAAAATCTTGTGGATATTAAAATATTTCTCAAATATCTTACCCAGTGAAGTATACAAGCACAAGAAAAAATTAATGATTGGAATAATTAACTTTTTGTTTTATCTAAACAGGTGATATATCAACAAACAAATGAGGCAACAAATTCCATCCTGGATTTCAAAGCGACAGACTGTATAAGTAAAGGTCAAATAAAAGATTAGTCTTTTACAAACAACTTTGTCAGAATCTCTCTATCATCTCAGTGATGGATAATAAGGATTCCTGCAGTGTGTAATATACAAAAAGTTTTATATTTCAAAGAGAACAGTCATTGCATAACTGATATTCATGCCAGGCAGATGTGCAGGTGTCGGCAGAGGAAGTTGTCCAACTTTTCGAGCAAATCCAAAATAACTTTGCCACAAAAACTCCACCACTGTTCTCTGTACTGTCTGACCCAACATGAATCATTGGGAATTTGTATCTGGTGGAATGTACATCCAGCTCAGTGTTTTCCATCCACTGTTTGAACACAATTGGAAAGTTCCACAGTCTCCAGTGCTCTTATTTTGGGCAGGTGATAGAAACAACATGAACTCATCCTTCAGTGTCTGCCAGATCACCTTGGTGATCTCTAAAAAACTTCAATGACACAATGTATATTCCCATCTTGAAACTGCCAGCCACAGCTGTTTGAGAGTGTCCAAAAACAGACTGACCGTTCTTCTCTCTGGAACTGTGGTGGGCATGTTTTTGTTGCTCATTCTGATGACTGATGAGGTCATCAAAACAAGTGATGCAGTAATATGTAAATTGACACTCACCATCCATCTCCTGCATCTGTTGGACCAACTGACTGTATTACCCCTGCTCAGCTCTTCTTCTTCTGTTCATTGGGGGAAAGATTCCACCTGCGTCTTCTTCTACTCCTTTTTCAACTTAACGACTTAATCAGTAAGAGTTTTATACGTAACATGACATAAAACATTTTTATGTTCAGCCAAAATTATCTCCTTCTCTTCCGAATTCGTAGACGTTCATCTCTGCCATGTTGGTATGTTTTCATCTGTTGGGAAACCACACCTTTATACTTTTGGGTATGACATACACTGAGGCGGGAGGGGTTTATCAAGGTGGTCTGCATCATGCGTGAAAGGTGTGCACAAATGTGAATGTCCAAATACAAATGTCTCACATAAGCATTGTAGGACAGTTTGGATTTGGGTGAAACATGTGAGATCCTATAGAAAGAGTTGGAATCTTCTCACAGCTAAGTATTTTTACCCACTATAAAAGTAAAGGGCAGATGTGTAATAGAGTTATGGGTGAAATGGTAATCAAAGTAGAACTGAAAAGTTTTTCAAATATACTGTATATAATGTATTAAATACTGTTTTATTTGAGATATCTTTAATGCAGACAGCAAACTTGAGAAAGTTGTTTAATGTGCACAGTGAAAGACGGGCAGATGGATAAGAACATGACATAAGTGAGAAGAAAGTTAAGAGCCCAAGCAAGGTTACATGTGTTCAACATGTTCTGTCTAAATGGAAATTAGGCGGAAAATATATCATCTGGCAGTGGTTCAGAGTTTTCAAGGTGTTAAACCAATGTGGGTAGCTGTAAAATATGCAATAAAGTACTTAATTTGTTACATAGCTTTGCAGTCAAACTGGATTCACCTTCTTAAATGCCATCCATGGCCAAATTAGAAATATTTTAAAGGCACAGCATTATGAAAATCAACTTTATTGAGGTTTGCATGTTGTTATAATTTTTCCTCATCAAGAACATACCTGGAGTGTTGCTTTGATTCTCTCATGCATTTGTATGACAATGTTTAATCTCCTAAAGCGAGCAACACCTTTTCCATGTAGCTTCTGCAATCTCCAAGCTGCACTTCCATTTCAAAGAGCATTGCTCCTTGTAATGCCCCCACTCAGCTCCTTCAGACTAGCACCAGCAATCAGCAAACACATGGTGGAACTACGCATCTGCTAAGCTTAAAACAGCATTCTCAGTGCAATGCTGGTAAGAATGAATTTGCAAAGTCAAGTTTATTTTAAGTCATCTTTGATTTGTTATATAATTGCTGCTGTAGATAGTCTGGTGGACCTGAGTGGGGAAGGTGCAGCGACGGGATGCTTTGTCAGGCGGAAGATCGGTTCATACTTGCTTAAAGGTTGTTGTTTTCAAATGTTACATTTATTCTGAAAAGTGAGTCTTATTGGAATACATATTCCAATTATCTGAGAAAATTTCTAAATTTGTTCTGTAGAAATACCTTTTGAAATGCTGAAAAGCAATACATTAAAATAGAAACTCTTGACTGCAACAGAGTTAGAAAAATTCCTAAGAATATAAAGAAGAATAGAATAGGAAATGAGTTTTCAAGAAGTGCCACAAACTAAGTCAACAGCTCCCTGACATAAAAAGCACTGCACTGTTTAATGCAAAGCAATGAGCCCAGATTATTATATCATAAGGCCTTCCTGTTACTTTACTTTCCCTCACAATTCCATTATCTTCCGTGATTGATGTGATACTCTGAACTTCTCATAGCTTTTGAATTGACACCAGTGGAAAGGCACAGCTGAAGACCCCGTTTCCCCACTCAACCAGCTGCAGACGTCTGCACTTCCAACCATTATGACATACAGCTACCATGAGGACTGTGTCTGTTTCCGAGGCTTGTATACAGGGAGGGTGAAACAGAGGTTATGGAAGCGTTTCAATATTTTACAGGGGAACCCCTCCCTTGCCATAATTAGATAGATTACCTGTTAGTCATGCTCCCGTGTGCAGAAATGTTTTTAAACTGCTCTATCCTCCAGGCAAATGGAAAGAAAAGTCAAAAGGAATTACACGCTGTCCGGGCAGCAGTGACTGCAGGATTATTTAATGGCCACAGCCAAAGGAAAAAAAAATAAAAAGAATGCAGAAAAACTTTCTCATCTTGGGTAGTGATTAATTTTTTACTTGCTCTAGAGTACAAAAGGTTTGGTTAAAAATTTAGAGACCTTGTTGCTGACAGCGGCAATCAGATGTCAAGACAGTTCAGTCACTATAACACGGTCTTCTGTAAGTGCTCTGAAGCATCACCTAGGTTTCACAATGAGTGTGTATTTTTTTTTTACATCCATAACATATTCACAACACAGTAACATGCAAAAACAACCAGCTATCAAGCTTTCATAGCTACAAAATAGCCTGATATAAAATAAAAATATAAAAATCTACTTTAGCATAAGACGATGCACAATTATTTGTGGTTTGCAGCAAATTTCAAGAAAATCACTTTACACATAATTCTAATCAGAATTTCTTTAATGTCCTGTTTTCATTAAATAAGGTATTTAATTTATTTAGTAAATTTTACTGGTACTTAAATCTGCACATTATTTCATTCACAAATTTTACATTGTATCAACAGTTTATGCAAACAGTTGTTTTTTTCTCCCTCTTCTACATTTATTTTTTTTAAGCTCTTAACTAGTTCCCTTTTTCCTGCAGCATGTGCATCTGTTGTCTGCATATTTCACTTGTCTAAGACTGAAAAAGTCCCTAATTCTCATAGCAGCTGTTACAGTCTTATTTATTATGCTTATTGTTGCCCATAAACTTCTTTAAGCACACAATGTAAACAGATTTTAGGCACTCCAGATGTTTAGATTCCCATATGTCCATTGGTTCCATCGGCTATGCTTTTGATCAGACCATGAAATATTCTTAGGAATTCATGGGGAAAAACTTACCACATTTCAGAAAAATCTTTTATTAACTATTTTGGGTTTGAAGTTAAGTGGCAAAAAAACAAACATTATACATTCCATTTGAAAAAGAACAAAATATTTTCTGAGTATTTTGGTGCTTCTGTGTTATGATAGTCTTTTGATTTAAAAAAAACAATCTTGCTTGTTCCAATCAGGGTATATTACAAAATGCAAACATATGGCGATCAGTAATATGAGGGGATCTTCTCTCTCAATTGTCATCGACTTTATGATTCTGCTGTACATTCCGCCATACAGTAGTTTTCACTACTTTGTAAAATCACCAATAATTTTCATTAATTGTCAAAAGATTCAGCTATGAGAAATTAAAAATAATATTCGTAACTATGTTGTGACTTAATTGTGGTTCTCAAATAGCCACAACCATGTTGGTGCAGAGTCTAAGAGAAAACAATAAAGTCCAGCAAAAAAACAACTTGCTTTTATATTTTTTAATCATGTATTTTACCACAAAATGGTTTTCCACCAGCTTTGGGATGCTCTTATAAAACATTTAGTCCAAATATTGTACACTTTATAGAGATTATTTTGAATCTGAAATTACAACACTGGTCTTAAATCTACCAGGTAATTGTATATATATCTATATATATAGAGATATATATAAACTTTTCGCAGTAAAGCTTTATAGCAGTGGTTTTAAAACAGATGGGTGGGCCTTCCATTTTATGGAAGTCACCCCATTACAGGGTGTGGGTAAAACAGGTTTATGGTGCGAAACTAACTTGACTGAATATGATTTATGTTCAGAAAATATGCAAACAATAATTTGCAGATGCAAGGTGTGCATCTTTACCACTTTTGTTCCTCTTAATGAGTTTGTACCCCTTGAGAATTACAATAACCCCAAACATTCAACCGAAGAACATTAACAAGAAGAAAGTAGACACTCACTGGATCCTAAAGCAGATTGTCTACCTTCCATATGGGCCAAAAAGGTGCAAATGATAGAACATAAATCCTTCAAGACGTAATAAGACGTAATATAATTAAAAACAATTTTGATTGTTTTTTTTGTTTTTTTCAAAACTACATCAGTGTAATACATTCTTAACCATTTCTTCCTTTATAAAAATCCTCACTCTTTCTGACTAAGGAAAATTTGAAAAGCAATACAGTTACTTATAAAATGAAGATACATTTCTAAAGTCAGTTGACAATTGCAAGTTGATTAAATTATATTTAATTATGTTTTACCTGAGGCAATCTAGATTTTGACATATTTTTGCAATTAAAATGAAAATTGTAATGCACTCCTACAATTAATCTCTTACTTAGTCCTATTTCATCTTTGATATTTACAGTTTTCTGCTTTTTCAATACAATCATTTTTGCTATTCTTAAGCACAGCATAGTCAGTATGCCCTTTTCCGAGTGGATGACTTTTTTTTTCATTGCTGTTTATTTTTTTCTGGCCCATTTGAATTAATTTGGTTCATTCCTATGTTTGTCTATTTTCATTGCATAGAATCTGTTAATTATGTGTTCACATTTTGAAAGCTATTTGGTTAAAAAAAATAGGAATAATTGCAAAGAGAGGGAATTTTGCGTAACAGTTGCTGCAAAGTAGCGCTGTGATCATCACTTTGGCTTTGCAGCAAGTGGATCCCCAGTACAAATCTGGGCCTAGGCTCCTTTAGAACATTAACAAGAAGGGAGAACATGGAATTTGCATGTTCTCCTTGTGGGTTCATTGGATTTGGTGTGGGTGCAGCAGCTTTCTCCCACAGTCCAAAAACATGATTTTTTAGACTGTGGTTACTCTAAATGGCCTTCTGAGGGTGCGTGTGCGCGTGTGTGTGGATGATGTTTGCTCCGTATTTCTTTAATGTCTCTGTTATGTATAATGGTATTGCTCTATGAAAGACTGATGACCTGTAAATACATGTTGTACTTCAGCCTTTCGCCTAATGACCAGTGGAGATGGGCACCATCCTCTCTGTAACCCTCCAGTGGCAAGTGTATATAGCTGATGGATGTAAAGAAGGAAGACATTAAGGAAAACTATCTGTATTCTAAAAGAATCACAGTGTTTTTTGTCACATAATCTCTATAAAATACTTTGAACTTTGTAATGTGACAAAATTTGAAAAAGTTCAAGATGCATAAATACATTTGTGAGGGACTGCACATTTGATAAGGCTCAGTGTTCTTGATGACAAAATGGCTATTTAATTAGTTTGCACTATAATTAACTGAAACCAGGCATTGCCTAATGAAATTTGATTTAAATTTATGAAGTTATGCTAAATAAAAGAGGCTGTTGTTAAACGTAATGAGAGAAAAAATGCTTTGTTAAATGCATGCTTTCCACCTGACAGCTGCAGGCCTCTACACTCAGCCAATCAGAATGCAAAATGCAGGACAAGAAGCTCTGAAATCAAGTCTTTTGGGACTCGGTCACAGTGGAGTTAAGGGTTTGCACAGGATGTTCCATGCTAACTTGACTGTTCCCTTTCAATGAGCAAATTGGAAAAAGGAGAATAACGTAAAGAGATGTCAGATCCAAAGAAACTCCTCAATATATGCAGTGTCACTGCCAAGCTATCAGGAGACTCTTTCCTTTAATCAGAGGCCCACATCACAATGTTCACAAGCCTCTGCGTATTCATTTGCAGTGGTCTATGCAGAGAGTTGCAAAATCTCCATCAGACTGAAAGCTCTTGCTCTCCCCACTGAGTCTCCGTAGATCATCTTTGATTGACCCAATTAGGCAAGTCCACCGGGTGTTGCTTGCTGCTTATTAGTGTTTCACATTGGCTTAATCATCGGATGCTGTACGTGAATGAGGTGCAGAGCAACCCAACAGAAGGCTGAATCGGGGCTGCTTTCAAGTGTAAATGAAACCAAAGGACGGTAACCTGTGGCAACTTCAACAGCTGCTTTGAGCAGCTATCAGAACTAGTCTTAATAGAATAGTAGGTCAGTTGTTTGCAGAACTAATCTCAAAACCCTCATGGATACAGAAAAGATCAGAAAGCCAGCTTTGGGTGAACATTGTTTGCACATTGTTTATAGATGCAAAGCTTTTTATGCCGTTTTTCCAGTGTTTTGAGATAAGCAGCAGACAACTGGGATGTGGGAGCACTGAGCAGCAAAGCATCATGCAACAGATGTAGGTGAACTCCCCTGTGTGGTGGATGGAGGGGAAAAGGTAATTTGTAAAGAGACCTACCTGCCAAGATGATGAAGAGCACATCTTTGTTGATTTTCCCAAAAGTGTCTCCCAGTCAGAAATCATAAGAGAGCAGAGCTTACAGTGACACCCTGACTGGTGTTCAGGGAGGGTTAGTCCTTGCTCAAAGCTTGGCACGTGTTTAAAATAAATAATATTATTATGTTTTGATATGAATTATCCGTCATTTGCAGCAGTAATCCCGCTTCTCATAGTGACATGGTTGCCTTTGGGCTTTCTGTATGGCAGCATTTGTAAATAGATTCAACTTTCTTGAAGGAATGCAGAAAGCGTTCAGTAACTTCAACAATGATATCTCATCTGGGAGGCAAGATACTACATGATGACGCTGTGTTTGAAACTACGAAGTGTGATTTATCGCTGGAATTTTAAGTCTGAGGTTTTTAACCTTGTAATGATTATTTTATAAACTGCTACTCCAACCATAAACTCTTTGGGGGGAAAAATGCAGTCTGCAAAATTTAAAAGGTCCTGCAAACAAGCTCAGCTGTGCATACTCAGATCATTCTGTTTTGACCTCAGATAAGAAACAGTAAACAGCATATGTAAAAGAACATTCCATTAAGGGGACACAATCTAGAGCTACAACATCTTGATCCCCAACGGTCAAACACAGACACAGGTTGACCTAGAAAAAACTTGACAGATAATAAAACATTGTTATTGGTTCCTAGTTAAATCTTATTACAATGACGCTTTTGTAGCACTTTCCTCTTGTGTAAATTATGCACTAGGGAAAAAAGTTTTTTTTTTTTTTTTTAAGTTGATGCTTGATTTATTTTGTTTAGATAAATTGAACAGCTAAATAGAATTGATTTGTACTGTTTTTTATTAATATATTTTTAACTAAATTGGAATATTTGATGTTTAACAATTTCCTAGTTTATGCAAGTTGCCATAAAGATGATGTATTATAAATGTCCTGAAGGACTGTTAAACTAGTCTATTTTCATAGGAATGTTTGTGAGGAATTGTCTATTACCTCATTTTAGGATACTACTCCTAGCTAGTGGCATCTCACTTGGCAGCAAAATGTTTTCATAAGAGATTCATAACTCAGACACTATTTGAATTTAAGTTGTTTTTTTTTTTTGTGTACTGACCTTTGCAAAAATAAAAATGACTTTTGAACTTGATATTTTTTTACCTAAGCTTCAAACTTCAATTACATTTTACTAGACTGAAAACACCAAATAATGCATGAATATGAAGGGGATGGAAAATTATCCATGGTTCTCAAATCTTTTGGACTAAATCACTATAATGTTTGTACATCTAATACCCTCCTTTTGCCGCTTATTATTTTTTTGCAAAATAGCTCAAGCTTAATCAAATTGTGTTTGATAAAAGGAATCTCTTTGAACTCCATTTTTCATTCTTGCACCAGATCCTGAAACTTAGGTCTGGACCACGTATGTCAATAGAAAATGGTTCATGTTTGTTTATTGAATTATTTTCTAAAAATTGAATAACAGTTCACATTATGTATTGTGTAAAACTTGTTACAGCTAAATCACTTGACTCATATTCCAGAAGCACAACTTTGTTGTCAAAAAAAATGCACTTTGTCACCCTTTTCCGAAAATGTGGTGCAATGTGAAACAAAAGCAAAAAAGTTGCTTTTTTAACCCAGTAAAAAACATTTAGATTTTTAAAATCGGTGCGCTCTGCTTTCTCGGTGCTTCAAAGTTTTGGAAAAAGAAGATTGTAAGAAGCTGCCTGTGACCCAGATTGTGTGATGTTGCACCAAGCTGAAAATGAGTTAAAAAAAAAAAAAAAAACAGTTTCAGGTTTTCAGCATTTGATATGTTGCCTTTCTGTTGTTGCAAATGGGTAAATTTCTGCGATAAAATGTTTTTTGTCAGTTAAGTAGTTGTAGTCTAATTTTCATACTGTGTTGTAAATTTTTTCAGTCAACATTTCTTCTTAAGCATAAAGTTTAATTTGGGTCCTTGGTGCTCTTTTAAAATACTCTTATCTAATCTGTACACTATCAGTGAAAACTAAAACAGTTCAAACTCAGTTACTTCTGCTATAACCATATTAGAAAAAGACTGAAGTTAATAGCCATCTTAAGCATTTGTGGACAGTCATTTAACATACATTTGCATTCATTTCCACTGATTTAGGGTTTTCCTGAAACATTAGAGTGAAAGAACCCACATGTGCTCTATTTGGTACCCATAATGTTGTCTGTCAAAAGAGTGACACCCTCTCACAGTTGTCACAAGTGCTCTGTCTCGTGTCTCCCTTTGGACTGCATTAGTGTCAGCCGCACTCTGCTCCACTCATTGTGTGTAATCATGGCTTTGTCTCGGGTGCCCTGACACACACCTCACTGAGTGCAACTTCCGCAGTCTCACCAGTCCCCCACGACCAAATCTCTTGCCATTCCCTGCACCACTGAACTGCGCTCTCCTCACACCTAAAGGGATTGCTGTCACATTGAAAGGCCAGGCTTTCTATGCCTGACAACTTGCATATTTGTACACCTTGATGCAAATGTTTCCCCACTCATATTGTTTTGTCACTTAGCGCTGACCATTTGAGTGTGCCATTAGAAACCAGGCATTCCAAAGAACTGATGAATTCGGCACACTTGTCCCTTTAAGGCATGTTCTAAACCTTACCCTTTTGTTATCTGTATAATATTATGTGGTGCACAGACCTATTTGCTCGTTACTTGTCGCCTCAAAAGGGGAACTCACAGTAAGTGGTAACCCTGCCCTGTCCCTCAAAAACATTCTGGTTTCCTGCAGACATAGTTCTGTGTTATGATGACACCTGGTATTAATCATAGGAGGTTTAACAAAAATACATTATAGATTAACTGGATTAAAATGTAATCATACCATGCAAAGTATTTATTAAAGCATTAGATATACCTTAATTATGTACCTCTGTGACAGCTGTTCCTGCTGTCACACACCAGAGATGTTGGATGGTAATTATTTAGCTGCTCATTCTTAAAATTAGTTCACATATCAATTGCTGGACAGCTTAGATTTTCATTTTTAATTAAAATTATTTTCATTAGCCTGACTCTTTCATTATCTATTTGCAGTGCAGACATTTAGTTAACTTTAATTGTCAGTTTGTTATATTTTCGTTAAAATGCAACAGATTAATTTCTTCCTGTTTCCTTTGGAGCGTTGGAGTGTTGCTTTGTTCTCTTTATAAAGCTGGCATAAACTCCTCAGTGGGTCATTACATTTGTTTGGCAGGGAAAAAAGGGGAATGTTTTTTTTTATTCCTTTAGTTTTTCTTCTGTTTTTGACAAATAGTTCTGTTCCAGTAGTATCTATTTAATTTTTAAAAAAATACTTAAATACTTAGTATTGTTTTGACCAGTAGTTTTTGCTTGATTTTTAGTCATTTCTGTCCTGTGTGCCAGAAGTGTTATGATCAGCCACTATTTATTTTTTGTGATGTCAGTTTGTGCTTGAATTCTCCATGTTACTACCCGAGTTTCTGCTTTGGGCCCACTTCATAATTTTTAGAAACATTTTTTGGCCCTATTGTAATAAATTAAGAATCTTTTTTGAAATCATTCAGTGTGTCTCTCTGGTTGGTCTGTGTGAATCCCTGACAACCTTGTTGGATTTAAGCTAAGGTTATGCTTTTTTTGGAATAAAGAAAAATAATTTAACAAAGACTTTTGATTTTAATAAATTGTGAATAACATATTTGAAAACGCACTGGTTCTATTCCAATTTGTAACGCCAGCAAGTCATACGATCTTTGCAAACATAATGCCACAATGGAGCCATATGGCACCATATTCTGTTTGCTCTTACTTCAGATGTTGGCTCATTTCCACGCTGTAGATAGTTCTGCTACCTGCCACCATCTAAATTTTAAAAGGCTTCATGTCAACCATCACTGTCATGGAGTCGCATGGTTATGAATAAATTTAAGCAGCATTGCCTTGGGTCAATTTCTTGTGGTGTTGGTCTGCTCGCAAAGCTGTGTTGAGATTTGTAAATTGTAAATTTCATTTATATTTTGTGGTAAACAAGCAATGCTAAACTAACAAAATTAGTGCTTTTTCAAAGATTATCTTTTTTTAAGCTTCAGTTTTAAGTGGTAAGACGTGGATAATCAACAATTGTGGGTTTTGTGTGAAAGAAACAGTAATTTTTTTTTTATGCCTTACTGTCAGACCAGGTTTTACAAGTCTATGATGAGTACTTTAAAAACCTGTTTTACTGAAAGTTGCTATTAACACACACACAAAATGCATTGACTGTTTTACATGCAAAAAACAGCCTTCATGAATGTGAAAAAAACACATGTATGTGTTCTTGCAGCACTGTCGTAGCGCCTAGATGAACATCATTTGCTATTTTCTGAAAATGCAGACGAGCAAAAAATAACTAATTTGCGGTGCAATTGAGATCTTTTTTTTTTGTTTGTTTTTATTTTTGACCACTCATGATGCAACAACGACCATCAAGCCCTGGAAAGTGAGTCATATTTGCCATTGTTTTAGTTAGCCCAGGTCCAAGAGAGTATTTCAGTATTTCCCCCTTCTGCAAATTATTTCACAAAAACTATAGGCTTTGATTTAATGCTAAGTTTGTGGGGGAAAAAGTAAGACATCAGCTGATTTCAAGAGCATTTCATACATAACATAAATACCTGGGGATATATTTTTCCCCTTAGTAGAGCATGTTTCACAGTATATAGAATAAAGTGCATCCTACTTCCTCCTTTCTAATTAATTGTAAGGACTATCTTACTCACATACTTATGTTGATGCAGCTTCTAAATAGGTAGAGTAGGGAAAAAAAGAGCCATATGGTGTTGTTTGACATGAAGAAATTAGGCCACCATTGCTGTCTGTTCATTGTCATCAACCTGGCCACCTGCTTTGCGTCTGCACCGGGTGAACTAGCGTAGACTCCCTCCCACTGCTGCCTCCCCCCTACCTAGCTTGTTATGTCTTGATAAAAACAGGCCGGAACATGAATCCAAACTATTCGGAGGAAAGTCAGATTTTTGATACAGACTTAGCAAGAACGACCAGAGGAGGCTGTCTGGCTTTACTCCAACTTGTTCGGGAGTTTTGTTTAATGTTGAAAGTAAACAGATATTTTTGTGGACTGAGTGCGACGATGCAGATGGTGAGAATGGCGCCTGCCATATCCTCTCAGGTTGTGTCCTTGACGTAGCAATTGTGGATGGCGGTGCCAGAGCCCACACACGGAGCAGCCTTACTTTCAAAACAACATCCAACCAACGTTTTTCTTTTTTTTTTCTTTTCACCATACCAAGTGTAAACAGGACCCTTCTCTTTGACTTTTCCTCTGAAACCAACATACATCACCAGACCCTTCAACACGCTCTTACTCTCAGGCCTCCTTGGAACTCTTTGTTTCCCATGTAATCATTTACATGAATGTACTGGGCAGAGTGTTGTGCCTGTGAGAGAACATATGGTGGGACCAAAGCTCAAACTCTCAGTCAGCAGCAGTTACTTAGGTCACATTACAAGCTGCCCGCTACCATTCAGAATAGACACATTTAAGCAGAGAACATCCTCTGGGGAAAGACAACACACTCTTCCTGAGACGCTTCTTTTTTTCTTCTTTTTTTTTGAGTCTGAATTAATTTTTCATCATGGTGCTCTAAGACTCAGCAAGGCTCCATGGTTTCAGTGATCTACAGTTGAGAGAGCTGTCACATTCATTTGGCAACAACTCACAGGCTACATGCAGCTGCTATGTTTGTGGGTTTGGTACGACACTGAAATTTATTTAGACTGTTCTCTATCTTATCAACTTAGGATCCGCCCTTGACTTTTTGGTGCTGGAAAGAAGTGCCTGTCCTAAAACGACATCCAAAACTTTGGACTGGGGGTTTGCTTTGATTGCAAAATAACATTTTCTTACATTAAAATTGTTTGTGACAGAAATATGCAATTATTTATCATGTTAAAGCTCATCCTGTCTGTATTACATATTTTGTGCATCAACCTTGTCTAAAACACAGAAATACCCTGAAAGCATGTAGATATACACATAGGCTATATGTTTATTTGAACTTCAAAATAAATATAGTCTACTTCATAGGCAGTCCAGAGCATTTTTTTCTTGATTTACCATATAACTAAGAAGAGCACCGCCAGAAATGTGAGACTGAAACCAGCACGTGTCTGATAAAGGGAGCTAAAAGGTCTCCTCTGTTGATTTGGCCCCATCAATGTGATTTCTAGGCCTTTTCTTGAACCTTGAATGTGCTGGAATCTGGCCGCTTTCTGGTTTTGCAGGGAGGTTTTTACTCGCTGTGGCCCCACGGAGCCTGAGGAAGGATTAAAGATTGATGAGAGCTCTCAGAATCAGTTTATTGCTCTGGAGATCTTCGCTTGTGTTGTGAGTGGAAAGACTGTGTTGCTGTTTTGCCTCATAGAAGATCATGAGGCTGGATCAGAGTGGAAGTGTTTGACAATCAAGGCTAGATTGTTTTGGGTTTTCTTTTTACGTCACCTTTTTTTCTTTGGCAGATAGTCTTCGAATTGCTATCAAAACAGCAAGTGGCTATCAGTATGGTATATTCTGGTGTGAAATGTGACGAAATGCTGGAGCTCTCAGAAGGGAGAGCCTTTACATTTTTTTTCTGACTTCAAACCTGATAAGGGAGATACTAACTCTGTGGAGTAGATAATACTTGAGCCATTTTGAATACATTCTCTATTTTGTTTCCTTACAGCATTAAATCTGTCTGTGGAGACTTTCAACTGCATCAATTCAGCATGGTATCTAAATGTTTTACCTTCTCATACAAATGAACTCCTGTGTGCAGTGCACAGCTGCTTCTAACTCATGAATGTACATAATTCATGCAGGAGTTAGATAAGGTAACTAGAGCATGTCTTCTCACCTGCTTCTTTTTGGTGCATTTTTCGAGCTTTCAAGTAAGTAAAAAAATTCAACATTAGAAAATGTATGCTCCACACCTTCCTTTTAGCCTGATCAAAAGATTAGGAAGTGAAGATAGTTTTTACAGCACTTTTTATGCGTTCATTGAAAAGTGAAATTCATCTTCTAATTCATTTATTTTGATTTCCGGCAATTCAAAGTTTTTTTTATTATTATTATAATTTTTTATTTTTTTTGTAAAGTTGTTCAACAATTGTTTTGTGATGGTTTAATGGTTATCTATGCATCAGTATTAAAGATTCAAATGATAAAATATATTGAATTTCTTTTTTTGTATGCTGGAATGTAATTGGATATATCAAAGTTGAGTTTACTGCCAAATAGGGTCATATTTGTCATGAGAGGAGTCCCTCCAAGAACATAATGGCATAGCCCAGGATACATTTAGTTGGACCCTTAGGTATTTATTTTGCAGTTGAATTTATTCAGAAAGTAAAACAGACGAAGAAACAAAAACACATGAGACTAAAGCATCTCTCTATTTTAGGAAATAACAAACAAGCTAACTGCTAATAACCATGCATGATGACAAACAACAATCATAAACAAAATACTGTATCTGTCCTTTATTTAAAATAAAAAATAAATACAACTTTAAATATTGTTTGTGTCTATTGTTATTTATATATATATATATATATATGAAATATATTCCAGATGCACCTGGAATATATATATTTTAGAATGAAAATATCAGACTGAACTAATGTGGTTTAAAAATTTTGGAATATTTTACAGAGCTAAAACACCCCAGTATCAACATTTTTTTAAAGTGTGTGTGTTTGTTCCATGTCATTTGTGTTTTTAATGGTTACCTTAAGACAGCCAGTGTTTCTTCAGCCCAGAAAAATACATTTAACATGAATTATTTTGGTGTTTCTGTGTAAATTTCTGTCTAAATAAAAGTATTGAAAATCAGGCCTTTAGGCACTTTTTCATATATTTTCAGGAGATTTTTTGTTTTGTTTTTTGTTTTTTTAGGGTAGGAAATGTAGAGGGAAACCTAGCTACTTTTGGAGATTTAACTCCTGATCATTTCCACTATCTACACGCTGACAAATATTAAATACTTGTTTATTAATGTAGGAAACAGTTATCACTATTTAGTGATTGAGTATTACCTCTTACACTCAATGACAGTATCTGTGTCGAACATAGTGGTTCTTCTGTTTGTAAATGCGGCAATATGGAGTTTATTTGTTTTTCCAAGTCATTTGAAGAATGACTTCTAGATCTAAACAGTGATTTCATGATTTAAACTCGGCAACATTGTGTTTCACTCAGGACCTTCTTGTAAATTATTATCCTTACATGTGCAGTACTGGCAAAAAAAATAAATAAAAAATAAAAACATAAAAAAGCCGTCTGGCTCTAATTTACAATAAGTCTGCTAAAACCCTGTCTGGACAGACTCATATCAGACCTGAAGTGATGATGGTTATCTCTTTAGGGGCAAATAACAGACTGTATTACAGCATGTTAATTTTTTGGTGTTGAGTTTAATTTTTCATCCATGTGCTATAGACTCAGCATGGCTCCGTGGTTTCACTGATGAACAATGGAGCAAACTGTCATCTCCATTTGGCAGCTACACACGTGCTACTGTACACCCAGCTGCTTTGTACTGCATGGGATTTGAGGGGTTGGAGGGAGGAGGGGCACTAACAACACAGGGGTTTATTACCTGGGAAATTAATGACCTTAGAGAGCGAGATATAATGGCTGAAACATCTGCAAGAAATCATCTTAGGAAGGACCTATCCCTTTTTCAATCTGTATCTTTCTGCCTAGCCATAATATTCCAAGAGCATAAATCAGCCGGCTAATTTATACAGTTAAGATTTAGACACCTCAGTTTGCAAACACAGCCTTCTGTTTGATTACTGGCAATTATACTTATGCACTATTAATGATTTGGCCTCGCAATTCATGAAGGGGTTGACCTGCATGTGTGAATGTATATGTAAATCTTCCTTGAAAATATATTAGCCTCTCTCTTTGTTTTCACTTCAATTGTTTTACTTTTTGACCTTTTGAAATTACATTCAGTACTGTGGTTTGACTTAGTGGAAGAAGATGGGAGCTCTATGGAGTTGATGTCATCCCCAGGCAAGCCTGGTTTCCATGGAATGATGAGCTAACGAATCGATGATTGGCTGAAGGTGCACTGAACAGAGCCAATAGAAATGCAGGGCTTGATGTTTGGGATAGAGGCACACCAATAGGGGAGAGACACCCCCTGTTGCACGGTTGTAGTATTTGCTGTCCTGGCTCCTATCCTAATCCCCTGCTGGGGCTCACCACACCAGTTTTTAGAGATTATAACAAATAGTGACGGACCACAATGCTGGGAGGCCTCAGAAGTATTCAACTGTAATGGCAGATTTACTTCAGAAACCCCCCCCAAAGGGTTCTGTAGTTGGGTTCTGGTTGCATGGCTGCTGTATGCTTGTGATCTGCTCCGTGAAGGAGGCATTGTGAGCTCGGAGTGACTCGATGACTATCATTTCACTTTGGCTGGAGAGAAAGCTTTGGCCTTTCTCTGTGAAATTTGTCTGGATTATGCAGACGATACAGGGAATAAAGAGGGTCACAAAACTTTCTCAGAGTCCAATAATTGGTCAAGTCTGTGTAGAGTTTGAAAAGTGATCTTTCAGTCTTTGGAAAGTCATTTTCCAGCAGATTAAATATGTTATTAATTTGATTTGAGGTTCATTATTGCCTATTAACTATTCAAACATAGTAATGTAATGGATCACATGCTAACTCGGAAAGTAAGAAATTACTTGCTCGCACTGCTTCCAGGTGTTGCAGGATTTTAATCATTCTAACTCGCTCTATTGTGAATTTATTTTTCTCATCTTAAAAGTCTTATAATAATCAGCTCTTGCAGAGTTTTCTGAACTGCTCCTACAACCAGCAATTGTATTTCGGAGTACTGGTCATATCCGGCGGGCAATTCACATCTTCCCACGGCGGGACTGACATGTTGCTGCTGTTTGTCACGTGTCTGCTGAAAACATCCTCATCCAAATAAGCTTGTCCTTTTAATTGAGCTGTTAAGCAAAGTGTCATTCAGGCTTATATACTATACCCATTCCCTCAGCTGACAGGATGCAAAACCAGGAGGTTCCTCATATGAAAAGCTCTGACCTTTCTTTTGTGGTGCAATCAAATGGGGCTGCCTTGGTCCTTGGCTCTGAATAATTAATTCCTCCCCTCAGTAGGAGTGTTTGCTAAACAGTGGGGTCCTTGGCAGTTCACTTTTTCTGCACCACTGCCACTGCACCCTAGGGGAGAGACGAGTGTATGCTTTAGTTTGACTTAGGATGTGCCTTTTAGAGAAAAGAGAGACAGTCAGGAGATATTGGGAGTCTTCTCTTTACTTTAAATCCTACAGAGAAAATTCAACAACCAAAAAAAACGGAAGGCAGTGTGCAAGCTACTTGTTTGATTTTTTTTTAAATATATATATATACTCTCTACTATGTGGGACTATTTATTTTATTTTATTATTCCAGTTTATTGTCAGTTTGCTAACTTTTTTTTGAATGCAATTCTACTTTACAGTTACAAAAAAAATGCAAGTCACTGATTGGCTTGCTGCTTTTTTGCCCTAACCCCTACTTCTTGTTACGCCAACAAACCTAGTGTGATGAGGCACATGTTTCCTGTTCTGCATTTGCCTCGTAACAGCGTCATCTCCACCCTCCGTATACACTCTTTCATCATCCATAGGAATGATATATCGGGTGGAGATGCTCAAGAAATGTTCTTCACTGGCAGTGTGTGACAGTCACTTTGATCTTACCGTGAGAGGCTGAAGCTCCTGGAGAAATTATCAATGAGACGGGAGGAATAGGGGAGACAGAAATAGAGAGAAGGGTAGGGAGTGGCGTGCCTTGCCTGTGTGTTTGTACGCGTTGGATTATGTTTAAAAATGGTCCTCCCAATTAGAATATGAAACTCACTATTTAGTGCCTCCAGCTTGATAGTCAATCAAATCTAAAAGAAAAAAGCGTGTCAACATTTCTAGAAAAAGTTGCCATCATTGTTTTTCGTCTAGTTCTCCTTAAGTGTTTAAGAATTTCCCTCTTTGTGTCAGGTTACAGTGTTTTCTGAATGTTAGGACTCCTTGTTCCATCTTTCTCTGTGCTTGCAAGGGGGCAGCACAGGTCTTTGATAGAGGAGACCTCGACTCTACTTGCATAAACACACTTTAAAAGCAAAATATTCTAATGACATTATTGGAGCAATCCAGCTCCACATTGGGTCTACTTAAATGTTTATGGATCTTTTAACAAATATTTGACAATTTTCACTAAAAAAATTTAGTAAATCATTTACATTTTGAGAGCAAAGTTGGGATACTTGATAAAATAATGATGCAAATCTATTGTTTTTGCAGAAAAATTGGTAATGAATACAAAATTAAATTAGAATTTCTCTCCCGAATGCAGAAAAAGTAAAGTATTTATTTAAGTATAAGTATTCATCAAGTAAAGCAAAGTATTATCTAAAGAAGACCATTTAGATCAAATGTGTAACATAAGAAAAATACTTTGTGTTGAAATTGTTATTATCAAGTAAGTAGTTAAATTTTTTAAATTACATTTTGGACAGATAATTTTAGTTATTTTTAAAATCTACAAAATGTCAAACTTGGTTATTCAGATTTTCTTTTTTGTTGTTGTTAATTTATTATTATTATTATTATTATTATTATTATTATTATTATTATTATTATTATTATTATTATTATTATTATTATTATTATTTAAATAATAATGGGAACAGATTTATTTCAGCTAAACATTAACACTATAAGTATTAAATCTCAAGTCGGATGAAGAAATTAGAAAAAAAAGAGTGAAAAGGTGAAATAAGTATAAAAAAAGTTAAAAGAAAACTGAGTAAAAAGGAATCTAACACCTTCTGTGAAACTTGTGAAAAACACAAGTTGGCAAATATGTGAAGCGTTGCAGTTAATGAAGACATATTAGCTCACAGAAATCTTGCTATGGGTATGAGAGGAGATTTTTTTTCTCACCCGAAGATCAGAAATGGAGGTGCTGTCCTCTTGCTCTTTAGAGCTGCTTTTAGTCCTGATCTAATGCATTTGGCATGAAGGGGGAGCTGTGGCTCCTCCTGTCCGAGCAAGGTTACAGCTGTGTGGGCTTTTACTGAGCGTCTTGCACATTTTCTCACACTTTCCGGCTGCGCTGTGCCACATTGATTTAAATGTATCTGTTGAGGGGAAAATAATCAATGCAAATTCCCTGGCAGTGAGGCCAACAAATAAGACATGTCTGATTCATCAAGCGGACATTGCTATAAAGACCACAGTTTCTTCTTTGCCCCCGTTTCTCACTCTTTCCTTCTCTCCATTTTGTCTCTTTTCCTCCTCTTTCCCGCCTCTGGGCCACTTCACCCATTTTTACTCTGTCCACCCTTCTCCGTGCAAAAAAAAACTGTTAGCCTGAATTAGTAGAAGGAGCTTAAATTTCTGTCCATATACTCATTGGATTTCAACATAGACAGCATATGAAGGTAGGTGAAAAGATATTTATTAGACATTTAAGGTTGCATATTATAATTCAATAATTTCTCTGTATGTTTTTGTACTTCAAATTAAATGATATTTTTTCCTTTGAATTAATGATTTTTACAGTCAGGTGTTTTTACCCAGTCATAACATTAAATGTATTTAAATATCTTTATGTCATCACTCATCCAAGAAAGTTAATTTAAACAAGGTCTGCAGTTTAACTGCATTACAAGAAAAGTAAGTCAATATGTTGAGCAGGAAGAAAGTCTCACCTGACACCTAACCTTAACATTTTGTTTTGCTCCAGCTTGAACTCGGTCAAACGGTCTGGCATCTAACAAGGCCAGTGTGTAGTCTGTGTATGTAAATTCACTACATGTGTGAGAGAAATAAAGGCTGGGGCTATTTGGAAAATTCCTGTGTGATGAAAGGGAAAGAATATCCCCCAAAAAATGATTAATGTGGTGTTCAGGTACACAGAAGATTGAGTGATCCTGTCATCGTGCCATATGGTACCAATTTATTCCAGCAAGCATAAGGCAAACGCAGGGAAGGAGCTCTCACGACTGTGCCTCCAAAACTTTTTCAAAATGAAAAAAGAACCTGAAACAAATGTAAAAGTGTAAAATAATAAAATCAAAATGTTAGTTTTTTTTAAATTAAATTTTATTATTATTACTTTTTTCTTGCTTGTTCTTGGTTCTTAATCTCTTTGCTTATTATCCACTTAGTAAATAGTGAATGTTGTTACTAAACATTATTATTCTTCTGCTTTTTTTATTCATAATGGATGAAGATTTTTAGCTCTGGTTTAGCTCTAATTTGATTTTTTTTATGAGACCTACAGTAACTTTTCAGTCATTTTTTATATTTTACCAGGAAGGAGATACAAATATAGTTTGAAACTGACAAGCCTGTCAAATCAGGCTGAGGGCTATAATTTGACTCTCTCGCTTAATAAGTGAGTTCTCCCAGAAATACATTATTTTCAAGTGCTGGAAAATCCTATTTACCTGAACACAATGGCAAAAGAAACTAAGTGTATTTAAATTAACCAACATAAATATTAAAAGTTGACTTTACTGTACTTGTCTTTTTCTTGCAAATCATTTAGGAGAAGCTGTGCTATTTATATGCACAAGAATCATGTTTTATGAGTTACTACTGAACATTTTTCAAATAATCCTGTAAGTTAGGATTTTTTTTTATTTTTTTTTTTAAGGAATAATCTTTTACTTGGCAGCCTTTGCAGTGTTTGACATTTTGTGACGTTTCTGAGATGCATCCAAGCTGCATCATGTGACCTCTATATCTGCCTCTAATGCTTCTCAAACATGACTTTCGACTCTAAATGCGTGTCTCGATTCATGCGCAAAAATGAGAGTTTTTTTGAACATGCAGATGGCCATTGGCAGAGAGGAAACAGGTTAGGGAGCTGGACTACCACCACTTTTCTTTTTCACTACCTTGTTATTTGTCGCCTCACCCCTGCAGGGCATGCTGACAGGAACTGATAAACCTCTTTATGGGCTGAACTGAATTGGCTCCTATTATCCAAGGTGTGGAACTGCTCAATGGTGGAAATAAAAGACGTTATCCAGTGCCCATCTGCCCACCAGTCTCTCTCTGCCCACTTTTCAGGGTTCCAAGAAGCTGTGTCCAATTGGTGTGTGTAGTAGATGTATATAAATAGGTGAGAAAAACATCTAATGAAACAATTAGATTTTTTTGTGTGTGTCAAATTCCTCACTTAAATAACACCATAATAGCTGTAACTTTTAGCCTGAAAAATAAATTGGCAAATCATACAAATATATATATATATATATATATATATATATATATATATATATATATATATATATATATATATATATATATATATATAGTTGCTGGTTGTATATACAACTGCATTACATATAAAAGCCGTACAAGATTTTTCCCAGTACAATTACTTATAAATAAAATATAACGCTGTATAAAAGGTGAATTAATCTCCAAACTCCAGGATTGAGTTAAATTTCATTACACTCTGGGCCATAATAAAATGGCTGGTATTCACAAACAAACAGATGAGAAGTACACAATAAAAAGCACCTGCAGTGTGCAAGGATGGTTAGGTTGACGACTGTTCACTCCTTTTTACCATTTAAGTGAAAGTCTCTATCAGCGTGATTCCACAAAGACAGTGCATGAAGTGAAACTATGTGATATAATTTATTTATCGGGAAAGAGGAGGACTGGATGGTCATTTTTGTCATTTCTTGGCATATTAGCGCATTATTGTTGCCTTATCTGCTCTTCGGTTCACATATTATTTTTTCGACAGTTTTTCTGTTTACTTAATATGGAAATTGGCATTATTCCTCATATGCAGCTCTCTTTATCACATTTGAACAAACCCACCCATGAAAAACAACACTTTTTTTAATATAAAGTGTGACTGCCAGAAAAAAAATACTTAAAATTGCTTTTTATATCACTATGTGGTGAAAGAACAACACGTGCATGTCTATGAGTCTGCAGTTGTTTTGTAAGGTTTACCATTCAAGATTTTCTGAAAGTGCTTTGGTGATGCCTTTGCTGCTCTGTTAAGCCACAATTTGCTTTTCCTATTTTTCATTTGGAGCTTTTCAGCACACTAGTTCCTATATCAGTACTTTCAAACCTTCTCAGGTCAGCCCAAGTTTAACCACATACATCTATTATTTGATTTGGGCCAATGGTTTTGTTTCTGCGTGCTTCATAGAGATTATGGAATTACGTTTCTGGGCTACAAAAAATTGTAAAACTCAATCATTTTTTGAAACCATTGGTCGAACGAAAAAAAAAAAAGAATTTTGTCATTCACCACATGATAATGACTACTCTATGCGGTGAAACACCAATAGCAGCACCAATATGACAGTGATTTAGTGTGAAATAAGCCTTTCAAATTATTAGGAAAAGATTATGTTTGCAATTAACAAGCAATGTCTGGACAAGCTTCTGGATATAGAGTTGTATGCATATGATGTGCAAACATTGTGAATGAAGTATGTTGCATTGAAAAGACAAATACAATCAATCTAATGTGTGCAAAATGTAGTTTGCATTTTAATATTTCTTAGCTAAAAAAATGTCTTGCTAAGCCCTTTATGCCATGCTTTACACTTGGTGTTTTAAGGACTTTATTTATATTGGAATAAAAGAAACTCTGGGTACAGAATACTGCTGATTGAAATGCAAAAACTGTTCATTTTCGAACGCAGATGAACATAAAAATAAGAAGGACTCCTTTCCTTATTTTTTTAAGCTGCTTGTGTAATATTCTTTTGTGATCCAAATCTAAAAACAGTTTTAGTGTTGAAATTCTTTAGTCACTTTGAAATAATAAATCTGCTGGAAAATAAAGTTTTCTCTAGGTTACTGATAATGCAAAACATATTTCATCTTTGGTTTTAAGCTAACTTTACGCATTCTCTCATGGAAATCCAAATAAATACCAGCACAAAGCAAAAAATCCACCTTGCAAATCAATTAAAGTGTAAGAGTCAGGTAAAACTATAATTCTTTGGCGTAAATCTGACTGTGATTAAATCAAAACTTCTCTGTGTACCATGCAATGACAGTACCTCATTTTCCATACTTTCCATACTTGAGCATACTAGTCTTCAAAGTGCCTAGACTTTTGGCAACAGATTGCCAATTTTTTGTCATTTTTATTCTGTAAAACAGCCCTCTACCTCTGCTAGGGCATGATACACAATGGTTCCCTGTAAAATGTTTACTTATTGAATGTCACTTTGATTGGATGACAGAGAAAAGTCTGGTTAAATGTCAGATTGTTCAAGGTGGCTGGAACCCGTTATGCTCACTTAATATTAGTGTCACTTGACTAGTTTTAGAAATAAAGATGACAAGGATCCAAATCCTTGAGAGGAGAGGGTTAGACTGGGTGACAGGGAATCTCTCCCTGAAGCCATGTGTATAATGACTCTGTTTGCATGGGGAATGGAACGAATAGAGCCAAAGATGGATGTTTAGTTTACTGTAGCGTTATCTGTGGAGTTTTGGACCGCTTTAAGCGAGTTATTAAAGCCATCTGTTTGGGCCTAGGGGGCCGGGACTGATTAATATAGCCATTGAATGTGAAGTCACAGGAGCAGACAGCAATATTTCTTAAATGAGTTGATGGATTTAAAGTCCCATTTTAACCTGCGTAATATTAATATTTTGCAAGAGTTGTAGTGAAAATGTATGATTTCTTTAAAAGTCTGATGAAGCAGAATAAAACAGTATGTTGACGGTCAAGAACAGGCGAAGGTGAAAAGGTTTACAAAGCCATAGTGTAATTGCAAAAAAAGTCACAGTTTTTTTAATCTCAGTTTTGAAGTCAGCATAATACACAAATAGTTTGTAAATAACCTTTGTGTGAAAACTAACTCTAAATCAAAAGATAGTATATTTAAAAATAAATCAATTCAATTCAAACTTACACAATGCAGATAATATTTTAGGAGACATGCTAAAATAGATGGACAATTATAAAAAATTAAAAGTTTAGAAAAGCAAACAAAGGAGGTCCTGGCGCTCGAGCTTGTCTTGACTGTGTTTTTTCACAGTGCTCATGCTGTGGGGGTTCCCACTCTCCATTGGACTTAAAGTATTTATGCAACCCCTGCTGGAATGTCTCCCTGGGTGAAGAACCATGTTGCATATTTAGAAAACAACCATTGCTGGTAAATTAGTGAGTAAAGTTAAAGTTACAGTTTCGGTTAGCTACCAATCAGAAAATCATGAATATGGCTTACCTCCCCATTTTTACAGTGTTTTTCCATTTTATTAGCATTTAAATAGCTTTTCTAAAAGCCACAAGACAAAATACAGATGCCATTACTGATTCATTGACTTTGTTCTATAACCCTTCACAAATACATCAATAAAACATTCAGAAGTTGTTCTGTGCTGTCCATCCTCGCCATTTGAATTATTTCAATTCAATTTAACTGCAGCGTCCCACCCTCTCGAAGCACCACAACAACTTTCAGAGTGTTCACTGAATTTCTATTTTGGCCTAATAATCCAGAAAACAGATTTCCCTTTCAGACCAGTAAGCTAAGCGTCATTGATAGTTAAACGAAGACATTAGCATGAGTCGGTGGTTAATGACATTGTTTAATGGTGTGTTCACTTTGTTAATATGGCTGACAACACCAGACACATTATGCTGGCAACTTTGAGTTGTCGTGAGTTCAACATGAAGAAGTCACTTTCAACGACAAGTTCACAAATTTTCAAATAATTTGTCAAATAGCTTTTTTTCTGTTTGCCTGAGGGCTAGTGTACAGAGCAGGTGAGCAGAGTGATGATTAGGTTACACACGCCAAATATATAGAGGGAAAATTGGAAAAGTGTATTTACATAGATTGGAAAAAAAAAGTGGAAAAATTATCTCTGACAAATGAGCTTTATCAGACATAAAAATAGAAACTAACGTTTTGTGATAAAATTAAACTTCCAGATTTTGAAGGCTACATTTGTAAAAGAAAATCAAAACCTCAAACTTTTAAGGCTCTGACATTTATACACATATTATAAGAGAACATTAAGTTATAAAGGGAAAATTGTTTATTCCTTTAGAAGATGATAAAACACAAAGAAATACACACAAGAAACACTGATTTCAGAAACAGCTCAAGCTATTAGCATGTTGTCTGTATGATGCATTTACTTTTCATAGTTAATTATAACTCATTCGCCTGTTCATGATCTGCTGTGTTCATGGATCAAATGTTCTAATCAGAAAGGAAAGATAGAAGCATCTGTCACAAGTCTCTATTTCAAAAAAACCTTAGAGTCATGTGGTCATCAAGCTGCATCTTCCTGTGCTTAGATTGGTAGGGGGGAACTCATCATGTTATAACTGCAGTGTTCTTACAGCTTGCTAATTGTTGGGTTTCATACTTGAACGATCTTCTTTTCTCCTAAAGCCTCTTTTTATTGGATGAAAAAAAAGCATCCCGCACTCAACCTTGAGAATGTATCAATAATTCAAACACATCATCCTTTCATGATGTAGCTGTCTGCAATTGGGAAGAGTGTGTCTGAGGGATAATATTGCACTCAGTCACATCTGACTAGCTGTCACCTGCTGGAGCACAGCTACACCCAGCTAATAAATGCAGAGTCAAAGAGAGCACATTTTTATGACTCGGAGTACAGTAACTGCTGCTGCTCCTTGCAGGAAATGTGACTTACAGATCCTGCAATGTTCAGATAGCGAATAATTGGAGCTTGCATCCAATTTTGGATGGGTTTGGAGTAATTCTGGGGATTTCCCAACTTGGTTTCCAGACCCAAGCCCCGATCAAAGACTGTTGGTATTGACTGCCTGCCAAACCCCAGGCTGAGCACATACAGAAAAGTGTTTTCATTTTATTTATTTATTTATTTATTCATTTATTTAAATTTTGTGCATACAGCAATGCATGTTTTGGATATAATGAACACTAAAGAAATGTACATGCATTTGAAATCCACTAAAAATATACTTTTGTCTGGTCCTCGTTTTAATTTTCAAAAGTATTTTAAATGTGTAAATTTTTTGTTTAAATTTTATTTTGAAAAGGTTAGTATGTACATTCAGTTAAAAAGCATTCTCTTTTTGACAGATGAATAATCCTACTGGTGTTTTTTGTTCCATGTATTCAGCTGTTCACTTGCTCACGCTGTGTGGTTATAGTACTTTAGGGTGGAGCAGTAACAGAACTGGGCTGGATAGTGGAGCATAATTTTGTAAACAGATGGCATTTATTTATTTCATGGAAATTGTGACCAGATTCTGAGGGTCATCAGGTCATTGTTTAGATTTAGTTTTCTCTAACCATACATTTAATTTGCCATCATGCTGTAATCAGCTTTCCTTGTGCAATTTAACTGCACTTTATAACTGGGTATGTTATGAATAATCTATCAAATTAAAGATATCTCTTAAATATATGTTTATCACTCTGCAAATAAAATAAATCTACTGATGTATGTTATTTATTTTCATCTTTTATTCGTCTTTGTTACTGTTTCCACAGGGAAAGTGTGTAAATATTGTAAATATCTATAAATATTTAAATTTAAAATTCAAACTGTTATCTAAACTTATTAAAGGCTTAAATTTTAATCTTATGCTTCAGAGGTTCAAAGAAGTTGAGGTTTAAATTAGTTAGAATTTTAAGACCTACTTCAAAATTAATACACAGAATTCAAAAACAACTGATATGAGGTTGGCCACCACAGAACTGTCAAGATATAACTGAATGTAAAATGCCTTTTCAGAAATCATGATGCTGTGACACCTCTCTCTTAGAAATTAACAACGGATCTCAGGAGATTCTGTCTATAATCCTTACTGAAGGAAGACAGTCTCAACATACAGCTATTGTTTCAGCTGGAAGGTCACCCTCAGGCTGGAGGTTTTTACTAGCACTTGCTTTGAATAGTCTCCGTGGTTTCCCACTTTGGATCTCTTTGGAACCAAATTACATCCAAAGCAATTATCACAACCAAATCTCAACAGAGGTGATAAGTTCCAGTTCTGACAATTTGGGTAATCCTCTATTTGTGTTTACCAGGATTAATCAGCCAATCAGGGATAGTATTTGGGGAGCATGTAGCCGCATCCCATCAGGCAGCCAATGAGATTTGTTTTCCTTCTTTATTTATTGCTGTAGATGAAATGTTCTTCTTCTTGGAGTTGCTTACCCTTCTAAGAAATGCCAAGGTTATATTCCAGCTTTAAACATGCTGAGGTGTGTGTGATTACTACAATTTATATACCTATATCATATTTTTCCCTTTATTTCACTTTAATTTATGAGTGTATTATACCGTAGTCCTTCCTCCTCCACTGACAAACAAATCAGACATAATGCATTATTGACATTTTAATAATGTTACCATAAACAGCTTTCGCAACAAATCATTTCACTATTATATTAAATGATTCACTAATTGAATGGTGAGGCCAAAAATCTATTACCTGTTCTTTTTTTTCTACTGATGAGATAGCAATGGATTTCAGTTCTCAAATTGGGCTCGTTTATCATTATGGTTAAAAACGAATCCAAATTTTCTCGATCAATTTGGCAACCTCCCAGTAACTTCTGGTGTGAGATAACTAAACACGGATAATTAGGAGATATGAAAAATCATTACCCGCTGTTAATCATAGAGGAAGTTTTCCCCATTCTTTCTTGTGCCTGTATTAGCTCTTGTGTGAAACAAGAATATTTTACTGATGTAATGTAATCAGAGATGTCTATCTCAGGGAAGTTTTGGCTCAATTAGCCCTCCTGAACACTCAAGGCTGAGTGCGGTGCTAATTTTGTCCTCCACTCAGCACCTGCAGTGCAGTGAATAGACTCCATCACGTACTGTGTGAAAATGAAAATATTTTGGAGGAATATCTTTGCATTGGTTATCTGTGCAAAACCTTAATTCCACAAACAACTTTTGCCATCATTTAATAGAGGCAAATTTATGGGAAACTGAAATATCCACAAGACAAACACATTAGGTAGATTAAATCAAACATAAACAACCAGTGTGGCCTATTTTAGAGCACCGTGTAGCAACTCTAATTTTTTTTTGTCTATTTGTAGATCTTGTTTAGTCTCCTTGCAACAAACAGTCCTGAAAATGAACAGTCACGAAGAGATAATAGCACACAGTTTCACTGGAAGCCTCCTCTGCCTCATCTTGGCTGGAAAATATTTGGATGGTTGCATGAAAAATTGCTCTGAATTCTGACCAATGAATCGTTTTACCCATGCTTTAATGTGTTTCATAAATAATCTGCATGGAAAGGTAATTAGTGCAGGTGTTTACACATATTTCTGTCATCTGGATGCACAGTAGGATCACAGTTGGCTGAGCGACTTTTTTGTTATTAAATTAGGCCCAAGTTAACAGAAAGAGAGATGAGCAACAGTTGAGCAGATATGAGCAACAAAACATTTCCTCATTCATCATCAGAGGAATATATATATATATATATATATATATATATATATATGGTACAATCAATGTTCAGAAAAAAAGAACCTTGAAGAATTCTATCTGGATTGGGTGAGAGATAATTTTGTTTTACATTTCATTCAGACATTCTCTCCCCTCCTAATCTAAATGATTCTCGAGTGTTAAGCTTAACTTGATTTATTACTACTGTAGGATTTTTTAATTTTATTTTACATGAACACATATGCGGGTATTTTCTCATGTGACTTTTTTTTGTTTTGCTGTCTATCCAGAAGTCTGAATGTATGACGTACTTGAAATTTGCTTGAACTGTAGAAGCAACTTGAGAACAGGTTTGACTTGGTTTACTTAAGTAAATATATATATTCAAGAAATTATGTAGATTCAAATAATCAGGAAAATAATCAGTGTTTGCATAATTAGGCCTTTCTAAGAGAAAAATAAAAGTTTTTTAAAAAATGTCTCAGCAAAGTTGGACCCCAAAAAAGTGAAGCTGTAAAACCTTACACATTTATAAAATAAAGTTGTAAATGTATTTTATTATTTTAATAAATAATTATGTTAATTTATTTAATACTCTCCACAACATTGATTTTGATTGATTTTGGTTGAGTGAACTATTTCATTGCAGCACCACAGGAACTTGTCTTTCATCTTTCTTAAAATGAATGTGACTCACTGTCAGCTGTGCGTTTGTGTCACAGTTCAATGCTGTTTTAGCAACAGTGCATCATGTACTGCCTAATCTATACTTATCATGACAGTTCTTTCAAATAATATAAGGTTTATGCTTCCACTGACATACACTGATTGACTGAAACACACAGGCAGATGTAATTTCACAAAATAAAAGCTGCTCAGAGAAAATGGATTTTGGTTGTGAGAGTGGATGCTCATACTCTAGTTTTGACTAAAGTGGCAATTCAAATTTGACTTAGAAATTATGCCACAATAAGAACTTCAATTTCAGCATTTCAGTGACCATAAGCATACAACTAGAGCTAGTATGGAGCATCATAAATTAAAGGATAGTCATGAGCTAGAATGCCCAAGTAAAAGTTTTTATTGAGACCCCGTAGACAGACATTTAAATTGCTTTTTACTAATGTTGTCCATCTGACTGAGCTTAAACTACAGTATGTTGAAAAGAAGAAAGGCCAACAATTCCAGTCTCCTAATGTGCAAAGCTGATAGACACATTTTCCTAAAGGCATATGATCTGTAGCTCAAATTGATGAAAAAAGGTTATAAGATGTGTTGAATCCGAGGACCTGGACACAAATTCATGCCACCGTTTCTAAAGTTTACTTGGTAAAATAATAAAAAATAAATAAATAAATAAATAAATAAATAAATAAAAAGTGTTTCTAAATGTTTACATGTAGGACCTCAAACCTGCACCAGTTTGTTGAAAATTAAGGTCCTCAGTTTCAAGAGTAACAACCAGAAGTAACCATTTTTCCTTCCTTTCAGCATAAATTCAGGTGATTTGGGGACAGTAAATTGCTCAGAAATGTGATCCTATCACTCCCCCAAGACACTGGGAGCCAATTTAAGGTGTTATTAAGGGAAATAAGCTGACTCTGTGCAGTATAGAAACACACCAGTCATAAATGTGCCTAAATACTTGACTGTCTTTAGAATGAAAATGCTAATGTGAATCATGAAAAATCATGGTGGAGCTGCTGCTAATGGACTTCAAAAGGTCAGTCAGCTAATAATGTATGGCCCGTTGTAGTTGACATCTATGTTGTTCCAATATATTTACATTTTTGCATAAATTGTTTCTAGTTTGCCAGTTTTAAAGCTCCAGATCTGGTTTGCTCAAAACTAAAACCAAAAAAAAAAATTGCTAAATGGCAATTTTATTTTACGGTACAATTCAAATACCTTGAGCTTTTCAGATCTGAAACGTTCTGCCTCTCTTCTTTTTTCTGCTGCAACCCCATAGAATGATGTCGTCACTACCTTTTTTCACTTTGAGGTTTGTTTACTTAATGACATCTACTTAGTGATGTTTACAAAATTGAATCTACCAACTGATGCACTGCAATTAGCTGATCCAATGTAGGTAGGTTAATTAATGTTTAAATGAACTGATCTATGTTTAAATGAGTTTGCAGGGTGTCTGAGCATGATTGATAACGTTAACGTGTTCCTTAAATTACACTTGAGCTAAATAACATAGAAGTCCAAAATGGATAGAGTGCACCAAACCTAGATCACCAAAACAGATGGAGTTGGCTCTGGATGTGTCATTTTGTTTCCAATTTTGAATGACAGATTGAACAGTCTGTTGTGAGATGTTCAAAACTCTGGAGCTTGTTTTATAATCTAACCCTTCTTTAAACTTTTCTAAATGTTATCCTTTAATTGTCACTTGTTTCTGGATCTCATGATGTGTTTTGTTTACTGATTTACCAACCCTAACCTCTGAAGCCTTTACAGAACAGTTGGATTTTTACTGGGAACACAAAGCAACTACACAGTGTTTCAAATTATTATGCAAACTGGATTTAAGTGTCATAAAGATTACATTTTTTGTTTTGCTATTAAATTTATAGATGATATCTTTGAATCTCTATAATTAATTTCGGAGAGCTGAGTTGATTAGTTTGTCTAGTGAGCTCAATTAAAGAAAATCTACTTAAGAAGGATGTTCCACATTATCAAGCAGGCCACAGGTTTCAAGCAATATGGGAAAGAAAAGGATCTCCCTGCTCTTAAAAATCATCAGATAGTGTAGTGCTGTATGACAAGGTATGAAACATTAGATATTTAACAAAAACTGAAGCGTTATCATATTGTGAAGAGATTTGTGGCTGATTCAGAACAAAGATGGGTCTGTACAGATAAAGGCATAATGAGGAAGGTTTCGGTTAGACAAATTCATTGTATTAAGAGAGCAGCTATTAAAATGTCCTTACAAAGCAGAAAACAGTTATCTGAAGCTGCTGGTGCCTCTGGAACCTCAAGGTGGAGGATCCTCCAGAGCCTTGCGGAAAACGGTCACAGTGGGCCCAGCCGTACATGAAGATTAATTTTCAAGCACACTTGTTCACTGATGACTGCTGGATGGTCCAGATGGACTCAGTAATGGATTGGTGGTGGATGGCCACCACATCCCAACACAGCTATAATGTCAGCAAGGAGGTGGTGGAATCATTTTTTGGGCCAAAACCCTGGGGAGAGAATCATTGGTCGGCCCCTTAAGTCCCCAAAGTCCCTTAAGTCCCCGAAGGTGTGAAAATGACCTCAGCAAAGTAAAGAAAAGACTTTCTGACTGATCATTTTCCTTCATGGTTCAAAAAGAAGAGTCATACCTTCCATAGCAAAATCATCTTCATGCATGACAATGCATCATCTCATGCTGCAAGGAATACCAGTGTGTCATTGGCTGCTATGGGCATTAAAGGGGAGAAACTCATGGTGTGGTCACCATCCTCCTCTGACCTCAACCCCATTGAGAACCTTTGGAGTTTCCTCAAGCAGAAGATCTGAGGGTGGAATGCAGTTCATATCAAAACAGCAGCTCTGGGAAAGTATCCTGACATCCTACAAAGAAATTCAAGCAGAAACTTTCCACAAACTCACAAGTTCAGTGGATGCCAGAATTGTGCTGTGATATCAAAGAAGGGGTTCTATGTTAACATGTAACTCAGTCTGTTAAGATGTTTTTGATTGAAATAGCTTTTGTACATGTGACCACTTAATGCTGCACTTTCAAAGAATGACCGTTTGCAGTTCTTTATAATCCACAAAATGTTTAGAAAATCTGCTGTGCATAATAATTTGGAACAGTGTATTTTGAGTTTTTTATTTTTGAAAAAATACTGTTCTGATGGGGAGCTTTGTACAGTAAAATTTGATTTATATTGTAATAGTTCATGACTTGAAAATTATATTGTCCATGATTTGCATTGACCATTTAGGAAAATCCGAGAAAATATCACTTGCATAATAAATTGAAACACGGTGTAGTGGTTCTGGATTTCACGTAGAGATATCCTGGGAAAAATACTACACATCAATTTCCTTTCACTTTGCAATTGTTCACTTAATTTTGGTCTGGCACAAATAAACTGCAATAGATACATTAAAGTTTGTGGTTATACTATATTGAACTATAAAAATGTTCATGTCAGAGATGTGGGCACTCAGTTCTCATTGCTTGAATTCAGATTTATTTCCTAAAGTAACTTCTTTTACCCAACTAATTTACATCAACAAATACAATTTGGAGAAAATATAATTCTGCCTGGATTAACTCTGTAATTGAGGAAATGTTTGTTGTTGATAAATGGTGAAATTATATGTTGACTGACTGTGATGCATTTGTTTACCGTCAAAATATTTTTGACAAATAATGCCTGCTTGTAGAGATTGCCATATTATGAAACTTATTTCCCTTTTGTTGAGTTGGATGATCTAATACTGAGAAATAATTAGAAAGTTAGTGGGATCTAATCTCTGCATTAAATAAAAATATAAGTGCATTTTAAATGGAAGCATTTCATTGCATTTACTAACCTAAAAAATACTTGACCATATCTTCTTCAGAATATCTGTCTGAAAAAACATGTGACTATATTAGTTAAAGAAGAATTATCATATAACACACAGAGTACAAATGAAGGAAGAACACATAAGCTTTTTCTCTAACTTTGAAGTATCTACAGCAATCAAATATTTATCATTTTTATATGTAGTTTAACAATTAGGTGAGGTCCCGAAAGGATTTGATCTTTATTGTAGATATATCAAAATCAGCTCCAACATGATACACAACAACAAAGGTTTATTTATTTATTTATTTTTTTAATCCTTGGCCAGTATCTCATATGTAAAGATTATATTTTTACTTTTGTGGTTTGGTTTCTTAATAGTAGCTCGAACATGGTCTATATGGTGAACAATGATATCTAAGTGGTAGACTTTACTTATACACCTATGCCTGCACGTTTGTATATTTTATTTAATCCACTAGATTACCTACAACTTCAGTCCTGGAGCTCCAGTCATAAGCTGACAGCATTTATACCATCTAATCATTCATAAACAAAATAGCAGCATTGAATAAGTGGGGGCCAGCTTTTGAAAACTAATATGTTTCATTACAGGTAAATTAACATGCAAATATAGTTCTTTTGTGATGGATGCCCCTAATGTTTACCAGCCATGTGTTGCAGTCAGTTTGAATTTTTTCTTTTTCTGTAAACCAAGTACAAATGATGTGGGGACTTATAAACGTTGACGTATTGGGTGACCACAGAGCACTGAATTATTGGCCTCCTTGTAATATTTTCTTGCATCTGGAAGAGTGTGGCTCAAAGGCACAGATGGCTTATTAATTGCAAATCAGCAATGCACATTTGATTAGAGGTGTTTATTTTTTTATTATTTGAAGATTTAATCATTCGGAAGGAAATAAAAAAGATTTCTGGACACCAAATGTTCATGCTGCACAGTTACATTTTTCTTACTTAGAAATGGCTTTGAATTAAATGTTTTCAGCAGAGTTGCCATGAATATAGCACTTTTTTCTTTCACACTGGTCAAGCAACTCTGTCACCACCTATAATTTCTAAAGACTTGCAGACTTTCTGTGAGGTATTTCATGTAATTTTTTTCAAGTGGATGGCATGATTTCAGAGAAGGGAGAGGTGCAAGCAAAAGAGATTAAAACTGGCTTTTGCTTTATTTTCCACACCGTTTCTATTTATATGGCAAACATAATGTGCTGCAAAGTTGCTACCAACATTGTCTGCTCATTTATGAACCTATTTGATTTCCCTAGAGTAAATCAGAAGAAGCTAGGTTAGAGTATATAAAGCTTATACAAAGAAATATTTACCATCTCATTTGCTTAAGAAGTAAAGTGAATAGCAATGTTTTTTAATTACTTCTTACCAGCATTGTTTCCTCAATAGTTGTAGCAAAAGTAGAGGAAAAGAAATATCCAATAAGTGTATATCTTTTTCAGAATGGCAATGTTTTTTAAATGCCACATGTGCTACAAGCAAAGGCTTTTTCAATATTTATAAGATTCTGGCTAATCTGAAAGCACACCTCCCTGGCTGACTGTTACAAATTGAAAAAGAACAAACTAACAAACATAAACCAAACTAAGAGTACAAGGAAAATATTTTCCTCATTTAAAATCAGCTTAATGATAATGACTGTCGGTCATTTTCCATAATTCAGTAAAATAATGGCTTTATAATTAGCAGCATTATTAATAATACATTGCAGCTTTTCTAGATTTTGAGCTTAGTTGTGTAATATTTGCTTTTTATTTATTCAGGATAATGTGGGGGATTTGTCTCAAGACAACAATTTCTCCACTATTCATAAACCTTGTTGGTCCCCTTAATCTGCACTTCATCTTTGTCTCTGGCAATATCTATATCTATATATATATATATATATATATATATATATATATATATATATATATATATATATATATATAAATTCCTTCTCACCCACATGGTGGTGATTCTTCGTCCTCTTAGCTCGGGTCCTCTACCAGAGGCCTGGGAGCTTGAGGGTTCTGCGCAGTATCTTGGCTGTGCCTAGGACTGCACATTTCTGGACTGAGATGTCTGATGTTGTTCCTGGGATCTGTTGTAGCCACTGTTCCAGTTTGGGGTGACTGCCCGAGGTCCCGATGACCACAGGCACCACTGTGGTCTTCACCTTCAGGCCCCTCCAGTTCCTCCCTTAGGCCCTGGTATTTCTCTAGTTTCTCATGCTCTTTTTTCCTGATGTTGCAGTCACTTGGTATTGCCACATCCACCACAACAGCTTTCCTCTGTTGTTTATCCACCACGACTATGTCTGGTTGGTTCGCCCTCACCATATATATATATATATATATATATATATATATATATATATATATATATATATATATATATATATATATATATATATATATATATATATATATATATATATTCACGAAACATTTGAGCAACAAAATATGCATATGTCTTTAAAGTCACAGCAGTGTTTCAAACTTTGAGCATTTATTTTGTAAACTTTCATTTTTCACTATATTCCTTAAAATATGTTTTTGTGGCGGCAGGTAATGAACACAAAAATATATTCACATTACTTTGGCTTTGTAATGTAATGTTCTACTATGCAGTTTTTGGCTGGGGGGCTTGGGGGTCCATTTGAAAGATAAACTAATAAAACTGCTGCAGGTATTTGTATTTTCGTTGATTATCGTAAGCATGCTGTTTCAAAATCACCCATAACATTTAATCATAATTTTCCTAATTACCAGAATTAAAATTCAAATCAGCTTTGCACCTAATAACCACAAATTACACAAGGCCTGCATTCTGCCAAATACCTTGGGCTTCTAATGACTACAAATACCTTATAATGACAAAAAACATAGATTTGTTAAATGACTGACATCCAATGAATACCTGGGTGATCAAAGAGCACTGAAATGCTCCCTGTTTCATGTGAATCCATCCACTCCATCAGATTGCTGCCTGTGGAATGTAGCTTCGCCTTGAACCAGGATTTAATTAGAATAGACTGTTTTGAAGAGGGACTGGTTATTATCTGACTTAAAGAATGAGGACATTTTTTCAGATTGTAGAGGGACTCTGTTTTCAGAACATGCACACAGATACGAATCAAATAGTCACTCTGATAAATTAATGTGATTTTTAAAGTTTGTGTTTAATGTTTCACGTTTCTGTGAAATTAGGTCTGCAGCAGCCAGAAACTCAATGATGAGGAACTGAATGTTTTAGATTCTAACATTTAGGTGGTATACTTGGTGTAATTGATCAATTATTTGACAGATGATGTCTTTACTCCCTACATGTAGCTGCCAAAGCTGTGGAGTATAAAACCCAAACACATGATGAGTAATATTTGTGGTTTAATTAGAAAATGCTGACTTACTGTAGATAAAAATGTTCCAACTCTTGAAAGAAAATAACAAGAAAAAGATTAAAAACTACCGACTAGGATTTTTCTGAAATATCTAACTATTTAGATATTTAAAGTAAAATAACTCATTGAAAGGAATTGAATTATAACTGTAATTATAATCCTATATGGAAATACGCTAAAATAATGTTGGAAAGCCCCATTTAGCCATGTGGCACAGTAGCTTCAGCTGTGGACTCTTTAATTACACCTGGAACAATGGGGGCAGTTGTCTCCAATGTAACATCATGGTAACATCTTTTCAACATGAAGAATGTTGGAGAAAGCAGCTGTCAACAAGGGTTTATTTTTACTTCTGCGACTCTTCATCTGCCCAGTTTCAGTGCTGTGATGGTCGGGGTTACATGTTTCTGTGAGCCTGGGACAGAAACTTTTGTGTGTGTAGAACTCTACTGTACAGATGTGATTTCCATTCCCCTACCTTAGATGGAGTATTTTAGCATTATGAGTGAAAGGATGCTCGTATTTACAAAAGTCAGCCTGGGTTAAATTTTTTGGAGCTCACAGAACATGTTATTTTTCTGTTTATTTAAGTGGCTAGCACAGAAAAATAAATAATGGAACAGAGGGGAAAAACTTGTAAAAGAGAATAAGGTTTTTGAATTGTTATTTACTTCGATCCAAAACTAGCCTGAGCAGCAAATCAATCAGAGGTGATTTCCATTCTCCAACCTTAGATGGAGTACAGTCTATTACAATTGTCAATAGGTATACTAGTTTTACATAATTTCTACATGTTTTGTGTAAAGGAACTTTGTTGAAGCATGAAGATTGATCAGTCAAACATTAGATTTCCATGCATCAGTCATAAATTAGAGCAGTTAAGAAAAGAAATAGCTTTCTATCACATAAGAAGATGTTGCCATGTTTTTAAAGTTTTAAACATTTGGTGTATAACTTTCTTTTTTTTTTTTTTTTTAAGAATAATGACCCCAGTAATTGTATATTAATGCTACACGAACTCCTTTAGCACACGAATATGTGCAGACAATGCATATCTCTGTGGCGAGTCAAACATAAGTTGCATTTAGAAGCATGAAATAATGCATAAGCCAGCTTACAGACATGGTGGCATGTTTTGTCATGTAGAGTCAAATTGAACAGAACAATGTTTAACCGCCTTCCCCGCAGTGCTGAAATAATGACCTGACTTTATGCCTGTTGTAATCCCTTTCTCCTTCTTTTTTTCCCTTTATGATTGTGATATCCATCTTTCGCTTGATTCAATATCTTTTTTAGCTATTTTCAGCCAACTTGGATACTCAACTCAGCTAGATGAAAATGAAAAATTCTAATGAAAAAGACCACAAATTAAGATCAGTGATTTACAAACTTCTAGACATTATGTTAATGACCTACTTCAAGTCTGTTTGCTGAAGTTTAGTGGCATGCCTCTGTTTGCGCACATTTTTTTAGGCAGCAAGATAACATCAGTAATACGAGTTTCAGACAGGTGTTGCTGGATGATAAATCCAGGAACACCTGTGAGGAACCTTTAGATTTTATTCCAATTTAAGTCATTAAGATTTGTGCAGATGATGATGAAATTGCTTTGTAAGTTTCTAAAAACATTCAGCAACATTTCAACTGGAACAGTTGTGAATGTAATTCAGGGCAACGCCTGAAACACTCTGTTCCTTGTGTGACTTCATGGAAAAATACCATAAAATCGGGCAAGATATTAAGAAAAGAATTGTGGACTTACACAAGTTCAAGATATTCTTGAGTACAATTTCTAGATTGCTGAAAGTACCATCCTCATCTGCTCAAAAATATTGAAAAAGTATGAACAGCACAGAAATATCTAGTCATCATGACCATCAAGAATGAGATGAGTACTATTTCCAAGTCATGAAAGTTTTTGTGTGTGTGTGTGTGTGTGGGTGTGCGTGTGTGTGTGTGGAATGTGAGCATTGAAACCAGAGTAGAGGCAGAAGGACCTTGTTGAGATGCTGACAGAAGCTGGTTAGATAGAATCATTGTCCACATTGAACTAAGATGGGCTGAAATGGCATTCAGAGAGGACGATGGAAATGCACTATGGGACAACAGCCTTAATGTTGAGTGACATGTCCTGCAGTCATGTGATGAAACTAGGAGTTGAACTGTGGTCATTGATACATTAAGAGAAATAAGGGACTATTTGCAAACTATACAAGACCACCCCAACTTTCTAAAGACAAGTATGGTAGCAGGACTTTCCGTGACTGTATTGCTGTCAGAAGGACTTGTGCAGGTAAAAAAAAATAGATGGTAAAATTGGAAGAGAACAGTATGCGGAAATATTATGCAGGACATCAGCCAGGGAGGTCAACTTTGGACACAAGTATATCTTTCAAACAGACAGTAGGCCTAAGTAAACATCAAATGTAATTACATATTGGCTTAAAAAAATCTCTTTTGGAGTGTCCCTCACTGATATCAGTCCTTTAGAAAATCTTTAGGCAAAGCTAAAAACGTGAGTAAAGCATTCTCAAAAACCTACAGGCCTACACCTGTTCTAGCAGAAGGAATGGGCCAAATTTTAAGCAATCTATTGTGAAAAGATTATAGACATATACCCAGCGACTTCACCTAAAGCATCTAAAGTTTAACATTTATTTGTCAAAAATACTAATGAAAATTATTTAAACTTTTGAATTGGAAAAAATTACGATAAAAAGAAATATCTACATTTTTTCTGTATTTTCTTTAATCTAATATTTAGTAAATTGAACCATATTTGCTCTTATTATCTGACCTAAATGAGGAAAAGCTTAGTTTGATTAAATACAAGTAGAAAAAATATTCAGAACTGTGACAGCCAACTTCAATTGTAACTCAAAAACACATATTTTAGATCACAATCAACCTTTCATTCTCCTATAAAGGATATTTATATTTTTGTCAGCAGTTTCACAAGCTTAAATGTGCTTATTTGTTGAATGAGAGAGCTGAAACCTTTGCGCTATGGAGCAATCTCCTGCTCAGTGTTTGCCAGGAACACAGACATGCCCACTGTATATTATTGAACCTATTTATACAACCTATTTATTATTCTAAAACTGCCATAAGAATTTATCATACCAATAATAAACATCCTCAAACACAAGTACAAGGTGAAACTGTTGGAGGGATAACTATTCTATTGAGATTCACTCTACAGAAACATGGCAATCACTCTCATTACGAGTACCAGTTGTGTCTTATTACCATGAAAACATGATGCAACTGACATAGAAGATCCAAAAGAGCCATTAGTGTCCTCTCTTTTATCCTGACACTGACTTCTGGATATCTGCCATCACTTGATATTACATTACAGCAGCAGCAACCCCCCCGTTTATCTTTATTACCACCCTCTAATCTCTTGTGACAGTTAATCATGATACAAGTTGTGGGTTGCTTCGGTTCTTCACAGTTTAAGGCATTGTCTTTGTTTGTCTTCCATTGTAGCATTCATAGCGTTTTGATCAATGGATGGTCCATTATCTGGCATATATCCCGTCACAACTCGTGCCTTAAAAAGAGAAGTCAAGTGTTCCCCTCACTGCTGGTTAGCCATACTGTGATTAATGTCTCCATGGTCTGGTCAAAGTGTCAATATCTTTAACAGCTGGGCCCATCTGTCATCTTTTTCCTGTGACACCCCTGAACGTAACTCAGGTTCTATCAGGGAGGCCATCCATCAAATTTGTAAACAGAGACGTCTCACATTAGCAGCCCTGAACACTTCTCATCATATAGCATAACAGACAAGCAATCATCTGATATTATGTAGGGCTACAGGCTAATGTGAATTATTAACGGAAATATACAGCACACCAGCTGCTGATTGGATAAGGCATCTGTGCCTAAAGCAATGGTGGGGGGAGCACTGCAGGGGCAACAATTTCACATTGTAGAGGCAAACCGCTGATTTTACTTTCTTTTCTGGGTCTTACTACTCAATCATGGACCACAATGATAGGCTGGGATGAGTCTTTAGAATATAACTTTCCTTTGTGTGCATATCAAAGCACAGACCCCATTTTCTCTAAACAGTCAATACCTTTATATTGATTTGTTTCATTCACCATGCTGCAAAATCACAGAAGCAAAGTACTGACGTGTTTTTTCATTTGCAGTTACTGTGGATCTTCTCTATGGGAGACTCATAAAAATAACTGATACACACACTCACCTTGAACTCAGAAACCAATAATCCATGCAATACATTGCAAAAACTTTTTTATACACCTTGAACATTTGCACATTTTTCCATGTTACCCCTCAAAGGTAATGGATTTTATTAGTATTTTACTATGATAAGCTCATGCAATGTCGCAAGGCTTACTTAAATTCATAGTTGCATTAAGATCTTATATCAGTGATGTGTGACTCCAACCCTTGAGCAAAGCCTTTTTTATACCATTGCAAAGATTATCACTGGGATTCAGGTCCGAACTCTTTCTTAGATGATCTATGTGTGAAAAGTGAAGTCTAATCCTCCCTAAATCACTCGTTTACAGTTTGAGTCCAATGAAAGCTTGACCTTGTAATCTTGGAACATCTCCATGTCATCAGAGTGGTAACAATTCACTGATGAAATAACCTGGTCATTCAGCATAGTCAGGTAGTTAGCTGACCTATTAATGTTGCTGAACCTGGACTTGACTGGTTCAAGTACAGAACACTGCCCCCACTGGCTGTTACAGTAGACATAAGGCATGATGGGTGTTTCACTTCCTGTGCCTCTCTTCTTACTCTGATGTGCCTATCACTCTAGAAGAGGGTAAATGTGTTCAACTGTTGCTTTTCTTCGATTTGATGTCACCATTTTCTTAAGCAGGCATAAGGGCTCTGCATGGTGGAACCAAAGTTGAAATGTTGATGCTGGGTCATGTGGTTTCTGGATGTCCTCAAGACCCAGCAAGTTGAACACTTGTGAACGGATGACATGAAGCTGAGAACAAAATGGCATAATTTTCATCACATAGCTGCAACAATGAGAACAGACTTCATCAGTTTGGCATGACTATGCAGAGTCCTTAACATCCTTTCCACAACCACAAGATGTGAGTTTTTACATGTCTCTTTACAAAATGAGTAGCTACTCATTGCATCGTCTAATGTTAAATAACTCACCAGCTAGAAGACAGTTGTCCATGCAATAACTATCAAATAGGAAACTCATGCCTTATTGCTCAGTTAAACTCAGGTGGTGACTTTTCTTCAGGCCAGGCAGTGAACATTGAAGTTTGTTGCTGAAATGTTACAAAATGTGAAAAAGTTCAAATTCGGCATATATATATTTTGGCAACGTATGAATTAGAGAAGCACAGCATAAAAAAAATCACAATATTCATTGCAGAATCAGAATGTGGATCAAGTTTCACTGTTGTTTATTCGAGTAGTAAATCCATTCATTATTTATAATTTGTATTTATATGTTTTGTTATGGATGAGTTCCATCAAAAAAGATCTGAAAGACCAAAATGCTAAAGCATAGGGATAATGTTGGCGTCAGACAGTTAAAAAAAGAAGTGGGTGGAAACAATGAGTTCATTGCCATTAATATTGTTGCTGCAATTTTTTAATAATAATAATAATAATAATAATAATAATAATAATAATAATAATAATAATAATAATAATAATAATAATAATAAAGTATGTCTGCATGTAAAAGCATTTTGACAATTTGTTTTTTAAGAGGGTATCAAAATTCAAGAGAGCCCAAATGTCTTCTCATTTGTGTGTGATTTGTAAAGGGCTTACACTGATTAAGATAAATACATGGGAATAAAATGGCACATCACATGATGGTGGATCACCCTCATGGTTCTACACCGGATCTATAACCTGCCACGCCACCTCTCCCAGCTCTCTCGCAGCACTATTCAGTACTCAGTCTTGGCAGGGCTTGCGCTGACTCTGCAGAGGAAGTAATATATGGATGTTGAAAATCAAGATATGGAGCTTTGGTCAGCTCTGTTTTGTCAGTGCTGCAGATAAATGTAGTTGAAATATGTTTTCAGCGTTGATTCAGGAAAGTCTTTTTTTAGCTACAATTGAATTTCTATTCGTCCCTATATGCCTTTAGCAATAATACTTTATAAATTCATAGTGAAATCACAAATAATGACTTCTACAACATAGATTTACTTGTTAAATTTAAAGATAAAAATCCAGTCATACTAGTGATAAAACATCACTCTTGTTCCCTTCTTGCTGCTGAACATTGTAGTTCATTATTTTGATTCAGATTACAGCAAACCACATCGCGTTAAAAAACGAAAAATTCTATTAGATGAAGAAAGTGAAATTAAGCACAGGTCCAGAAAAAGTGGGGTAAGATAGTGTTTCTTGATTCTTTGAAACCTAAACATGATATGGTACACACTGAGCAGTGGAACATCTAATTGTACCAGCACCCCGGCAAAAAAGTCAGCCAGTTATGAAGACATAATGGAAAACAGGATTCTTCCTCAGTGCTTCATGTAATATACACCTTTTTGTATTTCTTCACTCAGAGGTCCCTTTTCCTTCATATGCTGTGGCTAAAGCAGCGATGCCCATTGTAACAGTAGGAAGCATTTCACATGTATTGAGGAATCCAGCATAGGAGGCCAATAATCAGGGCAGTTAAATGGAAATAGTTTCATTTCCTTTGGTGTAAACAAATACCCCATGTAGTCCCTGGACCAGAGCTGTGGGTAATCGTCTGCTATAACTCAACAGAACTCTTTGCCTTGAGCTATACATAATACTTCCTGCACTTAACTAAATCCATTTTTCAACCCTCAAAAGAGTCATGACATACCACTGGTTGCAGAAGTGACTGGGAAAATTTAACTTCAGAAGATTTCTTTGGCCTCATAATGTTATTCTCTATTCTCAAAACTTGTTTATGCATCCTTATATGTTCTATATTACAGAAAATGAGAAGAATAAAATGCCCAGCCTAAACTTTTCCTATAGTCAAATAATTTATTTTCAATGGTATTTTTGGGGGGCTTTAGTTAATCAATAGGTCAATACTCTCCTATGGATTCTTAGACTTAGACTTAGACAGACTTTATTGTCATTTTGTATGCACAGGGGTGTATACATAACGAAATTTCGTTGCATCTTCTCTCAAAGGCTCTCCTCTTATAAATAACTTTGATAATATATGGAGCAATGTAAGCTAATTAAATGATATTTAATACATGGCATTTAGAGTAAAGTGTTAATAAAAGAGATATATAAAAATTCCATATGAGGCTATGGAAATAAAAAAGGTTAGAAATTTACATACACTGCTCACTGGCATCGTTTTTTGTCTCCTTTGGGGGTTTACATGTTTTATTTAAACTATTTTTAAGGAGGACACAAGAATTCAGTGAATAGTAAAAACACCTTTTGCCATTTTTAAAAAGAACTAGCAGTGTTTTCTGTATTATCAGCAAACCCTAGAGAAAATATCTATTCAAATGCATTATTAAAAGTCAAACATTATCTTAACTGTGAACCTTTGTCAGGAAGGTTGATCAAAAAATAAATGTTTTTTTTTTTTTTTTCTATGTTGATTTTAGCCTCTTGTTTGAAACCTTGAGCTTGTTTTTTGTCTGTTTTTATGTACAGTACTGTGTTTCATTCTTTTTAATTAGCACATTTGGTCCCTGAGATGAGCTGCAGTCCAACTAACGTGAGGACAAACCTGCATGAGTGTAATAGCATTACAGCAATAGATGCAGGAGGCCTTTTTCACTTCTGTAGGTCGTGGGACTAATGCCACACCCTCTGTTTGGAAAGTCTCTAGAAACCAGTGATTCTTATGTGGTTTGCATAAACTAGCATAAAAACTTGCTCCATTTGTTTCTTTCAGTCTTCAGTAGTTCCTGTCAAGTGCCTTATGTTTGTGTTTTTGGCACATATTTTTCTTTATAAAAAGCAGGGGACAAGAGCACAGGTAGAAACATTTATGATGACTCACCATTAGATCACACCCCATGTTGTCACTGAGACTGAGCTCACAATTAGAAGGCTTTTGGACCTACTGTCGGCTCTTTTACCCAACGCGATGCTGATCCTCTCGAGCAAAATTAAAACATTGCTGAGATGTGCAGTATTTTATGAATTTAAGCTATAATTGACAGTGATTTGGAGTTGCTTCATGGCCTCTCTTGTATCGCCTGCATTGTTCTGGCCGATTAGCCACTAACTCACCTATATTTCCTCCCCAGACAATGCAGATGATGGTGTGCACTATCAAAGCCAAAATAAGGTAGGTGCCAATTAGGTGGAGATAGGGGAAGGATTCCAGATGCATTTTAATGCAGATTCACCCCAGCACCTGCACCTTGTTGTCTTTCCATTCAAAGAGATTTTATAGCTGGTGAACATGGTCAGAAAAATTATGAAAGTTTTTCAGTTATTAGAAGAAAAAACAGCCCTCTTTCCAGGGCTTAGCTTGGCTTAGAGGTTGGGAAAGGGTGAGCTGAACTTTGTAATGACGCCTCGCTAAATATTGTAAGCATGAATTTAAATTGAATTTCTGCCAGTGGAGTTTGAGTGAAATAGCTATTGGCCTTTAATGTTAAAAGTTAACAGGAATAATCTAATAATCAATTTTGTCGGATTCTGGGTTGAAAAACTGCAACACAGAAAGGGCCTGTACAGTTATCTGGACCCCCTAAAATCCCCTGCAGGTTACAGTTTTTTGTTTTTTGTTGTTGTTGTTGTTTTATATATTTTCCTGATGAGTATACAGTAAACTAAAGTCTGTTAGTCAAACCCGAGCAGATCAGTTGTTACATCAGCTTTAATAACCAAAAATGTTGAAATGAGAAAAAACGTGACAGTCTTATCTCGACATATAAGGCTATTTTGAATGTATGAACGCTTCCTTGTGAAGGGCATCTTACAAATGAATACTCTATCTGTGTTATAAAAAGCTAATTCAATGAATAATTTCAAAAGGCAAAAGAAAGAATTGGTACCGACTTCCCATATTCAACTGCATAGATTTTCCTTTCTAAGCATTAGCAATGAAACATGAACTTCCTTCTTAAACAAGCTATTCTCAAACAGGTTTGGTCATGACTCTCCCTTCGTAGGGTGTATTTCCTGGATTTACAAATACACAGTGACATGCTAAACAGTGGCTTTTTAAATCAAAATTCTTCGTCATTATTCGAACAAAATCAAGTGAGGACAAGACAGAAATAGCAGTCAGAAGATTCTCGCTGTTCCAAATCTTGACGCTGTACCTCTGTGATTGCTCAGGCCACCGCGGAATAAAGATTAGAAGAAAATCACTAATCACAGCGGATGTCATTAGCATATTACCAATAAGGGGTGGGAGAGAAAAAAGGGAAAAGAGGAATTGCCTTATAATACTGGATAAAGTGCAAATCAATGCCATGTAAGGATGCACACAGCTGCTTGACAAACAGACATATTCACTCCCAAACATGGGCGAAGGAAGTTGTCTGAGAATGATGTTTTTTTCAATGTTTTTGTCTGAGTTACTTGCTGGAGCACTTGATGCTAATATCACATTCCCCCTCTCTCTTTTGATCAGCTTTTGCAGCTGGGCTACCCTGCCTTGCTTGGATGCATCAACAAAGCTTGAAGTGGCCACTCTAATCTGGTTAAGTACTGCCTGGTTGGGGAGAAATTAGCCGAATTCTTTTAACTTTTCAAACAAACATAATGCAGTCAAACTTGTTGGATGGGAATCAACTACTAGAGCTGAATATAGGGTTTGAGGGAGAGGGGATGATGGAGATATCATATAATTTCATTGCTGGAAATCATCTAATATGTCTATTCAGTGGCATGAGCCTGTAGTATCACGTCGAAGTCATATTTTAGTCCGATGGAACGAATGAGGCAGAGAAGTAACTGTTGCCAGAATATGCTGCACAAATCTTTTTTCCCCTGTGGGTGATATTGCCATTATGCGCATTACTTCAAAAATAGTTATTCCTTGCCTAAATCCATGAGATATCACCAGGAGAAATAGGATCATTTCAGGGTAATTGCACAGTTTCTCAGTAAGATAAGTTAGACAGGTGAGTGTAACCTACTGTCACAATGGTATTTGTGTATTAATAAGGCGATGTCTGTATAAATCCAGAAGCAAAACGTACAGGTTAAAAATTTTGTTTAGATTGTGCATTGCTGTGTCAGGCATTGCAAAATATAAACCTTACACTTTACTGGTAAGTGTTATGTAAATCAGATGCATTTCATTTTATTATTGAAGCCTCTTTAACAAACTGAAGTGATACACTTATAGATTTGAAATTTGATATTTAGGGTTACTCAATGAAAAGGACACCAAATGTCTAATTAAATTATACAGAAGTATTTTTGTTTTATGTTACTTGAGATTACCAAAAATATTTATATTTCCTAAATCCCAGAATTAAGAGCACAGCAATTTTTTTAGAGATTCTTGGTCAGTGTCAGAAGTTTACATACATTTCCTTAGTATTTGACGCTATAACATTTTAAAGTGTAGGTTTTCGGTCAAACATTTTAGGTATCCTACAATCTCCACAATATACTGGAAGTTTCCTCAATTACTTATGACAGAACTAGTGTAGCTGAGTCAGGTTTGTTGGTCATCTTGCAGAGGCACAACTTTAGAGCTCAGCTTGCATATTTTGCCATGAGAATGAGATCAGAGCTTTAAGAAAAAAAACCCAGATAGACTTTGTTATCCTTTCGCATTGCGTAACAATTGCCTTGTTTGCCCAAGTTTGCTTGTGCAGATTGCACAAGCAAACTTGTACAAAGATAATGGTAATTTCCATTTGAAAGATCTTCATGTGCCAAAGTTTTAACTTCTTGGCTGATGTTTTACAATTCAACTGAGATCCAGGCTTTGTGATGGCCTCTCCAAAAACATTGATTGTGTTGCTCTTAAGTTACTTTGTGATTAATTTGGAGGTATAGTTAATGTCCCTGTCCATTTGAAATACCTACTTGTGCCCAAGCTTTTCCTCCCTTCTTCAGTGTTCCAACAAATTGTCCTGTCCTAATTTGTTATTTATTTTGCCATGTGTACAAGTCTGGTGTTCAGCATATACTATTGAATCAGGTTAAAATAATAAATGTTTAGTCTGATATAGTGTAAGCCAGTGAGAGAAATGTTGATGTGTATGGTTTTAATTTAGTACAAATGTCTGATATACAGTTTTTTACTAAAGGAAAGCGTGGTGGTATTTTGTTTTCAACTTTTACTTTTTACAAGTGATTGTGCCCTCAAAAAAATAATTATATCATTATCGAGTTTTGTAGCAGATGGTTTCACTTGGAAAAAAAAAAGATATGATCACAATACAGACATTTTTGTTGTATTCAACGTTTTCTCCCATCAGATCTTAAAGGCAGATTGTCTCCATTTTTCAATGTGTCTAAAGCTTTTGTTTGAGAAAAGTCTGTTAAATCTGTCTTGCTGCTAATAAACTGCCATTATTCCCCTCAACAAGGCTGCGCTCATTAATAATGCTTCTGTCAGTTGCGTATTCTCTTCAGTGAAAATAGAAAATATCATTAATTACAGTTTCTGTCAGCCACTGACAGCTCGATCAATTGTTCTCGTCCCTGAGTTCTGTTTCATTGTGTCCGTACCTAGTGACCACCTATTCTTTACTGTCTCAATGGGGATGTCCAGCATGTGAGAGCCACAAAGGCCTTGAGAGATCTCAGCACACATTGCAAAGCTTCTGTCCTGGCAACACATTAGTCATCCAGGGAGGGATCGAGTTAGGTGGCAAATTCAAAATGTGGCTTTATTTCTCTCAAGTAGAGATTAGGATAGGAAGTGTCAGCAAATACAAAGGTGGCATATTTTTCTTTTTTATATTTTTGTTACCTGAATAAATATCCACCTTGGTGAAAATATACTTTTTTTTTCTATTTAAACAATCAACATAAGGCTGGAAAGCAGAGAAGCAATTTTTTTTATTTTTTATTTTATTTTATTATTTTTTTTATTCTTATGAAAGTTAAAGAATTTTATTGTGGATGTAATGATTTGTCAATTAAAAATGACCACAGCAAACAGAACGTTTCTACATTTTGCATTGGACTGACATAAACCCAATACTGAAAAATATTTTATTTGAACCAACTTAAAAACTTACTCTAATTTCTTATAGTTAATTTTATTAGCTTTGCTCATGCTGTAATACTGATTTGAATTTTAATCAAATCTGGTCAAATTTGAGCAGAACTAATAAAATTAGCTGTAACAAATCAGTGAAAAAAAACATTATGTAAACTAAAGGGAAGTCAACTGTCATACACCAGCTGTTGCCCTGAATGCTGCCATGTTGGATAAATAGGGGTTTTGCTTTGTGAGATGATTTTTACCCTGTGCATCATACTGCAGCAATGCTTGTAAAAAGCTTATCTGAAATTCAAAGGCGATATTTACATATACATTTCTCTTTTGGGTTCTTTTTGGTTGGGGGTGGGGGGGTACAATAATTCGTAATTCAAAAATGACCAAAGCAAACAGAAGGAAACAGTAGCCTGATGTTTCGACATATTGGCACTGCTCTGATAGAAATTCTACTCAGAAAAAAATGTTTATTTGAATAAACCTAAGCTTTTTTGTGATGCTTACGTGTTTAAGATTTCCAACACAGCTGGACTTGGACCAAAAAATAGCCCTTACATTTTTGGCAATGGCTGCCCACCATGATTATTAATACAACATGGAAAGGCACCCAACATACCTGAGGATACATGTGTGCACATTGTGATGAAGAGAGCAACCATGTTAAAAAAATAAAATTATATTTTTCTCTAGTAAAAGATGCTTTCATCTTGGGAGAGATCGGCACATTCTCACAATTCCCATTTACAGTAAAAGTTGTTGTCAAAGAAACAGTGGTGAAGATGTCTTTTCAATGTTTTATAAAAATACACTGGTTATACAAATACCCAATTATCCGCATAGTAAGAACATAGAACTGTGTAAAATAAAGAGATCCCCATCAAGGTATGAAAAACAGACAGAAGATGAAGGAGAGCATGAGAGAGAGAATCAAGAGAGAGAAAAAATGATGAAAAGACATTCAAAGGAAAGAAAGAGAACATAGATCAGTTAAGGTATAGTTTAAATAATGATTAGGTAAACAGAGAGATAATAGCTTACTTTGTACTTACATATGCTGAAAAAAGGAGGCATTGAATTAAGGTTAGATAAGTTAGATTCATCTTAGATTCAATGCTGTTCTTTCTTACGACGGGGGGCAGGGGTACGTCGTTGTTTCTTGCTCATTCTGCTGCATGTTGGCGCGCAAGACGTAACCAACAGCATCCGGTTTAGGATTTTCTAAATAAAAACTCCTCCAGACTCAATACATAGAATGGACATATTTAATTATTTCTTGCGCGGCCCGGTACCAATTGGTCCACGGCCCGGTGGTTGGGGACCACTGCTTTAAATGATGCAGTAATGAAAGTTGCATTATTACAGTCAGTCTTTAAAGGCTAAGGGCTAAATGACCATTCAGCTGGTGGTTAGCAACAACACAAAACAATAGCAGACAGTACAGTAAGTTTTAAAAAGCACAGAATGTTTATGAAGTCTACACCAATGAATGGCATCCCTGAAACATCTGAGGGTCAGAGCAGTCTTATGGACCCAGCACAGTCAGGCCGCATGGCTTATGTAGATACGAGAAGTTTGTTTTGAACACACCCTTCAATTAATGAGCTCATTGTATTCTCCATGTTATCGGAAGCCAAAGAGAAAAATAAAAAGGACAGGTCTCAGTGGGACATTCTCTTGCTGCATTGCCTCAGGCAATTCCTCCTCAATACTGACCATCCTGCTTTCTGGCTGAAAAATCAGCTTCTGGAAGTTGAGTAGTTGAGCTGTTTTCTGCATAAGCAAACACACCCATGAAATTCTGACACAATAGTTCCTCATGCCAACAAAATAGTTTCACACGCAAAGGGGGGCAAAAAGTTCATCACAGGATTTATAGCAAAATGTGATGGACAACATGAGGCGGAGAAGTTGCAACCACAATACTTAACTTTGGACAAAGTCTGAGGGGGCTGAGAGACTTCATTGGATTAGCTTACCGTCCTTCAAGAAAGTCAACTAATGGGCTGTTGCAGTCAATAAAATAATTTATAATATATTTTCTGAGGTAAATTATGGAAACTCCAGGCCCAAAAATGTGTGTCAATCCACCTGGCATCGCCTGTTAAACCAGATGGCCTGTCCTTGCCTGAATGCCAAATAATTTCATTACAAAGAAAGATAACGTGAGTAGATGCAGTTTTCAAATGATTAATTCATTCATTGGAAGAAAAACTGCATCAAAACTAAAATGGCTCTTTATTAAAAAAAATAAAATGAATAAATAAAAAAATGATAACCTTAAACCTGATAACTGGCCTTTACACCCTTGGTGGAAACAGTTATCAATCATTTTTAACAACTGGCAATAAGTCTTGCTTCCATGTGAAGGAACTTTGACCCACTTTTCCTTACTGACTAATTGTAAGTTTCATGATTTGAGGTAATACCAAAGCATCTGAATCACATTTAACTTTAGGCCATATTTGTCAGATTTCTGTCAAACTGCCCCAGGGTTGCTGTGGCTATTATTCAGTAGCTTGCCACCATCAGTGTGTGAATGTGTGTGTGGATGACTGAATGAGTGAATGCAGTGTGCTTTGGAGATTTCTGGACTTGATAAGGCGCTATCCAAGAACATGCTGACAAAGTGGTTCAGTTTGTGTTCACCACTGGTCCCTTATTCTTATTTCTGATACATTTACTTTCTGTAGCTGGTCATAATGCTCAAATTTAAACATTAGTTTGCAACATTGCTTCATTTACTATCCCGGGTTTGTTTGTGTTAGCATTATGTTGCAGTTTCCATCTATTTATATCTTTAGTTTAAAGCTACTACTTCAGGACTATTGGTTGAACTTGTTTATTTTGTTTCAAGGTATATTCATGGTATTTGTGTTCCTTTTTACTTACCATTGTTTGTCCCTTGTAGATCTGCAGCATGTCAGGCATATGGGAGGGGCCGGCCCAGTATTTCCTGCTTAAATTGCTGAATGATGTCACTGATTACCAATTAGAGGGTTTTCTTTGTACTATTGCTTTGTTTGTTTTTCTTCAAAGTAATTTTTGAGTTATCTTTTATTACAGGGTTTATTTTGCAGACTATTTCATTATGTTGATGAGTTTGTAAATTAGATTAATAATATTATTTTTGTGTCTGTTTAGATTTTGGGTTTTTTTTGGTTTTATTTACCTGTTTAATTGTGGCTTGGTCCACTCATGTGCAGGTGTGTTGCCAATTGGCTATAAAACTGTGTTTTTGGAAGCTCAAGGGAGAGCGGATGGTTGTCAGAGAGTTAAGAAGCAAATAAAATTAATCGGAAGACTCTGGAACTTTGTTTTCGTCCACCTTGTAGACCTTTGACCACACTATCTTACACAAGCCATTTATCATTTACCATATTAAAACATTTTGTTATTTCATCAGTTTTTTGGGGTTTTTTTTACATTTCTTTAGGTCAACATACAATGGGTTCTTTTAAAAGATCTTTTAATTAAACTGTAATTTAACCTGGATATATCTAATGAAGTTGAGCTTTAAAAGATGTGATCAATCAATATTAATTCATAATTTAGTAATACAGAGTAGGTTTTAGCTTTTTCGCATTAGGTTAGTTTTGATATCCTTTTAACTTATTAAATTTGTCATTTGGAAAATGCTATTTCCATGAAGTTTATTTATCCCCGTCTGATGTGAAAATTTGTTTGATAATCTGACATTTAACTGTGACAAAAATCAAAACCAAAATTAATCTGTAAGGGCACAAACAGTTTTACATCACTTTTCACAGTATCTAAGCGAATAAAAAAAATCTGTTTCTTGTTTTGTTTTTTTGCATCAACTTTTGGGTTAGAAATATTAGATATTACATGCTCTACAAAGGTAACTGTACATAATTTATTGCAAAAACCCATGTGAGCCAATTAAATAATGTGTGATGTAAATACTACAATTAAAATCAAAATCAGCCTTCTGAATAAAATAGACTGCTCTTCAAAGGCTTTTCAGGACTTATCTATATGTGCTGCTCATTATTCATTCGCAGCTCAGGAAAAACCCAAAGAATTCATTTTATATTCTGTGGGTGTGATAAACCGTATTAATGGATTAGCTGTCAAGATACCACACTGTTTCGTAAGTTATTGCTGAAATATTCTTTCACATATTCTGTCAAACACCGGATTATGTGACACAGTAATACAGACCTTGGTTAAAGTTGCCCTTGATGGATATGCGTTGAAGGATATCATACCAGACCCCATACATGGATGTAATTAAACAAGTGCAAGTGACAGCAATAATGCATTATGCACTAGAGCTGACAACTGGAACTGGGGTCCTGGCTTCCTGTAAACCAGTTACTAGAGACAAACGACTTGGGGCAGTCACCAACGTCATGCATAGAGAGAAGGAATATCTTTATAACAGTGGTGGTCCAGCTAAGACAAATGGACAGTCATAATCCTCCCACGGGTGAAGAGTGTGGCTGTTTTTTCAAATGCGATAGAGTGGATGTGAAATACTTTTGTTGCAGCACAATTTCGGCTCCTGCTCATTCCTCACACAAGTCAAACTTGACAGTTTTTTGCTTTTTTTGGAGAAGCTTAGCTGTCTTGGCATGACTGCCATCAAAGTTGGTTGAGTTGTTTGTCAAGGATGGTGGGGAATTCATCATCAGTGTGTGCTTGGTGCCGCCAAAACCACTCAGAAGTAGGCCAAGAATATCCTCTGTAATTAAGATAGAACATATGCATCGAAAATAAGGAGAAATGTGCATTTCTGGATGTCCTACATTTAGAGAACCATCCCCGTATTTATTGGCAAATACTGTTTGACTATTCACGTACACAATGTTCTGTTTGTACCCTCAGATGCAGACACTGCTGACAAAGGGAGGATTTGACTCTTATCGTATATCATTACATGAATAAAATATGTACTTGATTACGTGAAAAAGTTTATTTAGCAGTTTTCCAATTTAGATTTGTTGAATTAGGTTGAAAACGGGGAGGGTGGTGCTTGTGAAGGACAGGTATTGTCAATATCTCGGGAAGTAATAGATCTATGACCTGTTTTAATAATTGATAGAGAAATTACAAAAGGGAGTTCTGTAATGTTTCAACAGAGGTGCATACTGATATAAAAATAGGATTCAACTATATGCATGTGCAATAAAGAAATAAAGAAACATTATATGTTCCCTTATTTTGTGCTACCCAGGCTAACAACTCGTAAATTGTCATTCATGTTATCCTGACTCTGGAGGATGTAAAATGTGTTTGCCTTTATCTCTTAGACTTTGGTCATGTCCTTGAACACAGTCGGGACCAGCAGTGCTAAGAAAATCATTTATGGCTCCTTATATAGTATTCAGTCCTTCAGGGTTGTGGAAACATGTCAGGGGAATGTAGATGAGCCCTGTTCACAGATTCCTTTTTTGATAGTTTTGGATAGACCAACAGATGAATGGATTCTTGTACACTTAGACCCCCCAGTGGGATCCTGTTATTCCAAAAATGCCCATCTGATCTCCTAAACATAATTCAAGGGAGACTAATCCCTCATTTTAGTTTCTATGTCACGATAAATTCAGCTCAGTTTAAATAATATTTCACATTAAGATGGATTTGTTGAATCTGAACGTTACTCATCTGGTTTTTAAAGTGTCATCTTTGTCACTGAATCAGTGCTGAAATGAAACTTTTGTGCAAGGAATTTGATTTATGTTGTAATTACTTCAGTGTAATTACCAAGAAAGCAGTTAATCAGCATAAATTAGAGAAAATCAAATAGTTTGAAACATACTTGAAAAGTAAACATACTATTCATTACAATAAAAATGAAGAGATCAGGGTGCTAAAAAATAGGTTGAAATAATAATTATTTTGAGAGAGTGGTGTTGGAAACTTCTCAGTAGGCAGATTGTTTTCAACCTTCTGCTAATAATGATCAAGTCTAAGTTGCACAGTTCTACTTGGTATTCAATCCCTCACTTTATGCCTAAGCATTTTAGTATTCATAGCCAAAGAGCATTAATATAGCTTTGGTAAATCTGTACAAACAATCGAAACCTAATAGCTTTTATTATTTACCTCAGGACTTACAAATTACAAAACATATTTTTGCGTTGTTTTTAACCAAATATACTTTCTGCATACAGTGCCTTCCATATTCATACATTTTATTCAAATTGGGATAAACTACAAACTTTAATCTTTTTTAGCAGGGTTTTATGCAAAACATCGACACATAAAAGTCAGTAAGCGTGAAACAGAAAGAGACTAAATCAAAGTTTTTAAGATTTTCTGCAAAAAAAATTCTGAAATAGTGTTTCTTTTCAGAAGTTCTGTTCAGAAGTCATGGTTTTAGTTTGCTATAAGCCATGTAGGGGAAACAAACATGGGAGAAGGTGTTCTGGGTACATGAGATCAAATCTGAGATCTTCAGCCTGCATAAACTATGAGTGGTGGAATATTAGGTTTGCACATCACACTCTGAAGACACCATCTGGGGCATGAAGCATGGTGCTGGCAGCATTACAACAAAGGGAATGTTTTTATTCAGCAGGGTCAGGGAATCTAGTCAGAGTTAATGGGCAAAAGGATATAGCTAAATACTGTACAATCCTGGAAGGAAACTTGTTAAAGTTGAAAAAACTTGAGACTGGGACTGAGATTCACCTTCAAGCAATATTATAATCATAAACACACAACCAGATCTACAAATGAATGATTTAGATCGAGTGGCTCTGTCAAAGTTATTTCTTAGATACTTATGTCCGATGAGAATCTGGGCAAAATGTATGACATCTACCTAAACTGACAAAAACTGAACATTTTTCCAAAAAAATTAAAAAAAAAAAAAAAAAAAAGGGGGCAAATATGCTCCAAAAGACTTGCGCTTCTGTTGGAGTTTATTGTTAAAAAAAAGTTTATTATTTTCCTTCCATTTTAAAATGATGCACTATTGTGTCATTGTCTGCCACATGAAATCACCATAAAATGCCTTTACGTTTGCAGTTTAATGTGGGTACATGTTTTAAAATTCAAAGCTTAGCAATACTTCTGCAAGGAACTGTGTACTGGCTTTGTTCATAACAAACCCTGAAAAGGTTTTAGACTAGGAGCTAAATTATCATGAATGTCTTTCACACTTACATGAGAAAACAAAATCCAATTTAAAATACCCCATATTTATTACTACTTTGGAGCTGGGATAAAGTTCAAACCTACTGCAGCACATATTGAATAAAAAAGACGGAAACACCTGTCAGTCTTTATCAGGGCCAACCAGGGAAGACAGATTCACATGTGCAGACAATTTATTGCTTCAACTCAACCTTATGTTGCATGTTTTCAGACTACAGGGAAAACTGGGGCACCTGGAGGAAAGGTATAAAAACTCAGGGCCAAACTCATGATCCATGAAAAGTGACAGTGTCACTGATCCGCCTCTGCTGCTCTGAAATCCAGACTAATGTGGGGCTTTTATAGCAGCAGCAGCACCATAAAGCATAGTGACACTTTTTGTACCTATTCAGCTGGAGACAAAATTCTGGGATACATTAATACTCTGCCACATTTAACTTAACCTCTGTTTGACACAGGGGATGGGTTGAGACCTACCAAAATATGTCTTGCATGGTAATATGTTAAAACTCCACTGATTAAATGAAAAACTGTATATTGCAATGAAATATATTTGAATGCCCTTTCTTTGTAAAGCGTGCTGTAGTTATTAATATAAAGAGAGGCTTTATATAATCTTAAACTGAATATTACAGTAGAATTGTCAGCTTTGCTGAATGTTTGGTGCTGTAATCTAATACAACACAATACGCTGAGATTACCACAGAGTTTATCTTGGAGTTTCTGTCCCTCTCTTTCAGATTATGGAGTGATCTTGTGAAAGGGATTGAGGATATTCATAGATTATGATTAAATCCTGAACTGCAGATGCTCAGGAAGAGGTTAGTGCAGAAACATGCTAGTGTTTAATGTGTACTAATGTAGAATTGTACAAAGAAGGGAATATAATTTATTGCCTTATATTTAATTTATTAAAAAAGAATCCAGTATTGGACACATTACAAACACACTTGAGTAAAACCCTCCTTATTTTATATAGTTCAATCCTTTCTCTTTTGATGTAGAATTTGAAAATACTAAATAATCAAAACATTGACCTGACATTTTCATCCAGGAAGCTTTAAAATATAAAATCCAAAGAAATGCTGATCGTAAATTATGCCTCCTTCATCATAAACCAACCCACTGCACACAGCTCAGTGTGTTAACGAGCTGTGGGGCTGAAGTTAGTGCTCATGTATTTATACAGCCAAGTGTATGTAGTGTCTCCCGAAGGGGTTTGAACGCCACGGATTACAAGCAAGGCTAACATTTAGCTCTCACCCCAGACAACATGACTCATAAGCTCTAAAGAGCCGCCGCATATGTCTGCATCATAAGTCCAATTGTGATATGACAAACATGACAAAGCAGTGCACTGGCTGGGATTTCAGAAAACATGCTCCATAAGCAATCATTTTTTTTAAAAATCACACTGCACCATGTTACTTTTTCCAAAACTTCGTCTTCTGCTGTATTGGTATGACATAAATGTTTTATAACATCATGTACAAACCCCTTCAAAATTATCCTTAAATTTTTATGTTTATTGGGGGAAAAAAGAGTTGTGCATTCAGCAAAAACCACTACTCCACTCTTATGGTTAATCTTGAAGTTTTATCTAAATTGGTAGTAGAACCAGTTGAAAGAAATAAGTAGAATTTTTACTGCTGTCTAAAAAACATACCCAAAACAAAAGATGCACAAAAAAAGAGTTAATTGGTAAAACAATAAATTTCAAAATTTAAGAAGTTGAGAGTTTCTAGTGTGGCAAATGTGCAAGTAACCCATATGTCCTTCTTGTAGTACTTCAAAAAAACTACTTGATGCTTTGTTACATTACAAATTTTAGTTATCATGTGAAGAAAAATGGCTTTATATTATGACACAGTGTAGAATTATCCAAGGCAGTAGAATTTATTGTTGGACATGATTCGAATTTGCATTTCTGGAAAGTTCCAGTATGGACCAGACAAAATTGATAATTTAGTCTGGTCAAAACACTGTTACTATGTAAAAGTTGTGTTTTACTGCCGTGTGTAATCAGTAATCAGTTCAACTCAGTTACTGAATGCAAAACACAGTGCATTATTAAGAGGTGGAAGATATAGGACACATTACCTTCTTAAATTCTTCAGAAAGAAAGTCCTATAAGAGTATTATTTGTGTTTTTTCCTGTTTTCCTGATTGAAGGAACTATACATGTAATTTGATCTCAGTATTAGCTGTTCTGTGAATGCCTCCGAGGTTGTTAGAGAAGTAATAGCAAACAAAAATCTTAGCAACCCCCAAAAATATGAAGAAGTTCAAACTGGATTAGGTTATATAACAGTATTCCAAGCTTTTAACATGTCAGGAAACATTGTTCAAGTCCATCAACCAAACTAAAAAGAGTGTGCTACCATTGCAAATCTACTGAGACATGGTCATTCACCTAAACTGAAAAGCTGGGCTAGGAGAACATTTAGCAAAGATTGGACCAAAGAGGGCCATGGAATCTTTGAGGCAGATGCAGATGAGGGAAATTTCTGAAGAAAACAGAAATGAAACAGTTTAAGAAAACTATATATATATATATATATATATATATATATATATATATATATATATTTTTTTTTATTAAAAGAAATACTTGTATTTCTTTTAATAAAAAAAACACATTAAACACATTAATTTTCTCAATTATGTAATTCCATAGATGTCTGTAAAATTGACCTTATTTTAACCTATACATTTAACCTAAATTTACCTACATTTTATATAAATAATCATTCATTTAACCTCCATCACTAACTTCTTATCCATAAATATTTGTAATAATTGGAAAGGACAAAAATAATGAATCTGAATAAAACCCACACTTGACTTAATTCTTTTTCCCTTTGCTTAGATATCCACTAATCCCCACGTGCCTTTTATAAATGGACCAAACAATAAAAATAAAAAAAGACACAGGACGTTTCAAATTAGATTCACAGTCTCTGTGGGCAAAGTGTAAAATTGCTTTCACCTCCTCTGTGTTAAGCGGCAGACCAGGTCATTAGTGCAATTCCACTGTGGCAGTATTTAGCTGCAAATCAACTTATAAACTGTGGAAATTAGCAAATAAGTGTGGGAAAGCTGAATCTGCATGAGGGCATCAAAGATTGTCTGAAACACATTATAATGAAAGTGAAATCCACCCTTGAGAGAGAAAATATAGATCTTTTTTTGTTTGTTTAAATTTTAACTACAGTTAGACTAATCTCAAACACGTGGAATGGTCTGTGTATCGGGTTGTTTTGACATGTAAAAAAAAGACGACACAAATTGAAGTCTAGCATGTCATTCGTCAGTATCATCAATCAAAGGGGTATAAAGGTTCAAATATACAACAGCGCTGACATGTGAACCTAGATGTTGACATTGCTCAGATACATTAGGCCCCAAAACAAACCATTGCTTGGGAAATCATCTGTTAACAACATGCTTTTGGTCTGAAGGTTTTTGTGTATTCAGTGTCTTATGCTGCTGCGCTGTTCAGTCCACTGAAGTCTATCATTACTCCTAACTATTCTACAAAGAAACAGATGTAGTATTTATTTGCACCAGTTCGCTTCATTTGGGTATTGTTTTGTGATAAACGTTATTCCTTTTGCCATCAACTTAGGCTGTATATTTTCATAAAGGAGAGCAGCTGTCAGTTAATCAACCAACAGTAATTGTCATAAACTGAAACATTTCAATAGTATTTAGCTCAATGAACAAATCTCCAAGCAACACCGCTTGCTTTATCACCTCTTGTTATCCAAAGTCATCATACTTTCTGTGCCATGTTTATCTTACTAAGGATAATGATAAATAAATAAGTCTCAAGGGAGTAACCAGCCTGTTAATTTAAATGATGGTTCTGGAGTCCTCAGTGGGTCTTTTTTTTTTTTTTTGTAGCCACGAAGTAGGCCCTGTCCTACTGAAATCCGACCCCATGCATGTGCATGGGGGCTTGGCAGTTTGTCACAATCATCCTAAAGATTTGTTTAAAAAACGTTTTGACTGATTGTGAATCTGAGAGGAAGGGGGGAGTCACATTGGTGAACCCTTTATCAACCCATCAGCACCACTACATGACATGGGAAGACAGCCAGACATTCTTCACACAGGAGATCCGCTTCTTAGCTCAGCCTGTGTTTAAGTGGGTCCTCTGCCACTTCACTGCTGCTGATAGTAAGCCATTAGGCTGCCAGACGTGACTCTGCTGCCTGGAGGAAGGATGAGGTGAAGACAATAAACAAATCCAGCAATGATAAACTTCTTATACTCAAGAGCACATAATTCCATTTATTGTTCCTCTTTGACACGATCTATTCATCTAAGAGCTGTAGAAGCTATAATCATCTGTAAGCCAGTAATACGAAGGTCTTCAGTCGGTTAAATCGGTGGTGTTTTATCATTCAGATTCTTTGCTTAATGATAGTCAGAGCTTCATTCAGATATACTGATGACTGGGACAGAGAATCTTGCTATGTGCATTGTATTTTCCATTTATGAAATAAAATACTAATAGAGATTTTTTGCTATGTAATTAGTTTTATTACCGCACCATGTTGTCTTACTGAAGGGATTCCTATTACAAAATGCTTGCAGACAACAACCAGTGGTGCACGTGTCAGTTTAACGGTCAGAAACAGATTTATGTTCTTCATTGAGGTGAAGCAACATTAACCTCATTCTGAAAGGTAAAGGTAAAGGTATCCCATTATGAAAAACATAATACTTGTTAATAAATGAATCAGAAGCTTTCTTTATATTTCTCATGATCCTAATTTTTCTAAAATCAGCACTTTAAGATTTAGAAGGACTGAATCACTGAAATGAAAAGCACGTCTAATTTTTTGTTAACTAAGACAAGCAAACAAAAGTGCAAAATTAAAACATGCATTCACAGATAAAGTTGCGAATATCTACACCACTGCCCACTAGACATCAGCTCTTTATGTGTGAGACAGAGAGGACAGGATGCATAAACCACAAAATGCATCCAAAATCGGAAGACCAACACAAAAAAGACGTCATGCTTTTTTCAGTTCTTCTGTTGTTTGACAGAATGAAAACTACAAAGAAAATATGCTTAGATAATTCATCCAGCAGCATAAGAATGAACTACTTCAAAGTGTTGTGTGTATATTCTGATTCTTCTGGATCCCTGATCACACACAATAAACAAGAACTAGAAAATGAGGGGTGTATGTCTATCTACAGTGGCATTTGGTCAAGTAGCCAGTTCATCAGAGTTGGCTATAACTGTGAATCAGGATTCAATTCAATTCAGTTTATCTCGATTCCACAACATGTGTAACACCAAGATATATATATATAAAATAAAAAAAAATTCCCTTCTCACCCACCGCGGGTGGTGATTCTTCTTCCTCTTAGCTCGGGTCCTCTACCAGAGGCCTGGGAGCTTGAGGGTTCTGCGCAGTATCTTGGCTGTGCCTAGGACTGCACATTTCTGGACTGAGATGTCTGATGTTGTTCCTGGGATCTGTTGTAGCCACTGTTCCAGTTTGGGGGTGACTGCCCCGAGGGTCCCGATGACCACAGGCACCACTGTGGTCTTCACCTTCCAGGCCCTCTCCAGTTCCTCCCTTAGGCCCTGGTATTTCTCTAGTTTCTCATGCTCCTTTTTCCTGATGTTGCAGTCACTTGGTATTGCCACATCCACCACAACAGCTTTCCTCTGTTGTTTATCCACCACGACTATGTCTGGTTGGTTCGCCCTCATATATATATATATATATATATATATATATATATATATATATATATATATATATATATATATATATATATATATATATATATCTTGTAAGGTCATGGAGTGGCCAGTGCCTGTCTCCAGCAGTCAATTACAAAAATTCCCATTTGATCCTAGTTATTAAACAAGTTTGGCTAATTATGCCAATTAGGAAAAATTTTCCATTTATGGAAGCCCAGACAATTGCAACAGGTCAATTACTTTGTACCAATTTTCTGTCCTGAACAAGTATGTTGCAACAGTGAACAGATAAATGTATTAACTTTGCAGCAATCCCTCAAACACACCATACATTTGTTGACAGTGAAACCGAAAACTTCCTTTTCACAGGAAGAAATTTACAGCAAAACTTGTCTGTGATCAGCCATCTGCCACTACTGAATGAAGTTTTAAAAAGACACAACAGACATATAACCAAAAGAACTGGATCAGAAGCATTTTCTTTTTTAAAGAAAGCATAAAGAGTTGATGACAGAAGAAGCTCTTTTACTGACTTTGTCTAGAAGATAAACACAGCTAAAGGAAAAAGCAGTAAACCAGACAAAAAATGAATGGGATGAAAAATGAAGTGTATAGTTAGTGAGAGTAATTGCGCCTTCAAATGCTTTGCTTAGGAGCAAGACAATTTAAAACGCAGAAAGCCATGGCTAACTTTATCATCTGCAGAGAGAAAACGAGAAGTTCTTGGCAGCAAAAGCTCAAAGAAAGAATACCAGGCAGGATCACAGTTCTTTGGAGAGACATCACAAAAAGATAATACGACCTCAATGGCAGTAATGGCAGCAGATAGTGTGTAATAAGAGAGTGGTAAGAGAAACTAGCAAAGTATTAATTGTGAGTCTCCTGTCAATGTTATACACTTCAAAAATCAGAAAGAAAGAGTCAACAGACTATTTTTAATTGCTTCTCTCACGGAGTGGTTTAATCCAGAGAGGGGAAATGTTCCATTCCAGTTACCTTGGAAGTCAAATCTCTGAGTTTGGATTGGTCACACCAAACTCAGCATTCCAGTTAACATAGTTAGAGAGTATACAGATTGCCCACAATATTAGAGACAAATTCCTACATTTCCCACAATCTGAATAGATACTAGTAAGTTTGGAGGAAGTTGGACATGTGGCCCCATTTCTTCTCCATCAGAGCAGCCACTGCATAACTGTCAGTGCTGTACAGACAACGGAAGTTGTGTTGTCTTTGTGACTCTCAACAACACTCTCAACAACACTGAGCACGGTTTTGCATACAGAACAATTTGATGTGAACATTGTTTCCTGGCGAACTTTTTCCTGAGCGTGTCAGTATGTCACCAAATATGGGTATGCAGCCGTAGTGAAGGACTTTTGAGTGAACGTCCAATTTGAGTCTGCATTGATGCCACCTTGTGTGTGGACCTCTGAGAAATTAAATGTACTTGAGTACGTTGGGGGCAACATAAAACTGCTACACAACGTGTCACTCAACAGGTTGAGGCTAGCTTACTAAAGTGCCACCAACCTTGGCTCATGAGACGCCGAGTAGTTAAAGTGTTTCCTCTGCCAGATCACAGTTCAGTCAAATTAACAGCTTTCTATTGGGCATGTTTTCTAATAATATTGGTCACATGTCTATTACAATAGATATATAAGTGTGTCTTGTAAAATGAACCTCTTTCCACCACAGTTTACTATTGTTGATGTGAAGAGCGGCCATAATGAAGGGCAAAGTCTGACTTACAAATTGTGACTGGGGTGTAGTTGGAGTTGCTTCCACTTTCCAAGTGGGGAGTTCAATTTGCAATACATTTTTCTGACTAGAAAGTCAGAATTTTCTGTGACTACACACGGAATGCACTAAGAAAGCGCAAAAGCCCCGTGACTGAGAATGAAGTCCATTACTAATTGATCTGTGAAAAATTAGGCTTACCAGTTGATTACTGATGTACAGATCACAATTACATAAAAAAACAAGATGCACACAACATGAACATTAACTATTTGAAAATTTTTTTTTCACCGTATTTACATTGTTTTTACGCTTAAATCATCTTATATCAATTAATATATATGGTATATCCTTTTACTGCAAATTGTGAATCTTTTTACAGTTAACTCTTGACAAAATAAATTATCGTATGAATAACAGCTGCACAGTTTTTGTACAGCATTGGGGGCATAATAGTTATACCAACATATCACATTAATTGCTGTTAAATGATGCTTCATGACAATGTGGAACAGTGAAAAACAAAGATAGTCAAAAGATAATAGATATTATCTAAGTCGGTTCACTGATGATAGCATACAGTTTCTATTTTCCATTTTGGAAACTTTGGAAAACATTATTTTACTTAATAAAATGCTGAATCTGAATGCCTTAGAAGGTCAACTGTAGAGTAAAGTTTCCACATCTAAGATGTCTGAACCTATTTCACATCAGTATTTTTGGAGTTAATTAGGTAAGTCTTAGTTTTTTTATGTCAAAAGGCAAAGAGAAACACCAGCCAACCTAAAAATAGATCATTAATTGTTGTTAAAAGCATACATGACCATCTACTCAAAATTAAAACAATAATTACTTGCATATCACGTAACGTCCTGGAATATCAGCAGATCAGACCATGTGTCTGTATTTCTACAGGTCTTTTTTCCAGGTCATGTTAATAGATAATGCTTTTATTGTTTTACATATGATTGAAGTCAATGTAGCAGGGGAAAATAAAAGAAAAAAGCATACGATATTTTTGTCACTTTTTTAATGTAATACACCACTGGAAGTTTTTGTGGCTGGTTATGATTTGAGCACGTTGTATTTCACCATAGTCTTTCTACCTTCCATGGGTGCAGTTTTACCTGAACCCATCTTTTTGTTTTGACAACTAATCAATATCCCTTTTCAGTTTTTTTGTTTTTTTTTGTACTGGACTGGTAGCAGTTCAGTATGAAGGCTCAGTTAAAGCATTCAGAAAATGCTCTTTCTGTTTGCTTAACCATTTGGGAAGTAGTTGTGTCTATGCGCTTGTGTGAGTGAAGGAGCTGTTTGCTACTGTGATTGGTCTGGATCGTTTTACACAAAGGACTAGAAGATTTCTGGTTCAGGAAACAATGAGGTTTAGAAAGCCGCCACAAAGATAAATGTGCCAGCACAGTCAACCACAGCTAATGTGGCGTATGGCAGCCAAGTGTCACAACAAGATCAAATTTGGTAAACTGAGAAAATCCATGCCAAGCCATTAGATTAAGCAACCTTTTCAACCTTTCCCAAAGCCAACATCTTTTTTCTGGCCCCACTTAGCCACCTTCCTGTCATTTCTCTGATGCTCTGTTGCAGTTCCACCTTCATCCTGAGCCTGCTTTTTTCACACATTTCTGTCACTGAGGTAATTATGGCTCGAGCAGTGGGAGAGATTTGGTGCTGGAGGGCTAGGCATTGACCAGCTCTTTGATTTGTGAGGCTCTCCCCTTTTTCCATCTATGATTTCTAGGTCACCTGGCAGAAATCTGAAAATGACAGAAATGTGGGTAGCTCATAAGAAATCAAACAAGTAAAAACTGCTTTACAGCTTCCCAGTTGTTCCTGCAGGAAAATCAATGTTTTCCTTAACACTAAAGCAAAATGGTAATGGTCTGGCTTCTGCGCAGCCATAAATGCAGAGCTTGTGTTGTTAATGATAAAACAGACAATATCTAATCTTGACCTCTGTCGAATTCAGTTCATTTGTATCAGACCAATTCATAACAAATATTATTTCAAGGCATTTCATAAGTTAAATTTGAATCCAGTTCACTCAAAATTCTGTTAATCTAGTCGATTTTATTATAATCAAAGGAACCACTTCTGATCTACATTCATGCACCCAAATTCAATTAAAATGATCATAGACTATAGTCAAATTAGACTAATCGATTGGTAAAAAGTTATCTGTTAAAGGAAGCCCAGGCATTTGCATTGATTTGTTGACTCAAGCAATTTCTCATCTTGAACACATAAGTCTTCACGGTGGAGGCAAGCTACTCCTTTTAACAAGAAGAAACCTTCAGCAGAACAAAGCTCAATAAGTGAGAATCTAAATTACGTGCTCGGGGATTGAAATGGGGAACAGAGAAAAATGTAGACACATTCAGTCAAGACTTCTTTCAATTAGAAATAAAAAAATAGGTAATAGTAGCAATAACTTTTTCAAAGGTTTTCTCAGGTAACGATACAGCTACAACATTTAAAAACTGATCTAAGAGTGCTTTCTGCAGAAAAGAAAACTCAGAGCACACTGTTGGTGGCAGCAATAGTTCAGTGAAGAACTCCATGTAGGAAAAACGATCCATGAGACACATATGCACTGAGTACTTTCTACAGGACAGAAAAACAAAGAGAGTACATAATAGCAGTTCATATATCATTGGCTTCCTTCATGGAAGAAGCATAGCTAAACAGATAAGCACTGAGTCAAAATACAGTAATTTCTACAAGAATGTAAGCCAAAGAGACTACGTGAAGTAAACAACAGCAATAGCTCTGTCTGACTCTGTCCAAAGAATAAATGCAGATAAACACACAAGCAATGTGCAAGGAATGATTTCAAAGGGAAAGGAAATCAAAGAAAGTAGTCAGTGTTAATGACACCAATAGCTCTGCCAAAGACTACCCAGGAGAAGGAAAGAACTACAGACAAAAGTAATAAGCTGGGAGTACTTTCTGTAGAAGAGAAAATCAAAAGGAGCACAAACGTTAACTGCAACAATGGCTGTAACAATGACAGAGAAGAGAAATGCAGCTAAAAACAGGAGGACTGAATCAGGACTATAACAAAGAAAAAACAAAGGCAGTATAAAAGGGCAATAAGAACAAAAGTTATGCCAGTGATGTCACCCAGAAAAGATACAAGGCCAAGCAAATAAGTACAAAGCTGAGTCTTTTCTTCAAAAAAATAATTTGTTTTAACCATTCCTTGACAAAAACAACAATACCCCCAATGAGCATTAACAATCACCTGGAGGCATGATGGTGAGTTTATTTATAGGTATTGTTTAATCTCATTGTGATATCATGACATATGGGGAAGTTAAATCATACATTAGAGAGTATTTGTATTGATGGCATTGGAGGATAGAAAATCACCAGATTGAGAGTTCAGTTTACTCATCTGTAAGATTAGTTTACACCTCTTCTAGGAGTAAGAGAAATAGACTTTTAGTTCATTAAATATAGTGAAAAAGTTATTTTTTTCATAAACATTTTGGATGCTTTTGTAAAATGCGGGTAATCCTCTTTCATTCCTCAAGTTCCCCTTTTAGCTTCCGCTATGAATTTGACCCAATACTTTAAAGTCAGAGTTAGGTAACCTTCAGGGGAAGAAGTAAGAATTTGATCCCCTTTGCCCCCTGGTTTGCTGTTTCTGCTAAGCTAAGCCACAAAGATAAATACCCAGCTGTAGACACATTGCCTTTGCTATCTTTAAAATTTGTAAAGTCTTAGCTGCCAGCAAAGTTCAACCAATGTTCTGTTGTTTTCTACAAAAGCAAGCACAAAAGGTTTAAAGTATTTTCTCTTCCTTTCTCTCTCTTTTTTTCCCTCTTTCTTTTTACTTTCTTTCCTTCTGTTTTCTCTCTATTTCTTTCTTTCCTTCTTCTTTTCTTTCTTCCTCTCTCTTTTTGTTTCTTTCTTTCAGTGAGAATTCATCAGGTTTTTCCAGTTCAGTTGCCAAGGAGAGACCCAAAAGAGACACATTGAACAACAAATCTCAAACACTAACTGCTGCTTTCAGACAACAGACTTAAGTGATTAAGCACAAAATTAGCCTAATTAATTATTTTGCTGCCGTCTATTATATACATGCCTATATACTTTATAGTACCACCAAACTGGTGTATTATATTATAGTAATCAATTGAGTTTGTACCCATATTCACTCATAAGTTATAGCATACCACAGTAACTGAATTTCAAAAAAGAAATATGTTTTATTGAAATTAATGAGCCTTGTGGCATTGATGCCACCAATTTACCTGCACTGTGGAGATTGAGTATAGCAGTGAAAGTAATATTAGCATAACATATTTCATGTCTTTGGGTTAATGTGGATACATTTTAAAAGCCTTTGACATCTGTGGCCTTCTCTCCTTCAATCTGTGCTGGCAGATATTTCATCTTGATTTAATTTTAAATTTGTGTTCTCAATAAAATATTTTTAACTTACTGGCTTGTTTATTGTTTGCTTCAGAGGCTTTACATTCAGTGATTACTGTAAGGTGTTTCTTAGAAATGCAATACTCCAGTAGCATGATACTCCAGTAATATAATATTCTAGTATGATAATGTGTTAATATTTCTCAATCGGTAATCAAATTAAAGTAACCTATCTCTGCTACAGTGCAGTACTACATTTTACCAGATGGCAGTATGGAGGGACAGCAAGCACACAGCTTTGTAGTGTAAGTGCTCATATTGTCTAATTGCGTAACTACTGCAGAATCTTTTCTGTGGCAGTGTAGCAGTGACGCAAGCAGTTTACACAGTAAATTTCACAGTGTGACACATGTCCACACCGCCATCCGGCAAAATAAATACAAAGCAGCTAGCAACACAATGTAAGCCAACAATGCAGGAAAAAGAGGGGTACACGTTTCTAGCTGGAAATACCATCACTATTTTGGGTTTGTGTCAGTGAAAGATGACAATATTAAGGCTTGCTGTACACTCTGTACTGGTGATAATGTTTTATCTAGCTTCAAAAACACTGCGTCAAATTTGAAGAAGCACTTCGAGTCACAGTACAGCTCATGCAATCTTAAAGAGAAAGTTCCACTGGTACAAATCAGATATGGGACTAATATAGAGGCTTCCACAACACCTTAAAAACAAAAGCTGGACTTCTGTGCAAAACAGGTACGGTAAGTGATTTTCTTTTTCTTTTCTTTTTTGAATAAGTATCTATTTTCTGTTATGTCAAGAAAGAGGATTTTTATTTAAGATTTTATAAAAGCGCATATTTTCTTAAGGAATCAATTTTTAAGTTATGCTTGCAATGTAATTGTTGACTTTACTTTTAAAATGCACTTCCAATAAAGTGAGTATTGGCAAGACCGGTTGTCATTTTCAGATTGAGACAGTGGGGGGCTGTGCATTACATCCAGCTGCTGGATTCATGATCATTAACGTTGTGCAAGCTCAAGCCAAATAAAACTAGCACTAATTTCACTTCACAGGTTAAAACTGAATTCATTCATGCTCAGAATTAACATTTAAATATTCTGAAGTGAATTCCCTCTCTCAGCATGAGCCAGTTGTTATTCATTCATTTTTAAATGAAATAAAGCCTGTAAAAACCCAGATATCAATGATTTTTAGTGACACTATCACAGCAATACTATGTCTTACTGCCATGGGAAATGCTACGATTGCCATTTCAAGGTCAGGTTCTTCGAGTCTAAGCACCGCATATGTCATGAAGGGTGCGCTTTGAGCAACTTTTAACTGCTTTAGTAATCAAATAGTAAGCACTTATTAAGCTATGCATGATTGCAGATCTTTCCCATCATATTTCCCAACATTGAAATCAACATCTCATTTACAAACCTTTACACTGTAGATTTTAGAGCAGTGTTAAACTGTATTCTGTCCAATTATGTTAATTTCCAATATTTGTGTGCCTAATAATTGTTTACATATTGTTTAAATATATGGATAAGAAACCAAGCCACCAATTTAAAAATCCTACACATTTCTTCAATTGCTTTTTCACATCTTGTTAATGGTACTCTAGTCTAGCTCAATATGTGCTCTTCCTGCTATGCTCAAGTTCAAGCATATGCTCTTTGGAAATCATACAGATTTTATAATGTAGGGCTTTCTGTTGCTTCACAGATATGAAATAAAAATGAAGCTAAATTAATTTTAATCTAAACTTGTCAGAAAATAATAATTTTTCACAACATTTATTTTCCTTCCATCTCTAAAATACATATTACTAAATCAAATAATCAACACCCTCTTCAACATTTATGATGTTGGTTCAGCTGCATACTTTTCATCTTCCAGCATTATGAAGCTTATCAATGAGATTTCTCTCCATCTCTGTGACTTGGATATGTGATGGATCGTTCTGCTTAATTTCCATATAGAGTTTCATCTCCCATTTCTCTTTCATATTTAGGCAGAGAACTTATCATTAAGGTTTAATAATGCTGAAATTCTGCCTATATAACTTCACTTTTAAGCTTTGATTAGGATTTGAATCACACCATTCACCTCCTTGGAGGGATTTGATCAGATTTCTTTCTGTAATACTCTCTTGACTGAAAAAAAATGTAAAAGATCCCACATTATTTTTTTTGGGGGGGGAACTATAAAATCTACAATCTTTTCTTTCTGGACTTTTAGACTGTTATTCTCTGCCTTTTCCCAGTGCTCCTTGTGCTAACTTAGAAATAACCAATGAGAGCCTGGAGGCGTGTCCTAACGCTTCTTAATCACAATCTTGTGTGTCGCTGCTCATCCCCTTTTTTCTCCCCCTTGCTTTTTGGTACCACTACAGCTATTTCCCGTCAGCAGATCCTGTTGTGAATGCTCAAGCTAGTTAGCGTAGCCACCAATGACGCCGGATTAACAATTTTTCTGTAACTTTAAATTGTTTCCATGAACATATTTGGCAGATATGTTGACAGTGTTAAGACCCACCTTCTGGCTTTGACTGGTTGTTTTTGGTCAGGAGCGGTCCATTTCTTCACTCTGCAATAATAGCTCAGGAGGAGCTTGATCTCTCCACAGATTGTCTCATAACATACTGTCACAACATGGTGGCAATTTTAACAAATATGTAAAGAACATTCGTTCAAAAATTTACTTTTTTTTGTTGTTGCTTGAATTAAAATCTTCATTGGTATAGTCGGGGGTTGAATTGCAATCTATCAAAATAAAAGATGGAATTCAGATTTTTCCATTAATTTAAAGGAATACCATTCAAAGAAGGACATTAACGCGACTCATATATTTATTTATCCAGGTTATTAGAGTTGCACAAATAAACAACAAATTGTATGCTTATGTGTCTTCTAGTCCTTTACTGAGAACAAAATCCATTATTTCTTGTCACTACACCACCAAGGTGTTCTACTATTCCTTTGCTCTCATGACTTCCAAGGCCCCAAGATCTTAAACAAACATATAGCTTATTAATAGAATTTATTTGCCATATACCATCTAGTCGGGGTCGGGCTGCCTAATTACCTCACAAGCCGAATAATATCGGTGTGCTTTATTAATGTTCCATGGTATTGCTAGGGACAACCAATAAATACAGCTCTGGGGATTCTACCAAATGAAATGTGAATATTTCAGTCTTTTAATGAAGCACTGCCAATGCACTCCACATGCACCCTTATTTAAATATGCTCATGATCCTTCAAAGGCATATTACACAAACAGCGGGTAAGTGATGGTAGCCAAATTGCCTTTTAAAATTGAGAAGTTCCTAAGCCACCTTGGTGCCTTGACTTGCAAGAAAACCTGCAAGAGCATATACAGATAAGATTCAGTGCATCTTTTTTATCTTTCAGTAAATAATGTTATTGTTCGCTTGGTGAACTTAATGAGCACCTTGGGGCCTTTGGGGATTTTTTAACCATCTTATCCCAAAGGGAAAAACAACAAACTTTGCATTAGAGACTTTGGCATTTTCAGCAGTGGGTTAGAACATCATATTCCCAGTCTCCAGTTTCTCTCACCTTTCATTTGAACATAATGGAAAATCAAACATCATTAGCAGAACATGGAGCCATAAAAGACAAATGTATGTGTTACTGCTCTCACCTTGTTTTCCTCAGTTCTTTATGGCTTCCCCAAGGAGATGTTCAGGCTTCTTGCAGATCGGCCATAAATCCTAAACTTAGTCCCTTTTTTTTATCACAATGGGAAGATGGCTGTCTGGCTGAAGACTGAATGTGGCTCAGAGGCTGGATAGAGACCTATATGACAGGCCCCACTGAGGACTGAATAGACAGCATCGTCTGATGAATGATCTGCCTGCTTTTTAATCACAAAGCACACACTTCAAGAGGGACATCAACTAAAGTGAATGTGTCAGAATAGGATGAGTGCAGGGATCTCAGTGTATCTGATGGCTTTTTATGGTGTATCAGTGAAAGTCCAGCTCACAAGCTTCTCTGCTCAGTCAAGAAAGCTGCCATTTGTCTACCTTTAGTTATGTACTAAATTTTGCCATGTGTCACATTTCTTGTAAAGTCAAACAGTTTAGTGTTGTGACAGATATTCAGCTGTGTTTAAATGCACTCGCATGACAAGCCAGACTAATGTGGTGTGCTTGTGTTGAACTGTAGAACATGGCAACTCTTATTTAATTTGATTCAGTTCTGCATACACTGCCCTGCTGTTTCCAGGGTGCCAAATGTGTGCAAAGTAGACAGCAAAAATTGCTGGGCTTTTCCCCATTCCATTTAACTCATGTTTACTAAAATACAATGCAAGTGCCTATTTTAATAAATTACTGGCTTCCAAATTAAGCATTTTTAAAATACAATTGCAAACCATAATCCAAAAGAGTGCATTTAAGAGAAGCTCTTTTTTGACAATAAAACCCAGATGTTATTTTGAATCCCATTTAACATTCAGATGTCAAATGTGATTGCTAATGGTGAGAGGAGACACTTGTGTCAATGGAAAAAAGGTGACCCTAAGTACCTCCTTCAATGGCTGCACATTGATGAGTTGAAAGAAGCAAATTTGTCCTTCAAAGCCTGTTATTATTTGAGCATGCTGCTGCAATGTACAAAGCACGGTGAGCCCAGAGCATGGGTTGCATTTGCTCTCTACACTCCAGTGCAAAATGAGACTAGTCAAGCCTTAATGTAACCAGCATAGCTGGATAAAAATCTATACAAACTCAATTATGAATCAATTTGAGTTTGTGTCAGACAGTCTGGTGCCAACAGAGTGGATTTTTTATTAACTTATGGTCTGGGAAGAATGAAACACTTTTCATTTGTGTACTTCAGTATGTTGCTTCATGATTCAGAGGAAGGGTGTTCACACTTTGTCTTGGATGGATCTCAGATGGGGACCAGCTTGATCTGCTCAATGTTGTGAAGTAGCATACAGAGCCTTGACAATGTTTCTCATGACTTTTTACATATTGATAGGATAATGTATTGGGATTTTGTGAAAAACACAATCAAAACATAGCACATAAATATGTTTGTGCAGAGAATAAAAAATAAAAAAAATCTCTAAAATGTTGCACTTTTACTGCAATTACAATGACAACTCTGTTGGATTGTGTCTGTACAAGTATAGCTAGGGAACTTTTTGCCTATTGGTCTCCATAAAGAGTCCAAGTTCATTCACATGCACAATACATTTATAGATATGTGCACATCAATTTAAATATCATGCTGAAGATTCTCAAATAGATGTGGATTTGCACTTCAGGACCATTATCGTGCTGAAAGGTGAGCCTTCAACACTGTCTCAGTTGTTCTGCAGCCTTTCATCCAGCATGCCCTGTTTTTAGTGTTGTCCATCTTCTCATAACTTCTGATCAGCTCCTTTGTACTTGCTAAAGAAAAGCTTCCCCTTAGCATGACTCGTCCACTACCATGTTGTATAATCAAGATCGGGTGTTCAGGATGTATTTGTATTAGTTTTCTGCCAAACAAATTTTTACATGTGGTCCAAAAAAACTCAGTTTTGGTCTCCTCTGACTATACTTAGATGCACATTTGCTAAATGTACAACATGACCTTCTTCAAGGCATTCCTACACAGCACAGTTAATAGTAATATGGATTTCTGCAGCTCCTCCAAAGTTACCACAAAGCCTTATTAGTTCCTTTTCAGATTGATGCTCTTTTTTTCAGTTGGACTGGAATTAACATGCTTTGGTAGAATTGAATCGTGCTTTTTTGATTTTCCTATGATGAACTGAACAGTATTCCATGAGATGTCCAAAAATTGGAGTATAGGGATATAAACTTTCTCTGCTTTAAACTTCTCCTCAGTGACATGGGTTTTCCTTGACCTTCATTTAAATGATTGTCAAGGAAAACAATCCTTGACAATTGGATTGTTATTTTAAAGAGCCTACATTTATTAAATAGAGCCTACATTAATTAAATGTAGGCTCTATTTAATAAATATTTTTTGTCCAATGTAAACAATTTAGGGGGGCAGAACACAAATGCATGCTACACTTTTCTGTTTTTATTTCAGGAAGTTCTTAAAAAATATATTTATCCTTTTCAATCCAGCTCAAAATGAGGCACCACTTCATATTGTTGTCAGATGAAAGCCAAATAAAATACCCTAAAGCACGTGGTTGTCATGTAACAAAATGTGCTAAAGTTCCAAGAGGCATGTATACTTTGTCAAGGTTCAGCATTTCCTTTAGTTTCTTTGACTTCACTGTTTACCATTGTCAAAGTAGAGACATAATGAAACCGACACAGCAGGAGGCAGGATGTAGCTCAACAGTTGATTGAATAATTAAAGTTAAAACCCTCCCACACTGATTCATATTACCCCATTACTGAGAAACGTTTCAGTTCATATGCATTTTACCCAGCCCCCCCACTGTCCTGTTCTAGCATGTCAAACTGGGTCACAGATTTGAATGCATTAATTCTCACATTTTATTCTGTGTGAACCTAGACCACTTCAGATGTTAGCATGTTGCGAATTAGTTTCCAAACTAGTTTTACTACAAAGAAACATTTCTTCATCTATTAGACAATAATCTACATTTGTTAAACGTTTAAGTTAGGTATTTATATGCTTTCACTTGACAAATAGCTGCCATTTTGGAGAGTCCCTCATTCTGCACCTGTCATACCCCAAGTTGTTATTGATTTGAGAAAGCCAGCCAGGTGGTGAATAGGATTTTCCATGGAGTGTAGTTTCTTATTGAACATAGACAGATTGTGGTCACACTCTCATGTGTCAGTGCAGGAATAACAGCTGAGTCTTGAATAAACTGAGATCTAATAGTCAGGGGGACTACCCAGCATTACAATCAATCTGTCAATCATTGTCCTTCAGGTCATTATCATGGGCTTGTTGACTGCATTATAACTGGTCCACCTATTTTGTGTTAGTGTGTGTGTTGAGGGACAAAAAAAAGTCATTCTTTCTCCCATTGGTTCCATTAAAAGCTGCCCTACAGTAGTTTGTCCATTTGCTAAAAATTCTTGGCCTGTCCCTTAAGGTGAAATAAAATACTAAAGAATGATACAGCAGTAGTTGACAAAGTCCCCCATTGTCCCCAGTATTTACACCTTGGGTGAGATGACCTCTCATTAGCAAGAAAGTGGGTCATATAGAGCTGGTGGTTTTCAGGCCTTGAGTAAGAAAAGCTTTGCATCCTTCATACTGGGAAATAAAACAACCCTCTTGTTAGTCATTTACTATCTTGCTGCCAAGAGTAGAATCATTAATTGGAAATGGTGTGGAATGCTTGGCTTGGATATTCTTCCAAGCCTATTTAGAATGACGGTTTTCACAGCCAATCAACTCAGGCAAATATCATTGAAAGGTGTGCCATGTTGAAGACAGGTATAATTGTGGTAATTGTAGGTGGCTGGCCGGAGGAACATTATTTTTCTACAATAAAATCTTTCCTTTTCCTACACGTTAACTATTTTTGTGCTTCTTTTTCCTCTCCTGTTGTTAAACAGCTCTGTTGATGTGTCTTGAAGATGATTATCTTGTGAGCCTGGACTTCTGTAACTGAACACACCCAGGGGAGCCTCATCACCCCTGCTGTAGTAGAGAAGAACAAAAAGAGTGGGGAGGGAAAAGAAGGCAAGAATTCCACTGAGCTACAACAAAGAACTCAGTCGAATATTTAAACCCCCTGAACTCCATTGCACCATAGTGCTAGGTTAACCTGCTGAGTTTAAAGATAGCTCGATCCTGTGCTCACCTTGGGAGCAAGTTATACTGAGGCATATTGAGCGTTGTCTGCTTACATTTGTCATCAATTGAGACAACTCATAACTAAATGAGAATTTGTATTTCTAACTCTCACTTTCTTTGTTATTAGGTGAGCCCACCCTGCCATCTTCTTTGTGCAACACAGAAGCTGCCCCTCTTCATCTACCCCGCCCAGACAAATCCAACATTTAAAGATTTATCTCTTAAATGAGAACCTTTGGTAAACAGGCTAATCTGTTTGGCAGCACTCACAGTCATGGCTGAATAAAACATTTGACAACACTAAGCTTCTGAATCATCCTATCTCTCTTTGGCAAAAGGCCTCTCTCTGCCTCCCTTCAGGGTTTCCTCATTGTTAATCCCTCTGATCACATTCTTCTAGCTTTTTGCCATGCTGCAGGGGTGTGGCTGGACTTTTGTCTTGTCTGACAGAGAGTTCATTATGTGATTGGCGAGGAGCTAATGCAATAACACTCGTCACGTGCTACTACCGGGGCCAAGCCCAGCCATTCATGAAGCACTCCGTTCTTCCTCCTCTGCCGTCTTCCTCGTTATTGTGGAAGCAGCCTGCCATCTCTCCCGTGGCGACAGGTTCCCTCTGAGGTATTTAACCACTTGTCTTGGAAAAACCCTTTTAATTGAAATGGCCCGTTGGCTGATAAGCTTCTGGAGCTTTATCTGGGAGGAGATATAGTGGCTAGGGTCTTTCTTGCTGGGAGGTTTTGCAGTAACTAACTTCATTTCTAATAGTGTTTTCTTCAAATCTCACTGGTGGTTTGCATCTTTTTAGACAGCTTATTTTTCTTACTGAGAACTTTCTACTAGTGAGGGTGTTTCCTTCTTTTACTCTTTTCACAAAGGTGGGAAACCCATGTTTTATCTAGGTAAGGACATGTACAGTAATTTGCATAATCAAGAAATAATAATCAGAAATAATAAAAAATATATAAAGCCATAAGACACAAACATAAATATTATTAATAAAAATATTTTATGGTTTTATAAAGTCAGCCTGTTTTATTTATTTTTTTATGTAGTCAGGAACTGCCTCTATGAGACTGGGTGTGTAGTAATCCTGGGCTTGGATTTGTTTTTGTAAAACACTGGAAAATGGACGTCATAGATTTCTAAGGTCCACACAGTGATCTAGTTTGTTAGTAGAAATGCATGCTTGCTTGCTTCATGATTGCATCTTTTGGCTACAACAAAGCACACTGCATTTGAGCCCAACTCAGCAGGTAAAATTCAATAAAAAAATATGTGACAAGCAAAAAGCACTGTAAACAAACTCAAACGTTGTCTTACTTTCCCAGAGATTGCATGAAGATGTGCACAGTGGGATGAGCTCATGAGTACACACAACCCAAATTACTGCTTGTACATTTAACAAAACACATTGCAGCTACCTGGGAACACAGAGTCAGAGATGTCTTTGTTTGATATTCAAACACCTTTCATATGAGTTTGTAAACAAACTTCAGTCTCTCCAGTTGAGTTTAATTTGAAATCCATGTGATGCTGAAAAAGATTTGATGAGCTCTTTCTGAGCTCCAACCCAAATCAGCCCTCAGGCCATGACACAAATGATTCACCCAGTGGTCATTTATAGACAACAGACTGTTCTAATCACAACTCTTTAGTGAACAAATCCATGTGACTCTCATGTACCATTTGAATTATTCATCAGTGTTTATTAGGTCCTTTCACTTACTTATACTAATTGGAACAACTACTACTTGTGTGCCTGTTTGATAATAGTTATATTTAAGCTGTCAAGTGCACATAATGGCCATCAGGGTTCTCATGCTTTGTATTTATGTATATATGCATAGACATTAAGGCATATGTTTTAAAAATGCATATTTTCATGTAATACCAGGCATATGAAGAGTATAAAAAAATGCTGTTGACTTTATTAAAGGGATGCTTTTATTACTTTGAGTTACTATTTCCATCAATAAATTATATATAGTTTAGTTAAGGATTTGTTTAATTTTTCAAAACAATAGATCTTCAGAACATGTTTGGATAGAAACAGGATAAGGTAAAAAATACTATTACTAGACACCTACAACAAGAAAGAGTTTGTATTCCTCTTTGTTCGTTTTTCCTGTGACAACCCTAAACGCAATGTAAGCACCCCGGTATGCAATAGCATAATCTTGCAGACAGACAGACAGACGATCTCTTATCTGACACTACTAATTTTAAGGTCATTAACAAGCACTTTGGTAGTTGTTCTAGGATCTTTGGACACATCTGCATTGCTTTCTTTCAAAAGTTTTGAAAATTTCCGCTTCCTAAGTCTCCCCTAACCTGTTCTGTACTGTGTGGCTTTCTTTAAATTTCTTGATACTTCTCACTCCACTTCTTGACACCTGAAATGCTGTGATAACTTTGTATACCTCACCATTTCTTTTTCTTGAGTTTAAACTGCATTCTTCTGTTTTCGACATGATGTTTTCTCAAGTGACAGCTCAAACCCTTAATGAGGATTTTTTTGTGTGTGTGGAAAGCGTAGCACAACCCTTAGCTTTACTTTGACTGATCTTTACAAAGTGAAAGCACATAATTTTACAACTGTGGTTTGTACTTTGGCTAAGTAAAAATAGGCAGTTTTTAAAGCTGAAGTATTTAACTTTAAAAAAAAATTTTTTTTACGTATTTGGTAAAGCTATTATCATGTCATGACAGTATGGTATAAAACAGGTAATCCATGAAAATATTGATTTCTTCCACCTCTTTCCTGAGATATTTTGACCATCTGAAGAAAGAAACCATTCTCAACCAAAAAAAAAAAAACATTGAGAGCCAAGAGGAAGGTCTTAATGCAGTCACTCAACCTCATGTACTTGCTGCTAAATGTGGTAATGGCGGAGAAAGAACTTATAGCTACAAAAAACTGTTTATCCACCATCACCAGTGGATATGTAAACTACCTCCTGGCTCTGATTGGTTGTTTCTAGTTAGTACTGGGAGCACTGGGAAAGGGCAAAGGAGCTTGATTTTTTTTTTTTTTTTTTCATAGATTAGGTGTCTCATACTATCATGTCATAACATAGGGGACATTTCAACAAGTAAGTAAAAATAAATTCGGAATAAATTTTACATACTGCATCTTTAAGGTGGCTAATAATTTTGACGGTGATACTTTTTTGGTTTTTGTGAAATAATTTGCTTTCTGAGTGCAAAGAAATTAATAGAAGCCTCAAAAACAAAAACTAGGATGTTTGGAAAAGTTGCATAAAAACTCATTTAACTGTTCATCAGAAGTTGGGAAATTTTGGGAAAAATAAAAAATTAAAAATTACACTGGGTTAATAATTTTGACCTCGACTGTAAATGGGAATTTTAAACCAAAAACTGATGTCATATTTACAAAACATTATAACCACGAATATATGCTCAAATACAACTAGGAGATTGGTAGCAATACCTGTTGTCAAACAGAAAGATAAATTGTTCTCAAGTAGATTTATTCATAATTAATCACCTGCTGAGGAAACTTGATTTGCTTAAGATGACTTTACCAACACATGCACCCCAAGGTGTATACAGTACATGTCAATACTAAAGTGAGTCATTTTCTGTTTTATCTAGTTTATTAAAAAAGTTTTTTCCAAACTTGAATATCTTCTTCCTTTCTATTGCTGTTCTTAAATTTTAAGTCAGTCTCCTACAATTTCTGATTATTGTTTTTTGAACTGGTTTCTTCAGTAATATTGAGGCTTGTACAGCTCTGTCTGTGATTAAGTATAAATCAAACAATCCAATCTAACTTGTTAATGTCTCTTTTTCTAATTTAACTTAAAGTGCCTAAATTGTGTTTATTTATTATGTTTGCAGCATATCTTTTCAATTGTGCTCTGACTTGCAGCTCAACAACAAAATTACATTTCCTTGTCCAAAGTAGAGTAATTACAAATGTGAAAGAAAGCGATCAAAAGCAACTGAAAACATAGCACACAGCTGCCACAGAGTGGTAACATTACATTAGAAACTCTGAAGTCAGACATTAACACAATCATAAATGATACATCTGAAGGAAACAAATCATGACAAAAGAAGTGATAGCAATGTGTTAAAATTAAATCAGAGTTCATAAGGTGAATATTTCTGTGGTATTTTGTTCAGTGATGAGAAGGAGAAAATAAAGGACAATTTATTTGACCTTAATATTTCCTATGTTTGTTTTGGACATTATAATTACACTTAATGTTAAGATGTGTGTCTATCAGACATTTATAGCAATACAGAATGAATCGCGTCCCGTATTGAACCAATACGGGCAGAGACAACAACAACTGACTGTCATTGTAGCCTAGCTTAAGCTAACCTGAATATTAACAACTCTCTTGTTGATACTCTGACATTATTAATCAATCAATCAATCAATCAATCAATAAATCAATCAATCAAATTTTATTTGTATAGCAAATTTCAGCAGCAAGGCATTTCAAAGTGCTTTACATTATAACAAACACAGAAACACAATGCAACATAGAATCAAAACACAACATTAAGTATTATGTTTCAAATACAATTCTAAAAAAATTTTAGTCGAGATTTAAAAGAAGTCAGTGTTTCAGCTGTTTTACAGTTTTCTGGAAGTTTGTTCCAGATTTGTGGTGCATAGATGCTGAATGCTGCTTCTCCTCATTTGGTTCTGGTTCTGGGGATGCAGAGCAGAGCAGAACCAGAAGACCTGAGAGGTCTAGAAGGTTGATACAACAACAGCAGATCTTTAATGTATTGTGGTGCTAAACCATTCAGTAATTTATAAACTAACAACAGTATTTTAAAGTCTATTCTTTGAGTTACAGGGAGCCAGTGTGGGGAGTTTAAAACTGGTGTTATGTGCTCTATCTTCCTGGTTTTAGTGAGAATGCGAGAAGCAGCATTCTGGATCAGCTGCAGCTGTTTGATTGATTTGATCATTGACCATTACTTACCTTCTGTCTTTCAACCACTTTGAAAAGCTATTCTTTGTCTCTCCAACATCTTTATCCCTCCTCCTATTCCGTTTTCTGTTTTGTGCCCCGGAGTTTTTTCTGCCGCCCCATCTTTAGCTCCCTGTTGTTGAGTGCACTACTGCAATTCAAATTTAAAAGAAAAAAAAAAAAAAAAAAACACGCCTCAGCATATTCTCGAAGGGATGTGTGCCCAAGCTACCTGTATGGGAGGAGAAAGTGGCTGGCAGGAGGGGAAGAGCGCCTAATCAGTGCTGTTCCTCTGTTATTGATCATTTCATACAAACAGCTGTTAAGTACATAAAATGCTGACTAGAAAAAAAATCCCCACATCGTTTTTTGCGCCCCCTGTAGTGCAGCGCCCCTATGCATTGCATACAGTGCATATCCACTTTTTGCACTACTACATGGAAGACATTACTTTGAAGGTGGTGTATTTGAAATCTGTGGTATTTTGTTTTTGATTTAAAATTTACTTTGTTAATGTAGTTACTTTAAAAAAATATTTAAATGGGAAATGTGTCTTTGGGATAACCAAAGAAAATGGTTATGAATTCTCTACAAGAAGCAGATAAAACAACAATATAACTGGTCTAATTCCTGACGCTGATACACAAAACTTTATTTTGGAGTATGACTACCAAACTAAAAGAAAGCCTTGGGCATTTTTGTTTAAAATATAGGCATGATTTAAGCAGATGAATTAAATCCACAAGTTTAAGAGGAGAAATTAGCAGAGTGAAAAATGTCAGTGAGAATGGAGAAAAGAAAGACAGTGAAACTAATAAATGAAGTGTAGTAAACAGAAAAGTGCCAGAAATCTGCACAGGGTTGACCTGAGACACATCATTCAGAGGTGGAAGGCCCTGCTGGAGCTGCGCGAGTCTTGACTGTGACTGAAACAGGAGCGCTTTGTTGACAAGCCATCACTCAGAAACAGCGACAGGATTCTCAACAGACCCCTTTCTCCTCACACAGGCTCCCCCTGACACATAGTGTCAAATCCTGCACCCCCAATGTATGTCAGCACTGTCATTAGGATAATTGCTGATTACATACACAATTGTCTTACCCAGACCTGCCAGACGTGCATCAGTCAACAAAGCGGTTTCCTTACATTTAGTACTGGCCTAAATAATGATCCTGAATATTTTTTTTCTCCATATATGTACATATTTTGTAAAAAAAATAAATAAATAAATAATAATAATAATAATAATAATAATAATAATAATAATAATAATAATAATAATAATAATAATAATAATAATAATAAAATAAAATTAATATTTTTTTTAAGGATAGAATTTCTCTCAGAAAGAAGCCACTGCTAAATATTAACAGTGCTGCTCGCATAGACTAAAGACATGTAAGTGCTCTGGCAGGCCAGACACAAGATGAAAAATCATAGAGAATGCTTTCGTTTTGAGGCTTGCTGATGGATAAGAGGACAATGTGCCATGGTTTGGTAGCTGTGAAAAATTGCTTTTGTTATGCCTTTAGACAGTCTGGTATCTGAGGAATTCAAAATACAAAAAATCTTTGCAGGTATTCTGACAGTTTGTCCTTTTTGGTGCCAGTAACAAAAGTGTCAGCTTTGTTCCTAATGGTCTCAATATGGAAACCGTCAGGGAGTTATACATTTTACAGTTACAATGATTTAGCATCGTCTAGTTCATCCTGTTTTTAATGCAAAGGTTTTTTCTAATTTGCTTAAACTTGAAAATATTACAATTGAACACAGAAAGACTATGTCTGCAGAAAGAGGTTTGCAGTATATATATATATTTCTTCCTCTAGGCCTAATATAGACTCAACTGCTTCTTTTGCATGCAATTTTCTTCCTTCAAATGTGTCATGTTATGGCTTTTTCTGAACATCAGTTGTGCATAAAAATACCCCTGGCTTATATTTTCCATTTTTGCCTGTGTGATGAGTCTGAAATCATGTGAAATAGGTGAAGGACAAAGACAGTGTCCGAGGTGAGCGGTCCTTCATCTGAGCACGATGATGAGTTTATGCATCCTCACTCCCAACATGCCCCGGGGCCATGACCCTGCATCCAACCCTTCAGATCCTCATTCATTTCCCTTTCATAAGCACCAGTAATAAGTTCTTTCCAATGAAAGTGACCAAGGGGAAGTGGAAGCACTTGTTGAAAAGAAGTGGTATTGGCTACCTGCACCTCCAGTTGCATTCCTGCAAGGGAATATCTGACTATTACAAAGGTCACAGAGAACAGAAACAACAATCATTTTCTCTTCCGTCTCTGCAAATACAAAGCCTTTTACAGCTGGCGCTCAGTCAGACTGACACATGCCTAAACATACATCAATACTGACTAATGGCACACGCTCACATAGTGGTGTATAGGCTGATGGCTTGGAGGATTTTTGTATGCTTGGGAGCCCATACAAGGATTAGCAGCTCATTTCAGTGCCTGAACATTTGGACTTCACAGTCTCCCAAGGGAGGGAAACAGCTGTGGGGGAGGGGTGCAGGGGGGGCTGTTTAGAGAGTTGTGGAAAGGTAGAGGGTTGGTGGGGATGTGGGGAGGGTCTGCTTATCTGACACCAAGAGGCAAATTTAAGGAGGTCCGATATCAGCTTAACCAATACACACCGTTGCACTTAACTGAAATGGCAGCTGAATCTCACCTCTCAGGAGATGTCTTATCATATTCCCCCCTTACTTTAAACAAACTACAAGTGTATGAGGATTTAGAAAGGCTTCAGAGCCGGTATGAGACGAAGCATGAAGGCATGTGTTAGAGAGGATTTGCAATGATAAAAAAAAGAAAAACCCCTCAGAGATCCAACTTAATTTTAAAGTAAGTTCCAGCTAATTCAAAAAGACAAACACAAACATTGGTTTATTTTTTCGGCAAAGTAGTCGGGCACGCAGGGCCCAGGCTTTGTTGTGATAGTTCCATCTGAAACTGCTGAATTTAATTACATTTTTCACAGAGAAAATGGCCCTGGAGACTTCTGCTGATGCAATCCAGGTGGACCTTGTTAAGAGAAGAGGGCCAGAGTATTGAAGAGGGAGCTCATGTGAAGATGTTCAGCAAGAATCTCACACAACACATGCCTGAAAGTTAGCGCAGACTCCTATGGTAAAAGAAAATAAACATGTAAGTGGATTTCGCTTCCTCTGCACATCTGTAGACTAGATTTTGTTACTCACAGCCGATGAAGTGACAGGGTGTGAATTCTTCACTATAAACCTGCACTTGAGCACCTCTAGTTCTTTCTGTGCTAATTTTCTGGATTCATATAGTCCCTTTATTTTCCCCATTTCATCTTTTCAATGCGCTCAGTGTTGAGAGTGAAACACAAGTTTATGATTCAGAGTTCCAGGATGTTTTTCAGCTGTCATCATTGCCAGTAGTGTAAATGTGATGGGGGAGAAACTTTGTTGATACAGGTTAAAGTTTCATGACTGCCGGTGGGCCGGCTTCCGGAATCCTAAAACATCAACTGTCAGTCGCAAAGCAAACACTGCCAACCCCAGGACGGGAAGGAAAAAGGAAACAAAGGGCAAATCTAGAGTTTTCTGCTCAGAGAAAAATGCTTACAGATTACTACAGCTTCCCGTGAGTTGGGGTACTCGCTCCTCTGGTAATTTCCTAGGCAACCTTGCAGTTGTACAAAAATGGACAAGAAGCTGAAAAATTCCCTCAAAAAGAGATTTCACAGTTTGTAATTTTGCAGACAAAAGAAGTTTTAAATATGGTGCTATCCAGACTATTATGTGAGGCACCAAGACCTGTTGTGACATTTACATGAGAAATGGGGCTGGCGGTGAGCTTGGACTCCATCGCACAGTTAGAAGTCCCGCTAATCCAATCGACTGCAATAGTATTGGCATTGCAGCACCAAGGATGCAGCAGCAGGGGACCTTTTTGTGAGACACAGGAAGATGTAATCATTTAGAGACACCCCCCAAAGAACGGCAGGGTTCACTGTCTGCACTCTTCTGAATTTACAGTATGTTACTGCATTATCATGAAGTGTGGCATAATAAATTTAATAACTTTATTCCTATTAGGAAAGTTATCGCAATACTCGTTGCACGTAATATTTTCTTGATTGCATCTTTTAAGCAAAAACAGTCCCTTGTACAAGTTCTAATAATGCTTAAGCTTTCTCACATACCAACTTCAAACTTCATTATTATAATCTTTTAAGATAAACTAAAGCAAAGTAATGTATAATTGTGAAATGGGAAGGTAATCATATACGGTTTCCAAAATTGTTATCACAAAAGTATAACAGCGTGGCTTGGATTGAAACTCAGCCCTTACTGTTTTGCCCTTAAAGTAAATTCAGAAAAAAATATGTATATTTAAAATTGATTCAAAAAGTCATCTGAATTAGAAATTAAAGTCAACTTGTGTAAGTCAATGTCTGTATGAAAGTAGCTGTTGTGTAAAAAGCTGTAAAGAGATTTTTATTTTTATTTTTTTATTAAATAAATTTACTTCTGCAGTTTGCCACAGGCCATGTTGGGAATATAGTAAACACGAGAAGGCACTCTCAGTGCTGACTATCAACATTATGCTTTTGGGATACCTTTCTCCAGCAAGACAAAGCAACTGCATTAAGCTGATGGAAAGATGGATAGAGCTAATTTAAAGATGACTTTGGCAAAATACTCTTAAGAGGTTCCAAAAGACTTGAGACTAGAGTGATGATTGTGTTCCATCAGGACAACGAACTTAAATGTCTAGATACAGGTTTGGTCAAAAAATCTGTGAAAAGATTATTGTCACATTTAATGTTGTCACAGAGAATATTGTTGGATCACAGACACTCTTCATCCAATATACACAAGTTTGAAATATTTTGCAAAGGATGGGTATGGGTTAAGACACTACATCCAAGTCTGATAGAGATATTTTTATTTTGCAAAAAAATATTTAAACCATGCTGTCATCTAAATATTTCAACTGCTGTTACTTATTTTGCAAGTGACTTTAGGATTCATTTAGGTCCAGAACGGTGAGAACAAAAATAAACATTTTGTGACTTTTCTGAGACAAAGTTAAGAACAGCACTTTTGCAGCAGGCCTCCACCCACTGTAGTCCTCCCCCACTCCCCAGCAGATCCTCAGCTGAGGTTTTAGTGTTTGGGTGTTGGGAGGGTTTGAGAAGAGCCTCAGCCTTATTGTTCTGAACACAACAGCTGTGACTTAATAAGTCCATTCCTGTGCTCACCCTTTGCACCAAGTCTGAGCTGCTTCCACTGCCTCCCCCTTATTGACCACATGACCATTGTCACCAAGGTATTCACTGGGTCTTAATGGTAAGACACACAAGAATGCAGCAGTGGCTGAGCCTTTGCCACTTCTGAGGGCCGATGGGAAAGCTCCTGAAACCAATTCCAGCAGCTTATGTTTACCATGACAAACCCCTAACCTACAGGTTCACTCTCTTAATTTGGGGAAAACCTCCCACACATGTGAGCTCACAGACATAATTACTCATCTTTTCAAGGCAGGGCCATATTTTTTTCTTTGCTGGTTTGTTTCTATGTCCTAACGAGAATGTTTCCAAAAAGGTCTTCCTCTGTAAAAACTAGGGTTGTTACTTTTTCTGTGAGAGCTAATAGTGCCTGAAATGGAACGTCTGATGACCTTCGATGTTGACAAGTAACAAGGAAGAAATTCTCATCTTTTTTCTGTCAACAACATATCATTACTCCAAAATGCACTAGTATCTAAGTGAAACTGAATTCTTTGTGATCTCTGAGACTGCAGCGTCTGCAAAGCTGAAAAGCAGCAAGATCTTATGTAGTACAACCATGCAACCTGACTAGAGATGCAAAGATGTTGCTATAAGATGCAACCCACCAGTAGTTGCTCAATTAAATCCAGTTTTTTTGCAGCTTTGACAATATACAGCGGAGACAGTGGGGTGCCTTAATAATAAATAGACCACAAATATACAGTTCTTGTGGAACAGTACAAATAAAATAAGTTTCTTTCTTTGCTAAAGCCATTTAACTAAAATGTCAGGGCAAAAGTTTGTAGAAAATAAATTTTAAATTTAAATTTTGTGATCCTGCTCTATAATAGGATTTTAAAACAGCCCATAAATCCTTCACTGTGTCAGAGTTATACTTATGTTACAAGGCTAATCACAAGGAGTGTTTTGGTACCAGTTTATCCTTGAGGAAGGAAAAGAGTGACTGTCAGCCCACCACATATGCATACAAAGTGGTTTGTGCTTCTTTCTTAAGAAGCACACAAACAAGACTTTATTAAAAGTCAGGAGCAGAGATGATGCTGAAGAGCCTGGAGAAACACACCCTTAACCCCAGGAATTACACAGCATGAAGCTGTCATTTGAGTCAGGTATCATTATCGCGGCAGGTCTAGGCTCTTAGTGAAGGCTGACAGCTTTATGATTTGATTCACTTGTGTTGTTAAGTAATTAAAAAGGAGGGTAAGCCGTGAGTATAAAAAGCAGACTCCTAAAATGGCATAAATCCACCCACTTTACTGTGTAGAACACGTTCCTAATTACATTGCTTACATAAAAAAAGCAATGTCAAAACTGTTTTTGCTGTTCCTGGGACAAACCAAACTTTATGGTTTCCAGGAAGCTTTAAAAAATGTGTCCATAATTACATATCAATCACATTGCAATTATTAATAACTATTTCTAATCCATTCTTACTGGATCTTACTTCATTCTTACTGGATCCTGCCATGTACACTCTAAGTTAGTCATAGCAAAAGTCACAGAATTTGACCCTGGACATGAACCACAGGAACAAAAAGCTTGTTAAAAACCAGACCAGCCAAATTGATGATAACCTTTGTCCCCCTGTGGTTCAGCAGGGGAGGTAGTTCTCCCCTTGTCTTCCTCTCATCTCCTGGACATGCCATGCAAAGTGAATGACATGATATTAAAGCACTTATTCATCAAGATTAAAAAGCATACTTTCTTTTTTTTTTTTTCCTTGCCTGCGAGCAGTCAATTATTTGACAAGTACACATAATGAACAATGCAAGAATAGTTGGAATTTAATCACAAGGCGGAGACAGGGCCCCAGCGCAGATGGGAAATGATTAACACAGTTAATCAAACATCCCAGAGTTAGGTTAAACGTGGCAAGCCCATCCCATCATCTGCACTATGGATTAGATCCATTGCACAACTTCATATTTCCATTTTCTTAGCCTGTGGAACCTATATAGCATTTGTAATGCAGACTTCTAGGTGTTCCTCTTCTTTTATAAAACTAAATATTTCATCCCAACTATATATTTTATTTCGTTTATTATTGAACCCAAAAAGTAAAAATCATGTAGTCTAGATTCAGTACAGTACATACATTTCAAGCATTTATTTTTTTTTCTTTTAATAGTGATTACTCTTGGCATACAGCTAATGAAAATCCAAAATTTTGTTTCTCAGAAAATTAGCCATTTAATAATGAAAATGATTTGCACATAATAAATATGGTATATGCATAATAATAGTAAATCTATGTGGATATCCACTCAATGCTTTATTGGGACTCCTTTTGTTTTCTGCATGCTGGGGTGTTAAGAAACTCCAGGTTTTCTTAAAGCTGCAGTAGGTAACGTTGATATAATTTATTTTTTTTTTTACATAATTTATTAAAACTATCACTATGTCAGAATAACATGAAACAGATAATCTGTGAAAAAAATCCACCTCCTCTTTCTCCTCCCTGTGGTCCTACTTCTATTTGCAGGAATACACCGCTGAGTCAGATACCACCAATCAGAGTCAAGAGGCTTAGCGCTGTCAATCACTCTTATGCACTTACTGCTCACACTCTCACCCTTGCTCCCTGCTACACTGCAGCTCCTTTCCCACAACAGAACCTGTTGTGAATATGCAGGCTAGTTAGCATGGCTACCAATGACAGCGGATAAACAGTTTTCCTGAAACAGCAGGTTGTTTGTCCACCATAATCACTGTGGAAAAGCTTATGGTGTGATAGACACTGCCAATACACTCCTCCTCGCTGTGATAGGTTGTTTCTGACTAGGAGCGGCGTGTGTCATCTTGTCCACATTGTTAAGTCTGATATCGTCTATCCTCCCCTTGACAATACACCAAAACTTTTCTTTGGGGTTTAAGTCATGAAAGTTTTTTAACAAGCACAGTGATCAAGCAAAGTACCAGAACGTGGTAACCAAATGGTGTATTGGTATTTTGGCAGTGTGTGGAGGTGCCAAATCACACTGAAATATCAAAGCATCTTCTGCATCAATTTCATTCCACTTTGCTCTTGGTACTCATAAATTTCCCCATTGTGGGACAATGATTACTTCTATTAGTGATGGGTTATGCTCAAAAGCATCAAGTCTGTAGTGAATGAGAACCACTGATTCCCATAGAGCACAGGTGTCAAACTCCAGTCCTGGAGGGCCACTGCCCTGTAACTTTTAGATGTGCCTCTGCTGCACCACACCTGAACAGAATAATTAGGTCATTAAGGCTCTGGAGAACTGATCTACACAAGGAGGAGGTAATTAAGGCATTTCATTCCAGTGCTTTGTACTTATGGCACATCTAAAAACTGTAGGACAGCGGCCCTCCAGTACAGGAGTTTGACACCCCTGCCATAGAGTGAGAGCCATCTCTCTCCTGTTTTTTTTTTTTTTTCTTTTGCTGTTCAGTTGTTACTCTGTGTGTCCACCCTGTTTTGTTAGTTTTTAAATCTAACAAAACAGGTGCTTAATGACTTAGCACCAAAATACATTATAAACCTATTGTCATATCAACCTTCCAAACCACTCAGGTCTTCTGCTTCAAGTCTACTCTGCATTCCCAGAATCAAAGCAAACATTGAGAAGCAGTATTCAGTTTTTATGTGCCACTAATCTGAAACAAGCTTCCAAAAAACTTTAAAACAGCCAAAACATTTAGTTCCTTTAAACCTAGGCTGAAAACCCACTTGCTTAAAGTTACCTTTAATTAATAACTGAAAAATTGATCAATATGTTTTATATATTTTTGCATGATAATTTTTATGATGGCATTTGACAAAATGTAATACTGATTATTTGTTTCACAACTAGTTACTGTATTATGTTGTTAAAGCACTTTAACAGCCTTTTTGCTGAAATGTGCTATACAAATAAACTTAACTTTAAGAGTTTTTGGCATTGAAAAAAGAATTCATGCACAGTTTGTGGTGAAGTGAAAAGGAATTAAAGAGGATTTGTGAGACTACAAACACCAGGATACTGAGTTTTTCTTATTATTATTATTTTTTTTTACTTTTATCAAGTAGCCAGACACTTGTAATAAAAAGAGTCAATCTTGTTTTATGTTAGTTGAGCTTTTGCATCTTTTCACACATTCGGAGATGCACTTTAGGTTCTCAGCTGCTGTGCTTACTTACTAATTGACAGTGCATCTCTGCAGAGTGTTCCCACTTACCTTGTATGACCACTCTATGGGCTGATATTTTGCATACAAAACATAAGGCAGGAAGAGCTTATAAATAAAGTGCACTTATCAGTCACTTCTGGCAGCATACAATAAACACTACATACTGTAAATGGGTTTTGGAGTTGTTTTTTCTAAGAAATTAGGTCTTGCCTTCAGTTCTGGACATTTGTCTTGAATTATATACTTTTGTTTGAAAAGAATCATACGACCTACTTTTGCTACAACACATTGGCACATTCCACACCCATTAATTAGACCGTTTGTGTAGTTACTGTCAAGACAAATATGCCAATTTAACAACTCTGTAAACGTGTTAAGGTTTTGTAAATCTTCCAAATCTTTTTTATTTTGCAAACTCAAGGCAAGTTTTAAACAAGCACTACTGTTCCTTTTCCCTCTTTACCATGCAAGAATAATTAACCATGATTATGAAGAGTCTCTTGAGAAACTGGGACAGAACAATTTAGTTCATTGTCCTCAGAAATTAAGAGTTGCCCTTCGTTCGCCTGTCTTTTTTTCACCCATTGGATTCATCTGCTCTTCAGTGGAGAAAAATGCCACTAATCAAGCAGACTGCTTTATTGGCTTGGAAGGGTTTTATTTCAGACTCATTGCCTACCAGACTGTCCTGGCAGATCATTATGATGAATGTTACTACAGACTTATCAAGGAATGTGCAACAAAAGATCTGCTTTAACAGATTATCTTGCAGAGTTGCACACAGCTTCTGCTTCTTGACATATGGACTGGAAACATATTTTTAAAAACGGTCAAATGTCCACATTTTGCTAAATTAAAATATATATATATGTCAATTGTTGTTGACTAGTATTAATGCTAATAGCATATAAAGACAAGAGTCAGAATAAATTTGACCATTTTTATGCTTTGCTGAGCAGCCCCTGTAATGTTTTATGGAAATAAGCTATATGTGTTTAAAACTTATAATTGTGTTCCATTATACGAGCACAAAGCAGTTACTTTTAAATTAGAAGTATTAATCGGAATGCAAAATTGAAGGCAGGAATGTCTGTCCACAGTGATGAATGCTTAAGTAAGATTTTGCTTCAATTAAAATTTCAGTCAATTACTATAAAAGATTATTGACCTCTGAAGGGACTGTAAGGTCACATATTTCCTTCTGTCTTTGGAATGTAGGATTCATCTTCATTAGCGAGAACAATTGCAAGTGGTTTCTCCCTCACACAGGAAGGGTATTAGCAGCACCAACAGATTATCCTCTGTTCACTTCACTAATAATGTTGATTTTTAATATTTTCAGGCCAGGTTTAACTTTGTCCAGTTTCTCACAGTGACAAGCTTTTTCTCTGTATTTGAGCCACCTTGAGTGCTTTTGGCATTTGATAAAAGATATGAAATTAGAGCATTTCAAAGGTGAATTTTTCAATTTATTACTTTACATAAAGAGAAAGGCAAATATGAATAATTGGTCAAACTGACATTTTTAATGCTTAATTTTTATGTTTCATAGATCCACCTGAAATTAGATATTTACACGCACTGTCTAACAATGCAAAACAATTTCTTGGTTACTATCTAACATCTAAATCAGACAAACATTTTGTGGTTTAATTCTGTTACAATTAAGAAAATTATTGCTCAGTGTCAATGTCAAAACATTTCTTTCATGAACATAGAAAGATGAGTCTGGCCTTTCATAAATTACAAATGAAGATGGCATTATGCAACAGGAGGCATTGTGCAGCATTGAAATATCATTTCTTTTCAAAACATAGTGTAATAGTGAATGGACTCAAAGAAGTGATCTTGTTTTTTCCTGAGGAAAACCTTAGAGGGGACATATCATGCAAAATTCACTTTTTAAAACCTTCAATCCGTTTTTTTTGCTATTTTTTGTAATTTTTAATTGAAAAAATATTTATGTACTTATTAATTCGCAGTGCTGCATAGATTTATGCAATCGTTTGAATCAAGTGTGCAGAAACAGAGACACACCTAAAATATGTAGGATATCGGATATGAAGACCAGGGCTAGGACCCACTGACTTCACTTCACTTATGGCATTATCATCTGAAGACTGGTTCACAAAAGTAGGATTATGAAATCCTGGATAAGAGGTAAAGACAGGCTTGACATAACGACATCAGTTGATCCTTGCTTTAACCGTTTGACAAAGACCAAACCAGATTCAGGAGGTGCAACTATGTCAAGCCAGGCTTAAGTAATTCAGGTGAATGCATAGCCATGGATTTCTTCAGCAGATCATGAGATTGATCACTGATGCTGCGCAAGATGAATTGCATATGCCATATCTCACACCAAACAAACAACATCTTTAACTAAGTCATACTCTTAGCCTGGTCTTCACAGAATAAATCACCATGGTAAGTTATGTGTTACCTCATTGTGAAACCAGATTGAGGCTTAATTAAACCAGGATATCGGGAAAATCCCAGCTTAATCTGCTATCCTGGTTCAGCACTCTGATCTTTACCTTATTGATAGTTCCCACGAGACCTTCGAGGTAACCCAAAAATTGCACCATCTAGGTAGGCAACCAGTAGTGCTACATAGAAGAAGAATTAAAAATGCATCAATTATTTAAGGTGTTGCAATGATTTGTGGAAATTTAATTGGTTGAATTTCACAGAGGCTCAGGGAAAAATGGATACAGCAACAGCTATGGTAATCCATCCATGCCAGCATGTGGAAATCAGTCATTCTAAATTGAAATATCAGACTTTTCTGTGTGCTATTTCCATTTACATTGCCATGGGTACAAAGGGAACAGAACTCAGGATGATCCCAGTACAATATATATACATATATATATATATATATATATATATATATATATATATATATATATATATATATATATATATATATATATATATATATATATATATATACATATATATATGATTTAAAAATGAAATAAAAAAATATTTTAGATTTCTTCACTAGTTAAAATAAGCTAATTTAATAACCTCTAATTATGAGAACCTCAATTATGCTGGATAGAAATCCATTGGCTTAAGATGTGCAGCAGTCATGAATAAATGTGTTTTTTATTTCAGTCGAGTCATTTCAAAGTTTACTGAGCATGCACACGGAGCAAAATGCTACGTCTTTTGTTTGAAAAATATGTCCACGTTTACACAACACAGAGTACCCGTACGCCAGGGTGAAGCAAATTGGAAGTGCTGGCCTCTGCTGAACCATATTACTGGTGACCATATATCATTTTTTATAGGTCACAAGTGACGCACATCTGTTTCCACTCGGCTAAGTTTCCATATAAAACATTTGAATAGAGATTGTTCACCTATATCTGTTGCTCCCCTGTGCTTATTTGAATCAACGTGTGTCTCATACATCAAACCCCAGAAAGAGCAAAAGGGCTATTTTGTGCATGAAAGTATATTTCTGAAAGGTTTGATTACAGTGAGGAGTTAAAGGGGTGCTAAAATTCTTTAATGTTTACAACATGACACAGTTTGCTTTAAAATGATTTGTTTATATAGTGTGGTTGTTTAAAAGTCAACTGATTTGACAGTTGTGTAAGCCAGATCCCAGTGTGCCCACACTGGATTTTTTTTTTTTTAATTTGATCTCGGAGCCCCTCATGTGTTTGACTTCTTTTTAATTGCTTCCTGTCTGCTTGGTCAATTATAAGTCTTTGGCTCATTAAGGGGGACTGACTACAGCAGAATTTTTGGAACAGACGGAATGACTAAATACCTGTAATCTGAGAACAATGATTAGATCTTTTTCTTTTTTCTTTTTTTTTCTACTGGCTCTCAGCACAAACATGTTGACTTTCATTTAGCTAGATGCTGATCACTTAAGTTTTTGAAAATAAAAAGAAAGGCTTTATTGATTTTTAAAAGTATAAAACAGTCATGCTCATTTATGAGATATTGATTTTGTGGTCAGGTGAGTTTTGGTGTAAATACCTTGTCAATGCTGGTGTTTAGCACAAACTGTGAGCCTCAAAGAAAACAGTCAACCTGCTGTCAGGCTGCAAAATAAAGCATAGAAAAAGACCTTTTTTTCTGTTGTGACCCAACAGGTTTTTTTTATTTACTCTTAGAGTAAAATTAAGAAGCTACTCCTTATGTCTAGTTCTTGTGACAAAAACAGCAGTTGCCTAAATGGGGCTTTAAACAAAATTAAGTTTGGAAGGCTTTCAACCAAAATCAGGCGCCAAAGTGAAAATAATGTGCAACTGATAATTTATTACATGTATTTGACATGATTCCTATTAAAAAAACTGCATGTTTAAAAATTACACTTTTCTAAAGAAATTCTGCTTTGTCTGAGGTTTTGAAATTTGATGAGAACAAAATCTTACTATTTTAAGTGTCAATTACTACATTTGTTTTGCATATTATGGATGTATCACTGTTACAAAAATATCTATTACGGGGTTGTATGGCATCTTAGAGTACTTGAGGGTGCCCTGCTGCATTTGTAAATGTCAGGGGAAATTCTCATAATCAAAGTCTATTTAATGAAGCCTCCCTTGTTCAGGAAAGAATATGCTAAGGCACATGCATATTATAGCACTGTAAAAACGTTTTTAAAAGCAACTCTAGCAAACTCATAACTGAGAACTTACTTTGGAACATTTGAAAGATAAGAAGCATACTTAGAAAAACCTCTTAAAATGTGTTGCGTGTGCCTGGTTCAACCAGTGCAGAAACTGGGAGGCTTCATGAAGTGCTGCAAAAAGCGAGGGCAAAACTCTGAGCTGACATGGTTGCCCATGGCTATGTAAATATTAACTGAGACTCCACTGTGTGGGGAGACCCTCTTTGATTACAAGTCTACTCCAATAGTTTGATATCCAAGGAGACCTCCAAAGCTGGTCTGACAAAATAAATGGGAAAAATAGCGAGGGAGTCAGGAAGAGCTGAGCTTGATTCGGAACAGATTCATGTAAACGAAGCAGGGAAGGACACATCACTGGTCTGCAGTTCACATAGTTAAGTTTGACTTTGAACTTTTCCTTTTTTTGGTGGGTAAAGGAGATGTGACAGGAAGTAAATAAAGAGGGTGGCAGGCTTTGGCTTCCCATAGTTCAAAAGTTATTTCTGCAACCTAAAGAGTTAAGTACATGGAAAAAAACAAAAAACTGAATTAATCAAATTCTGCATTAGAATCCTTATAGATAGATCGATTTTGCTTTAAGAGAGAATCAGTTTCACAATGTTAACTTTTGCACTATTTTTGAGTAGTATAGGTTATTTCTTTAAAGTGTTCCCAGTTTGACTCCATTATAATGAGGCTCAGCTGCATGACTTACATTTCTTTTTTACCACTGTAAAGGAATGAATTTTGGAGTGATAATATACATTTTTTTGCTATATTGGTTAAACAAAATAAGTTGATAAAGACAGTAAAAACTTGCTGAAACAGATTAGTGATTGAGGCCAGACATTGCTTTTCAATTTGTGCTATGAAGCGTAACCTGGCCCAATCTGTGTCCGTCATAATGAATGGACACAGATTTGTCTGGGTCAGCCGCAGTCTTGTGACTGGTCATGTGTGCCTGAGATGTCAATCAAGTGTAAATATTTTGGGGGGAAAAACCAAAATGCATTGTTAGAGGAATGTTTTGAAATGGAAGAAGCAAGCATCTTGTAGCAATATTGCTCACAGTAGCTGATTGAAATATTTTCTAAAGCACCTGCTTGTAAACATAAAAATAAAAAAACCAGAGCCTTCACATTTTATTTCTATTGCAAAATATTACAAATACCTTCACAGATGTGAGTTGCTCCAGTTATAAGACTTTAATCATTATGAACCTGTGTTTTCCCAGAACACTTTGAAGTGAGAACTGCAATTGTCCCCATTTACACCAATACATTGTTCCCAAATCACTGTAAAATTATAATATCACAATCTATCATTGTTGTTGCACATGAACATTGTGAGAAACTTTTGGGCTTCACAAAAACACACAAAGACACACAAACTAATTTAAAATGGTCATTTAAAAAATATTTTATGACATATTCTCTGAACTTTGTCACTGTCTAATCATTTGCCATGTAACAACTATAAACTTCAAAGTTTTTCTTGTGATTTACTTTTGTGATGGAGTAATGCAAAGTTTCTCATAATTGTGTAGTTGGAAGAAAATCCATCTATATTTTTGAAATTGTTTTACAAATTTCAATCTAAGCAGTACAGCATGCAGATGTATGCCAGTATTTTGTGGAACCACCATTTGATGTGATTGCGTCTGCAAGTCTTTCAGAGTCAAGTCTGTATCAATGTTGCACACCTAGAGACTTAAGGTTTTATCAATTTGTTTTTGTTTTTTTTCATAATAGCTCAACTCTCGGTTATATTAGGAGTGCATCTGTGGACTGCAATTTTCGAATCTTGTCATATTTTCTCTGTTGGATTTAAATCTGGACCTTAACTAACATGATTATGCTTTGATCCACTGAATATCTTGCTGGGTGTTTGGAAATGTGGTCCTGCTGGAAGGTGAGCCTTCTCTCCAGTTCTTTTGTCTTTGGCAGCTTTTAGCAGGTTTGCTTCCAATGTTGCCCTGTATTTGACTCTTTCATTCTTCTTGTTCAATTTGCAGCCGCACAATTTCCAGTTCAAAAAAAGATGTGCCCCCCGGCCCCCAGTATGAGGCTGCCACCACCTTAATTCACTATGGTGACAGCTTGTTAAGGTTGTGGCAAACTGAAGGCGGGGACTTGTTTTAGCTTTCTTTCAATAATTCAATAATCGTGCAATCAATGCCAGATTTGTAGAGTGTGCAATTAACAGATGTTCTTTTAACAGATTCCACCAGAGCTGTGTATCTCTGCAGCTCATACAGATTTGTCATGGACTTCTTGATTGAAAAATGTACTTTATCTAATCTCTGAAGCCTTTACAAAACAGCAGTAGTTATACTGACATTGAAAAAAAAAAATATTACACAGAGTTTGGAGGCAGATATTTTTTTTTTAGGGGGAAAAGAAGAACAGGGGGTGAATTCATACTCATGTCACACTTTTTACATATTTGTGAAGTGTGGCAATTTTTTTTTTTTAAAAAGGATTGTTTACTTCCACTTAACAGCTATGCATTAATATGTGACAATCACTAAAAATTCTAATACAATAAAAAGAGTTTTGTACCATAGCTAAATGGGAAAAAGTTCAATGGATGTAAATACCTTTGCAGGGTGCTAAATACATTCAGAAAAATGGCTATAATAATGCCCTCTGTTGACAATCTGTGGAAATATTCTGATAACCTTGTGTTAAATGGCAGTTAAAGCAGGGGAATCCAAAAGGAAACCACATGTGTTTTGAGTCTCAGCTCATAAATAAACATTTCTCCAGATATAGATGTCTGTCATAGGGTGACCTTTTATTACATCTGTTTTCTCTTTTTATGTCTCTTGCAAAAAACAGCAACAATATATATATATATATATATATATAAATATATATATATATATATATATATATATATAAACAAAAAACAAGTGGATGTATTATTATGTAAAATTATGCTTATGAAAACATGAGTCTGCCCCTCTCCTGTGTTCACCTTCACCTGGCAAGCATGACTCAACCTCCTGTTTTCCCCGTAGTGGTTGAAAGACAGTTTTTATTGAAGCCAGGTGTGGAGCCACATCCTGCCTGATGTTTCTGGGGAGAGTTCCTAAAACCAGATCATAACATACTCTGAATTTTCACAAAATGCAGAGATAAGCATGTCGCACTTGTGACCTATATGTTTTGAAAGTCTTTACATGTCCTGATGTAAGACAGAACATCTGTTATGAAAATAAACATAGCAGATAACTTGCATAAATATAGGTTATTTATATTAAAAAATTCAAATTACACAGTGAAGTTTAAGTTTATTTAAATGACTGCCCCTTAGAAATACTGTTCTGAATGGATCGCGATGGATTATGCATTATGCATACACTGAATAGAAAATCACTAACATAACACACCACTCACAGTAAAAAGAACGCAGGTCAAAGTCACAGCCTTCGAACAAAATTCTCTCATCTGTCAAACAGCCCCATAAATCATGTAATGTTAAAAATTACAGTGAATGGAGGGAAAAAAATATTTCCAACTCAAAAGACTTCAAGGTTTAAAAATCTGCTTGTCTCCACATACCAACAGCAGCTTGACCACTTCAGATCAGGCCTGTGTGTTACCCTGGGGGGGAGGTGGGGGTTGAAAGATGGGAGTGTGAGGGAGGGAGGAGTTAAAAAAAAAAAAAAGATCTTGCTGGTCTGTGCTTCTGTGCTTCTTTTGAAGCTTGGTAGTATTACAGTAGAATGAGTTCTCTGTCATTGGATAAATAAGCTGTGCTGCCGAACAGAACATAGGCCTCTCATACCTAAAAGGAGGACAGTGTTGCATCTCAGAGCAGATGTGGGGCCAAAAAGAAGGTGGATAGATGTATTGATAACATCATTCCAATCTTTATGGTGGAAATTAATATGTTTTAAAGTTGGCTTCTTTAAGGCAGAGCCAGACCAAGACATAAGCAAACTAAGTCACTCGTCACTCCTTATGGCAACGAGACCAGCAGACGGCCCCCAAGAACTTTTGACTTCTGAAACAAATCTCAAAAAGGAAATTGACAGATTCTGAATGATGATTTGTTTATATATATATATATTTAAATGGAATATTTTTCTTTAATTAGAAGGGATAGATTCACTAGTTGACATTTTACAAAGGAAAATCATTCAAATGAAATTTAATCCAAATTCTATTGTCATTAATGTTGTATTTTCTGTGTTTGAAATTCAAATCAGATGCAGGAAGTTAAGCCCGCTGAACCTAAATTCAATCAAATCTGGCCTTTGCAAATGTATTTCAGTTTTAAACTCTATGAATTTTTAATGGTTTGCATCATTAAACTTGTAGCACACATCCTACTGTAAAATACCTAATTGTGAACAAGTCCCCTCTTGTATACAATAGAGAGAAGTCTACTATTGATAATAATAGTTAGCATTACAACTGTCAGTAAATTCTACAGGTTTCCCAACTTACAACTGGAACACAGTCTGCTTGGTAGTGATGTCATTTCGGGATTTGAGTTCTGAAACAACTAGAACCTTGTGTATTGGCAGACTCCTTTCATTTGGGCATGTATAGTTTCTATGCACAAGCGAAATTCCCAGTTATAAAGCATAAAGTAAACACTAAAGAGATTTGCATAATTGTCTTCTGTTTTTTGCAAATGAAGGCTTGTTTTTATTTTTTTTAAATGAACCTCCACTACATATCTAAATATATTTACATTTATATATTTTAAGAAATATATGTATACATTTATATATGTTCGTATAATCATACAATACATACACACACACACACACACACACACACACACACACACAAACACATCAACTGATTTAAGCAGTATCAATTGATAGGAGAAGCACTGGACTCCGAGTCATTGTGGATTAAGAATCCATGTCAGGTTTTCAAGAATCCCTCCGGCTCAGACGGCTCCCGCAGACGACTGCTTTCCACTGCACTGGCGCTGTGTGCTGGAAGCCCGCTCCGCGCTGCTTCCACCAAGTGTCTCAACACTGTGAGCGGGATCTCTTCCAGAGGCGAGCCGCTGAAACTTGCCCAGTCTCCACAGTCTGATTCAGGGGAGCCAAGAGAACAGCATCGGTGGCTATAAGTACGCTTTGCTTTACCTCTCCCCGTCATCAGACACTGAAAAAGCCCTCACTCCGTGTTGTCACTCTTGTCACCCAGTGTTTTTTTCTTCTTTTCTCCTTTTGCTTTTTTTTTTTTTTTTTTTTGCCCCCTCGCGTCTCTACTCTTCTCGTTTGTTTCTGCTGCATCGGGAGTGAGTGCGCAGCGGAGCGCCGTGACTTGATGAGCCGCTTAAAAAGGTGGTGTGAGGTGTTGAGTTAGGACTGAACGCAGAGCAACACCTTGCATGCCATGGAAGTGCGTGTCCGGCGCAGGGGGATGTGTGCGGGCTGAGAGGGGGACTCTTCGCCTCATAACCAGCCGCTCTGTCCCAGATTAAGAGGGGGAAGCATGCCTCAGACCTGCAGACCAACTCTCTTCGATGCAGAGGAGTCCCCACCAGACTGTCTTTTCACAATCTGACGTTTTTAAGCACAAATCACATTTCATTTCTTCTCGAACTGACTTTTTGCTTAGCCATTTTTGGCGGCTCTACTGCTTTTGAAAAAAGGTAAGAAATTCACTAGTATTACTTTGTTTTTAATCTTGTACAATTTAACTTTATTGTTTTGTATTTTGTATCTACCTTTATTATCGTTATGCTGTTTGGACATTGTTAACATTAATATATTTATTTACAAGGTATAAAAATAACTAGCACACATTCAGAGATAAAGTTTTATAAATTATTGGGCCTCAGAAAGGGAGGAAAAATCACTAATTGTGATTTAAATCGTTCGACGGGTGCCGTGGATAATTGAAACTAAGTTAATCAAAACGTAACCAGATGTGGATTGATTTTGTTGGGCTGAATGGAAAGTGGATTGGGGCGCATTTTAGGTGAACCAGATCGCGAAAAGCGCATTTATTGCCTCCAAAGTTTCAGTGGACTTTGGTGGTAATATTCCTTTTAAAATCCACTGGTGGTCTTGTTGTTTTGAATGAGTGCTGGTAAACCGTGTGAGCTGTGACACGATGTTGGCTTGAGTCTTGAGAGCGTTCAAGGGCTAATCCATTATAATTGGGGTTACGCTGTTTGTTCGAAATGTTATCAAAGAAAAGCATTATGCGAACTCCCGTAACTTATGTAGTAATTAGTTTTGGACAACGATTTCTATAGTCTGGGATTCGTCTGTGGGCAAAAAAACCCAAAAAAAACGTGCAAAGTGACGTGGAAATTGTGAATTGGGGAAAACTGAAAAGGCGGACGAATAGAAGTGAAAACATAAATGAGAGAGAGAATGGGGGAAGTTTTAGGCGGTTTCGTACCCAGAGTGGCATTAAAATTAGATCCATTTACTTCACATGTATTATTTAGGCCTACCGATTCCGAACGTGTCTTGTCAACCATGTGTTAAGAGCAAGGAGCCGGGAGCACCAGTGCGGGCAGTGAGCGCCTTCTCCTGCGGCTGAGGACAGGAGCACACACCGGCCAGCCGGTGGTGATGATGCATGGTAGCCTGGAGCAGAGCAGCAATCTGTAGTGATCGATCTGTGAATTGGGGGTAAATTTAGCGCCGGTCTTCATATAGCACCCTCCCCCTTTTCTGCCTGAAGAACTGATCTGAAAAGAGAAATCCTGCCTGGTTATAAACTCCTTGAATGTCTGTCTGAAATAAGCAACATTTTAGTAAGTGCTCGTTAGCTGAATATGATGCTACCGTAAAGTAAAGTGGAACTTTCTTTTGTCCTTTTCCCTACTTAAACACGACTAACGGCTTTGCTGCTTAACAATTTCTAAGTCCTCAGAAGGCAAAAAAAGAAGAATAAAGCAGGTGTTTTGAGGATGAAGTGGCTTTATCTCCCCCTACACACACATAATACATAACAATGTGATTGTTCAGTGACACACAAAAGGGATGTTTGTTTGTGTTGGTTTGGAAGATATATTTTCTTTTTTTAATCGTGGTACAGAAGCTTCACTGCTCATTCAAGCTTTTAATAGGTGGACTTAGTTTTTATGTGTTTGTGCCTTGCCAAAAAAAAAAGAAAAATCTAAATGAAGGCAAAACGCAAATTCCAACAGTAAGGCAGGAGCGTATTACCATATCAAAGTAGTAAGAGCCTTTTCAGAATGAAAGGAGTCTTATTTTCTGCCACTGGTTTTGGTTGACCCTAAAAGGCTTCAGCAAGAGAGTGTGTGAGCGAGAGAAAGTGGAAAATTTGCTTCCTCTCCCCACATTTCAAGCAGATCAATGTGATATGTAACTTTCAAGTCTAATCATAAGATGTTGCATTCTCATAAATAGTAAATACTTTTTGCTGACAGAAAAAAACAAAAACCTTCTGAATCATGCATTTGGAAAAAAATTATAATAATGAAGATGCGTAAAACTTCATTTTTGGCTTCGTATGTCAGCATCTTACCAATTGCTCTTTCACCCAATGGAAATAATGTAATCTAGTTGTGTTTGAAAAAGATGGCGGGGGGTTTGGGGGGGACTGTCTTCTCTTGTGTCTTGTTGCTTGATATCTTCAATTCGGGTATGCCATTATGAATGCTTTACCACATGAGAGTACCTTTTTTTTTTTTTTTTTTTTATTCAGTCCACAGCAGGCTCGTCTCAGCAGTGAGAGTGAGTCCGGTTTCATGGAACTGCAGCTGCTCTTGATCTGCCAGAGCACCAGATAGCCTCGGCAAGCTGCTGCGTTCACTTCTGCTAGTGAATCGATACGGCACAGGAACATGTCTATATAGGTCGGAGAAAGACTGTGATGTATACTGCTCTGTTCCCAACTTTAAAGCCTGTGTTGTCACCGAATGCGACACTGAATGCGAGAGCGAATGGGTGAATGCTTCAAGATTTTGTGACTTGAAGAGATGTTCACTCTTAGTCTCTGCTTGGATATTTCTACCCTCAGATCAGCAGCTGGGTTACTATCCGTCGATAGCTGACTTGCTTGAAACTGATCGGAATGCTGCAATCCTATCTTCTCCAAGTCATTCAAGTCCAATCTTGTCTTTTCGGACCAATTTATTACTGGTCAAATATAACATGAGCAAAAATAAAGAAGATATGCCTTATTTATTTTAATGAGCCTCTCAGAAGCATACATTGGAGCTTACTGTTCTCCTCCGAGCAGCAATTGATGAACCAGTATGACCGATTTAAAGGTTGAGATCTCATTGAATAGATTTTTTTTTTTTTATCCTTGCAAATTCACAGTGTAGTGCTGCCCTGCTTTCACTCACATTGAATACCACTAAATTCTAGCTCATCCTTTTTTGTCCTCCATGAGCATCACAAGCCTTTGTTAGCAGACAGTGTGAAAGAAACCAGTTTGGAGTTGCAATCTGCCCAAAAGATGTGTTAGTCGCTCCGTGGAGTATCAAGGAAATGATGGATGCTGCGAAAGCGTCAGCAGAAAAAACAACAAATAAAAAAATGGAGAGGATTGCAGGGAGTTAAGAGTGTTTAGATTTACATCCCATTGCTTATTTGGCGTGTAAATTGTGGGTTTGTGTTTTCAGATGCAATCTTTTCTGTTGCTAAACCACCTACGTGGAGCCATACTGTGCGGATAACTGCTCACTATTAAAGGGAATAAACAAGGCTGTAAAAGGAAAGCTATAGCAAATTTGACGTAACGTGCAGGCCTTTGGTGGGCCAGAACTTCGCCCCTTTTCATGACTGCTTTTATTTTACGATTGGCAATCAGTAAAAATGCCGTGCGCCACCGTGTTCCCCTCCCTACCATTTTGTGAAACATTTGTTTCCACTTGCTAAAGGCCTCTGGTGCAGCAAAGAAGGGCCGGGGAGGGGGGTGGCTCAGTGCCCCCTGAAATGGCAGGTGAAACTTTCTGCTTGCCTAAATAATTTCCCAGCAGAACATTATTCTGCTAGGACACAGGGGCTGAAAGTGAGGCTCAATTCAAACTCTAGTGACAAGAAACAACACGGCTCTTAGTGGATGGCTCGCATGTCGAGTTCCTGAACGCTGGTTAAGTGGCAGCCTCCCTGAGTATATCTGGCGTGCCTTTCTCAATGCTTCACTCATTTTTTGCCTCTCTCAAAAGCACATGGAATAAAGGAAATCTACTGTTAAAACTCTTAAATTCTCAAAATATTTTGGCCTGGTTTTAGATGTGCAGCGGTTGTGGAGAGAGGTATTAGCACTGTGTATTTTATGTTTAGTGGAATTATTTTTATTTCTAATATTTTTATTTTTAATGTTGCTGCAAAATGTAGTTTTGAAATGTTTCAAATATTTTTTAAAAAGTGAAATAAACATTTAATTACATTAAATTGCATTTAATTGAAAAAAAAAATTCTAATTTTCAAAATTACTTATTTTCTACATAATTCATAGACAAAATTAAAATAACAAACACACAGATTAAATACAGGCGATATTGGTCTGAAATATTTTTACAATATTTTCTTCTTTTCATTTTAGTAAATATTAAAAAAATAGGGTATTTTTTTTATCACTGCTTTTTTTTACCTGTACATTTGTTACTGCATATATTCCTTTCCCCATAAATACTGCTTCAAATATGAAGTTTACCCACTTATCCATAACAGATACAGCAACATGCTTGCATTCAAGTCACATTAAGTAGTGCAATTTGTGCAGCTAAATATGACAAAGTAATAATTGCCTTTGATCACATTTTCAGGTGTATGGTTATATATTAATCCCTTGATATATTCAACAGGGAAAATATAGTTTAAACTGCAAAAGTAACAACTTTACTCCAAATAGTTTTGGGGGTTTGCAGATAGATTCAATAAGAGGTTAATAACTTAATAAATTCCAGTTTTAATCACAATATTATTTTTGTTCCTTTCTGACAACAATAACTGATACGATTGCTCTTTCCTAAAACACAAATGCACACGCACACACACGCACACACACGCCGACACACACGATATCCTCGTCTCATTCTTTGTGCCATGTGAACAGGACTTGTCCTTATCTGTGCACAGCTGCAAGACTATTTGGGAAAATATTCAATTTCTGTGTGACAGAGGAGAACCTGGGAGGCAAGGCTCTGAGCAAACAGCAGTTATTGCAGCTCTGCCATAGCAGCAGAGAGCGAGGCCTGGCTGGGAGACAGGGGGGGATCTGCGGACGGCTGCCAGGGGAAGGAGTAATGTCTCGGCTGGATTATAGGAGAGCGAGGCGCATCCACACTTAAAAGCCCCCCTTTTCCCGACACGACAGATCTGTTATTTTGGGATGGCGCGGGTAAACATGCCAGAGCAATATATTTCTCCCATTCCACTCTACTCTTGTCCTTGACAATTGTGACCGATTGGAATTAGGAAAAGTTTTGATCTCTTTATCATTTTTCAGTAAGGATTTCATGTTCTGACGTGGATATTAGCATATTCAGTTTGAGTGCTCCAAAGTACCTGGTAAGCTGTGCTAAACATTTCATTATCATTGTGCCTCTGTTTAATTGGCAGTGATTCATTTTTAATGTGGTTATTCTTGGCTGTAGTTGAAATCCGTTAGATGACACTTAAGTTTTACCAGAAACAACAAAGTGTGTTTTTGCAAAGGATAAAAGTCAAGAGATAGACAATTCATAAAACTTAAAAAAGGTTGTCCGTCTAAGATGACTTCTTGGGTTTAAGATCGGAAAAGCAAAATTTATTTGGGTTATCAAATAGAGAAAACAATAAAGCTAAGCTGTAGAAAAGTGTAAGCAAACACTCTCCCAAACAGTGCACTGGCTAGTTGAAATCCTCCCAGATTTAAGTGTACTCCTTGATGTTTTTCTATGCATAGACATGGCTCCTTCTCCTCTCTCTCAAGACTTTCTGTGTTTGGTGGCTTTCGAGGTCTGAGACTTTGATAAATGATATTTTATTGTACAGTATTTAGTATGGGAGTGTAGTGGCTTTGTTCTTGTGGAATGGCTGCCAAGTCAGATGGAGTTGCGCGTCTGGTCTGGGAGTTTCAGAGGAATATCACAGGGATGGTAAGTTGCTAAAAAAACCAAGCTAATCAACAAAATAATTGTCTTCTCAATTGCCACCATGCCAAAGACATCAAACACAGCCAGGGTTGAAAAAACAATCAAATTATCTTTAATGATTCCACACGCTGATAGATGAGGGCTCATGACTCGGTTCCGCTCATGGGGCGACCGGCCGTATGTGAGGAGGCATGACTTTGTGGCGCTCATAAATTCTGTGTATGTTTTAATAATTCGCAGAGATATCAGCCTTTCACCTGTAATGAAAACAAATTTATTCTATTATGTGGGTTTTGGTGGTGAAACACATGGAGCTGCATTAGTCTATTAATTTCCTGCAGTGAATTATGAATCCTGCTGCTTTCATCTTCTGCAGCAACCTCCATGTGTGGTCCGTAAAAAATGTTTCTATTTCCTTTCCAAACTAAAGTTTGGCCCCTGCGTCTGCTCTGGTCCCCACTCCCGCCTCTCTTCTCCATAGTCGCTCTCTGTCTCAGCTTCTCTCTGTGTAGATAATGTCTCTGCAAATGATTTTACCGCCCTCATTGAGGCTCCTTCCCGTAATTGAACAAGCAGAGACTGGGTGCTTTACTGGAAAACAATTGTCATTATTATCTCAGATCTCCACTGTATGCGGCGAGTCAACAAAACATGGAGTTGTACTGGAATTTTTGGGCTTTCTTGAAAACCTGAATCAAAGATAGGCGATCTGGTATGCTTTCTCACGTGAAGAAAAAAAAAAAAAGTTGAAGAGAAAAGATGAAAAAACAAATGGAAAACTACTGCCGTAACTTTTCCAGCCTCAGATTTAAATTCATGTCTTGCAGGAATCGCATGAGGTAAAGTGGAGCCCTGGGTGGTACTTTGTTGACTTTTAAACTAGGCTTGCAGAGAATATGCTAATGATTAATCTAAAACATGCTTTTACGCAGTGACAATACTTATTTCGATAATTAGCACAAAATTTGCACTAATTATGTAATTATAGATAATTACATGTAGGATATATTTTTTTACATATTTGCATGCTTATTCTTTTTATAAAAATTTAAGGAGAGAGAAAAATAATATACATGAAAATATGAATATGTCCTGGACTCCAAATAGTTGCAGTGTGATTTCTAAAGGTAGGAAGCTGTGTTTTCTGGCAAGACGTGTGGAGCTTTGATTGCGCCGCCGTGAAGCAGAATTGACCTTGTGTGTCAGAATGAGCTTTTTCTGCACCCTGTTTCGCGCGGAGCACTCTTAGAGCGAAATGGCCTTAGGAGGAGTTGTTCCTGACAGAGATGCATTGTCTCAGCCAGCCAATAAACCACGGCACTGAGTGGCTACATCTGTGAACCTCATCTTGACTACAGTGTGGGGCTAGCAACAACACGGCAACTGTCACAGCTGCACCTGCTGCTGTCTCAGTACAGAGTCTCCCTCTCTGCTGCCCACAGTGCCACATCACTCGGCCTGCCGCGACAAGCCAGAGGCGATGGTCTGTGCTTGGGTCAGCTGGAGAGAAACTTCTATGGAGAGTGTTTTGAAGACAGAGGACAAAATGTCAGACCTGAGAGGAGATGTTAGGATAAAAAATTCTGCCCTCAGGGCCCGGATTTGGTTCTGTTGGAGCTTGGATGTAAGATTCTGTCTGTAAAGTTTAGAAGTGCTTGGCCTGGTGAAATCTAGCAACATATTTGCCCACCTATTCAGACCACAGATTTTTCACACATTCCTGATTGTGAATAATAAAGTTATTATTATTTTGTTAACGAATGTGGTTTCTTGTGATGCTTAAAGTAGATATACAGTGTAAAAGCACATAAGCAAGTATTGTTTTTGCAAAAACACTAAACACTCGAAAATTTAAAATAAGAAGGACAAAATATGCTGTAGAAAACGACTGTTGAGCTGATTGTGCGTGATAACACAGCCATCATGCTGTCTCAGAAAAAAAAAAAAAAAAAGATTATTGGAAGAGAAATATGCCGAAAGGATTTTCAGCCAGGAGAAGTGATGCAACATGTCCACTTTCCTGCCAAATTGAACTTAGGAGTGTGAAAAGAAATGCAGGGACATGAGGACTAGGGCTGACGTGCATGCAGATAGTGTGGGATTAACATAGATTGAGCGACAGTGGCCAGTGACTTCTTTTTACAGCTTTGCTTGTACAGCTGTGCCAGTCTGGGCGTTCACAGCTGCCTTTTGGTTCCAACTCCTCCTCCACTGTTGTAAGGAAGAGGTAATGAGTGTCTTAAATACTGTAGTCAAGTTGCTCCACTGATATGCGTGTGTGCGTGTGTGTGTGTGTTTGAATGGAGATGTGAAATTATTCGGGCATTTTGAAATTCAGAATGCTTGATATCGACACCTCATTGCGTCTCCCTCCTGATCTGATCTCTTCGACAACAGTACAAGAAAAATACATCCACAGACTGCCCTAATAATTCATCATGCCTGTTTCTAAATGAGGTGTGAGGCAGCTCTACTGGTGTGAATTCTGCTATAAATCACACATACTCTCGCTGCTTTATCCATTAGACCGACCTGTTTGTCTAATTCGGCTTGTGAGTCTTGAGCAGACTGATGTTAGTAATTGAGATGAGTGTGGGAACCGCAGCTTTTGCTTTGCATTGACATGTTGTTTTCTGTGAGCGAAATGTGGACTAGCAAATAGTTAAAAGGTTGCTAACATTGTAAGTTGGGCTCATGTCAAATGGTTATTTTATTTTTTGTCAGTCATCAATTATCTTTTCTGCTGCCTGTGTGGGAACTACATTTACAATCTTTTAAATTAAGTTACTCAATCTAAACAGTAAAGAAGTATATTGCCGTGTGTTTTTATACATTAAAGTTACCTTAAAAAAATTGCATATTTTTTCCACTTTTTTTTATCATTATTATTAGATGCAAAAATAAGTAAGGGTAGTGTTTTTTCTAGACTGTTAAATGTATGCTGCAATAAATAAATAAATAAAAATAATAATAACTTACTAGGATTTTCTTTAAACATATGTTTTACTTGTAAATTAAACATCAGTTAATGCCAAAGGTCAGTGATGTGTGTGAACTACAGTGTTATTTTATCAAAGCAGGTTTAATGATGACAGACGTAAATCTATGTCAAAGCTGAACAAACTACACTACTGCATGAAAGCCCAGCAACCCACAATTCATTTTTAGCTTCTGCTACAGCAACTGAACCAATGTGATGAGTGCTGTTCTGTAGTAGTTGATGGAAATGTGGAAAAAAAGAAAAGCTGTGTAAAGAGGACAGTCAAACGAAGAACAGTGTTGAGGAGAAAGATGGTGGTGCAGAAACGTGTGCATTTTCTTTTTTTTTCTGTTTTTTCATTTTGTCATTGCAAAATGGAGAGCCAGTGGAGTTTCTGTCATTCATCAGTCTGAGCTGATTACCAGTGAGTCTGGAGTGAGCTGACAGGATGCGGCTCTCGCAGCCATTACCATCAGGCGGTCCCCGGGTTAGGCGGGGAGGTGTGGTCAGTTTCAGAGAGGCCAAGAACTGAGGGATGGAAAGGTTTCCCTTGTTTTAACTCGGAGCATATCTCTGAATGCATTCGTTTTGTTCAATTAGCTATCAGACCGTTAAAAGATCTGTCCAAGATTAGCAGTTGCTTTGAAAGCAGTGGTGCTGAAATGTAGCTACCAGACATCGCAGTGAGGAAACCTGGCAATGGCTTCCTCACTGCTTGTGCTGGTTTACTCTTTACAGCAAGAGCTGAAGAAGGGATCTTTTATTTTGTCACCTGAAAGGGCGGTTGAGGTTCTCCGCATAATGAAACCAGTATAGGAAGAGGGGGGAGGGCTTCACGGCGTGACTCAACTGCAGTGGGGACATTTTTTTGTTGCGTTGAATGTTCATATATATAAAAATGAAAAAAAAAAAAAAAATCAAGATAGATACAGTTGTGCGTGTATGTAATGGCTCTTAACCAAAGTGCAAATTGTTACTGTAGATATTTTGATCTGTAAGCATTACAAGAATTACAGGCAGAATATTCAAAAGGCTATGAATGAATATTTATAAACTAGAGATGAAAATGTTCCTTTGAAGTCATGTTGCTGTTTTTAACTGGTGATTCGTAGTCACAATTATTTATATTTTTTGGCTGTGCAAGGAGCAACAATCGAAGATGCACGCAGCTTAAATATATTTATTTTTCATCTTTTACTGTTTAAATCCTTCACTCCTGCTGTGGTGGCGTATGGAGGCCTTGAGTCCTTGACGCGACTGTTGTGGGTTTGATTCCCGGACCCAGCGACAATTACCGCTTGCCTTCCTCCCTCTCCTTTCCCCTGTCAGCCTACTTTAATATAAGGTACACCAGAGCCCACAAAAGACCCCCTGGTGGGGAGAATGAATAAATAAATAAATAAATCTTTCACTCCTTAAATTATTTTATTTATTTTTATTTTTTGCTTGTGCTGGGCTGAAAAACGCATTCAGATTGTCCGTGGAAAGAAATGTTAATCATGTCAACCTTAACCAGCTGCGGTTTTTACTTCTTTTTCAGTGAGAATTTAAAAATGATTTTCTTGTTTGAAGTAGGTGGCTTTGGAAAATTTCATTTGTCACTTGAGATGAAGGGAAATAAAGTCTTACTCTTAAATCTTGTGGCTTAAGAACCCTCTTGCTGTGTAAATATATATTTTAATACAGAGATGGCTTTTGTTTATCACATTAGCAAAACAACTAAGCTTAATTTCTAATGTAGTCTATAGGAACAGAATTTACATTTTTACTTTTTATAATAATTTTAAGTAAAAATGCCACCGTTTTACTGTTATTGTATTACTAGAAAAAATATGTACATGTAACATAATTTACCTGCTTTTATAAAAAAACAAAACAACCATTGTTTCTGTACCAAAATGGAATTTAGCAGATCAATCATTACAGTTATACAAATGTAACCTGTCACATTTATGTATTTAGATTTTTTTTTTTTAAGTTTCTGAAATTATGATTATTAATCAAGTGGATAATAAGTACAATCATATATATTTTTTGCGGATCTGAAACAACAAAAATATAATTTTAGCCTAGTAGCTGTAGCTTTAACAATCTAGTTTCCACAGCACAACGGTGTCTTTCATGACCTGACATGTATTTTAAAGCTGTCTTTCTCACAAGTAAGGAAAAAAACATAATAGCCTTCTTTAAGCCACCTGAGTGGTAGAGGCCAACATCTGATGGGGGAGGAGCATCGCATCATTACTCTATGCTTCTTTCAGCCAGAAAACACTCATCCCCCTAACACTTTTTCTGGAACCACATAGAAAGTATTGTGAATAATAGAAACACTACGAAGAACCAATTTTACGTTTTTAAACTAGACGTGAGTCAGTGTTAGAATTTTACCACATAACTGTAAATACAATATGTTTCCCTTTGTTAAAAAAAAGAATGCATCAAATTAAAACAAATACAACAACTATTCTACTTATGCCAAATTACCAATGCTCATTGTTTGTGACATTAATAATGAAGTTGAATTTACATATAGACTTAAGAAAAAGTTGATACATTAACCTGTTGGGTTGTACACTCTGCTGTCATCTGCTTTTCAGTCATGCCGATCCCAGTATGTGAACTGTAGTTTCAAAACAGCTATACTTTAATAAGAGTAATTAAATCTTGAAAATATCTCCAAGCAGGAATTTGCATTTTTGTTGCAAATGAAGAAAAGGTACAGTAGCTGTCTGTCAGATAGTTGACAAACAGTGTGAGTAACAGGTGGGGGAGGAGCAGCACTGCATTACTCTCTGCTCTGATCACTCCCGACACTTTCTCTGGCTTCTCATTAAAATGTCTTTGAAACCATAACTTTTTAGAACCTTGATATACTGTATTACAAGGAAGTGGCTCATGCCTGTAATCTACTATTAAGTTTAATAAAATTCTGGTTTGCAGCTCTGCTCTGAATGGTCAATCTTCTTAGGACACCTCCCCAGCACGTGCTCTTGTACAAGCACTACACTCTTTCACTCAGACCTTTCTTTTATTACACTCACTCCATATTCATAGCGAGTCTTACCCCCCCTGTTATTATTGTGTGCAACTTAAATTGTGCCAATTATACTTCAGTGGATTACCTGCACCGAGACACACAGATTAGAATCTGCTTCCTGCTAGCTCCCGTCGTGGCAGTTCAAAGGTGCGACCTGAGTGGCAGCCCGCTATCGTTTGCCAGGCCACAAAATTGGTCAGTCTCTTAGAATTTGTTTGGGAGTATGAATCCCTTTGGTATTCAAAACAGGGTGGGTCTTATGACAGGGAGATAATTTCCCTGTGAATGTTTTATCACTGGGGCCGCTCAACAGTCTCTTGTATCTTCTCCCTCCCTCCCCTTGTATTTCCAGATTTCCTGACTTTGGTCCAGATTTTTATAAGAAAGTACACATGAAGAAAGGCCCCTGTTTGTTTCCCCTTCCCTTCTCTTTTATTGTTATCACAAAAGAGCAAACACATTTTCAACGTACACAAGGTGCAGAAGCAGTGATTGCTGTATCAGGTGTCCTGCTGTGAGTGGCAGAGGATGATAACATAAGCCAGAGACCAATTTACATTTTTTTTTCCCCAAATCATGTCAAGTCTAAATCAAGGTGAGTTTGGTGTTTTCTGGAAATTTTTAAAATGTCCTTTTCTTGCCTTTAAAGAATTTTTTTTATGGCTTTAAAATATTTTTGGGGTGTGGGGGGTGATTTTTGCCAAGTATAACTCTCTCACACAGTCAGTATGGCTAAAGACACAAGTTTCCCTCTTGGCATCTATAATGGACATTTTTAATAAAACTTTATTTTGCCACATGTAAAAAAAAAAAAACGTCCTTAGTCCCCAAATAGGATGGGTCCTTTGAACATACTGGACTGACAAACGTCTACACCCATTGAAACTGGGAGATGGAACAAACCAATCTGTGCTTGTTTGCATCACAATCCCACTCGGGATGCTGATGTTATGCAAATGAGCAAATTGGAGAAGGCTCAGCTCCAAAACTGTCCTCTCTCTTTCACGGCTGAAGGTGGGAGAGGGCAAAGGAGTAGTGACACCGGGACCGCATGAAGGAAATCTAATAAAGCAGCCGGAAAATTCAAAGCAACTTAAATTGTACCCGCTCCTGTCCTGGCGCTGTTTGTGCATGCCACATTAGTTGCGTTTTCTTTTTGTGCGCTGTTTCAACCTGTTTTTATTCTTGTTAAAATAAAATAAACAAAAGATATACTTCAAGGAAAGGGATTTTGTCTCAAGAGGGGGAAGATGCATTTTAGAGTTTTTCTATGCATTTGGGAAGAGCGGGCGAATATCCCTTCATCGGATTTAACAATCACCATTATACCTGTCAGGGCGGTACTGAGTGAAGATTCAGGGCTGACAAGTGATTGCATTCAGGAAAGACTACACCCACCTTCTTTTGTCTGAGCTTCCTGACAAGACACAGTGCTATACCTTGTTTTAGCATGACATACGCCGCTTTCCCTCTCTTTTTTGACAAAGGCATTCGTTCCATCTTTCTAGATTGAAAATAGATATGGCAGCACTGGGATAGAAATATGCAAGTAGGCTGCATTGCATCCACTCCACCACTGTAATTGTTTTTATGTCATATTGCTTGTGCTGCAAGGGTGAGGCCCTCTTTCTATTTTAGTGACAACTGAGATTATGCAGCGTCCCCACCTTATTTTGCCTGTGTTTGTCCTTGCTCTGAGCTACAGAAAGGTTAAAAGCCTCAATTAGAAAATGAGGCGAGGTTGGCGACATTGTGTGCGATGCCTTAGATTTCGGAGGAATTAACAAGACTTAATCTTGAGCCTTGTGTAAAGATTTTGCTTTTCAAGGAAATCTAGAAATAGTGTGAGGTGAAAATGAGGAGAAATTATTTGACTGGTAAACGTACTATTCACAAAGCAGACATGTAGCTGAATGAGCCAACAAAGGAGATGCAGTTTCCATTTTTCTCAAAGATAACAGTGCGGTCTCTCTTTTGTTTCTCAATGCTAAGATGAACAAAACATAGAATGCAGTTGACAAATGACTTATTGTCCCGCTTGCCTCCTTGTAAATCACAAGTCATCTTCTCAGTTACCTTCGTTATGTTTTGTGTTGCTGCCCACTACCTGAAAAATTAATCATCCTGTTTAATAACGCCTCATGATCACAGTGCATTATTGATGAAGAGATCCTTAATAGAGAAGATGGAGTTGGTTTTTCTATTCATTTTAAAGAGGAGGGAAGAAGGTCACATGCATTGCTTATTGGTACATCTTGGGGTAAATGATGAGTATTACTGCAATAGACTCAAAAGAGGCCAAGATCATTTTTGATTCCAAAATGTCTGCAGAAACTGAATAATCCAGATCAGTTTTCAGTTAATTTGTAGACACGCCATGACATTTTCTTATTTTGGTGGGCAGACAAATACCCATAAACTGTCTCAAAGCCCACTTTATTTATTTAATTCTACACTGTTTTTAAAGTATGTTAAAATTCCTGTTTCCATTGACTGTTACTGTGCTCCCCACTTATATATTTAAGCACCTATGAAAGATCACAACCCCAAAAGTTTGACAGTATTACTGTATTGGCAAACAGTTTTATACCATGTGTAAATGGTGTGATGTAATTGCTTTTGTTTAACACACATACCAATCAGCTCATAGCTTGCAACTTGTAGTTTTAAAGTAAGTTAATGGGTGGTGCTCCATTAGTTTTACAACTTCAATCTCTCTGTTTTTTCATCTGTAAATATTCCCAAATAGCCATGTTTGCCTTCAGTGTATGCTTGAGAAAATCTAACAGCACGTATGCCAGCTAGTTTATTTCAGTGGTCAGCAACAAGTGATGGAGCACAGCTTCATTATTCTGTACCAACAAAATTTACAGCCACTCTGTCATTTAATCTGGCATATTATTGGAATGACGTTATTTTTTTTGGAACTGTATGATATATTTATTTATTTTTTTTAAATTATTATTTATTTAAGCAAGAAAAAAAATACAACATGCTCAGCACCCTAACAAAGGTCATTAATGTTTTTAGACATTGTGATCCAAAATGGAGCATTTCTTCTTCAACTTTGCTTAGCAAGACATTAATTTTTGCTTGTTTTTGCCAAAATCAGCATGGATGAAGTCAAGCTGAAATATAGAAGATGAGTTTGAAAATGGTTCTGGATTTATTGTTACTATACGTCGATCCATTTTGACTAACATTACTTTAGCAAACTTGATCACACACATGCAAAAAAAAATAATATTTTGTGGTGTCCTGAAGTGTTCCTTGAGCACCAACCTTGCTAAGTATTTATGTGCACAAACTAATTGGATTTGGCTTGCGGACAAAGGAGTATACACTATGTACCGCATTCGCTGTGGGTGTTTCAAGGTGAATCATGGTGTGTCAAGGACTTATTGGACTTGATTGGCAGGCACTATCACCATGAGATGCCCATATAATGGCAGGGCCCTCCATTCCTGACCTGCCCATTTATCTTGCTGTATTAATGTCAGCCTATTAATTCCTAAGCGGAGGAACATTTGGCAAAGACACCGTTAACAGTCTTGGCTGAGTCACTCTTATCTCAGCAGACCTGAAAGGAATAGTTTTGTGCTATCGGTGAGTGGAAATGACATTTTGAAACTTCATTCCAGATAATCCACTTCACTTCCTGGTAAAACATCAAAATTAGAACAAAAAAACTGATGGAAGATGTATTAAAACTTTGCTATAGTGTAAAATCACCTTGCTATAATCCATGTGGACAGACAGGTGTGGATATCTTAAAATGCTAATAGGATTTGTCTTCCATTGCTAGGATGATTATGTTGATATGTATATACACACACCCACATGTGTGTGTTCAATGTCAGAAATCAGTCACTGTTAATTTTCCCTTACATGGTTGTGATTGTTCCATGTAGGTCTGTGATTGTGATACACATTAATATTGTAATGATAACAATTCCATATATTTTATTCTTGATGCATAAATGGGAATAAGTTTGTGATTTCTGCATTTTCTTCTTAGATTGTAAACTCTCTTCAATTTGAAAAAAAAAAAAAAATCTGTAGTTTGTTTTCTCTCTAGGTTTGTTAGAAAAAAGAAAAGCTTAAATGTCTATTTTTTATAAATAGTGTTCATTCCATAAATTTTGATTCTAATGGTCAGTTCTTTTAATTTTTTTTTTTATATTTATTTTATTTTTTTTACCCCTACAGATATTGATGTCTTTCCCGGGTTTGGCTTTGTTTAGTTGCAGTATGTCCGGACCAGGGGGAAGAGCTCTAATCGATTAATTGAGTGGCTCATAAAAATGATGGATAGAGGAAACACTAAGAGCAATGAGCATGACATGCACCACGCTTCTGTCACACGCTCTGTCTGTTGTTTGCCACTGCATATTTAGTGGAAGCGTGGCCTGCATTTGAGGTAGGCAATGATTCATCACATTACCATCCGCAGGACTAAAAACAATTGTTTTTATGCCCTCTCAGATGATGAAATGGATTTGATAATACCTTAAAGTCATAGGTGGCTGACTGAGCCAGTGCCTCTGAAAGAGACATAAAAAAATCTCAGCTGGCATACTTGTATAATACGGTCTTTGAATTTTTTCATATTCCAAGACACCTTTATGGGTTTCTTTTGTTTTCAAACACATCTGATCTTTTTGGCATTGTCCTCTGTCAGCCCCCAACTTCAGCCCCACGCTGCTCCCCTGCTGAGCTGTCCTGTCGCACAGCATGCATGTTTGACCTGGTCTTTCACAGGCTTAGCTCCTGTCAGGGTTCAGGGACTACGTTTGGGGCACCGGTAGTCACACAGCGTTTGGTTGGGTGTCACACAGCTCCTTCGACTCTAGGCCGCTCTCAATCATTCCCTCCATGGAGGGGTCGGCCTCTGATTCCTCCCTGCCCGATATCTGACTCGGCGGGGCTCCCCGACTCATCTGATCGCCAAGCCTGATCTCTCCATGCTGGAGTGTGAATTTTCTGATTTGCCCTTGCAAATTGTACATCTTCAGCAGAGTCAAAGCAAGGAACCCAATTGCTTTTGGAAGAATATATTTCCTCTACAGCTGAGACAGTGTATTTTTGATCTTCTATCCCCCAGTATTTCTATTTTTTTTTTTTTTCTTCGTCTTTAAATCGGGCAACAGAATCTGAGATACCAGGAGCCTTGTAGGGTATATGAATTCATTTATGAGGAATGCTGTTAGGAAAACCAAGTAAAAACCAAGTGCACTTCTTCTATTTCAACTTGTGGTGGTGTGTTTTTCTGTTCCCTAGGATTTACATTTCAGTCAATCTCTGCTCCCACAATTTCCTCTCCTTGCATTTCAGTGATGTTCTGTGAAAATTAACATCCCAACTTTCTTTTTTTTATTTTTTTTTAAGGTTGAGGGCTAATTTGAGGGTCAAGCAAGACTTGCAAGCTGTCAGCCTCTTATTGTATCTTAAGTTCCCCCTCCTCCACTCAAGCTCTTTATTGTAGGTCCCCCTTCATTCTCTTGGACCCTGTTTTAGAGAATGGTCCAACTCTTCTTCTATTCTCGTGTGACCCTCTAACAACTAGAGATGGACAACTGGGAGCTTTGTCTTAGAAGCCTAACATTCTTTTCACATCTGCCTCTTGTTTTCAGACCCCCCACTGCATTTAAATTTCAAACTGTCCTGAATCAACCTTCCTTCCCTCCCAACTAATAGCTCCCTTCCTCCGAGTTACTAAGCCTTTTATTTTCTTTCTCTTAAAAGGACCAACTGCTTCCTACTTTTGCATATTTGACACTCAGTTGTTGACTATAAACCATTCTGGTGTATTGTGAGTATATGAAGTGCACATATGTTTAAAGCCTGTGGGCCCACGCCCCTGTGGCTTCCCAATTTCTCAGGGTACTTAAACATCTGTCTGGGCCAGCTTCATATTTAGCCCGAGCTGTGCGTTGTCTGCCGCCATTTTAGTAATCTGTGCTTAAAAATCACAGAACATTGGCCACTGGTCATGTGTGCAATGAATAACAAGCAGTGTTGTTGTCGTCGGTCCGCTTCCGTCTGTTCAGAAACTCCAAATACAGTGGCGCATTGTTACTAAAGACTAAACTTGTTGTGCAGTTTCGCCTAAGTCGATGGGCATACAGAAAGCAAGCTGAGGTGGGATTGCCAGCAGTTTTCTGTTATGAGGTGGAGAGACAAAAAAAGAACCCCCAGCTGAGAGGGGAGACCTCGACTCATTTAATGAGGAGAACGGCAGTCAGGCAGTCTCCCCAACGCCTGCGCCTTTGGTGTCTCAGCATGTTAAACACTCACAGCATGACGCAAAATATATTAAAGTATAGGACTGTTATCGTCAATTTACACAACACCCCATCCCCCGTGTACAAGGAATCTACATTCTACGTATTTTTCGTAGCAGGGGGTCTGTGCAGGCTTAAAGACGGAACTGTCAAAGGCATCTCATCTTTTGTCTTTACATTTCAACACATGACTCCTGTTGGTTGTGCTTGCTTTTGTTGCTGTGCAGTGATGACAAGGCAGGAGAAAGAATAATCACACTGTTTCAGCACTCCCATCTCAGACTGAGCCTTAAAATGATTGTTTATATATAAATATGAACACCTTCAGCCACTGACGCAAACAATCATCCGAAGACACAGACTAAGTTTTGGCCATTATGAGATCAAACTGATAACCTTGAATGAAAACACACGACCTGACTGCTTGTTTAAAACCAAAAAGCAACTATTCTGCTTACTGCTGCAAAATCCTAGCAATTTACTGATTATTATGGGTTGATATAAAGAACATTTCATTGTCTCTGTGTTCGTTTTTGACATATTGTCAAAGATGTGTGACAAAAGCTTTTCTTTTTTTTTTCAATTAATACTGGCATTAAATTTCCTCAGAATAATGATTTAAATTAGTCTGTTTTGAACCACAAATGAACTTAATCAGTGACTGTGGTAAATCCGCTCACATGTAGACATCATGTGGAAACAAAGCAAAATATTTTAGTTTTACAAAATATACTTATTTATATGGACAGGGCTTAAATAAATTTACTGAGATCTTATAAGCGTCTAAGTGAATCAATTTTCTTAAATGTTTTAGTCACTGCTGAGCTGTTTAGTAGTTCATGCGTAATGAAATATTTTTACATTAAGCAAATTTTAGTATACAAATTTTCAGCTAATTTGGATAGAATGACTCTTCATACTTTGTGACGTTTTTTTTTTAAGAGACACCTGCAATACACGGTTGTGCTGGTTTTAGCCTGAACTGTGTGTACAAGCGCTTAAATAATTCATCACTGCAAGATTAATGCTATACAGCAGTTGCTCAAATAATGGCACCATATCTAGGTTGTGGTAGGTGCTTTGAGGTTTCTAGCAAGCAGACTGTACTTCTAAATTGTACAACAATTAGAGCATTGGCTTATGTGGTTTTTGGAAAAAGAAAATTGTGTCTGATTTGTAAAATAATCATCTATGCAATAAATTGTCTTGTTTTAAATTAAGCTACTTAAAATGTGTTTATTAAATACATAAGAAAACTGAGTACATATTATATGAACCAAGTAAATATTTTAGTTAGGGAGGATTTTCAAAATATAGCACTTTATTCAAGGAAGAATAAGGATTAAATTGGATTATCATCATTAAGTACATATATTTTAATCTAAGAACAAAACAACAGGCACTAAGACTTTGTGCTCGGATGAGAATTCCTAATCCTATATACTGAGTTAAAAGCTTTTCTGTGGAGACAATCAGCTCAAGGTCTCATTATAATGTATGGACCGTGAGTGTGGGCAGTAGCCACTTCCCAGATATATTTAATTGGTGCCACATGCCATAATAAAAAGCAAGTGGCAGAGTTTTGTGGCAATCCAATATGTTTGGTCTCTGTGATCAGCTTTCATTTGTCAAGCCTCACAACTGCACATTATTCCTCTGAAACTAAATACGCTGTGGCCGTGTGTGTTCTGCTCCTGTTAACCTCTCTTAATGGCTCTAAAATTAGAGGTCTCAGGTGAGGAGCAATGTCATACCAGATGAACTGATTATGGCAGGTTTAATTATTACTTTGGCGGCAAATGCGTGCGCTCTGCATGTTTTCTTGCTGATGAATTATTACGATGCCTGAGAACTCAGACAAAACAGATCAAAGAGCCTTCAGGCGCTGGTTATCCTCCAGCATGGAGGTGACAGCTGAAGCTGATTTGTGCGGTTCTGACTGTACATAACAACACAAATCCGCCCTGTCTTCTCTGTTGAGTTTTTTTTTTTTTTTTTTTCATTTGCTGCTAGTTTGAGCTGTATAAAATTCGCTCCCTCGAATCTTAAACAATCGCAAGCTGTAGACATACAAAAAATAAATAAATAAATAAATGAAATGGTGTTTTTCAATGTGGAAAAAAAAGAGAAAACTGTTTCTAATGGGGTCCTGTGTGCCTTGTTGCCCGAGTGATGCCACATCCCATGGTGAATGTGCTAATGGTTCATGGGAGCAAGAGGATGGAGCTTAACCCAGCGGTGTAAACACACAGACAAAAGGGAGCCGTTAGTAGTGTGAAACACATGCCTGGGCGTGCAGGTAAGCATTGGGTTTCACCACACACGGCTCCACCACTGGATCCATGGTGGGGAGGAGGTCATCTGCTTTTGTAGCAGAATGAGAGCAAAACAAACTTTCAGGTTTATACCACCGAGACAGGTATGGATGAGGTGGGAAGGGGAGGAATTCTGGTTTGGAGAACTGTAAGAGAGAAGGGCGGGGGTGGTGAGGATATAGATTGGAGAGATAAAGTGGTTTGTGGTCAGTGTTGAGACAGAGAAGTGACCATTTGTATGGCAGTGTTTGTTTATTTGTCTTGGGCATGGGGGAGGAAACAGGCACAAAACCTAAGGGTAGATGAGACTGCTCTTACTTTTTAACTTCTATGGGAAGTGAAATTCTGCTGCTAGAATTCGATTCACATCAAAAATTCACATAAATTAATCCAACTTAGGTTTTAAGTAATTTTTTTTTTAAGCCAAAGTGCAGTTTCAGATGTGTTTACTTATAAATAAACCATATATTTTTAAATGATGAATCTCAGCTGCCGTTGGATAATAATTTCCAAAATGAAATTTCATTCTGCACTAAAAATTAGATTAACATAATAACCATGTGGAAAAAAATAGTGTCGTGTTATCTTTGCAAAAATTTGTGACAAGAATGTGTGCTATCATTTTATTGTTTTGCTTCAGTACCGAAAAACAAACATATGTCTATGACAAAAAAAAAATATTGGCATTGATTAGTACAACTCATGCAATGTATGTGTTGTTTTCCAAAATGTAAATTTCTACTAGATTTAGTGGAAGATTCAAAGTAAATGTCCTCATTGTGGAGAATACTATACTTTTTTGCCCAGTTTTGACTTTATTTTAGTTTTATCAAATTATGAAGTTATTTTTAGTTTATAAATTATTCAGGCTATCTTTTCAGGTACTTTGCAGTCAAGTACATAGCAGATGTGCCACGAGTGGCTTAGTAGCACTTGCTTTAATAAAATAATGGGACTCCATTGGTTTTCAAACTAACTGCCAGGGGTTTTTGTGACAATTTTAAATATTTTCAAACATCGGAAGCGGAGGAGGGGTAAGGCTGTGTTACACCTGAGCCTTGCAACAAAAGACCCAGCATTTTTTAATTGTTGGCATTATCAAAGACCACAAGATCTTGTTTTTTTCAGTTAAATGGCTGCAGATCTTAGGAACAATTTAATCATGTTTTTTTGTTTGTCTTTGAAATCTTTTAAAACTCTTGGTTATCATCACACCAAGAACCACTCTATTTATTTTTTTTTATTGTGGGACTGTAATATACATAAACATAATATTGGAATCATGATGTGCTTTGTAGCACAGTTAGTAGCACTGTTGCCTTTCAGAAAGAAGGCTCTGGGTTGAAATCCTGACAGGATGTTTTTGCATGGAGTTTGCATGTTCTGTTCTGTGCATGTGTAGGTTCTCTGTAGGTATGTCAGCTTACTCTTACAGTCCAAAAACAAGGCTATTTTGCCTCTGTAAATTGTCCTTGGGTTTGAATGTGTGTGCATGGTTGCTTGTTCTGTGTGTTTCTATGTTGCCCTTTGATGGACTTGTCCAGGATGTACTCTGCCTCTCGCCCAATGTTAGCTGGAGCTGGGATCAACCCATTCACAGCAACATAAGCAGGCATAGACAATAGATGAATGGATATTTTCTGGATCACATAAAAAAAATACACATATACACATGTTTAATGAGGTTAGTATCATTTAGTTATTGGTCATGACGGAATAGACAGGGTGGGGCACGTCTGTTTCAACACAACAATACTTGCTCTCACCCTGCTCCCCCATCCTACTAGTGAAATGTTTAGTATTTAGCTGCCATTAAGGGATTTCTCTCTTGAGGATTATTGACGTTCTGGGCTTATTTTAGTGATGTGTGTGGGTTTGTAGCTTTTCACAGTTTCTCTTCATTGGAATGTGAATGAAACATCAAGGGGCTTCAGAATGCGAGTGTATTCCTCTGGGGCAAAGCACACGTGTGGACTAAATTTCATAACTGAACTAAATTATGTCTTTTTGGTCTTTGTTGCAGGGAAGAAGATCGATAATGAGCATCTCTCAGACCAGTTGGCTTGGGCTTTTCTGATCAGAAGCTGTTACCCATAACGCTAACCTGCCACAAATCATCAATACTCAGCACCATGGCATGCAGCCTGCGGACACTACACACCTTTTGCTGGTTTCTCATCACTTTAAACCAAGTACACTCCACAGAGGGTAAGTATTTTAGAGTTTTGTCTTTGCTGGTTTCTTAAAATTATACTGATTTATCCTGTCATTTTTTTTTGTTTTGAATAAGTTATATTTCAAATTGACGCAGCTTTTTTTTTATTCAGCTGCCGCATGTGGAAATATAGCATGCAGTAATTCTGAACCAAGCCAAATCAGGCACTGCTTTTGTGAGTAATGCAGTTTTCAGGACAGCGGGCACAGACGAATAGAGGGGGATAATCTTGAGTGGTTTCATTAGTTGTTAAATTGTGATTTGTCTGAGATTTTCTGCTTGAAAGCGTCAGTTGTTCCCAGTGGCATCAGAGCTGGATTTGTTTGTACATTCCTCGCTTTTTAATGCTCGCCGTCATGGAAATACATGCCGCAGATTTCACACCTCAAAAACCATCAAGCTCAAATGTCTTGTAATCACACTTCATTAAGTTTTGATTAAATCAGTCCTGGCTTTGTTGTAACCGCAAGTTTTACATGTCCAATGTTTAACCACAAGGTTGAAAAGTAACGCACTAAATGTTTTATGATTGAATTTAGAATACACCGAAGCTGGCATATTTTTTGTGTGTAATATAAGTGAGGTTAATAAAATTCTGTGTAAAGATGACAGCTGTCAAAGCTCTGGCTAAGCCATCATTGAAGTTCAATAACCAAAAACTTAAGGGTGCAAGGTGGGATTTTAACAACACGTCTTATTGACAGTATAGCGAATCACATTGGCGTAAATTGTAATAGCATATTATGTGCATACCAGCTGGATGTCATTTGATCTTTCCTTTTAAAAAATGGAAACATAATTCTCTGATCTCTACAGGCATCAATCAAATTTGTAAAACTTCAGCCATAAAAATGCCTCATAAGCAGCTTTGCTCAGTCAAATGGTTTCCATTAAATGTGAGACTATTTCTCAACCATAAACTTGATCGAATATCAAAGTATGCAGTGTTATATAGATAATTAAAAATAGAAAACCAACAAATCGCACTTCCATGAGTTTTCGCAAACTGCCATAAATCTCAAAATCACCTCTGGTAAATTCCGCTGCTTGGACTTGATTTGGAAAGGCACACATCTGTCTATACAAGATCCAACAATTGACAGTGCATGTCAGAGCGCATGCACCAAGCATGAAGTCACAGGCATTATCTTTAGACCTCTAACACATGATTGTCTCAAGGCACAATTCTGCGGAAGGATACAAAAAACATTCTGCTGCTTTGAAGATTTCAGTGAGCTCAGTGGCCTCCATCATTTGTAAATGGAAGACTAAAATGACACTTTCTGGTATACTTGCAAAAAGCTTTATGTGACTAAAAACAGACAGTAATCACACAATTCCCACTATAAAAGATGGTGTTGGTAGTATTATTTAGGGCTTCACAATATATAATAAATTGTTACTGCAACTGTACTCTAGGCAATGTGCATTTTGCAAATAACTTTTGGGACAAGGTAGTTATTCAAGTACCATAAAATATGGATTTATATGACTGTAATATACTCTGTAACTTGTTTACTGAGGGATAAAAAGCTTTAGAAAGAAATTAAGGGGTGGTCAAGTCATTAAAAAATATAAGTTAGCTTCTTTTTTATTATCGAACAGCAGACACTGGGAAGAAGCAACCTTTTCGGTGCAAACTTGTCAAGATGGAAACATTGAACTTTATTGTTTTTAATTTAATATTTTTTCCAATTGTTGAACAGGCACAGTCTACATTTTCTATGGTCCAAAGCAGAAAGACATGCTAAGCAATGGCCATGACTTCCAACTAATCAGTTTTGTGAATTCGACATTTTATTTTCTCGCAGCGATTTATGTCCAAGTTCAGATACGCCAAAGTTGCAAGTAGACAAGTGAAAATGTTCAGTTCTAGCGCACATTAGTCCACCAGGAATCTTGTGGACATTAGTCCCCCTTCACGTCATACCCCTTCACCAAAGCTTCTTCAAAGCGTCTGGTTAAATGTTATTTTGCTTGGAAATGTACTCACAATAGTGGGGAAAGTCCCGCTTGTTTGAGCAAAGCACTTAAGCAGGAGTCCTCCGACAACCTCAGCTTGTATCAAGAGGGAATTTCCAAAATACTTTTTCTGATTGAGAAGTCAGGTCCTCTATAGGGAAACAAAAGACACAGCGAAGTGGTAAGCTTCTAACAATGCTAAAATGACAACACAGCTTATTTTAGACCATAAATTTTGTGTGTTCATAATGACGTCCTGATCTGTTTGATTGCCATCGAATCTTCTGTTTCTCTTAACGTTGTGTGTTAGTTTTTACCTGCCTGTGTGAGGCTTGAACTGTACTGCATGTTTTGAATATTTGGCTTTAAGTCGCCATTTTTGTCTTGGGGAACACATGATCCAAATGCATTTGGTGATGTTCTTGACGCTCTCATTAGCTATCTCCTTAATTATATCGAGATTTTGTTTACTTCATTCATATTGTGGCAATATTAATATTTTAATAGGTATCTCACATGCATGGATGCTATAGTTAAACTGTACTCCATATTGTAGGTAGCTGTTATGGATGGAGAGGGTGTGAATAAAGTAATAATACCATTGTGATGCATTCATTTGAGTGCATGGTTCTGCAGATTGATGGTCTTCATTCTCCTGCTCTACGTCAGACTCTGGCTCAAACATGCAAGGCTGAATGGACGAGTCTTCTGTTGTTGACATCTTTGATAAACTTTGGGATAAAAAATGTCTCTGGCAGTAGATAATTGTGTCACTGCTATGAAACTAGACAAATGGCAGAACGGGGTGGAGTGAAACGCTCTGCGACCGGGAGGGGGGCGGGGCTCGAAGACACGTCTCAGAACAGGGTAACCGAGAGGTTTGTGGCGCCACAATAACGAGGAATTCAGACCAAGTCATTGCAGTTCTACTTTACGTAGACCATAAGGGAATGATTTACATGTGAAAAGGACGGCTTTAAAAGCATGACATGTCTACTTAAAGACTGAAGCAGAGGTTCATCTACAAGCAGAACAAGCTATATTAGAATGATTCATTTGTTAGAATTGTGAAAAAACTAAATCTAATTGACCAGTTTTGCAAAGAATTAATCTTCTTTACATACTCTCTGTCCAATCTGATTGTGCTTGAAATACTTTCAAAGACGCTTCAGAGCAGGTAGTGACACACCCAAAACATGTCCAACTATAATCCCAGAAACAAGGGTATCTGTTAAATCAGAGGGTGAATACATACGCAAGCCACCCTTTTTAGATTTGTGTTTGTATGAAAACTTAAACACTGTGTGATTTTGCATCTATGTCATGAGTACGTTCTACTGCTTTTGGTTTATAATGCACATTTAAATAATGACAGACAATTAAATCGATGTGTAATCAGTGTCAAAGTGATATAGAAGTGAATTATTGGCAGGTTGTTTAACCCTCTGCTTGAAAATGAACAGAGTAAGCAATATAATACACTGATTAATTATCTTCATCTTAATGTTGGAATGGCAGGTTAAAAAAAATGGTTATTATTTTGACATTTTTCATTCATTCTTTTCTCTTCTCTAATATTATCCTAACCCCCTTACGTCTTTTCCCTTTTCTTATTTCAGTCTCACAGATCAGCCCAGAAACAGTTCATTACAAACAATATCCCCTAGTAAACATGCTTCATTAAACTGCCTCTACCCCTAATATCTTTTTAATGCATTTTTATAATTGAATTAAATGGGTTAGTGGAATGCTACAAATAGTTTGAAGTTGGTTTGTTTCCCCCTTTTTTTCCTGCACCTGAAACGTGTGTATTTATATGCTGTATAAACACACATACCAGACTGAGAATGCAGCTATAGAGGGCAGGAAGTTTGACCTCCTTCTCTATACATTCTTCACATTTGACTCCCCTGGTTGGACACATGTCCACGAGTCTGTCTGTTTTATTTACTCAGCTGACTCACAGCGTTTTCTAAGCTTTTGTCTCCTGTTTTCCTTTTCGCTATGCTCACATCTCTGTTCTGAAGAATTGCTTGTTTGCTTCAGTAACCCTCAGAGTTACTGCTACTAGTTTTTAGATTGATTTGTGTTATTATTTTAATTACACTGTATTTACAGAGCAGAGCGCTGTCGATTGCTAAATTACCCTATGGCTTATAGCATCAAAAATTAATAATATAGCACAATAAAGTTTAAAGGCATGGTCCTACCACAACAATTATGTGTAATTTGTTATAATACAGGTTGTTTTGATGGTGTATTGCTTTATTATTACTGTTATCCTGCTTAAGCCCACAAGAGCCTTGTGAACCAGCAATATTGTAATCATCATTTATGATTGAGATCAACTATCATCTGGGGTTTTATTGAAGAATTTTTATTTCTTAGATTTTATAGTTCCTTTGCCTATAAGTTAGCTAAAGGTTAGAGACATGAAGTTATTCCAGTCAAAGACAAGTGCTTTACCTGTTAAGATCCCTGCCTTTTCTCTGTTTGGTTCTGAATCTTGATAGAAAGATGAAACAGAAATACATCATTAAAATCGTAAAGTCTCACAGTGCTTGTATAATAAAAAAATCAATAAATACATAATAAATAAATAAATATCAAGGAAAAGTCGGACCTTGTAATTTAATAATGTTTTGTCATGTGAATGTGATGTATATTTAGTGAAAAAGTCTCTTCTGAGATTACTAAAACAGTAAATGTACAAACTGACCAAACTTAAAAAATTAAAGAATTGCAAGGTAAATCAAAAATAAACCATAAACTAAATTAAAAAGTATAGTGTAACATTAAACCAAATTTACCCCTCATATTAGTCTAAAATGTGTACAAAGTTTGTTAGAAAGCAAAACATTTCAAATATATTGAAAATTGAAGTAGAATTTTTATTAAGAGAAATTGTAGAATGTAATGCCGTGACTCCAACAGCATAGCATGGACTCCGAGCAGAGTGACAAGGCTTCCTGTTGTTCTTAATCTTTGTGCACAGACTAATTCTGAGCCAAGAAAAATCCTCTTATATTATAGAGAGTGACAATGAGAAGAGGTTTTAAGCATAATCACTTTGTATAATATTCATGACCAAATCCGGGATCATAGTTCTGCCAGTTTTATTGTCTTAAGTTTCACTGAACTGAGTCTATATTCTAAGCGCATGTCAGTTATAGATACTCTTTTTACATAATAGTGTTTTTGGTGGGACTGACACTGTCATACATAACACATTTTGCAAAGCCATTATGGTAAAACGTGAGCCCTTATTTTTTTAAATACCTTGATGAACGTTTTAATGAAGTTCAAACATTGTAGACCTGGAAGTCTCTGATTTATCTTTGTTTTTGTATTGCATGAGTGTACGTTTTCCATGTAGTATTCCAAGTAATCTTCTTCAAGTTATTTTCCCTTTATCCTGCTGGTGGCCCTTTTATATATGAATATATAAACTTTTTTTCACAAATAACCAGTGATGATGTACTCTTCTTGCAAGGCATGATTAAATTGGCTTACATGTTTTCCAAAATAATGTAGCCACATCTGGTGGGATTGCAGGGATTTACATGTATCAGTGACAGAATTGCAATTCACACCTAGCTCAGTCACAGACTCTTTTCAAAACCTTCCCCAAAGATTGTTAGAATTATGGAGAGGCAAAATGAGATGGCACGGTGAGGATTGTGTGTCAAGAGGTGTATAGTCGGTTTATGTTTGCAACCTGCAACATAGAGTGCTGGGAATACTTTGTTCGCTTTATTTTTATTATTTATTTATTTATTTATTTTTTGCATAAAAAAATATTTTGTTTGTGTGTGTTCAGTAGAAGTATTTTGAAATCATCAGAGAATCTGAACTGATGATTACCTTTACTATGTTGGTTAAATGCTTTTAAGGAGTTTGTTTTCTGAAAGAGGTCATGCCATTTTCAGAACAGACAAGGTTCACTAAATGGGTCACCTGCGGTTTCGTCAAACCATAAACAAATATTTTCTTTAGAATTTAGCTTTTCATTCCCCTTTAGCAAAAAAATATTTTTAGTGGCGAAACCTGTAAGGACAAGCCTAGCACTGGGATTTTCTGTCTTTCCACACACTCTGAAACCTCGCCATTGTTTCGCCTCAAAGCTTGAAATGTTTAAAGTACTTGAGGTTTCTCAAAGGGAACAGGGAAGGGCACCTTTAAAAGCACTCTTTTTGTATCGCAGGAAGGAGAAGAAGAGAAGACTTAAAACCTTCATCTCAAAGTCAATGAAGTGAAATAGACAATCAAGGTGTTCTGAAATCTAATTACTGGACTGTAAAGCCCAGGGCTTAATATGAGCCAGAACCTGCAAGAACAGGATCCAGCACCTCCCAGTGATGTTCCATTTAGATGTTTAACGACTAAAAATACTTATACTGTCTCACTTTCTATCTTTTTCCCTTCCTTTTTTTTCTTTCTTACTTTTTTATTCAATAACCTCTTTTCTGTCTTGACCCTATTCTGGTTCTGTAATAAGGACAAACTGTTAGTGTGAGGAAAACAAATTAATCATCTAACATCTGATCAGATCTGATACTTAAAATTCCCAAAACAGAAAATAAATGTGACGTGGTATTTTACTTCTAAACACCCTGTACATATAATGTCTTACAAAATGGAAGTGCTGATTGTGTGCGCTTATCCATAGTTACTTAATATTTAGGAAAACTTTAAAATGCTGTAGAAACTTTATATACTTTTTAAGCATGACTTTTAAAATCTGTTTTACTTACTTAACAGTCAATGCAGAACCTGGACTGCTCAGAGTAAAGTGATACGTATTTGTTTTGGTCTGTGCGCTCTAAGGAGTGTGAGCTTGTTTTGTTTTTCGACCACTTTGTTGATGTCATCTTGGTTGTTTGAGGTAGACTGCGGGATCCGGCCTCCCTGTGGAGCCAGGCAGCCGTGGGGTCTGTGTACGTAGGCCGACCACGCTGTCATGTCTCTTTCATCGCCAGCCAGGCTTGGCCAATACGGAGATAAGGAGACAATGACTGGGAGAGCGAGCAGTGGCAAGGTGTAACCACAGCCCCTGGGTCTCCTCCCTGCTGAGTACTTCAAATCCTCATTAGGATTTTCAGCAAAGGAAGAAGGGATTTTCAGGATTAGGGCTTTGTCACAGCTGGCTCCAGGTTGGTGTTTGTCATGCAAGAGCATGGCAGAACTCTGACATATTGCTAACCCCCCTCCTCCCGTCTAACACAGACGCTGCCTTCACCTGGCTCCTGAGGCCGTCAATGTATGTTCCACTGACCTCAATTGCTTAATGCTTACAATAGTTAACCTGCTGCCTTTGCTAAGCGTTTTAAAGAACTTTCTAGTAGCTTTTGTCAGGTGTCTGTTGATTCATGTTGCAGTGTCAGCGTTTGTTGGATATTAATACAGAGTTAACCTTGGAAAACATATTTAGCTTGGTGTTTACAGTCCTAATCCATAACTCTTTTGAACACGTCAGCCATGATTTTAATGCAGCTGTTCAGACAGGAGACTCACTGCTATGCTTTAATCTTTCCCCTTCGTATTTTTGTATAGCAAAAGTATTAAATGGTCTTCCTTGTAACTATTTGTTCCCTAAGCTTGCTTGCCTTTTACAAAAAAAGTATGTAAAGTAGGTTTCTCTTAAAAAGCTCTGACCTGCCAATACTGGTTGCAGCTGGTTCCAATTCCTCTTTTAAAAGTTATAATTAACAGCATTAAACAAACTTTAGGCTTTTTGTTGTTGCAGTCTGTTGCTTACAGACATGATGCTCTTGCATCTTAGCTTGTAAACTGTACTTCAAAAACATTAACTTAACAAAAATAATACGTTCAGTGCACCACAGTCTTTTCAGATAATCAGCATGTATTGGTAGCTTTAACCAGCCAATGTATAATTGGAAGAATAGATAATTTCCCACCTTGACTGTAAGAAAGCAGTTAGTGTAAAACAGGACTTTAGAGATTTATAATCAAGACAAAATAATTTGGAGTTGACATTTTAGATATTTTACAGCACCTTTTCTAGCACCTCAGATTAGATGGTATTCTAATTACAAAATACACTCTTTGTGTATTCTTAGCCTTGCTTGAAATTTTCTAATAAGCTTCCAACAATTCAAAATCCTCTATGTTCCTTAACAGAGTTTAAACATTTAAATACTTAAAGGTCATTCCAAGTATGGGCTGAAGTTGATTTGCACCTTATCTTGCTACTTCCACACTGAAGAGTGTTGTTGTTGGCGCAAACTGTCACCACTTAGGTATTGAGTGTTAATCGAAGTGGATCAGATCTGATTTCATGAGAAGCTTGTCATCAGTTGGGGTCGATCAAGCTGTAAGGTCAACATTTTTGATAACCAGTCTATTTCTCGGGATATTCCCAATTTGTAAATATGAACAAAGAGTTTTCCTTTGGAAGAAAATTACTATTTCTTTGAGGTCACAGTCTCATTACATTAAACAAAAGGCCCCTGTTTCCTGACATGTTACCCAGTCTCTCAGATCTGAACTTAGCATTAAAACTGCCTTCTTATATAATTCTCAAGACTCTTACTATATAAGAAGGCTTCTAATAGGTCCCATCCTATATTAGTCATCTACTTACATGTCCTTATCTGCCTTATGCTTTACAGCCACAGCTTATCTCACTTTGTTCTTGCCCTATTAATCAGGGACACTCCTTCATTTTTGTTTGCTTCTAGGTTTTACGTATATTTGTTTCATTAGTCATAAATCTTAGCTCGTTGCAGTATTTACTGTTAAACGTTCTATTTATGTGACAAATAATTGCTTATACGTTGTGAAAAAGACTCAAAGCTATTTACGTGATAGCAACAAGATAAAATAGCGATGCTTCTTTAGTTTTGAAATGTTTTGCCATTGGTGGCGTTTACGTAGTTCACATCAAGGACTCCAGACAAACGGAAAGCAAGGACTTTTGAAGTGCTGTCTGGAAGGGGCGGTTGGAGGAAATGTTTTTGATTATCCACTGTATAAGGTCTCTCAAACAGGAACCACCATGTACAACTTGCCTGACAAATAAAGCAAGTCAAAGGGCAAATACAGGTTTGTTTTGTATCCGCTGCTGTTATGATGTGGAATGTTAGTTATTAATCGCATAAGATTGCAGCGTGCCAATTTTCTCTCTCTTTCTCGTGAGTGATACAGATTGGAATATTTTAGAACATTATATAAATTGGTTTTAATAGAATTAAATAGAGACATCACAACTCTGATTTCCTCTGCAAGAGACATTACATCCATTTGTCAATGTGAGCAGCCTGGTCCCATTCCACTTTTGGGTTTAACAAAAAAGCAAATGGAAGGATGGAGTCATTGAAGTGGTCTTGAACTTCTTTTATTAAACTTCCATGGCAGCTGAAACGTCTCCCGCAAACAACAGCAATTTGTGTTTAAGGGATAGATAATTACATTTCCATTGTGAGGACACTGCTAAAAAACATTCTCATGGGACAGCATTAGTACGGTTTGGATGGCATGCAAGAAATACCTACTGCGGGACATGTAACGACAGAATGTGTTAAGAGAAGATGATATACTCTAAGGCTCGTGATTTCACAGATTTTACAGTCTGCTCTCATGGGTCGGTCGTAAGATATCCTGTCTTGCCCTTAGTGGAATCCTTTTTGTCCTCTTGCTTTCATTCCTGATTTAGTACAGCTATAAATCCAAAGAAGGGTCCTGTAAACGAGGGGTGGTGAAACTACGCCCATAAATAAAAAAGGATTTAGAAGCAGGGCCTTTATCAAAGAACTCTAAAGTCACATTTATGTGGCTTGTTAACTCACAGGGTTTAACTAGTGCATTTAGTATTATTTTTTTCTTGTTTGTGTAGGATTCCCGTTAAGGCTAAACTCTTAATTTAAATTCACATTTAGTAAATCAAACAAGAATATTCACTTGTTTAGCGCAAAGTTTTTTTTGTTTTTTGTTTTGCTCATTTTTGGAGGTCCTTCTAAATCAGCATGCTGATATCCTGACATGTTGGTTTATTTGATGTCAGACTAAACACATACCAGTTCAAGCTGTTAGTGCTCTGGCACTATAAGTTGACCTCATGTGATTCAGCCTTTGACCTTGTGAGTTATAGTGACCCCTGAGTGCTTTTGCATGTCAGGCCTCAGGCTTTTCCTCACTCTTGGATAAATGATGCACTTACATGTTAAACAATAAATATCCAATTAAATAATCTATTTTGAATTTGCTTCCTTCAGTATGCAGGCAGAAATATGCCAGTGGGATGTTAGACATAGGCTTATATTAATTTGTAATGGCAGAATAGTCTTTTGTAAAAACACAGTGGAATAGCAGTATTTTCATATTTATGTAAAGCATAACACAATTAATTTGATTGAAAACATAAATTCAGCAATGCTACAATTATGTCATTTATTGGATTTAAGTAATAAAAATAAATACCAAGTGTAGTAGCAGTCCTCAAATAGTGCTGTATTTTACACTAAATTTAATGCCTTTTGTCACTTTATCATTTGTAACACAAGCTGCTGCTTAATTTGGCTATCTACAGTTAACAGCTTAACAGCTAGCATCTTAACAGAAATGCCATTATTTTTATTTAATGGCAAATAGAACCACAAACATGCAGAAACCTTTATTCATAAGCAGAGCTAGGCTGCCCATTCATTAGACTTGGCTAAAGCAGTTGTTTTCGAAAAGAAAAAGATTCTCAGTGCTGTGGTCTAGAAACATTTTTCTAGACTACAAAAATAGAAAATAGATCCCAAACATTGTATCATATTAACAGAGTAACATGTTTGGTTAATTGTTTTTGTTAAAAATAATAATAACTGTTGTCCTTTTAACTTCACCACTCCTTGAAGTTGTAGCAAGGGTATAGCAGAATATTTTAAGCAATTTTGAAGCTGTTGCTTTTTACAGCTTTTTGTGTCATGATGTTGGTAACCATCTTATACGTACTGACAGAGCCATACATGGACTGATGCTCTTGATCCTTGATTTCCATCAGACAGACAGCTCTCCTCCTCAAAATTCTTAAATTTCTTTAAAATATTCAGCCACCTGGTTTGCATCCTGACAATCTTCAGATATGTCCTTAAATAGGAATTTTGCATGCACTGCCTCTATTCAGAGTCTATTCAAATCTGGAAGCTTTTTTTTAAATGCAAGATTGTTATATTTATTTATTTTTCATTTTTGACTACGGTAATCAGTAATGAGCTGAAGGATTATCAAGATTATATTTAATTGCAAATCATTAAAAAAATGAAACAGTAATAACTTTTATATTGAGATCTGTTAATGGACATATTGGGATGTAATTTTTTTATGCAATGTAAATAGTCTATTAAACAAGAATAAATGAGTGTTTTGCTTTTGTCCTTTGTCAAGTGTTATGCAACACCATTTGTCCCATTTTATGTGTCCAAGGAAAAAGGTGTCAACTAACAATCTGCCAAGTCGGGATAGGAGTGAGTCTTGGTGGTTGAGTCAGAATGGAGACAGCATAAAGAATTCAGTCAGAGCAGCAGTCGTGTCATCAGGGCATGACTACCCTGTTGGTCAGGGAATTTAAATGCCAGGTGGGGGTCAGTTGAAGCACCGGCTGAATAATGTGGCACAAATGCATACACATGAGAGCAGAGTCTTGGGGAAGAGGAACCACTGCCGCGGGCAGCTTGAAAAAAGTGCACTGAGAGTATGCAAAGCAACCAGACAGACCCACTCGTTTTTATGTATTCCCATCGGTGACACATTGGGTGCCTTTTTATTAAAATGTAGTGCATCAAACATGTCTCTGAAGCAGAGCATCTGAATGTATCTCAAGTCACTGCTTTTATTATTTTTAAAAGAAACAGAGGAAATGCCTTAGAAAAGGGTCATCACATACTAATCAAATTCAGCCTATGAAGCTCCAAAAGGCATTCACATTTAACTTGTATCAGTTGTCATCTGAAATATTGACTGACCTACATCAATTTCCTTTCGGAGTGACTCAGAGGATTAATCCACATAATTCTATTAATGTTGACTCACTTTAATTGAAATAGAGGGCAAACTTTCTCCTATCGAAAGTCTTATTTTATTTTTGTTTACATCATTCACTTTTGGTTTTTATTCGTCAAATCATCCTCAACACTGTAGTAATAAAATGAGTAAAGAGGCCTTGACCTTGTCTGGATAATCTCAAAATGTCTTGTAATTTAATATTGAAATTTACAGTTGACCGTGTTTTAGGAACCATGAGAGAAAATTTACTACTTTATGGCCACTGCAGCCATTTCATTACCAGGATATGTCCTTTCGTTTTTTGTGACCTAAAAATCCCTCTCTCTTTTTTTTCCCCTCTCTCTTTCTCTCGCTCCCTCTGCACACACTGCCTGGCCTGGGGGCTATCCGATATTAGACAGTGAGATGTCACTCTGTGCTTGTGTGAGTGCAGTCAGCTAACATGTGCAGATGATGTGTAGTCAATAATGCATTATGAAAAAAAGGGGGATTTATGACCTTGATGAGCCTTGTATAGCTTAATTAGGCCTAAAGGTTGATTTACATACAAGTGTACATGGAATTTGATGAGGCTGTTTTTTCCTGCAGGTGCAGTACATTTTTCTTTTGTCTGGCAGCAAAACTTGATGCTTTGCGTTTGTTCAAATTCTAATGGACAGGGTGGCGAGGCAGTAGCTAATATGGAGGGGGCTGGGGAAGTTACATGAACCTTTTTGGTTTCTAGTATTTCTACATATCCTATTTTATTTGAACACATTTAGCACATTTAGTGCCGCAAGATTATATTTCTGTTCATTGCTATTGTGGCCAGGATTATCTCTACAAGCACTAGTTTTGGGCAGAGAGAAATAAACTACATAAGGAAAACAGCATCTCTGGTGTAAATTTCTATTTAAGGCTGCTAAACAATGTGAGGAAAAAAATCTTTTTTTCTTGACGTCTATTCAGAAAGAAATGATGAGATCTTTTTCAGAGTCATGTACCTATATCAAAGATGCTCCTGATAGCCCCCCTGCTGTTGCTATGGAAGTAGCAGAGATGTAAATGAACTGGAGTGAACTTGATGGTAGAGAATACAAATGAGGTTGAAATGTTTTTTTTTTTTTTTTTGCTCTGGCTGTTTTTTTCTTCATCCTTTTTTCCTACTTCCTTTTCCTCTTGTTCATTTCTCTCATCTCTCATTATGTTCAAAGACTAACTAGCATTTTATATATTTCCCGATACTATAACATGATAAGAAAATAGCTAAAGATATATTTAAATTAGATTGGCTTTGAGCTGGTCAGCAAAGCCACAGTAACTATGCAAATTCATTTCCTTTTGATACTTGGAACGGGATCCAATACTTTGGAAATTGATTGATGAAGTAAGAATAGAAAAATCTATGTTATTCCCAACTGGGTGGTCATTTCTCAAAAAATGACCACAGTGATAGTGATATCACTGTATCACTATCACTGATAAAGTGATAGGATATCACAGTATCAGATTTAAGACAACAAGATAACATTTGACGAAATGTTGAGAAAACTAAAACTCCCCGTCATTTTCTTTTTGACAGACATTTTTTAGAGATTATAAAATGGGTTTTAAAGAGTCTATATCAGTGTAAAATATTTCATTACAATTTTGTTAGAATCCTCCAGTTTGGGTTTTACTATCTACATACTTCATATTTTAAAGTAAAGGTTCTCAAATGCAGTCCAGATTCTTAAACAACTGGGAAATAGCTCCTCAGCAGATGCTAACTTTAACTCCTAACTGTTAGCCAGAAGCGATATTCTCAGCTAGCATGAAGAGCTGTCATTATTAATCGACTTCATTATCTTACAGGATAACAAATGAGGAACTTCTTCAATTACAACTTCATTTACACTTGGATATAGGTTGTCTCTTTCCTACAGCATCCATAGGCTAATTATTAGGCTACATGCCAATGGCAAATTATCCAAATTAGATAATGACTTTCTTAAGTATCTTTTAGGAACCACTAGTAGATTGAGAGTGCTATACAGACATCCACATAGAAATTGGAACAATTTTATTTGGAGTCATACATACTGTTGTTTCCTGAGAAGTTTATCACAGGTTTGTAATGATCCCCTTTACAGATTTTATAGTTAACATTTCAACACATTTGTTTGATAATAATTTTAACTATTCCACAATATGTCAGCCTAAAAGAGACTTATTAGGAAAAACAGGAACACACTGTTAAATCAAAAATAAAAGTTAATGTGTGCCAGTTCAGTGCTGTAATTCATCTTTTACAATGGCCTCACAGAGTGAGCAGTCTACCTCATATCCTGCTGTTTGCTGAGTATATGCGATATTTTGTTTCTTCTCCTCCCCTACATAGATCTGACTTTTTAAGATTTCATGTTGTTGGAAAGGATATCTCTGGATTATAGAATCAGCACTGTGGGAAGGGCCTTAAAATAATAGTTTCTTTTTCTTTTCAGACCCCTTTTACTTGTTCCATAGATTTTGTGGAATGCAGTTGGTGGAGTAAACCAGGATGACTCAAGCTGTGTCCCCTGTGGTTTCAAGCTAATACTTTAGGCCACACTTTTCTTTCACCCAGTGTCCCTCCAGTGAGCTAGCTTGTCAGCTCAGGAGAGCAGAATAATGGCAGGCCGAGAAGAGATGCTAGCTCATTTACAAGCAGCTGGTTAGCTCTCGTCAGAGCAGCTAGGAAAATCAGAGGGCCCAGTTAACAGTAGACGACAAGCATTGGGAGCGTCCCTGTCACTCTTCTCATTGGCTCTCAACAGAAATTATCTGGTTTCACATCAAAATAATGTGGGGACCCCTTTTGTGTGCTGGGCACAATGATGGCAGCGTTAGTGACTGAATGGGCCTTTTGATCAGCCTCTGCTTTGCTCCTGGACTAACTGTGGAAGTATTTGTAACTCAAGTTACAAAGAGTCATTTTAATATGAAAACCATTTACTGGAGGGGAGATACCCCTGGTAAAAATGCAGGACTGTTTAATATCTTGTATGATTTGGGCTGAACTTGAATGCAATAATTTTGTGTTTTGTACCACACAAAAACACTTTTACCTATCAAACTTTTATATATATATATATATTTATTATTTATTTATTTATTTATTTTCCAAAAACTATTTACATGTGTATCCCCTTAGATTTGATTATGCTTTGTCTGGCTTCATGGTAGAACAGGATGATCTTAATGACTTCTCATTTCTGTGAAATAGGAAGACAATTTGCTCATTACCTCTGCTTCACTGACACTCATATCCTACCAGATGGTCACTTTCCAATTGATTTGACTCGTTGGTGAAAAAAAAAAAAAAAAAGAATTAAATCATTATAGCACCAAAGAGACACTGCATAATTGGTTCAGGCTACATATGGGGGTTTTCTCGCAGTTCTCCAAATTGTTCGCCTAATGTCATTGCAAAGGTTACTTGGAGTAGTAAATATCAGCTTTGGAAGCTTTAAATAGTGTGTTGCCACCACTCTAATAGTTGTGTACCTCACCAGAATAGGGGTCCTGTGCCTCATCAAAGTTATTTGTTAATATGTTGCAAGAATTTTCTTTTTTATATATTTATTAAGCACTAGCTAAAAAGTTAAGTCTTTGTTGGGTAAATTGTTCATTATTCGATGCTAAATTTGGATGTACTGAACTTAATGTATTAGATTTTCGGAATATTATAATTTAGTATTATTTCATGCAATATAAATAAAGGGAAAATATGTTTCAGATGACGTTGGAGGCCAAGTGCTCCAAACAAAGCTTAAGCTTTCTTTTCAGGTGTAGTGTTTTTCTTTCTTGCAAAACATTACTTCACATTAAACTATCTGAAATATCTCTTGTATACCTTAAATTGTCTTGTACATGTAGATGATGTACATAGATGTATTTGACAATTTATTTATTGTCCTCAAAAAGGAACTGAAAAAGTCGTTTTATACCTTGTATAATTAAATACAATAACTCACAAAAGAATTTCAGTTTTGTTCTAGTTTTTTGTAACTTTTGCTTGTCGCTTGATTGCTTTGAATGGAAACTGTCTTCTTGTTCTCATCTTCAAGTCTAGCTTTGCATATTTTTGCATTTAATTCTTTATATTAGAAGTGATTTGTTTATGTTTTGCCCAAAATGCATACAATTGACACAATTGTTTATACTTGATCACATTACCTTCAGCCATTGGACAGCAACAAGTGCTCTCACTGCAGTCACTTGTTGTGTTAATATTTTAAATGATCAAGCTGATAAAAAAAAACAAAAAAAAACACAAGTCTCTGGTACAGCTGATATTTCAACAATCATATTCCTGATGTGGTTTACTGCTTCCATATGGAAGGTAAATAGTTTTCATGTTGTGTGTTCCCTGAATAATTATGCTAATGACCCCATGAGCAAAATAATGATTACTTTTCTGCCTCATTTGAATAATGAAATTCTTCAGTTAAGTGTAACAGTAAGCATTGGATTTGTTTGTTAGATTAAGTGTGATCGTATTATTGCGTTGTAACTGCAATGCATGATCGATGGCGTTTTGATTTCCTCTTAATATCGGCATGAAAACAAAGATAATTTATTTAAACTAGCCACAAAGGCACAGTTATATGAAACAACATGTTCAGAAGAATATGTGAGAGATCAGAATCAAGTTTCTTTTCTTATGTTAGAGGTTTGAAATGATTTGTCTTTCAGGTTTGAGTCTGATTTCAGCCAGTAAAGCGACATTTGTGAAGACTATGAAATGCTGTGTAGGTTGTGGGTTAATTCTATATAACTGCTGATGTGACTTTGGGTGTTACAGTAACAATACATTTATTGCACTCACATTTTTCCACAGACAGACTATTGGGTGTCCACATATTGATGAGTCTGTGTCACTCACATCCCATAAACTAAAAATACCATCTGACAGTGGGGTGAAAAAGTAGTTCAGCCTGGGGTCTCTAATCAATGGAGAGAGGCTTTCATAAGTTGTTTACAACCCTGCTTTGGGTCCATGATCCATGGGCCCAGAAAGCTAATAAAGTGTGTTTTGGAAACGGCAATTTTGTTTGAAACACACAAAATTTAAACATGAAAATGCATTGCTGTAGAAAGTGTGCCAGCAGCATGGTTGAAAGGTGGCTTGTGCCAGCTGGAGTAATGCTGTTTTCCTGAGCATGCATTTGTCTTCTCATTTCTACAGGCTCTGTTTTCCTCCTTAGGAAGCGAGACTGCATTAGCTCTAAAATTGTGGAGGCTCTGCTGAGTGATTTAAGTACTTTAACAGAGTTCATGTGACACAAAACATAAGTTGGGCTGGCTGTGGATTTGCAGATCAAACTCAGAGGTCTTGCATATGGCCAGAAAACAGATCACGTTCAGCCGCAAAGTAGGCCTGCACAAGTTAATCTGTCCCACCCAGCAATTTTGAACTCCCCCTCTGATGATCCATTTGAAGTTCTTAAAATCTTTCAAATAAGGCAGGCTCTTTTTGAGCAACTCCATCTGAGCAAACTGTGCCAAAACAATTTATGTCAAAGTAAAATATTAACTTTTAAATGTATACATTTGTGCATCTTTTACCAAAAAAAACTGAAAAAAAAAAAAAAAAGATTATCTTCAAGTCTTGACCAAAGAGGTGCAGCATTATGCACACTTTTTACCCACCCTTTAATTATTTGTTTCTGTAAAGGACATTACATATTACAAAAAAAAGAAGTACCTTTCTTTATATAGTTTCTAATTATGACTTGTAAAAATGCAATTTCCTAAAACTAAACTTTTTTCTACAACCTTTGGAGATAGTTTCACATGACATTTTTATCTTATGAGTAACATAAAATCTACTGATACTGAAAACCTTGTGGGTTTTATTTTCAGAAAAAATGTTTATTAGACAGAATAGCTTGCTTTGTCAATAATTCTTGTTTTCCTCTTTTGCACATTTTTGTGGTGACATAATTTACATGTGGTTTCCAAGGTACTATAATGTCCTAAAAATGTTTTCAGACACTTTTTTTGATTTCTAAACTTACTATGCTATCATATCTTTTTTTTGTTTGAGTATCACATGCGATGTATGTTTCATCTGCAAATGACATTTTCATGCTTTTAATAGATTACAAATGTAATGAGCAAGCTAAAAACTAGAGACCTGGTGCAGAACTCCCTCTCCTGAACCTTTCTCAGTGGTTGGTGCTCTGTGCTGTTTAAATTATGCAGTGGTAATATTTTCTGTCAAGTGAATTATTACTATTGCTGTTGATTTATTTGTTCTAAAGTTGTATTGATTCCTGTTTAATTATCTCTACATTGCTTTTTTTTCCAAATGATCCTGCTATGACAAACAAATAAATTCTCAACATATTTTTTTTTTGAAAAACTGTCCGATGGGTTTAAAATTAATAATTGTCCCTTTGTAGGTATTCATTAGCACATACTACACTTAGCTTAGAAGATTTACTCATTTAGAAGGCTGGGTATTTTTTATTAAACAAGTACTTGTAGAAAAGTAATATATATAGGCCTTCATTCTCTGAATCTCTGCCACTTTCATGTCTCCGTTTGGATATTTTAAAGCTGCAGTATAACACTGAATGATGTTTAGCATTGCTCTATAGTTGCTACAAGAGGTATTGTAGTGTTCTGACAATGCATTGCTGGGGCGCGCTGACATGAGCTCAAGATTGACTGTCAAGTTCTGTTCCTAACACCCTGTGTTTTCATTGTTTTTTCACCTCTTTCCACGCTAGCTTCTGATAAATTGTTTATCAGCCAAGGCACTTTTTTCTCTCTCCTCAGACAAAAGGGCTGAAAATATGAAATGCAGCTAAAACCCATCATATTTGAAAGCCTTTACTTTTTGCTTGTTGGTCAAATGAAAGAATGTGCTGTCAAAAAGTGCCAGGAGAAGAAAAACGATCCATACTTGGTGATCATGGAGACAATTGAGGTTAAACTGACCAGAGCAGTGGCTTGCTTCATACAGATATGTTCTTTGTTTGCGCTGAGCTTTTCACTGAATACCTCTGGAGTTGAGCTTTTACCTGATTTGTGCACAAACAGAGCAACCAACAATACAGACTGACATTTATCTTCCTTTGTAAAATATCACAGCAGCGTTTTCTGCCAAGAAGCACAATGCAGAATGTTAATCCCCTGCCACTGTTGCTTAGCATTTAATCAGACAAAGATAATTGTATTGGTTGCTAATTGATGAGCCATTCAATAGAGTAAAATGAACTCAGTCTTTCTTGACCAATTTAGACAGTGACTGCAAGCAAACTCCTGCCAGTGACTTATCAAAAGAAAGGAAAGTCCTTTATGTTTTTAAACTGCACAAATGGATCACTCCAACTTGTCTGCTAGGCAAACAAATTAGAACATCAGAAGTCGTGAGGGTGTATTTTATTTTCTTCTGTGACTGCAAACTAAGCCTCATTAGGCAGACAGAGTCTTTGGAAACAACAGCCATCAACCAAGTTGTAGGTAGGTACCCTGTTATATAAGGCCTCAAAGAGGTGACACAGTCACCAGTGGATGCTGGGGAACAGCTTATTAGTCAAAGAAGTCAACACAGGAGCAGCTGGCAGTCTTATTAGGCTCTCTGCCCTTATTCTTTGATGTCTTATGTGTCACAGCAGTAGAAAGTGGCTGTTACCAGAAACGCATATGGATTCATAAAGTTTACCTGTGTGGATCACTTTTAGTTAAAAAATGGCTTTTGGCATAACTCATATTTGCAGAACACCAGCATTGATTTATTTTTTTCAGTTTTCCAACCCCCATCACTTGCCCTCATGGAAACAAATACCCACACATTCAAAACGATTTTTTATTTTTTTTTTCATTTTTTCTACCTCCCAATTGAGCTACCTTCGATTGTCAGCTCTGTGAAGAGGATTAAATTACACTTATGTTGTCATGGTTGTTCCTTTTTATTCTGTACAGAAAGAAATGAGCACTGGAAGAAAAAAATAGCCTCTGTGGTGATGGACTTCATCATCACAATGTGTTTTTACATTAAAATGACAAACAAAGCAACAGCAGGTCTGACAAATAAGGCTCCTCACAAACAAATATGGATTTTTAAAAAATTTACTCCAGCTTTTTAAAGTATTACTTTTCGGTTTTTTTAATGGTGTTTGCTTTGTCTTTTTTTTTTTTATCAGTATCACTGTACTTATATCAATAGTTGCAAGGTGGCCCAGGGCTGCAGACATTAGGTCGACAAACTAGACTTTAATGACAATTATTGATTTTTGTTTCAGGGCCGGTTAGGGCACAGGGATGACATAGTAACACGATTAAATCCTTGGTGCAGTTGAGATCTGAAATGTTTGTTTAACATGCTGATGTACAGTATGTGAAAGTATTCACACCCTTTGAAGTCTTTTGCACTTTGCTACATTATAACCACAAGTTATTTTTTGCAGTGCATTTTATCTGGTAAATAAAAAAAAAATAAAAAAAAAAAAAGTAGTGGATAATTGTGGATTAAAAATAATAAAACAACAAAGGTTCTCTTTAAAAAGAAAAAAAAAATATCTGAAAAGGTTAAGATGGTATTGTTTTAATCTTCTCTGCTCTGATGCCTCTAAATAGATTTTGATGCAACTAAATGGCTCATGAAGTAGAAAATCTGACCCTTTTTATAGAAGAGTAACAAGGAGAATACCATTAATGGAGAGACATATTTTTTTTCAGTTTGGCACAAACCATCTTTTTAGCTTCTAGCTATTTAATCTACATTAAAATATGCTACATCAGCTTGAACATACTATTTTAACAATGAAACATGATGGTGGTGGCAGTATCATGCTGTGGGGATACTTTCCCTCTGGAGATACAATGAACATGATCAGAGTTGATGGGAAGGTGGGTAGAGGTAAATACACAGCAAACCTGAAAGGTTGTGTGCAACCTCTTGCATTTTTCTTGCAGAATTTTCTTGGTTGGAGGTTCACCTGCCATTAACATACAACCGGATATACAATATAAAGGTTCTGATTAGGGCTGTACGATATAAGAAAATGATCCATTTGTGATATTTGATAAACAAATTAATTAGGACATTACTTGTGGTTATTCTGTGTTCTCCTCACTCATGTCTTTCTTCTCTTAGCTTCAGGCAATATGCTACTTGAGCATTCCGAGCACTTTGCACAGTTTCATTGTACGGGTATTTCCTTCAGTTACATTAGATTCATAAGCCAAATGTTCCATCAACAATAATACTTTAATAAAATATCAAGCAATCAGTGCTTTGTAAACACTTTTGCAATATTACTTTAGCACACATTGGCATTGCATTGACTATATGAATGCAATATATTGTAATATGAATCACAAGTCCAGACATAAATGCAATTGCAAATCTGTAGCATGTCATAAAAATTGCTACTGATTGTCCTTCCTCTTCACAATTAGACATTGCTTTGTCACATAAAATCCCAATAACATTGTAAGATGAGAAAGAGTTAAAAGGTATATGAATACTTTTGCAAGGGACTGTATGTCAGACTAGTAGTGATAATAAGAGTTTTCTGTCTTTATCTCGGCTCAAGAAAATTTATGCATTCAGATGCTCCCTTTGTGCATATCCAACTCTGATGTCTTGTGATCATGTCTTCCTCTGTGGCACTGCAGCTACACATCTCTTTTCGATTTGCACTGAGAAGTCTCTTTCTTTCTCTCCTCTCCCTCAGGGTTTAGCAGAGCTGCCCTGCCGTTTGGCTTAGTGCGGAGAGAGCTGTCTTGTGAGGGTTACCCCATTGATCTTCGGTGTCCAGGCAGCGATGTCATAATGATTGAAAGCGCCAACTATGGCAGAACAGACGACAAGATTTGCGACGCCGACCCCTTCCAGATGGAGAACATCAACTGCTATCTTCCAGATGCCTACAAGATCATGTCACAAAGGTAAAGCCGCACACGTGTGTGTGCAGTGTGAAAACAGTCGATCCTAAACGAACTGTCTGTAAAAGTTTCAGGTCCGTCAGAAAATTATTGGCATGGCACAGTAATAGGTCTGAACCTTCCCCAGCTATTTCAATTTGTCCAGCAGCTTTTGTTGAAACGCATTTTTCTTTTGTTTTAAAAAATTCTCACTCGCTTTAAAATAAAGTTTTTCACCAAGGATAATGCTATTGCCTCTGAGGAGCTGATTTAGTCCACTGAAAAAAGCCGAACTGAATAAAAGTGTGGGATGGAAAAAAAGGCAGCAGTTGTCAGCATCAATACCCCACATCACATTACTGTTAGCACAGATAATGAGGTGCCTGAACCTGAACAAAAGTGAATTAGAAACTTCATTACAGCTCTGAAAGGTAAAGGCGAGAGGACAAACGGTGTCAAAGGAGTACATTTAAAAAGTAAAATAAGCAACAAACAGACTCGAACCGAGTAGAAATAATCTCATTCTCAGATTAGACAGCTGTTTAAAATATAAATACAGCACATTTGTGTTTTTTTTTTTTTTTTACTCTGTACAACAAAGAGATAAATTAAAGTGGCAGTACTGACAGGGTGCAGATCTGATGTGGCTTGGAGGTGGTAATTTTCTGTCTAATGCAATTTTTGCCTAGGTGCAAATTAACCCACAAATGTGCAATCTAGATTCAGTGTGCTTACATTAGGCTATCTGTGTTTGCTTTATTTTACCTTGTTAATAAGGTTGAGCTGCTTGCTCTTAGCAAAATCGATTTATTATGTGTCTGCATATAAGTTATTTCTGTTGAATTTAAAGTGGTAAAGCACACACAAAGACACATACAGTGTTGTTTGATAATTGGTACCAGACCAACACTACTTTATGCATGGTGATAATTAATAGCGAAACTTTTACTGCCAAGTATAAATAGTTTCACACATTAATAAAAAAGTCTGTTCTTAGAATAAAAAAAAAATCATTAGTCAATGCATTTTGAAAGCAGGTCTAATAAAGAATTGCTTTACAGTCATATTACTTGTCAAATAATATTCTATTCATAAAATGTTGTTTAGTTTCCATGCTTGGTTTGTGATAATTCCTTTTGATACAGTAAATTGAAAAAAGTACTTAAGCCCCTTAAACTCTAGCAATTTTCAGAGAACTGTTCAATTTATCATGGCAAATAGAGCATTATTCAGAAAAGCAGTTAAGATCATCTTTTTAACATGATCATTTCAACAACTTATCTACTGAAATGATCCAGTCAATTTCCAGGCCTACATCTAAATGAACATCTGTTGTAAAATTTAGAAATCACTGTTCAGCTTGTTTTAAATTTTAAAATTTAACATAATGGATCGTGCAACACACCACTGTAACCAGGTTTTCTTTTCTCACATTGGCTTCATTTAATTACACAGCTGAAACCCCGTAAATGGGGCAAAGACAGAAAATGGAAAATTGGGCGGCACACACCCACTAGTCAGATTTTCGACACAAGAAGCCAGATTGAGAAAACCAGCATCCCTAGATTTCTGCTCTAAATAATAAAAAAAAATAAAATGCCCTAAATATAAGCAAACAAACATGTTGTTCAAGCATGACTTCTGACAGATGTTTAAATATGCAGAGAAGCATAGATTAATCTTGAAGACAACCAATGGTAGTACATAGACTTCCAAATGTGAATTTATACATGGTAAGGTTCCACCAGGAATATTTTGTGCCACATGAGACATAATACATGAGACCAGTTGTCACACAGGGATGCCAGTGGAGCCAAAGTGCACAGGATGGAATGACATATGACTGCCACAGAGAGAGATATTGGCTGGTATGAGACAGTCAGCAACTCTGGCAAGCCGCCTTGGGAAATAAAAAAAAAAAAAAAATGAAATAAAAGAGTAGAGCCCTTGTATTCAGGGGGGTTATTGTCAAGTCCTATTTGATGAAGTCAGATAGCTGACTCACATTGTCTGTCTTGAAAGGCTGCAGCGTCCCCACTCCCTGTTTTTGACCCTTTGTGTTATACTGCCCTCAGCCTTGCTTTTTCAAAAAGAGTTTGTGGAATGATGACCACCGACTCCTAAACAGTTTCCTAATAAAGCAGCAATCCGTTGTCTGTGACAGACTTTGGTTCATTGCTTATACGCAAAATCTGAGACTGACAGAAGATATCCGATGTTGTTTTAAATGCATACTTAGCCTTTGGGTGTCAGTTCTGAACATTTGTCGTCTAAGGAAGTAGGATCTTTCAAGGAGAAAACTCTGTTATATGATGTGGCTCACAGGAGAGAGTAAGCACAATATTTTACCTCTGATTAGACTGGAAGCAGTACGAATAAAAACAAAATACTCAAAATGTTACAAAGAAAAGTGATCGGTAAAAGTTCATTTTGACACAGCACCTCTGAAGGAGAGCCTTGCACTTTACTGGGCTTCATCTCTACCAGGTGTTTAAAGTTCAGTTGGTCCACTTCTGGGAAATCTCTGAGAAAGAAAATTAGGTAAATTAAAGTAAAAAGTGGATGTATGTTCATGCAGAACATCACTAACTAATGATATTGTTTCATTCCAGCTGAAAATAGCTTTTATGTGTGAGCACACACACACACACACACACACACACGCACACGCACCCACACACACTAATAATTCTCTGTGCAGCTTCTGTCTGGCATGTGTGAATAATCGAGACAACTCTTTGCACAAGTGTAACATTAAGGACCTCAGAGATGGAAGAAATGTAATTTTGTGTCATGTGTTTTATTTTTGAGTTAAAATGTTTATGTATGTAGCACATTTTCATAAAAATATATATGCAAATTGATCCGCCAACTGAAATATGTTGTCTTTGAATTAAACAGCTTGGGACAAAATGTCCAAGACTGAAGCTAATAAGAAATAATTATTTACTGCAGTAAGGCAATAAGGCCAGACTAATAATTTACTATCTAAATATATTTATTCTCAAATAGTAAATATTCAAACCATTTGTGTTTTACTTTATTATCAATATGGTTTTGCATATCCTGATTTCACTTTAAGAATTATTATGAACAGCATTTAATAGATTTTTGGTCTGTCCTGCTGTGAGCAGTCATTAATTATTAATATCAGAAGCTGAGGCTATGTGATGCCTTGTGTGAGAGTGGAGTAATACAAAAGCAGTTATAATTTATACAGTTTCCTAATTTAGGTGGGTGGGAGAAGAAAAAATCAGTGCTTGTGAAGAAAATTAAGTTGACTTAAATATTTGAAATTGACATGGCCCTGAAGTTTAAAGAGTTGAGTTATGGCTTTGATACAGTTTGATGGATTCTGTTGGAACTCTAACTTGTTTTCATATCAGGCTGGCATATTATATTCATGAACACAATGATTTTATGAAAATAGCCTTAGGATTGTTGTGGCTCAATTAGAACATTCAGCTGGAAGCAATTAGTTGACTCAAGTGGGTGATAATCTGTACGAGAATTTTTCATATGGACGCCGCCCCTCCAGATGCGAAACTGCATGGGAGTGAAGTTTGAAATAATTAATTCATTGATGATAATATTCAGTGCTGTGATTATTCCTTTTTTGCAGGGTTAAGTTTTAGTAATAATTTCATTTTCTCTTCTGTGCTGAAGCTAATTAGTGCAAACACAATGGAAACATCTATTAGTTTATAATATTATATTTATATGTATATATTTTCAAAATGCGTTTCATTGATAATAACTAAATTATCTCATTTGTGCTTGTGATTAATCCAAAATTGACCACATGTGCTTATCTCAACAAAAGTTTAAAAAAGATGACAGTGATACGCCTTCATAATTTATTTTTTTTACAGTAAGAAACCTACGAAGATATACAATATGAAAAGTGGCCTACATACATTGATTTCACTTTGACTAATGAGCTTCATTGTAAGTATTCGATAACAAGGTCATTGATTGCTGTAATATAACAGGGTTGGTTCCTGCTGTGCCTGTGGATCATGGGTTTTTAGAAGGGCCATATCATTGACAGAAATGATCAATGCAGATTGCTCTCTGGAAGAGTAGATTGAATTTATAAGTGAGATTACTGTATGACTCTTAAGTTAAACTGAGTTAATAACCAGCAGTAATTTTCAGGAAATGTGTTTACCAATAAACATTTTTACTCTTGAAATGGACAAGAGTGCATCTTGAAATGTTACGGTTTTCAAACTAAAGGAACAGCTTTAATGCCACAAATTTTCCACACCCTGTTTTGAGCAGCTACATCCGATTTAACATGCTAAAATACATGCTACAATGTTTTAGTTTTAAATCAGCTGCATCCTCCAAGTTTGCATCAATAAAAGGGAAGTGGGATCTGGAGACTAAAGAATGCTACTTATACTATTTATATCAGTGACAGTACTGCTTGCAAGGCTCTCTGCGGAGGTCCATTCTTGCCGCCTGACAGCACTCTGCCTTGTACGCTCTCTCTGTACATACACTGTTGGTGTTTATTTAAAGCACAGAAGATTAAGATTTAATCAAGGTCCAGATTCAGTTAGGTTGTTTCAGAGGGATGTGCAAAAGTTCAGCATGAATAAAAGGGCTCTCAATCTCCTTCCAATTGGTAACAATGTGTTAAACAAGAGCGTATATTAAATCACAAGGACTATATTTGACTAAGTTGGAGTAATAGAATGGCCTCTGTGTGAGTTCTCAGCTTAGTTTTAGTGAAGCTTTGACCTTGAGCAATATTTAATATATGTTTCTAGTCTTATGCTCTGAGTGGTCAGTAATCATTTACATTAAGACCAGAGGTTCATGCCTTACAATAGAGATGTCACTGAAAAACATTTAAAAGAATTGCACATTCATGTATTAATTTTAAAATGACGTCATCTTTTTTAAGAAGTCAAGATAGCCAGCCAACTAGACAGCTAACTAAACAGCAGTCTTTAGTGTTTATTACTGTAAGAAAGTAGATCAGAATCACAACCTTGAAGCTTTTCAAACTCCTGCTAACATTTCCAAATACAGTATGTTTCATTACAGACAGAGGCTGTTCTGTTACTTCCTGAAGTTTTGCTCTCTCTCGCTCTTCTGCAGCTCAATTAATCCTCATATGTAAAACCTTACCTACACTACGCTTTCATGTAAAATAGCTTTTTTTTATCTCTGTGCTTCCTCTGACTTAATGTTTACACCTTGACACCTCACTGGCTTTCTAATTGGAACTGGAAATTAATTTAGTGTTCTGTCACTAGGTTAACTAATATAACAATACAAGCTGGTAGGTGTATTTATGTGACTTATTTGCTTTCAAACCATGTACCAATAATTACTTGGACCTTGTACAGCACTATGAGGATAATGTAATGATGTGAAAACTGAATAAAGTGAAAATAAAGAGTTCATTACCACAGCTTTCAGTGTGACGTGAAACTCATTAATTTTTCTCTTCTGATTATAAATAACATGCAGCATTATATTAACTAATTAGTTCTGAAATATTACATCATCCCTTGAATAAAAATAAATAAATAAAAGTTACATTCCACGCTTCGGACCTTTTGCTTTGAGTAAAATGACCTAAAAGAATGGTAACTGGCTCTACACCTTTAGAAGTTGCAAAGCTATCCAAACACAAGAAGGAGCAAATTTTTGACCATTCCATTGTTTTGAGTTGTAAGGTCTGATGTTCCCTGCAGGACACAATCATTGCTATTCCTGTATGACATTTCTTTATTCGTGGGTGGTCCAGCTTTACATTCTGTTCAGCAAAACGTCACTTTTCAACCAGCACACTGTCTAATATTATTTCCATTGACTACAGTAACATGTCGATATACCTCTTCTGCTTAAAAATCAATGGATGGAGAGTTGAATGGATATGAGTCTGACAGCTTTGGTCCTGACCTTTCAAGAGCCTGGAATTCCCCCCATTGAGCTATATGGGCTACTTAAAGAAAAGTAACATTAACACAAGCATATGACAGCAATTACAAGTTTGAAGGATGTTTTGGAAGCATATTGAGTTAGATCTCAAATCGAAAGCAGGATGCTTTGGTTAATTTCTAATTGCTCACTTCCTGTAAGAGTATTGGGCCACCTCCTAGAACTGGCCTAAATATACCGATACAGGAGATGATTATAGTTATACCATGTGTGTGTTGAATGTGTGTGTGCTTTTTGTTCTGCTCATATCACATTGTTTCTCTTGCTGTCATTCTGTGGCCCTGGAAATGATTTAATTTTTCAATGGCCTGTCTACGATCAACAGGCATGCCTCTTGAGAGAGATGTCTGCCTTGATAATTGTGCCATGAACCTCATCAGCATTTCAGATGAAATGGGGCTAGACGGGTCACTTTGAGTTTAAGAGACGCTAATTTGATTGAAATTCAAACCGGGAGCACCAGGAAGTAGATTGTTCCTCTTTGGGTAATGTGCTCCCCTCACTCATCTTGCTTCTCTCCAGTTACGCAGCAATTGTTTTCGCTGCAGCAACTCCTTTTTTCTTTATTGTATTGTAAATTAAAAATGGCCACTTTAGGCTAAAAGAGTTTGGAAAGGGAGAAAATTGAAAATTTCATCCAAAGCTAGGCACAGACAGCTAGACAAAGGAAACACTGTTTTGATTTCCCCTGATTGCATTGTGATTTGTCATTGTCTTTAGTCGAAACATACCTCTAATTCAGATTGATCTAGGAAAAATGTATGTGTTACATTGTAGTCCGTCTACAAAAAGAGCTATTGCTTGCTTTGTGTGAATTGCATGGTATGAATTTTTAAAACCTATGTCACAAACAAATAAACCAAATCAGAAGTCAAGACACTGTGACATTACTTTAAAATGAGGCTACATTTGAAACGTTAAAACAGACAAATTCTAGTTTTTCTCCTTCTTTCTTGAGCTCATTTTTCTACATATATTTTAAAAAATCTAATAGTTTTGTTTAGTCAAGATATCCGTTTGGACTAGGCAGGCAAAAAACTGATGATATCTTCATCATGTTGATATTTCAAACTAGTGATGCACAGATTTGAAAATTTTGGCCAATACCGATATGCAATATTAATGTTGATGTAATGGCTGATAATGTCTGTTTTAAAAAAATATATAAAAAAATCAGTTTCAACTTGAGTGGAAAACAGCAGTTTTGTGTATGAGACCATTGTTACTCCTATTGCCAGTCTTAGAGCAGAGGCCCCTTGGTGAAACCAGAAACTGTTTTAGTTGAACATTTGTGGTGAACCCATTAGTCTTGCCTGATGGTACAGTCCTCGTATGGTCTGTTTTATCTTATAGGTTTGTCAGAACCAAGTAAAATACACCAAACATGCTTTAATACAGTGTATATCATGGTTTGGAACAAACCACATTTTCTAATGGATCAGTTTAAATATGGAATACAATAGTTGGTGACTAAAACAGGATTGGAACACAACAGTACCACAGGTTTGTCATTTGAGGTAATTTATTATACAACTTGCACATTATCATCATGTCCAATTATTCCTCTGACATGGTTTATTGTGGCAGAGAACAGGTTAAATTGCATGTGAATACTTGGTTTCAGGAGTGCCATCCGTTCTACCTTGTTGGCATCCTAGTCCACCCATTTTCCACTATCAGCTGGGAGTGCTCATTTTTAAGAGAGATTTGCATCAAATCCTAGCTGCGTTCCTGACGGTACTCTAATTGTACTGATGTCTGCCTCTCCCAAAAGGTCAGAGATGTGATGGGATTACATTTGGAATGCTTCTGCATGATTAACGGCCTGGAGGTCGAAAAAGAGGCGAAGGCACAAGCTCAATCGTGTCGTTCTTTTCATTGCTTTGAAGAATAAGTCATATTAAAAAACTGTTTACATTGAATAGGCATTATCAGTATTTTGTCTGATTATCACTTTAGATCACATATTATAAAGCTGAACTGCAAAAAGCATTTCTTAAATATATGTTTCCTATTCAAAAACGGAGTATAGAAGAAGAATGCATCACTCTAGAGAAAAGTGAAGAAAAGAAAAAAAAAACCTCATTTGACTTAATATTCATTAGGAAGATGATTAATTACTGTATAGCCTCAGACTATCAAAAGATAGTCAGAGATATCATATTTTAAATGTATTTAATTAGTGTGCACTGTGAGACCTGTGCCCTGCACAGCCAAATGCTGAAGTTTTTATTGGTGGAATTTCAATTACATGCTTTCTTCCTAAATGAGTGGTAGGACTATGCATAGAAGAAGTCATTAGGGCTTTTTCAATTGGTCTCAGGAGATCTCTGAGGTTTCACAGATGAGACGGTAATCAGACTCACACAATCCCATAGATCAAGGTGCCCCTATTCCACTGCTCTAAAATTAGGACAATATATCAAGCAGATCTATCAACACATATGACAACATTGTTTCTAAAGAAATATGAGCTTTTTTGAGCCTTTTTCTTGTTTTGTTCAGTACATTTGCTGGAGTAATGATGGTAGGTCTGTGTCTCATTAGTGTCACTAATTTTATTTTTCTATATTATTCTGTTTTATATGCCTGACATAAACTAGGCATTCATTTCCTGGTCTCAGTGGAATCTGCTGGATAAAGCACTATGATTTATATTGCTTCTGCATGATATGCTTATGCATGAGCAAAGCAGACAGAATCATCAAAGTGACCATTTAATATGAGGAAAGTGGTTCAGATCCATAAAATATTTGTTACAAAAACACACAAAACAAAAAAAATAACAAAACAAACAAAATAAAAAAATCACACACCAGGCAGTCCATTATGATCTCAGCATGAGGTGCATTTTTTAATTCCTAAACAGGAATTCATTTACATGAAAACAACAAAATGGATATATTTTTATCTGTTATTACACAAGGAGGTCATTAATAAACAAAAAATTCCCATGAGATTCTTTGCGAACACATATGCATACAGAGATTTGAATATAAATGGGGTTCTGTACGAGCATACAGAGAGCTGGGTTTTTTGAAACATTGTCCATTGTGAAGAAATGTAAGAAAAAATAAATAAAACTTTTTCTAAACTACTCCTCTTTTAGGGTGTTCAACCCATGTGGCATTTACGCTGTGAAATTAGTGAGTTATATTAACTGTAACCATTTGTTCCACCTAGCTTCACAATGTTATTTTACATTATTATTAATATTATCACATTTGAACTTGTGGCATTGATGGGTTATTGGGCTAAAATTATAACAAAACCCAAAGAGAAAAAAAATAAAGATTACATTTTTCAAATAAAAAATAAAATAAATAAATGAAGAGAAATATTTTTCCCGTGCTGCCGTTAATCAGCTATTGATCTGGCCCCTCAGATTTTTAATGTAATTTTATGTCCCTTGGTAACAAAGACAACTTTGTCTGTGTATTGATGTCATCATGTTTTCATTTCAACAAAAGAATTGGTTCACCTGCAACTCTCTGGTTTGCCTCAGAGCACAGTGGGCAGATTTTTAGTTTCTGCTCTCCAACCATTTTGTGTAATAACTGAAATTATTGCAGGTGAAATGGAAAAATAGTGTGCTTATATTAAATCAGCTCTTTTTCTCTGATGAAGAAGCAATTTGAGTCCTAATATAGTATTTTGTAACCCGTAACAGTTATTGACAGATTGTCTCTTGTTTTTGTTCACAATGAGAGGATTTGCAACACACTAACAAATGTATTGAATATGCCTGGTTTGTTTGGTAGACAACTTCATACATATGCTTGATTAGATGTATCTCTTTTACTTTGAACAGGAGCAATCTGAGAACAATTAGGTGAATTCCACAAATACCATTGTGAAAATGAGTTCTTAGATTGCTTGAAGTCTCCAGTTTGCAGAAATTTTTGTTTTTTCAATATTTTATCTATGTGTAATATTAAGCATTTCTGAGGAACAACTTTGACTCATATTTTATATATAGAAGTTAAACTTATTTCTGCTACGACATGCACTGCAAAATCAACAGTAGCAAGAGCCTGCTGTACATCCTAGTATGACATCTTAAGGTTTCTGCAGACCTCTTTTAGCATCTTACAGGCTGCTCTTAGGAGGAACTTGCTCTGATCCCTTTACATGTTGAAGGTTGTAAAATCCAGTCTTTGACTTCTGGATTTCAATAGGTTTTGAGACATCCTTAAGCCACTTGCTACAATTATCTTAGAGTCACCTGAAGGCTTTTTCGATTCCTTTTCTTTTTTTCATATGTTGTGCTAATTCACAATACACATTGTCTCAATGCACTTCTCTTTTTCTCTTTGTTTTTTATGTTTCCAGATGCAACAATCGGACCCAGTGCATTGTGATCACAGGTTCAGATGTCTTTCCTGACCCCTGTCCAGGGACCTACAAGTATCTGGAGGTCCAGTACGAGTGTGTGCCCTACAGTAAGTATGACCCTTCTGTCATGATTTGAAAACCCCCTCCTCTCGGCTTCTCTTCCTTTCTGCCCTCTGCCTTCTCTTTGTGTTGTTCCATACACGTCCCATTTCTGCTCTGCCTCTCTTTGTCTACGGTACCTTTCAGCACCCCTCTTCCTCTGTTTCTTCTTCAATCTGTGTCATGCAGTGAACTTTCCATGAAATATGACCTGTAAAACCCTTTGGTCCTCCTCTGCACTCCCCCTCATTATTGATGTGCTCACAGTGTTTCCACGAGCCCAGTTATGAGGTAGCAGACTAGAGGGAGGGCAGAGGAAGTCATGCTGCCTCTCTGTGATAGCAAGCGGGAGCTTCCCTTCTTGTGTAGAGCAGTCTATCAGGCGAAAGCACAGCTCGACTTGACTTGATGGCTTAATATACAGTCACACAACAGGTGCTGAAATATGTTAACAGATGTTTCATTATGTAACAGCAGTGAAATATCCTCTCATAAGTCAACAAGGCAACAAATCATCTAAAGAGACAGTGTTAGCATTTTGTCTGCTGCTCTGATGCTAAAATATTCATCGCCATTCAGCTCCCAAACAATCTTTAGCTCCCACTTTGTATTAAAATTCCCCTTTGTCCTTTAGGCTTCCATGTTCATTTGCAATTTGTGCAGAAATTCCCCCTTTTAACCTTTGCAAACTGATTAATGACAAAGATTTAGATGAATCGCCATCAGGTAGAACTGGCATAATTAGAGTCAAGAGAGATGGGAAGATAGCCTTTTGGAGTTCTTATAGTATTTTCTACTTTTATGTCTTTACATGTGTTTCAGGCTTAACGCAGATTAAAGAACAGTGATTATAAATTATGCATGTTTTTTGGACTGTGCTTCCTCTTCATTACATCTTTCCTACAGTGATTATTATATGTATTTCTTCCCGCTTGTTCCACCTAATACTGGATGAGATTGCACTCTCAAACATAAGTAGATGCTAAAACTCATTACAACTTAAAGGTTAACCTCTCTGTGGTTCCGAGGACATATAATTAAAGGTGGAATACACAATAATGGCCATTTAAGTTAAAACTATTGAACAGAGACGGATCTAGTAGCACAAACATTCAACATGAAGGTGCTTGTGTTTTTCCTTTTTGTTTTTTTTTTCTCTCTTGCCTTTATCATTAGGTGAAGTATTGATCTCATCTCTTGCTGTTTTAGCCCCGACCTTAATAAAAGGATTAGCCTCAAGGTGCACTCATGTACACCCACTGTTATGATTGTGGTTTTTTTTTTTCTTTTGTCTTACTCTGAGGAAATAGTCAAGATTGCTGTAGTGTGTTGATTAAACTTTCACTCCAGGTCATTTAATTCTTTCATGTTCTGTTTAATCCACCTTATTCCTATAACTCATGACGCTTTGCTTGGCATCAGTACCAGCGTGTAATAAAAAACAAAAATATGTGGGAACATCAATTTTTTAAATATCAAATAGTATACTATCCCCATACCAGTCCCTTCATCTATCAAAGATTTGGAGGATGGCCAGAAGAAATTGTTTGATTACATGTTTTAACATACTTAGCTGCTTTGTGTACATCATTACTAATTAACAATTTAAAAACCTGATACACATCACTGCTTGCACAATAATGAAGCTGATCATTTTTGTTGAAGGAGGTTAGGCAAACCTGTGTGTTTCTCTAAACAGAAGTAGAGTTCAGCCAGTACCTTAAAGCCACATGCCACCAGGCTTGTGTTTTTTGTCATTGTCAGAATTTTACAGTGCCGTTAGTTCCTTTCTCGCAAGAGCTGACCAATATTGTAACCAAACAGCTGCTGATATAATTGAATTCTACATTGATCTGTTAGTTTCCATGTGCTTAAATCTGCTGATAGCACATTAATTCCATATTTCAGTACATTGCAATGATCATAGAGTGAATCCATATTATAAAAGCCCAAAATAGCATTACATGTTGTTTCTTATATGTAAAAATCTCGTTAGTTGTTGTACTGTTATTCCTTTTAAGGAACTGAAGTTTCTTGTCTTGTTGTAGGTTGCAACCAACCACAACATGACAATTTCCTTTTGTGGACTTTTCATTTGAATGAGCAGATATCAGGGAATTTGGATGGTTGCTGTAAATGTACATTCTTCAGCACCATCCTTCTTGATTCCTTGTTTATTGGTAGCTGGTAAAAACCAGACATCCGATTACAGAACCAACTCCATTTTACTTTTGTTGCATGTTCAACACCATATTATTGGTGCATAAGTTAAGTTTTGTGTAGTTAAAGGCAAACAGCAACAAGTACTGTATCTTCACAGGGACAACCGCAAGTGTGTAAAAATGGAAAACAATAAAAAAAGATAATTAGTGAAACTGCAACCAGTTTCCTCAACCTTACAGCTCACAACATACTGTCAGCTTCCACAACCAGGGCGCTTTACTGTAACTTTCTCTGTTTCTCTAGTAATTTCGTCCAGAATCAATCCTACAATAACACTGCCAGGATGTTCCAGGTCAATTTGCCTCTTCACCATTTCCTATCCCAATTTTGTACCTACTTGTTGCTTTTTTTGTCCCTTCCCACCTCCATTTTGTAACTGTGAGCTAACAACTATGTTCACGTAAAACCACAATGGATTGTGTCATTTACTTGTACTTTTTTTTCAGGAATTATGTCAATTTAAATATAAAAGTGCTTAAATCTCATGTTATTTAATTGAATCGTTAATAATAATCTGTAAGCTTGTTTTCACTGTGATCTATTTAGGCTAATTGACCTGTAGAATGGAAAAGATGCTCAATCCCATATAGATTTTACTTATTGGAATCATTTAAATATAGGCCCTTACAGCAATACAACATTTCTGACTTTGAAATACTTATATGTTAAAGTGTGTAAGAAACTATTGAGGAATGGTCAGCACGAAACGTCCAACAATAGATGACACCATTTCACATCTTTAAAAGAAACCAAATGGCCTAAACCTCATATGTATGAAAATGATGAATGGTCAACATGACCTGTACCCCTTGCAGGAATAAGGTGGATTAGTAAAACACATACAGGTCCTCACGTCATTCTCAGAAATTCCAATCATGCACGTCTGTAGCCATATCTTTTTGCTTCTCAAGGTCCATGTCCAACCAGAATAGGATCAAGAGCACAGAATGTATCCTATCACAACTGCCCTGGTAAGTTTTTAGTGTTCTCCCAGTCTAGTGCAGACAAACCCGAGTCCAGTCCAGCTTTTCCCATTCAAGCCCCTCTGTAAACCATGATAGCTTTTGATTTGTTTGGTAGACTTCCTTGTTTTGTTGCTTTCCTCTTACCAATCCTCTGTCTCTTTCCGTGAAATATAATCAATATTCAACACATCGGTTTGTAGTCAGACTAATGCAGAGAGAAGCAATCACAGGGGAAGATTAACTTTTCCTCACCATAGCAAACTCTTACAGCAGCTTTCAGACAGGATGGCAAAGCCCCCGCTACAGTTTTCTAGTTTTCAGATGAAAAAGATCAAATGCCAAATACCAAGATTTGTGATTAAAAACATTTCAGTGGTCCAAGGGCTTAGGCCCTCCTGGATTTGCCAGGACACAAGATGTTTTGCAAGAGAGGGTATTAAATCCTCATTAAGCTGATCTACATGGGGAGCAAAGACAGTGTCCTCATTTTGACCAGTAACTACTACACATCAAAATCTGCTTCCCCACCAACGTAGCACATTTTATTTGAGCATCCTGTTATTTAAGCCTTTATATAATCACACAAGTAAATTTGTACTTTTACTCATTCGCAAGTTGACTGCATTTCCACTATTTTGGTCCTTTTAGTGTAAGAATTTGGTCCTTGCCACAAACGGCCATTAGCAATGTCATTTTCATACTCCCAACAGAGGATGTAAATTTTTGCTTTCACTTGGCGCAGTGTCACCTGCTCAATTGGGTTCAGTATTTGCTTGAAGAAGGCAACACAAAATCTGTGATGATTTTTATGATTAATCCTCTTTGCAATGTGCTTTTGCCTCTTCTACAGGTGCATGTCATAATTAAGAAAGTTGTTAACAAAATATCTATTTATTATAGTGTTACACACAGAGGGACGATTTTCAAGTGTGACTAAGCGTTGATGAAAAACAAAATTCTATCTTTCACACAGTTTGAATTTTACATAAGACCAAGAATGAAGGATTTTTAAAGCTGAAATGCCATCCAACTGAAAAGTATATCCATGTGCTGTACAATATGCTCTCAATATCTAGTTTGAGATTCTTTGCATGAATTACCACATCAGTGTGGGTAGGACTGGTGGTAATCAGCTTATGGTATTGCTGAGGTATTAAGGAGGTCCAGAATGGCTTTAAGAGCAACCACCAGCTTGTCTGAATTGTTGCATCTGATGTCTCTCATCTTCTACTTGACAATACTCTGTGAATGCTCTACGGCATTGAGTTGTAGTTGAGCCAGTTTGCTGGTTAGTCAAGCCCTTTGATGCAGTGGTCATTAAACCAGGCATTGGTGCCTTTAGCAGTGATGATGGGTAAAATGTGCTGCTGAAGAAGATTTAGACATCTCTATAAAGTTGTCAGCAGGGGGAAGCATGTGCTCTTTTTGCTAAAAGTTCCCTAAAATTTTACCAGTAGACAGCTGTGCTGACTTTGGACTTCATTAAATTGTGTACCAACACTACAGCATATTTGTCTCCACAAATAATTTTTTTATGTTGGAAACGTAGCAGACGCTGAAGTAATTTGGATTAAGTCCCTTCAATGGTCATCCTACAGACTTTCTAACCCTGATTTCTCAATAAAGTGCCTCTTTCATTGCCTCTTGATGCTCTTGATGTGTCGACTACCTCTACAGTCCATGACTTCTGATTCTCCCCCAAATTCATGAATGGGTCTTGCTGCACAATTGTCTGGAAGACCCATGCACCTTGTTTTATAACAGTTTTCCTTCCTCTGAACTTGTCAATGATAAGACTTCAATAAAGCTCTCTCTAAACAGCCATCTGTAGCAGATACCTTTTGTGGTTTACCCACCTTAGAGAGGGTGTTAGTGATGGCCTGCTGGCCTTTTTGTTGGTCTTATGTAATATTACAAAACTGTTATTTTGCATTGTAGCAACATGGCATTATCATCAGTTAACCAAGCTAGACCTTTGAAATAAGTCACTCTGGGTATGATACAGGAGTTTCACTTTATGAAGTGAATTGCAAAACTAACTTAAACTTTGACATTCTCAAATTTACTGATGTGCACCCATGTTCTACCTTGTAGTCTGGTAGAGCTGTGTTGGAAAGCACAACATATTGATCATCATCAATATGTTTGATTACTAATGCTTCTAAAGCTATAAGTAGCTAAATGTGACAGTGATTGACACAAGTGATTGACAGCATGACTGTTTGTCTCTGTTAAATATTTTTGTTTAGTCTCCCAGTTCACCTAATTTTAATTTTTTTTGTATGATTTAAATTATGTTCTGATTTAATTTAATCACTTGCGTAGCTAAAGTTAAATCACAACAAAATGCAACACCAAAAGATGTTTAAAAGTGACCATAAGTAGTCAAGACATTTCAATTTGGAATACTAAAGAAATAGTGTGTAATATCCACTGGGAACAGTGTAGTGTCTTTGGGTTAATGTGCTTTGAGATGTGTTTGTGTTTGTTCTGTTGCTATATGAAACTGACTGTCTTCCCTTCCCCCTGTGCAGTCTGCAGGAACTTCTTGGGTATCTGACTTACTCTCCTTGCTCTCCAATTTCGGATCACACTGATTGTTCTTTCTATTTTTACATTTTATTAACCTCATCAGATCTTCCTTCATGTGTTATTTTCTTTCCAGATTTTCCTCGACCATGTTTCTCTGTCCAGCTATGTGTCTTTAATTTTACTCCTACTTTTTTGTAACTGTGGATGCTTCAGACAACTGTCGTTAAGTTGCTTGCCTGCCTGTCTATTTGATCCCTTAGTTTGATACAACACACTTGAATTTCTTCTGCAGAATGGAGTGCATTTATTTATGGACCGTTATGCATCTCAAGGTTCCATTTTTTTTGTAACTGAAGCCTAGGTCAGACACAAGCATTTCTGACAGATAATTTTTGAAAAAACTATGTTCCTAATCTAAGGAGAAATTATATTATTTAAGGTGAAAAACTGATTTATGTGCATGTTGATCCCTTTTAAGCAAGCATAACAAAAACCAACAGTTGATAGACAACCAAAACCCGCTCAACAAAAAGCGCAGACAGATACTTCTCTGAAATCATTATTTAGATTTCGATTATTGGAATTTACATTGTTGGCTACAAACCAACAAGATATCAAAACAAAAGCTGTTATTGTTAGCGGAGAGTTTTGCCGATGGCGTGTTTGATTATATGCTTTAGCTGCCTTATAATTTCAAACAGAGCAGAAACTATTAACTTGCTTTATTGCCTCTCACTGTTTTTGGTCAAATGATGTAAATATAACGTAGTCTTGTTTTTTGTTGGAGTTCAGTTGTGTGTAGTAAAATTCTTTTCCATGTTTTAGGGTCTAGTAATAAGAGTGGCTCAATACATTGCAAATACAATAGTAGTTCCATTCCATGCAATATGCATATTAAGAAGAACTCGAAGTTCCCCATGCCTATAATATAGTTGTTGCTTCTATTCATTGTAGCATATAAAGTTTTGGAAGGTAAAGAGATGGTTAAAGTCACTAACAAACTATAACTGAGTAGCTGTACTGCCAAAAGAACACATGTTGGCCAAAAGCAACTTTTTCAATAAAACTTTGTTGAAAAAAATTATTTTTACTTTTTTGGCCATAAGTAGATAGACCACTAATTATCTGGGTTTATCTTACCTCGTAACCCCAGCAGAAACACATCAACACTGAAATTATTTTTTCATTAATTCCGAGTCATTTTCTGTCACCAATGACATTGCTTATTATACAATTTCCTACTTGTTAGAAGAGTGTAATTTTTTTTACAATAACTAAAATAGTAATCCTTTAAATTTATCATAATTTATTCTATCAAAAAAAGGACAATATATATCACGTACAATGTATTTTTTTCCCTCTTCCACTGTTTTATATCAAAATGTAGCTCTTTCATCTCATTCCAAGTCTAAAAGTTATTTTAGACTGAACCTTCTTTAGCTATCCGTTGTCTAACCTAGGCTTCAGTTTAATCTGGGAAATATTTCACACATATCTTTTGAATAACCTTCCTCATGTTACAGAGTAAATGTTGAGTCTTTATTTCCTTCCTGTCTTTCCTTACGTTTCTGTGTGTTGTATGTTGCTGTGTCAGTGGTTCAGACTTGTTCCTTAGCATTCCACAGATACACAGACTCTAAAGAAGTAGGATCAACATTTTTACATTCCCTGTTGGGTTGTTTTTATCTGTCCCAAAGCACTTTTTATTTTGAAAGAGGATTATTTTTCTGGGATAGGGAGATGCCTCCAGAGCTGGGAAAATATTATCATTTTATTATAATTACCAATATAATAAAACTATATTTTGCGACACCACCCATGTTAAATGAAAATGTTTTAGTACAAGATGATTGTTATCCTCATGACTATTCAATGTCATTGAATTATGGTGACTGACATACAGCTGTTTTTTTTTTTTGTTTTTTTTATAGGCAATAATATTTGACTAAGCTTTTCCTGTTTTAATTTAGTTATAATTACTAATGCTATTTATTTCAAAAATGTCAAAATAATGAGATTTTTTTCAGAATTTGTAAATATTTTATATTTAGAAGTACAGATGCTTTTTTTTTTTTTTTTTTTTTTTTTCCCGTTCAATAGAAAACAAACAAAAAAAAAAAAACACACACACCGGTGTAAATAGCATGGAAATGTTCAGCTATTATATCTTTCAAGGAGGAGATGGGTGTTTGTCCAGAGATGAAAATCTTTTTTTTTTCTTTTTAAATGTTAGTATCAACCCCAGAACAAAAAAGCAAAAGACCCTGTGAAAATGTTGGACAGAGTCAGAAGCTGGGTAAGACAGTATAATTATTCACACTTAAATGTGTCCTGTACTGATAGAGGCTAAACGGTCACCAAGTGAAGAAGACCATACAAAACAACATAAAAAGCCAAATTACAATCTTCAAATGCATACAGGGAAAAATACCATAATTTTTAAAGGTATGCTTTGTGGCCTGATGGAAAATAAATCTGCTTGGCAATAATAACTATCATTGCATTTAGAGAGAAAAAATTGAGAGGACTGGTAGCATCAGGTTGTAGCAAACAAACCACAGAAGGGACTGTTGGAAAGATTTTGTAGAAATATTGGCTCAAAGACTCAAGACATAACCCAGACATTTGAAGCTTGGTCTCCCAAATTGACAATTACCCTAATCGTACTGCCAAGTTCTCTGTGAAGAACAAAGTCTGTGCTTTGGACAGGCCATCATAAAGCCCTGATTTTAGTTACAGGTATACAAAGCTAAAAAGTTGTGCATGAACAAGGTGGCCTGCAAGTCAGTACAGAAATGGACTATAATTCCAATAAGCCATGGTGAGGAGCCTATGGAAAGAGACCGAAAATATTTTACCCTAGTTATTAATTATTAAAGTCAATTCTATGCATTTAAACCTCTGAATCTGAAGACGATAAGTAAAAAAAAAATAAAATAAAAAATACAATAAAAATCTCATTATTCTTCTATTTAATAAAGAGCAATCCTTTAGTAATCCTAGCTGACCTAAAACAGGAAATGTTTTGTATGACTTAATGTTCAACATTGCCAAAAACATTTTAGTTTTTAGTCATTTTATACAGCGTGTACTTTTCATCACTTATGATTTTTGAGTCTCTTCTATTAAAATATTATTAAGTTTTTGCCATATATTACTAACACTTAACACATCTGCTAACTAAGATCTCTGGGTTTTTTTTTCTTATTTTTCTATTTCCATTAATTTCCCTCACTGATAATTTTTGAAATCAGTGCAAAAATAAAAAAAGTCAAACATTACTTATCTTGTGAACTTTGTCATAGGGAAAAGTTCTAGTTTTGCATGCAGTATTTATGTGATTTGTTCAAATAATTTATGTGATTTCTCATCTGTTCTTTATGTAGTTATAGATGGTTTTATTATTAAAGACATTTTTGTCAAGTCATTACAGATGGGTGACAAATTAAAGGAAAACCCAAGTGCCTTGATAAAGTCTTAAGTCATAAAGCACCTAATGCACAGCTTAAGTCCCTCAGGCATTGACTGGACAAGTCTGAATAAACCATATTTCATTAGATGACATAGTGCTTGGAGGCATTAATCTGATTTAGGTAGTTTGTGTATTTTTTTTCATTAAAGATTCTCTTATCTTTTTATGAAGAAAGTAAACACTCTCGATCTTGGTATATTTTTGTTAAAAACCTTGGATTAAGAAAGAAATCATTTGGGGAAAAAATTGTGAAATTAACCTTGTAATTGTGCTTACATTTTTGTACGGCTCTTTCATCTCATTTTGTTTTACTCTCATTGTCTTTACAGTCTTAATTTTCAAAAAAAGTAGCAAAATTAACATTAACAACTTATTAGGCATGATAATTATGTCAAGTAAGAGTCTTTGAATGGTATTATTTTAGTGCGCTGCACCTTGACTAAAAATTGCTTCTTAACAGCAACGCAAATCCCAATTACCAGCCATAAAACCAGATTAGAAAAACACAATCTGTTATCATAAACCATATGACTGAATGTACTTCCAGTTATTATTTTTGGCCAGTTTTAATGACCCTTTGTACAGTTTAGACATTTTGTTTCTAGTACACAATATCTACACAAACAAGATTATAGTGTCTGAGCAATTCGTTTTTTTCTTTTTCCCCCCAAAAAACTTGAGAGATTACTTTTTGCACCAAAAGTGTTTGTCCCTTTCAGTTATCAGTGTTGAATATCTATTGAATGTACTATGATTGCCATTGAGAAATGGGCAGTATTTTTGTTCCTTTTTTTTGATGATGATGATGCGGTTTCCATACTACATAGAGTGATGACACTTCCATTACTTTTATATTTGACAGCCTTTATGCAGCCTAGCAATATTTGTTGATATAATTTGCTAATAATCAGTTTGAGAATTATCTTTACTGAAGGACCTACAAAACTTCACAGTGAGTCAGAATCTGTGCATTATGGGGCCTTGGAAAATTTTTCAAAACCCTTGAATTTTAACAATACAACAGGGTAGTGAACAACTGAAGCGAAAGGAAAACGAGTGAGACAGGCATTTGGATTTAGTCCCCCAAGTACTTTGCAGAGTCCATCCATTTTCATATCTTTTGTCAGCTTCCTTGTATCTGCTGAAGAAAAGCTTTCCCCTTCAAGATGCAGCCGACCATTTACCTTGGGAAAGGGATCTTAAGGGGAATAATGTTCACTCCATGTAGCACTTTGCAAGTTGGATGGATCTTATTTTGTGTTTTACCTGACCAAAGCACTTCTTGGTGTGTCCCCTTCATGGTTTGATGCAAACTAATAACTGGACTTTTCGTGGCTTTTTTTAAATCATGTCCTGCCTCTTGGCACTCTTCCACAAGGACCAAATTTGTGGAGAGAGTGACTAATAGTTGTCCCGTCGACAGATTCTTCCACCTGAGCTGTTTGGACTTTTGCAGTTTCTCCAAAGTTGTCTTTTTGGTTCTTTGACTAATTCTCTCCTTACCCAACTTGTCAATTTAGGTATATGGCCATCTCATTGCATGTTCGAAACTTGAGATATTGCTTTAAGTCTAACTTTAACTTGTCTGCTGTGTCCCTTGGTTTTCATGATGCTGTTTGTTCATTGTTGTTCTCTAACCAACTTCTAAGGCCTTCATAAATCAGCTATCTGAACACAAAAATTAAATGGCACACAGGGAGACTCTAGACTTAAGGAGGCAATTAGCAGAGATGTATTTTATTTAGTGGTATCAGACTAAAGGGGGAGATTTTAAATGTAGATCAGGCTTTTTATTTGTGAAAAATCTTGAAACCCATACATCTTTTCCATTTTAGTTCAAAATTAAGCTCTGTGTTTTGTGCATTTTACATAAACATATAAAAACATTAGATGAAAACACTGCAAGGTACATTAGCAACAAAATTTTTATTTCTTTTAGATATTTTCCTTCCTACATCTCTTTACCAAATTTGAGACTGCCGATATGGTTTGCCATTTGTATAAATGTTTTAAAGCATAATTGATTGTTAACTCCTTAATCCATCTGCCTCTGTATGTTGCTTCAGTCAGTTGTTCTGTTATTTATTTATTTTTATTATTATTTTTATTTTTTTTTTACTTTGATTTGTCACCCATCTTTGTACAAGAAAAACAACTAAATAATAAAGAACTACTTTTTGTGGTTTGTGGTGGTGGGTGGATTAAAGGAACAGAAGTACGGTTCTACTTCAGTTTGGCCTTCCAACAACTTACCTTGAAAATCTGTTGCATTCATTGGTGCAAACCAATGAAGTTTGCTTTTGCCCTCTTTCGTGCTGAAAGAGAGACAGCTTTTGTTGTGTTCAACACTGTTTCTCTTGAGTAGTTTTACTGAAATATATTATGTTATATGTAGAAGCAAAATGGAAGTTGACATCAAGGACAGCACAAAACTAATACGAGGAATCTAGTTTTGTTAAAATCCATCCACCACAATAAACCAATCTGACAACTGTTCACAAACACACCAACTGTGATCAGACCATTTTTGTTTGTGAGTCTAACCTCTTTTTTTACAAACAGGGCTTTGACAGCTGTGTGCCATCTTTCTCACAACTTTCCTGCTTCTAATAGGTGTACCCATCTATTTCCATGTCTCATAACATGTTGCTGCATATGTAATCATAGCAATGACAGTTAATTCATATTAATCTCTTTTTTCCCCTTGCACCCCTTTCATTCTCTCTTCCAACGCTTAAAATAGAAGTGGAGCAAAAAGGTAAATAACAGACATGATCAAAACCCTAGCTCCTTGTTTTGTGGCATCTGGTTGTAAATTACCTATTTTCTCATGGTGGCCTCTACAAACACATTGCAGATGTTTCTTTTCAGAATTCCCCGCCCCTCTCCCCCTTTCTCCAGCTGTAATGTTAATGGCCAGAGAAGAGCTGTAAGGGAAGTAGTGAGGCTGGCCATAAATGAAATGGCACACATGCAGCCCAAAAGATGTAAATGGGGGTGTATTGGCTGCAGTCTTTAGGGACATCCTCTTCTCATTCTCCCTGTGTGCTTTTGCTACTCAGCAGAATCTCATATTGCCTGGCTTCCAAACCCCTTCCCATAGCATGCTATGGTAACAGTGTTTCTTGGGCCTCTTTTCAAGCTATTGCATTCTACTGTCCCCTTTTTCTCCAAGCTCCCCCTTCTCACTCTTCCTCCAACATTACTTTCATCTTGACCACTTGCTTCTCTTTTGTCTCTTGATTCTTATGCCTCTTATACCTCAAAGCAACAACCAAAACACCTCAACAAACCCTTAGTTAAAGTACCTTAAAATGTAATGATTGTGATATCTGCACCACTTTGTAAAGACAAGCATTTCTGGTGTAATGGAGTGTTGTACTCGAGGACAGTCCAAGTACACCCCTACACACACATACACACACACACATACTTTTGCAGACTCGGCTGACTCCTGCTCTGTCATAACCTCTACCATCTATTGCCAAGTGACTTCTTTTGTTTAGTTTTCTTTAGTTTTGTTGTTGTTTACAGGACCAGCTTTTTATTAGATTATATTTCTATTCGACCCCCTTCCCTTTTTATGTTCTAGTCAGCAGTAAATATTTGAGGCCAACCTTTAATGTTTCAAACTTTATATTACAAGTTAATAATTTGCTTGATAACTTTTGTATTTCGTTTTCTTTTTGTGCACCTGACTAAAATTGTTATAGTAATTGTGCAGAATGCCCATAAAGATTTGTTCAAACTTTTATTAGAAATTATGTAAAAGAAATTGATGCCAGAGAACATGTTGTGATTATAAATTCAAGTTTCATGTTTCACCTTTTAACCTGTACCTGTTTCTCATTTTACTCTTCTCCCATTGCTAGTTTTTCTTTGTCCTGGGACTCTGAAAGCTGTCGGTGACCCTTCCTTTCGGTTTGAGGTGGAGCAACAAGCTGGGGCCTGGTGCAAAGACCCTCTTCAAGCTGGCGACAAAATCTACTTCATGCCCTGGACTCCATATAGGACAGACACATTAATCGAATATTCCTCCCTGGATGACGTCCAAAACGCCCGGCAGACCATCACCTACAAGCTGCCTCACCGGGTGGACGGGACTGGATTTGTGGTCTACGACGGGGCCGTGTTTTTCAACAAGGAGCGCACGCGCAATATTGTGAAGTTTGACCTGAGGACTCGCATCAAAAGTGGCGAGGCCATTATCAATAACGCCAACTACCACGACACGTCCCCCTACAAGTGGGGAGGCAAAACAGACATCGACCTGGCGGTAGACGAGAACGGGCTTTGGGTGATCTACGCCACTGAGCAGAACAATGGCATGATGGTTATCAGTCAATTGAACCCGTACACACTTCGGTTTGAGGCTACCTGGGAAACTGCGTATGATAAGCGCTCAGCCTCCAATGCCTTCATGGTTTGTGGAGTATTGTACGTTGTGCGCTCCACCTATGAAGACAATGAAAGCGAGGTCAGCAAAAGTCTGATAGATTACATTTATAACACCAAACAGAATCATGGGGAATTTGTTGATATCCACTTTCCCAATCAGTACCAGTACATTGCAGCTGTGGATTATAATCCCAGAGATAACCAGCTCTATGTGTGGGATAACTTTTACGTCCTGAGGTACAACCTGGAGTTTGGCCCACCTGACCCAGCACATGGTAAGAACTAGCTTCGCATACACATCTTCTACAGACACTATATGTAAACATGATTGCAGAAAAGTTTAAATTCCTAACAAGTGCATTTGATGAACCTTTGGTATTCCATATATACCATCAGGTGCCATAACTGACTGATTTTTAATTTAGAACCCTATATGTCAAAGATATGTTCAGGAAAGCTCTGAGTAGGAAAGCATCTTGAGGCTGTCTGAAGTGATAAACAACACCTTGAAGCAAGTTACCTTATCATGGAGGATCAGCATCCAGGGGATTTGGAGAGGTTTACCATCGCTGTATTCCCAGAGCACCAGATACTAAAGCTCGGGGGACCACTGCTAGCGTGTCCATTTTTAAGAGTGAGTGAGACAGGTAGAAGCTGAGCTACAGTATGTCTGCAATTCTGGAAACATGCATACCAGGACAGGTGTAAAGTCTGGCCAAGGGCAAGGTGAGATCCTTCCCCAAGTAATGTTGAAATTCCAAATCTCTGTTGGCCATTAAAAAGAGGAAAAAACATATCACCCTCTGAGACAGGAGTGTAAGGATTTAAGCTCCCGCCTAGGAAAGAGATGTTAGACACGAGGGAGAAGGATCAATCATCCAGGGTCACATCAGCTGTACATGTTTTTAATTTAGTTGTCAAGAGCAGAGAAGTGGCTATCCCAGACCTGTGATAGCCCTTGCACTGAGAATATAATAACAGCAATTATCCTAATCCCCTTCTCACCCAGAATCTTAAGCCCAAGAAATACCCAACACATTTAGTGATGAGCCACAGAGGTCAAGGAATTTTTCCACAGATTATCAGGGAGCTCGATATTTATTAATATGTTTGCTCGTCCACTTTGGTGGTGATAGGTTGTGGGCTAACGCTGCTAAATTGGGTTCAGTCAGTGGAACAGCTTCAGTATGGCCAGTAAGAGGCAGGCTTTACTGTGACAAAGAATAAAGTCCAGTTTTCAAAGAAGAAGTAATAAGTAATATGCCAGGAATCCACTGCCACAGCTAGAAGTGTTATTATTCCGCCTCTGAATGTTTGATGTTCCTCCACAGCAAATATGACAGAACTGAATTCACTATTTGCATTTTACAAGTAATGTTAAATAATTTTATAAGAATAATATGGATCAAATTTATACCCTTATTTTAGATTATGAATAAGCAACTGTTTTACATGCTTATGCTAGAAAATTTATGGTGTGCTTCAAGGTTTCTGGAAGTAAATCTTGAACATCACTAACCTTTTTACCATACAATAATCAGTTTACAGTGCTTTGGGAAAGTGTTAATATCATTTTTATATATTTTGTCACGTTAGAGAAACAGACTTCATTGAATCATATTGTATTGCTTATGAGCACATTTACTGTCAGGAGAAAAAAAAAATGTTGACCTTCTCTGCAAAGAAACTACACTACACATCGCTCTGAAAAAAACTATTTTCATTGTGGCAGCTATGTTTCTTTTCCACTGTGGGGGCATGAAATCTGGAAACATCAATGGGAACAAAACAATAATGGAAACATCCTTTGAGCTAATAGTAAAGGAAAGCCCACTGAAATTCACAAAAGTCTTCAAACTTAGACAGAGGTTAATGGTAAGACCTGGAAATTGCCTTTCATAGACAATATCCAGCCCATCTAACTATACTTGAGCTATCTTACAAATAAAAATATGCAAACATATGATCTTAAAAGCTTGTAGACAGATGGCCAAGAGATTTGTTGGTATAATTGTAGCAAAAGCCGGTTCTGGAAAACATTTATCATCACCTGGGTAGTGCAGGATACACACAGTGTACCTGCCAAACTTTTCAAATATATATATATATTTAAATAAAATTGAAAACATCTGTCTTTTTTCACCCACTTCATAATCATGCAGTGCTTAAAGTTTGTGGTTCATGTTTTGGAAGAAATTTATTGTTTACTAGCTGTGAAATAATCCAGGAGAAGTTAAGAAAGAGTCTTTGTTTTTTAGCCTTGCTGATAAGAATTGAGCTATGTCAAGCAGGCTTTATGCTCAATTGATCGGTTTATTGTTGAACTGATGTAGATCCCCGAGAGCAGAATCATATGTTTTAAATGGGTCTGGTATAGTTCAGTGTTTTGTCTGCAAAGTGGGGAAACTCACTTAAACACACAGTTAGACTTCCCAACAATTGTAATAACTCCATCTTCTCTTGCTGTTGAGTATGCTTGGAAGCTTTGCAAACTCTAGCTGACACAGCATATGTGCTCCTAGGGGCACACATTTTTATTTTAATGTCAACAAGGACTTTGCTCTCTCTTCTTGACAAATGAGACCTGAGTCTGGCCCTGCTGCTGACTAATGTATGTTGAGCTGAAGTCGATGAGAGTGAGCCAGAATGGTCCAGGATGATCATCAAGTTGTCAATAAACTTGTCCTCCCACATGGCTGATGTTGACACATAAATGATGGCACTTTTTTCTTGCTGTCACTGGACGCCCTCTCTTTAATATCTTGATGCTCGTTTGACTGCCTCACTTGGCGCTAAAACAAGCTATCAAAAAGCACAATGTGTTTGAGCAATTTAGGGTAAAAAGAGTGCATAACTTTGAAAACAAATTGAAGTGAAATCTACAGGATCTAAGATGTAATCCAAAACATTTTAAAGATTAATTTATAATTTTTGAACTCATCTTAGTAGAACTCATGTATGTACAATATACCTTTGTCTATGTAGGTACATAGACATGACTGTCTATGTAGGTACCTTACTTCAAAATTATAACTGCTGGGATGATCTCAGGACTCACTCAAACCTTAGCAAGTCAAATAAGTGTGCTTTTTTTCAAGCTGTAGAAGAGCTGTTATATATGCAAGAATTAGATTTATCTTCAAAAAAGAATTTCGCAGCATGCAGAGAGGGTAACTTATTGGGGCATTCTTTGGATAAAATCAGCTGACGCAGAATTTGTCAGGCAGCTTCTACTTGCACTGCCCCAATATTTCTCAAGTGCACAAACATCTAACCCGTTTGATTTGGCTTGACATTTAAAGCAAAACCTCAAAGTGATGCTTAAGCACTGTGTGACAAACAGTTGAGTTCTTGTCACCTCTGATAATTTTGCCCGCCTAGAGACAAGATCATCTCTTGTAGGATTATGGAGGAATAGATGGGGTCACATCCAAAACGCGGCTTCACTGGAAGTAGACATTAAATGGGTCAGCAAGTCTCACTCTTGGCTTGAAGCAGCAGCCCCATAATCTGCTCATTTAACTGCAAGTTTTCTTCTTTGCATATCGGGGCTCATAAAAGAAAATTGTCCAACATTGAATATTACAAATGACATGATTAAATTGATTTAAATGAGGTATCCCCAGGAAAACTCATTATATTTTTATATTGAAAAGAAAGTCTATTCTGATGTCACATATTAAAGAATATTAAAGCAGTTTTTAACCAAACATGTATACAAAACTTTTGCTAGATTTTTTACTGGGACACAAAAGTTTTTTACTTGTAGCAAAATCACCACTATACAACGGCTCAGTTATGCTGCAATTAAGACCCACACAAAAATACGAACTGTTAAAACATCAATACATATGGATACCCTTTTGAACTCTGCTGCAACTTCAAATGAATCCTGGGCTATAAGAGATTTTAAGAATGAAAATGATTCAATTTGTTAGACATTATTGGGTACAGTTCACTGGCGTGACTTGGCAATTAACTTTAGACCTCTGCATGTGGTCAAGAAGATGCCCCGTATTTGCAATGTATGGAAAATGTTTTACAAGGCAAAAATGCTCAGCTGGTATAACTGTGTGTGACTTGTATGCATTAGCACTCACCCTAGAGAGCTTACCTCATACAGTCTGATGAATACACAGGTCTCTAATAAGCTGCACAATGATTTATTCCTGTCTTTTCTGGTGCTTCCATAGAGGTTAACTTGCGCATGCAAATATTTAGAGCAGCAATAAGGAAAGTCAGTCAGATAGATGGAAATTTTAAAGGAATAAAGCAACCACTATTTGAAATTGGGACAAACATAAACATGAGTGTACACAGATTTATTTATTTATTTTTTTCTGATTCTATGCCAGCTCCAAACTTTTTGCCTCTTCAAAGCCTGTACTTCCATTTCATACATTTCAGCCATTTCACCCTTTCTCACTTCCATTTCATCGAAACTGCTCAACTCTTTGGTGAAATCGTTCACAACGTCCTCCGCTTCTTTGTACTCAACCTTATTTGTTTACAGTTTGACTTACCCTGATTACGTCAAAAGTTGGTTCTGAGGTTTGACCCAGTTACAACAGATGGACACATTGACACTGCATTTATAGTCTCCTGCAAGTGTTTTTATTGTATCAGTGACACTTTAAGGGGACACAAAAGCTAGCAGTGTTATCACAGATCAAAGAGTGGAGCACAAATGGCAGCTGCAGACATGGATAACAATATACCTTTGCACAGTTGTTATTCAGGAGCGCATTGACATGAACGCCAATGTCTGCTGTCATGGCAACCAGTCCTCTCTTAGCAAGTGTTATCTAAGTGCTTCATTTAGCCCTATCACAATAATCTCACGTATGTATTTATCCTGAAAATAGGATGTCTTCTACAGTAACACTTTAATTGGTTTTCCAGTGGTTAGTTCAGATGGTGTAAGTTTTGTTGTGTTACTGTCTTTTATAATAACCACTTTCCACATAGATTGCAGTAATTGAGAGTGAAATGAACAACCAACCTTTTAATAAGAACCTGATAGGGCATGTTAAGAAAGCGTCATCTACACAGAAACTGTTGTTAAGATATGGTTGTTGTAGTTCTAGTTGTATGTTAGTGTCAATATGCTGAGTTTCCAAAAATAACTATTACAACAATGGCCAAGATGGAAAGCACTTCACTTCTTAATTCATCCGTTGTTGTTTTTTAACTCATAGTTTATAGATCCATCTGTTGCCAATCATTTATTCTTTCCAGAAACATAATTGGCAATACTGAAACACATGGTTTCATAGCCTTAGTCTACACACCACTGGGTGAAAACCATCTTTATGTGTTTTGTAAAATAAAATTCAACATATAGCTTATACAGCCATTTTATGTGCTCAGGGAAATGGCAATGACTTGTTTCTATGACACAGTCACCAGTTGTACGGCGCCAAGGTCCAGGACGTGTTAAAAACAGCCAATTTGTTTGTTTGCCTGAGCAACAATCCCTCCTTCTCCCTAGGCTCCCGTCAGCTGCCCAAGTGGACACAGCGGTGTGAAAGGAGAGGTTATCGGTGTGGAAAATCACCCTTTTTGTTTTTGTTTGCCTGTCCTCCTGTCTTATTTTTCATGTTATGGTTTCTCTCTGTCTACTTCCATCTATTTCCCTCTGCCATTGTCTCGCCACTGTGATCAGATTTTAGTTTTCGTTTACTTTCTACTTATTTGTCAGAACAGTTATTTTCTCTCTGTCTCACTTTGATCTTTGTGCCGCCATGATCTGCTATGAGACATGGCCACGAGTAAAACATACAAATTTCTATTTCTCCTGAACTCAGGATAAGACCATGGCTAGACTACTCAAATAAAGCCTGGTGGGAGCGGTTCACTCTAAATGACTGGATTTAAGTAAATCCAGAGCTCTGCCTCCTGGGAAACTATAAATACAAAAACAGGACAAGGATGCTCATCACGCACACGAAGATCAGGGATCACACTGCATACTTTTGACGTTCAGAAATAATGTTTCAAGTGCTTCAGTAGCTTTATGTCTTGCAAGGATTTATTTTTTCAAAACTAGAAAGACAGTGATTTTTCTACTTTCCCCTTTCCTTAAAGGGAAGCCTTTTAGATTGACTCAGTAATTCTGATAAGAAAAATCTCTTTAGCTTCCAAATTGAGTGCAAATTCTTACTCCTTGACCTAATCTACTGTCAGAATGACATTAATCTTAATTGACTGCACATGCCAACAAACCTAATCAGTCATTTTGCTGTATATTATAATGTATGACAACATTTTGTCATTTTTTATTATCATTAATTCTAGATTTTCTGTGTTTGCTAATTGTTACACCCTCAAGCTTGTCTTTGGGAAAATAGTCTAACAAACAACTGCGCAATGTATCACGGTCATCAAAGCAATATCAATTTGTGGAACATGGAAATATTTGGTGGGCTATAATGTTTTAGGGGAGTCAGACATTCAAATTTTCCACACTGCAACAATCTGCTTGACTTTGTCTTGGCACTGTCTTTTATGCTCACTTCTAGCATTAATCCTGGTGACACTAAAACTCTGTAAGAGCGCTGAGGGCATTGTGGTGATGGAAAAAGAGTACTGAAGTGAATATGGGTTAATTGCTGCTTATACTGCCGTTCTAATATTGAGCAATAACACAGATAGTCATGTTTTCTTAATATTGTGCAGTAATAGCATAACATAAGTCTAGATAGATAGATAGTTGAGCCTCAGCAGCCAATGAGCTAACAGGGAGGAGTAGCAGCACATTTGGTTGCAAAACACATTTTCGTGCTGAATTTTGTCCTATTGAACAAAGTTCTCCATAAGTCTTGGAATTTCTGCTCAATTTGCTGAGATGTTGATAAGTTTTACTTGAGTCATTTTTACCAGATTTTTGGTCGGTCTTTAACACCTTTATACAAAACTTTACCAGAAATTACCAGCAAATGTTTTTTTTTTTGTTTTGTTTAGTTTTTTTTTTTTTATTAATCAAGCTTTTTAAAACAAGCTGACAAAAAATAACAGTGGAAATTCTCAAACTGAAAACCAAACAGACAACAGAGAATTAGATGCGTTTAAAACTTATCCCTTGTCATAATGGTGTAACGGCGTAGGAGCTCATAGGACTCAACTTTGTTATGGCCTTGTCTACCAAAGGTGTTGTTCTTTGGCTGCTTAGTGCTTTTTCCAGATTTTTAAAAATGTAAAGGAACTCTTTGAGTGAAGTTTGTTTGTTTTCAAAAGCACAATTGGTACAACTGTGAAGTTTGTTTTCAAGATGTTACAGATCTTAATGTGCAATTATCATGACTTCTGTTTAGCTTTATAACCTTCGTTTACTTATTCTGATTAAGTCAGATTCTGTGTTACAATTGATTTGTGATATTACCACAGACTATAAACTGATGCCACATAGTGGTAACCATTCAGTTTGCTGTCTGGCATCAACTGGTGACCATTGTCATTTCATACCACGTTTTTAACAGTTACAATTTCAAAACCACATTTTTTTTTTCCTGTTTCTGATTTAAAGTCCTTTTAATGACAGGAAATAGTAAGTGGTCAACTAAGCCAAGTTTACTCCATCTGTATAGAGAAGGCAGCTAAAAACACTGACATTCAATGTTTAGTCTGGTCACTTAAGTAGTGCCATCCATCACTCTAAAGAGAGTAGCACTCTTTTAAAACTAGTTGGAAAAGCAGTTAGTTGTTGTTTTATATTGTTTTGTCAATATGGCAGTACATTATTTTCGCACAAAGTCTAACTCTGTGCACAAAGTTAGACCTTCATACCAGCCCTTGCTTTCAGTACTTAACCTCAGTCCATGACCTGAAATATAATCTTTGGTTCTTCTCCAGCATAAAACATTATGGACAATAGGCAGTGCCAGACGGGAAAGGCCATTTCACACTGCTTTCCCGAACACACCTGAAACAAGATGTTTTATCAAAAGCTCAAGCTGCTTGTAATCTCTCCCCTTGAAATGCGTCAATGGCTGAAGTTAAACTGCTGTACAGAGTGCTGTTAAATGATACCCACTGACAACATACAAGCATTCAAGCACCAGCAAACCTGGGATTATGATTTAAAACGTCATAAAGCGTCGCTTTACATAAAAGTGGAGCGAGGGAGAGAGAGGTAGTGATTATGGTTACGCTGAGCCTTATAGCCAAGGGGATCCAGTCCTTGTTTGATTACAGTCAGACTGTGAAACAAGGCGTATTAAAAGAATTATTACTCAGACATCACAATGGTCCCCCATCACTGCCTGACACACGCCTTTGAGGAGATTTATTTCACACAGTCTGATTATTGTGTCTCTGGGAGTCTGTGTTTCTCTAATCTGTGCATATGTGGATTTGTGTGGGTTTTTTTGTTCTACACAGCTATGCTGGTGTGTGCAAACATGCTTATGCATTTTCCAGCCCCTCAGATGTATGCCTGAGTCTGAGGTCTTATTTCTACATCTGTGGCTGAATGACCAACCTCCATCATGCACTGCATTACATTTTTAGTCTGCTTGGCACACTTTGAGTTAATGCTTGAAATTTGAGGCACGTACAGTTACAGAAAACTGGAAGGAGATAAAAAAAAAAGTACTCTGACAGCTGCTGAGTCTGTTTCCTTGACTTTGGTGTTATTTTGTCTGTAGTGCTGTATATAAATGTGTACATGTTTGCAGTTGCGTGAGTATAAGTGGAGTGCACTGCCTTCCTTCTGTCCATATTAATCCAAGCACTGGCACTGTCAGAGAGCGAAATGTTCGAGGCAGCAGTAAATAACATAATCTAGCTATTAGGTTTTGTTTCCTAAGACATGGATGTGTACTGAACACACTTTACAAGAAAACGGCTCCTGGGAAATTATGTGAATTTTTTTCTCAACTTTCTTCATATTTATTGCTGATACACCAGCAATCATACGCATTGTTCCCTTTCACAGCTACACATGCAATTCAGAGTGAAAGATGTGTAATCCAATTTCCTTTGTGTGTATTTTTCTTATTATTGGTAGATATCAAATGCATCACAACCTTATGTAACTCATCACACTGTTTCATAGTCAGTAACAGCTCTATTTCCATATGAACGTGGATGCATTTGGCTGCATCCAGAAAGGACATATTTGAAACAGAGATGTTTCATTAACTTATGCCATGTTATTTACACTTCTTTAAGGATAATCAAGACTTTATTTTTGTTAACCTATAATTTTTGTTGAATGATTTAAGCATTTTTATTACTCCTTCATTTTTTTTATTTTTTAAATGAACAAAATTTTGTAACGTGCTTTTAATCTCCATTTTTTAAGTAATGATTAGTATGATTAGCCCAGGTAGCATTACTGAAACTGCAGTTTTCATGTGTATATTCCAGAAGCTTTAGATCAGTTTCTTTACTGTAATATTCTAAAGAAACAATATTAAAACAATAATATATATACAAAATGTTCCATAACAGATATCGGATATTCCAAAGATTAAATCTTTATTCAGCCTTCCTGTTATGTGCCGTAAGTGTTTTTGTCTCTCTGAATTGCTATTTTGTAATAGGAAATAAGATTTCCTTTTAAACGGTGTACTACATCTCTTTGCTTTCTCTTCCTTTATTTTAAACACTTCACTTGTACAGAAAATACATCCATCCACACTGAAGTTTGTTCCTGTCAACCTAAGCACAGGTGCACTCCCTAACTTTAAAAACATTTATCACTGGTTGACCATAAGAGTTGAAACTGTTTCTTAATGTGTAATTCATATTATTTTGTTGCCTAAGCACATTTGAGAGGTAGATCACAGTCCTGCACTGTCAGATGACCCACTGGCTTGCTAAAAACTGCTAGCAAGGTCTGCTGTTGTTTTTTCTAACACATCTATGTGTTGAAAAGTACAGGTGTTTTACCTTGGCGCAGAAGATTTGCAGACTACCTCTCTTAAACAGAGAGAGAGATTTTTTTTTTTTTGTATGAAAATCCACCTAATATCACCACCAAATTATTCTGCAAGAACACAGAAAATAGGGAAAGTAAGAAAAAATATGGAAAGTTTCTATTAACTTTTTTCTCATGTGCGTTCATTTCCGAGTTCCTCCTCTGTCAAAAGATAACGACACCTGGTAATGTGCCAGAGAAATTACGCTGATGAACAACCAACCAGAGTCAGTAAAGCTATTAGACATAATATAACAGACACACATGCTGTCGTTTTCCATTTGTCACTCTGACATGAGTACTCAATCCTGGTAAAGTCTCATCTAGTCTCCATGAAAGCATGGGGATTGTGAGTATGTGAGGGTGTCTGTGTGCATTGACATTCTCGCTGCACATGTATGCATATTCTCTGACAACACTTGATGAGCCACACTCTTCTTTTTGATTCCAATCTTATTTTCTGTCATTGATCCCAGACCTGTAAACCCCAGCGGTAATAACAAAACCACCAAGTGAAACAGTGTGTGGGCATCGAATCACACAAAGAGGTTATGAATAAGCCTGTCCTGACTATTGGCTGTACTTTGGAGAATATCTGTCTATGCACTCACACTCTGTGACAGCTAATTGAAGCTTTCCCTTGGGCAGAGCGCAGCAGAGATATAATAATCAAGAATCCTGTCCTGTTTTTTGCTACATATAGTCCAAACAGTGAAACTCTTCTTTTGTTGTCATCAAAGGAATATTGTACAGGGAATGCATCTGGCGGTGTCAGACGTCTAACGCCCCAGTAGAAGGCAAGATGTTATGAATCAGACAAAAAAGTCCTCTGCAGCATTGCTTAAAGATCAATAGCTATCCGTCATAGGATCTACTTATAAACATATCTACTTGAACAGCTCTGAGTGGATTGGTCTTTTCTTTTTATCTTAGGTACTTCCTTCCTGCTTTCACTGGATTAAACCGAACCAAGCTGTAGCATAAAGGTAATAAGGTTATTGTGCTTTTGGCAGAAATGCAAGCTAACAACACCACATGCATGGTAAAAGCAGTGGTCCGAGAGGCTTGCATTGTTCATGTGCAAATCTCAGTGGGTAGTATAGCCTACATTCACATTAGCCTCTTTTTCACACAGGAAAGAGGATTATGTTGCATCGTAAACATGACATGAAAACCTCACCAACGGGATTATAGTAGCCCTTTCATCTAATATGTCCGCCTCGTATTATTCCTCATTAATGAGGTTCTTTATAGAGCAGCTGTTTTCAGCTGTGGTGTGAACCTATATAAACAGTCTTTGCAATGCAGAGCCTTTTTAACTTATTAATAGAGATACACCAGTAGGAATTTTTTACAAGTTTTGATTTGAAATAGAAATGCAACAATTATTCCTGTAAGGCTAAAAAATTAAAACTTACAATAGAAATGCAAATATTACAAGAATCTTATCTATAGTGTTATTTTAATTCATAGACTTAATTATTACATTCTGTTAGTTTTTAAGTTATACATTCTTAAAATTGTAATTTGTGGGGAAACGGGTCAAGGAGGGAAAACGTACAAGGAATTCTGGAGGAAATCTGATCAGATGCAAGTACGCTTCAACTGACTACGTTTTCTATTGAACTCCTCACTCTAATGCTACGTCTGGTCACCCTCCAATGGAAACTCATTTCAGCCAGTTGTTCCTGGCATTTCAATCTTTTAGTCACAATAAAAGACTAAAAACCAAAGTCTAGATCTGGAACACAGACTGGGAAGCTCAAGAGCTTTGGTTTTTAACTCACCTATTTCTCTACCACTGCAGCTACTGCCCCAATTTGTCTATCTGGTTTCTTTATTTTCCCACCATTAGTCATTAAGAAATCTAAATATTTTTACTACCTTAAACACTGGCCTATACATAGTATAATATTATTAGTAATAGGTCAGTATTTAAAGCAAATACTGACCTATCAGCATATTTTCAAGTATATGCAGAATATTACTATTGCATAGTAAGCTACTATTAGCTGATTAATTACTCAGACAAGCTGTTGCATGCTTACAAGCTGTAGTGTTACAACAGCGTTAAGTAAAGAGTGGTTTTTGGCTCTCCTTCAGGTGTTGCGGACATGACTTGCCTGCTTTTTTTGCTACCAGAAATTTCTCCAGACAGCTGACTTTGTTTTTATTGTAAATCATTATAGTATAGAAAAAGGGTAGGAACCTTTTTTTCTTCCAGGTGATTTGCAGTGCTCAGCAGCAAGTGGAAAAGGGGGCAACTCTTAATCTGTATTGCATCGCGAACGTCTCAGTAAGAAAGCTTTAAAGTTTGGGAACGTTGTGACATAAATCTCTTTAAAACTGTGGCACACAGTTTTAAATTTGTATCTTAAATGGAAAGATCTTATACGGGTTGATTTTTGCTTCAAATTATATGTGTTAAAACATTTTTAAGGCCTTTACAAACCTCATCCGATGACGTTCATGCTGCTTTACACAATTCTAATGTTAATTTTCAGGATTTCTAGTGCTAGAGTTTTTAGCTACTTGTTAACTTACCCAAACAATATCTCTTCATTTCCAATGCTGATTGCAGGTAGAGACAAAAAAAAAAAAAAACTTTTAAAATCTTTATTTATTCAAGTTCTTAACAAACCAGCAAAACCCATCATTCCCTCACCCTCAATCACAACAAGCAGCCTTGTTGAATGAGGGAGTAGACAGGATACAGTTGTTAGCTGACATGCAGTAGGAATGCACTTGGGTTACAGTAGATGCCTCTCTGATTTATTGGCTCTAGCTGTGAGCTCTTTATCTTAAATCATTCCTACATACAGCGGTTCATTTTCGTTTTATTTCTGTCGGCGTTGTAAATCCCAACACCCCATAACCCATGGAGTCTGAGATCTTATCTTTCATACTTTGGAAACAGGAAACCTTTAAAGGTCCTCACAGATTCTTGAAGATTATCTGGAGGTTTGCCAAACAACTCCAATCCAGATGTTTTAAAAGAAGGAATATTAACTTACTGTATATGCTCTGCTGACACATTCTAGATATAAAAGTGCTCAAATTTAGGTGAAAATGTTGCGAAAGTTAGATTTATTGTGGATTGCTGTTGCTTTTACCGCTGTGAGTTATAAAAACAAAGAGTTAGAGCACAGAAGGGGTTTAAGTGTGTCGCAGAAACAAGTATTTTTCCCAGCCAGCAAAATGCTGGTGCCGAAAGGACGCTAAGGACAGGTTGTCTCTCAGTCACTGTGACAGGCTTTATGGCTGAGCATTTCTGTGTTGAGAAAAAAAGACGCAGGTAAGGGAGGAGGAACAAAAAGACAGGGAGGGTGAGGTAAAGTCAGCGAGGCAAATCCACCTGCCACTTGCAGTCAAAACCACAAGGCATCTGTGTACAACTTCACATTCTCCTGCTTGTGTTTGTGTGGTTCTCGAGCCCACAACAGGAGGGAGCACACAGAGTCGTCTCCTCTGGTCAATAGAGCCTAATTCGCCACAGGTAGCCGAGAGCCTCAAAGGCGACTTCCCTTCAGCTCAACTGTGCTGAAGCCTTTCATCCACACCGTGGGGCCCATGGTGATAGTAATAGGGGAGGGTGTGTGTGCATTGGTAGAAGATTGGGGGTTGCTATCAGCGAGACCCATTATCCAATGGAGGCAACAGATATGGGAGTGTTGTCGCCTGGGGTCTGGTTGCTTCTCCTGCAAACCACATGAAGACAGAAACTGTCCATTCCTTAGTGAGCAAGGCTGCATTGTTTCTGAATTTTTCTGTCATCATCCTTTGCCTCTGCGTACCTGTATTTTTTTATTTTATTTTTCTTCACACAAACCCCTTTCATTTACCCTCGTCCTAGATATGCCTGTGAATCCCAGCTGTCTTTCTCTTACTGTGGCTCTCTCTCATCCATATTTTCATTGCTGCTGCGTGGTACTACTGAGAACGACTGTGTTCAACTCAAGCAGTGTAACAGCACCTCTTCACTTTCTCTGCATGCTCTACAGGCAGCCTAATGGAGGAAATCAAAGTGCTCAAACACGATTAGATTCAGTATGCACACCACATTCCAGTCAGACCTCCTTTGATTGATGGAGCTTATCCTTTTTAAATTCACCCAACAAATATCTTTGACAGGGGAATATGGTTTTGTTTAGCATTTGTTGATGTGGAATGGATTCATATCAGGAAGGTATCAACATTTCATCTATAAAACGTTCTTATATTTGCCTTCTATAAAAAGTAAATACAGACTTACTCACTCTGCTCCAGTGAATCTCATAAAATACTTCCTCTTAGTTTTCCTTAGTGGCTGATGTTATGACATGCACTATTTCCATTTTTTTTTTCCTCTAGTCTAAGACATATTGGTTTTGCCCTGGGTGTTGCATGAGTTACGACATAGCCACTGTAACAGTATCAGTGGTTGAGAGAAACTGTAAAATAAATGTTCTGGCACTGTGGCTATACATACAGGTTGGTACTGCTCCAGTGAAATTTAATTAGCCGTGCCACAAACTCTTCCAGGCAGGAATGATTGCCAAAAGGATGTTACCCTAATTACTATTCTCCTCATCAGACTCACCAACTCAAATAAGCAGTATTTAAACATACAGGAGGTAATACAGGGGAGATCCTGGATATATAAACATTACATTTTAAGATAAAAAAAGTTTACAGCACTATGTAAAAGTATTCTTACCACTTGAACTTATCATGCTGCAGCTATAAGTTTCACTCTATTTTATTGTACATAATGTGACAAATCAACACAGTTCTACACAGTTGTGATGTGAAAATGAAGTAGTAAGTCTGGTACTGTAAATCTGAAAAGTCTGGCCTGCATTTGTACGCTAATACTATTTAGGAATTCTAAAAGTTGGAATTGCTTTTATTTGAGGTATCAAATCCAGAAGTCTGAAATTGACTTCAGCTGTTTTGTCAAGGCCTCGGAACAGAAACTCATATATGATAATATGACAGAACATTTGCAAGCCATCATTCAAAATCAAGAGTGCGGCAAAACTGTAAATAAAAGAGATATTCATCCACAATAATTGACGGACCACATTGAGAGAGGATTAGTCTGAGTAGGAACCAAGAGATTCATGTCATGTCTGGAGGATCTGCAGGTATGCACAGCCAAGTTTGGATAATCTTTTAATAAATGAATATTGTGCTTCTCTTGTCAGCCTTTGAATGAAGCTTGGCCCAAAAAGGGCCTTTGCTGAAAATAAATTACTTTCTGTTTCTGTTTGCAAAAGTGCAACAAGTTATGTCAGTAACACAATAAAAAGGAAGAAGATGCTGAGGTTAGATTAGAGCAGTGGTTCCCAAAGTCTGAGGCATGCCCCCTAAGGGGGGCACAGTGCCATTGCAGGGGCGGGGTGGTGGGTGGTGGTGCACAAAGCGGTATGAATGAATGAAAAAAAAAAAAACAGCTACACAAAAGTGTTTCATTGTAAAGATGGTTTGCAGTGTGTTTTGTTGCAACCTGAAGTGGGAAGTAAACTTCAGTGGAGTTTGAAATCAAAATATGTGTATAGGTTTATGTCTGGTTGAACTATGTGTGTGCCCAGTTGATTTTTATTTCTTTTTTGGGGGGGTATTTTATTGTAATCTGTAGGGGGGCCCAGAAAATCTTTGGGAACCACTGGATTAGAGAAAATATCAAAACGTTTTACTCTGCACATCTATATAAAAATGCCAGTCCATCTTAACTGGAACATATGGTGGTGGTATCATTATGCTGTGGGAATGCTTCCTTCAGCAGGGACAGGGAAGCTGCTGAACATACAAACAGATCTATAATGGAACAACTTACATCAACATTTATTTTTCACAGTTACTTTCTATCCAGTCTGACTGAGCATAGACTATTCTGATATATGATTGGGCAGCAATTTCAGTCTCTAGATGTGTAAATCTATCATTATTATTAATTAATGTGTGTTTTGCAATATAAATTTCCTATAAAATACATTTATGCTTGTTAGAAAATGAAAATAATTTCAAGGGGTGTGAATTTGTAATTTACTGTACTAGTTGTATTGGTATCAAAGAAACATAGTAAAACAATTTTGCGACAGTGTTATGGCGATAATGATGATAGCAAAATGAGTTGAGATATATGCCTGTTTTCTTTCTTTCTCATCTATGCCTCCATCACTCTGTGGCCTTAGCATTTTTGAGCAATGTTATTTGTGTTTAGTGTGAACATCTGCTGCCGTAATATTCTGTCCAACTGGGTAAATATCACATTAGCTTTTAAAATGCAAGTTCACAAGACTTGGAATATATTAGTTAACAGTTAAAGGACGCCAAGCAGTGCTTTGCCAAATTAATATTGCACACACTGATGATCTGCTGATAAAATATTAGCAATCTATTATGTAGCCCTAGAAAGAACAGTGAACCAAAACTTTAAACTTTCCAATTATGCTTTTAAAAATGTGTACATTACACATGTGGGATATTCCAAGAAACCAAGCTGAAGTGTCCAACAAGTAGCTTCACCTGTTGATTGTCACTTTTAAGGACTGTTCCTTTGTATTTTCTCTAAATGTACAAATGTGTCTCCCTTGAAAGCACAGTTCATAAATCTCATGGTTTCTCCGCTGAGCTGCACACAACAAATGTCAGTGCTCAACCAAATCATAATTCTCTCCCCCGTCTGTCTGCACAGCACCGCCTCTGTCGGAAGTCACTACAGCCACACAGCCTCAGAGAACTACGACCGTCACTACAACAACCACAGCACACTGGGGTGCGGCCAACACCACCACAACGGTGCTTAAGGAGGGCAGCAGGCGAGCGCCCAAGCCGCCGCCTGTAATCCCACAGACGACTTCTCCTCCGCCTCTGGAGTCTTTCCCTTTACCTGAGCGGTTCTGCAAGGCCACTGAGAAAAGAGACATAATGTGGCCTCAGACCCAGAGGGGCATGCTGGTGGAGAGACCTTGTCCCAAGGGAACACGCGGTAAACAGGGCTTTGTCTCACCACAGGGATGTGGGCGCGCTGTGTACGATAAACCTTAAGCATCTCACGAGAACATCCCTGAGTTTATCAGATCTGGCTGACACCCCTGCATACCAGTGTATTTTTATTTTCAAAGACAGCTACTACTGAGCTAAGTGACAACAATTTGGTACAGAGTAAGGCTTTTAGCTTTTCAATTCTAGGTCTAAATTTGATTAAGTAATGTGTAATGACTGTGCCAGAGAGAAAGCAGGCTCACATGTATTCCTCTGAGCTTACAGTCTTTGTTGTGTCTGAAATCATGCTTAGACTTTATCAGATACAGGACTGATTAGAAGACAGGAAACAGTTGCTACTTTGACATAAAGGTATGCAGAGGATACAGCAAATATTTCCAGAAAACAAAACATTTGAATGACCATCATCCTGGCTTATCGGATCATCCTCTGATCTGTCCTTTTTTCCTTTGTGGATACATTTTTGGAAAGCAGTCTGTGATTTGAGTTGATTCAACCTGACGAATCTTTCCTTGTTTTTCCTGCCAGGCACGGCATCTTATTTATGTCTTCTTTCCACTGGGGACTGGCACCCAAAGGGCCCTGATCTTAGCAACTGTACCTCCCACTGGGTCAACCAGCTGGCCCAGAAGGTTTGTTCCAGCGTCCCTCACTGTTCTTTTTATAAGTGGAATGTGTTGCTGAAAACAGGATAGTACAATAATGTAGATGTGCATCTGGATTGAATGTGTCACTATTATAACGATTACAACAAATAAAGGCCACTATTACTTAAACTCTTTGTGTGAGCTTTAAAAGATGACAGGGGTGTGAAACATTATCTCAGGTCAGGTAAAATTGTAAAATAAGCTTTTAAATAAAAGTGATGAACAGTGCCTTGCAGAAGTATTTATACCCATGTTGGCTTTCTCACATTTTGCCACATTACAACCACAAATGTTAATGTATAAACAACCATGTCAATAATTTTAAAATAGAAGAAAAATGTATTTTTTACATTTTTTGTTTTCTAATCAAATCTGATCAGTACAAAACTGTTTTATTTAGACTCCAAGAGTAAATGCTTTGTACAACCACCATTTTTGCGAATTAGTGTCAGTGAACATGAATCCTGACGTTGTCCTGCAGATTTACGATTGGATTTTGTTCTGGACTTTGAGTCAGTCTAATTTGAATGGACTTTAATAAACTGAATTATAAATGTGTTTGTATGTTAAGGGGTTTGTATTGTTAGTGAACATGGTCTTAAGTCTTTGTAACGCAACACTGTAAGAACTATGTTTAGCATTGAAGGTAGTGCATTCTGAGGTGATGTGCAGTGGTAGCAAGCATGCAGACTACAAGGCTTGATTTTGATCTCAGCTGACCAGGGCACCTTCGTCCAGATGTTTACTGTCGCTTATATATTCTTCATAGTCATAGTAAACTTGAAGCGATAATTTTAATGACTTTTTTTTCCTGTCCCACTTCCACAACACCCCCTGGACTTATTTTTTGCCTGACTACATTTGAAAATGATACTAATTTGGCCTGCCAGCTAAGGCTATTGATGCAGATTAAGGCTTTGTTTAATGACAAATTTAAATCTTACAACAGTAAATTTTAGGCACAAAAACATTTGCCTTTTCCTGACCATGCTTTTTTCTTCTTTTTTTTTTTAAATTTCATAGTAAATAGTAACATATATCAGCAATCTTTACACAATGTTGGACTTCAGTAAATCCCAATTTTATATTAGTTACTTTATTAAACTTTGTTAAATGCATTAAGCATTTCTAAAGAAAGCATAATCCAACCATTTAGATTGCAGTCTTAGTCTGAGTAGATTAAGAGTTTGCTGTTATCTTTTCATTTTTTAAAGTGTTTAAAGCTTGGCCAAATATTGTACAGCCCTACCCACCTTTAAATTTTCTCCCTAGATCAATTTTTGACCTGTCTTTCCTCTTGTATATGATGAAGTTTGTTAACTAATATTCTGTGACAAATCTCTTAGGCCTTCACAGAGCTAGTACTATGTAAACTTTATTTACTAATCATGTGATTTCTGATTGCAGTCTGCTGCAGTTGATTTTGTTTTAGAGGATCAGAGGAAAAGCTAGAAATAAATGCCACTTTTCATATTTATGAGCTGCTTAGTGTTGATCTGTTCCAAAAGAATTTAGTGGATATGAATATATTTGCAAGGCACTGTAAGTGGCTGTATAGTAAAAGTGGTGTAGGTGGCTCATTCAAGTGGTGATTGATATTACAAACTGGGTTGAAAACAACCTTGGCCTCTACTATCTTTGCACTTATTATTCACTCTCTTCCAATGCAGATCCGTAGTGGTGAAAATGCAGCCAACTTGGCCAATGAGTTAGCCAAGCACACCAAAGGCCCGATATTCGCTGGTGATGTCAGCTCCTCTGTGCGTCTGATGGAGCAGCTGGTGGACATCCTCGATGCTCAGCTGCAGGAGTACAGGCCCAGTGAGAAGGATTCTGCCGGAAGAAGCTTCAATAAGGTAACCATGACAACAAAAGGTCAATTCCTTATGCATCAGAATTCAAGTCAACCTTCTTATCTATTCTCAAGAGAATAGACAAAAAGCATGTTAGCTGTCAAGATTAAGGCAAGTCAATGTTCAAATTAGTCAAGATAAACAAATCTGTAAGACCTCCAGAATTTGAAAAGAATGGGAGAGAAGGTCAGCCGACTGATGAAAAAAGAAAGGGGTTACAGTGTTTTAGCAGATCTATGTTTCATAACATTGGTTTTACTTTACTGGCCAAAGTATGGTGGCTTAAATTCTTTGTGATGTGCTAACTTAGCGGGGAAGGAAATGCAGTATGTAATGAATATTAGCTGCAGCACTTTTATTCTTAGACCTCTTCATAAGCAGGTCAGTGGCACAAGGCAATGGGGAGTGGCTGCACCACTCATTTATTAAAAAAGTTTGTACATCCATATATCAGACATGTCTTTGTTTTCTACCCATCTTTTATCCAAACAAATGATTTAGTGTAAATTACCTCTCATCTGTTCTTCTTTTTTTTTTCTTTATTTTTTTTTTTTTAATAAAAACAAAGCTTCAAAAACGAGAAAGGACATGCAGGGCATACATGAAGGTACTGAAGCAATGCTTCTGCCCACTCTGCTTGCTGCTGTTCCCTCTGTCCCCATACTTGCTGTATGTGTCCCAGCCCAAGTCCAGCAGCATGCACCTACTGCACTTTCATGTACCCCTTCTTCCCCCTCCTTGTGCTTCCTGCTTTTCTGAGTCACTGCTCCACACGCAGCCGCAGTTGTACTCAAAGTGAGCTCCGAGACAAGGAGAAGACATCTCCAGTTGCTGGGGCAGCTTCTTATGAATTTATTTTATTTTTATTTTGAATGTGTTGTTGTGTTGCTCTCACCTCTCTGCATTGATGGCTATGATGGTTTTTGTCATTCATTCTTCACTTCCTCCTGTATGTTTATTGTGTTTGCTGAGGGGTGCACGCCCGGGTGCATAACACCACAACTCAAAGAGATACTTTGTACTTTCATCCCTTTCATTTTTCATTTGATGAAGTTTTTACCGCCTTTTTTTTCATTATTTTCTGAGAGCTCTTGTAAAATGCTCCCTTGTTTTGATGTGATTCGTTATTGTTATGTTTTCTATCAAGTGCCTACACCTGACCCTTTCACTGCATGCAAAGTATAAATGGTGACTGTTATTTTACAAGGACACAGATTTATCTGCAGCTCCGTTTGTTTATTAGAGGTTACAAGTCAAATATCATATTAACCTTTTTTTTTTTTATCAACATCTAAACATTGAAGTATTTTGTTCTCACATATTCCCCATGCATTAGGAACAACCTGTCCTCAACGACCCGCCTATCCAAATCTTTCCTTTGGGAGAGCATTAAAATAGATCCAGCTAATTAGGCAGCCAACAGAAAAGTACACTTGAATGAAGCAGGGGGGACAAAAACTGAACATAGCAAATACCACAATCCACCCATTTAACCTCATCGTTCATGTCACAACGTCTAAATTTGAATTCAGGGATGGTGACACTGTTAGAAAAGCCTTAACGTTGCAAATTTCAACATTTATTGAACTAATGAACTAGGAAAAGATCTGGAACAGGGAATGTTGAGGCAGCAGTATCTGACATCTGCCATACCTGACACAACATCACATTAACTACCCCGCCCTCCGTCCACCAGACGTCACTGGCATTGATTTCGCGATTAGATGCATTGATTTGATTATTTCCTGAATTTACCCTGGATTGTCTGGATGACCCAGTCTAAATTTGTTCTCAGTCTCCTCTGAGCTTTTCAGTGATTTGGCACTGGACACAGACTCACAACTGCATATCACTAAAATATCCTTGACCTTTTTACGTCCTTTTGGAGAGTTTCTTAATGACTGGTTGTACTTTTGTATACTGAGCTTTGCAATTATAGAATTTTAATTGAGAGCAGCCTCTGTTACTTTCATCACACAATCTCTTAATATCCTGTTATCAGACAGGCATGACTGGCTCAATATACTGCGATTCAAAGTGTCTGACTTGATGCAATGTCCTTGAAACAGAAACTGAATCCCTGCCATCAGTCATGTGCTTATGCATCTCTTTTAGCAGTTTGTCTATAAGGGCAAATGCAACTTCAAATAAATTGTCTTTTAACTCACTAAATGTCTGTTTTTAGAACTTGGCCATGCAGAAATATTGGTATTTCTGCATAGCCATTTATGAAAGCTTTTACATTTTATCATGTTACAACCACAAGTGTCAGTTTCTCTTATTGCGAGTTATTGATAGTTATGAAGTGAAAAAGTTACTTACGTATTAAAAAATCTTATGCATTTGTAATCATTCCCTCCTCAACCAGTACTTTGTCCTGCCACACTTCTACTCTCCATCCTTTTTTGGGGTGTATCTCTACTGTATTGGGTGTTGAAAAACAGATTTTTTATTTATTATTAATTTTCAACATTTACATTTTCAAATTAGGACTAAAAACATTGGGAAGTTAGATATTCTATTCAACAGACTCTCTTAACTGAATTTAGTTATGGAGTTTGACTAGGCCATTTTAACACAAGTATATTAACAGCCTGGGAACAGCATACCAACACCATAAACTTGGCACCACAATGTTTCAGCATGAATCTATCTCTCTTTTTACTTCTGAGCTGTGGATATCGGAGATAGTATGAATACAAATATATGCCAAACTCTTAAAAAAAATGTTTATAGAAGATGTTGAAAGAATTACTTATTCCCTTTCACTTCAAAATTTACACTATTTGTGTTGATTTATCACATAAACTATCAAAGAATGCAATTCAGTTCTTATAACTTTGTTTATCTCTGAGAAGAAATTTCAAGAAACATGCAGTACAAAATGGACTCAATAACAATAGCTCAGATAAAAGAATTCATAAAAGTCACATGGTAATAAATGTTTATGGTAATAAAAGTGCAATGTGATTCGGTGACTACGTGCAGTGTGGAGTAAATATGTACCCTACGCTAATCAGTGTAGCAAGAGTTCATATTTGGGCTTGGCTGGTCAGCTGGCCTTGGGTCAATGATGGTTTTGCGTAGAGAATAGTGACTTCCCTGTGAATTCAGGATACAGAGGGTGATCAGGGTCGCCCTCTGAATCTTGGACAACTTTTCTGACATTCTGTTGCTCACAAATTGTGACAAAATACATCCACATTTGTGCAAAAAAAAAAAAAAAAAAAAAGGCTCAGGAGATATGAATATGTTTTATCTTAAATCCTTAAAATATGATTTCTCATCACTCTCATTCATTTCAGTGTTTGCATGTTGATATTTTCCTAACAAAGTAAGTTGTTTTATTTTTTGGTTTGAAGCCTTTATCTTTGTAATCTGTTTTGCTCGGTTTGACGCAGGCCATGGTAGACACAGTGGACAACCTTTTACGACCAGAGGCCCTAAAGTCATGGCACGACATGAACAGCACAGAGCAAACTCATGCCGCCACCATGTTACTGGACACTCTGGAAGAGGGTGCCTTTGTCCTCGCAGACAACCTCATGGAGCCTGCAATTGTCAAGGTTCCTGCAGATAATATAAGTAAGTAAAAAAGAGATGCATTTGCAATTCAGTTAATTTGATTATATTCTGTTCATTACAAGAGTCACTCCTGACATAGGGAAACAAAGCAGCCTCGTAAAAAAAGAACTTTGTTTTCATAATAAGCCTTGAAGCCCTGGGGGAACAGGGAAAAAAGTGCATATTAAGTTTAACGAGTCGCTTACTGACAAAGTGATGAATATCAGACAATTAAATAGACTGGATTCTCTGATTGCGCACACTTACTTTATAAATGTGTGCGTCTAGACCTTGTAACTCTATACATTAATGTGAGCATTAGCCTGCTGCGGAGTCAGAAAAATTACATTGTTTATCCACAGGCTCCTCTTCCTTCCCTCATTTTCTTCAATTGTTACACTATCAAGGGGAAGGTTTCTCTTCCTCAGAGCTGTTTTATTCATATGAAATGGAGGCTGGGGGGACAAATCTATTCCTTTATGATTGACATTTTTATTGCATCGCTCACTCTCGCCAAGATTTAGTGTTCACATAACAAATTCATGTGTCCTTTGCTCTGCATACTGTAACAGTTTGTGTAAGAATGTCTGTAAAAAAAGCCCTGGTATTAATGTTCTTTGCTCTTTTTTGAGTCTGAGTCAAAGAGTCTTGAATGACTGATATCCTTTTTCCTGCTATTTCTTAATTTTTCTCTTGTAACCAATCCCTCTCCAATCTCTTTGTCCGGCAGTCTTGGATGTGTATGTGCTCAGTACAGACGGCCAAGTCCAGGACTTTAAATTTCCACAGTCCAGCAAGAGTGGGATCTCGATCCAGCTGTCTGCCAACACCGTCAAGCTCAATAGTCGAAATGGTAAGCCTTACAAAGAGAATGATTTGGAGGAAATTGAATCCGTTCCGTTAATATGCAGCATTTCATGTTTCCATGAGAACGTGAAGAAAAATGTTGCGGAATTTAAAAAAAAAAATAATAATCTGAGTTCTCTGATTTCAACCAGAAATGGCAAAATTATTCATACCTGTTGACATTTTTGTACATGTTGTCATGGTACAATAACAGACTAAACCAAGTCAAAATACTTTAAGGTGGAAAGAAGAACGTTGCCTGGTTGTTAAAGAAAAATAAAGACAAATTTAGACATTTGCCTTGCATTTGTTTTCACTACCCTTTACTCTGATAAGGAAATGGTATGTAAAAGTTTTAATTTCAATATTAAACAGCTTAAATAAACACTCTACGAGTCTGAAAGATGATGGCATACCAGTGAATGTCCAAAGACAGTGCCGACCACATGAAATGAAAAGACAGACAAGGTGAGTGTTAACCAGAGAAATAGACTAAAGGTCCATTGTAAATCTGGAGGAGCTGCGGAGATCCACAGCTCAGGAATTTGCTACTTATGGACAAGTAGCAAAAACAACAATAGACAATTTCTCACAATCCATGCAGTTTACAGCATGTGGAAGAAGATGCTCTGGTCATCTACTACAGGGCCAGATTTTTTTTCCCTACATTTAGTTCATGTGTCACTGAAATTTAACAAACCAAATTACCTTAAACAGGACAATCGCTGAAGGAAACTTGTCAGAAGCTCCACAAGACTTGACAATTTGGTAGAGTTTCTTCTTCCATCAGAATAACCACACTAAACCTACCACCAAACCAGCCATAGAAACTGAAGTAAAATGTGGAAAGAAAGCTATAAGATTTACTGTTTGCAGTTTACCATAAGCCCAGTAATGGACACAGAAAACCATGGTACTGGCAGCATCATGTTATGAGGAGGCTTTTCTTCAGGAGGGTTGCTGGGAAGATGGCTGAACTTTATTAAATGGAGGAAAAGCTGTTAGAAGGTGTAAGAGACTATAGTAAATGCTCACTTATGTACCAGCAAGACAACTACCCTAAAGCATATAGCCAGAGCATAGCAAAGTCCCGACTTAAATTCAATTGATAGTCTGCAGCGGAACTTAAAAATTGGTATTCAGATACTATTCAGCAAATCTAACTGAGCTTGCCCTTTTTGCAAAGATGAATAGGTAAACATTTAAATCAATATGTCGATTTCTTTTTACTTCACACATTTGCACTACTTTGAGTTGATCTGTCACAGAAAAATATCAATAATATGTCCTACTTTGTTATTGTAACTTCAAAAATTTGAAACCGTTCAAAGGGATGTGAATACATTTGTAAGAAGCTGTGGGTTTACCTGTCATTTTTATCCTAGTGATTTGATTGTTTTGTTTAAAACTTGACATTTATTTTCACTAGTATTAAGTGAGTGTTTAAATGTATTGTTTGGAATTGTTGCATCTCCATATTTGATCATTTTATGTATAAATCATTCACTGAATTGTTGTGGCTTTTCTTTTCTCTTTTTTTTTTGTTATTTCACTCTGCAGGAGTCGCAAAGCTAGTTTTTGTGCTGTACAAAAACCTGAGCCAGTTCCTCGGCACAGAAAATGCCACCATCAAGATGGCAAACGAGGCCTACGGTCGCAACGTGACAGTTGCTGTCAATTCTGACATCATCGCTGCTTCGATCAACAAAGAGTCCAGCCGGGTGTTTATTAATGACCCCGTCATTTTCACCTTGCAGCACATTGACGTGAGTCTCATTGTAGAAATGAATGAAGGGTCAAATGAAAAAAAAAACGCCAGAGGGGGACAGCCAGCAGACAGAGATCTGCAATTTGAATTGTAAATGTCTGACTAGGTCAGTCGGCAGTTTATTTAAGTCACTGAACATCAAATTAAAGGAGTCTTTAGAACCCAAGTGAATTCTTAATGAAAACTAATTCTTTAATCAACATTGGGATATAAATGATACCCATTTTCTTTTATAGAGGGGGAAATTAACTCCTAGATTAGCCCTACAATCTAGGATGAAATTACTGGAGCACCAATTATCTTTTGTCTTTTAAAGTTGTCACTAGAGTTCCCAGAGGGCCATGCGTGACTCTATTCTTTATCAGAGAAATTGTTCAATTCTAAAGACATGCCGTCAAACAATTATGCCTCGCTGTTATTAAGGCCTCATATACTCAACCATGCTTGGGTAGATTTGGCAAGTATGTGCCAAATGAGACACAACATATGAATTGCTTCATAAGAGCTGTGAAGAGAAAAAAAAAATCCTCATCCATATCAGTGGAGAAAAATGCTTTGTATGAGCAGGGGGTAAATGGCCTCCGTGTTCTACATGTGCTTCAATTTGAGGAAGTCAATTATTTGGACACTTAACCATATCTCTTGTTATCTGCAGATGGAGCACTACTTCAACTCCAATTGCTCCTTCTGGAATTACTCTGAGAGGAGTATGATGGGCTACTGGTCCACCCAAGGCTGCAAACTTCTGGACTCCAATAAAACGCACACCACCTGCGCATGCAGCCATCTCACCAACTTCGCCATTCTTATGGCACATCGAGAAATTTCAGTATGTTTTATTTATTTGCTTAACTTAGTGGTTTCCAAGAATTGTATGCTATGTAACACCTTTATTAAATCTAGGTTATTTATGTACCACAAGTAAGATTGAAAATACAGTATTAAGGGCTCTTTTTAACTATTCAGAAAAACAGTGCTATTTCCTTAGCTCCTTGTAGACAAAAAATGTTTATTCATTGCGTGAAGCTTGCTGGCTTTTCCTGTGTAGAAGTTGACAGGATGAGAACATTTCTGAGCTTAAAGTACCTTGAACATCATTACATACAACATAAACTCTCATCCCAAAAGATAGGAGTTTATGCTCTCATCAAAAATGTTAGTTCAACAACAAAATTGTTGAACTAAATCAGCATTTTTGATGTGACCTCTTGTTTTTTGAGGAGAAATCAAAACAAGAATTTGCTCCAGTAAATTGGTGATAAGCAATCAGATTCTTGACTTCAAGAGATAACTCTTGAAACACCCTCACTCTAAATAAAAATAGTAGTTGATATTGTTGCACAAAGCAAAAACAATGACAGTCTTGACTTCTAACAGCTTATTTCCATTTCACAGACACATAAAAAAAAAATTCTTTGTCATATTTCTTTTGCCTGATCTTTGTTCAATAGAAACATCTTTTGTGCAGCTGTAATAGCCATGAGCTATACTGGTTGGTTCTCTGTCACCACTGATGCTTAGGTTTCGGTACAAATTGTGACTGTTGGCTGTCCTAAAAGTTGCTTGAATCCACTAAATGATCTAATGCCATAATTTGCATAAATGTCCCTCTGCATGTAATTGGACTGGACACTGTAGGGGAGAATGAAAGTGCTCTGAGAGTTACATTAACTGGGTAAAAAAAACCTCCTAAAATGTGTTTAGAAAAGAATTGCTTGAGGGATGTGAAAATTCCTTAAGTCTAGTAAGTTATTGTTAAATTGCCAAAAGTAGTTTCACTGGGGCTTCTCTGTTAATTCTCCATTAGGTTTCATTTGTGAAAATGGTAAACCAGATGGACTTGCAGTTTATCCTTGAGATTTTGTGGTATTAATTGCAATAAATATAAAACGCATTTTAACATTATCTGTGTTTTTGGCAATACATCGGTGATAGCCAGACAGATGTATTGTCTTCCTGTGAATATGCATCACACAAACATAAATACTTTTCTTCAAAAATAATGATTATCAAATGTGCTACTTCACTGCACCAGTTATATTGTGGTGTGTAATTGTACTTCTAGACAAAACACAATTACTTTCTGTCACAGAAATCAATTTATGTTTATTAAAGAGGTGAAATTATTTATTTTCTAGGCAAATAGTGCAATCTCATAGCACATAGTCAAGTAATTACATTGTAACTATATCTCTTTAAGAAGCTCTGGCTCTTTCGGGGACTTTCCATCAATTTTACGAAATACTCCTCCCCCCATCCGCACCTTCTCCTCTCCATTTAAGGCTCTCATTGAAAAAAAATGGTTAAACAATAAAAGTTGGTATCTTAACAATATAGAGAATCTTTGCACAAAAAAATCACAATTTTTGTCTTCTTCCCGGTGGTCAGGATTATGATGTAACTAAGCGGGTCATTTTACAAGATTTATAAAAACGTTTTTGGCATTCAAAGCCATTCAGTCTTTGTTGGCCATGCTTCAAATTTTGAGCAATTAAAGTCGGAGGAATCTTTACGACATTTTATTGTTGGTAAAGATGTCGTGGTCTTACTCCCCAAAGGGTTATTTCCAATGCACACAATTTTCGGTAAACTCTAAGCTAGTGCATTACATGTGACATAGCCAAACATTAGCAATTGGGTAAAATTTAATACTTCAGCACAGTCCACACCCCCAGCAAGCAATCGTTTCTCAATAGTCGAGGGTCCATACTCTGTGTACAAAGCAAAGAATAGAACAAGGGTCTGGTTTTACCAGGTTATGCTTCATCTTTTCTTTCTGAGTACAGCTTATGGGAATCCAATTTCCACTTACAGTAATACCACCACAATTTGAGAACCACGGCTCTATCTAACATATTTAGTTTTCATTTGATTACCTGTAGTTTTTAAGAAATATTTATAGATAACTGTCTCTGTTTCAGATCTCATAAGATCACAGTGATTTCAGTCCGAAGAGGCTTTTAAACTGTGAGAAAAGACATTACATTAGATTACTGGAAAAGGAAAAATTGAATTTTAAATGTGTTTATGCATTATTTACTTTGAAAAGGCAAAACAAATTAAAATAGAATGAAGGAAGGAAGCGTAAATTAAAGCAAGATAAGAGAATTTTTTTTTTTTTTTTGAATGAAGATTTGTATCTAAATTCATTGCCCACTCAGTAATATCCTGGGACCTGATTGGAAGTTTGCTTTGTAGAGGAATGGGAGCTTTTATATATGTTTTCTAGTAGTCTCACTGGCACTTACATCCACTTAATGTTGAATCACTCTTATGTTCTGGGTAAAATAGCTGTTTCTTTTTGTAACTAATCTATTATTGAATTTAGAAGGCAATTCAGGACTTCTTGCAAAATTCTTCATAATTTAACACAGCATAAACTGCTTTCAATAGTTCTGGCCAAAAGGGGTCTTTAGTTTCTCTTTCTCCACAAACATAAACAGTACTTATTAAAAACATATGAAAATATAAAATGTTTTCTTTTATTTCCAGGGCAGCATTCGAGATCACCACGAGCTGCTGCTAACTGTCATCACCCGGGTCGGCATAGTGGTCTCCCTTGTCTGCCTGACTATCTGCATCTTCACCTTCTGCTTTTTCCGGGGCCTGCAGAGCGATCGCAACACCATCCACAAGAATCTGTGCATTAATCTCTTCATTGCAGAGTTAATATTCCTAATTGGTATCGATATGACAGAACCGAGGGTAAGCAGGAATGACCCTATTGATTTGGTTTTGACTTATTACTTCTCATTTAATCTCCTCTCATTCCTCAAGACAAAGGACATTTATTTCAACAAGATTTTTAGCGTTTGCTAGATCAAACCTAATCCACTTGTCTCTGACATGACAGGTCTTTTTTGCCCTCTTTCACTTAAAGTCCCTGCGCCTGCCATGCCTAAGCCATAATACGTTTCTTTTTTTCATCACACGTTCCCTTCAATCTCCACAAATACAAAAACATTTTCAGCATACAGCAGGGAATCAAAAGCTTTCAGAGCTGAGCAGTATGTGAAAATCTTCTAAGTCTAACCTCACAATATGCATGACATTTTAATTTCTGCTGTGCTGATGGAAAAGTGGAGCTGTGCATGTGGTGAATGAATATTCATTAGGGTTTTTCATCAGTCTCACTGATTTATGTTTTGCTGAGTGAGAGTAGCAGAAATGGTAAATGTCATGTTTTCCTTGGGTGCTAAAATATAGTCCTTTTTGATATACAGGTCTGAATAAAGAGCTTTTGACGGTTCTACAAGCTAATGTTATGAAGGCTTTACTTACAGGAATGAAGAGTACATAACTCCTGAGAGAGTTCTTTCATTTGTTTGTTTTGTCACATCTAATTGTTTCAGAATTTCAAAAGCAAGATAAGACAAACAAAAAAAAAAAAAAAAAACACCTCAGTACACCAAAAACAGTTGACAAATGATAATTTAGTTTAAGGGTAAAATGCTATCCAAACCAACCTGTCCCTCAGTGGAAAATATTACTTAATTATCTGAGGTTAGCCACATTTTTTCATCCCGCTAAACTAAAGATTAAATAAGAATTAGCTATTCCAAAGCCTAAATACTGCCAGTCTTGGGAATGAAGAAGGAAAGTAGAATTTGTCTCAAATTAGAAAGCAAGATAGATGCCCTCAAAAAGCAACACATTTTCCAATTAAAGAAGTTAAAATACAGATGGAAAGTAAAGTCACTGACAGTCCATCAGTCTGAAAAGTAATTTCTAAACCCGTTGGAGTCCAGTGAACCACATGTGGAGAAACTATGATACCGCTTTTTAGAATTAGTGGGTTACCAAAATTCCTCCAAAAATTCATTGAGAACTCATCCAAACATTCACAAAAGAAACCACAGCAACAACTACAGCACTGAGATATCTCTTCTTCGGTTAAGGTTCATGTTCAAGGAGAATGAGCAAAAACGGCATCAATAAAAGAGCCCCAAACAGAAAACAACTGCAGACCAAAAGTTCTCATATTTGGTAAAAAAAATAAAATAAAAAAATAAAAAAATCTTTTGCTAAGATATTCTGTGGACCTGTGAGGCAACAGTTTCGGAAGGTCATAGCACAACATAGTAGCACATATTACAAAACAAATATGGTGGTGGTAGTGAGATGTTTTGTGACTGCATCGCTTAAAGGTCTTTTGAAATCCTGGGACACTTGGGATTCATAGAACTATAAATTTATCTTTCTACTTACTTAATAATATTAAAGGAGAATCTCCTGGCATCAATTTGTGGCCTAAAGCAAAACTGGGCTCTACTGCAAGACAGTGATCTGAAGCACACTTGCAAATTCTAATAACAGTAAAAAAATAAAAATAAATCTCTAATAAAGGGTATTCTGTCGTATTGTCAAAGCTCAATTGTAAATCTTACTAACACGCTGTGAAATAACTAAACAGAAATTACAGCAAATTTTTCCAACATGAGTGGGCCAAAATCCCTCCACAGAGATGTAAAAAGCATATTGCCGGAAATACAGTTGATGACAATTGTTTGTGTCGTATGAGGCACAGCCAGTTATTACTAATTATAATATTGTTTGGCTATTATTTTTTCACACAGGCAAAAAATAAATATATCTGTAATAAAAGACATTATCATTTAAGAACTGTGGTTATTGTTGTTTAATGGTGTGAAACATCTAAGTGTGATATACAATAACAACGAGAAATCCTTAAGAGAGTAAAGACCACTGTATTGTCTGTGTCTGAAATTAATTTATTTTCTGAATCTGTAATTATGCTCTCAGATTGGATGTGCCATCATTGCTGGAATCCTCCATTTCTTCTTCCTGGCTTCCTTCTCCTGGATGTGTCTGGAGGGAGTACAGCTATACCTCATGCTCGTCGAGGTCTTTGAGAGCGAATACTCTCGAAAAAAGTACTACTATGTGTCGGGGTACCTCTTCCCAGCAATCGTGGTCGGCGTCTCAGCAGCCATCGACTACGGCAGCTACGGGACCCACAAAGCGTAAGTGCAGCTGTCTGACACACATTCTGTGAAAAGCAAAGCTGACATACTGGATGCTACGCTGCGTAGAGTCTACCTGCTGTGTCTGTGTGAGGCAGATTTTGAAAAGAAATCAACTCATCATCTCTTGCCAGCACCTTATGCGTTGCCCCTGGAGACTACACCGAAATATTCAAGCTTCTTTTTTGCCAGGGATGGGCAGCTGTTCAATTTTTCATGTCATTTGAAAGTGGCTGACAGACCCAACACTGTGGTTTCACCAGAGGGTGCAGCTACATTAATGCCTCTCTGCTCAAAGACCCTCCTGTGACCTCTTGTTTGTAAATGCTCTCTTAAAGAGAAGAGCATTGTGCAGAAGCATTTTACGAACATTAATGACCATATCACAGCTAAGGCCCATTGTTGCTAAAGACTACTTGGGGTCTTTTCTCTGTTTTGTGTAAATGTAATCATGTTTAAAGCAAAAAGAGCTCTTAAAAGTTCCTAATAAAAAGTCTACTTGATAAATATTCTCAGCATTATATTTTATGCAAAAAAAAACAAACAAAAAAACATATGTACTGTATGTTAAATTGCTTGTCTCTTTCTCACAGGTGTTGGCTGAGTGTAGACAATCATTTCATATGGAGTTTTATAGGACCAGTCACCTTTATCATCATGGTAAGCTGTTCTATTTTACGTACACTTTCAGAGTGCTAAAGCAAGTGAGACCAAGTGAGATGAAAGAGATGCAAGGAGGAGATAAAGGAGATAAAGGAAGTGGGCCGGTCAAAGTGAGATGAAAAGTCAGCAGGATTTGTTTTTCTTCACCTTGTTTCCTCAGAGATGACAGGTTAATTCTGCAACAAAGACACATTTTTGAAGGATCCGAAACCCTTTGTGGCTCTTAGTCCCTGACAGGAATCAGGACTTCATAAAGAACTTCAATCAAAATGTGCACACATTTTAGAGCTGCATCATCTAGGAGCTTTCAATTTATTCTTTACAGTGGTTTATGAAAGGATTTATATTCCCGTGACTGTTTTAATATATTCGTCACAATACATGAATAAAAAATATCAGAAAAATGTTTCTTACAAATATGTGCAGAACCCTTTCCTATCAGACCCTTAAAATAAAATTGGAGAATCTGAAGATTGTCTCAAATAAATGTTTACAAAACATACAGTGATGGTTTTTGATATGGGCTATATGGGCAGTTGCCCAGGGCAGCATCTCAAAGGGGTGGAGCACCAAAGAACTAGAAAATAAATGATGTCTTATCTGTCAGTTGCCCCCCTGAACAAGTTTACTACTAGTGTACTAGTACTGAGTACTAAAAAATCAGATAATTAATTAATAATCAATTTCAGGCTTAGCAAATAATCATGATTAGTAAGAGAGCCAGAGTATAATTAATCAGTTATATATGTATGTATATATATATATAAAAATGTGAAATTTTTTCTGTTTCTGTTTTTCTTCTCCTCTGCACAGGAAGGGCCAAAAGTCCTTCATTGGTTTGTTTGCTTTTTGTAAATACCGAATCGTACTGTAAGTGAGGGAAGGGGGAAAAAAAGCAAAAGCACCTCTGTTTGGTCAAGGACCATCAAGGGTGAAGGACATATAGCATTTCCTATTGACATATGTCCCATAAAAGGCATGCAATTATTTATTGGTCATGACATTATTATCTCCTGCTCCATCAGAGGGGCTCAGAAGAATGAGACCTCAGGGAGTCTGACTTCCTTGCACAAGTGAAAAAAGAAAATAGCTATCCCTCACATATGCTGTACACTTTCACCCTCGCTGCTCGAAGCATTGCTTTGTCCTTGTGCGAACCGAGGGAGAAGGGATTTCTGCAAGCTCGCCTCGTGTTCGGGCAGGGTGGTATTTGTTCAGCACCGTCTTCATCATATATCCCAATGGTTGGTACAGTATCTACAGACGCAGTGACCTGTGCTGAACATAGAGCTGACACTGAAAATATACTAGAGAGATGGGGGCAGCTGTGTCAAATTCCAGTGAGTGTCTGCACACTGTTGGATCTCTGCTCGGAGCCTTAAAAGCAACGCTACAGTACAGCTCTTTGTGAGCAGTGTCGGAATGAGTAAAAGACGATTCTACTAACTGGACTGGATTTTACGGTTGCTGTAAAATTGCTTCTCAATGTGAGATGAGGTGGTGCGCTGAAGACCCAATGAAGAGCTGCGCCGGATTAAAATCTCTTTCTGCAAATGCTGAAATGCCTCTTTTTTTCTTTTCACATCTATATTTTTCTTTCTCTCTGCATCCGCTTTGAACGTGTGAGCTTATAATTGAGGAAAAGCTAGCATTGTATTAAAGCAAACACACAATTCCTCTTGCCTCAGCAAATGCTCCGTCAGCCACACAGGAATATGTTTCCTCTCCTTAAATTGGGCCCTCATTGTTTTCAAATTGGCTGTTTCTCTCATAATAATTTGCATGAAAAATATGTCTGCGGTGGAAATGATGATCAGGATCCCAGTGGTGATGACCGGAGAGATGGAATCATGACCCTGTGAGGAGCTAATGTATTGCTGCAAAGCCTGCGCGTGACAGGGATGAGGTTGTGTTGCACTGGCTTGGACTTAGCGTTGCTGCTCTATGCAACAATTGTCTGAAAAAGACAAAGCACTGTGGAAAGGGGCATCTCGGGGGAGCGCGCAGGAGCAAGGTTTGTCTGCATCATCCGTGACCCTGGTTTCTCTACAAATTGGCTTTGTCCTTGTCAATGAGAGAGGGAAGAACAAAGGAGAAAACAGTGCACTTTCTGCTTATGTGAGGAGCCAAAATGCAGCCAAAACCATGTTTAAGCAAGTAATGAGGACGATTTATGTTTTTCCTTAAGAATCACCAACCAGAAATTTTCAGCCAATTTATTGTCTTTGGTTTCCAGAAAGCTTTGACCTGCCAATGCAATCTGATTCCAAATTCTCTTTAAAAACTGTAAAGCAAGAAGATATAAGAACAGTATTCAGAATATTTTTGTCAAGCCTTTTTGCTGTGAGTGGCCTTTATTTATTTTAGTCAAAGCAGAATTAATGTGATGAGAAGTTCGTAAGAGATTATTCAATGTAAAAAAAAAGGGTTTTGCTAATATTTTAAAGCAAAGATTAAATTAAACTTGTCATTTTATGCTGTCTTTGGCCTTTTATTTTTGCACTTAGTCATATTGATGTGCAAGTATTACTGAAACATCTGTCCAGTTTTAGGGTGTTTTGGCACCTGATAGATCAGTAGACTCAGTTCGATTGGTGCCTACAACTGCAGCATTTGTTAAATTTTCAGCAGGTGTGGTTTGCTTTCACACTGCAGTGTCAAACTGTCCAAAAACTTATCCAAAAACCCACAATAAAAACAGAGTGGCATCACATTTTAGCAGTTGTAGGAATTCTCTTTCATCTTTGGCAAAAGACCATGAGCAGTTTCTCCTGCTGTTGCTAGAGTCCTGTGTTTGTTTTGGTTATATTTAGCCAGAATGCCCTGCGTTTTTCTCCACTTCCTACTTTTGGAGCGGTATCGGACAACAATGTTCAGGGGGCAACTGATGGAAAAGACATAATCCGTCAGTTTGTGTATGCATTCGAGCCACGCCAGAATTCACTTCAACCAAACCGAGATCCAGGTTTTAGGCAGCCCAGAGTTTACCTCCCCAAACAAATCAGACTGTCCAGGCAAACAAACTAGAGTTTGATTAAAGCCGATCACCCACTGTCGTGGATGCACCCATAATGTGAATTATCAAAAGAATTCAGAACTTTACTTTTACTATAAGTCTAGTATGTTTAATAACTAGCAACGGTTTAATTCCCAATCCAGCATCGTTTTTGAAAGACTTGCTCTTTCTTGAAACTTCTAAATATGAGCATTCAAGTCATAGACAATATGGTTGTATTGTTATTAGCTTACATTTTTACTCTTTCTTTGGCATCATTCAGTAACAGCAACCACTTTGAAGTGTGTTTTTTTTCTTTTTTTTTTTTCAGTATATCTGGTAGCGCATATGAACCGTTCATTCACAGATCAGAAAAAGATCAGACTTTTGACTTTTGGACTGGATGGTTCTTTCCTGGATCTCCAGTTTTTTTGGGGTTTTTTGTTTCCCTTGAAACAGCTCTGAAACTGTCTGAAAACGAAAGCATGAAGCAGGCAGTTAGATCAGTGTTTTTAAGCAGAGGTTGCCCCTCTCTTGGCACACAAGTTATTAGCTCCATGAAAGGGGGAACATGGAAGTAATGAGTGCTGGGGGGAGCCATTTGCATGCTTGAGATAACTTCAACGCAAGGCCTTTTGGATCATGACACGTCGCGAGCAGTTCTTGTCATCTGGACAGCTCCATCTGCACCTTTAATATTTTATCCCCTGCAGTTCATTTGGAGTTCAGGGTGTACATACACAGTCCACTTCAGGAAAAAAAAAAAATGCTCTCTCCCCCACTCCCAGTGAGGCGAGGTGCTTCTGCATGGCTTGCAGTGATGATTCAGAAAGGGAGTGAAGGATGGAGGCAAGGCGGCTTCGCTCTAGCAAGAGGGATCCCCCCGGGAAAGGCTGCGAATGCATGTCGGTGGGGGTGGGAACATGTGCCATGCTGCTGGGTTACTTTAAAGTACTGTGTCCCTCTCCTCTGTCTCATTGGATCCATGTCACCACTCCATGTGTGAAAGGGTTTTTCAAAAGTCCTCCCCCCACCTGTTCCTCCCCACCCCCGCTGTCTTACTCATGCAGACGGCTGGCAGAAATAATGGCTGAGAGCCGCGAAACAAAAACATAGCTTCAGTTCCGTCTATGATATAAAAGTCAGATCTTGATTTTCCCCCTACCTCTTTCTCTCGTTCTCTTTTCTTTTTCATCCCTTTCTTGCCATCCTTTTCTTTGAGAGTCTGGCTTTTATTGTGTGCGGCTCTGTGAGTTGATTGCATGTGGAGGGGGTGATGTATTGATCACAGGCAGCCTTTTGATAGCGGTGTGCACCAGAACACTCAGGAATTTCTGCTCGAGAGCGAATGGCTGTGGTCCGAGTCCGGCTCACAAAGGTCCCTCGCATTGGCAATTCATCCACATTTTTCTTTCTGGCATTCTAAAAATAACATGTTGATGCTGAAGCGCACCATTTGCGAGGCTCCCCTGGATAAAAGCTTTTGTCGCCACAAATGTATTTATTTTGTGTGTTGTGCTTTCTTTTTAATAGCTGTATTTGTTTGAACCATTGACATACTCTTAGGCACACCTCTTGTTTTTTTTTTTTTTCTTCTTCTTCCTTAGACATTTCTTGACATTATTTATACATGACTGGCTTGCAGTGCGAACACAGTTTGGTACATCTGCTGTGAGTGCTTGTACATGCTGTGTCGAGGACTTGTTTGCCCCTGAATAAATGATTTTGAAGTAAATTATTTGGAGGAGCCCCTTGCTGGACTATCCATCCTTTGTGTCTCTAAATCACACTATTGATTTTTTTAAGGTACCATCCTTGTCTGAGCCTGATATGTGCTCCCTCCTCCCACAAGATTTAATGCGTTAAAACAGGCGAGCTCCCTTTCTCCTTACCTTTTTCTTTTTCTTTCTTTTCATCTGAACACACAAGAGAATTGAACAAAATATACCATGTTCCCCCAAGCCTTTTGTTGCTGGTTATACCTCATAATATTTCACTATGTGCATAAAATGATATGTGGTTGTTTTGTACAACAAAAGCCTCTCTTATTTCTCCTGCTACTTCTCATTCCCTTCTGACATTGGAAGACTGCTGCCGTGTGACTGTTGCTGTTTTTTTTTTCCACATTGATGGATTTTAATGTATTTTCATGCTCTCATTGATATAGAATGACACTAAATTTGGCGCCAGTCGGCCCGTCTGAGACTAGCAGGAGTGATAGATGTTTATTGGATTAGTCTGTGGACATTGCAGAGAGTTGAAGGCTCTTTGCTTTTAATACTTATGGACAAATTAACAGTTTTTTCTCCTCTGTCTGCCTTATCTTGAGGCATAAATCTTCATGAATTAACACTGCCATTATTCTGTTTTGACAGCTCAATCTCATCTTCCTGGTAATCACGATGTACAAAATGGTGAAGCACTCTACCACTCTGAAACCAGACTCGAGTCGACTGGAGAACATAAAGTAAGTGAAAATGTCATGTATGCTGAGGAACGTGGTGTTTTGTTTTGTATGAATGATGTTAATATGGTTGTCCAGGATGTGGTTTTGGTTTTTTTTTCTTATTCTAGATTGACATTTTCTAAACCTTTAAGGAAAGTTTGGGATTTTACTACTTTACAAGGTTGTATGCATTAATATTGAGTGTTGTAACAAAACATCAAGCTGACAGGATAAGATATGTGGTTCCTGCTAATAAAACAACATAGGTTTAGCTTCTTTTTTTAACTGAGAAGCCACATAATTTGTTTCCACAAAACATTGACCCACCAATTTTACACTTCTGATTCCCCTTTAGAGGTCTGGCAACCCCATAACGATCTGAGTTATAAGGGTAACATGGGATTGCAGAACAAGCGTGACATAGTGATATATGATACAAAGCAACCACAGCAACAGCAGCTAAGCCCGCAGGTGCGAAGACACCAGATGATCCTCTAGAGTCTTTCTCATCTGAGAAATACTCTGATCAACAGAACCTGGTGTAGATAATGAAATGCATTTGAATAGCCTCCATGAGGACCACAATACAGAGCTCAGCCAAACATGAGGGGAATAACCTACACCTATTTAATCTGTAGTTTTCAATTTTGTTGCGATGTAGGCCACAGTCAACTGGTTCAGTAACGATGAAAGCACATGTCATCCTGGATCACACTGGGTCGACTTAAGTTATGGGGATCACAAAATCATCTGTGAAGTGAGATTTGTGTGTTGCATGGTAACTGCAGAACAATGATCTGAAAGGTCTTATATGCATCAGAACATGTACCTCTTGATGCCGCAGGAGTCCAGCTATGGATACAATATCAAGCTTACTGAACATACCTTTATATCCACAGCTCATCATAGCTTTCATTTACTTCACCATTCTCTGGTGCCAGTTGGATAAGAATTTGCAAGTCTCACTTTACTTTGCCAATAAATATTGTGTCAAAAAAATTGTTAAGTTGCATCTACTTAAATATTTCTGGTTGTTACATCTTTTATGTGTCAGACACTTGGTCTGAGCGCAAAAATGTTACTTTTTTTGTCCTCGTTTTTCTCTGGGGAACAAAATGTGTTGTATACAATCATTAGTCGTGTGTAAATAATTGTTCAATGGAAACAAAAGGTGATAAAACATTTTAAAAGTTTGCTTCTGTATTGGCCAGTTGCAAGCGAGGCATTAGCTTCAATCTCTGGGGCCAACTAATCTGAGTTTATACTAAACGGATACACCAAGAGTGCAGTCTGCTGCCGTTAAGATATTAGCTGCTTATAACCTTTTTGCAGATCCTTAGTTTAAAAAATGGTCCTGAGCTCAATGTACCAGCATTTCCTGAAAGGGAAGGATACAGCGGAAATTCTGAAGCATCCCAAATGTTTTTCTTTTCTAATAGATTCAAGTTAAAACTCATCGAGAGAGAGAAAAAAAAATACTCAGACACCACCACCATTACCTAACCATTTATACTTCAATCAAGACATATCACTCCAATGCTTTGCTCTTGGAAGGAAAAGCTCTATTTGTTAATACCTTTATCAATAAAAACATATTGAATCATATGTGCTGCAGAATTCTGGATGGTTTTTATTTGAAGTTATAAGGTCTTGTCGGTTGCTGTAAAAGCACCAGTTCACACAATCATATAAGTGTTGAAGTTGCAACCACTGTTTGTAAGGGTTCTCCATCTATCTATAGTCAGTGGTTGTTTTCTCCCTTTCTTGTTTTTTTTTTCTTTAGCGTAGCAGCACAGTGGTAAAACCACAATCAGGGAGAACAGTGATTAAAGGCCGATTTAGACATCTCAGTTTATTTGTGATAGACTACTCCTTTATCAAGCAAACCACAGCAGACCATATTTTCTGAAGCCTGCTTGCTTAAAAAAGGCGCAGATTTTCTCGCTGAATGTTGAAATTATTTCATTTAAACTCGCTTATGTTGTTTATACTAATTGCTGTTTTCCTTGTGGTCATTTTCTTTGTTTTCTTTGTGTCAGAGTTTTCTCTACGAGTCACAGTGTCTATTGCATGTTGCATGCAAACACAAAGTTAACGCAGGCCCTGTGCTTTCTTTTCTCCTCTCATCTTCTACCTCTGTCTCCGCTCTGCAACCCATACCAGTAATTATCGCGTTTGTGACGGCTACTATAATACAGATTTGCCTGGGTAAGCTTTTACCGCGCACCTCAAATAATGTTATCCACACACCACCACCCACCCATCAGTAGTGTGGACGCAAATTCAGACAGCAGACGATGTGTTCTGACCAATTGCTTTGCTTAAAGATGGAATATTTGGTAATTAAATCAAAACATGCAAATCTTGGCTCTTGTTAGACCCTAATTTGATTGCCTCCCCTGATTTCCCTTGGATCAAAAAGTTGAAAATATCACACTCAAGTGCCAACTAACCCGCGCTGTTCTGTGCTCTGATCTAATTGTGTTTCTCTCTTCCCGCTATCATGCTCTCTAGCTATGAAGATAATAAACACTTTATCAAGTAAGAACATGTTGCCCAGAACTCTCCTCTTCAGCTTACAGTTAATTCTCTCCACTCTTCCTTATTCCCTCTTTCCTTTTCTGTCTCTCTGTCTTTCCTTCTTTTATTTTGTTTTGCCAGCTCATCTTCGCCCGAACTGCAGCTTTAAAGCCTCTCATCCATCCGTCCTTGTGACTGGTCACTTTCACCGTTTTCATCAATCTGGTGTTGTGGTTGTTGTTGTTGTGTGTTTGACCACTGAACTGTGACAACTTCTGCTGTCTGAAGGCTTCACTGGACCTTTACACACAAACAAGAAAAAACAAAAAAAATCCCTCGACTCCTCCACATCTGCCTCTTTCCTCCAGTCCTAAAAAATACACAAGCCAGATTAATATTTAGTGTCTCAGCAGCCTTTTGCTTCTTTTAAAGTTATTTTCAAATGTTCTTTGCGCTACTTTGAATTTGCCATTTGGTATGCTCTAATGCATTGAAATAATATATTTACAGAAAAACAGATCAAGGTTTTCCTTCCGTCTTCTCTGTCTGACGGCAGAAACTGCTGATGAGCTTAGGCTGAAATTTTGCGGAGAAGAAAAAAGTGGAAATAAAATTGTCAGGCATGAGATTGGATTGCATATGTGTTTTTGCCATCTTGTGTTTTCCCTGTCTCTTGGTTTACAGCCATCTTTCAAGAGTTTCCTCCAAGATCAAAATGAGAAAATAAAAATTGCCAGTCGTTACTCGTTTACTGAACGTCCCTCATGTTAACTCTCTTGTTTTTGTTTTGCTTTTCTTTTAGGTCTTGGGTCATGGGAGCTTTCGCCCTGCTGTGCCTGCTGGGTCTCACGTGGTCCTTTGGCCTCTTCTTCATCAGTGAGGCCTCCATTGTCATGGCTTACCTGTTCACAATATTCAACACCTTCCAAGGAATGTTTATCTTCATTTTCCACTGCCTTCTTCAGAAAAAAGTGAGCCCGTTTGTTGTACTACACTCTAATTTCAGAGATTTGTCCTTCAAGTTGAAAGGCATCTGAATTTTAGCATTCCAGCATTTCTGAAATAGCACCACATGCTGATATAAAGACCAAACACTGTTCGCCTTGATATCGCAGGCTAAGTCATATTTAAAGTCAACAGTCTGTGTAAACACCTGCTTCTTGCTTATGCAGGTCCGCAAAGAGTACAGTAAGTGCTTCCGCCACACATACTGCTGCAGGGGGCTGCCAACCGAGAGCTCGCACGGTTCCACAAAGACTTCTACGACACGGACGAGTGCGCGCTACTCTTCTGGTACACAGGTAGACCAGCAGCTTTACACAGTAAGACTCCAAACGTGCCATACAATGTTTTCTATGCTGAGCTGCTGATGACGCATGATTTTAACACTAATATGAGAATTTGCTTAGGAAGGTCGACAATTTTTTTTTCTCAAAATTGTTCAGTTTTTGTACATTCTTTAATCCAGATTAATGTAAAAAAAAAATGGATTCAGTTTATTTCAGAACCTAAAGCTTCATTTTGATAAGATTTATTATGTTTTTAGATGCTATTTATTTCAAGTAGTAAAAAAAAATCAATTGACTATCCTAATTCTGTTTACATTGTGTACTTAGAGGGATTGATAATATAATGGTATTATATTGTGAAGAATTGGACTGTGTTATCTATCAGGCAAAGCAGATCATATTATCTCTGAGTGGTGCTGTCGTTGATTACCTGCTACGTGAAATATTTCTCTTTAAATAAGCAAAACAGTTGAGATCAAGTGTACTACAAGTCTTCATTAAATGTTCATCACCGAAAACAAAAGAGAGATTAGGTTTGGACACTGAATTGATTCTCAAAATAAAAAAGGACTAAATATTTAGATACAACATATTTGCCTGACAATAATCTAATGGACTACTTTTATTAAACACATTAGCACTACGTTTTGTAAATTAAAGTGGACATCATGCTTTTAAATCCTTCTATTTCACATTGAAATTATTCAATTGTGGAATATAAAATGGAATTATAATGTTTTGGTCTTATTTTAGCTGCAAATGCTCTGCTTTCATCCCTGTTATACGGTGTGTCTAAGCAACACATTTTTCTGGAGTCTCTTTAAAAGCAAATGAGGCACTTTAAATCCCACCCTATCCGAGTTGCAGAGTGTTACACTCAACTCAACATAGTTAACGAGTTAGCTAAAGTTGAAGCCTAGAATGTCATTGACCGCTTTTGAATCATGTTTTCCCTAAGACAAAAAGGGCAAAAGAAAGTCAAAGTGTTTATATGATAATGCTATTCAAAAAACCAAGTGCGATCATGTCCTCAAGCATACAGTGTTAAGATAAACACAAGGTACGATGCTACTTCTAAAAACAATAGCCTGGACATCATGTCACCACAACGGACATTCTTGTCTAAAGTAAAGTTTGTTGTCATAATAGCATTATTTTCAGCTTGGCGCTTTGTTATGTCCATCATTCCAGAGATGAGGAACTGACCCTTCAACCAAACAGTTTTTTAGCAAATCATTCTTGATAATTGTAGAAGTTTCTGAACCACTTCACACAAAGATGACTTTCTTCTCTGATGACTTTCTCCTCAATTTTATATATATATATATATATATATATATATATATATATATATATATATATATATATATATATATATATATATATTGTTTTAGCTTATCCACTTGTATCTTTGGCATACTTGAACTCAGACTACAAAATCGCTGCATGAAATAAAAATGGTGGATTTGTAATTTGATCTTGCTTAGCACTTCCACAGCAAATACTATGACTAATAGTTTGATAAAGGTAATTAGAAATAGAGAAAGTTGAACAGATTGAAAACATGACCCAAACACAATATACAGAAGAAACTCAAACTAAGTAATTATTACTTACTAAAATCAACTTTTCTTTTCTTAAATGTAATTAAGGGTTAAAATATTTGGGGAAAGTTAGTTTGGGTTAAGTTACAGAACAATTACGATGTTTAAAGTCCAGAGATCAAACACCATTTGTTAAACAAACCTCCTTGTTGGCCTGATCCAGGATACAAACTTTAAGACAAAGCAGACCAGTCAGACAGGTAAGCAGCAAGATAGTGGTCATGATAAATGAGGTTCAGTTTCTTCCTGGAGATGATAGAGCTTTACAAAGGTGCAAGCATTAGTGGTGCTCTCCAACAATCAAGCCTTTATGGTCGAGTGGCCACATAGAAGCCATTACTCACTAAAAGACACCCTCCCGGTATTGTACTAAAAGGCCCTTGAACAACTAAGATTGAAACAAACCTCTATAATCTGATAGTACAAAACTTTGAGACAGAACCAGCCTTACCTTATTGATAACAACACTATACTGTAGATAAACTTGTTGAAGGCATTCCTGTTCTGTGAGGATGCCTTCAAGTACCAGAAAAAATCTTTCATAAAATCGTGTTTCTCTACTTCCAGATTTATTTAATAATTTAATGAACAAATTCTTTCAGGTTAAATGTGAGCTGTTTACCACAAAAATACTTTAGGGCTCTATTTGTCTACAAAGCTACCGAGTACTCTGTGAAAATTATTATTTTTGTTTTTATTTTCCTTTTGATGAAAAGAAATAAACTGAATCTATTTTGTGCTGAGGTTGAAACCTAACATCTGAAATACCTCTGGAGGTGAAAAGTTTCTATGTGTCTCAACCTTTCTTAGAAGAAAGCACATTTGAGCTTCAGAGTTGCATCAGGAATTGTTACATTATTCCACATTTACCAATCAGGGTCTGCTTTGCTGCATGGGAACCTTTCTTTTGTTATATCCCTTTAGCACTTGCTTTTATCTTTATTTTTCACTGATGTCATGTGCATGGGAAACAGCGTTGCACTCTTTCAAAAAACATTGTAGGTACACTTTTACTGCAGGGCGACCTGATGCTGCAAAAACGTACGGGTTTGCACAGTGCCTTTCTTGTAATAGCCAAGCAGCCTTTAGTAGATAAAGGCTAGCCTTTATTTCTGGTGTGGTTGCAGAAAGACAATGATGTCACTGCAAAACTCCAACCAAGAAGAACTGGAGTTAAAGTTGTTCAAAAGGTGACTTAGATGGAGAAAAAGAGATGATATAAGTTGAAATGCACTAAGACCAGTGACAGGTTCTTTTACTGAGCCAAGACTTAAAGTTACATATTTTTCAGTATCAGTGAGGTATTTCAAATTAAGTCAGGGAAATCTCTGTGATTAATTAATATATATTAATAGTTTTTTTATGACATGTTGCTTGTTTTTAGAGGTCCAGAAAATAATCAATTCTTGGGAGAATCTCGGTTCCTAGTCCTGAGAATTCTGAATCAGTTCAAAGTGCTCAAAAATTGATTTTAGTCTACTTAATTTAAAAAATAAATAAATAAAAACTATGTGCAAATTTATTTATGTTTAAATATAAACTGATGGGATTTGATGCAATATGGAACCTCTCTGCTTGTTTTCAAGGGTGTCACTTACTTTTACATCATAACACTCCAGCTATAGCTTCGAGATTCATTTTCCACTATGCACTACTGTTGAACATTCCCAGATTCAGACTCAAAATGAGTGGAAAGAACCTTTTTGATGGTGAACCTCTACATGTGGAGCAGCCTATCTTCAACTGCTCAGTGTCAGTCAAAGTAAAACCTGCTTAAAACCTATTTTATTTCCACTAGCTTTTAATTGAGACTGAGAAGATCATATTTACATATATTACCAATCCTTTTTTTTCTTAAATGCTGTTGGTCATTTTTATTGTATTTTCAATGATTTTGTAGGACTATAATTCCACACTTTACCCTTGGTAAAGCACTTTTCTTTTAACTTTGATATATTAAGAAGCTTTAACCAGTTAATTTATATATCTGCAGAAATGTCTGTAATTCATTCAGGCCTGCAACAAAGTGAGAGAGAGAAAAAGGCTTAATTGTTTGTTCCTTTTCAGCTTTTAACCCGTATCTGTCTTGGATGGACAATGTCAGAAATGTTTTTTTTTGCTTTTTGGAATTCCTTAGACTTAAGAATCTTCTTTTCAGTGCTGCCACACAAAGCTTCAAACAAAAGACTCTAAAGGCAGTTCAAAATATAAACACTTTAATCATCTTGTCTTCTTCTTGAATCAATAGTTAAATCTTGTTTTTGAAAACATCCCAGATCCTCATATAAACGAAAGAAAATACTGTTACTATGTGATCTTATAATTTATGATGAGAAACTGGAAAAAGCTGTAATCAGTATCAGCAGGTCAAAGCTTTACAATTTAGTGACAAAATTTCCTGGACAAAATTTTGATCAGTCCATGAAAAAGGAAAAAAAAGCAACACCAGCGTGAAAGATGAAGGAAAGTTGTTCTGAAACCTGAGTGGGCTGGATTAAAGTCCTAATGACTGTCCCTTGTTGACCTGACAGAGTCGTATCAGGAGAATGTGGAATGACACCGTAAGAAAGCAATCTGAGTCCTCCTTTATCTCAGGTGACATCAACAGCACCTCCACCCTTAACCAAGGTCAGTTCACACCTCATCACTTTCCACACCTATGCACAAATTCCATCTGCCAGCTAATATTATCACCTTGAAGTTCCAGCAATCACAGAACAACACAAGGTCCAGGCAGTAAATGCCGTCGTCTTGAAATGACAGTGCAGCATGGTTAATAAAAACGAAAGTCCTTAAAAATGAAGTTTCTTTTTTCTGTCAGCTCAGACCTGGAAAAAAAAAATCTTTGTCAAATGCCGCAGCATCTCTCAAACCTGTAGCCTCGGTCTCAAATTGAGACTTGTGTGTTTTTTTTTTTATTTAAGTGCGGGCTTTAAAGATCATGCCCAGGGGACACATAGGCACAACTAAAATTGTAAAAAGTTTTATTTTCAGAATATCTAAACATGAAGCAAAAGGCTATTTGTTGCCCAGCACAGAAGGTGACCTCTGTTACTTTATAAAGAGATTTATGGGTTTGGGGAGGAAAAACTGTCATTTATTATTTAGCTTGAGCACAAATATGATGATGAGAAGATGATGTTCAACTCTGGCTGACCCAGAGTGCTTAGTGTGATGTTAGGCTTTCTGCTGCCTCTCAAATGGCTTTCTAAGCATGCAAGGGAAAAGAAGGTTTACACTAAGGTAGCTTAACTTTCCCTCCGCTGACTTCTGTCATTGCCGCTCTTTGCCTTCCCCTTTTTCCTTTCCGATGTCACTTCCCAAAAGACAGACATCTCGCATTGAACGCTCTCTAGGACAGTTTGACTTGGTGATACATCAGTAACAATCTAGAGGTACAGCTCTCTTTTTTCCTGCCCCTCCGCGCTACCATTTCCTGGAGATGTTAATGCAAAGGTTGGATATTGATCACTCCGGGGCGTAGTAGCAACCCTAGAGAATTAGTGCACTGAAGGAGGGCTTTATCTCCTAGAAGCACTTCCATGTCATTAAAAACTTCCCTGGAGACATCTCAACATGACAGATGGCATTTAACATAGGTGATAAATGGCAGTGGAAATACCTCAGATCCTTAAAACACACTGCAAGCTCGGGAGAGAGATTAGGCTTTGAAAGATAATGGCTAAATTTTTAGCCCTAATTGTTTTTTTCTTATAAATAAAAACTTGGCACAGTCGTCCTGTCTGTCATAAAGTAGAAATTATATTTGGAGGGACTTGAAACAGCAAAACCTTTGCATAATTACAGAAAATCTAAGGTGCTGAAAAATGAAGCTTGCACAACATAATAACTAAAAGAGAGTTATGAAACACACTTGTGACAGAATGTAATAATGAGCATAGTTGGTTGAAACTTAGTTTGTAAATAAATGGGTTAGCAAGGATCCTTAACACACTTAACAAATGAATGGGGTATGAGGGGCAGGCACCAGCAGAAGATGCGTGCAGGAATTTTTCCTTTCCTTGTTGCCTTGAGTAGAAACTTTTAATTAAAATCCCTACTTTCAGATTTAGGCTCAACTTTAAAGACAAAGTCAGATTCTTTGCCCTTTTTTCTCTGTTCTCCATGACACTTTCAGACAACTGCCAAACTTACCTGCTCCTCCTCTGTCTTGCCACTCCAGGAATGACTGGGAATTACCTACTAACAAACCCTCTCCTGCGACCACAAGGCACTAACAACCCTTATAACACCTTACTGGCTGAGACAGTCGTGTGTAACACCCCCACAGCTCCAGTGTTTAACTCACCAGGTGTGCTTATTTAATTCTTTCACCTGCATTCTGCCTTTTTTTTATATATATATTTTGTTCTTTTTTCTCTCCCCCTTCCTCACTGATGCATTTAGTCAAGTGTTCCAAAGGCCAAATGAAACACAGGATGTTCAGCAGTATCGTCTTTCCGTCTAAATCACCGTCTCCACAAGGCTTGTTAATGTGCTCATCCAATGTGTGTGTGCAAAAAAAGAAAAACAAATAGTAGTAATACACTCACATTTTGTCATGCATGACATAGATCTTTGTGGTTCACCTATATCCAGCCTGTGTGTTCTCATATTTCTCTTAACGGGACATAATGATTAAGATGGGAAAGAGATACTGCGCATTCTGCCTCGAGATAATGTAAACAGTGGTGTAGACCTGAAGCTGTAGTATAAACTGCACGATCATTAAGATTTATTTCCATGAACATATGAGGCAATTTGTTTCATGCCGTGCTACTTCTTGAACATGGTAAACTCCAAGAATTTACAGTGCTCTCCACATTTATTGTCAGCCCTGGTAAAGATGTGTAAAAACCCTTAAAATTATTTTTTTTATGGCAGTACCACAATTTCATTTGAATGAAAAAATGCTTGATATGTGACAAAACAAACTTGTGTTCTCGTCCAGGCTTTCTTGTCACAATTCTAGTTTTTTATTATTATTATTATTATTATTATTATTATTATTATTATTATTATTATTATTATTATTATTATTATTATTATTTTTGGAGTAACTATTCCCTGACATTTGACAGATTGGGGGTTTATTTTTCCAGTTCGTTGGTGAGGTTAAAAAACAAAAAAACAAACATGGTCTTTCAATGGTTTTCCGGTACCCAATCCTTGACTAATTTACATTAACACTCATCTGCTTACCTACATGGCGTGCTTTCTTGTGTTTCCCATTTTTAAGAACTAAGAGATTATGGTTTTTACATCACTTCATACACTTTTAATTAAGATTAAAAGATTAATTAATTAATTAAATCAAAATATTTCTTGATTGGTCTGTTATTTTATCTTCCCTATTTAAAAAAATTTTATCTCTCCATGACTCATTATTAAGAGCTCCTCTCAGCACTCGGTATGATGATGATCAGTGTGATGTATGCATTTTAAAAATGCTTCACTTTTATTTCATAGTAGTTGGTAGAGGTGCCAGTAGATAGAACATGACATGCGTAAAGCAATATATATTTTTTGTGAGATTTTAAATGCACCATCACATCTTTACCAGGGCTGCCAATAAATGACGTCTTTTTTGTATGCATTGTTATCAATGTCTAAATACAATATTAGGAACTAGAGTATGCCTGTGCAAATAGTAATGATCACTATATTTCTGTTGTGTATGGCATCAGAACATATATAACAGTGATAAGGCTGTGATGTTTTTGTATGTGCTGTTCCTTTTTGAAACTGAAGTGGCATCTTTTGTTATGTTTTGTGCTTTTCCCCTGTGCTTCCCTTTAGTGACCTTCAGAGAGACAAGTATGGGAGTAAAACTTAACTTTGCCTATCAAATGTAAATTTTTTTCAGCATGCTTATTTAAAACAACCCCAAACCCTCGGCACAATCACTGGTTTACTTTAGGCCATTAACACACACTCAAGTGGAGAGCAAGTGGTTCACAAAAACAATCTAAACCAAAATAGCTCAATTTGATCATTTTGAGGAATCTTTCAACTCCTGATAGATTAGTTCTGAATTTGCCCACTACTCTGCTTTTGTTTTTTACCCACCAAAATTATGTTTATTGTTATTTTCATTTTTTAAAAAAGAAAACCGTTTATAAAAATATTTATTTTCCTCCCCCTCTCCCCCACTGTCTGTCATAGTTGTCCTGGTGTGGCACTCAGCAGTCTCAGGGTCCAGTATTATTCCCGTCACAGTCTTTCAGAAAACACCTGTCTGGACACTAAATTGCCTCCTAGCAGGCATTAACACATAGATGTCACAGCAGCAGCAGTTCCATTCCCTTTTTTTCATTCAGGACTTATTGGCCTTTATCCTAAGTTTGAAAAGATTCTCAAAAGACTGCTCATCTAAAACTGCTCCACACACACTGCCTTATCCCTTACTATTTTTCTTTATAGTAACCATTTCAAAGCATAAGTTCCCTTAGTGCTCTAAATTTCATTATTCTACAAAGAGGAAACCAGCCATTGCAGAGAACATTTTTCCCCTGATCTCTTCTCTCAGTCATGACATAAATAATATTTACATTTTGTAGGGCTGCTTTTCATGACCTCCATGCTTTGAGACATTCCTAACACAACCACATCTGACCTCTGCAGTGGCCGTGTTATCCTGAGCTGTTCTCCCAATGACCTGGGTCTCAATGGGAAAATGGGAACTGTTACAATGACGGATGCCAAGTGCCGGGCTGTGGGCAATCTCTGACCTTTACCAGCTCTGGGTACACAAGCTGCCAACTTACAGGCAGCAAGTGTACCACAATAAAGTCACCAAATATGGGACTTTTCTTCAAAGCATTGTGCCTTGCAATAGTGTTCTTAGCCCTTTTCAACATCAGCGTTTTTAACATGAATTCAGTAGGAAAAAGCTGAAGTTGTTCATAATTGTGAAGTGGAAGAAAAATTCTACAAAAATTAGAAGAGTGTTGCTTGTATATTTGTTCCAGCCCCATAAGTCATTGCTCTAGTGATACAACTATCGAGCCAATAGTAACTGGAAGTCCTTCAGCAGTATGTCTGTACCAGTTTAAAAGACTGAGATTTGTGGCCATTATTCATTCAAAGTTATGTAAAGTGAAATCACATTTGATGGAGAAAATTGCACGAGCAAGCTTTGTCGTGGATTTACAGTTGCATGATGGTGTGAAGCTTCACAGGGCCATCATGTGTTGCTCTAAACCATTCCATTGTAGCGTTGATTGCATATTTAGAGTTATTGTCCTCCTGGAAAGTGAAGCTTTAATTCAGTCAAAAGTCGTATGCAGCTTCTAAAATCATGATTTTCTTCATGATTTTTCTGTATTTAGCTCGATCTGTTTTTCCATCAAATCCCAGCAGAAGAAAAGCATCACGTGCCACCACCATGCTTCACACATAGTCCCCTCAAAAACTTTTTTTTTTTTTTTTTTGGTGTGTGTGAGCTACAATATCCTGGGAGTTTTGCCATGCTTTTTCAATTTTTACCAATTTAAAAGGAGTTAATGCCCCTTTGTCATTATTCTTTTCTGTCTACTTCACAACTATGCACTTTATGATGTTGGTCTATTACATTTAATCTGGATAAAATATACATTAATGAGTGACAGTAATGTTATAAAAACAAAAATAAACGGATGGGAATGCTTCTACAAGGCACCTTATTTGTTGCATTTGGTCCACACACGTAAAAGCAGTTTAATGCTTGCCTGTTTTATTTGCTGAACCCTTGCTCTTGCTCTGTTGCAGTTGAGACTTTTATCTTGCATTTTGTTGTTCTTTTGAGCAATTCTCCATGTTACAATAAATCATTTTTTTTTTTACTTTTTTTTGTACATCAGCTGCTCTTAGACCAGATAGCCTGAGCAGACAGACATGATGTGAGTTGTCTAAAGTGAGTCATTTCACCTGCTGTGTGTGGTGATGGTGGAGTGCTGCTTGTGGGCTCCCCTTGTAGTGAGAATACAGATGGCTGTCCCATGTTCATACATAACTACTTTCCCTTTTCTGTCTTTGTCATATTTCCCCTACATTTCCTTCCTTTTATTTACTTTACCACATAAATTCTATTAGTTGCTAGAGATCCCATATGTGTCAGCCTGCCAATTTGTCGCTTCCTACTTATACATCAACCTGTTGCCGGTGTCTTGTGATAGTGTTTGAATCTGTTTCTTAATGTTGTTTGGGATCCTTTTTCATTGCTTTGTCACATATGTGGCAGACTTTAATGCACAATGCCCTGCCTTTTTACAGTGAATTTTCAAAGGGAAAGTTGAAATGTATACATGAGAAAATACAAAAATTTCTCATTGCAAATAAACTGCATGTCTATGTATTGTATGTTAAGGATTGTGCCCAACTAACAGATTTAAAGCATGGCTTAAATTACCTTTGTTTTTACATAAAACTGCATCCTAAACAGCATTAAATTTTTATTTCTCCTTTTTATGATTATTAGTGATGACTAATGTAGTTCCCCTTGATATTTCCCTTTGTTTCCAGGGCACTCACTGAACAGTGCGGTGAGGGATACAAGTGCAATGGATACTCTACCGCTAAATGGTAACTTTAACAATAGCTACTCACTCCGTAATGGGGACTTTGGTGACAGTGTGCAGGTAGTGGACTGCGGACTCAGCCTGGATGATGCTGCCTTTGAAAAAATGATCATCTCTGAGCTTGTGCACAACAACCTGCGTGCCTGTAACAAAAGCCACCAACAGCAGCAGCACTCCAGTTTACGTCACCCGCCCCACCGCCAGCAGCCGCCGCCGCCGCAGTACCACCATCACCACCACACGGAGCGGGCTCCCCCCAAGGTGACAGTGGTAGGTGGCAGCAGCAGCGAAGATGACGCCATTGTGGTTGACACTTCATCTTTGGTCCACATGGGCAACGCGGTGGGCCTGGAGCTGCACCATCAGCAGGAGCTGGAAGCGCCACTCATCCCCCAGCGGACTCACTCGCTTCTGTACGCACCCCAGAAGAAGGTGAGGACCGACGGAGGAGTCGATACCTTTGTCAGCCCACTGACACCGACCAACCCTGACGACAGTGCGCAGTCCCCAAACAGAGACTCTTTGTACACGAGTATGCCCAATATTACAGACTCTCCATGCCCTGAGAGCAGCCCCGATGTTGTGGAGGATGTCTCCCCCACCAAAGGGAGCGAAAATGAGGATGTTTACTACAAAAGCATGCCCAACTTAGGGGCAGGCCACCAGCTCCAAGCCTATTACCAGATAGGCAGAGGGAGCAGTGATGGCTATATTATTCCAGTTACTACAGAAGACTGCATCCCTGAAGGTGATGTACAAGAAGGACAAATGCAGTTAGTGACAAGCCTTTAAATGTATTTAAATCATCCCTTAGCCCTGCTGCCCTGACACAAACCCTGACTTCTTTCAGGGCATTACACATTGAAGGCAGGACCATTCTTTTTTTTGTTTATTTTAGTTTTTCAAGCGAACCCAGCAGTACCATGACAAACACACACGCTTGGCATCTACAGACTTTCTCTCAGCCATCCGTGTTTCCATCTCCTTCCCTGCAGACTCAGAGACCTGTGGCACAGAAACGGCAGCGCAATGTTTTCAAGAGACTGTACATAAAATGAAGAGTCAGATTTCAATTCTAAGAGACAAGCCAACAATGTATTTAAATGTGCTGCTGCTGTTGCGTTATTGAGAAAACCGAAGGTGTGAAAACATAAAATAAGTTTAAAAAAAATTACAAAACGAACAAAAAAAGAAAAAAAAAATTACAGGTGACATCCAAACAGCAATTTCCCTCTCAAAGGTTGTACATACACTTCCCAAAATCTAAGCTCATTTTTGTTTGTTTTTGTTTTCTCACCCCTGGACCAGGACATGGACATGTTTGTAAAAAATAAAATATTTCCTGATCAGACTGTTAGAAAAGGAATATCAGGTCCTGGCTGCTTCCCATCACCATCAAGTTTGGATTGTATAACCACTAGCAATCAAGCCCCTGGCCTTATATTTTCTCAACTGTTCCTTGAACTGTTGTCAAGGAAAAACTGCTCAAATATATATTTTGTTGTATTGCTAGTGTAAAATAAGAATTCATAGGGTTGGGAGGAAAAAAAAGCATAATTATAAAGAAACCTTTTATTTCTAAAATCTTAACATTTGAGAGACTATTGTGTAAAAGTTGCACATATGTTATACCATCTGTTTATGGTACCAACACTTCATTCAAGGTTGTATGTTTGAGCATAAAGGCCTATTAAAAGAAAACAGTCAAGCAATGCATTATCTTTTCTTATCAATTTGTGACCAATATTTTGTTTAGTTCCTGTATTTTCATTTGAGTTAATATTGTCCCTTAGAATATCTTTATCCGATTTTGCCAAAGTGGAATTGCTTTAGTAGAAGGGCGACTGCAACAACCCAGTAAAGGTGATTTATTCATTGCACATTTTTTTGTTAGTATTTTTGATTGAAATGGATCCTTTTAACAGTCACAGCAGAGGGATGGGAAAGCGCTGCTGAGATGAAGCCGACTTTTGAAAATAAAGTTTTTATCTTAAATGTAGTTCTTCCGCTCAAGTTTAAGTATTTTATTTATTAAAATCTTTCAAAAAATTAATAAAGAAATAAATTGGGAAATTTGTGAATAGTTTCCCACACTGGTATACATGCTGTACTGTAGCTCATGTTTTTTTTGTAAACATAAGGGGCTTATCACTTAAGACTGATGTAAAGTTCAACACTTGTTTAACAAATACAATAAATGTGAGATTTTTTGTCAACAGACAATTTGCTTTTTTTAATGGCTTGTGTTTTTGTTATATCTCTAGAAAGCAGGTTTGATCATATTGCTATTGACATAAAACACTTTTGACTCAGGTTCTTAGTAAGTCCCGAGCACCTTGAAAGGCAAACTGATACAATTTTGTTTTCTGGAGGATTTTCTTTTCTCTTTTTTTTTTCTCCTGCTATCTTCAATTGCTGCAGAGTAGAGTGATCTCGCCATATGTGTTAGAGAAGCCAAATCTGTCCATGTGATTCAAACATGAGAAACTCAGGTAGGAAAAATTGCATTGTAAATGTTTCTCTGTGTGGTTGTAACACTAATAAAGGTTCAAAAATGACACTGGTTTAAAGCATTGTTCGCTTAGTATATCATTGTATGAGAGAAGCACAATTAAAGAGTCTGTCACTGCAGAAATACTCAAGTTCGTTTAAGTGCTGCGTGGGAGAGTGGAGAGGAGTCCACAGGCCTAACGAGGGGTCAGCTTTCCACATGGCTTGAGTCTTAAAACTATATAAAAGATAATATTTCTGCATATGACACATATTTGGTCTAATTAATGTCTGCTCCAGCTGAAGCCCACCGTCAGCTCCTATGCGTTTTATGCCCCAGGTGATGGTAATTTACAAAGAATTTTCATATAACACCACTTGAGGCGGAGTGACAGCTCACAGCAGGAGGGGCTGGAAATTGCACTGTTTACCATTTGGCACTGAAGGAAATGACTCAGAACTTTGCAGAAATGGACTTGATGTCAGTGCGCATAATGCTGTGTGGGCTGCGTGTTGTTTTGACTCGTTTCAACAATTATGTGACATTTTGTGCAATTATCTGAGGCTTCAAATTGTCATCGAGGGATTGCGTTTTTTTTTTTTTTTTTGCTTTGTTTTTTGTTTTTTTTATCCATGATCTTTTGTGCAGACCCTTTGAATGTCAGATTGGAATCAAGTGTTAGGGTAATTTGTGACTGTTAAAAAGCATAATCACATGCATAATAATGAGGAAAAAAATCATATCAGTTTCTATTCTACCTTGTAAAAATACAGCTCTGTTTTATCTCTCTAACAGCACTTGAATTATTACATTTGTAAAATTAAATATTCTTTTAAATTTAGATGAATTAATCAATAATATTTAATTTATTTATGTTTCAGAACAAAATGTAAAATGTGCTTTTAATATTAACTTGAGTATTTTTTACATTCTTAAAGACAAAATAGATTTCAATCCAACAATGGTTTAAGATAGGTAATCTCATGAATAAATGTAATAGAAAAAATAAATATTTTCTATATTTCCAAAAAAGCAGTAGTATTGGTAGTGGTCATAATAAGCTTTCTTTAGTCAGCACCTGTAAAAAATATTTTTTTTATTAATTTACTATCTATCAAAATCATATTACTGAATTTAAAAAAAAATGTATATTAAAAAACATTTCCTTAGCTATAAGGAAGAATGGAAATGAAATCTATGATCAAGTAATAAATTAGAAATCAATACATAAATAGAAACTGTAAATTAAACTTTTCATAAATTTATGTTTACATCAAATCTACAACTGTATGATACAACTTTAGGAAAAAAATTATGAAAACCTTAAAATGCCTTCTTGTCAGTTATTCTGACCTGAATGATTATTTGCATAAAATAATCTCAGACCCTCATTATAGTGGTTTGATAATTTTACTTCAAGCATAAAGGAGCTCTTCAGAGCAGAACTCGGTCTAAACAAAATAAATATATGTAAGGAGAAAACATTTTATTTCTCTTTCAAAAATAAAATAACATTTCTCCCCCTTTGTTAACTCTTCTATTTTCTTATCCTTACACCTTAGAGATGAATGAGCTGGACAGTAAACAGGTATATTTTTTTATTATTAACAGCAGAGAAACATGAGCTTGTCTGCGGCAGACGGTGTGGCCTCGACAACCCTCTGGCTTTGCGTGTGGCCTTCCTGCTGTGCAAGATTCACCGTAGTTCCCTGGGTTTTTCTCTGGGAGGGGTTTTTAAAAATTAGAGTAAGCATCTGAGGGAGCAGTAATCTAGTTCCTCTTGCTGACCAACCGGATTGCCGATGCAAAGGAGAAGTAAGAATCTATTTTTGACTAAACAGTGGCAAATAGAAAAGAGGCCATTTGAATGTAAGGATTGTGTTGAATTTTGGTGTAATGCAGTTGCATAAAAACAATTGTAATTTAAATGTTTTCAATAATTCTCTATAACTGCTAAAATACAAAAAATAAAAACAGGATATTTTTGTTCATTTGATAAATATCAAAAATTGACCCGGGCCAGCCTGAACTATTGTACACGCCCACACACACACACGCACACACACAGACATATATATCTATGTATGTATAATGTTAAAAGTGCACTTTATGAAACTCCTTTTCCAGGCCTTCGGGATTTCTCTGGGTTATCAATAGCCTCTGCAGCAGTTACTCCTGTAAATAGAAAACAGTGCCAATTATAGATGCCATCAAAGTGCATGAAAGCAATTGTGTACAAGGAAAATAAAAAACCTCAGAAGCCATAAACAGTTTACTGGCAGCGTAAAAGTAACTTCCCAAACTCTTGAAGTTAAAGGGAGGCCCTTTAAATGCCTACTCTTTTCTTCCTCCAGCCTTTTTTGTCCTGTCCCTGACTTCAAATGTGCAGATTTGCGGCCCATGGGCGACTTAGATCCGGTACCGTCGAGGTGAAAAATCCAATTAACCTGCAGCTCTTGCTGCCTTCATTATAATCCCCTCCCATAATTATGAAATTACTAGATGCAGAATTTCAAATGAAAAAAGGATGAGAGCTGGTGGCTCATGCAAAAAAAAAAAAAAAAACACACAATGTTGAAATAAACGCATTTTTGACAGTGAACAGTTTCCATTTACCTTCAGAAGGAACAGTTCAGTGTTATGGCAAAAATTGAAAGGAATATCTTTCAAAAGGTACATTTTGCTGATAACTCCATTCCTGATGAGGCGCATACAGTGGACGGATTGTAATCTTGAAACATAATGGATAGGCGATTGTCTTCACATCATATGTTTTAACATGTCGAAAGTATTTTTTTTAATTCTGTGAACAAATGTCTCCTTAATCGAGATGAGGACTTTAACATGTTGATTTAGATTCAATATTTACATATATTTTAACACCTTTATATTTTTTGGTACACCCGTAAAGCAAGTGCACAGGTGGCATCCACAAACAACAGCGATGGAGGACAAAGCTGCTTTTCTTGGCCCACTGGGGGGTAATTTCTGCTTCAAAAATCAATGTAATGGGATGCTGGAAAAGACTATTGTGTTCAAGTTGTGCAAAACAGAGCTGGCCTATCACCAAAGCTATTCAAGCATAAAATACCATCTCAATGCAAAACATGTTCCAGCAAGCACAGACATCCCCAACACCAATGTTAGTGTCCATGGTCCAAATTTCTAAGGAAGTTTTGTCCCAAAGAAGTTGCATCAATGACCAGAGGTTCCTGAAACACTTGGAAACTGAATAGGTATGGCATATTATAAGCCATATCTTTGTTGCTGAGCTCAAATGGCTATTCCATAATTTAGAAGCAAAAAGAATTTTTGAATTACAAATTCTTCATTATTTATCAATATATGGTTCTTGATTAAATTGATTAAGCTGATTGCCCACCAACATCATGTGAATAAAACATTAGCAAATTTCTGCAACAATTTTTTTTTTTTTAAATAGTATAACTTCCAGAAACATGTTTGTTTTGTTCCTTATAGCTTTACTCAAAAAGGCATTCAACCATTTTTTCTTTGTTCATTTTCCAATCATTCTCACAAAAGTTTCCTCCTGACTCAAACAGTTAGAGGTCTCTGGTATGGAGTCATTTTACCAATATCAAAACCTGTGACTGGAGTTATGGAGCTCAAAGCAATAGCAGACTTTGTATTATGTCATAAATTTTGTAACTTCTTCAAAGATAATTAAATATATTTATTACCATTTTAGCAAAAGATTTTCTATCCCACATAAAAAATGTCGATGTCGATAGATGGTTTTTGACATTTGACATTCTCCATGCATATTCAAGGTTCTTCATTTCCTCATTTATTTCGTTTCCTAAAACTTGCTCCAGGGTTTTCTGTCAATTTTTTTTGTTTTTGCAATTCTAATTTATTTGAGTTTTTACTCTTCTCCCTTTGTAGTGCCATTACACACACAGGATTATTACATTACAGAAACTTAAAGGTCTTTTAAGTTTTTATTGTTTAAAAGACCTTTTTATTCACAACCTACCTCCATTATGATTTATGCTGGGCTTATGACATAAAAAAAATTTACTTTGTTGTCTCAAAAGCAACAAAGAAATAATATGAGTTATTGTCCCATTTTAATAGAGTTTTATGCTTCAAGAAGACTGACTGTTCAGCAGAAATAAAACGGAGCATATAGAAACTTACACAGCTGCCTGAGCAGGGCAGCACAATGAGTAGCTTTAGAGTTTGTGCTTTTATGAAAACACAAGGCCAAAACACACTTTGAATGTCAATACATAAAACAGAATGGGAGTATAAAATTAAAAACTATTCAGAATATAAAAAGAAATAATGTCTGTCTTAGTCATGTTCACAAAAGGCAATCAACATCTTTGACAATTTCATACAGTTTGTCAAGAATATCCCCATATTGTTATATGTCAGAAATGTATAGCTTTGTTATTACATAAATCACTTTGTACCACTCTTCATGTGATACTATGATTTAACCTTTCAGAGACAATCCTCTCTTTTCATCTATCACTGAGGCCCCTCGCAGCAGTTAGAAAATCCCACCTCATCAGTAAATCTAATAGCCTTCTGATAAACTCATTGGCACTCACCGAGGGGAAGCATTGAGCAATAACTACAAGAGCTCCCGCTGTGTACACGCTTCTGCAGGCCAATAGAGACGTCTCCCACTCGCAAGGCAGTACCTATTGGATGCAGAGGCTCATGCAGACCAACGCATTATCCTGCCACATTCACTCTGCATCAACATCTCTATTCATCATCAGCCAAGAAGGAAAGGAACAAGTAACAACTTAATGGCCACTCACCTACACTAATTGGTTCTCAAGGATACTAAGAAGCAAATGGTGCAGGTGGGTGAACTATTTCCATTTTTAGATTCAAAAGCTTGCCAATGTTGCAAAGAATGTAGGCATGAAAGAGAAAACATTGCTTATTGTAACTATTTGTGTATTTGATCCAAACATTAAACCGGATAGATTTTTTTGAAGTTCCACAATATAGGAGACCCAGGGGGTCATTGCGAACTTTAGTTATAGCTAGCAAGCAGAGTTCATGTTAAACATTTGTTTTTGCCATTTGGAAGTTGAGTGTTGTTTTATTTTATTTTCAGTCAATGTTTCAGACAAGAAAGTTATATTGTGCAAATGAACAGGAACCATTCATCCAACGACATCACTACTCAGCTATTTACATTATTCAATGACACAATGCAATCTGTTGGGTTTCCTTAGATATTAACTTTTTGAACTACCTCGAATCATTAGCTGAGCTTATCTGAGCTATTTGATAACTTGGATCAGTTGCTATGTATGATTGAACTGTATTTTTTTGTTTGTTTGTTTTTTTGTCATGAATTGGTGCTATATAAATAAACTGAATTGAATTGAATTATTAGTAGATAACAGAGGTTGTGTAAGTGGCTTATTGAGCTTATTGTGAGAAGGACACTCTGGTGTATGTAATTCAAGCAATAACACAGACGTTCCACTCAGGAACCATAGAAAGTCGATTTAGTAATACATTACTTTTCCACTTGTTGATGCACCAGCTGCAAGGGAAATGAAATGGAAGAGGAAGTTTAGTACAACATAAAAACCAATGGGTCATTGATCAGTGTGCTTCCGTCTGTTCCTCTTCTGCCTCTTCTCTTCAATCAGAAGAACCAAAGCCCTGACAGTGCTCAGAATGGAAGGAAACGCTCAAAGATTTCCCTCAAAGAATAATAATAAAGATGACAACTGACCACAGCAGCTAAAAACTGTCAAACCCAGCAAGAATGCCTTGCAAAATTATTCATACCCATCAGAACCTGAACAGTGAGATGCATGTGTTTCTAAATCAATCAAGTCAATCCTGTGTAGAACCGTCTTTTGCTGCTGTAACAGCTGCAAGTCTCTGAAAGTATGTCTCCATCTGTGTTGGAGACATCTGACACATTTTTTCCCCCATTTTTATTTACAAAACTGCTCAGGCTCGGTGAGATTTGATGCAGAGTGACTCTGGACATCAGTTCTAAAGTCTGGCAACCGATCCTCAATTGGATGTCTGCCTGAACCTTCTGGACCCTCCTGACATTGATCCAAACCAGTAGTGTTCAAAATTAAAAAAGCTGAAAGCTTTTATTAAAAGCACATATATATATATATATATATATATATATATATATATATATATATATATATATATATATATATATATATATATATATATATATATATATACTTATATATATGCATATGCTTTTTTTACCGGCTCAAAAATAAACTAAGCATGGTATTTAAATGAAACAAAGTAGTCTGATGTAAGGTTGTCTATATATTTTTGAAAAACCTTCAATAAGTTAAAATATATCCCTAATCAATTTATTTAAAGTCGCCATGTGGACACATTACAAGTGCAAATGAAGCATATTTGTTCCCTTCTTGCATTATTGTCTTGAACTATACAAGATCCTTTAGATGGCCACAACTGACCGACAGGTCACACTTTGGATTTGCCTAAACTATTTCATTGAAGCTCTGACTGTATTCTTAGTATTGTATTCCTGCTGAAAAGTAAACCCAGTCTCAAGTTTTGCTCCCTTTGCTACGATTCTATCCATCGCCCCATCAACTCTGACCAGCTAATCTGTTCCTGATTAAGAAAAGCATTCTTACATCATGATGCTGCCTTCATCATAAATGATGTCTTTAGGGGCATTTGCAGCATTAGTTTATTTTAATTTAGTCCCATCTGATGAGACAAACTGTCACCTATGGAAAACTACAAAGATTACTTCCTATGACTTTCTTGTCTGAGCTTTAGGTTTTTCTTGCTGTTCTTATATGAAGGCCAGATTTGTTGAGTACATCACTAGTAGCTGTGTGTCAACGGATTCTCTCAGCCCAGAGTTACCGCTTTGAACCTCTTTTCTGCTTCAGTGATTAATGCTGCTCTTGCCTGATCTGTCAGTTTGTGAAATTTCCAGTTATGCCTTACTTTTGCCATTTTTTTTTGAATGATGTTCTAAAAGCTCAACAGATTGCTTAATAACCTATCCATGCTTAAGACTTTTCCAGAACTTTTTCTCTGACCTGTCTGTTGTTTTTCATGATTTTTAATATGCTTGTTTGTTCACCAATGTTTTCTAACAAGCCTCTGAGGCTTTCACAGATAATCTATATTTGTAGTGAGATTATGATATCGGGCACTTTTTTGTTTGTTTTGTCTTTAGAAGTTAGTTTATGTTCTTCATCTCATACCAGGCTAAAAGATTAAAGGGGAATGATTACAAATTCATACCGCATTTCTCAGATTTTTATTTGTAGAAGGTATTGAAGACCATGTTTCATTTTTGTTCATTTTACAAAACAAGTGAGACATTGTAGTAATGTCCAAGTTGTGTGAATACTCTGTATGCTCAAGGTAAACAAAGTTGCATTCTAATTTAAAACAAGCTGAATAGGGGGCGTGCTGCAGTGGCGTAGGGGGTAGCACGACCCACATTCGGAGGCCTTGAGTCCTCGGCGCGGCCATCGCGGGTTCGATTCCCGGACCTGACGACATTTGCCGCATGCCTTCCCCCTTTCCTGTCAGCCTACTGTCATATAAGGGACACTAGAGCCCACAAAAAGACCCCCTGGTGGGAAAAAAAAAAAAAAAAAAAAAAAAAACAAGCTCAATGATAATCTATAATATGTTAAACTTGATGAACATGCTACACAAATAAATCAAATGAAAGTAGCTTTCTCAAGGAGAAGCCATTACTAATTGCACATCATAATAATCTATGAATGATGAATAAATTTAGATAAACATACATATTTGTGAAGTGGAATTGTCATTGGAATCTATATTCACAATATGCAATACATTTTCTGGTCTCGCTACTGTCTTCATAATTGATAAATAGAGGGAATACAGATGTAACCTTGAGTATCAGTGTGTATTGGAGCTGAATATTGATTCTGAGTTTCCTTGCTGGTGGCAAATGTGCGAGCAGACTATAAAGACAAGATATAAAATATATTATAAATGTCTCAGTTGGATTGTAGTTTCTCATTAAAATTCAGACAGGCCTTTGCAGATGAACCTTGTCATGCTAATCCTGGGCAAGTGCTCCCATAGGGTCCCGGCAACTGTGTCTAAGCCTGGTGGATCTTGAAGAACAATTTTTTTGTGTGTGTGATCTTTGTCATATCGCTTCCAATGCCTTTGTGCTGTCATTGTCCTCTTTGTGTGGTAGTTTGTCTTAGTCAAATGACTGGTTAGGACACTAAAACGTGCTGTTTGCTCTACTTCCAGTGGCTGGTGATGCAGAAAAAAAAAGAAGCAATATTTTCTTTCATTTGCATGATCTTTTTTGTAAAATACTACTGACTTAGTTCAAAAGTACCAAGAAGATGAACACATTTCTCTGCATTGGGCGTAATGACTGCTTCATTCAATAATCACAAAGTACTAATTTTACATACATTTTCATGTTCAAAAGCAAAGCCACCTAAAACAGCAGAAAAAAAACTAACAATAAAAGCCCATTTCAGATTGAGACAAACTCAAGTATATATATATGCAAATAATTAATGTTTACCGAACTCTAGGTCAGTTTCAATATATCATGAGTGAAGTGTGTGAGATCTAATCTAATTTCTTTTTAATAAAATGAGAATACATTTCTGGGAGTCAGTGGCACTCTTTCAGATTTTTATCAACTGTTTATTTCACCCATGGTCAATGACAAGGCTCTGTTGGCTGGCTGTATGTAAACACATATTACAGTCATGTTCAAAAATTTTGAATAATGTAGAAAAGTTTATTATTTTCAGAAACTCATTAAGTGAAACACAAGATGTTAATTAATTATACACATAATGTTTTCAAGCTTTTATTTCTGCTGATTTTGATGATTGTTTTGCTTGCAGGCAATGAAACCATGGCACTTATTACAGCAGACCAATAAAAAAAAACTAATTTTCAAAAGTATTGACACCTCTTCAACTTTGAGAACCAAAAATATAACATTTTATATGAAGTACCAACAAAGTATGGAAAATCCTGCACAAAATGACTGAAGTAAATCAGATCGCTTTACAAGTGGTCATGAATATAAATGTTAAAGTCCAATGTAGGGCATCGAATTCTTCATTATATTTGGGACTAGACTTTCACTAGACCGTTCTTACATGTACACATGTTTGATTTTAAATATTTGAACCACACAGCCATTGATCTGGGTTGTTTTTCTGCTGAAAGAGGAACTGCTTTCACATTCTCAAATTTTTGGCTCCCTTTAATAGAAGTTTTTCAAGAATTTGAAGAGTCAGTGAAGAGCTGACTACATACACGATCAACACGTTTCTGGATTTTATTTATTGAATAGTTTCCAAACTATGTAGATCATAAAATAAAATCATATTCAAATAAATGAAATACATGGAATTTTGTTATATATAAAATATAGAAAAAATAAGAAAAATTTTTTTTAATTAATCTAAAATAAAACTATTTTTCTTGTCACAGTTTATGCTAAACAAAATTATGTTTACATGTTGAATCCTGCAGAATATTAATACGGTGGTGAGAAGTTGTTTTTATGCTTGGAGGAAAATCCTGAAATCTATTCACAGCACATTTCTGTGCTGACCAAATTACTCACATGACCTTTAAAAGCTTCCTCTTTAAACTTCTTACATCTCATGTCTTACAAATGACAATAAGACATCTTGTCAATCAAGCAAATTACATTTCAGATTCAAAGGATCACATTGCATATGGGAAGGGAGAAAAGCACTATGTTGACTGAAAAAGGGAGGACAAGCAATTAATGATATCTGAGCTGGGGTTTCATATCTCCAGCAATCAAAAATAGATTTAAATGATCAGAAAGTCCAATGTCAGGCTTCCATTTGCTTTTCGAGTCATTTTCCTGTTAATACAAAATGGTAAATTGCTTTAAGCTTTGTGATTTGTGATAATCACAGTATTGATACTCGGCTCACTGAATGGTGCCTATTAAATATTCTGCCAAAAGCCCTGAAAATAGGCTTTTAATATAAATGTATTTCAATAACTCTGCCACTGTAATGAAATACGGTGGCAGTTCTTGCCTGATTGATTAATTTCACCTTTTATGTGCAGCACAAGCTTGGCCAACTCTGCAGATGTCCTGGCTGAAATATCGTTTTAATGACAAGCTGATGGCTGACTTTGTTATTCAGTCCATAAGCTTACAATACGCTGTGATCATTATGCTGAATGCTCATCTTGCTGTCTGTCTTCTGGGGACTTAAAGTGCCTCCCTGTTGCATGTGCACTGTGCAGATATGTTAAAGCAGAGCCAGGGGGATTCCAACAGATGTTGAATGGTTGTTTTGGCTGGAGTACGTCAGGGTGCTTTAGCTTGAAGGTGATATCAAGTTGAAACGATATTATGGCTTGCTTTGATGTTATAGCTTACAGCTGGGAGAAGCAGATGAGTGGTATTAGATCTATTTGATTGGAAGAACTAAAGGGTGGACATTTTTTTGTGTGTATGTATGTGTGCGTATTTAATTTTATTGGTTAGGTGCATTTTAAGCAATGCAACATTTGGAGTCCATCTAAGCATGTACTGCAGTCATTACAAATGGGTTCAACTGAGAGACAAATGAAAGAACCAACATCCAGAGGAATAAAGAATGATTTTTTTGTGTCAAATACATTTCAAAGCAATATTTTTGTTCTTAGGTTTTACCTCTACAAACACAGTAAAATAGATTCAATTAGTTTTTAAAATGTCACACTGGTGTTTGAGTGACTGTAAATAATAATAATAAAAAAATCATTTGTTTGTCTTCCAACACAGCACTGGAGAGTGGCTAAAAAGTGAAAACAGAATTTCCTATCTTTTCATGATTAAATTTTAAATGGAAACAGAATTAATAATACAGCAATACTTTTTTTCTTTTGCATTTTCATGTTGATTTAGTCTCATAGCATCGAGCAAGGCTCTGTCTGAGCCTTTGTTGGTCTTTAAAAAGTGGGCTTAGGATGAAATGATTAATATAAAGAAGGCACAACTTCATGTGTTGTACTTATATATATATATATATATATATATATATATATATATATATATATATATATATATATAGAGAGAGAGAGAGAGAGAGAGAGAGGGAGAGAGATACCATGTTCCAAATTATGCGCACACACACCTATGCATATATTTACGTGTGTGTAATGTTTGTAAGGATCTTTGGGTGTCTTGATCTTTAATGGTTGGAACCGTTTCTGTAAATTTGATCTGAAATAGTACACAGTGTAATAAAATAGATAGTACAATGCCTAAAAATCTTATATTTTACCATTTAAAATACTGACAAGATGAAAAATTTTATACCACAAATATCAAAACATAAAAATCCCTGTAGTATCTAGATCAATATATTTGGATGCGTTAGATTTGGCATAATACTTCTGGTCTTCCAAACAAACGTTTGACATTGTTGGACTGATGATGGACATAAAGTGATTGAATTAGGAACCAGAAAATTGTTGAATGGTGAGATTGTTGGCAGGAAAAAGAGATTCACTCAAACAGCTTTTTGGTTCAGTAGATAGACAATTCTAGGCACTTAAATTCCCGATTCATGCTAAAAGAAAGCACCAGTCCATCCCAGCTTAACTTTCTGGATCCCGCACATTTTATTTTGCAGTTTTGTGGAGTTGCTGATGTCATGCTTTAGATTTTTTTTTTTTATTTTGGCGTAAAAAACTCAGCTTCTCACTATTCAGAAAACAGCTTCAGAATCTGCAGGATCAGACTTTATGTGGCTCTATGTGCCAGGAGTGTTTCTGGACAAAGTCAGGCAAAGAGTCATAAAAAAGGGGAGACCACAATCACAATATCAACATGTGTCATCTGATAGATGTGTCAATTTAGGTGCGCTGTATGCGGTTTGTTCTGCCTTGAGTTGTGCACTCTGCATTAATTTCCTGTTGTCTAAGTTCAAAGTGTTTGTCACCCGATGTCATTCACACTGCCTGCTGCCGCCTCACTGCTTGGGGACATCGCTGTGGTGACAGGAAATGTTGTTTTCCCTCAGCAGTACACTGGGTCACTTGGTCGACGGTGGCAGAGGGTCAGGGTGGGATGCAGAGGTACCCGGTGTCGCCACCTCTGTACGAAAGAATGCTCAGAGGATTCACAACTACTTGCTGAATGCTCCCAGAAGCAGGAGAGCACAGACAGATGAGTGAAGAGGGTGGTAAAAGGTGATGGTGCAGAGGAAAGTGGGTGGATGTAGAAAACAGTGAAGCAAATTTCTTCACTGGTAGATTTATGATTCTGCTGTGCTCACTATATGAAGTCCGGGCGACAGTCTTGTGACGGTAGACAAAGCACCATGGTCAGACTAAGCAGAGGTCCACTTGATTAAAATAACACTGCAGATTAATCAGGCCCTCTGTACATATTTGCCTCGAAGCATTAATCAACAGTGGGTACACCACTCTGAATAATAAGCAAGGTGATTATACAGCTCTGAAAGACTGTTCTTGTTCATGATTCTGGCCATGAGCTGGTTTGCAAGCCACTTGTTTTCCGAAAGTGATATAACAACACCAACTGTGAAACACAATAGTAAATCAGTGAGCAATCAGTGGGTTTTATTTACTGAAAATCCCAGCCTTCCCCTGAACACATTTGATTAATATCTTAATTTAACATCTGCAAGAAATCAGATGTTAGTGAAGCACTGCAATGTTATGCTATGCTATTTCTTTTGCACAGAATTCTCTTTCACTGAAGAAATATAAAGTTGCAAGATTGGACTATTTAGAAATTAATCTTTGATGTGCTCCAACATAGTGCCTCTATGAATATTTCCTATGGTTTTCTGAAAAAAGCATTCACACTCGAAAACATCAGTTTGCCACATATAATTGTTCTGTAAACTTAAAAAAACACTCACAGTACACTATTTGCACTATTTCCTTTGTTTTTCTTTCCTATGCTCCATAGATAAACAGTCTATAAATCAACAGCACTTACAAAATTGTTAAAATTCAACAGATGATAAGTGACAGTTAATGTCACACTGTTATTTACATGGTTTTTACATTTGCAAAAAAAAGTAGTGTACACAATGCACAGGTCACGGTCCATCATACTGCAACATTAAGGGACACGTAACTCTTTGCAAGAGCGCACATTTGCAATTGCAATGTGGCTGCTTTGATTGGTATATAATTATTGTCTTTTATTTCTAAGTTTTGAACACAGTCATCAAGATTTTCTTGATCTTGTGCTCCCTCTTTTCAGACTTCAGTTTTATTAAGTCCACTGACACCTGTAACTTGCTTCCCAGTCACTGCTGGAAAGATCTCCCTCTTGGACATTTATGAAACAATTCTGCTTCAGCAATATTTGTACAATTTGGTATTTTCTATCATACAATGTCGCTGAAGTTAGAAAGATAATCAAGCTCAAGCAGTATGACAAGATAAAATCTCATACAATTAGGTCCCCAGACGTCCCAAACACTTCCTTTAAATCTTTTAACACCCAATAAAGGCTAATTTGCAGTAAAGTTAACAAAAAATATAAGAAAAAAACTCTTACAAAACACTCAATTAGCTCAATTAGCTTCAAATGTAAATTGCAGCAGTTCAACAAGATCACAAGCCTGCCAAACTAAGAGGAAAGAATTGACTTATAATATCCGTATAATCGGCAAAACATTTGTATTCCAACAACTCACAGTGCTCGCTGTTAGTTGACCGTAGACTTTATAATGAAAAGGTATCATTTTAGCACATCCTGTAATTAACCTCATGAATATATATTGGTTTGTTAGCTTTCCAGCATCTTGAATTTTCACCTTTGCATCTAATCAACACCTTCAGTTGCAACTCGGTGTTATTAAACCGCATCTCAGGGAAAAGAAATATGCTGACTTATCGTTTCCAGGTAACACCACGTTTCCCTGCATAAAAACACTATTTATTTAAGATAGAAACTGAGCCTTATCTCTTAAATATGCGGCTGACCGACTGATAGGAAAGAGACAAAGTCACTCCCAAATTTCTCTTATACTGACTGATGATGATCGTTTTAAATCCGCCTCACAGGATTGCAGCGCTCAAAGATAAGCACTAATTGGGGTTATATATTCCAAGCTTAATTCCCTATTCTTCACATTATCATGCACATGGTATCATGAGTCTGCTCACAGTCAAGCCGGAGAATTCATTACATCAATTAGAGAAAGTTGACGGCAGTCAATTAATATTAGAACAGTCATGCGGTGGCCAAGCCATTTGCCCGTCTTAAAAATGTTTGCAAGTGAAAGTATTACGAGGGATTAGAAAATTAATCTTGTAACAGTGCAAGCAGGTGACTAGGAGCTCAAACAACTTCATGCTGGAAAAATTTAAACTGCTCATAGTGGATTAAAAGGAAAGTTACACTTTCAACTCACTGCAGCATTCAGATGTGTTTGGCACATAGTTTTTTCCTGCAGTTTTGTATGATTAATGAAGTGATAAATAAATCAAGCTCTTTTTCACATAGTTGGTTTCCAGAAGGCAATTTCAACCAAAAATGTCTGAAAGTAGATGCATTATGAGTACTTTAGTTTCACATCCTCATATGTTTCTTGCAAATGAGTTGTTGTTGCGTAGGTATTTAATTCCTATTTTACAATCAATTATTTGGTTCTACACAGCAGAACGCAGAATCCTGGATAAAGCTACGATTCAGAAATCCCTTTTTTTCTATATATTTATAGACAGATAAAAGGAAAAAGCCCAAATTGCTACAAAGAAGTACAAAGTTGATTGCAAACAATAGTTGCTCTGACGCATGAAAAAAGAAAGACAGAAGAACGTTGTAAAGAAATTTTAATCCCAATCTTACAACCAGAGAGGGTGTTTTGCTTCTTGAACCCAAACTGAGATCTTGTTTTGACAGCACAGGAGCTTGACAGCTGAAGGCTCTGGCTCTCATTTTCTACTTTGAAACTGAATCACAAGAGATCATCATGTCCTGTTACAGCAAAGCATTGTGAGAAAACAGCACAGAGAAGTGGTTAGAATATGGAGTTTTTGTAATTACAGAATAAATGTAATCAAAAATTAAAAAGAGCTGAAAAAAGTTTATGTATGCAAAATTTAACTTCTGCTACGAGTTCTTATGAACAGGCTTCTGGCGCTGAGAAAGCATAACGAAAAAGATTGCAGCTAAATAAAAGCTTTGGATATTTTTTAAAACAGCTCCAGTTATATTTTATGGGTCATTCACTTGTGGCATTAGGAAAGCTACAGAAAGTAAAACAACATTGACTTAGAGAAAGTATGATGGAGTCACACTTTATTTCATTTTATTTGTATTTACTAAAGATGTTCAAGGTTGAAATTATAAGCTTGTGAGCAGCAACCACTTACATTATAACACCAAGGCTAATCTCACAATTGGTGAGTAGAAGAAATAACTACCTGAAAATAAAAATTCCCTTCAACGCAGTTAATAAAACATGTGTATTTGTCTGTTAGCACTTTGTAGTTTTGAGTTTATTTGCTACTAAAATATATTTTTTCTCTTTGACAAACTGTCGAATGGGACAGTCAATTTTCATTTTTTTTAAAAGCTACTTAGAAATGAATTTATGCTTGAGGTGTTTTTTGTAATTTTGACTGTGTCAAGAATTTCTGTTATGTTCAAGCGGTGTTTCTAGGTAACAATCCTGTGTATGTGTGTATAACTATGATTGTATGTTATATGATCATGATTAGACCAGTCACAGAGGCAGAGGATCAGATCACGGCCAATTCACAGAGGAAATTGAATAGGGCGTAGGGTTTGGAAATGAATGTGGTTTTGATTTGCCTTCATTAGCCTCTGTCCCTGCATTTTCTTTACCCAGTCTTAACACAGTTAACTACCACACCTGCTGCCATAATGAAAAATTGTAGTACAATAGTTCATTGTAAAGGTGGAATGGGGAGACTTGTCTTTCAAACAAAGAGGAGCATCAGAAGCCTATCCCAAATTAGTCAACAATTAGCTACTAGGCTTTAAACTGTTTGTGCTCAGCCTGCTGTTCACAGTGGTCCCCTATGACAAACAACTTAATTCATGTTTTTCTCTGAACTTGCTGACAGCAAACCGTTGCTATATTTCATCTGAGGTTTGTTGGAAAGTCTCACAGCTTCTTGGTTATTGCTCCCAATCTCTTGGGTTCCCCATTCATAGTTTTGAAGAAATGTCCAGCTTTTAGAAAATATGTTCTATATTTTCTCCAATTATTAGTGCATGTCTTCACTGTGCCTTTGTATGTTTGTTTGTTTTTTTTGTTTGTTTGTTTGTTTTTTAAATGAGATCATTTTGTAAGCACTATACTGAGACTAGGGCTTGTAAGCATCCGTTTGAGATTTGACTTTTAAATTTTTTAGAAATTCAAGGACAATATGGCACATTCTAATTCCATATAAAATATCAAACTAGATCACTTTCATTTATTGCAAAATCCATCTTGCAATAACTGAAAACCTGCCTGTCAATGCTTAGACAGCAACTCACAGAAACACCAACGCTTAAAACCAAAAATTGTTCTGATTCTTGTCAAGGTTCAAGGAAGTTGTTTTTGAGCAGTGGCTCAGTTTCAGGTCTTAAACTTTCCAATGATTTCAAAACTATTTATCTTTTTTGTAAGACAGGAAAATGTTTTCAACGGATATCTGTTAAAATTAACACAAAAGTCTACAATAGTTAAAGCGGTTACACTGAATAAAAAATAGACAACAGCCACTGAGGTGACATTGAGGTAGTGCAGGCATATTTAATGATGAGCCTCAGTTTTTTTTTGTTTTTGTGCATTTATTTATCCTTTTCTTTCTACAGTGTCATGTTTTATTGCTGCAGCTGTTGTTTTTTATGTCATTTGTATTAAGGAAAGAGGAAGCATCCTTTCCCATCAGTGGAAACCCTGACACCACTGTGATTTATAATCCCTGTGAATAATTTGCAGAACATTCAGTCTCTCTGCGAGATACCCTGATATAAACCTCCTCATTTAAGCTGGCCCCTGGGATGCTTTGGACAGAATCGCTTTCAACTCAGTTGCCTGTAGGCTGCAGGCATGGTTAGCTGCTCTGGACTTGTGAGAGCCTTGTCATTAGCTTAAGTTAAGACAAGTCTTTCAGATGGCAAAGTTGTAGTTCTCACAATTATACAACTGAGGATGTTCCTTTGGTCAGCATTGTGCTTTTGAAATTGTAAGAAGGAGGTGTATTACAAGGTGATGTGGAAATATTTGTGTGGACAGAAATGCAGACCTCAGCCCTGAGCTGCTGGGTATGTTTTTTTTTATTTGCATTTCTGCATAGATAAATCACTTGACACCTTTATAGTTTGTTCTATGGACTACAGAGAATTGCTTTTTCAGAAGGAGTGCAGTGCCTTTGTGTACATAACTGTGTGCCGGTCGATTTATCATCGGACAGTAATTTAAGTAATTAGGGCAGTGATAAATCTTAATTTTTTAAAAAAGAGGTTCAGGGATAATTGTGCTGTTGAATACTGGTTCAAATAGTACTTCGAACAAAGTACAGTCATATCTGCAGGGCATAAACGCCTTTTACATTCAGCCTTTTAGCATTTTTCAAGTGTTTCAAGAGAGAAAGGGAAAAAAAATTTAAATATTTAGTTTTGTAAATTGAGCCACAACAGCACAAAGCTTATATCAAATGCTCCTCTTCTTTCATACCCTATATTTTGGAGGCAATTCATAGATACAACTGTTCTGAGTCTCCTCTGAGGCGTGCCCCAGATGAAACAAAGCATACACCTCAATAGGTCTCCATGGCACTGGCGGCTATCTGACTGGCTTTTGGAAGACTGACAAGTGAGCATTATTTTTCAGAGGAAAGTGGCAGGCAGTCCCTCATGTGATATGTGGGCATGTGAAAGGCTGCTTTCTATCTTTGTCTCTTTGTGTCTTTTCCCCCTGTCTTTTTTTTTTCTTTTTTTTTTTTTTTTTACACCTATCCTATTCAAGCAGGGCTCTGAGCATTTAAATGATCAGAATGCTGCAGCATGGCTGTCTGCCCCCGTGCTGTCAAATTTGGACGGATATGTTTCAGCAAGCGAGCGAGGTAGACACAGACGAAATACGTACACTACACAAAACAACGCGCACGTGTTCGCTGGCACACACACAGATTTGCCCACGAGTCCGGCGTCGCTCTCCAGACAGGCGAACGCCTCTCGGCATTCCCGGCAGTTGAACCGGGCAGAAAAGTGGAAAAATGTGCTCCCCAATGGAGATGCAGTCAATCATAGAGCTGTCCAGAACCACCAGCTATCTGTTCAGTTAGAGACTAGAGGGCAAAAGGCCACAGTCTTTTTAGTTGAACTTTCAGTCATTCGTCAACTATACATCTAGAGTGAACAGCGTTTTATGTGTCAGTGTTTTACAGAAAATAATATCCCTGGACAGTTTCATGAAATCAAATACTTTTCTCTTCAAGACTTGATATTCTGTTCTTTAGTTTAGCTTTTTTGTTTCTTTAATTATGCATTACTCATTTAGGATAAGGGGCAAAACTAAACTCTGAAAAATACGATAAATTTGTTTAAACATACCAGCCACTCTTTTTTAGTTTGTTATGCTCTTTCTTTGTAAACATGATTTTGTTTAATACAATGGAACCTCACCTTTCTGGAATTCAATGTTGTCAGATTTTTCTGTGAAATGTAACTCCAAATTTTTTTAGGGACAATTTTTCTACTCATGGATTTTGTTGAAGAGCATATGTAAGATATTTGAAAAATGAAGAAATAAAATAAGCAGCTTTGGTACTGAAATACCCAGGCACAATGCCACCTGACATGCTGCTGGCTGGCATTTGCAAAGCAACCAATCCCAGAGCTGCCTTCATTTTCCTTGGCACTGATTGACTGTAACCCCAAGAGCAGACATAAGGAAGGCTGTGGATGTTAGCCTATGTGGTAGTGCTAAGACGATTTCCACTGTTTGTATTAATACATGAGGTGTATTTGATATTTAAGCTATTAAAATAACCAGTTATAAGCTTTTCAGATGGGTTCTAAAGTATTTCAGCTATTCACAGGCGGCTGTGGTCCCTAACCTTTAAAAGTAATTGCACTTCCTGCCATTTTCTTAAAGATTTAATGAGCTTGTTAATATCTGGTTCTTGTCCTGCATTTTGTACTTGGCGGGTCAAGCTGGATCAAAGCATACAGGCTCCCCTTGTGACAAACACTTGTCATAATACAAAAAATAGATGGTTTATTGTGTTTTCAAACAACAGCCCTTCAATTATACACTGCAGCCATATGACCTGAAACAATACAAATATGTACATAGATCGTAACTGGTAGCGTTTGGATATTGCTGAGCGCAGATGTCACTGTCAACACAGACTGATTAAAGCAGATAAGAAAATAAATAAGCCACAGGCAGTCGTTGTTATTGACAACAGCATAGTGTGCCTCTAGTGAACCAGAGCTTGCCAATTTTTGGAAAAAAAAGCACAATTTAGTCAGCAAGACACGATCTGTCAGTGGCGCTCCTGCCTGCTGGCAGTAAGGGGAATATGGCTTCCTTCCGTGCTCTCCTTGGTTGTCATTTAAATAAAGCATGTTTATGTGACTGTGGTGAATAGTCGCATACTCAAAAAGTAATTGGAAACAATCATGAGCTGCCTAGGTTAGGGGTGAGTGAGTAATTTGTTAAAAATTGGCTTTGGCAAGACTTTGTACCTTGACATCTGAGTCAACATACTTTTTTAGCTTATTTCCGAAAACAAAATCCAATGAAAAAATAACAAAACTTCAATAACACACACATATATATATATATATACATATATATATATATATATATATATATATATATATATATATATATATATATATATATATATATATATACATATATAAACTAAAAAATTTAAGAAGTCTTGCAACTACTTTATCCAATTCGTACCATTTATAGAGCAATAAACCTGGTTTTCTTTTTTTAAGGAACAGAGAACGACACAGAGGAGCCAAGAATGACTGCATCTGCCTGTCTGCTCCTATATCCATCAGTCTGAGAAGAAATGCCTTGTGAACAGTAGATACGCACTCTGAGTGCTGAGCTGCTGCCAGAACTGATCGATCTGGAAATGTTATCGTTTGGATGACATACCTGCAGGTGGCTATTTCTATCTGTATTTTTTTAATTATTTTTCCCTAATAGCTTAATAAAGCCTTGAACATTTTCCATATCTTGTCTGGCCACATGTTATTTTGGTAAACAACACAAAACTGATTTGGTGGAGTGTATGTTTTCAATCCATTAGCTACTACTTTTAACATTGTATCTCATCTATTCTGATCTTAATTAGCATACTATCTGAAATGATGTGGTGGCATTTAGGTACAAATCCGATGATATGGAGCAGTGCCAAGATTGCATTTAGTTCATATGTTTACCTGCTCCTACACTGACCCTGTCAGCAGGGCAGGATGTTACTAAATTGCCACAGAGTAATCTCTCCGTATCAAGAGACAAGGCTTTTGCTGGTCAGCAGAACCCATTGCTACTTTGGCAGAGAGATGTCAGAACCTGCCTCCTGTGGCTGTCATGACCACACTTGTTGAAAAAAAAAAAATGACACATTGGTCACAAGTAGTTTCATCTGCTGAGTGTTTTCAATATCCTCGGATATCTCTGGGAATCATCCGTTTCGCCTTGTGCACAGGATGCTTAGAGTCCCGAAGCAGGATATGTGAGCTTTGCGATAGCTGTGATACACAACACTGACATTCTGAAAATGGCCTTTTCTTTGGATTTTCATAGGAGTGAAATTGAACAAATCAAATATTCTGTATCTGTACAGTGATCTAAATCCACAGAGCCTTTTCAAACTTGTTGACTGTAAGATGTGCCGCCAAGTTTCTGCAAAGTGTCACCAGATGTTTGCTTCAATCTAAACAAATTGTCTGAAGTGAAAGACTGAGTTTCATTTTGGGAATAAGACCACCATATGGATCGGTGTCCTTTCTTTTGATGTCTGAATGTTTTAATTATTTTATTCATTGTATTTAATGGCTGTAAGCTTACAATGTTACAGCATTACCACCAGGGCTGTGCAGTACGTTACATGTAATGACATTACATAATTAAATTACTAAATAAAAATCTGTGTTTAAAGTAATTTATTGCAGTTAATGGAAACAAGATGTATTTAAAATAGTTAGTTTTAATATCACAATTGCTTTACATCCATCCTCTTCCATTAAAATGTAAAGATGTGTGTTAATTATTGTTGACTTGTTAAATTTGTTTACACTTCTTTGTCCTCTGGACGGTTGCTTGCAGTCTAAATATTAGCTTTCCAAGTACAAGGGAATGCATAGAGTTCTATGCAAGCAATGAAGCATGTCCAATTTCCCATCATGAGTTTATTACTGATGGCAGAGTGTGGGAAAGCAGGCATGGTAAATGGGTGAAAGCAGCATGTGTTCAGTGACTTAACAGTGGAGGATGACCATATGAGTGAAATTGAAGAATGTTTATGGTAGGAAACTTTGTTGATGGTAAATCAAACAGTGCTGAAGTTTGAAAGCTAAATCCAGGAAATATCCCTTTTAATTTATTATAGTGAAGCACTGCACCCTACATGGTAACATGTTAGGAACTAATGCATTTTATATAGAGTATGTAAAATCAGTCCACTACTAAAATTAAACATCTGTAATATCTATGTTAGCAACATTGACGAAAAGGGGCTGAGCGAAAATTTAATTTTCAAATCTGCAATGACTAAAACTTATGTTTATTTTATTGCTATATTCTGATATTTCTCTCATTCTATTTGCTAATTTTCTTATTGAATCCCCTAAATCTGATATAGCTGTCATGTCATTTATATTTTCCAAGTTCTGCTGGTCTTCCATGCACCCATTCATAAAGCTGGTATTAAAACGGTTAAAAGGTCATAATAGCTAGGAATGCAGGTTTTAGTTGTGTTTAGGTTTTAATTTAGTTTTACTTTATGTCTGCTTGACGACTCAGTTTCTGCCTATAACAGTTCTCTCTGTCCTTGGGTCTGAATGCCATTTGAAAATCTCTTTTGGTTGTTACTTTTCACCTATTCACTTTTAATGCGAAATACCAGCTCCTAGAATTAGTTATATCCTTATTTTTACATTAATGTCTACTTAGATGTGATGTTTACTTTTTAGCTTAATGGATCTTTATTTATTAGTCTTAAAAAACCCAGAAATATTCACTTAAATAAATGTAATGTCTCCTGTCATTTCATTCTAATTTTTCTAAAAAGTGCTAGATTTTAGACCAGGAAGAGCTGTGGAATGCCAAATGTGTTCCCTACCAGGAAGCAAAGTGCATCTCTGAAATATACATGTACATAAACATGAAAAATCCTTTCTCTGCTGGCTGGCAAAAATGCCCTTCACAGGCTCTGATTCTCAAATAACCCCACAAAGTAATCGAGGCTATGACTAATCTCCTAATTCTTTGACAAATAGATAATATGCAGCACACAGTGGAAGAAGGCAAGCACAAAGGTATTTCATTAGTTTAATGTCAACCCATTCCCATACCTAGAATGTTAAATCCTGCCAGTTTTGACAAAGCTAGAAACTTGGGACTCAAGCTCAGCATCATGAGCAAGATGGTATAAAGATTGTTGGACAAATCATTTTTTGAGATATTTGCTCTGGGTAACCATGCCAGCATCTCTGTGGAGAATGTGTTTTTATACACATTCTCTGGTGATTCAGATTCCTGTGTGACAACATTGTTTTCCAATTTTCTTTTTTACATGCCCTTTAGTCAAGTGTGGACACCTACATTTCTGTTAAGATTACACAAAGATCATAATTTGACTTAAGATATACCATGTCACAACATTTGTACAACACCCTGAAACTAGATGCTGATGTGTACAGAACCCGTTATAGTCTGAAGATGGAGAACCATGACAAAGCAGCATGTGCATGACACACTGTGAGGTTGCAGAGCAGAGGGGAACTACTCTATAACAGTTTATATTTATTTTTTCGATTTTCCACACAGACCTAGTGAAAAAGCAGAAAATCATGTCTGAGCAAGGTTGCCTTGATTTTCTTTGTCTACACATGGATTTCTATGGATACTACGCTGAATTGAACAGCAGCTGTTGTGAGATAGCAAAATCTGGGAAACAGAAAATATCTAAATCCTTCTAGAGAGTTGCTCTACATTTTATTTGAAATTTTCCATATCAATCATTTCATTGAGGTAAGGATCAAAGACTTCTTATTAATTTCCAGATCCATGAAAAACAGACATGAGGTCTTGAAAATTGCACGTATGACAAAATTGCAGGTATGATAACTCCTGGGACTTAACTCCTGGGGGGCCGGTGCATGTGCAGGCCCTGTGTCCAGGGGCCTGCTGTGTATTGGTGTTCCTTGGGGCCTTTTAAGCTGATGGGGTGAATTTTACCACCACATTGCAGGTACTGTTTCATCGAGGGAGAGCATTCTAGTGGTGAGTGAGGGTGAAGGGGCGGAGGAATAGTGCTAAGACTTACGACTCTTTGAACAGAACTGAGTCTTAAGGATCCATTCACTTTAAAGAACCATTCAAAAGAGCTGTTCAAATGTGACATTTTTAAAAATCAAGTTTTTTATAGAATAAGCCTGTCACGATGTCAGTGTTTTGGGGTATTGTCATGGAGTTTTATGTTCTATAGGTTCAATTATCTTTCAAAGGTTTTATTTCTTGTTTGCATGTATCTTGGTAATTGGTTCTCCAGCTCAGTCTCCTTTCAGTTAATGTAGTTCATGTTTTTCATCTGTCTCTTGCTCTCTTGATCTCTTGATCTCTTGATCTCTTGGTCTCTTGGTCTCTTGATAGGTTATTCCCCTCACCTGTTTTCTGTAGTATTTAAGTTTGAGTCTTATCTTTGTCTGGTGCGGGATTCGTGTATATTGTAGGTAACTTAGTTAACTTGTCAAGTCGAGCCTCAGTACCAAAATAAATCCATGCAATGCCATGCTGCCCTTCTCATTTTGGCTCATCTTTACTTCATTCACCATCAACAAAACCATTTCAGCCAATAATCAGGCCTGGATATAACCAATGGACATTAATACAACTTTCTGTGTTAATGACAGTTAATTTATGATTTAACAACAAGATCATTTACTTTATCCCACATAGGGTCAAGTTGGATTGGATTACTTTTTTCCCCTGCATAAATTAAATCATGAATGTGGTTCAAGAATATATTTAATATATCCTTATAAAACAAGTCAGCATATATATTTTACCTGTGAATAACAACATTGTCACACAAAATAATTGCAGTTTCCAGTCAAACTGCAAAATAAATATGCATGTTGGGTAATGAATGGATAAAAAAAGAGGGTTTTTTTTGAATTTATAATTATCAGTTTCATGAAATAATAGTTGGAGCTTGTACTCTTGTGACATATTTATTCAATATTTTATGAAAATTTCATCAAATTAGGGCAAGTTACATCAACAACTCTTCATTTCACTCCGGCAATATTCATTACATCTTTTTTTAATGTCAGTAGTGGGTGTGGTATAGGTTTTGTGACCATTAGCACTTGTTGAAGTGATGATGAGTTGCAAGTGGCTACTGAGGTGAAATCATTATGATGTTGACACTTCTGAACTTCTCTTAGTTCTGCTTAAAAAAGCTCTTCATTATATAACAAACCCAAAACAGCCTTCACACATGATGATATGTACATGGTGGTCACTCTTGGAACAGATGTTAGATCTACACTATTAACAAGAGCCTAGATGGACAAGAAACATAAAAATCAGACTGGCTGTGCAACACAAGTATTTTTTTTCTTTTTTACATGTCATTAGCTTTTGTAAAAATTGATTCACATGCTGCAAGGACAAAAACATCCATCATCCTTGCTGCGGTATCATTTAAGTCATGCAATCATATGTTTTGAGACCACGTTGCACAAAAGCAATGAGGAGAAAGAAAATACATCTTCAGTTGTATGTCTCCCCTGCTGCGCCTCCATGTACAGCATCAATCTATTCACAGTGTGAAAATGCTCCACAGTTAGCTTGCATACAGACACAAAAACAAACATACTCAATATACATATCAAAGACACAAACCAGTTGCTTATAGCGCTGCGACTCCCAGAATCTATTCCTTCTTCTTTTCTTTGTTCTCCTTTTCCTTCCCTTTCTCTATATGTCTTTCTTCACATGTGTGATATGTCAAAGTCTTATTTCAATGTCCTGGCACCACTTATACTCAAGGCAAACATAAGGTGGTGTGTGTTGATGACTGTCAGCAATGGCCATTTATCATCTGTCAAGCTTCACTTCTCAAAGGAGGTAAATACACCCAGTGAATTATGGTTGTTTTAGTCTGGAGGCGGAATCCCACATGACAGCCACCAGAAGGCCGTGACAAAATCGTTTATGAGGAAATAGTTTATCATGGCCATAGTAAACATTGTCCATCATACATTAGCAGAATAAGGGATCTTTGACTCTCATCTCAGAAAATTGAGATCACAGATATTTAGCAGCTAAAGTGCAAAAATGAAGATGTGTATATATATATATATATAGTTTTGGACACATATCTATATCATTTGCAGTTAAAAGAAATATGCTGATCAATTCAAAGGTAAATTCAAATTCAAAATCTCTCTGAGGTATGAATCGTTTTGGGCTTAACCGTCAGAAAGAAAGAAGGCACATCTAGTTATCTCTGGAAAATAATGTTTAAATCAGTTGAGGATTTTCAAAAGTTGATCTTCAAAACATTTATTTTAAAAGATGTGGTTTCTGAATTGTTCTACTAATTTGTACATGTGCGCTTGCTTCAGTTCAGCTTTTTCTGCAGATCAGCTTGCAAATGCAATTCACAGGATTCACAGGGAATTCATGCAGTAAATGGATTTTCTTTGTTATTTTGTGGTAGCATATCTAATTCTTTCAAACTGCGTTTTCTGTCTCAGCTGTTGTAAAAAGAAGATTTGCTTATGCTTTCCTTTTTTCATTGATGTGTTCCTTTGTTACTCTAGTAAGCATTTGAATAATATGTGAAGCGTTGCTTTGATTTGCTACATATATTGAAATTTCTAATTGCATTTATAACAATGTCTTTAGCAGCTTAGACACATTTAAATAACAACTATTTGTAGTTGAGGTGTGTGAGATAGGGACAATTACCTACTGTGCTTTACAGGGACCTTTAATCCACACTTTTGGTAGAAAGAACCTAAGAGGTTCTGTATTGCTAAATAAAACATGGGGGCAACAAGGCCAGTTCAAAATCCTATCCTGGAAAGTGGGCCAATCATTAACAGATCTGACTCTGCTTTTCCTGACTGCATGCGTTGGTTCTGGCCAGAGCTGCATTTCACTGAGAGCCCTTAGGCTATTGCAGCAAATGGCTCCCATCATATGGACAGACGTATGTGGCTAAATGCAGACCATTTAAATGTGGCAAGACTTTTCTGAATGCACTAAACACTGTGGGCAGCAGTTAACGATTGTCAAGTTTGTGGCACATGGCTTCATGTAGGAATTCACGTTTGTTAGATCCAGTAATCTGCTGCAAGAAATGATCCTGGACTTAAACTGTTGCCAGCAGCATCTGTAGCAGGGAGGTGTTTGTCAAGCTAAGACACAATGTGAATACATAGTCTGACAGTGAAAGTTAATCATCAGTCACCAAGTAAAACAGAATTTCATAAAGAAAAGGTTTGAAATGACAAGTGGTTGATAGCTTTTGTCCTAATCTCCTGTTAGACACCAATTCTTAATATCTTTGCTCCAATCCAGCAGTTGAAAAGTAATGACTCCTGCAGTCTCTTTTTCTTTCACCCAGTTATTTTAGCCTCAAAATATGACTTGCCAAGCTATTTGCTTTGGAAAAGCCAAGAAAGTCATCTGTTTCTGTTTCGACAGTTTCCTTAATAGCATGTTGAAAACTGGTTTGCACTCTGACAGAGTCTTGAAATGATATTTCAGATGGAGGAATCATTAATAATGATAGTAGTTAATCAGCAGTTGACCCATAAAGTCCAGGTATTGGTAGGCGGGACTGTTTAGACTATCAGTAAATGGAGTGTTCAGGAAATGGAACCACTTTATATTCCATTTAGAGAAAAGACGCGGTCATGCATTAAAGAATATCTTGTTAAGGTTGCAACAGAGGTGTCTCCTCTGAAAAATGGTTCAAAGGTAGAGGAAAAATTATTTTATAATCCATTTGTCCCTTTTTTAATGCTTTAAATAGATTTTGTATTATATGTTTCAAATCTATTGCATTACAAATATTTAAATTAAAATGCTTTTAAACATTTTTAACTCTATACTGCAACCCTCAACATGTTATTACATGTCATAATAACATATTTCTGTTATTATGATTGTTACGGCCCGGCTCAGATGACCGTAACAGTAAACTGGGAGGACATGACACAAAGAATCATCTGCCATGAATGGAACAAGTGCTCCTTATGGTCCAGGTGGCCATGTGACCATAAATGCCTCTCATTTCCCAGACCTTCATTGAAAAACAGCTAAAAGCACGCAAAGAATGCTGAGCTGTAACAAACTTCCACTTTTAATAAAATCTGCTGAAAAAAATCTGAGCACTCTCACAGAAACCAACAGTTAATGTGCTACTTTGACCTGAGAGTGTTGGATCAAATCCTTTTGCAGACTTTCATTAAGATTAATGTTGGGATTTGTTTTAATCTGCTTTGTCTGTACGAGAGTGAACTCATCCGAGTATTTTCTTTAGTACAAATACAACCTTACTGTCATCTAGTTGAACACATATTTTATTTTAGATTAGTTTTCTAGAAATATGATAAGTAAGTTTTGCAACTGTGTGTCATTTGAAGACTCCAAGAGGAAAGGAAAATGACTTGGAGCTCTAGAAGAATCTTCTGGAAGGGTTTCCAGACAGTAATCAATAGATATTTGATCAATTAATTGATCCTTGCATTGTGTTTTTTTTTTTTATTTTATTTCAGTTGTCAGCTGAAAAAACTTCAGTCATGAAGGTTACTGATTGCAGCCATTTATTCTAAGATGTTGATCTGGCACCATTTTGTAGTGAGGAACAAAATCTTAACCATAACAGGATCCTTAAAATAGCACAAACAATAATCATTTCTGGTGTGCACTCCATTTTACTGTCATGTTTTTAGAATGGTAAATATGATTTATTATTACATCTATCAATGTGGCTGTTTCTTGATAAAAATGGTCAGCTCCTGTGTGTGCCTGCTTCTCTGTTGGTCATGGGTTCTTGGAATATGAGCACTGGCTTTTTAACAGAAAAAAACATAATGTTTCAAGCTACTCTCTTTTGACCACAGTAAATAAAATGTAATCTTTACCAGTTTTTAAAAAATGCAGTTTGATTAATTGTTGCATGAATTACTGTTGTAATGAATATTTTATTTTATATTATTTTATTGCACTACAGACAAATCCATTCCCGTTGCTATATGTAAAAGAAAAAAAAGAAAAAAGTATGTGGTACTGGGCCCCATAAGGTTTCTGCCCTTTTACATTTCAGATGTCCCATGAGTATTTAAATCCAGCTGAGATGACTGATGACCACAGCTGCAGCAGAAGCCACATTGACATTGCCTTCTTGGTTAAGACCATGTTACAGCCCTTTTGTAAAAGTAAAGATTTGGTAAATAAGTGCAGTGAAGCAGTGAAGATAAATTGTTCCCATCCACCAAAATCATTTATCTCTTCAGACACTGATTTATTTAATTCTTTATCTACTAAAAGGGGCATTATACCATTCAGATGAGCCACTGTGAATTTTCACCATAATGAAGCCTATTTACCTGGCCAGTTGTGTCTTTACAACCATTCATTATTTGTGGGGAAGCTGAGAGTGCAAACTGTTTTATTGCATACAGAGAATCGTGACAAGTCAAAACGTTGTTCTTTATAAACCAACATTTTTAACCCTTTAACTGTTGTGAGGAATTGTAGAACAACAGTAAAGGGGTTGAAAGGAAAGTCCTGAATTTTAAGTGAGTCCATCTTAACAGGTTACAAACAGTTAATGTTTTACATATTTTTAATAACAATCTTGGCCCAAGCATTAGCATTAATCCTTTATCTCTAGTTTAGGGTGGACCAAAGTGAACTTTTACTGCCTCAAACCAACTCCATTCTCAAAATGACCATCTGAGTAAACCATTACTACATTAACCATGTGCATTTCAATGAACAGTTTATAAGCTATTTTGGTTTTGACTTGTTTTATGTTCAAAACTGTGTATGTCTTAAAATTTAAAAGAAGGAACTGTGTTTTTAGAGACAAAATTTTCATAATTTCTTTATGTTTAATCATGCAAACTAAGCCAACTGTTTGTTCCTTATGCATACATCCTCATCCACTAATCATCTAATGCTACTACCAGCCCTTTAGCTACTTATGCCCTACAAATTAACATTTTATGGTGGGAAATTGTTTCCAGAAAGTATTTAACTAAGGACTTTGCTCTTCTTCACATTGATACTAAACACAAGAACACAGTTTATGACTGCGGTTCAAGTTTTATAGGGATAGTTTGTCAGTTTTACATATCAGTCTTTTACAGTTCTAAAGGGGCATGACTGCATGAAACTTCTGAAAAATTTGGGACTCTGTGCAGCTCCAGAGGGAACATGGAGTCAGAAAACGAGTGCAGACCGCTGCAGCGCTCTCCTCATCTCTGCTCGAGGCTTGCTGCTCCGGGCTACATACTGGCATATAGCTACAAGCATAACAAACCTCAAATCTCTCAAGTGTGCTTGGTGGAGTTGCATTATGGGTAATGTAAATGTCTCTCATTTTGAGGGTTCAGTTTGTAATCCTTTTTTTCTCTAACTGGAATGATTAAACAGTTTTCTTCACATATCGCTATGAAAGTTATGCCGGTTGTTAGATTATTTATAATACAACTCAAGCTTTTGGGAATTTTGTGTTTACAGAGTTTTAATTAGTATTGGAAAAATAAATGTAAACATCTGATAAAATGAGGTTCCATATCCTAGCTGTATTTTGTTAAAAAAATATCTAGATTTTTTTTTATTTATTTTTTTTGTTTTTGCAGATGGGGCTTGGAGTAACTTGTCTTATCTCTCCATAAATTAAAAAATAAAGTCAGAAGCCAGATAAATGTATTTTCCACATTTTAGGGGTGTTCATAAATGCTCAGAAAACCCCCCCATAAATGTTACATGAACAAACTCCTCTGTGAAAACTCACAGAGTATAAAGCAGAATAAAACAGAAGCTCTAACAAACTGATGTTTGTAGAGACAACTGAAGTGGAGATTTCTGGGTTTGTGTAAGTCGTGCTTTATTTCTGCTTTATCCTGTTTAGGGTCTCTAGCGCAACCCTGACCAGCATAGACATTTTATATAAAAAATTAACACATGATTTGCCATGTATCCAATAGGCATACCTAAAATAAACACCCATATATAAACACATTGGGCATTCTTTCATGTCTCCAAATTCATAAATTAACCTCTGCCTAAAAAGTAATTGGGGTAAAACAATATATAATAATAATAATAACTCCAAAGATGTCAGGAGAACAATTGTCAGTGTTTCTACATATATTTATGAAACTAAATGTATTATACCGTAATTAGGTTTAGCTGTTATGGTTTGAGAAAGATTAGATATGAGCAAATTTTGTCCAGTTAGCTCCAATACCTTTTGGGGACTCCTTTATCCCCCAAAAAGGGTTAAATCAATTTAATCAGAAAAAAAAAGAGATTTTGGACCACTGAGGAATAGTGCAGTCCCTTTTCTCCTTAGCCTAGATAAATCTGTGACTCTGTCGTTGAGCAGTCCTGGTTTATGAGTTGTTCAACACAAGGAATTGAACCATTGTAACCCATGTCCTGGATTTTCTTTGTGGGGATTCTGGAAACACTGGTTTCAGCTGCAGTTCAAGCTTTTTCAATCTACCTTTATATGAACTCTACCATACATGTAGGTTTTAATAATGGAAGGCATATTTTTTTTATTTTGCCTGGGGCATACAAATATGGTTTTAAAGACCTTTTTGTTGTGTTTTTTTCTTATGAAAGTAAATACCAAGGAATAGTTTAAATTGAGATGTCAGCATATCACGGCACAATGAAAAATACCAAAGGTAAAGTTGGATTATATATTGGGCTTTCAACTTTTGTATTAAAAGCCCTCAAATTCTGTATTTAAATAGCTATTTTCTAGGGAAGAAAAATCTACATATTCATGAATTCTAAAGTAAAACTATTATATATGCTCCTTTCAGTCTGGAACCTCAAGTAAAGTTATCTTTGCTCAACAACTGCAAAACACTGTCTGTGGCACTTGCTCTTTATCAGGTATGCTTCATAAAAAATTCAAAACACTTTCCCAGGCAGTTGTAGCCTGCGGCTCTCAAGGTTTGTCTTTGTAACAATTTGATAATACTGGTCACACTGCATCGAGTGTCCTTGAGCACTAACAAGGGTGAGATATTTGTTTCCTTAGCCCATACAGACACAAAGGAGAGAAAAGAAAACACATCCTGGTACCAGAGTGTCTCAGCAACTGTTTTGAGTGACAAGGTTGACAATTCTCAGTGTACATGATTAAATATTACCTTTGAGAGAAGCAAATGCACAATAGTGTGTGGCATTTGTTAACGGTGAGGGTTGAAAGTATGGAATTACAACAACAGACATAATCGTCTGCCATCCGGGAAGTAGAGGAGATGATGCATACTGTCATCATGTGATGCAATGAAATATTACATGGCATTTTAATGAACATGTTTAATATGTAAGGCTTTCTCTTTTGTAGTCTGCTCATTAAGGTTCCCTCACATTGCAACACAACTGAAGAGTTTTTAAATAAATTAGCCAACCAAGTTAAGTATATCATGTTTAATATAGTTCTTTGAAAATAATATCCATATCCAATCAAACTTTTTCACATTGCAGGCTTAAACCACAAATTTGATTTTATTGTAATGAGATGCTATGTTGATTCACTAACAAAAAGTAGCAGATATTTGTAAAGTTGAAAGATGCAAGAGTCAAGAAGTCAAGCTGTAGAGATCCACAGCTAAGGTGTTGATCTGGTCAGATGAGATCACAATTTAAAGTTTTGACTTATGTGCAAAATGCAATGTGTGACAGACAACTAACTCTGCACATCACCTTGACCACACAGTCTCATGCTGTGGGGAGGCAGGGAAAGAAAAAGAGAAGAATGCTGATGGGAGCATTTAAAAACACAACACACCTGTTAGAGAATACAAAATACTGAAGACTGGAGTAGAGATTTGCCTTTTGCAAGGGCAATAAACCTAAACACAATCAAAGCTACAATGGGATAGTTTATATCAAAACAATAAAACAAAGTGTAACTTGTTTAAAAGAACAAAACAATGACAGTATTTTACATTCTAAAATGTATCTAACATTTTATTCAGTAATATTTCCAATATCCTCTTGACTCTAGTAGCTATTTTTTTACTCAACCACATTACAGCTCTATCAGTCATTTTAATTTTTCACCTCTGGCTTTTATGTTTTTCTAAAATGCTTTATGTAAGCCTTAACAACCAAATCACTTTTTGTTCTGCAATTAGCTCTGCTCATCCATTCCACAATTGTAAAGATGCACTACAATGGCCAGTATCCTTTTATTAATGTCAGCAGAGTTAGTAAAATTCTTGGGTGAGCAAACTGTGTGATAAAATCTTTATTTCATAGCTACTCTTGTAATAGAAATTGTAATTATACAATTTAAAATCTAGGTTCCCGGCTGCTGCGTTCACACACCTTTCTTTAGCACCTCCATATTTCTTTCCCCAGACCACCAGTGTATCACATAGCTTAAACAGCTGAAAATGTTCTGGTTTATTTAATATTTCACCAACCGCAGATTGACTATGGTGATCAGCGACAGCTCAGCATTTGAAGAAGATGAAGTACCAAATAAAAGATTCACAAGAGGGGAAAAATTATACACTTTGATCCCAACTGTGCTGGACTGTTCCATTTTGGAGTAACTTTCTACCACACAGATAAGCTCATGAAGTAGAAATAGTGGTGCCAAATTTAAAATGACATGAAGCAAATCAAGTCTAATGGACTGATGCTCATTAGTTTCTACTCTGGGCTTTGGAATTATCTCTGCTCTAAGTCGCCTGTGTATGTGAACATAACTAATGATGGTTTTAGTAAGCACAATGTTTTAGAGAAGGTTAAGTCTTTGTATTAGTGATCCTTAACACCATATCTGAAGTTTGTTGCAGTGTAAAGATGTGTGATAAACATAGATTAAAACTGTTAAATTCTCAGAGCTGTCAAAAATAATTCTATGTTTGCTGCACTGACCTTTCACCAAAGATAATCTTATGCTGCTTTGGTGAAATCTGTGTGCAGCGAAAAAGCTGTACTGAGGAGATGTTGTTCAAACCTAACCAAAACAAGGGTTAGAATTAAAGAGAAAAATGTCCAAACATGCAGTCAAGCTAAAATAATAATAAAAAACTCTTCTGTAACCCCTTAAGCATTTTATTAATCTCATAGAATAAGATAATCTCTCTCTAAAGAGATTGTCTTTGGTCTTATTGCTCTATTGTGGAAGGAAGGCTTTTTAGCTAAATCAGATTTTTTATTTTTTTTTTTTTTTTTAGCTTGAGACAACCTGGCAGTCTGCACAACATGGACTCAGATGCACGCACAGCTTAAGCAGCTGCACTGAGATAGAAAAAAACAACTTGCATACCAACAATTTAATAGCAATTGGGGAAAAAAAATAGTGATTTGAAATTGACTAAAAATATGCACAGATTGCCTTTTGGGTACTTGATTACCTGATAAATACATTATTGTTTATTTTTGGGTACATACAACTGTAATAATAAAGATACACATTAGAACAACATTCAGAGATGACCCAGTGTTTACACAGCAGTGATAATGTTGTAATATATGACACTTGCAGAGTAGTTAATAACAGTTTGTAATAGAAATTGATTTAATTCTTATGCCATACTACACTTATGCTATACTCCATTTATCCACCCTCTCTGCTTATCTTTGGAACATGTTGCCAGGAAGAAGACAAACAAGCAGGCTGTCATTTACCTATAGCTAAGGCCAATTTAGAGAGACCAATTGACAAATTGACAATTGGAAAATTTTGCAGCACCCAGAAAAAATCCACACATGCAGGTGAATATTTAAATGGAAAGACTGCAGTGAGGATCTGAATCTAGGCTTTCTTGCTGCAATTCAAGAAAGCCTTGAACACTATTCCATTTAAAAGAAGTTCCTTTTTGGAAATAGATTTCAAATATTTAATTTGGCACATTTAGTCATGAAAAATAAAATCTTACAGTTTTGAAAAAAAATAAAATAAAATTGAAATTAAACTGAATTATTTGACGCAAGAAGGTGTTTGGCTTAAACAACCCCACAAAAACAACTCCGTACCAACTGAAACATCTACACATTTTATGGTCTCGGAGTGTTTTGTTGGCCATCTTATAATCAACCATAAATTGTGGTGTGTTTGAAAACCTGTTTGAGAAAACACATTAAATAAAGTTAAGCTGAAGCAGAACTGAGTCCTGCTACACGACAATGACCAAAATAAACTAGTATATCTAAAGTAGAAGAGCCACAAAAAAAAAAAAGCAATTTCCTATAGAGTACATGCCCAGATTTTGATCTCATTGAGATGGGTGTTTACATGTTTGTACATGTAAACACCCATAAAAATCTCACATCTAAAAGTGAGGAGCAACGTAAACATTTCTCAGACTGAGACCAAAAACTAGGGTGTCCAAGTTTTTACCCAGTTAATAAACATTTTTTTTCTGTTAAATGAGTAAAATGTCATTTTTGTTGTTGAGGTGCAATTAAATAAAATATCTTAAAAATAAAAGAGAGATTCGAAAATCATATGTTAAACTTTCATAATAGAAAAAAAAAACTGAATGTGTTTCCTAGTAATAATTCCTAAGTAATTAGACAGTGTCAGTTTATACAGCATGTTGTCATTGCTTATTGATTTAAATTACACTGTCAGCTAAATGGCTGCCAAAATTCTGGCTTTTAAATTCATGCACTGAATAAAGGTACCACTTTGAAATAAACCCCCACACTGAAATACCCCTATCTTATTTCACCTTACCACAGCCACACTCTGTTTCCATTCTCAGCAACAGAACGTCTTTAAAAGTTGGGTCAAAAAGTTCAGTTAGCGTAGGTGTTTTTTCCTTTATTGAACAATATCTATTTATCTGCTAAAAATGCATTGCCAAAAGAAAATCAATGCTGCTGAGAGCAGTTGTAAGGAGTTGATCACCGTACGTCAAGCCTTGCTCCAAATCAATGAGTTTGATGTTGGTTCAGTTGCTGGGAACGATTGACTGGGGGAGGTGTAATTGGTCTCATTTGACACTGTTGCAAGTTGAACTCAAAGAGGTGGACTGAGAAACTGCAGTACAGGATGCAGACTGGATCATGTGTGCACTCTTTTCTCTGGGAGAAGAACATAATCTTCCCCTGAAGTAAAGCGCAGAGTGGATGCACTTACACACATCAATGTTTTTTGTTTTTTTTCCCTTTCTAATTATGTCAAAGTAAAGGGAAAAGGTGAAACGTTTCCAGAAAAAAAACCTATTAACACATGTCACTTCAAGTTTTTTAGTATAACCCAAAGAAAAGGACAGAATTTTTTTTCAGAATTTAGATTTCTTCCATAAAATTTTGGAGATGCTTGTCTCATTTCCTATTAAAAACAAACTTCTTTTTTAACCAAAATATGTCCAATATTTTGGTTAAAATATTGGACATATTTTAACCAAAAATATATTTTTTATTAATTATGCAGCATATGATATTGAAAATAGGAAAACTGGGTAGTACAAAAAGCGTTTGGCAAGTTTTGTGATTTAATTGCTGCTGCAATAGATTAAGTTTTTACAAAAGTCATTGTGTCCTTGCTTTTAATTTTTCTAACTGAACATCCTAAGTCTGCATTTTCAAAGGTCAATGAGATAAGTGTTGGTATTCTGAAAGGACAAAGTAATCATTGTGTATACTGTAACTAATGGTTGAATAATGCAAATTTGAACCTTTTTGAGACAATTGTGTTGGACATTAAAAATGTGAAGGATTTTACTTTTCTTGTGTTTAAATTATCTAACAAAGACAAAGTCAAAGCACAGCATAGTCATGGTGGATTATAAAACAAAAGCTGAGATGCAATTAACCTCTGGTACCAACATTTGATAGAGTTTTCAGAATTTATAAACAGAAATTGATAAATAGCCAGGCTTTTTCTAATGATATGAAGTGATAAAGCAGCAAAGGTACTTTTAAACTTAATCATTTGTTTGCTTCATATGTTAAATTATTTTATCTAAGAAAGCCTCATGTGTGTGCAGTAATCACGTCATACTGTCGACTAATTTTCTCTTCAGATCTTTTTTTTTTTTCCGTTTACTTTGTGAACAAACTGAGTACACCAATCTTTGCAAGAGTTGCCCTGAAATGTCTAAATTTTTTGTGCTTTGAGTGCAAATCGTACAATGGCTCTGGTAATTTTCTTTCTAATTCCCTGTGTCCTCAGGCGAAGGTTGTTTGTACGTGCACAGCTACCTCTCTCACTCATCTCTCTCTGATAGTGGTTGTCTCTCGTTCAGACACAAAAGTCACTCCTCTACCTCCCTCTCTGAGCACATATCCAGCTAATTAAACAAAGCACACAATTTGATTAAACAAGTAAATTGTGCTAGTCTGTGTTTGCGATAATTAGGATAACCCAGAGTTTCCCCAAGAACATTAACCATGATGGATGTTTCATCCCTGCGCTTCGGTGGCACACAACTTGTGACAAAATAAAAAGGGGCTCGAGATGGAATCAGTTTAATAATCTAAGGCTCAGACGGCCTAGTGATCCCATTTAGTAGACATTGGGATTCTAAACAATGTCTGTAACAAGGGCCAGAATCATTGAGAGGCTTTCAACCTTTGCTGATTTCAAATAGATCCTCGAGAATTTGTCTCATTCACATACTAATGTGTGCTAGGTTTGGTATAGGAATAAATGTTAGCAATTTCAAGCCTTGTCTGAGTCTCGTCTGAACCTAAATACGTGGTTGATACAAATCAGTGTGTAAAATCTAATATTTTCAGAGGACCTATTTTCAAAATATGTTGCAAGAAATACTCAAAAAAACAGAATCAAATAATAAGAGTTTTTGATTAACTGACTCTTCTCAAAATCTATAAGGACCCTTGTGCATTTATAATTTTAAATTATATTTTAAAGTATATCTATTATTTACAGAATCATAGGATCAATCATAAAAACTCTTATAAAATGATACTATATTCAAATCTGTAACTAAAAGCTAATTTAAAAATTAATAAAGAATAAAGGATGATTTTTTTAAAATATGAAATTCTCTAGTAGTTTAAAACCTTATTTTGCATCATTTCCCCCCTCCTTTTTGAGCAGAAAATTGGCTGGACATCACTTCTTTGGACACAAGACATTATGTTTTAGACCTTTAGGTTTTGTTTACACTGATGTTAATTTTTCACCTCTTAAAGCTGTGATAATCTCACTTCACTTTAGTCATGAATGATAAATCTTGCACTTCCTTCATACTTTTTTTCCTTTTCAAGTGATGCTATTAAATTTAAACATGCAGAAGATTTGGACCAAGCCCAAACAGAGAGTCCGACTGATAAACACAAATATAAATTAAGAATTGTTAACGACAATTAATTAAAAAACATTTTAAACTTCAAGTTAAAAGAAAGCTTTGTGAAATAATTTTTAAAATTAGATTCAAGGTTGGTAACTTAACTCATTAATTTGAATAATAATTTCCTTGAAAAAAACATGTAACTTAAACACACTTTTCTTAATTTCCGGCACACCCTGATGCCAATGTACTGAACATTATCCAGATTCAGTGAATGACAAGAAAGTTAAAGTTAACCTTGCAAGACTGGATCACTTGGTCAGGAACTTTATTGTTTTTATTCCTTAAATCATTTTCTGCATGCCTATGTCCAAATTCTGCATCAGAGTTAGCATCACATTTACTCAATGGTATTTTTTCAGAGCCAAATATGTTGTGAGCACAGCCACTATACCTAAGGTTAACTACAACAGCACTGGTACTGGCAGGTTTATGTACAAATAAAACCAGACTTTTACATACACCAAATTAAAAATGACATGCACTTTATTTTCTTGCTGTATGAAGTTCAATCAGATCAAACTTGTCTTGTTTTAGGTCAGTTATAGTTATCCAAATCATGTATATTGGTTTTCATCTCTATTTATGTTTTGTCCTCAAACAACAGTTATTTTAATTGGAAATGTTTGTATTTTGTGTCAAACATGATTTAACAAAAATGTCCATTGTGAAGATAATTCAACAATTTTTTTTCAATCTTGTCCACCCCTAAAAGAAAAATAAGAAATACTTTTTGTAAAATGTTTGCCAGGAAAAAAAAAAATGCATGTTGAAGATCAGGGTTGAATAAACCACAAAACGTCCTACTAAAAACGTCCAACAATTGAATGAAGTGCTGCATAATTAATAGAAAAATCATATATTTTTAAATTTTAAAAAAATAGCTACATTATTTTTTATAATTTCAGTTTTGTTTTTGTGTTCACTGTCTCTTTTTTTCTACTGGTCAAGGTCTTAATGACCACAACATGACAGCAGGCTAGTCATAAATATGGACAGTCACTCCAGAACATGGACCACAGACTTTTTTTTTCATCTCCTAGTCATCTCACAGACTACATAAAAATGCAACCTGCAAGAGAATGAGGAAACTGGTGAGGGTGGTGGGTGTGGTGAGGGATAGGGGAGGGGACAAGCAAGACCTGATTAAAGACTGTCTTTGTTATGTAACTAGCTCGAAGAGAAGAAGGCCCCTCTGCTGCAGGGATGTAGAGCAGCTGGCCTGAGGTTGTCTAATTGCCTGTTCGGATCCTTTCCAGGCTTCATCCTCTGGAGCTCACACTTGTAATGGCACAGATGTTTACAGCTGCTTACCGCGGAAAAGGCTACATGGTAACCGCTGAGTCTTTCTCATGTTGTGATCCGGTGACACCACTCTCTCCTGGGACGGTCTCACATATATATGAATGGGCTCAGCTGCTGCAGAAAGGACAACTAGTTATTTTTATGACAAATAAGAACAGCATTGTGAGTTCATTCTAAAATCAAAGGATTCTGTTTTTAAATGTATAAATGTTTAATCTAATTTCAAAATGCGTTTACTTTGTTGCAGCTTTTTGATTTAAATTTTGACCTCAAGTGTTATTGACTTTTCATCCTCTTTGAAGTTGCATTGCACACTGAAGGTTTGTATTAATTTTTTCAAAAGATGTCTGGTCTTGGAAAAGCTCTTTGCTGTTTTTCCAAGCATGCAGATGAAACTGAGCAGCTTCTGTCTTATTTGAGGAATATTAAACCACATTACTGTAGGGCTTCAAACTATTTTAAAAGGCACATTTTCAGGGTCATTTTTTTTTTTTTTTTTTTACCTTTCACATTAAAAAACAATTGCTGCAATTTTGGTTGATTTAGTATCTACCTGGATCAAAAAATATTACTTGGTTTTATTTCAAATGTATTTGTACACAGAGACAGAAAAGAAAAGAAGGGGGAAAATACAGAAAAGGAGAAAGTTGGCAAAAATGCTTAAAGGAAAGATGGAGATAAGACTATAGGAGGGCAAAACATGAAGTATCATTGAAGTCTTCTTCATGATATACATACATGCAATATTTTAAAAAAGGCTGTGCATCATCTGTCATCAAATTTGGGTTGCACAGTGAGGCAGCTGGTTGCACTGCCTCACTGTTGCTTTGCTGCAAGAAATTCCTCAGTTTAAATCCCAGCCTGCTGTCCTTTTTCATGGGATTTACATGTTTTCCCTGTGCCTGCATGGGTCCTTCGGCTTCCTCTGACTGTTCAAAAACATGGCCAATTTGGTTAAGTGGTCTCTCTAAAGTCTTGTTAGACATAAATGGGTGCATGCATGGTTGTTTGCGTCTTTGTGTCAACCTTTGATGGACTGGTGATCTGTTCAATGGATGGCTTAATGGATGGATAGTGGAAACTTTAAAAAAAAAAATGAAAACACACAAAGTCTGCAACCACTTCTGTCAATTTTGTAGTAGATACATTTTGTTGTTGTGAATCTGGAGGTTTGCAAATGTTGTTTTTCAGAGAAACCACATTAATGATGTAATCATTTACTTTCATCAAAATTATTCTTCCCCATCTGAGGAGCTATTTTTTTTTCTGTATTTTGCTGGCTAGCGTTATTCATATGCTAGAGTACTCACACAAATACACACACCTGCTCGACAGAGAGCAGCCAAACACCTGCATACTTCTGACTCCTGAGGTCTGCCCACGTTTCCCCACTAGCTGGTATAATTCCTCTTCCCCCCTCTTTTCTCATTTCCATCTGACTCTCAGCTTCTGGGACTTGAACACATTTTGATGACCAATACCCTTCTCTGGCACGGACATGTATACGCACATGCACTTCTCATTCTCAAATGCTTCTATTAAGAAAAGGGGAAAGCAGGTGGATCTATGCAGAGTAATGAGTTCAACTTGAGAAGGGCAAGAATGAAAGTAGAGGAGCTGAACACCACGTGATTGGCTGGTTTGAAAAACTCTGACTCTGGAAACATTTTAGTTTAGAATTGATTCATTTAAAGAAAAAAAAGAGAAGTAATCTGCATGCATTTAATTCTCTGGAGATAAAATATTCTAGAAGGTAGTTTTTCTGTAAATGATCTGGATTGTTCTTTTATGTCTCTGTAGAACTGATGTGACCAACAAATATATTAAGTTAAGAGCTTTATTTGTTTCCTTCCTCTGATACATGCTTTTAACTCTCACCTCCTAAAACTTCCCTCTGTATCAAGCATAAACTAACTTACTTTCAGACAGGTAATACTTATTATGATAGCAGTAGCAAAAACAAAATTGAGCAAAGGGAAATAGTGTTGAGATGTATTTTGAGAGAAAATATGAAAGTATTGAAAATATTAACATTCAGCTCAGTCTAATAAAACTTGTGCTATGAAGAAGATACTTAGCCAAGGGATCTATCCAACATAGTCCTTATCATAATTAGTAAAAACTATTAATAGGATTCAACTTTGACAAAATGCAAGTGTTGATTTGTACAATAATTTTCTTTTTTAATCAGTCAGCCAGTCTGATCCTATTGAGGTTTTTATCATCTTCACTTCACTGCCTGTTGCTGATGTGCTGTGACTTTATTGCTATTTATTTTCTGTTTACGTGTGCAGAGCTAAATATGTGAAGCTGAAAAACTTTTAAGTAATAAATTATGCCAAGATGCCTCATCTTGTTAATGTATGATCATCTGCACCGTAGCTGAGAAACGTCTACTTTTATAATAACTCATATAGACATCTGGGACAACAAGTCCTCATTAGTGCATCCCATTTGTTACAGAAGTAATTTTAAGAATTTTTTCTTACATGCTTAACATTGTAAGAAATTTACAATGTTAAGCATGTAAAACATCTCAACATGTTTCAAATGTCAATTGGATTCTGAAATGAGGGAATTTCATATCTTACATGAAACTCAAATAAATGTCTTTATTGTTATGTGTTTTACATGCTTCAACATTTGTGGTGTCATATGTAAATATTAAACATGATAATATATGCATTCATTTACATTATTGTCTTAAATCTTAGTTACTCTACCATAAATGTATAGTGTAATTTTATTTTTGCATTTTAGTTGATTGCATTCCCCTGTTTTCAGTTAATTCCAGTTATATTTAAATTTGTGTTTTCTGTTCACTTATAGTTGTCTGTTGCTCTCCAGGTGCTCTCCTTTTTTGTGTTTCCTTGAAGACAACTATTATATCTTCAGTTATTAAATTTGAACTTTTCTTATACCATAGGCATCTGCATATAAGAAGAGTTCTGCAGTCATTCACCATGCAAACCATGACTATAAAAGTGCATTTTAAACATTTTTGATTATTGTTAAAAGACAAGCATGATATTTGGGCAAAAAGAAAAAAAAAAGTAAAAAAAATGATCCTATGCCATAGCTATGTGCAAATTTAATTCATATTTATAACAACTAAATATAGTTATAGAGAAATCATTTATTAATAATGTTTATAGTTTACTATACATCATGTCTGCAGAGAAGCTGGTACTCTAATCCAACTCTCCTGAAGTAGTCATTTTTCTCTCTGGCTTAAAAGCAGCTCAGCACTTTTACAGACTCTGGGAGATAATATAGTATAGATAGCATATGTAGAACAGGGTCCACCCACCACTTGTCATCCCACCTCTAGAATAAAGTCACTTCTTAGTGCCAGAGATTGGGCCAACAGCTTTTTAGGTGTCACACAGCCTTGCTGCCTATAGGCCTCTCTGCCACCCAGCACTTGTTCCCTCATAAGGCTGATTCCACCTGAATCGAGGGCATAATTTACCCTGTGCTAAGCCTGTGAATGCTGCCGAATTCAAGATGTAGGTAGAGGCTGTCAAATCTATCCATGCCATGATAAATAGCCATTTAGTGTGAAATGGCAGCAGGATAGGGCAGATACACACGCTGAGACAATCATAATGTCTTCCTAGAAGTGTTTCTCAGACACCTGGCATGGTGAATCCTAGCCTCAGCCACACATGTCTCTGCTACACACTTGGCAATTGCCATAGAGCCTGACAGACTATCCGAGCCTTGGCAGGCATTTCTGTAAATCACATTACTATGGTGACATCTGGAGAACTTTTCACTGTATACAATGGCAATTATATTGCACGTTCAAAAGCTTTCCTCTGTTATAGCTTGTAAAAAAACACACATCTAAATGACCATGCATGAGGTCACAAACATGTTTCCAGTTTTCAGTCACAAGCAGCACTATAATACATCCCCACTTTGTGTAGAGTGTTCAGAGAAGTAGATTGCTTTTATGCTTTTAATGCAGAAAAAAACCACATTCAAATGGAAATGTTTATACTCTAATAAAAAAACAATGAGTTGGTGCTCACAAATCAATACTGAGACACATATTGATCGTTGCTGGTAATGAAGGAAAGACATACAAAAAGGTGGAGTGTAAATTTCATTTCTTTCATGAGTTTCTCAGTTGATTTAATATTAGTGATGAGTCAACAAGATGAACACAAAAAGGCAAAAAAGTTTGGTCTTAAAAAAGTTTCCCCAGCTACATCCTAAAATGGCACCTCTCCACTACGCATTTTCATCGTTAACGGGCATAACATGACTTGATTTGAAGAAAATCTTTAGCTTTGCTATCTCTAGACTTGTGCTGATACAAATACTGAAATACAATCCAGGTAAACTCTGATCACTGTGTATGTAACACTGAAGGCTATAATAGGTGGCTTGTAACACCAGACCGGATGGTCCAGAGAGTAATTAGAGCAAGAACCCTGAAGGGACCAACCCTATTAGTTTTAATAGGTTTATTATTATTAGTGCTAATGCCTTAAAGGGTAGGATAATTTTTGTGTATTAGATTTTTTTTTTTTTTTTTTATGATTAAGAGGTACAACCCTATTGTGTTTACAATTCTTACCATAATTCCAATGTGCAAACCCTAATTGTGTGAGATCTCTTGACAATGTGACTTTGAACTAAATCCAATTCTGGAAAGTTTGTGTAATGATTAAAAATAATAAACACATGATGTAATAGAGATTGAAGCATAGGTCCCTATACCCATTTTACATGTGAGTCAGACTACATCTGGTGTGCACCTACAACCAACAGCATACATAAAATTTATTTCAAAGGCTACAAGAAAATTTCACTGCTCCAAAGAAAATTGTAAAGGAAGGTATTACCAATAATGCACAGCAGTTTGCTGTTTCTGTATATGAGAGGCTGTTGTGAAGCCTAGTTTATTCAAAAAGTTTGCTTTTTCATGTCCAAACTTGGGGAAAAAAAAAAAAAAAAAAAAAAGAGTTTCAAAACGCATGTTTAAACTGAAAATGCTATTGTCTTCATAAAAACACCAGGTTGTACTGGAGAACGCTTGAAGCGAAGGATTTATTCCATAAATTCATCACATCCACATAATAGCTCCACAGGATTAACCACCTTATAATCTCTATAATTAACACATAAAGCCAGAAGACTTATCTGCTATGAAACAACAGTATTATTCCACTGTTTCCTTTTAAGTCAGTGATAATGAAATGAAAGCTTACAAATGTGTCTGGGCAAAACACTAAAAATGGAGTACATATCAGTTGTAGTGAGATTTTCTGGTGGTGTCATTTGCATGTGCAATAAAGAAAACATGTAATGTATGGTATATAACACACATGGCACAGTTATGAAAGAGCCAAGTGCACCAGGAGAATAGATTATGACTGACAAATTTCTGTATATTTAATTCAATTTTTAGCAAATTCAGCTATTCAATGCATGCTGCTTTGCAGCTGTTGCTTTTAACTTGAATAAGAAATAGTAACTGCATTCACCACATAGGGGCATTTTAAATTTTATACCAACATGGGTTCAGTGTTAAATCTGCTCCAGAGTGTACTGGCTTTAATAAAGAAATTATTTTGTTTTTTCCCAGTGCATATATCTACCATATGGTACCTCAGACAAGATTTTTAGTGTTCCCATACCATGTGAAATTATTTAACTCAAGATGTAAGAACTTATCTAACCAAACATCAGAACTCATATGCTTTGTATCCTTGCTGCATTTTCCTGGTACTTATGTTTAGTCAGTGTCCCATGTGGTCCCATTTCGTTTTAATGGCAAATATGCCTACCAAATGTCTGCTAAATCTCCAGAGAAGAGAGCAAAACATTCAGTTGGCAAAAGCACAGGGGGATGTTCATAGTTGCGCAGCACTGCATTTTACAAACTTTGTGTTTGACACCTTTTTTGGTTGCTTTTTAGACAGCTGCTTTTTGCACTACTGAAGCACACACAGAAGAGACAGATTTTGGAGAAAATTTGGTTTGTTTTTAGAGATATGCTCTGGATGAATATCTGTACAGCAGCAACAAAAGACTTAATGTTTAATGATCTGTAGTTATTCAAAAACAGGAATTTTCTTCTATTTTGACTGGTTGAATTCTTTAATATTGAACCAAGTTTTTACAACATTTGCTAATTACTGTTTTGCTTAAGTCATACATTAAGTGGATATTATTTTCCAGCCACTGGCCACATTTTAGAGCACTATTAAGTAATTATGCCACCTTCAGACAAGAAAATGTTGTGTATATCAAACATAACTTCAAAGATATTTGACTATGCTAATTGAAACCTTGAAATTTACCTCGGTTGCCAGTGCTTACCTCTAAGAAGTTCCTATTCTCTTGAACACACCTCCTTCATCGCATCATCCCAACAATGCTCCTCCTTCAGTTTGAAGGTCTGTAAACATAGCATTCCTGATGCATCTTTCTGCCCTGGGAGAACTATCACACATGGTTGTGCTAGTCGTTGCTTTCAAAGGTAAAATGCAGAAAACTAGATCAAGCCCATAGACAAAGCGTTAGGAGGTCAGTGATGCAGTTTTGGATGGTAGATATAACTAGAGGTCAACCACAGACAAATCTGAGCTGACTTTGCCAAAAATTATTGTCTCAGGTTGACAGAACACAAATGCATAAAACTGTGGTTGCAATGTGACGAAATGTGAAAATGTGGTCAATAGTTACAAATACTTCTGAAAGGCAATGTTCCCTTGATTGTTACCAAAAGCATTATTAATTTGTTCTAAAACCAGACTTTTTAAATAAATACTTTTGAAATAGACTTTGTCCTACTAAAAAGTGTGTCTTGTTACAATTTTTTAAAGGAAAACATTATATGTCAAAGTTTCCCATATCCACAAGAGATTGATTATACCTAAGACATTGAGGATTTTTATGATCACAGTGGCGTTCACAAAAGTCTTGGCAAACAAAGAAAAGGCCCAGCTGCTGTCAAGTCTATTGCACAGGTGATTTACTCTCCTTATAAAAAATTGCTTTTTACCCTCTCCTTTTCCTGACGTGGAAGCTAAGAGTGCAATGCACAGCAGGAAACTAGATGAGAAATAGCACAAAACATATTGGGAAAGGCTAATGTCAAATGGCAGGTTGGGATATATCACTCCATGATGGCTGTGCTTGAATAAAGTTTACCATAAATTTCCATTTCCCCTTATTCATGTGAGGAAAAAAAGAAGATTCATGGACACATCACTAGGCTGTTAGTCTCTCTCATTAAATTCCCTTTCGAATGCCACAGGTGTACATTTTAGGGTAAATCAAGTCAATATTTATGGCAACTCTTTTAGAAGAAATATGCTTTCCCCTCAGGGTAAAACCTTGGTTATCTTCTGGCTCACTGCAGACACACTCTGGTTGTGAAATATACAACTTCCACATAAAGAGATTCTCCTCAGTTACATGCAGTATTTTGCCGACATCCTCGAATTGCAAAATAGTCATTCCAGGAGTCCTCTCACATTGCAATCAAACTGAATTGTCGTTTCAGCCTCACAGCACTAAAAAAAATAACCCATAACATTGCAGTCCAACATTGGACTTGGACCAAGGGAAGTGTATAATCTAACTCTCATTTGTGACACATTTGAATTTGATATTCACAAGTCTGTCCTGGTCAGCTCCAGGCCACCTGTTATGTCAGTGATGGTTGCCAGTGTAAGCTTTCGGCTGGTGGCTGAAATCTACAGCATATGACTGCTATTCAGATTGTAAATGGTTGTGAGTGTGTGTATTTGTCATGGTTCCTTATCATCACCTGCTGTGAGCCCAAGAGGAGCAAGCGAGCACACACTCATTGTTCTCCCTCACATGCAGTCTCACTGAAACACACACCCACTCACTGCCCAAGCCATCAGGACCACCAGTTTCTCACAAAACCCTCATTTAAGAGTTGCGGTTTTGTAAGGTTTTATAATATAAAAATTAATAAATCTCCTGTAACTCAAGACACTGCAGGCTTGTCTTATCTCCTATTTTTCTCTTAGCTGTTGGCAAGCAGTGCGTTATATTACTTTGCTTTAAAGCGGGTTATTTAATCAAATTACAGTTATCACCTAGGAATAATAATCATATTCTGAAAATTGGAATCCCAAACTGTGCTCGGAAGATAAACTAAGATTTATCAATGCTATGTTTTTCATATGCAGGTTCTGTGAGAAGTCTGATTCTTTACATTCAGCATGATTTATTGGACATTGAGTTTCTATACAGTCTATTTAAAAACTTTGCTGAGAAAGTAAATGTTCAAACCTGACTTTTCACCAGCTGATATCAAAGTGGTTATTAGTACTGAAAGAGCTGGATCATGTTTGTGTGGAAACACTTCTAGCTCAGCACATGCCTTGTGGGAGGAGGAACACACAGATTTGCAAAAACGCAGGTGCATGTGCATGTTGTTGCTCGGCGGCATGTGAGCATACACTCGATGTAACACGCAGAGGGTGCTGTTTATGGAGAGCGCTTTTGTTCACTTCTACTGCTCCAACATTGTCAAAACAGAAAAAAAAAAAAAAAACATTTATAGAAAACAAGGCTTGTGCTCCATCTTTGTGGGGCGGGAAGTGTTTGATGATAGTATTATACAGGCAGCGATGCTGGTAATGCAAAATTTACATAAAGCAACTTCCCCTGAATTCAAAGTGGAACAGGAAGTGCAATGAAACACCACAATTAAAATATTTCTAAAGGTGAAGAACTTCCCATGTACAATCCCAACTAGATCTGTATCATATTTTGTATCTACTTCCCCGAATCAAATATTGATTTCCAAAAGGTTTCTTTATAGTAAGCGTACCTTGTCTCACTTAATCCGGACATTTCCCTTTAAGGATCTAAACATATTTCCCACAGGTGGAAGATACAAAAGGTTAGATTGTGAAGCCTAGAACAGGCAACATCCACCAGGAGACTATAGATTCTGCATTCTTCCACAAACTCACAAATTTTATTTCCCTCCTCTTCCTTTCTTAGAATAGATATAAAATTAGTAGAGATTTGTTGTAGTTACAAACATGGTAAAATTTAGAGTTAATTTGCCGTTACATATTGTGTAATTGTGTTCTAAAGTTTTGAAAAATTCCTTTTTCAGAAACTACTAAATTGTTCCACTATGCTTTCTAAATGGTTTGAAGTACTTTTAAAATTCCAAAGAAATTATGGCTATGATGTATAATTTTACTTAAAGTAATGCAGCTTTTTCTCTTCCCTACCTATTGCTGCAACAAAGAGCTTATTTCCAGGACACAGAACCAATCTCCCTCCCTCCTTCCTTGAATGGTGTGATGGCTGGACATGTACATAAATGTACAGGACTTACGGAGGTCCACATTTCTTTTTCTCATATCTTGGTGGAGTCAATTTGATTTTCTAATTCTGTCACACAGAAAAGCCGTGTACAGTTGCCTTAAAGAACATCTACTCGTCTTCTTCCATTTAATTAAAAGGTTGTGAATTAACCTGAAGCTTGGAGAGATAGGACATCATCATCAGGACATTGTTCACACATTGTTTAAAGACATAGTAATTACTATATGCAAACTTCTGAATTTAAGGAAGTAGTTTAGCATTGAGCAAACAGAAATAGCTATATTCCTAACCAACCTAAAATAAGAAATTTGGAGTTGTAGTAGTTTAATATAATGTCAGATATTGAGAAAAATAATTAAATATCTCTTTCTGAGAGTGTATTGCTACAACATATGGAAACATTCTTTGGTGCATATTTATTTTTCTTTTATCTGCACATATAAAATGTATATGTTATTCTTTTTTATCTATTGAGAGTTAATGTTTAATTTACAGGAGAGAGATGTTACATATATCACAGGAAACATAAAAACAATAATACAACCTACTAAACACCTCTAAAAATCAAATGACTGATTAATTAATGACCATATACGGTAAAGACATTATGCAGCCTAGAGAACATCTTGATGTGTTATTGCATAATTTTCCCCGACAATCAATACCTCCATCCTTCTGCAAGCATTCTGGCTCCCCCCCATTAGTTCTGCAACGTCATTTACTTCAGTGACCCAGTAATACCTCTAAGCTGTGTCAGGGTTCAGCGGTACTCAGTGACAGAGACGGACTGAGCTCTTAATCTCCCCCACCGATCTTCCCAGACAGACTCACTCTGTCACAGATACCCTGAAGCAGAAGTTCCCTCTTTTCCTCCTTTCCCTCACGAACACTGACAGGTGAAAGGAGTGGATTGGTCCTATATGTGGCTATCTCTTTAGATCTGTCTCTATGAGAGTGTGTTACTCTCACAAAGTCTGTCAAGGTCAGTTTAAGCCTTGTTGAGTGTCAGCACTTTAAAGCATTGGTGCCTTAACAGTACAGAACGTCATCAAGGTCCTTCCAATGTTTTGCAAATGCTGTATTTTTTTATGCAAATAGTGTTGAAATACTCATTTAGCAAAACTTTTAAGGAGATCAAATTATTCAAAATAAGAAATGTCTGGCTTCTTTTGTGCCTATTTGGGAGAAAAAAGATGCTGAATAAAATTATGAAACCACTGATGCAAAAAAAAAAATACGACAGACAAAAAATATCTAAATTGAAAAAGTATGTAACAAATTGACTGGAATCAAATTGTTAAAAGAAAGCAGGCAATTCACTTTCATTAAATACTCAATTTGATTGAAAAATAAGGTCTGATTGAAACATAAGGGCATCCATTAAGACACTGAAAAGGCTAAAGAAGAAAAAGAAATAACAGCTAAACACTGATTGGATGAAAAACATTTTTAGTCCATTAATGAAGCACTTTAATTTTGCTGCCAGAGAACTTTGTATGTGACCTTCTCTAGTGACCTCCTGCAATATATTGAGCAGCGTTTGAGGAGAGGGGGCAGGAACACCTCTTCAAGGGAAATTAATATTCACAGAGGAAGCCGTCCTGCAATGCGCTAATCTGCATGAGATCTGACTTCCTTTCATTAATCAAGACCAATATGCCCCTGTGCATCGCCTCTGTTTACCTTCCAAGTTGTTGTTTGCCCAGCCTGTTGACTGCAGGCAAACAGTACAAATCACACAACAATACATGACTCAACCTATCTACCCAGCCTGGCTCCCACACACCTGAGAAATATTGTTAAGGCTTTAGCAGTCAAGTAGAAGTTGGCACCTGAGCTGTAATTTCTAGTGGAGTTCTAAGAGTGAGACTGCTGGTTAGTCTGGAAATAAACTGCACGAACTTCAAAATGAGAAATAAGGGATGACTGTATATAATATGGAGTGGGGGTTTCTGATATGGACAACATGCTGCTTTCTTTAACTTAACAATATAATCAGAACATTAAGTATTGAACTATAGAATACCCAATTAGGACAATTTGTTGTGTTCTTTTAGAATAACTCAGAAATTGTGAGGATACGACACACAGCTAAATAATTATGCAGATGAAAACAAATTTTTAATACAGAAATGTGAACTCAATGAAAACCGGTTTAATACCTGCTTTCAGGTAGAAATTTCTAAAATGCACTTTTGATTTTACTAATGATACTAATTCTAATATAACTCTATTTCATCATAAATGATAGTTAGTATTCCATGGAAAATAATATTACTGTGCTGCTAAGTCAAGCGGTTTGTCATGTCAGTTGTCATGTCATGTTAACGGATTGCAGAAACATCACATTTGCACAAATTGCCACCGTTAAAAAAATGCACTCTTCTTCTCCATGGGTAGTGAACCAACTTTATTGAAAATCAAAATAATAATTTTGGCAGTTATTTTTAGAACTGCCCAAATTTGATAATATCCCAAAGCTAACATTGCATCATTTTGTAAAAAATTTTAATGAAATGTAAAAGGAATTTCAAGCACTAAGCTCAGTAACCACCATATTTTGAAGTTGCATCACGTTTGTGTTGGTGGAAAACAGCGCTCCACCATTTTACCAGCGGTAACTGAAAAGGAAAAAGCTTCAGATTATTTTACATTTCTGGACTAATTACTCACTATTATTGGATTCTCCTGCTCTGTGATAACTTCACATTATCTCCAGTACTGGACTCCATTAAAATTTTGATTAATAAGTATTCCTTTATTTGTTAATTTATCAAGGACTCATTAATTACAAAACCATTCCTTATTCACTCCTCTTTTTGTCTAGAGAAAGTAGAAATGATTAAATCATTACCTATCTAATAAAACATGTTGAGGAGTTACTACAAATTAAAAATTAACTCATAGTTAAATTATCCATTGTCACCCATTTGTTCCAGAGTAACTTCTCCAAATTGAGTTTTTTTATTAGAACAGTCTCAGGCTGTGTTTTATTTCTCTTCATTTAAAAATGTATCCTCTTGCTTAATATCTTCAATAATGATATATCTATATATACACTAAAAATTATTGATAATAATTATTCTAATACCACTAATAATAATAATAATAATAATAATAATAATAATAATAATAATAATAATAATAATAATAATAATAATAATAATAATAATAATAATAATAATAATAATAATAATAAAATTCATTTTTGGAAAATGTAAGATGAGTGATTTTTTTATACTACTTCTTTTGAAGAAGTATATTATTTATCTATAAAAACAATGTTGGTTTTGCCAGTCTAGACAGGCTCTGAGAGTCATTTTTAATTTAATAGATTGGAGAAAACCACAGAAGTCAAAATAATTTACATACTTTTTTCCTATTTTACAGGAAGACGTGGTCCAACATTTGGATAAAAAGTGTATTCAAGTTGAATTAGATCCATTAAGAGCATAAGTAGGACTAAAAAGTCACATTTTTGTGCTAATGAGAAAGTTTCATCTATTTTGCTCAAGGTTTTCATGACAGAGAGAGACAGCCAGCCAATGCCATTTATCACTCAGTCCTCAGCAAATAGATATTTTAGTTCAGTGTGAAGTAAAACTTTTCTCCACTTCACTTCTTTTTGTATTAAGCAAGGTCGGCTATGCAAAGCTGCTGGATTAATTGAAAGGAAGAACCAGAGAAGAGGGTGTGTGTTTGCAGAAACAATTTTCAACCCTTGAAAAAAGCCTGCCCTCACAGGGTCAACACAATGATGATGATGAATTGAAATGATTATGATAGTAATTATTATTATTATTATTATTACGCCATTACCATCAGCTCAGACTAATATTTTTTTATTATTATTTTAAACTAATCATTTGATTAATTATTTATTAATTAGCATCTGCTAGAATATGCTTTTGGGTTATTTCTTAAGCTTGAATAATTATATTGATAACATTTTATTATTGTTACACATCTTATTGCAAGTTATCCCTGATTGGTTGAAAGTTTGGGCAAACATTATACAGTTCAAAGGACATTATGCGTTTTTAGAGAGGTTTTTGTTATTTTTACTGTAGAATAATAATAACTAAAATGTAGACATCATTATATTAATATGTAACATGATAATACAGAAGACAAGTATGATGACCTTTCGTTTGTACAGCAAATCTAAGCAAGTTGAAGAAAATATGCTTTCTTCTAGTGATTTTATATATATATATATATATATATATATATATATATATATATATATATATATATATATATATATATATATATATATATATATATATATATATATATATATATATATATATATATATATATATATATATATATATATATATATATATATATATATATATATATATATATATATAAAATACACATATAATATATAATTATATATATAGTATATATATTTCAGAAAAAAAATTACTTTTTTGTCTGAAAAAAAGTAATTTAAATGTCAAGGATTTCCTTCCTCCAGGACGCTATAGAAAAGACTTAAACTACAGAAATAAAGCAGCATAAATGTTCACTTATCGTGTCTGCACATCCTTCTCTGAGTAAGTTCTGTTTTATTTGAAAACTGTGCCCCTTAAAAAAAGAGCCCATTATCGTCATCTTTTTAATCCATTACATCCCTGAGAGAAATCCGCACTGAGGTTTGTAATTAAAAAAAGGAGGGAGGCAAAACAGATCCAGATGGAAGGATGCCGGAGACACAACATGGAGAAGATCGCTCCTCGGGTGAGTTTCACCTTTAATAAACTAATAAATTAGCAGCCCCACATTTTATTACTTTAGAAAAGGAATTAAAGTATAAATTCCTCCCTTTTACCTTTTGATATGTTCTCTCATTAAGAAGGGGCAGAAATTGCACCTCCTGCTGTTTGGTGTTCTCCGAGCAATTGTTCTTTTACAGTGTTGTGCTTTCAAGGCAAGAGTGTAATCAAAATCCCGAGCCTTGCAATTAGATACAATGGCTTTCCCCATCCCTGTGTGGGCATCTGCTAAACAGAGCACAGAGGGGGAAAAAGGCGGAATGAGTATATTGTGTCTGCGCTGAACAAGAGCAAGTAATCTAGTAAGTATTGTATGTGCATCACACACTCCACAGACCACTGGCTGTGAATAGCCTTTGTTCTGTGAGCCGACTTTAAAGTTCTCCAAGTAATTTTAAAAATGGTTCTTAAACTTAATTATGCTGCAGGATTTTACAGCCTTCAAAGCCAGAGCAGAGTCAGGGGGGTGGAGAGAGAAAGCTCTGCTGTTTGATTGACATGCAAAGTCAATGAATGCCAGATAGAGTCAAAACAATAACACCAGCCTTGATTTGAAAGATCATATCTGGGCTTTGGAAAATATCTCACATGGTTCAAATCTGTGGCCATATTCCCTGACAGACACATACTATATTATCTGACAATGTATTACTCAACATGCTACAGTATATTAAAAGTGGTGTTTTAGCTTTGTATTCAGCATTTTCAACTTCATCTTGTACTGTAAAAATACTGCATGAAAAAAGAAAAACTAGGAAACACAGGAATAAACCAGGACATAGAAACTAAAATTTCCTTCAGTGGAGATGTGCTTGTTGTGACTGTGTGTGCGTGCGTGTGTGTTGCCAGACCTTTGACTGCTACTCATTTCCTGCAGTGGAGGCCTGTTATGAGATGAGGTATTTTGGGATGAGACACTTACCACTTGGCCTTGACTTCTCTCATTCTGAGCCCTCAGTCACACCAAGCCCTGAGGGATTATCACTTGCATGTATATTGTGGCATTTAGAATAAGTAGAACTGTGATAGGTGTTGGATTTTAGCACAGTAAAAGAGTAAAAGAGTAAAGTAAGCATGATAAAAAAAAAAATTCAAATTAATTTGTATTATTTTCAATCTCTATCATTTTTGTCTTCAATGAAATATCCAAATATACAAATGGATTTCAATAAATAACAATGTGTCTCAATAGGGGTTTTATTTGCATTCAATTATACCAGTGAAACTGTATATTATGCACATTATATTTTGACCAACATTATAGGCATGAATGTTGACTTGACAACTGTTTAGCAGTCATGAACACCATTCAAAAGAAGGAAAAGAAACATAGCATTGTTGCTATTTGTAGTTTTACAAGGATTCTTAAGTAAATTTAATTCTAGAGTTGTGAGCAGAGTCACAATGTGAGGAATGTGACTGGAGTCCGAGCTTCAAAAAAAAAAAAAAAGAAATTGCCACAGACGCAGACTGGACAGTAATATAACCCCTCAGCGCACTGATTGTCAAAAGAAAGCTGCAAGACCCCTGAGCCAACTATCTAGAAGAGCTGAAGGCCATCGGTCAAGGCAACCTGGCCTTCTTTAATGCCTAAGCAGAGGCACAAACTGAATACTTCAATACCACATTTAAACAAAGGAGCTCCATTCAAGTATTGAGTGTGTATACTGTACAGCAAATGGAAAAAAAACATCTGAGAAAACTAACATTTCTGTATTAAATCTAACTTTTTTATATGTATATGAATATATTTAAATTTTATTAGAAAGTGTATTTTGGGTTTTGCTTAGCTATAAACCTTAGTCATCAAAAATGAGATCAATGAAAATATAAAACATTTCACTGTGTGTGGGTAATAATTCTATATAAATTAAGTTTTTTTTTTTTTTATTACTGTAGTAAATTGCCTTTTTTAATTTACTGTCATGCACCTGCGCATCTCTTCAAACCAATGCTCAACACTGAATAAGTGTTAGTAGCCTTAGTCTGGATTTTATTTTTGACATGTAATGTATACCAGTAAGGTACAAAATAACATTCTATTGTAAAATTTAATTTAATTTATTGTATTTTAATAAAAAGGCATAATTAAACAAATAAAATATAGTATTTTATGAACAAATAAAAAGGCTTTCTGATTGAAAAAAGTAAAAGCCTTAAAAGTATGGCCAATGAAATTTCTCATCTTATTTTCTTGAAGCAAATGAAATTTATATAGCTATGTTAAACTAATTTCTGAGCTTTCACTAGGCTCTCTTTTCTTTTCTCTAAAATTATATAGAATTCTTTACACTTTGCTGCAATCCTTTCATCCCAAAACACTTGAGACAAAAGTAGAGTGGGATAAAGGCATCTCCTGGTGGTGTTAAGAATTTTTCATGTAGGCAGTGAGCCAGTGTAGAAATTCACATTTGTTTCAACAATGGGAGCCGGTGAACACAAATAGTTTTGATCGAATGCTAGAAGAGGGAGCTCAGCAGAGACTGAATCTGCTGCGGATTTTCACATTCTCACCCTGGAATCTCAGCATCTGGAATTGGGAAGGCGGGAAGCAAACACCACCTCAGCTAGGGCTCACTCTCTTTTTCTCGGCTTATTACAGGAGGAGAAAAGTTTGTGGTTTCTCCTCGTAATTTCAACAGCAAGTCCTAAACGCACGGTGAGATATGCCATGGTGGTGGAGCTTTCATGGCAACACCTTTTGTTTTGCGCTTCTCTCTTGCTTGTTTGTGCAGCTTCTTTAAAAAAGCGTGCCGTCAGTCTGTTTTGCTCCAATACTCAAGGCCTTTGCATTTAGTCCCTAGAAGAATGTTTTACACTGAAGAATAAAACACCTCGTCTGAAACGCATTTAAAAGGGACTTTTTTTTTTTTTTGCGGCTCTCTGGGTTTTATATTTATTTATTTGAAGCTGTCACACATTTCAGTCCGAAGAAATTCCTGTCAGATTTGAAACACACAAATCAAGCGTGATCTTGATCCGGAATAAGAAAGATTTGTCTACATCTTCAAAATGTCTGGCTCCATGAAAGTCATTCTATGGCAGTAGACACCAAGCACATTTGATTCATGTGTACAACATTTAGGAAAAAGGTTCATCAGGGGATTTTTCTTGAACATAAATGTTCATACATTCTAAAGACACACTTATTCTTTCTTTTTAAAATTTAATTTTGTCTACATTTCCCCTATTCCTGGTAGTTTTCACAGTGAAAAACATTATCAGAGAGCATTTCGGTTGTGACATTTTACATTAAATTTGATTCTGAGATGCCATCTGCATCCCTGTGCAATTAGGTGTACTATATGTTCCACATTTCCCAGGTTTGTAATATTGGAAGGATGTGAAACCAGACGGGACCATTTACAGCGAGCTGAGAAGGAGACACTGAGGTGCTCGGATCAGGCCGATGTGATTCAGATAGAATTAGGCTGCAATGAGGTGAAGCGTGATTGAGTGTTGATTTAAAGCAGCTGGGTGCCTTGGACTAAGTCCATTCTGGAGCATGAAGGACAGCTTGCAGAACAGTTGCAGACATGTAAAACCGCACATACAAACAGCCTCAATCAGCGAATCCCCAAAAATACACACTGCACATGCGAGCACACAAAACACAAGCATGCATATGAATTTAAACAAAAAGCTTGACCAGATTTACATATATACAGACTTTATGAAACAGTTTATGTTGTGTGTGAGTATATATCTTCATATGTTCAGATCCAATCTCAGATTTGCTGCACATTCACTGTTGGAGGTCATACTCTGTGGACAGAATTGGTTGCAGATCTTTTCTTCATGAATACTGCGTGGAACATTCCTCTGCCTCCCACAGAAATGCATTTTTCCAGTCATGCTCTTTGCTCTCTAACATTGCTCCTCTTTTCATGATATGGAGCTTAATAGGTTGGCTTCATGCACTAAAACCTTTCCCACATGCCTGCCGCATCCCTGTTCAGCTGTGTGACCAGTTGCATGATCCGGCTGAGCACCGTGTTACTTTCATCAGTGACTAACTCCATCTATAAAAGGATCTTGGCTCATTTAACACATGGAGGCAGCTTCTTACCGACCTTGAAAATCTAAACCGACAAGGCAAACAAATGACAATTAAAATCCTGATGATGTTAATTAAACACTGTGTCTAGGACCACTGTAACGCTATGGCTGATGAAGACCTTTTAGTTAATGAGATATACAGCTTGATTATGGACAGAGACGAAGAGCCTTCAAGTCGGGGAAAGAGGTATTTGTCTGTACACTCCACCGTTGTCATCAGCACTTTATATCCCCCTGATGGCTTTTACCACTGATACCAGTATTGAGATTTATGATTGCCTTAAACCTGTGTGTGTTTTCTCTGATCCTTTGTGCTTTTATCGGCTTGATCAGTTTATGATTAGTTAAAAAAAGTGGCTGTTGTGCAAACAGCTGTGGTTTTACATGACAGTCCCACGCCTCAGTGGTCTTGTTGCTTGGCTGTCTGAGAAGGCCATAGATTTCTATTAGTATCCCCCAACATCTCGAAGTAGAAAAATGGGTGATGATAATGAGTGTTGCTTTTTTACCTACAGAGTAAAATTTTGTTATGTGAGATTTATTTAGAGAGGAATGACGCAGGTCATGGGGCACAGAAGCATCAGATTCTTTTGAGAATTGTTGAGACATTATTGAACCAATTATCTTCCCAAAATAACAAAGACATATTGGCTTGGGGTGTCAGTAGCAGGGTAAACGAAACAAAGCATAGGAAAAGGGGAGCGTGATAACAGGCATATCTCAAAGGGCCACATTATTCTGTGGTCAGACAATGCCTTAAGTCCATTCTTGGGTCTTGGAAATGTTAAATTAACAAATGAGAGCAATTTTTCAGGGGTTCATAATGAGCACATATTTCAGAAGGGTACTTCAGGCAGAGGAAGGGAAGTCAGCTGTCATCCTTTGTGGACTCTAACTATGGAGGTAAGCAATACAAATGGGCTCTCTATTATAATGAGATGTTAGCCAAAGTATCACATGGAGCTTTTAATCGTCCGTAACATGCTCTGTGGGAAGATAAAGTGAGATAACAAGCTAAGTGTTGGAGTTCAAAGGAAGTCTTGTAGAGAGTCACACTGTGATGTCGGGTGTATATACTTTGGCCTCTATGAAATTAATCAGTTTTCACAAAGTTATGCTGTTTTTGAAAACATAAAATGTCATCTGAAATAAAAATAACAGGCCAGGTTCTCTTCTTCTCAAGGTTAGATTTAATGAGATATCTGTGTTGTATTTGTTGGGTTAATCTTGTCTGATTTCCTGACAGAAGTACTCGATCAAGCATAGAGAAACTGCTGCTGGACTAAGTGGAGAAAAGTTTTTTCATTCTATTTGAGATCAAGACTGCCTTGGCTACTAATTTTAAGAACTATTTTAACATCAGAAAGGTCGGTATTGTGACAACATCACTTGAGTACACCTAGGGAAGGAGTTCCACTTCCTCCCCATGTATTAACAATAAATTAATGGACTCCTGTAGCACTCAGCACTCAGCCAGTGAGTGGCACCCCATTGATTTCAAGGTGTACTTTTGTCCATATACGGCTTTCTGAATAACCCTTTAAGGTGCAGGAAGAGTGCTCAGACAGTCAACCACAAGGATGTAGCTCTGTCTGGATAAATATTTCAACACTTGGACTTTGCTTATTGATTGGAGCAGTAATTTCCACACATGCCTCCCAGGGGAGACAGGCACTAATGATGCTGGTTCCACCATGTCCAGCCAAGGCTTTCCCACAAAGACATATTCCCAGGTCTTGGGCCTGTGAATTATAGGATAAAACATTAACAGCTTCAGAGAGTGTTGCGTATGTTTCTTTTTTCTCCTCCATGGACTAAGTCTGGTGTCTCACAACAGCAAGCTCCAGCATGGGTAATGGCATCCTTGGTTTAAAGCCAAACTGCCTTGTGGATGACGATCTCGAAGACAAAGTTTCCAGCAACCTCTGACTTTGAAAAGAAGTTTCCAACAGTTCATGGTGTGTAAAGTCGTAATTTGTTAGACCCTGCAAACACTATCGGATGATTACATTTTGGTCATTTAATACATTACTGACAATAAACAGTGTGGTGGAACACATTTCTGTCTTTGTCTGCATTAGCGGCTTCAAAATTGCTAAGACTTCAACCATGCACCATCTCACATTAAGTAAATCCCATCATTTTCTATTATCTTAGTGCCCGTGGCACTGCCATTGCTGATGCAATTGCCCAAAGCACTCCAATAGCTTGTCACTTTTCTTGCCTCTGGCAGTGGAACCACTCTAAATCCCAGTTGTTTGTATGCATATCTTCAGCAGCGCCCCTCTAAAAGGGAGCTGTATTGGACTTGTGTGTCCCCCATGGGCTCCATAAAGAGTAAAATATCTCATGAAGATGCTGGTTTCACGCTGTGCGGATAGCAGTTTAATATATGTTGCCGTGTCTCACATCCTCCAGGGTTATGAGGTGATGAGAGCTAGTTTCCCACCTGTGGGGCAACAGTAACAATTTGTGCTAACACTGAGGCAAGTCAGCCCAACTCAAGCAGCAGGATAGCAGAGAGGAGGAGCACCGCTGTTACTCAGACGTGCTAATTATCTCTCCAGTAATGTGTACTGTGACCCCCTGCCCCACCACCACCTCTCCCCTTGGCCTGGCGCCTCACGCCATCAACATAATGAGAGCATAACTTTTTATTCTGAATACCTAAATATCTCCTTAACAGATCGATAATATGCATCATCATAAATCATATCAAGGATTGGCTGAAATGATTCCAGAAGTCAATACTGTGTGCCGCAAAAGACTTTTGAGAGGGACTAATGGTGAGATATAGCTGCCTTTGGGGACCTATGAGAGAGATATTCGTGCATATGCACAGTGCAAAGTTTCTCACCCTCGAGCGGGATTGAGATCGGGGGTCGGCACTCGACCGGAGCTTTTTTTTTTTGCGTCTGCCCCGTGTGGCAACCAGCCCAGCAAAAGAGCAGTGCCTGTGAGCTGTGGTGAGCCTGCTGGTAAAAATGCACCATTGGTCGTTAATGCAATTAAGGCTCCATTGCACAGGGATATTAGAAGTGCTCTTTATTAGGTCGACAAATAGATCCCTATTCTTCTTTTGGAAAAATAAAAGTCTAAATTTTCAGCGTTTTTATAGACTTTAAGTTCCTGAAAAGTTTGTTATACATCTTCTGTTTAAATTAGCATTTTACAAGCTACTTTTCTTGTTGTTTCTGTGTCACGTCTCAGTCATGAGGATAAACTGTATAATGGTAATTGGTGTGGTTGACTGTTTTCTAGAATGTTAAAGAATATTTATACAATGCCACATATATGTCAATCAACGGAAGTCTTTTGTTGTTGTTTTCGGAATTATGTCTTAATAATTTTTGTACTCTGCTGCCAAACTATTCTGTAGTAAATACAGACCCCTTTAGAGGAGGAATACACCTGCATATCATACTGCAGATCCAAAACACCATTAATATGACAGAGGGAGGACAGCCCACCACAGTTAATGCAGGTGAATGCAGGCAAAACTAAAAGTGCTTTGAATCTTTTACATTCTGTTCTGGCCTCATTTGGTGCGGCCAACCTCCATTCCTTCTTTGCAATGTGCACCGACATATTTACTGTATGTAACTAAATCTACAGTAATATCGAATAAATCACAATACACAATCTGATTAAGCTTGTTTGTCTGGTTAAAAATGCCTTTAGACAGGTATTAAATATGCTTTTCATTAGGCTCAAATTTGTGCAATAAAACTGTATTTTTTAATTTTTTTTGGTCTGATGTAATATTGTATTCTTTTCATTAGCTGTAAGCAGGAAATTATGATTAATAAAAATAAAGGTTTCAAAAGATTTGTTTGTGTGTTATTTATCTACATAATCTCTTTCACTTAGGCAAGTCAGTTACTGAAATAAATCAACTTTTCAAAGATTTTCTTATTTATTAAATATGACTCTAAGTGTGACTTTTCAAGTCAGAAATGACACAGCAATTCTGAAAGCCCATCTGGATCTAGATCAAACTGGGCAAACTCCAAACACACCAATTTACATTTTCAAAGAAAATTAGATAGTTTATGAAGAGGAAACTAAACTGTTTGTCCAAATAATTATTTTGAAGTGAAGTGTAAAGAGATGACCTTTTGTGAAGCACTGACTGCAACTTCTGTAGAGAAGCTTGTTTGGGTGTGTAGGCAGAGGATGTTCTATAAATTAATCCTTTTTATCATTGGAATTTTCAGCCATTGTTTACATCCAAATTTACTGCATCTGGCTCCTGCTAGTGCAGAAATATGATGCCTCTCCAGTATCGGTGACATAAAAGTGCCGTTAAAATGGACCATGACCGTTCAGACTGCAAACACTTTGAATACAATTGGATATGTATCTGAATTAGTACCACATGTGGTGGTGGCACAAATTGGATTTTTTTGGAGACGGAAAAATTGGATTTAGGCTATTAGGACTGCTGTCTTATATAGGTCACATATGGACAAAAAAAAGTGGATTTTAGTGCGATTTGCCTGCTGTGTGAACGTAGTCAAAGAAAAAAGGTGCCATGTAATGCAGATGAGATGCAGTGTGACATAATATTTCATTTTATGCAAAGTTTTGGTCAATTTTATATGGAACTAGTAGATTAGTGTTTTATCACAAAAATACCAGGTGGGTTGTGTTTAGTTTTGTTTTAAAGGGTAAATTAATGTATCATAAATTTGTAAATTTTTTCGATAAAATTTTGAAAATGTGGACATTAACCATATAATTACATAATTTATTTTAGCTAGAATATTGTGCTTATTTTGAAAAAAATAAGTTCTATAAAATTATAACAGAAAAACTTATGAAAGGGTGCATTTTATGTGATAACTTCTTTAAAAAAGAAAAATGAAAGAAAAACCCCTGCTGGTTTATTTTATTTCTTTTATTTGTTCAAGTGGATCAGTAATCAACTTATTACCTATTTTCACCACATCAAAATACGTCTGCAGTGTTTTAAGTATGCACACGTATAAACAACAGAAAAAAAGAAATTATATTTGTATGTATTTTGTGTTAAGAGCTTTAAAACTACAATAAATACAAAATCAATTGTAACATGCTAGACTCAATTTGAAAGAAAGATTTTAAAAACAGAATTTTTATAGGATAGAGATCCTGCATTTTAGGGAAGGTAAGGTGAGGTAGGGTAATTTTATTTAAAGCACATTTTCAGCAAACAAGGCAACTCAAAATGCTTTCCATGAATTAGAGGAAATGCAAACAAAATAACAAAAACAAAAAAAAGCAAGAGAAAAACAACAAAATACTCCACAATTTTCTCTGGATAAACTAATAGAAAAGAAAAACTGTATCTCTTGATTCTTTGTTTGTTCTAATTTTAAATTAATTTCTGTTTCTCTATTAATTACTAAGCCCTTACTGAGTACCTATATTTTTGCAAAATGAGAGACACACACATTGTAGTAAGCTTAAAATACAGAAAAGCAATATTTGATAAGATTTTTTAAATTTATCTAAAACATTTGATATTCATATTTTTTGTATAAATTTCTGTAACTAATTTCAGAAAATAGAATGAAAGTCATTATTTAAAAATGTCACAAACATACTGGATAAATGTACATTTTAGTGTCAATTTAAGCATTAATTGTTCTCTTTTTTCTTTGATTTTATTCTTTGTTTTGAGTTACGACATTACTTATTTCTATTTTACATCTTTGAAACAAGAAAAAATGAGTGCACGCTGAGCGATGAGCAATTCTTGCTCCTTAGTATGCACGTAGTATTGTGATGGACTGGGGAATACAGCTGCACGGGCACCTGCAGGTTCATTTGCAAGCTAGCATTCAAACTCTCTAAGGGATCATTTCAAACTCCTGATTGGACACCTGTCAGCTCTTCTGATTCACCAGACATTATTAAATTGCAGCTAATGATTGGTAAATTTCAGCCAATCACATGGATTGACAAGAAGACTTTGTAAAATGATAAAAAAAAAATAAAAAATTCATGTCAGAGCTGCTGTAGAAAAGGCAGATTCGGTAAATTAGTGTCTGTATGGATAATGCATTTGATCCTGATTAGTGCATGCAAAATGTCAGCACATTTTGAATACGCTGACAACATGCAGAACATTGTCTAAGAGCAGTCAAAAGTTTTTGTATGAGCAAGTGTTTTGTGTGCAGAGGAACAATATTTATGTGGGTGCGTGTATAAGAGGGGGAGACAAAGTGAGTGGGTGTGAGTTGTGTACAAACCCTTTGTGAAAGCGTGTTCTGTGAGTGTGCATATCCGTGGATAGGCGTGTGCATGAGGGCGTGCACGTGTGTGTGTGAGTATTCCTCCTGTCCCAGAGGGAGGGTGCTGAATAACAGGCCCTTTTTGACAGGCTGGGACGCCGAGAGCTGTCAACCCCCTTGCCAGGCCTGGGATGAGTAGTGAGAAAAATGGAGAGAGAGGAAGCAATACAGAGAGAGGAATAGTGAAAGAGTAAGGGAGAGAGAGAAGGAGGCGGACAGGGGATTGGGGGTACTCCATGTGTTTAGACTAATAGGAGGCCAGCGTTCAGCTTTTCCTTCAGCAAGAACAGACATTTGAAATCTCTGGGCAGTTAGCACAGTGCTGCTTCTCAAAGATTTCCTGTCAGATCATGTCTATAAGAGGGGAAGAGGTTCTCAATAGCAAAGGGAGGAAAAAGATGAAGGATGAAGGCAAGGGGAAAAAATGGCACCTGGAAAAATTGTCTGCCGTCATGAAAACTGAGCAGCTTGAATGGAGTTCTAAAGTTGGTCTAGACAAGCCTCTCACACACACTCTTTTGATATTTGGCAATTCAAATCTAAAATAGTTGAAGGAAAACCAAAGTGTCAAAGCAATCCGTGACAAAAATGTGATGATGTGCGTTATCAGGATCAAACTGTTGTCTTTAACTTATTGGCTACTTGATGAATCAGATTAGAGAGCAATATTTAATTTTATTTTTGACAGCTGTCACTTTATCATTGAGCACAAGCTGAAATGTATTGGCACAATTACTGAGTGCAGAGACACTGAACTAAATGAGTCAGCATGGCAAACAATATCAATGTAAGCTTAAAACATTGATAAGATATTGAAGTTTGTCATTATTTAATAAAGGTTTAAACTTATGTGAATATTTTTGTTAACTCTTCACTTTATTTTGTTTCAACTAAATTTTAAAATAAGCTATTTGGGCCTCAAAATTAGACAATCAACAACTTGATAGTAAAAGCCTACCTCCCTCTGTCACACTCCCCTCTGGTGTTTGGTACCTCTGTCCGCTGGTTTGTTGGTGGTTCTCGGTGTCCGGGGCCAGGTGTTCGGGTGTGTACTGGCTCAGCCCTGGTGGCTGCACATAGTGTATTTCTCTATCTTTACAAAGACTTTGCATTGACTTCCATTACTTTTTCATTCATTTCTATAGACTAACCCTGATCCTTGCCCTAAACCTAATCATTTCCAGTACAGGCCTAACCAGAATTCAATTTACACCTTAGTCCTAAACTTAACCCAAGATTTTTTTTCCTTTCTTTCTGCAGGTGTAAAAGCAGTCTTCTGTGGTGTTGTATTGTCTCTCTCCATTTTCCTCCCCTATAATTCTTAATTCTTTCCCTTTTAACCTCTTTCTCCCTTTCTTTCCATCTAAATGTTAATTGCATTTAAAATAAAGCCAAAGCAAATTTTAATCAAGTCTCATATATAAATCAATAGCAAAGGGAGATAAAAGATGAAGGATTAAGGCAAGGGGAAAAAATGAAAGTAGAAAGTAAAAAAAAAAAATATTTAATTTCATTTTATATATTACATTGAATCAGTGTGTTTGAGGTGAGCCTTTGAAGAGATCCACAGGTTAGCCTCTGTTTAACTCATATGTTGTAAATGAATGCATCAGTAGTTTTTAAAGCTATGGTGTTGTCAGATAGTAACAAAAAATAGTTAGTTAAAAATAGTCTTGTCATGTGACTTTGACTGTGAATTAAATATATTTTCATAACATCTCGTTTTGACTGGAGGTTTTAGTCCAAGCAATTTTCATGAAAGAAATATAATCACAAAGTTTGATAAAATGATTCCATATTTTTTATTTTGCTTGTTAAATACTTGATCTATTGTAATATGTTTTTGTTACATTCACAGTATGAGCATCAAAAGTAAAAAAAAATAATTCAATTTAATCATATTTAATATATTTTCAAAAAATATATTCCTTAAAAATGTCTGCCAATCACTCTCCATTGGCCATCAGATTTCTCCACAACAATAATAACCAGTCTAAGACTGTCTGAAAATGCTAAATTATGTACATTTGGCAGCACAATATTGTTTGCATATTTATGCCTTTATAGGCACACTTGTGAGTTTGTTTTCTTTTTTTCTTTTTTCTTGTCTGCTCCGGTCGCCAAGCTATGACATTGTTTAACAACAAGTCTAAATGTAATTATTTAAATATTTAATTCTAAAAATGATTTTAAACCTCTTTAATGGGTGATATAATAAAATGCTGTATATACAAATAATCTACAAAAAGCGAAGGTCAACGGTTTTGTTGTATCCTGAATATTTACCTTCTGCTCATAACTGAGCTCGTCTTCAACATATCAAGGTGTTTCTTCTTTTCATACCACCAGTAGTAACTATTATTCTTTCTGTTGATTTTTCCTCTAACACTGCTTCTCACTACAGATAATAAATGCATAATAATACAATGTTTATGAAACAATCTCATTAAATTGTGGAAGCTGCTGACAGGACTGACCTTAAGCTCATGAAGCGCTTTATATGTTTCTAAAAGTTTAATTGCATCCTTTCAGGTTGATTAAGTAAGACTGGAATAACAGAGAACACTATTTGAAATAAAGTTGACCTTTGACGTCTTTGACTTCGACTTTGAGATATTCATAGATAACTTTTTATCTATGAATATCTAAAGTGTGTCCATAGACATATAATGTGTAGAGAGAAAGGAGTATTTTATACAGAAAACTCGTTTCTGGAGTCTAACAAATACCATTCAATAATAATTAGATATTTTATCTCCAGTTTTAAACCTGAGGTTTTCAAATAATAAATGTTTTATCACCAAACTGCCACACTGAGTTATTATATTTATGCAAATATCAACAGTGTCATAATTAAGGTTAAATGTAAGCATTCATTCATTTGTAGTCAGTCCTTCGTCAAGGCTACACAGACAAAAGCATTCTGTCTAATTAGCTTCAGCAGCTGCAGGACCTATGTAAAAGATTACCTTTGAATGGGCAGAACAGCAACCTGTTTACCGCATATAGCCTGATGTTATATTGGCTGTGGAGAACTTGTGTGCTAAAGAATCAACACCGGTTCGAGTTCAACAGACCTTGTGTAACAGCAGGAGGAAAAGGAAGCAGGTAAGAGTAGATTCTGAGTTTTTCTATCGTGTATAATTAATTTTTCTTTGTAAAGATTTTCTACAAAGTATCTGCCATTTAAAGAGCCTAATGGCGCCTTCCAGCTTTTTTCGGTTTATTTATTGCCCCCATTCAACATTAAGCCACACACTCTGACAGAGATGAGCTTATTCACCTCACAAAGGTGAGCTTTTAATTGGGCATTTCTTGATTCATAAAAACCTGTTTGTGTCAGATTTTCCTCCATAATTATGACCAGACAATAGTCCCTTAATTTAATTTCTGTTAAATGATTTTGGGTGATTTCAAAATACAATAAGCTTAGTTTACTTCCAACATCTTCAGGTGATATCACTTCAAAAAATGTCTGCGTTTCAAAGTAAGAGCATAAAATACACAAATTCAACATTAATGGGCCCTAGCACATTTTTTTTTAATTCTTCATTCATGATATGTTTTAAATGTCACAAATTGCTAATTTCCAAAATTATTCAGAGTGATTAAGAATAGCTTTTTTTAAAAAAAATATTGATTTGAATGTTCTGAAAAAGACAAAGACGTTCAAAAAACATTTCAGAATTTGGCATGATGAGAATATGATTTGAATTAATAACTTAAAGCAAATCTGTGTAGTAGGCAAACTAAAAGACACACAAATGGCTTGTGAACATCTCTCAATGGCAGAGATAGGCCGACAGATTATATAATATTTCACACTTTATATCTGAAATGCCTTGTAATGTTTCTGATTTGACTTGGCTATTTGACTTGGTTTCGTTAAGACAAAACAAGGTTAAGACCATCTTGTTTCAAATAAATGTTAAAACTGAACATTTGAAAAGTTACATACAGTACAGACCAAAAGTTTGGACACACCTTCTAATTGAACTCAATTAGAAGGTCTGTCCAAACAGACTCTACAGTTTCTGTACTGTAGATTCTGAAAAGAAGATTCTCTATATCTGTAAAATGCTCCTAATTACTTCAAGGTTCCCAGAGGAGACACAAAAATTCCAGGTTTGTTATTTTATTGTGGGATAAAAATCCTACTGCCATGTTGTTAGCCTCCCTTGATTTTTTATTTGTTTTTTTTGAAGAGTTGCCATCATTGCTTCCATTTTTTCCCCTCTTTACAATAATTACATTTGCTGACTGAGCTAGAAGAAGCCATAAAAAAGATATCCATCTTGAAACTGAAAACAATTAACACACTGACCTATAACACCGACAGATCCGCCTGCTTGGCTGTAGTTAACTCTGTTGGCTGTCAACTCTTTAGTTTTCTGGTAGAGTATATAGGAATACATTTCTGGTTATTGAATTGTTGAGGAAGGAGGGGTTTGGGGTGGGAAGGACACTTGCCTTGGGGTTAATACAACAATTTACTCTGGACTGCCCGTGGATGTGTTGCTGTGATTTGTTTGGTTAGCGTTGTCAGCCTGCAGGGTTTGGCACTCTCTTGCCTCCGTGTTAAGTGGGAAGATATAGTGAGTTCTAGGGGAGCTCCATCATTTGCCTCCCACAGTAACTCTGTTTAATAAGTCAATGGAAATGAAAGATGGCTCAATGCATCATGAATTTGCTTCCACACATCACCCTCACTCAATTTTAATTTTGTATTTTTTTTCCCCCTTCATGTCCCCTGAATCCCATTTTGTTTGGTATCCACTGTCAAGTGTACTAGTGCTTATGCCAGTGGAACCGTGTTTTCAGCCTATACAAAAGCAATTTTGAACATGTCACTATATTATTGCATTATTAATTTTAATTCAATTACCATAAAACCGGACCAATCATACACACAAATCTAGAGACACAAGGAAAACAGGAGCTGGCCTGTGAAAATGCAGGTTTTAATTTTTCAATGTGTTCTTCATTCATGTTTTCACCTGGCATATTTATGTTCCAGCCTGCATTCTCATGTCAATCAGTGACATGCAGTCAGGGAGGCAGGTGAGGCACTGCTTCTATCCTTAAAGTAAAATAGGTAAAAGATAAGTAACTTAGATGCCAAGACTAGCTGCATTTCCATTGACCTTATTTAATTGCACAAATTGGAATTTCCATGAATTTGCTTCATGGAGACACAGCAATTTTGGAAAAACTCACTTTTTTAGGATAATAATGTGACAGGTTTTTAAATGACTTTCTGCATGAACAAGCTTATTCACGTGTGATTTTAATTGTGTTTCTTATTTAGTGAATACACCACAGTTGTGAAATAATGGGTTTTTTTGTACACATACTAGTGGGCGAAAAACCACAAAGTCAACCCACAAAGATATAGCCTACCCTTTATACTGAATGTATGTTTCGGGACGTACTATATTTTAGAAAAATAAGTATGTTTCAAAGCCAATAAGGTTTTTGTCTGCAGGCAGAACTATGTCACAGAGGTTTATCAATTACATCTTGGGAAAGTGTAATTATTCATTAAATGCTGCAAAAAGGTTTCCGACATTCATCACACTTTACATTTTATTAACGGCAAAATGATGTATAAACTAATATGAAAAGTACAGCAGGCCTTAGAGTTTATTTTAATATTTATAAATAAAAGCCACTTCTTAAAGAGGCTCTTAGGACATTAGTAGTTCAGGGGCAAATGCTTACACATCTTTAGTGAAAATAGCACATGTGTGCTATTTTCTGTAATTCTAAAAACAAACACCAAACACAAAACACTAACAAATCCCACCAACTACATACAGGAACATTTGGGTTGATTGTATTTGTTTCCAGAATAAATATTGCCAGCACATGCTGGAGATGAATTGAATGTTTTCATCCTTACTGATGACATCACAGGCATCAAGTCTGGCACCACACAATGCAACATTTATCTTGAGAGGCCATAAAGCATCCTTTCTTTCAGAAGCAAAAGAAATCTGTCTTCGATGTGGGTGCCTTCCCCTTCATTTAAAACTCTCATTTTATTAGGTTTTAATGTAGACCGCTCAAACAGAAACTGGGAAAGAAAGTGAAGACAAATGCGAGCTGGCAGGTACGACTGTAGTCAAACACAATGTTATCACTCAGACACAGTTTTGTTGAACATTTGGAGAAAATCTTCTCGCTCGATCTTTGACTGTGTGCTGGGCTGTGAGGCAGCTGTTAGGCAGACTCGCCACCTGGTGAGCAGCTTTGATGTCCACTTTGAGGATTCAATTATTCATTCAGAATGGTGACATGCATCCAGCTTGCCTGAGACTGTGGAGAGGATTTTAACTCCCGCCGCTCTTTGGACACATTTAGCATGCACAGATTCACTCCCTCTAATGAAAACATGTTTATTTTTATTTATTTTTTTTACACAAAAGTAAAAAGTTTCCATTTGTTTTTACCGGTCAGGAAACAGATTAGAAAAATCAACACGATTTTAGCACAGCAATCATTTGATGATGCCTTGCCAGCAACCCAAGAGGATGCACACTTTTAGAAGCTATTTTAATGACAGATTTGATTTCAGAGATTAATGCTAATGCAATCAAAAAATCATACATAGGAAACTCAGAGTAGATTATTTTAAATTTAAGATTGAAGAAAGTTTCAATAAAACAAATAAAAAGACATTAAGGTAGCCTTTTTATGCTATTGCTGAAAAAGGTTACTTTACAAAATTAATAAAGTTATTAGAAAAAAGTGCACTGGACAGAGAATATATATTTGCTTATAACTCTATTCAAGTAACTGAATGCAGGGAACTAGATTATTATAACAGTTGAAGCCAGATGTTTACATTACTTGTAACTTTTTCACATTTTTCTTGCCATCTGACATTTAATCAGAATAAGCATTTTTTTTTTTTTTTTTTTTTTTTTTTTAATCAGTTAGGGTCACCAAAATTATTGTCATCCATTAACAGTAATGAGAGACAGAAACATGGGTCATGGATTTTGGGTTTCCATCAAATAAGACTTTGCTGTGATTATAGCTTTTCTTTTTTTCTCCACGTGAATTTTAATTTTATTAGACCACAGAACACATATCTAAAAATTAAGGTCTTAATCCCTGATAGCATTTCCAAACTGTAATCTGAATTTTTATGTTGCTTTTGAAGTAATGTATTTTCTCTATTGAGTGGTCTTTCAGAAAATACTGGTAGAAGACGCATGTAACTGTGGATGATGACATTTTCCTACCAGCTTCAGCCAATAGGTTTTTACTTTTGTTCTGGGTCTGACACATTTTAAAGTTGCAAATTAACTTGACAGAAGGTTTACAATGTCATACCATCTGGGCTTTTTATCTGGGTTTCAGAAACTGTATACTCCCTTCAACCCAGGCCCAGGAATCCTTCTGTATGTAAATTGCTGACTTTGAAGAAAAAAGAAATGTATATATCTTCAATTATTCTGACATCTGGTAAGTAGAAATAATTGTTGTAATATCAGCTGAACTGAAATAGGAGTCCGAATTAATGTCAGTCTAAAGAAAATGTATTTTGTTGCAGTGTGTCAACATCTAGTTTCCACTGTATGCACAGTCTATTTTTGTCAGATGTTTTGTGAAGCATCTTGCCTAAAAATCTTAGTTTTGTTTTTTATAAATTTTTATTAACAGTTTTCAATGTTTATTTTTCTTTCTTTGTCAAATGCAAGTAACTTAAGCATCTTGTGTTTATATTTCCTGTTCTGTTATCGAAACAAAATAAGATTGGCATCACACTGTTTTATCACGGGCAGCTCAAAGCTATTAAGTCGTCCTCACTCTTTAGCCGTGTGGGGAAGAGCTATACGTCTAACTCATACGGGCATTCTGTTATATTTAATGCCTTCACATTTTATTGCAGTGTGTGCACAGAAGCTAAATAAATAAATAAATGTAAAAAGTTGTAGCGATCAAACTTGGAAAAAAGAAATGTCTTGTGGAGGGGTTTTTTTCAGAGAAGCAATAAATGACACAAACAGCTTGCTTGCTCATTATGACAGAATACTACAACTTCCTTTTTGTGAAATAAATCAAGAGAAGACAGGGCACATAGATTAATGCAAATAAGCTCATTTTCTGTGCATATCAGCTAGAAAGAAGTGAAGGATAAAGTTTGTCCTGCTCAGTTTGATGACACAGAAAATTAGTTGCTCTTCCCCTTCTGTCAAGATGTACAATATAACCTGCAGGCAGATTTTCTGCATTTTATGATGTTTTAAACGGAAAAGAAAAACGAGCTCATTTGTGGCAGCAAATCAACCCAAGAAGGTTGGAAAGAGTGTACGGAGGGACACTGTGTTATTTTGTCTTTACTCACCCTAGAGACTACATTATAAACAGACCCTTAAGAAATAAAGGCTACACAAAAGAATTAACCTCACCCTGTGGTTATGTAATGATTGGATAGCCTGACTCAATCCACACACACACATTTTACCATTGTGAGATCAAGCAGTTGCTGGATATTTTCCTGTTCAGCTTGACCACCGGAACAAAGCATCTCTACCTTATTAGCCTCGGTGGTTTCTGAAACAGGGTTTAGTGCCTGCTGACTGGGTTCGTCCTCGTGGGATACATTAGGCTGTACATGGACTTTGTATAGTGAAGTCTGTTATGCAGTTTAACTTTTCCTTTCTGCTAGACTTCTGAAGTTCCTCATAAAAGGGAAGACAAAAAATATCTATTTGATTCATAAATGGCTTAACACAGTTGGTGTTATAACTTGTTATCTTGTGAGTCTTGTCATGTTAATACTGTACACTGCAGATGTAGGGCTTGGTTCGCCAACTAAAATTGTACTGACCATCCTATTCACGGTGCCCCAGATCTCTCATTTATCCTATATTCTCTCAGGTATGAGTAGCTTGGGGCTACTTCCATGTGGCACAGATTTAATTATGTGCCATATTTAGACATATACTGAATGGATTTAAGGGAAAAAATGAGATGGTGAGTCCTCGTATTCAAGGATGAAGCAAAGCTGCACTAGGAAAAGCAGATAATCTGGTTGAATAAATTGAGTACTCTCTGGCTTTGCCTTTTGACAGTCCTAAACTGGTTTCTAGTTTTAGTAATTAAATTTGACCTTCCTAGTAAGATGTTGGCTCATATATAAATAGGACCACCCTGAAATTCACCACAAAAAAAAAAACAAAACAAAAAAAAAAACACAAAACAACAGAAACCTTCATTGCCAAAACCAGAGACATTTGGAGTGTGAATTTTCCAGAAACATTTATAATCAGAGTTGGAAGCATCAGGCACCATATGCACCAAGAGCTCTGCAAAGCTTCATGGTAAAGAGGGGAATAATTCAACTTGTCACATCTGCTCTGAGACCAATCCAAAAGGATTTATCACTAATTCAAGTGGGTTTCTAAACTGTTTGAATTGCAACCATGATGGCTGTACTTTCACCATAATCTTCTTACGTGTTGCCATCTGCACTGCGGAGGACTTAATGTTGTGCCACCGAGGAAGTGGCCAGCGTGAGCTATGATCATTGGTAATGGAAAGTGGGGGCAACTTGGTCAGAGTCTGACAGGAAAGGAGATAAGGAATTATTAATGGAAAGTATCCTCAGATCTCTGTGACACACACATGAAAAAAAATTGAAAATCCAAAATTTCAAAACCTGTTTTATATTACTTTCTGATCACACACTTGTGCCTAGCAAATTGCCGAAAAATTCCACCAGCCAATGATTCCAAAAACTGAATTACTTAAAATATTAATATGTTCTATTTTCATATTACAGCTTTAGAAAAACTCTGAGCTTCAGAAGATTCCAGCAATTTCTTATAATGCAGACAATATGTTAAACAATTTTAGTCAATGACATTTTCATTTGAGAATGCATAATCCAGATGAATCTTCCTTGCATTTATTTAACATTTCAAACAATAGCAACACTAACAAACACAGGAAAAAGAAAACAATGACAACTTTCCCAAACATTACCAACTACACTGAAAAACAAGGCAAAAAGTACTTGTAAACAAGAGGAGTTTGTTCTTTGTTTGCTATAATTTTAATGGTAAAATGTTAGATTCCTATAATTTTATACTAATATAACTATGTATATAGTTCATAGTCAAGGGAGAACACGACCACATATAATTGCTAATAATAATGTACACCCCTGCAAAAATTCCCTAAAATAAAACAAATTTGCCAAAATATAATCATACATTTAAAAATTATATTTTAAATATATCTATTTAGTGAGGGACCAGATTGTTGATAAATCACAAGTGCTACAATTAATGGAACACATTTTTTCAGAAGAAAGTCATGCATTTTTGTTATTCATACTTTTTAGTGAGTTAATCAGTGTCTGGAAATATTTTATTAGTGGTTCTTGATTTATTATTTCTTTGACATATGAATATGACATACTAGAGAAGGACATTTTTCTTAGCTACAATTCAAAACATGTTAGGCAAGGAAACAGCATGTTCACGTCTTCAAGTAGTCTAGAGAAAGTTTGACTACCTCTCTTCATAAGTGAGGACATGACTACAGAAAAATAGATTCTCACCTAACACTTGCCTATAGCTACTGTCAGAACACCATTCTGAAGCTATGCAGATCACATTTATCTTGCCACCACATTCTGTGGAAATTGGTAAGAGAGCCCAAATCGTGCAGTCCAAAATAAAGATAAACAATTAGGAAAATTAGTCTGACTTTTTATGATGTAACTATCCTAGAAGGTTTGAATCACATGAAGACATCAAAGGATATTTTCATGCAGAAGTCTTCTTTTCAGCTACATTTGTTTCTTTAGATAAAGTAAACTAATGATTAAAACATTTTGGTCTGATCAAGATTGGTGTCAGAAGTGTCAACATTTCAGTATTATATCAGATTAGCTTACATAAAATAAATATTTAATTATGATATGACAAGAATACTTAAAGTTTTTATTTGGTTTTAAAGAAGTACATTAAAAGATTAAATTTTTGTGATATGAATGAAGAAACTAATAAAAAGGGAAACAAAAGACAGGAGCGGATTGATAAATCCAGAATTTAAATCTGCACAGCTCGTCAAGACACATGAAATGGTATTTAGCCACACAAATTAACTTCAACTCTTGTCTAAGTTTTGAAAAACTGTATAAAATGTGGATCAGAAATTGGTTATTTTATTATTTTCTTTTTCCATATATAACATTCTATATGTAATAGCTTCAACAAAGGCTTATGTTTTGTACTAGAAATAATAGACCAAGCTGTACAAAGTTCCTGTAAGGAAAAAAAAGGGAGCAACGTTTTTGGAACTAGGCCAGTTGCTGGATAATATTTTGAGTTTGAATAATATATTCTAAAGTTTGAGGAGCCATGCCTCACACAGTGAAGGCCCAGGCAGCGCAGCTGGCTCTCAGAGGTGTTCTCTGCAGGTGCATGTTTGACTGGAGCCACACTGGATGCCTACAGCTGCTCTGAGGTGAGTAAAAGGTGTATTATGTATATCTATTTATTCACTGCCACTATAATTCATGCAGTTTGCAATAATTCAGTCATACAGATTTGCATATAACTCCTTAATGATTGTCATGATTCCTGCTGTATTCAAATAGATCTTATTAAAACATCCAGGTGCATCTCAGTACATTAAAATGTCGTTGAAAAAGCAATTTATTTCAGTATTTCAATGTGAACATTGAAATTCATATGTTGTAAGGATTCATTTCAGAAGGAATGATATAGTTCAGGTGTCAATTTCTGTTTGATGATTATGACGCACATCTGGAAAGTTTTCACTCATTTTGAATATTACGCAAGTCCAAGAAAAAAAACTAATTCATATCGTTACCCACAGATATTAACCTACTGAAAGGTATTACCATAAATGCAGTATAAGCTCCTGATACTTTATTGGGCCTACTTTTGCATGAATCGTTATATTAGTGCAATGTGGGATGGAGGTTGTTTCCTTCAGCATGTCTGCACTGTCTTTGACCTTCCTTCCATAACAATGCCCCAAGGATCCTATTTTCTATATGGTTTAGGTCAGGTCAGTTTGCAATCCAAACAAACACAGTGATGGTCATTACATCAAGAATTGCTACATTTCAGCTTCCTAATTCTGTTTCCAGATTCTGGAAATTCAGTTGTCAAAAACAAAGCAGAAGTGAATGTTCAACTGAAGAGTGAACTTTGGCCCACTGACCAACTAAAACGTCCATTTATGACGTTACTTAGCACATGTCTGTGATGTGGCTCTTGAAACACTGAATCCAGATGCATGAAAAAATTTGCTTTGCTGTAATATTATCTCAAGAATGACATTATCTCTATTGCTATTCCCCTTTAGTTTAGTTGCATGCAAGTCCATTTATTTAATTGGCTCACTGCAATATATTAGGTTTCTTGATAATATTCTAATATACTAACAGACACGTGTGCTACTTGTGCTTATACGTTTTAAGTCTTAAGCCCTCTAGCTTTTCTATCATTGTCTTTTTTTGACATTCCTACATATTTAAGCTTTGTCTTGTAGTTGTGGTTATCTTTAATAGTTGGAGTATTAGCAGTAAAGAAAAAGGTTGGAACTAGATAAAATAACTGACAGACAATCTTATGTCTTGCTCACTCACCAACACCTCATAAATGTAAATGACAAACTATTCCTGTCTTTACAAAGCACTGCCGCCACACATACAGTAGTAGGAAATGGTTTTAGTTTTATTAATTTATTTTTTGTTATTAGAATGAGTCACTTAATTCCACTTAAGAACCATAAAGTCGGGTCTGTTAAGACATCCGGTTTACCAGACACACTGTTGAGTTTAAGCCTCATTTTTACTCCCATTTTCTACTCCGTTATCCCTCGGCTGCTCTTATTCTAGTTCAAAGTCTGTAAGCTGGCTCAGATTAGTTGAGTTATTCATTACAGAGGGTGTCTGTTGTCGATTGCAGAGCTTATCCAGTGTGATTAATGTTCAGTTTGTGGAAGCACACAAAACAAACACAGATTGGTCTTTTAAAGGGTCCTCTACATCAAACATGCATTGGGGAAACAGGCTAACAATATGTCACATGCTGCCCATTAAATTAACTTTTTCTAATGTCGTGTTCATGACAAGAAGAAAATAAGGAGGCCCTGGGTGTTTTTGTTGTTCATTTGTTTTACTTTCACATCACTGATTTTATTTAGGTTTTGTTTTATGTGAAACTAGAGATACCGTGTAATTATTTAGAAATTTTAAAAGGAAACAATTTGCATTTAATACATAAGCAGAGGACATTATATGTATAAACAGTATGTATAAACAATGCACAATGTTTTGCTCCAGGAAGATCTATTTTTGCCTCTGGTTGGTTTAGTTTGTGCAAACACTGCCATTGATTTATTCATTGTTGATACAAAATATTATACAGGTGAGGTCTGTCGATTCTCCTACGTGTTTAAATTTGAAGTAAAACTGAGATTTACTGACATTAAAACCACATTTCTCCCTGGCATAGGCACATCTCTTCTAATTCTCTTCTACATTGTGCACATGTATGCACTTTATGCTCGCCTACATATGCAGTCTTGCTGGTGAGGGCACACTCATGAATACGCACATATGTATGCACATTAAGCCCCTGCACTGTTTCGGCTCAGTATAAGTATTGGACATGGGCAATTCCCTGAGGCAAGGATCTGCTCTCTCCACCCAAACAATGAGGCGCAGCTTTTGCTCTTTCTGTGAACGAGGAGAAGCAAGCCTGTTCAGGAGGTCAGCTCCGAGCTGTTGACATTGCTCCCTGGTTGCCTGTAGTTCTGGGCAGAGCCTCATTATCACAGGGTCTGCTTGGTTGAGAGTAGGCTTCGTTAGGAAGCAGCTGTCAGTGCTAAGGGGGCGAAAGCAAAAGGGAAAGAACAGATAAAGTAGAGCCATACACTGTGGTCCATTCGCAGTGGCGCTCAAGGGCCGGTTGGCTGTGGTATTTTAGTCCATTTTGTGTGTGTATGCGCGTGCTTTCTTCTAGTCTGTGCAAGTCTATAAAAACATTAACTGCAGTAACGTGACTTAAGTCTATCTGAGTCGCCTGGATGCAATTACGTTTCAAATTTTTAAAAATGCAATATAAGAGTTTGGCAAGTTTTTAAACCAAAGAAAAAAAGGATGTAAAGAAATAAATTTCACATTTTACTGAGATTTTACATTTTTAATCATGTTTGGCTTAATTGTCTTAATGTTGGATTCTGAAACTTCTCATCAGAAAATAAGAGAATAAAATTGCAGAGACAGGGTTAATAAAAGTGATAAAAAGAATAAAACTTCACCAAGATCCAAAAACAATAACTACATCCTATATAGAAAAATATATTTTCTAAGTACTATTGGATGAATCAGAAGATGAAATACCCAGAGTGGGTTTGCGGTGGGCATCAGGTTTCACATCTGTTTCATTCGAGTTGTGACTGAGGCTAATGAGATGCTACATGCTGCCTGAGATTTAAGCAGGGAAACTGCTGTTCTGGTTGCATGTTAGAATCTGGGGAATTCCAAAAATCTGGCATCTGTGGAAAAATAGAGTAAGCCTCTGCAGCCCAATGGTCATTAACTGAGATGCTACACGCATTGAGAAAATGTTTCCGCACCAATACGAGCGGATTTTAGGACTTTGCCAATTTTTTGCCCAGCAGAAACAACACGAGTCAGAAAAGAAACTGCTGGTGTCATACATTTGAGAAAGTATTCTGGATATAAATCTTGTTTGTCAAATTAAAATACCTTTTGTAGATAACCCTTAAACATACTTTTTAATAAGGTCTCTTTATTTCTTTTTAGAATAAGGTGTTTTTTTTATTGGTCTGATGCAATAATTTAATTCTAAATGTCACCTATTCATAAGCTGTATGTGTGTTAATTGTATTTAAAACACATACACACACACAGGCTGAGCTTTTCTAAGAAAAACTACTTTGAACTGTTATCACATAGCTCTACTTCTGTGTTCATGGTTTTAATGCTGGCAGATCACAATTCACTGAGGGCCTCAGTAAGTACAACATATTTGTGACTTGATTACATTTCAGCCAAGGTAATCCCTCAGATGATAACAACTGGCCTTTGAAATGTTCATGTAAGTCTGCAAGACCACTTGCTCAGTCACTGAACTGCTGCTCAATCGATGGGGATCTTTAATAGCAATTTCCAGGCACTCTGATGCTATTGATTTTAGTCGACAAACATTTCACTTTGATCATTATGATCTCGAGCTTGCAGCACACTTCCTGGGGATTCTCCTTGTGAGAGGCTTACGATTTGTCTTGAAATGGCAATCTAGTGATGACTGCCCCATTGACTGCACTTGTCCAGAGCAGAAAGAAAAATTGGATTGCATTTGCGTAGATGAAGTACACAAACAAGTTAACATTTATGAAAAATTTACCACTTAGTGGCAACTTAACTTTAAGAACATCCAAAATATTTCTCCCTTTCCCACTGTGTGCCAAAGCCATGCTACCAGCTTGAGACATTTTTTTCCATCTCCATTCTTAAGATGGTTCATTAATTTCCCATGCACTCATTGGTAAGCTTCTTTGCTGGGCATACCAATGTGATGTGACGAGGGGAAGAACACAGAGGGAACTCTGGAGACTAATTAGAAGTCAAACTTGAAAATCTGTTCAAAGTCTTGTTGTTGCCAACATATAGGAGTGGTGACCCAGGGTCTCATTTAATGTTTCTAAGTATCTATTAATGTTCCTTGGGTTGTGTTTAGAGCTGGAGAGGGGTGGGAGCAGAAGCTGATGGATGAGAAACATTAGATGCCCGGCAGGCACTGAACTCTAATATGATGCAGTCACATGGCTATTTCTTTTTCTGCTGTACTTCATTACATTTCTGTTACGTGGAATATGTTTCTGTTTAAATAATTTATTGTTCCCTTTTTCTCAGGTTTTTCTCTTAAAATCAATCGTGGCCGTCTTCCCAGAGATAAGCATGTCTTATTAATGTTAGATCTTTATCATGCCGGGAGGTCCCTCAGCACTGCTGCTGAGTGTGCTGATAACTGACATTTTCTCTAGATGAGCATATTTATCATTCTATCAGTGTCCACAGGAGGCTCCATAGTTGACCATACCCATACAATTTCCTTAAAAAGAAGCCAGAACCTTTGCACTGTGTATCCGGTATGTCATACACTATTCATGTTTTCTCATGAGAAGAAAAAGTTTGGTTCTTAAGGGAGAGTGGAAAGATTTCCATTGCAAAGCAAAGCATAGAGCAGAATGAATACCGGATGAATGTGGGCTTTTCAAAATGCGATATGCACAGAGTGACCTTTAAATATTACCTCTCTTTTTTGGCTGACTCGGGAGGTGCTTTTCAGCTTCTCTTCGGTATACAGAGTTATTTAACCAATAAGAATACACAGGGTATCAGAAGAATCTACTGCAACTGATGGTGATAATAATACTGTGATGGGGTTCTATTATGACTTGGTCAAACATAAATGACTGGCCAAGGCCAGAGATCACTTTAGTGAAATTTATTAAGCTTTTCTTCAGGTGAACACAGATGGCAGGTGCAAAATCTATACAAAAGACATCCAAGACAGGTTAAAATCAGACAATCAGCACAGTACCTTCAATGTCAGAGTCCATCACCTTCAGTGTGACTTCTCAGACTCTAGCCACTGCCTCCCTGTGGAGCAGAGCCTTGATTTTAAAGCCACAGGCTCCACCCACAGAAAGTCCAAACAAGCACAAAAAAAAACAACCCCCCCCAGAAACCAAGCAATTGCTTCTAATTCAAATAAACTCTTAAAGTATACTAAATAACAATATTATTATTATTATTATTATTATTATTATTATTATTATTATTATTATTATTATTATTATTATTATTATTATTATTTATTATAGAAAAATAAATAAATACATTTGTAAACAAAAAATACTGACATCATGCGTCATCATGTGACTCCCTCCCGGGACGATACAATCCGGAAACAACCCTGCTTGAAAATAGAACCGGGGAAATGTTTGAAGCTGAAAATGACAGGTTATGATGAATGTTTAACTGAAGCAGGAACACTGCGTGTGCACCCACGATAAACCGCGTCAGTTTAAGCTGCAACAAAAAGTAAGTTAGCGATTGTGCGTGTTTGTATGTATGGGTGTGCGGGCGTGCTCGCATGCTGACACGGACTCCATGATTAAGTCCCAGCTCGTGACTTACAAAGAATACATTTGGATATATTTCATTGAAATTTTATCTGTGCAGTAGAAGTAGCAGGATACGTTGTTGTCAAAGAGATTTATAGATAAAAAAACAAAAAAACTGAATATTTTAAAGTGCATTTGCATTCAAATTTTGAGTTAGTAGCTACTTTGGAGAATCGCATTTTGCTGCACTTAAAAAGGCAAGTCATTTGGTGTATGTCTCCATAGCTTTGGAGATGTAAACGCTGAAACATTTCTCCATTCCGCTTCGAAAAATAATTTAAACTCTGCTAGATTTAATGGAAAGTATATTTGCTCTCTCCACCAATGGTGGTGAGATCACCAATGCCAGATTGGTGGCATAATGTTCTTTTCATAACTGGATGCAAAGCTTGAATGGAATTTATACTGAAAAAATGGTTCCATTCCAAATGTAAGTTTTTACATTTTTTTCACATTGTCTGACTTATGTCTGCCATGTAAAAGTCAGACATTTTACGTGGCAATTTTAATGTATGAATATGCTTTAAAACAAACCACCTCACTATACGTTGGGCCTGCTGGAATGTGTGCTTCAACCCTTGTATGAAGTCTTTTTTTAGCTTCATTATTCCTCCAACCACCTCTGATTAGTTTCCCAAACCCTGCAGAAGGAAAACGTCCCCATCACATGATAATATCCATGCTCCAGGAAAGATGGTGTGTTTACGCTATGTACATTTTTTCTCCAGAGATGTTGCACAAAAAGTTACATTTGGATCTCATCTGCCCAGGACCTTTTGTACAAATCTAGTTTTAAGGGACAACTAAAACTAAGTTATCCATTAGTTTCAGTTGTCCCAAATCAACAAATTCTCCCAGCTAAGCAGTGGGTTTCTACAGATACTCTGTAGAATGTTTTGAAAGTGGCTAAATGAGAATGGAATATTGTTTTTGTAACCCTGCTTTAAACGTCTGCTCTATTGGTGGACTATGTACTAATTCAGTAACTTCAAAGGCAGTTTCCTATACTGCTCATGCTAATTGGGTACACAGTATAGGATCTCAAAATAACTGCATGCTATTCTTGTTGGATAAGATTTAGATGCATACAATCCCAATAATATGCATTGCCGCTTGTGTTTGTAATGTGAAAAAATAAAGGGGTATGACTACATTTTCAATGTACTGTATTCAGAGTAAAAAAATAAATCTATACAAACAACAAAGTCCTCTTCAGCAAAATGTCATTTCACTTGCAGAGCAGATATAAAACTCAACATAAAGGACGGTCTAAAAGTGGAAAGGTTATTTTTTATTCTTATTTTTAAAAATGCACACTATTTTTAATCAAATTCAAGAAAGCAATTATAGCCCAATCATTAATCATTAATTTCACTATGTTTGGCCGCCGTTGTCACTGGTACATGATATTATATGCAACATAACCAAATGAAAAGCGGCAGAATTAGATTTGATATATTGCTAAAATAAATCCTATTGGGGAAATGCATTTTGAATGAGATCACTTTAACTGCATTTGATACACTTCATTTCATCCTCATCTGTCAAGTTCAGTGTCAACTGATGGAAAATGTGCATGGCTTAATGAAGGCGACATGACAACTTTTGAAGTCTGAACAGCATCTGAATGAGCGCAGGTCACTTTGTTGTTTTAGGATAGTATGCAGACCATAGCGTATTACGCTTTAGGTCACTCAATTAGTAAATCCCAAATGCAAGTAAGATCCACTGACTTTGTTTAACATGTATAAAGCGCTCTTTGCAGACAAGATTAGATTTTTTAAATTTACAATAGCCACTGTTTTGTGACTCAGTTCACTTTACTACAAAAATCAAATGTAAAAGTATTGATAGTCCAAATTAACTGAAATAACTACGTTGTTTGTTTCTTTTAAATTTCAAAATCTGCCCTACAGTAAGAGCTGTGACTAAACAGAAAAAATGCATGAGCCCCATATGCTTACAATTACGAATATCATGAAAAAAAAAAATTAATAGACTTACAGTTCACGTGATGAAAGTGTCACTCAAAGCAGAATGAGAAATCCATTTCTTTTTTCCATCATCCGCACTGGACAATTATAACATTATTAGTTTCATTATGGAGCACGAATGATTATTTTTAGTAATATTATATTTAGTTTTATTCTAAGACTTACAAGCAAATGTCCAACTCGTTGACGTCACAGACTTTCCAGGACTTCCGGCTTGCCACGTCGGAGAGGCTGGTGCAGAAGCGGAGGTATCTTTTATTTTGTTTTATTTTTAATGGTCCATGGTGACTTTGCCACCCAGTGACACATTGATGCTATTAATAACAGGCAAAGGATCACACAGCCTCTGGTTTTATTTTAATAGTTCCTGCAAGGGTCAGCAATGTTGGCGGAATGGTGGCAGCAATTGTTGCTGTATGTGGCCTTGAGGGAAACGGCCATCTTTTCAAACATGAAAGGAACCAACTTGAACAGACAAATCAGGTGAGTTCAGGGGAAGAGCAGGCATGTCTAAAAGGTGACTGAAAGTGTGGCAGGTCGCCAGGGACAGAGGGAGAGAGGTGTTGTGACCAACAAGAGGTTGGTCACAATGCCATACCAATTATTTATCGCATCATGAAACCACATACCTTACAAGCAGAAAACTTTTATTCTAGAGTTTAAAATGTCAGTTGTTAAAAAGGGTACAAACTGTACAGGAGTCCCCCCTTGTACTCGAAAGTGCAGGTTGTACCCATATGCCTCATAAATAAATTTTGTCTAAATCAATAACATTTACGAAACAAAGCATTTTTGTCATTTTTTAGGACTCCCTGCTGCATAAACTGTTTACGTTTCACAGTTGAATAAATAGGAGAACATTTGTTTAACATTTGTTACTAGCCCTGACAAAACCCACTGGTGTTGAGAGCAGAAGGCTATTTGAATATTGGCAGTCTGCACACAAGATCAGCGAGAAAACAGCCCTCAGATTTTCAAAAGAATTGTCCTGAAACCTGATCAGCTACCTGGGGGTGTTTAGCAAAGATTGTTTGTTTCCATTACATAATAATCTCACCCCTCAACATTGACTGTCAACAGGTATGACTCAAAAAGTTTGCAGACAAAGGTGAGCTTTAGTCTGGTTTATTTAGTTAAAAAGTATATGTTTAGAAGTTTTCAGCACTTGTTTCATTTTCTAATAAAGCTGTGAGCTTCTGTCTTATGAGCCTTTAGCACAGAGACATATGTGAATCCTGAACTTCAGTGGAATTAAACCTTGCCTAAATACATGCTGGAGGGACTATGTTTCTCGACTGGCCGGGAAACGCCTTGGGATTCCCCCGGAGAAGCTGGCCCAACTTGCTAGTGAGAGAGAAGTCTGAGCCTCTCTGTCTCCAATACAACTCGGGATAAGTGGAAGATATTAATAAATACAACATGATAAATGGTGTTTTCTTCCAGTCCAAAGAAAGCCTATGTGAATAATTCATTTTTTTAGGTGTTACAGCTACTACAGTTAGCACGGTACACACCACTGCTCACCCTCCAGGTCATCATCATATTGCACTCATTACAGCCGCAGCACTGCAGCGCTGGGCAGACCCAGATCTGTTGTCAGTGGTATGCTATGTATCGTAACAGTGTTCTAGGAACAATAAGTTGTGAAACTTGCCCCATGAGAAATTAATAAGTAGTCCTGCAGACAAAAATGCCTGCGATCATATAAGTAGTCCTAGTGGGTTTTCAAACACAAAGTTTACCTTCTTAAAACCTCTGTTATTTAAAGCAGTTTCAGAGGGTTCTTACTGGGTTCTTCATTACTTCACTATATTTTGCAAAACGTTTAGTTGAAAACAGATTTTTTTTTCTTTATCTTTTTTTTACAGATTACACTCTGGCTACTTGTTCCTGGATTTCCCATGGCACGTCACATTTTTGGCCAAAGATATGATGTCCCATTGTGGAGGACCTGAAGAGCCACATTGACTGGTGGGTATGAACAATAGCTGTCAAGTCTCCCCTTTTTGGCTCGGAAACTACCATATTTTACCCCTTTCCTGATGTTGCCCCCTCTGTTCAGCCCTCCCCCTATGTTTTTAAGTAGTCTACTTCCCAGCTCTGACGGTGGCAGTGGACAGCTAAAAATTTCCTGTATCCTCAAATTTGGTATGCACTGCAAATGGTACAAAAAGATAAAGTGGCAACATTACCATAACCCAAATAAGCAAACCACTATTAATTGAAAGAGTATGGCAACTCTCAACATATGGCTATTTTATTAAAAGCACAAGTAGCATGTTTTTGATGTCATAAAAATTACATTTTTGTTTCATGTTAATGTATGCACATATGTGTTTGCATGATGTTATTCTCCATAAAAAAAGCTAATATAAATATATAGACAATTTATAATTGTTTACTTTGATTGTTTCCAAATGACATTGTGAATCATATTAACTAAAATCTCACTCTAATGTAAAGTAATGTGTTGGATTTAGCAGATTTTCACGTCCACTAAACCTAAACATTCTTTTCCTTTTCTCAAACGGAATACCTAGTAGACCTTTTTTTTTTAAATGAATAAAGACCACCAGGTGCCAGGTGGCACAAGGTGGTCTTCATAATTTTGCCAATCTTGCAATCAACAATCTGCACTGCCATCTGTTATGTTGCAAAATTACCTGAATCACAAAATGAAGCTCTTGATGCAGGAGAGGTTAGGGCTAAACCACCGGCCACTAGCCCTGCACTGGTACCAGCTCGTCTATGCCCCTACCCTCACTTGCGGTCACAATATCCTGATGGAAAAAACAAGATCCTTGTGTAAAATTCATGCAGAATTTTCTTCAGAAAATATCCTCAGTGCCTCACAGCAAGTTGCAGTTAAAAAAAAAAACCCAACAACAACTCATTCCACAATCCCCATCACCAGCAGCCACGGCCATCATCATCATGTGCTTACATATCCAAGAGATTTTGTTTTTCCTCTCTCTGACAAGCAAAATTAGATTATGGATCCCTGATATAAGACTTCATTTGCACCACACATTTTACCCTGCACATACAAAATAAGAGGTTCAATTGTGTTAATGTTTTACTGCTTGCATGAATTGCAACAATATATCATTATATAGTGTTGATTATTATTATAAGAAAACACTACGCCCAGATATCCCATACACATAGATCACATACTAAACATCTGGTCTTCATTGGCCTAATTATTGCAAGTAATGAGATGCTAATTTTGACACTCATACTCCATGCATGAGCAGCCAAATTCATGTGAAACAGAACTTTATGACAAAACTAATAAATAAAACATCTTAGTGATGGTAAACACTGGGCAACTGGAGAAAACAAAATCTAGAGGACCATGGGGTTCTGTGAAAACATTTCTTTTTTTGCATAATCTTCCCTCTATCTGAAGGATAGCTTTGTTTGCCCTGATGTTTATTGGTTTATGAGGAGAGTGATGGACCATTTCATTAGCTCAGCAGTAATTAAAGCAGAAAATTAAGAGGCCTTTGATCAATTATATGGGCCAACTCACTTTGTTTAATTATTTAACAATAAAATACAAAACAGTGTATGAAAATAGTAATGCTAAAACATTGCTCTGCAGCTGTATTTGCTTAAGACAGTGCAATGAGTTGTATACTTTAACAGTACTTTCCTTGTGAGTGAATTTTTATGCTGGCTTTTCATTAATTCACTAATTCACTTACCTGGAAAGGTTGATAAGTAAAAATCCTGAATAAGTTCTGGGATAACTATGACCATATCCTGGATTTTTGTTTTGAGAAAACCAGATAGCCATTATCTGGAGTCAACTTGCGACTGCAACTTACTCTGAACCAACCCTCTTCTGTAGCAGGACTGTTTGAATAAATCCTGACTTAGTTCTACTTTTTATCTGCGACCTGGCACAAGAAAAGTGTCAGTCTTTGCATGTCCTGTAGATGTAGGAGAACGCAGAAATCTCTGTCAGCAGAAGGCGATCACACTACGATTAGATGTTTTATCATTCACAGACTAATATATTTTTGAGCGTTACCATTTGTTTTGCCACAGTCAGTTTATCTCAATGAAATTTCAGTCAGCACATCACTCGTATAACATGAGGACATTCTTTGTGCTGCACTTCGTTTTAATGCCAACGGGACTCTGTCAGAAATGTTACTGTAGCACCTAAACTGTAAGTATAGAGCAGATGTCACTTCTGAGAGATGCCACATTTAAGAGGTGGATGTGCTTCTCCTACTTAGTGGAGTGGTGACAGTATTATATAAACTAAAATTTTTTGTGTGCTATATATCATGTCATATTGTTATTCCCTCATCAAAAGCATACTGCCATGAGCTTCTTCCACTTCCTAAACACTTCAGTCAGTTTGACACAGTCGTAAGTGCAATATACCATTACTATTAGTTAGTAGAGAGGAGACCCATTCCACCCTGTGTCTATATTGGAAAGAAATCTTATATTGGCAAACCTGGGATACATTATCGATCATTGCTCGCTGTGGTCATTCTTGACTCACTATTCCAACTCCTGACTCCCCACCGGTTGGAGTTGTGTGTGTGACTGAGATGGTTTTATACCCAGATGCAGGACAGTGAGAAAGTTGTACCAAGCTCTACTGCTGCAACCAGTAGGAAACGTCAGCTGCTTATGCACCGTTCTACCAAAGGAGACCAGCACTGAGACGATTTTTGGTAAAAAATTGCTGAGCTAAACAAATTTACACAAAAGGTTTGTCCCACAATTGGTGGATTGCTGGTTCGATCCCCGCTCCTTCTGCCTTTGCTGTTGTGTCCTTTTGCAAGACACTTCACCCACATTACCTGCTGGTGATTGTCAGAGGGCCTGGTAGTGCTGGTGTATGGCAGCTATAGATACCATCTGTGCCACCATCAGTGTGTGAATGTTTATGTGAATGACTTAATGTAGTGTGTAGTGCTTTGGGGTCCTGTGGAACTGATAAAGAGCTGTACAAGTACAGGCCATTTACTGTTTAGGCAGATAGTTATTTTAGTTAGATTATAATTATTTATTTCTTGTACTTAGTTGTTTTTTGTCTTTGTTAGATTTGATTTCCTAGTCCCCCTCTTTATGCTTACTTCTCCTAGCTCCCCTGTGTCTTTCTTTTCTCTCTCTTCCTTAGCCTGCTTTCTGGCCTCCCCTCACAGCTATGCTCAACTAGTAATCAGTCATGGTCCATTGTTCTAGCATTCACTCTCCCAGCATTTAAGCACCTCTCCTCCTCTTAATTCTTGCTGGTTCCTCCCGATATACCCTGTTACTCTGTTTGCTTCCTGTTACTCAATCTTTGCTGGTTCCATGTGTATTTCTCACAATATTTTCTAAGATGTTTTTTTGGTCTCTTTATTAAAACTTCATTTCATTATTACCTCTGGAAACCGCTTGCTGGAAATTCTGCTGCTGGAGGAAATAGAATGGAGAGAAGGGTTTGGAGGTTATTACCACCTGATACCTTTGTTATGATAGTGACTATGGTGATAGAAGTTACTATTATCATTTCCCTGTCCTGACAAGATGGGTTGGTGCCTCCACAACTTTTCTAATGCCTTCACAACTTCTCCGGTGGGATGACTCCTTGTTCCTTTCCTGGGTCCCCAGTGCCAGAGCCTCCTTGTGGTTTCCAGTTTCCAGATGTCCTCCGTGGGTCTTCCTTGTTCCCAGAACTTCTACCTGCGGCCCCCAAGCTTATATGGTCTTTCGAGCTTCTATGTGGGCCCTAGATCTAGAGCTCCTTTGTGAGTCATCATCCCCAAAACTGGAGCTCCGTCAAGGGTCATCTTTGCCTGAACTCTGTTGTGGGTTATTTTCCACAGCTCCTGAGCCTCGCCATCAGTTTTTCCCAGCTCACAACCTTCGTCGTAGGTGTTCCTTAGCTCCTGGCTCAAATTTGGCAGTGTCCTTCAGCTGCCAACTTCCAACATAGTCCCTCACCCACCGACTTAAAATATTCTGCTGCTCCCCAGATCTAACAGTCTTCAACCTTCTCTGTTTCTGCACATCTGCAGGGCCTAAATTCCTTTGTCACCACAGACCTGCAGGCTCCTAGCTTCTCTTTAGTCACAGAACTGCAGACTCCAAATTTCTCAGACCAGGGGTGCCCAAAGTCGGTCCTCGAGGGCCGGCATCCTGCATGTTTTAGTTCTCTCCCTGGTTTAACACACCTGTATCAAGTGATGGCTCATTAGAGGCCTAAGAAGAACATTGACATGCTGAAAAGGTTGTTGGCACTTTCAGGGAGAGAACTAAAATGTGCATGATGCTGGCCCTCGAGGACCGACTTTGGGCACCTCTACTTTAGACCATTTGGGTCATTGACGTCGCTGGCCTACAGACCATCAGCTGCTCTTACAGCTGGACACTCTGTACTGCTGATTACCTAGAGTTCTCCAGGTCATTTGAGATGGTCATCTGAACCGCTACATCACCATCATTCCTCCAGCATTCTCCGCCACTGTTGCTGGTGTCCATGTTTTTTATGTCACCATCGATGGCTTCCAAAGTTCTTGTTTCTTCCTTTGTCACCAGGCTCCAAAGTTCCTTCTCCTTGGTTTCCAGCCTCCAATATTCCTTCTCCTTGGTTGCCAGCCTCCAATATTCCTTCTGCTTGGTTGTTGGACTCCTAGGTTCCTGGTTCTTCTCCAATCTTTGTCACCAACATCAGAGTGTCCTAGAAGTCTATTTTGTTACAGACTTCTAGGTTCCTGCTCCTTTGTTGTCAGTCTCCAAAGTCTGCTTGATCACCGACATCCAAGGTTTCTGCTCTGTAGTCATAGGTTTCTTGGTTGCTGGCTTCCAAGGATCCTGATATTATAGTTTGAATGTGTTTTATTATTTTTTATTTCTTGTACTTGTTTTTGTTTGTTTTTTTGTCTTGGTTAGGTTTGATATCCCACTTCCCTTGTTTGTGTTTACTTCTCCTTGTTCCCCTTTGCCATTTCTCAGCCTAAGCCAGCTTTCTAGTCTCCTCTCACAGCTGTGCTCAATTAGTAATCAGTCCTGGCCCATTGTTCCAGCATTCACTCTCCTAGTACTTAAATGCTTCTCCCCCCTCACTTCTCACTGGGTCCTCTTGTTACACCTTTAGACTCTGTTTGCTTCCTGTTACCCGAGCACCGTTGTTTACTTGGCTCTCCATGTATTTCCCCCAGTTTTTTATAAGAATTTTTTTCAATTCTTTTCATCATTAATTTTGGATTCCACTTGCATTTTGGTCCAACTACTTCGACACTCAACATGATGTTTCGTCAATGCTTAACTCTGCTTTTACCTATTATTTAAGTTTTCTTGTACTTGTATCACCCGTTTATATATTTTCTGCTTCAACAAAGGCGCATTTAGGCTCTGTGAACCTTTCTTTTAATTCACTCATTTTTTTAGCTATTATCGGACACAATTCTGTGCTTTTAGTTACATGTTAAAAGATCTGGTTTATTTAATTTGATTCTGTGGTACAGTGTGATGTGTTATTGTAGATATGAAGTGAGATTTTGGCTAAAGGAGACAATTTAGGCGTTTTAAGATTTCCTGTCATTTTAACATCACTGTAGATAAGTTTGGGTCCTACTACTTGCTAAACGCAGATCAATGAATGGGTGAGCTAACTCCAGGAAATATGACAAATTAAGTATAACATACTTCACACAAATCACCTGATGAACAAGTGATTTGTGTGAAGTGTTACTGCTGGTGAAAATGGCGAAAAAAAATGATGACAGGAACTACTTAGAGGGTGATGGCTTGTTTTTGTTTTTGCTTTATTTTTTTTGTTTTTGTGTTGTGTGCAGCAGCCTCCATCAGACGTTTCACAGAAATTTGTCACAAAGACATCCACATTTTGAAGATTCTGTAGCTCTTCTTTGCTTTCTTGGAAGCACACCATAAAAACATAAATTGCATTTCTATATTTGATTTCTAATGAACCTACATTTTGATCTAACATTAATAAAAGAAAATGTTACTTTCAAATTCTACGAGCAGAAGGAGTCATATTGCCTCACAGGCCTTATTGTCTTCAGAGTCACAAGAAATGCTTAAAACATATTAATACAGAAAAACAGGCAAAAAAAAAAACATTGTAAAATGTGATTTCTAACATACAAAATCTCACAGAACCCCTGAAACATAAACCCAAACAGACACAATTTTTCACTTATATTAAAATTTAATTTGGACATATAAGTCAGACATTGATCAATTAGAGCAATTCGCGTCACACAGTTCTTAAACTGTACAACACAATGATAGGTATTTTGGTGAAAGAGATCCAGATTGTAGTTGTAGAGATGCTGTTGAGATAAACGCCCCTATAAAGATTGAACATATACACATGCTTTACATTTTCAACATGTAATGACCTTTTCGTCATTCCATTAAACGCATCCGAACAATCAAGTCTGCATACTCTCAGATGCAAACATAAACTTGATTCATATAAGTATTAGGTGGTGATTCTATTTTGCCAATAAAATGGTTCTGACAAGGCAATACCTCACATGAGCAGCTGTAAAGCAGTGTTTAAAAATCAAAGAAGTCTTTGACTCATGAATTATTTCCCTGGGTTACTGAAGTCTTTGGCACTTGATCTGCAGCTCTGTCGAGAGAAGGGATTTGAATTGATGTGACTAATGTTGTACAAGGCCAACTGTCAAATGTAAGCCAGTCACTGCAAGTGCACTTTTGCACCCTCCATTTCCAAGGCATAATGATGCATAGCCATCACAGTTAAGCCCAGTCTAGAGCCTACATATGGAAAAGGTGTCAGTTGCAGCGAAGGAAATTATGCAGTCCACTAGTTCCCTGTCTGGCGCGGCATCTCAGCTGCCCGGCTCTTTCCCTGAAGAAGAGATGACATGTTTATGAGTTATTCCCAGCCAGGGACCTACACCTAGAAATAAAGTCTTGTCCTTTACCCCCCACTAGCCCTCTGAGAAGTCTATTGTGAATAGCTGAATAACCCCCCCTGCCTCCTTGAAAGTTATTTTTTCATAGCACTGATTATTACAGCAACTAGAATGCAGAGAGCATAATTCAACACCGAATAATTATAATCACAGACTCATAATTCTGAGGAAAAAAATTAACCTTAAGAGTTTGATCATTTCAAACACTTTTCTGCAGCATGTGTTGTCAAATGATGGCAGATGAATATAAAAGAATCTAAATTGATTGTAGCATCCATTTTTTGAAGCAGATGTTCAGTTGGGATAGTGTTAGGAAAGTCTGCAGATTTTGTGTGTGAATGTTTTCAGTATTTTCTGATTAAGAAAAAAGTACCCTCAGGGCTGTTGGTCTTGTCTGTTATGAAGTGAATCCTCTATGTTTCACATTAGTGTGAGTTCGCAGCAAATTTAACACTATATTGGTTAAATTAATACAAATCTAATACAAGGTTTGTATTAATCTGGCTTAATACAAATCTACTTACAAAATATAAATTAGTGGTTTGCATGGAAATATTAAGCAGTGAGTGCGAAGTAACAATATATCCATAAACTGACATGAAGTGTTTTAGAATGAAAGACTGGATATTGTGCAGTCCTTCATGAATAACCATAGCTTTTGAAAAGAGGAGGAAAATAACCTGTAATAATTTGTCCCTCCAGACGTTGGGGGATACTGCTGCGGTGTTCCTCTATTTGTCACTGTCAGCCTCCAGACTAAGGATATGAGAAGGCGGCAGAAAGAATGGGAGCGATGTGGGGCGGCAGTTGTGGTGAGAGGAAGGGGAGTGTGAAGAAAATGCTGAAGTATGTGATTAAGAATAATGAGTAAAAAATTGCATAAAGCTTTCTCCCAAATCACATATCAACTCCACGCTTGGCATTATCCCTGAAGCATCTCATCAGTCCTGGACCCGGTCCTCGTCGTTTGTGCTAGCACACGTGCGCCCACCCACGCACCCGCATACACAACCATCACAGTCCATTAGCAGCTAACACATGAGCCAACATCTCTCTCATCTCTCTAATTTTTTTTCCTTTCTTTTCCTCCCACTTTCTCTGTAGCTACCTCTCTCTCTCTCTATGTGGATTTGCATTGTCTTGGGCCTGGAAAGCAGTGGCACGAACAAGACTCGTCAAGTCTCATATCAATATGGTGACCCTCCGTCCTTTGCTGCTGTTTCACCACTCCAGCAAACACGGCCAAGCCTGCCAGTTATCTTCAAGACACTGTTTGGAGAGGCATCTCTATCAGAATAGTGAGGAAACATCCAATGCATATCAATTGAAAGACTTTGATTTTTATTTGCTCTGCATTTGCTCTGTCTTGGTATAGCAAACGGAAATGACATAAGGTCCACTGTATAAACTGTCAAACCACTTGAATCTTGTTAGACTTTAGAGGGGAAATTCAGTCTATAAATATGGATTATGAAAGGCATTTTCTTCTTTTTACCTAGAGTACTTCCCATCTTCCTGTCTGTTCCCTATGTAAAAATAAAGCAATCATATACTTTATTTCTGCATTTCAAACTCATTTAGAAATTTGCAAAGTGACTTCAGATTCCAAGAGAAACACTGACTCTCTTGGAAGATATAATGATGAAAATATTTTATCATTATGATCTTAACATTCGTTTTACTAAACACACCTGTTCAATTGCCTAAAAGTACATATATTGAATAAGCCAAGTGAATAGAAAGGGGACTTAAGTGATTGTCGTTGTTGCAAAGTTGTTTAGAAACTGCTGATCTAGTTTGATTTTGAGACAAAGCCATCTATCTTACTTTTTACAGAGAAAGGTCCAAAATGTTTAAAATATCCCATGAGGACCAGCTGTTATTTCCAAATACCATGTTGATGTTAAAAGTTTGAGGAAAATAGGTAGCGGAATCAAAGAATGACAGAAAGGCTGGCATAGCTTAACAGGCATAGCTTAACAACCAACATAGGCAAAATATAATCTCTAATTGTCAACTTTTAAAGTAGATGAGCTAGAGCACCAGAAGACCACAGTGGGTGACACTCCTATCTGCTAAGAACATTAAAAGGAAACTTCAGTTTACACATGCTCAACAAAATTGGAAACCGGATTAGAAGAAAAAAAAGAAACTGGTCCAATATGTTTCTATTTTAGCTGGAACAGTATGAATCTGGTGGTCATGAAAGAATTAATCCATCCTGCCTTGTATTAACAATTCAGGCTGGTGGTAGTTATCTAACCAAGAAAATGATTTGTTTTTGACTCACTTTGGGCACCAACTGTTCATCATTTAAACATCAGTATATTCCTGAATATCTCCACCCTGTTATGACCACAGTGTACCTTTCCTCTGATGCTACCTGTAACAGGATAATGCACCATGTCACAAAGTCAACACTCAGGAAATACAATAAAGATCCTTTGTAATGTGCTGAAACAAGTGAATCACCATCAGGGATGTTTAACCAATAATTTAGCTGCAACTATGTGATGCTATCATAGATATCGACCAGATGTTTGAGAAATTGTTCAGCACTTCATTTAATCTATGACATGACTAATAAAGGGAGTCCTGAAAGTGATTAGACAAATTACATAGTGTAAAGCTCTTTAGGATCCTCTGGACTTGATAAAGCACAGATTAAGTACAGGGCATTTACCAGTTGCATCCAGAACGTATAATTTATGCTAAATCATATTTATGAAGTTCTTGAATGTGTGTAAGGGATAGAAATTAACTAGAAAAAACATATTATTCTTGCGGTCTCTAAGCCTGGGATCCTCATATCCAGGCCTCGAGGGTTGCAGCTTTTAGGTGTAACATACCCCTGATTCAATTAAACATGTTTTAGTTGGACTCTGAAAAACTTGGCTGCATACTGAAGAGGTAATTCAGTCATTCAATTCAGATGCACTGACCTGAACCAGGTACCAGGGACACATTTAAAAGTTGTAGGACACTGGCCTTCGAGGCTCTAAGATGTACCTGCATGTTGACTTGTATTATAACAACTCAATAATTAGCTCTGCAGACGATATGCATATGTAAATGTAGTACATTCACTTATGTATGTACTGTGAGAGAGTACATGCATATGTGAATGTATATCGTATATGGAAAATACAATGGTCCCTCATTTCATACAATGCTAAATGCTCTCTCTCATAGGCTACCTAAAGCATGTATGCAGATATTTTCTAGCCAGTTTTGCCTCTTGTGATTTCCACCACTTGATGGAATTTAAGGCTCATGTTCAAAATCCTGTGCAGCTTCCTTTGTCAGTCTCAGTTGCCCTTCCAATGATGCATGACATTTGATAGCTGCAGAAAAACAACCGAGGTTAGGTGGGTCTCTTTCACCAGTTCATTACTGGTATTTTCAGCCTGCTGTCTGAGTTCTGTTTTCATTATTCAATTTCTGATAGAAATAAATATTTCAATATTTTCCTGGAGTTGTAGTTGCAGCACAAAAGTGCCAATATGTCCAAACAATTATGCTTGTGAGTGAAAGTCATTATTGCAAGGCTACCTTTTGAGACAAATGCTGCAGGTCACAACAGTTATCTAAGTCAGTGGCTAAAAGAAGTACTTTTTTCTGTTTATGTTTTTGATGTGCTTCAATTTTTTCGATTTGTATCCTCACAACTTTTCTCTCTTGAACCCATCACCTGGGGAGGACATCATGTTTTTAGATTGTGAGAGGACACTATATCTGTCAGCTTCATTCTCTCTCCCATGCTGTCAGTGCAAACTGCGCCCCCTCAACAGTTCTTTTGGATGCTCCTCACCTTCTTCTTTTTCTGTCACCTACCATTTTTTCCTTCATTTTAAGTGAAATTTTCACACCTCAGGAAATGGCAAAAAAAACCTCACTGTTTGTCCTGTTATACTGCCCAGTGCTGTACAACTGAGACTTGAATTTGGACCTGGGTGAGAACGAAGTTGCTATAAAAAAGATTTAACACTTGACACTGACTTGTTTTAACACCTAATTTTATGTTTGTGTAATACTTACTTTAACAGTCCAAACTACTGTGTGTTGTGGAAGTTCATATACTGCAAACCTCTTCCAACTTGCAGTACACCTCTTCCTTCCATATAACACTGCCAGGAAATGAGAAAAACACTAGTGCATTGCTGGTCAGCATAAAGTTTATTGTAACTGACTCCTGTGAACCCTTCAAATAGCCACCTTTAGATTTGATCCCAGAGCCAGACATTTTGAATATCCTGGCAGTCTTTGAATGCAGCTCACCATAATCCCTCCCCACGCAGTTTGAAGACATTCCCAGACCAGCTGTGCATTTGTTGGCAGCAGAGTTCATACCCTGGTCAAGTTCATCCTAAGTGACTTCTACCCCACAAGCAGCGTTTTTGCAATGGATATGAAAAATACAATGGTCCCTCAATTCATACAATTTGAGGTTTTGGATAAGAAGTTAAACATAAAAAGCAATATGTTGATCCCTAGATGTAGTTGTAAGTTAGCTGAGGTTCACAAAATAGGTTCACCAAGTGGGATTTCAGCATCTTTCAGGACTGATCAATAGAGATGGGCAATATGAACAAAATAAATATCTTAGTTATTTTTTCAAATGTTCTGCAAAACATGCACACAAACATTTTAAGGCCATCTGCAAAAAACTGCCCAACAATATTCTATGGCCATATTTCACAATGAACAACTTCAAGTTATATAAATCAATAATCAATATACCAAGTATGGTTTGCTCTGTAGCATCTTATGCTTTTGTACAAAAAATAAATAAATAAATTGAAACAAATATTAAATTAAAATCACATAAAATGTACACCAAATTAAATATTTCAAATCAAACAGACAATACCAAATATTTTCATTGGCACAAAAATTAGGCTACAACTCTGCAGAAAGAAATGTAGGCCAACTGTTCACAAGCAAACATTGTTTACTTCAAGTTATGAGCCAAAAGTACCAATCTGTCCACTTGAGTGAAGTTTTGTGGCAGGTTACAACATTTCCGCCTGTGCTAAGTGCTCTCTCTCACAGGCTAACCTAAAGCATGTATGCGTAGATATTTTCTGGCCAGTTTTGCTTCTCGTGATTTCCACCACTTGATGATTGACATCACTCTCAACCTCAGGGATTATTGGGTGGCGCTTGAGCACACTCTCGATAGAAGTGGCTAGTGACTCCCTTTCTCTGATGTCTTATTTTTGAAGTAACATCCAAAAATCTTTTGGTCATTTTGGGCAGTCATCCTCCCTTGTTGTCTCCTCTGCTGTGGTACCCTAAGCTCCTGAAGTTAAGGGGCCTAAGGAACCACAGTCTTTCTCTGTTGCTATGGCTATTAGCTCAGTGGTGATTGTTGATTTTTTTTTTATTTTGAGTATTGACTGTAGATGCAAAACTTAAGAGGTCAAGGTCATTTTTGTATGTTGTGTTCAGGTAACCCAGAATAATTTCTATGACCGTGGTCAGGTCTGTGTTTTCAAACTTAACTCCCAGAACCTCAGTGTTTAACAAGGATAGGACAGGTTTGAGGTAGGACACTGTGACAACTTTCTCACCTGAAAATTAAGTTTTGCTCCTTATGTTCTTTCGTGTGGCTTCCCGTTTGGAATTGGTGGAACAGATTTGTTGTTGAACTGCTCTTAACTGTGACCGCTGTTCAGCATATCTTGCATGTAAAGTTTTTTTTGACTGGTGTCAATTTTGTCAAAACCAAACAATTTCCTGGCTAGTGGCTCATGTCTCGCTACTAAGTCAACCACTGAAACATGTTGCTGCCTCCTCACATGAATCCTGTCTGCTGATTGTCTAAATATCCACTCATTCAAGTGACGAGCCTGAATTCCGTCTGCACATTGGCTTCTATGGCACAAATCCTGAATGAGGACTTTCAAACACCCTTGCAATTTCTTAAGTGTCAAATGCATTTTCACAGCACTGAATATTAGCTCCTAATTTAATTTAATGCTGTCTCAATTTTATTTCTATAACCTTCAGCGTCTCCCAGCACTAGAAGCATTGAAGTAGTTTCTTCAACTCTACCAGAGGAAATTTCTTTGAGTGACTGAAGAGTTGCACAGCAATATTATAAGTAATCCGATTAAGATCTTGTATGTTGTGTAAATGGCATGCCCTAAATGCCCCAAACTGAATAAGGTTGGTGAAAGCAAAAATTAAATTAGGTTATGAGGAGTATTTACATTTGAGTTGCATTAGATCTTAGACATTTACTATGATAGAATGATTATGAACTCCTGGAGTCTTCGCACCATCTGACTATGCAGAGTCAGTAAACAACAGGATGACTCTTTGTTAAAATTAAAATATGGTTAAGAGAGAGAACAGAATGTGTTTTGACAAAGACATGATGGAGGTTTTAAATAAAGCAAACATCACAGTGGTGGAAGACAGGTACTCTTAATGGTTTTGTATTTAGGGACTATGCAGAATTAGCTTTGCTAAATTAAAATACATGATTTCAACAACCAGCTAGTTCAGAATATGCCTGCTAAATTCTCTTCTGCTAAATTCTCTTGTGACCATATTTGCTTTGTTCAAAACATTTGTTTACATGTCTGCTCATTTGTGCCCTTTAATCTATCTGACCATACAAAACTGAATTCAAGGTTGATTTATATAGCACCTTCCACACACAAGGCATGCGATGTTTAAATAATTATTTCTAAAACTGATTTAAAGGTATTATAATTAACATTATAATGTTAATTATAACATTATAATTAATGTTATAATTTAACATAAATTGAAACAGTTCGTGTTACGGACTATTCATATAAATGCAGTGATAATTTATTTTAAGCTTTTACATGTTCTGTTTGTGTGTGTGTATGTATAAATTTTTAGTGTACAAAAAGTAAATAGACAATTTTTTTTAATCGGAAGCAGTTAGTCCTTAGTCCTAACTATGTCAATACTATTCTGTGTAAAAATTTTATTTAACTAATTTTAATTTATTTGTTGTACAAAATGTCACAATAGACCATTTTATTTCCAAAATTTAAATGTTTATAAAATCTTCATTCTAATTTCAAATGAGCTGTAATTTTGTCTCTCCAGGGATCTAATAATCTTTACAGACCTGTTATGTTGGAAGTTACACTAGAAAATATGTTGAAAAATCTTTATGGAGTGAAGATTTACAGGTCAATGATTTTTTTGGACTCGCATTTTTCATGTTCAGTTCAAAAAGTTAAATAACTCAGAAACTCACACTGACTTAATGAAATGTGCCACGATATAAAATCAACCTTTCATGGTTTGTTAAATTTTAGCGCATTTATCAACTACTGTCACACTTTGACAGCTCAACACTTTTTCCTTTGAAAAAAAAAAAACACATTGCAAGATTAATAGAATTCTACTAAATGTGGAAACTTTACACACAACTCTTCAGTCTTAAAATCTGAAGATGAATAGGTTTGGATCAGAATTTCACTGTATTTGTTTTATCGCACATTTAAATCAGACGACTTAATATGCTTGATGCGAGAGAAGAAAATCCAACAAGTCATGTTGCTTGAGCTTACAGAGTGATTATCATCATTCATGACCTGACATACATGCTAAGGCCTGAACAGTTTTTGTTTTCCTTCCAATAAATGATTCCACTTCAACCACTGTATCTGAGTTGCAAATGTCATGGTTGTATGCGAGTCACTGTTTGCAAGCGTGTGTGTGTCTGCATACGAGGTAGCAAGGAATGGATGTCAGAGCCGCCAAGTGTCAAAGAGCTTGCTGCTGCTGCCATAATTGACTGGAAAGATTCTCACTGTAACATGGAGCGAGACAAGCAAAGTCGATGTCTTACGGAGTTGAACAAGTGTGGTTTATATTCATAAGGACTCTGATACAAGCATACACACAGTCACACTCTGGTGTCGGTGATGGAGTCCTTTGTTCCTTTATTTTGTTATTGTATTGACAATGTAACAAATGGATGGTACTTAAATATTGACATTTTTATGAACCTGCCAGTCAAAAAGATCTATACTCCAATCTGTTTCTATGTGTAATTTAAATGCTTTTTATTAGATAAAAAGTTGATATGCTTCAATCAACTAGAAATGGGAATCTTCCAATTATTCCTTGATTGACTTCAGTTGCTGACCAGCATGCCAAACACTGATAGCTCGATTTATTTTTCCATCTTTTTTATGAAATGCATCAAAAGAAAGCATCCAACATTTTTTGTTCTATAGAGACATTAAATAGCAAGTACTTTCATTTGTATGTTTTTGAATGCAAGCTTTGATGCATAAGTTGACATATTTTGAAAAACAAATCTGAATGTGCAGTTTAGAAATTGAAGAAAATTGGAAATTGGGATTGGTCAGAAAAGAAGCCCAATTGCATCATTCATAGCAACCTCCTTGCAGGCATTATTGGATTCTTCTACTTTCTCTGTCAACCAAAACATTGTACCATGAGATTCGCTTATATATGCATATTTAACCATTGAAGTACTCAAATCATTTGATGAATTATTACAGCCCTAATTCAATGTAAATTTCTAATATTCTAACTTGGTTCTAGTCAGTAATAAAAGTTTCACTCAGTTAAATCTTAGCCACATTTATTATGCACTTGTTGGATGTGTGTGTGTACAGGCACATGTTGTAAAACACAACCAGTTTAATCATGCCTGTAAACTCTAATGCAGTCTTTCAGAAAGCAGCCCCGCACACTAAGGCCTGTCTGGGGAGCCTACCATCCCAGTTGTGTCTCACATGAGCAGACCAGTAAAATTAGTTGATGATTGATCCTACTCTGTTGGGAGAACACTGTTGTATGGTTTTTTTTTTTCTTATTTGTACTTCTAAATAGATATTGTATTCAAATAGAAAAAAAGTCATTGACTCTGTAATCCCTGTGCAACTGGAGCTGATGATCAAGAAAAGTCAAGTGTTGTATTTGTCAGTGTGCCACGCTTATCTCCTCAGGTCCCCATAGGGTCTGGCTTGTCAATGTCTGTAGCTTCAAGCTACGCTTAACAGCTTCTGATATTAAAGAGCACTATCTCTTAGGTGGCCGTTTGGGGAGACAGGTTGCTTTTCATTGCAACAAAGATGCTTCTTGGTATATTGTTAGTTTTTAACCATGTCAAGTTAAATGCCTTACCACTAGAATGTGTGATAAATATAGCATAGTGCTCCTTATCTCAGAACACAAGATTGGACTTTATCTGTTCTATCTATACAACTTTATTTTTTTTGCTGTATGTGTATCATACACATATTACATACACACACAGTAAACACGGCCACACACACTTGTATCTATATATATATATATATATATAGACATAAATTCTTGTCAATAACAAACATCCTTTGTTAGCTATTTCTGTTTTGTTAAATTGTAGTATAGGGTTTCATATTGATAAAATTCAAAGGTTTCTTCAGTCTTTCGAAACTGCATTAAAATCTTCTGCCACACGTGCACCAATTAGGCAGTAATTACCAAAGAACCCAGTTTTATCTCCACTCATGTGAGTCCAGTGGTCTGTTATGTACTTATTAAAGTGAATTATCTCTGATAATCATTCTAATCAGGGTTCAGCTCATGTTAGCAGACTTCCTGCTGGGTGCTAATGTCTAATTACACTATAGCATGTCTTGATGGGAAGGTTGCCTTGCAGCCTTCCAGCTACGCGTAACGTAGGTCCTCTCTATTCTCGCCTAATCACATACTGGACTGTCAAATATGCATCATGGCCGATCACTAATGATAAGCAGTTGATCAAAGCAACCAGGGCGAATTGATCAAAAAGACTGTGAGATGGGGAGATGGGGAGAGGTGCGGTCCTGCAAGTTCTTTTTTTTTTTTCCCCTGAAGATGACCTTGATGTCCTGAGAAAGAGTCATCCACACACTATACTGCTCTATCTGCATTAAACATGTGTGTATGTCCATCTTTGTGCATGCACTTACAATAAATTTCAGAAGTCTACACACAGATAAAAAAATCATTTCAAAACAATTATTTACCTTTTAATGTGATTCATATTCTATGCATTTGATCTGAAAGTGAAACAAACCTGGGAAGAATACATAAAAGAAAATGTTCCAATGAGCTGATTATGCTGTTTCCACTCACCATTTGATCGAATTACGGCATTTAGTTTTCTTGGTTACACACCTAAGATCAATTACAGTGAGTCTGATTAACTTAATCAAAGCCATATTTCATAGAGAGGTTATAAAGGATCAAAATGATCTTATTATACAAGGGTATGAGTCAGGATTAGAGAATAAATTCCATAGCAAATCACAGTTTGGATATGATATGCTGACACGCATTTACCAAAGAAGACTGACGGCTGAAACATATTTAAGAGATGCTTTAGTAAAATATTGCTTTACGGCCTTGTACACTCATGCAACCAGATTATCACTGTTTTTATATATTTTTTTTGCCCTCATAAATTTTTGTTTTTCAGTTGAATTGCAATGAGCATACAGTATGTCATATTAAAGCAAGAAAACATTTTTAAATGTTCTTATAGTGTTGATTTGCTACATCACAAAGACCTGCCATTTGTGTATTCTTACATCCACTTCTTACTGGATATAGAGTGCTGTATATGCTTTTGAGGCAATAAGTAAACTTTCGAGGTAGTTTTTAGTTTCTCTGACAAACACAAGAAAAGAAAACTAAAGGTCTCTTCTTACTTTTGTATATTTAGGAATATGAATATTTTTTGAAAAACTTTTGTCCAGGATGGAGATTTTTATTTTCTCTACTGTTGTCATTCATAAAATAAATTGAGTGGAAATCCGCTTCCAAGGTAGGTCATTACCACAGGCAGGTAGAGTGATTTCATGGCAGCAGATTGGAAAATGGCCCTTTGTAGCAACTCCATTTACATAGAGAAATGCTGATGGTTCACAATAACAAATGTGCAATTGTCGACAGAGAGCTCCTCTACCCGTTGTCTTTCACTGACACTTGATAGTAGTGCATGTACAATTATGCATAATGCACTAATGGCGGTTTCTCATAACTGTCAGAGAAGCTTTGGGTAAAGTGTTTCCTTTGCAGACAACTTGATGCTAGGTCTAAGACTGTTTGATTTTGCTGACGCCAGTACCCTTGACAACAAAATAGCTTCGTATCAGCTGAATGTCTGTTTCGGTCATCCTTGCAAAGTTTTTGAAAAAATAAAGTTTTTGAATGTTATATTTAGAAATGTTATGTTCCTGGCTAAAAATGATAAGAAAATTAGCTAAATAAATAATCCAATTTATGTGGGACAACGAGGTAGTGTGCTTTTTTTAACCTTACGGGAGTAAAATCTTTGTTTTGACAGACTTAACGCTTGACGTTTTGTGGAAGTATGAGGTATGAATCAGACACTAACCAAATGTTTAAGTATTTATAGGGATGTATATTTCATGCTGACTGGTCCATGAGGATTAAAGCACAACACATTAATAGGGAGAAGCAACCATTATGACAACAAGCTCATGAAAAATTAATCATATTTTCCTTTAACTATGTCAGTAGGTAATTAGTGACAACATTTACAGTTTGAAATATGTTCAGAAATGAATATATAACGTGTTTAAACATTTACATTCATTTAATACATTTTTGTTACAGGTGACTTGACACATTTGTTTTGAAATGTTAAAATTGTGATTCATATTTGTATTTAATTCTAAATATTTAACATATTTAGAATTAAATAAAATAATACATTAAAATATTTAAATAAAATATTATATCTAAATATACAAGCCATTGCAGAATTGAAGGTAAATATTTGTCCCACCAATCAAATTAAAACTTTTAAACCCTAATACATGTACCAAGACAAAATATAAAAATAGAGATGCATAAAGAACTGTTTTACAATATTATTAAACTATTAAATAAATGCTAAGTACTTCCCAAAATTGCATGTTACTCTTGTCCCACATTCTTGATGGCACCTTATATATAAAATAAAATCATTGAAATACATTTTATAAACATTTTTTGTATATTTTTGGTTTTATATTTCCTGTAATTATTCATTTATGTGTGTGTGGGTGCTTTTGTGCTCACATTAGCTTAAGGAAGAATATTTTCATATTTAAAAGAAATAGAAGCAGTACAAAATCCGTGGAAAGTTTGGGATATATATATGTGTGTGTGTGCATATATATATATATATATATATATATATATATCAGTGATGTGCGGTCAGGGTTGTGCACTGGCTGCCATTCTATGAGAGCATTCTCCTCCTGTCTGTACGTCGCCAATAAATTGGCTTAAAACATGCAATGTATGAACTGATTTTCCATAATTTAGCTTATGTATATAATGTACAGTGTTTTTTGTCACCAACTGTGTGTGTAAAGTGTTTCTTGAGCTGAGGAGCAATCAGAAACGGCAGAGAATAGATTCCAGGTGAGGCAGGCAGTTCTCTTGCCTCATGGCAGGGGGCGCTCATGATCCTAGACATTGTTTCTCCAAAACTGCAGACTAGAAGACAGTAACAGCAAGCTAGCCATACAGTAAAGTCACGTGCCGCGATATATTTATAGTTTTCTCCTCTCACCATAGAAATCACTTATTAATAATTGCAAAATAAGACTGAATGTTCTGCTCTTTGTGTGGGAAATATTTGAGTGTTTTTTTTTTTGTGGTGTTGTCAGTCGCTATGGCAACTGCACTGATACAGAGAGTGAGAAAGACATGGTTTTGAGTTATACTTTAACGGATTCTCTATTTGCTGTGTAGCGCAGCACTAAATTAAAATATGTACATGTCCAAGTTTAATTGACTTAATGGAATTATTCTATGGTGGCAGCGCGGCTATGCATGGCGTGTAGAATAATAGTCTTTTTGCCTTCCAGCGTTTTCCGCATGCGCGAAATTTCCTTATGTATACAATAACATGCAGGGAGTATATATTTGTAAATATGATTATGATTAAGTCAGTGCCTCACCAGCTATGAACCTCACTTCATGTCACTAGTATATATATATTTAATAAGCTTATTGAATGGTACTGTATAGACAGAGTCCATTTTAATGCTGAATTAGAATTCTAAGTTTGGACTTTTTCTCTTTTGTTTCCCTCGTTTTGTCAAATGTGAGGATACTTTTGTGGATGCTGGCATTTGATGTTATAGCTTTGGTCAGAAAGTATGTTTCTAATTGGGTTTGTGTTGATAAAACGATTGAGATGTTTCCCAAATGTTCACAAACATTTTAAATCAGTTTAATTCAAAGTTAAAAGTACAGCTCTGGTTGCCACAATGTTCTTTTCTCTCATGAGGAGAGGTTAGAGGAATGAATGTGAAAATCGAAGTGTTTTAATCATTGACACAACAATTTACTTGCCAGTGGCTCATTAAGTCAGCTGTCACATAAAGAGCACTCTGAGTGGCGTTGCTACCAAAGTACTGGATTACAAAGACATGTTCCAAACTCTGTGGTTCATACCAGAAAATTTTATGTATTTATTCAAGCCCTTCTTCGAGTCCAACTATGAAATCCAAAAGCAAAACTCTGAGGGTATAATGTTTCTGGGTTGTTTCTGCCCCACTATTTGGTCTTCACATAAATTTCTCTGTAGATTTATTCTTCGCAGCTAATCACTTGTTACTTGGATCGAATGAATACAGTAAGTCACACTTGCTTGGGCTTTCAGGAGAAAAGAAAATAGCCATGACTGAATCACAGCTCGGTGCAGAGTGTTTCTCTCCAGAAGTGATAGGATTTTACCAAATATATAAGCACTTCATTGCTTTTTAATTTAAGATTAAATTTACTTTTTCTGGCTTGTGCTCAGAAGTTCAGCACAACTCACTTTTTCTCGGCTCACTGTCTCGCCATCCACCTAATATGTTTTGCTCGTTCAGTACCATCAGTTACAAGTCTGCCAAACATCACACGTCGTCAACTTGCTCCCAATGACATCCCACTGTTCTGACCATTGATTGGCAGGTCAAGCAGCGAGCACAAGCAGGAAATCAATAGCAGAGGACCTCTAGACAGAACATGGGGAGCCTTCAAGGAGCTGGCCCACTGGACACTGCCAATCACCAACCACAAAATGTAAGGCCAGCCAGCCATGAACAAAAGCTATCTCCAGGCAGAAACACCAGCTTGGGTAGCAGATGGATTTATGCTTCCATGGAGAAGTTTTCTTCTATCGTCTGAGCGGAGGAAAGGAGGACAGGCAAAGTTTTCAGGAAATATATTTGCATTACTTACAGTATGCTCATTTATATGCTAAAACTCAAGTGGGATCTGGAACCTTTGGGATTTGGCTTTACCAAATGTAGGCTCTTTATCTTAACATGCAGTTGCACCAGGTCTGACTGTCTAAGCATGACAGAGCAAGCTTATTAGCATCAAGTCAGCCATTTCCTAGCACTGGAAGACACAGGAGTTACAAATGGAGTGTACAACGCTATATTCACCCTCTAGCCTCCTTAGAATATGGCCTGAGGGACCCTTGAGGCTTAGTGCAGTAATTTCTTTGTCCTTCTTCGTGATGCTTTTCCCATTTCTCTCAGACACACTTTTGGTTGCTGCTGGCACATCACCAAAACAAACACCCAGCTGACACTGGTTGCAATTATACTGGCACTGATTCTGAATAAAACGTCAAAAAGAATGGCAAACCTGTAAATTGTGCATCAACATATTAGAAACAGAAGGCAAAGAATTGTTATCTTTTTCTTTTTTATAAGACGTACCTTCAAAGTGCTCTTGAAATTTGCTGTTAAAACCAAAATCCCCCCTCTCTTCTTCTTTTCCTTCATTTACTGGACGTTACTTATGTTCCACCACCCTTGCAATTTCATCCACACTCAACCCTCTCACAATCAGTGAACTTTGAACCTAGTCATTTATCTCAGTGGTCAGAATCTATTGAGATGATTCATTGTGCAGTCTTCAAGGGTGTGAACTTGATGAATCAATGAAACAAAGAACACTGTACATAAAGTGCTTTGCAAAAGCATTTATATCTTTTAAACTTTTTCAGATTTTGTTATGTTGCAACGACAAACTTCATTGCAAACTTCAATTTTATGTCACTGGCAACACATAGCAGTGCATGATTATGAATTTGAAAGAGACTTCGCATGTGGGCTATTATCTGAAATAAAACATTTACATAATGTATCTCCTGATATAATATTTGTTGAGGCTTGTGTTATAATAAGGCTAAAAAAAATTGCCGTATTGTAACACTATAATTATATCTGTTATGTTACAATATAATTCCCTTATCAAAAACATATGTGGAGTGTCGCTTTGATTCTTTCATGCATGGTTGAGGAATCCTTGAATTTCTTGTGGTAGCCAGTCTGGGTGCCTGAACATTTCTCTCACAAGAGAGTCTGAGCTTCTACCTCGCAGAGCACCCCCACCCCACCCCCCGCCCCCCTGCTTCTTCTCTTCACAGTTTCACACTAACAGGAGCAGCAGCAATTCGCAACCACCTGGTGGAACTTTAAGTCTTCTTAGCTAATCGTATGAACGCTCAAACGCTCCTCCGAACAGTTGTAAACAAGATAATTGTTGTGATTGACCCTCCTCCTGACTTTGATTTATTTTAGAGATTACCTGTCTCGTATCATACTCTCACAACATAGTAACATTTTCAAAAAATATGTAAAATAAATATTTTTTTTCATAAAAATCACATACTGCAACTTTAAAGGTTACGCATTTGGAAATGCGAAGTTTAATACATTTATTTTAATAAAGATTTAGCCACTGGTTTCCTGTGGTTTTATTTATAATCAAATTTTAAAAAATGAAATTATGGTTATTGGTAAAGAAATATTTTCTGTCCTCTCTAACGTTTAACACTGAAAGAATATTTTTAATCCGTAAAAAAAGTCTCCAATTGTATTTATTAGTGAGCAACTTCGACAATGGAAAAATTAATTAATATATTTTTTATATTTGTACAATAACTTGTTTTTAGAATAAAAATAAAATATTACAAAAATGTGTTTCTTGATAAAACAATGCACATCTAGATGGTTCAAATGTAATATAACATTTTATAAATTACAAATGTAATACGATAAGATTTTAATGTAAAGAGAAAAAGTACTTTATTTTTATTTTGCTACTTTAGAGGCCACTGCAATAAACTTTTCCACTTTATCTCTCAAGTGTCTTCTGGATTCCCTGATCTTCACAATGCTGTTTAATTTATTTTATAATAACACTTTCATAGAAAAGCTATATTAATATTAAATTGCACAGAGTTGAACTATGTGTGCTAAATGGGTGATTTTGTAATATAGTTGTGGCTGAAAAGTTAACTAAAAAATTAAACTATGTGTTATTACTTTTTCCTTCAAAACAGAGAGGTTTATGATTATTAAATCATAAGAGATTACACTCAGGTTTGTGGTTGTAGTAACACAAAATGTAAACAATTTCAAGTGGTACAAATACTTATACACCATGCAACCTGCAAACGGCTTCTTACAGATTTTTCATAAGTGAAACATTTCATTCTTTTTTATTTTTCCTTAATGAATGTTCTTCAGTGGATGGGGCAATTAACAAAATTATCTCTGAAAATAAAACTAAAATATATATTCTCACCTCATTCTGCAACTGGCATGGCTGGGTAGTTTGCTTGTAAGCAAACTTTATTCCTTGGGATAAGAATAGAAAGGCTGTGACCTTACATCTTTGGAGCTGGCAGTTTTCGAAGTATTTGAGTGTGTTTCAGCTGCTGTCACCTTGGGTCTCTGCCACGCACCTGCTCTTCACAGAGCACCTGACGAAAAAACCTGGAAAAAAAAATACTGTATTTCCATGGTAACTGTTTAAATTAAAAATGCATCTAAACTTTCCAGTGGAAAAACAGAAGCAATGATAGTATGTTCACTCTGACAGGAATGCAGCACATTATGCCAGCAATTGGAACAAGGGCTTCCTCATCATGCATACAATGGCATGTTAACAATCACAAACACACATCATCACCCTCACTTCTCATGTGCACTGAACAATGGATCAACACTAAGCATGAATTCAACTGCTACTGACAATGGCTTCTCACCGCCATGCCCGTCTTTTTATGATTTCTTGTATCTACAACACTAATGCTCAGTGGATATATGTACCCTGAGCTCCTTCTTTCACCCAACATTTTTAACGTCAATGTTGGTGAAATGGACTGGAATAAAACACTAAAACAGGGGAGAAAAAGGCTGTGTTTTATTCCCCATTTTCACTATCTCCTCGTGTTCCCTGTGTTTCATTCACCTTCTTCCCTCACCTTGAAGATTTGTGATAAAATGACCAGAATTTGATATGATGTCTTCCCGTCACTTTTGTGTCTCTTCAATACATGATGGCCTCAGAAATGGATAAAGAAGCACAGACTGAAACAAGGAGGTCCATAAAGTTTCCATTCAGGTGCTGCATGCTTTTTTACATTTTTCTGTTTATTGCATATTGTTCATTTTTATTTTTGTGCTCTCCATAGTTTTGTAAGCTACAGTAGAATGATTTTGATGGGATCAATTTATATCACAATGCATTTTCCCCCACCAATTTTACTGATTGCTCTGTATCCTATTCGTATGCATGTTCTTAATGTAAATGCATTGAGAACATTAAACACATCAGCACCCTCACCCAAAGCTTTTTTTGGTAGTTTGAAAGAGTGTCTGTTCTCCATGACAAGTCAAGAATGCCATGATCGGCACACTCTACCTGCTTATCTGTTTTAAGAAGATCCTGCCTGCCTCAGCGTCTTTGTTATTTTGTTTGGTAAAAGGCAAAGAGCAAAACAGCAGAGGCCTTGTATTTGATGGAAATTTTCCTAAAGCTTTAAAGCATGATCAGACTTTATTTTTAGCTTGACAATTTCTCCAAGTTGTTGGAGATATATTACAAAATTCAAGACACTATAAAAATATGAATAAAAAACATTGATTTTTGACAACTGTCTGGAACTTTATAAAATCTTGAAAAATGGATTAAATATTGTTTGCAGTAATCACAGCAATAAAAAAAATCAATCTTTTGCTTTTTAAATTACTCGTTTATAATTAATGCATAATTTAAAGCATGTATTGGAGAATTAGTGTGGATTATTAAAATGCATTTAAAAATTCAGAAAAGGTATACATTTACAAGTGATACCCTTCTCACTAAAATTAATGTATTTGTCTTTATAGAACTTTTAACAAAAAGATTGACATGGTAAAATTAAAGTGGGGACAATTATCAAGATTAAAAAATAAAGTCCCTTGAAACAAAATATTACTACTACTAAAAATACTAGTAAATACATATAAAATTTTGTTTTTGCTGTTAAGTCAACATGATAATCCTTTAACCTATTTATTAATTTTTTCAGAGAGCATTTGTTTTGTTTCACCCCTTTCTTCTTCATTTTATAGGTAAGACATATCACCTAGATCTAAAATTTGGGACATGAAATGGCTCAAGCTCCAGTTGATCTGTTCAATTGCCAGTTATAGTAAACTTAATATTTAAATATGAATAATAAAAAATGGTTGTAATGTACTGGTAGTTGGCATTATTTCTGGTTGCCATGTTTTGGATTTTCATTCAAGTTTCTTTCAGCGATGTTGGGCTCGTTAACAGGACCGCATGTGAGCCTACCAGCTTGTTCTGTTTGCCCTGTGATGGACTTTTGCCCCTCTGCAACTCTGCACAAGGCAATGCTGTAAACAAGTGAAAGAATTATTAGAAAATTGCATAATGATAATATATGATTATCACTGCATGAAGATGTTTCACAATTTCATTAGTATAGGGCACGTTTAAAGGGTATCTTAGTGTTGACAAATAGTTTCTGCAACTTAATTGGAAATGTTTATTAATAAGTAAGTCAAAAAGCATTGATTTTGACAGGAGGTTGAGTTTCTTGCTGCGCACCAGCTTGAGCTCACGCTGTTTACTGCAAGCAGAACTCTTGCTGTGTAGCAGTGATTGCAACATATCCTTGTGATTACTGTCAGTGAATGTTATTAGGTGTTTTCTGATTGGGCTTGCATTGGCGGCAGGGTTTACTCTACAGGCTTCATGGTAATATGCAAAGTGCTTTGGGAAGTAAACTCCCATTCTAAATACAATGCCGCCACTACCACTGTGTTGCCTTTGTGGGTATAATTTGACACAGATGCCGGGTCTGTCACAAAGGCAGTGGAAAACACATTAGGGATGGAAAAACCAGCATGTCCCTTCACCCAAAAACAAAGCTATTTGAGGTTTGTGGTAGAATCACCAAAGGATGCCACTTGAATTTTCTCAATACCATTGCTTAGCGCTCCCTAGTCCTTAAGATGCCTTTCCTCACACGAGTATGAAATCACTCAACTGAGAGCACATTTCTGGACAGTCTTTAATAATGTGGCTTTTGAAGGATTGTCTCGTTTGGAAGTTGACGCCTTTCTGTCGATCTTGTTGTCAAGCTCTATTAGACTCATATATAACAAAAAAGTGGCTATAAATAGAGAAGAATTCACCTTGTCTTTGTTTTTTTATACTTATTTCAAAAAAATATGCACTCATTTTTATCTTTGCAATAAATACTTTAGTAGTAAAACGAAGTGCAATTCCAAACAAAAGTTTAAAGAAATGGGATGTATGTTTTTAAGGCTTGGGATTTTAAGCATTAAATAGTATATCTTAGCATGCTGGTTCTTTTAAGTAAAGATCTAGTAGAATAAATACATTGATTATTTAAGCTTTTTAGGAAAGACATGGTGACCATAAAACTTAAACAATTAGAGCTAATTTTGCCAAACTTTGTGTGTGATTACATTTAGTCAAGCTAATTAGGGTTGAGTTATCAGAAATGTGTAAATTAGGTTACAGAAATTATCACAGGGCAAATTTTATATGCATGTTATCCGAGCATATGAAAAAATATAGATAAATGTGGTGAGTTGAAGCTTCATTCAATTATTTATATTTTACAAGGCAAGATTTTCATCAACAATTTTTTTTTTTTTTGTAAAGACACGGTACACCTCAGTGAGATTGTAAAGATTTTTTAGGGATTTTTGCATGTTTAGATGTATTCCTGCCTCCGTCTAACAGTTCACAAACTCATATTACTTAAAGTTGCTGCTTAGCACCAACTTAATCCCAACCACTCATCCTGCACAGAACAGCACAGGCTGAAATAATGTCACACACTTTGTTAAATATGTATAGCTCCTTTCGGCTGACCCAAGATAGTCTGATCTCTCCTCCAGTATTAAAACAGCATTCCACTATGGTTTGTGATTAACACTTGCAATGGTTTATTGTCCCATCCAAATGGTAAGAAGGAAAAATCCGTCTAAAAATATTTCCAATTGAAAAAATAAAATTTGTTATATTTAATTTCAAATAGTATGTTTAAAAAGCCTTTTTAAAAAAGCTTTTCTTTCTTTAAATAACTATCTTTTTGATAAATGAAGAAATATTTTTATTGCTAATTTTCCTATTTTTAGTTTTTCTACAATAAACTAAGCATGCAGTGTTTTATCAATGCAATGCAGTCAAATTTTTGAAGAAGAGGGATAAGTAAAATTCTTAAAAGTGCTTTAGAGTCTTGTCTTCTTAAGCAAAAGACATTATTGGACTTGTCCATGGTGTGTCCCACCTCTCACCCAATGGCCATTCTAAATACATACAAATCCAACCCTCACAAAACCCCCCATCACCAGGACACACCTCTAACAGCCTGATTTGCAACCCTGCAACTCAACATTGTCATAAAATTCTGTGCACAATCTAAAGCCCAGAGTCCTGTTTGAGAAAGATCACTTCCAAACTAATAAATGGTTAAGTCTGTGTGAAAATGATTGTACTCTGTTTTTTTCCACTGTAGCTTAAGCCTATTTGATGATTGACAACTTCTGAGACCTAAAAAAGTACTTTTTATTTTGGCTTGTGGTGCTCCACTGTACCGGTGACAAGCAAATAAGCATAGTTTCTTTTCATCACTGTGAGTGGTTACCAAATGTTACTTCTCTATTTGATGGGAAGAGGAGGGTGTACAAAAATTTTAAATGCTTTGTGACCACTTAACATCTTGTTCTCGTCTAAGCCAATCATCCAACAACAAATTTAAAATGAGGTTGTACAGAAATACAGCAGCTGAAACTCCTTAATGGGTCATTTGAAGTAAGAAAAAAAGAGAAATAGACCATCATCTTTACCAAGTTCATCCTCCAGTTATCCATATTCCTCCTGTAATTGCCGTCTTTCATTATATATATTGTTTCCTCTTCTACTTTTTTTCAAGCTGCATTTTTCCTTCGTATTTTTTTTTTGCAAACTACATCGTAGACCGCACTCCGTTTGCTGTCGAGTGTCTTTATGAAACTGCATCAAAAGCACTTTTGATTTGAGACCTTGCCTTTTCAGGAGCAATTAGACTCAAGTGTTTTGCACTATTTCATCCATGCACCGAAGGCAATGAACTTATGCGAATGATTTTGATGATCATTCCGTCCAAATGCAGTACTTGATTTGACTTGAAATGATGAGATGTTTAAGTTGTCGGTACTGACTTGATGATTGAGTTATTGTGGTGCAAAGTAGATTCCTGTTCATCTGGTGTTTGAGAACCAACTGCTGCAGATTGTCCAAAGTATTCAACATCAAACTTGCAAACTAGCCTCTGTGAATATGATCCGTGTGCTCGTCTTTGTGTAAAGGATGTTATAGTGCATTCTGTTGATGGTTTCAGGTAAAGCATCATCAATCACCAGTCTTCTTCTGACATTAACTTTTTTGTCAATGCCACTGTCTCCAGTTTGTCTGCAGACTGAAAGATTTGAGAGGCACTTTTTATTTGCACGCTTTTAACCGCCCTGCTGGGGTAATGGAGCTGGTTGTGTGCAAGCAATTAATGCAACCACAATGCCAAAAGTGGTGATTTGTCATACACTGGTGATACATAATCATTATATGGAATGTAACGCTGCTAAACAACACAGCCTTTTGGTTGATGCTGAGATTCTGTCTGTCTTCAGGTATCTTTATTGCTTTTCCCAGTACTCCCATTAACTTTTGTTTCCCATTGTGCATTAAAAAAAACAAAAAACAAACATGCACAAAAAGAATATGCTTTTTTTAATGTTCGACTGTTATTTTGTTCTTCACATTAGCTGCAGTGGCCTTTCACTTATAGAGCTCACTTATCCTCATTCCCTTTCTTAACTCCTTTTCCCCCTCTAACTGTTAACTGTAATTAAATTGCAGCCATTTCCTGTCATTTCATAGTTTCTTACTGTCATCTATTTTGACATTATAAGCAACAGTGGTGTTAATTCATCATACCTCTAATTTTAACTCCCCAGACTCACTACTTCCTGTCTACCCTTGCCCTTAATATGAAGGCATTTCAATAGCAATGAAGCCCCTAGGCTGACAACCATGAGATTAGTATGAATGTATTACCCCCTTGGGTGCCATAGCCTGTAATAAGTTCCCCATTAATAGCATCCGTTGGGGAAAATTTGTTTAGGCCTTAATTACATATCATTAAAATTGGTCTTGATTCTCTGAGATTTAAGCTTAGAATTACACCGCACATTTTCTACCTTCTTTGCCGTTGGCCATTCCACAAATTTATGTTGCTTTGGTTCATGTGCCAGTGAGATTCCTCCTCTGTTATTGCACTGTTTTCCTGTTTGTTAGAAACAACACTCACTCTCTTCCAAAATTAGGTTTCCATATTTTAATGAATCGCATGCAGTCTTTTAACGTGTAATCCATTGACACCAGTCACATTAGATGATGTCAAAAATGTAAATGTAACTACATCATGCACAGTGTATCAGAAACGTTTAGTCTCATATGTTGCATGATGTTATTAGAATGCTAATAAAACTATCACAAAGTAAATCATCGGAATAGACAAAGGATCAAAAGAGAGTTAACAGAAAACGTTATTCATGAAGACACATAATCCTACAGAAAATGATTGGTCCAGCTCTATCGGTTTGACACTCTCACCTGAACACAAGCAAAATATTTGTGTGGGATTAACTGCCCAATCCAGTTTTGTAACACAACTTTGCTAATTGGGAACATTAAGGTCTCTACTACAGACCTTAAGCATAGTATAGAGAGGAAGGTGGAACGAAACTAAGGTAGAACACCCTCTGCACATAATTACTCACCTGAAAAAAACGTCAAGCTGAATGTTAATGTCACTGGTTGGAGAGATATATGAGCTAATGTTCAGATAGTTAGTAGCATGTGGTGCAGTATTAGTGCTAAAACAGGGACTGTTGTGGACCGAATGGTGGCTACTTTGTCATTGCATGAGGCTATTTCCATTCCAAAATCAGCTACTGATCTGATTATTAATTGGGTGACACTGATTACTCACTTGCATTAGTTTTGGAAAAGCTAGAGACAAGCAAGCCTAGGATGGTCACCCACTGGGTAGCCTACACTTTCTGTGCCTTAGCACACATTGTCTGGCGTTAGCATTGGATGAGCTAACACCTAGCATGTCTAAGCCTAAGTCACCCACAACCCATACTCTTTTTTTTTTTGTTCTTGTTTTTTTTTTTTTGAAGAAAACTTTATTTAAAAAAATGGCTGGCATTAAGTGACATAAATTAGATGCATTGACATGTGTTCTTTAGATTGAGCTTACTATAGTTAAACAGGACATTGGGTTTGTGCTTTCCGATAAGTTTAATTTCTCTTTTATTTTGACAAAAGCTCTTTTGTCAAAATAAAAGAGAAAGTCTAGACTTGAAGACTTTTTCACAATTGTTTTTAAAAATATATGTATCTTATTTTTTGTGAATTTGCAGATGTATAAAAACAAATAGTTGCTTACCACAAAAATAATGTTTTCACAGTTTTGTTTGAAAATTAAAATTTCCGTACCCCTCGTCACAATCCAAAACGACGAAATTTCAAAACTACAACACAACAAATGTGTTACATTATATAATCCACACAGTCATAAGTAGTGCTAGATTAAGTGGACTTACTAGACAACCTTTTGTTTCTTGGAAGCAATCAGTCATCCATTTTTCTTCTTGAATGTAAAATGACATGTACACTGATTTTTCATTTTGGCTGAAATAATCATCTCCTTGGGTCCCTGCTTTGTATGCTCTGCTGTGTGAGAGTGTGAGAACTGCTGAGCAGGCAGCAGTGAACACTTCTGATCAAATTTATCAATACAGAGTGAAGTGTTGCTATACAGTGACATATGGAATAAAATTGAATTCCAAATGCCACAACTAAAGCCAAGAGGGATAACATCACATATATTACAACAAATATGTATAATCACAAAGTAAGGGCATTATGAGCTTCAACATCTCCAACAACAAAAAAAAATAAAACTAAATAGATGAATTTGTGTTCATGGGTGATGATTGGGTTCACTTGTTCTTTTATCTGCTGTAATTTCAACTTTTCACCTTATGCACTCTCTTTTTTCTTCTATTTATAGAAGCCACAACTGGTTTGGCATTTTGTTTAGCTGTTACACTTTCCTGGAAGCATTGGCTGAGCAACTGCTGCCAACAACTTAATGTTCTCCTTCTATAAATGACACACTTGGCCCTGCCTTTCAGTGTGAAACCCTGACTTTTTCCTAGAAATAACCATTGGCTGAGCTCTTGCTATGACTAAGTGTATGTGGTCTCTTCCATCTCATAGACTTGAAAACTGGCTCAGAGCTTCTCTGCTTAGTTTGGTTTCTCTCATAGAACAAGCCACTAAGCAAGCTATTACTGCCATTCACATTTCACTTTTCTTTAACATAGAAAGTACACCTAGGTCAGTGGTTGGGTGTTTTTTGGATGTTTTTACTGTCTTCTCAAACTTCAAGCCACTTGTGGCAGATGGCTGCTCACACTGAATGACGTTCTGCAGGAGGTTTCTTCCTGCTAAAGGCAAGTTTTCCTTTCCACTGCCCCTGCATTGCTGCTCATTATGAGGAATTTTCACCAGTTAAATTCTTGACATTAATGATTGACAATAACATTTTGTCTGTGACGAGGCTGCAAGTACAAATATCCCAATATTACAAGTTATTTAACTAAATCTTAAGTGTTTAATGGTACCTTATGCTTTAAGGGTGCTTTAAAGGCACTCTTATGTCTTTAAAGCATAAGGCTGTCCATATGGACAGCCTTATGCTTGAACCCAGTACTTGTTATCAACATCTATGATGAGCAGAGAGGTCCAATAACAAAACATTATTTGAGTTCAGATCGGGTATGTTCCTCCCAACATTATTCCTCATTGTCTCACTGTCCTCCAGTGGAACAAGGGACTTGGAAGCAGTGCTCCAAAAAAGGTGGGATATCTGAACTGCTGTCAAGTGCAAAAGCAAAAACAATAGCCATGTCCTGTTCCCCTACACGAAGGCGGAGGGAGGCTACTCTCTGGTTCACCAGGTAGATACCCAATGCAAAGGCACCAAGCAGGAGTGGGCAAACTTGTTGCCCACTCCTGCCTCTCAGCAGGCGCAACTCCAAACTAATCAACACCTCTCAGGAGACTGGTCTCAGCCGTGCATCAAGTTGGGTTGAGCTAGTTTTAGCTAGAACCTGTAAACCACACACACCAACTCAGGCTCCTTCCCCACCAGAGAGGTGATATTCCATGTCCCAAGAGCCAGCTTTTCTAGCCAAGGATCAGATTGCCAAGGTTCCTGCCTTTGGCCTCCACACATTCCCCATTGCACCCAACCCTTTGACGCCTCCTACACGTGGTGACCCTCATCTCGTCTTTGGGCTGTGCCCCAGGCTCAATGGGTGAAAGCTGGGACACCAGGTACTCGCCAGCGTGCCCCACTTCCAGGTTTGGCTCCAGAGTGAGGCCCTGGTGACCCACTTTGGGGTAAGGGAACATTGTTTCCATTGTAATTACTCATCGTAAGAGTTTTTTTGGGCTGCACTTTGATCCCTCACCTGTTTGCCTTGGGTGACCCCACCAGAGGCACAAAGCTCTAGACAACATAGCTCCAGGTATCATTGGGGCACTTAAATCCTTCCACCATGACTGCAGCCTAGGGAGGGGTATTGGAGCATATTTTATCTTTTAATTTTGGTTGCATTTTAAAAACTTGCTTAAAATATGTTTAACAGTTGTATAGATGGACATATTAAGAAAACAAAGCTTGAGTATGCATGCCCACTCCTACATTTATTTTTGCAGGGAGGTGGTAACTTTGGAGATATGACCAACTTTATAAGCATATTTCTATCCTCTAAGCTTTTGTCTGGCTGCAGTTAACCTTTATTACATGTCTGTAATAATTGATAGTGTTACAGGGAATTTATGTTTCTAAAATGTCCCTAATTCAAAACAGTGCTTTTTATAGGTTTCTATTTTACAGATTTCTACCAGTAAAATACTTTAGATTGTACTGTGGGGGAAATCTGGAAGAAATCCATCCATCCATCCATCCATTTTCTACTCACCCTGTATCCCTAATGGGCTCGGGAGGGTTGCTCGTGCCTATCCCCAGCTAATGTTCCGGGCGAGAGGCGGGGTTCACCCTGGACAGGTCGCCAGTTTGTCGCAGGGCAACACAGAAAACCGACAGGACAAACAACCATTCACGCACACACTCACACCTAGGGAGAATTTAGAGAGCCCAACTAACCTGACAGTCATGTTTTTGGACTGTGGAACTCCGGCCGGGAATCGAACCCAGGACCTTCTTGCTGCAAGGCAACAGCTCTACCAACTGCGCCACTGTGCAGCCCACCTGGAAGAAGTATTTAATTTTATTTCACTTATGTGCAACTGTTTTCTTGTTACTTTCTGCTTCATCTAGAGATAACTAATACATCGGATAAGGATTATAAGATCTGAAGTGTTCTTCTTACGAGGAATTTTGATATCTGGTCATAAAGGTTTTAAGGCCATATGAAAACAGCTTTGTGAAAAGATTTTCTTCAAGATCTGTTCTAAAGATCCATTAAGCTGAAGCCAGTAATAACACTTGCAATACCTGCAGTGTATATAAGAATGTTTACATTCCCTGATAATGTTTAGTATGAGAGCAGTGTTCAGACAGGAAAATTGTTCATATAACAGACAGTCTCTTCTGCTGTCAGAGGTAACCTTTTCTTAGCGTCACAACACACATACATGCACATTTATAAAGTCTTAAGATACTTTCATGGTGATTTATTGTGATTATTATCAAAGATTTAAAGCCAAGACTTCATGAGTCTTTTTCAGCTGTTTTGACATTCTGTCTCCACACACATAGATTACATTACATATTATTATATTTGCACATTATTATATTACATATAGATTATGCATGTACTAATAGTAATGGGAAAAACTTTGAAAACACTTAATGTTCTTTAAACCTTATTTTCAAGGAGCCAGAAATTTTTTTAATTAATGAACAGTTATCTATATAATTATTATAATTCTCCTCATTTTCATAGGGTTTTTCAATTTTGTTTTTTGGACATGTACCCAAACTAGGTCTAGAACTTTATGACATTCTCACTATACAATATGTGCACAGATATTTTTAATGTTTCATGATTAACATTGTCTATTTTGTTTTGTTTTGTGTTTTTTTACAGAAACCATAACTACCCCTAGTGATACTAAAATTACATAGCTTATTGATTATGATGGTTATAACTATCCTATATGGTCATTTATTCATTTTTATTTCTGATTTTTGTGCATAAGCAAGCACACATTTATACACACATTAATTTTTGTAGCAGTTTCCAAATAAGTTTATTGTAGAGAATTTTTATTTTATTTTACTTTATTTAAAAACATCCTACCTAATTTCACCTGCCTAATTAATCAGACTATTGATGGGAATAAATAATTCTTTGTTTTTCTTCTATGACACACTAGGGAACCCCCTCTTTAGGACGTAGCTTAGACAGAGGCTAACAAAGGAAGTTACCAAGTGTTGCTTGTTGCCATTTTGTCCTACTAACTCCTAAAGATGGCGTGAGAAATGATAGAGCTGTATTTTGGTGTTAATAAATGGAATTCATGAATTCAACTCACTGACTCTTCTTCAACCTCATACCTCAGGAACTTAGCAACGAGAAAGGACAATTCTCCACACTATTTGGCAGTATGCCTGCAGGCTACTTTTTTACAGACATATCTTCATAGCTAGATGGAACTTTAACTTTAAAGTAAGACTACATTTGTTTTTCATGACAAATTTCCATAAACCTATATTTGTCTGTTTTGTCAACAAGACGTGAGTGTCGGAACCTTTCAGCCAGCTGATGGACAGTGCCCATCAACAAGTGAGGGAGAGGCAGTGCTTCTTTAGTTTTTGCATCATGGTGAGAGACAAAATTCCAGTCATTCTGGTACTTTCTCTGACCTTGTTAAAAAGACAAGACATTGTGTTGTGGTAAAATTATGTGGTTTAGAACCTTACTACCTGGTACTAGAAACCAACCCATGCCTGTCTGCAAAGTGTACTTAAAATTGAACAAGACGTCAGATGAGAGATGGCTCGACCTTCAGTTGATTATAATAGTTGATTATATTAATAAAGAAGATAGAAAAAATTAAGACCTTCAGAAAGCCAAAAGAAAAGCAAAATTGCTAAAGAAGAATTTTACAGATTATATTTGTTGCTCTGTGATCTCTTCTACATTTTTGAAAATGTAGAAGAAATCATTTGATCTATACTGGCTTGATGAGTGTTTGTACTGGCCAGTTAAATGTTGTGTTTCTCTGGTAAGAAACTTAGGCAAGGCAAGAGTTCATTGACTCAATCTGCTGATGATTTATCAGACTACTGGGACCATTTGGGCTTGTAAAACATAAGGTGAAGCCAAGACCATTAAGCTATGTAATCAGCCATGGTGAGCTCGATCCCACACTCCACTTCAGTGCATTTATGGTCCAATGACCAAAGTGCATACTTATTGGTTGTTGCTACTGCTTTTCAATGTTTCCTCTGTTTTTCTTAGCAGCTATTTTTAAAGCTTGTATTATGCCTCATATGTACAAATGTATGGGAAACAAAACGCTCCCCTAACTAAACTTAGTTTTTTGCTCATCATCTCCTTGCTTTTCATGACACCGTTTATGTGAAAGAACAAAACACAAGAGACTTGGTTTGATGTCTTCACCATCTGTTTGTAATGCTTGTTTATAAAGACATAATAAAAGCTAAACTTAACATCCAGCTTACTTATGTAAGCTTCTATCAGAGATTAAAGCATGATAACTGGTTAATTGGTTCAGACTTGGGAAATGTGTGCATGCACTGTTAGGCAGATCTGTTCCATAAATTATTCTCCAAGATGGATTGTATTGACTTATTTCCTCTTATTATGCCTCACAAGGAGACCATTGTATTTATAAGTAGTTTTTTGTCCCATAACTGAAACATAATGGCTTAAGTTTTGTGGAAACAAGTCAGGGCAATGGTAATTTGTCAAATAAGTTTTCATCTTGCCGTGCAAGATTAATTTCCATATCCCATATTATATCCCAAAAGACTCAATTTTTCAGCAAGCAAGCTGTAGGTCATAAAGGCATTCAGAAAAAAAGCAAGCGCACATTCTACCACTCAGTATGAGACACAAGGATGAGTGTCCTGGTTGCTTGTAAATCTGTTTTATTTTTGTAAACTATTTCATAAAGGTGGTAAAAAAGGTCTTCAGCAAGGTTTCACAGTATGCATTTAATATGTCCTTGCTATTGTTGATATTTGTCTACATGTGTCAGTAGTATAATTCTGTTCATTTCTCAAGTAAACTGTAAGACAGGATTCCCATATAGCAGGAAGGACTTTGTGAAATATCCTTATGCTGGCCAAGGATGCTCAGTGCTTACCGGTGCATATGTATTTAGCATAAAGGCATATGCTTACTACATATGCCTTTACATATATATTAATTAATACATATAGTATGTCAAGACAGTAACTGATGATGCAGGTATTGCATTTGAGGACACTGCCTAGTTAGTAAAGAACATGAAACACAAACTTTTTATTTTTATTTTGGACTACATTAGAAAATAATTTAGCCACAAATATTCATTTCTCAATTAGGATCTTTCTTTTTGTCTGTGATAATAATCTAAATCACTTAAAAAAAGGCATTTGCTGATATTGAGCCTCAGTCACGTTTGCTTAAAGCCCTCGAAACTTTTAAAATACTGTAAAATAAAATAAACCATGGTCAACATCAGTATTTTTATTGCATCTCATTTAACCAATGTTGTTGTGGAATCCTCTGCTGTCTTTTTTGAAAGATATTTTATCCAAAAAGAAGTTTCTGAAATATTGATTTTTATTTTTAGGATTTTTCTAGATTGTTAGGCATGGCTACAACCTTTAACAGACTCAGATTTTCATACAAAGTAGCTGACTGAAGTGAAAGTCAGATATTAGCACAAGATCGTGTAGCAATGCAATGTCACGCTGACAGTTTATGTTAGCATAAATATTTTCTAACATCTGGATTGTGGCTGCTTCTTCTGTCACAAACCCAAACATTTTTGGAGGGTTCACGTCTTCACTCGGTGGTGATTAAACTTGAGCTAAACACCTCAAATTATAAAAAGTCAAATTCTAATTATTACATATCAATGTTACCATTTTTATTATGTTTTTGGAAAGTGTATTTCAGTGTACTTCTAAAAACTGATTTATTAATCTTACCATTGGCAGCTTTTCATTTTCACTTAAGTATTACAATAATAGTGGTTCACAAATGACATGTATTATATACACTGTAAATTGGTTATAAAAGTTGTAGACGCTGAACTCTGTTTTGTTGATGTTGGAGGACCTTACCAACTCAGCAAACTTCCATTTCTTCTTTGCTGCTACAGCATCTCAAAGAGTCAACACTATGTATGTGTCCATTTTGAGGAGAACAAATGGAAACCTTTTTCATCACTTGAACCTTTCACAATGATTGAGATTTTTAAAGTGAGGGCCAGAATTGATTTGATTCTGATTCTTGGTGCTGAGATTTGATACAGAATCAATACCCAATTCAAAACAATTCTTGATTTAATAAAGAGAAAGAGGGTTCAGCTCACTGTGTGCAAAAGCATTGATCCCTTTTCTTTGCCCACTGAGCTGGATGCGGGGGCAGCAAGAGAGCAGCTGTGTTAATAACATTTGGTCCTGCAGCCGTGGAGAACAGCCTCTCTGCTGCTCAGCTGTCTATAACACTATAACATCATATAAAACAAGAGCTAATGCAGTCATGGTGTGTTAAACCTGAAAGCATTTACCTGGATTGCACAAGAAACATGCATACGTAATTGAATTATCCAACAATATAAGCTAAATGGTGCCATATGCACGAGTAATTTAACACTCCTATTGCAACAGGATTTGGATTTTCCTAAATTTATTTGTGCTAATTTACAGGGATTTTTACTGTGAGTGTTGGAAAAATAATGATACTCTTCATCCTCAGTGGAGATTATGTAAATTACTGAAGGCTTAGATTATGTATTCCATCTTCTTTTGATATGTGGTAATTCGACTTCAAATTAAATCAAAAGTTTCTTATCTTCAACCTTCAACTGTGGAGGTTTTTGGCAATAAAATAAAGGAAATGACCAGATCAGGTGTGTTCATGTGCAGTTGCTCTATTGTGTCACTTCTTATTGGAGCATTGTTGGTTAAATGTTCACCCTTTATTTACCAATAGCAAATGTAAGATAACAGAAACAAAAGAGCCACATTCACAGTCCCTTTTGAAAGAATTCATTCCCATTGGACGTTTTTTCATTTTGTCATGTTAGGGCTTTGACTAGGCCATTCTAACCTTATGTTTTAATTAAACTCAATCTTATGTTGCTCGGCTAGATGTTTAGGGTTGTTGTCATACTGGAGGTGATCCTGAACACAAGATTTATTCAAAGGGTTTCAGACTGGGAGAGGTCTATTATAACATCCCATACTTTTCAGCTTTTTTGGAACACCACGCATATTTTTTAATTTTTTTTTTATTGTTCTTTGTTGGCACTATAATCTAAATGTGGACCAAAATATCATCTCTTAAGATTTACTAGATGGCAACATTTCTCAAAAACAGAAATATCAACAATAAAATAGATGAGCACACTGTTATTTTTCTGTTGTAGTAGTATTTGTTTTAAAATTATATCGATAGTACACTCAGAGAAGGGGATAACATTAAGCAAACAGCCACAGCTCAGTACCAGCCACAAGAAGCTACAACCTCCATGAGACACGTGGTTAACTGTAGAGCTTCCTGCGACCCACGGGTAAAGATTTTAAGCTATTTCATGATTTACATCATTTACATCACTCTAGAAATGGCAGATCTTAGTATAAATCAAGTGTTTGATGCAGAATTTGGCCCAATCCCTAAATATTCCCTGTCTTTATTACAACACCTGCCATCTATTCAGACTGTTTAGTACCACAGAGTCAAATCTCCTTGGCCTTTAATCTATTCAATTGGGCAAGAGAGAGCTTTCCTCTGAGAGGGCAGAAAACTTGAAAAATGACTGTTCCCACACACTATACTAATGGAGGCATTTTTCTTTTGATGTCAATGATAAGAGAAGTGAAAGATGGAGGCTACTTTGAACTGTGAGTTGCTCACAAAAATCTGACTATATTTTAACATGGCTGTATGGGAAATGGATTTCACCAACCACAAGTATAAAGAATAAACAAATGTCCTAGATCCCAAGAAAGGGTATATAGGGAGAATATTTAAGATGATGTTCCTCACATCGGTGTTATGCATCACTTTTCTTACATTTTGGCAGGAGCAAAGCACTGTGGATGGGAAGAGATCTGGCAAATTTCTAGTAATTCAAAAGTTTCTGGCACAACTTCACCTACTTCTATGATGCAATCAGAGTTTGAGGTGAAGACACCAGCAACACATGAGATACTAGGAAACAACTTTGTTTTGTGGTTTGTGCCTGTCTTGTTTATAGCTAGTGATCTCTGTCAGGATGATGACCTCAATGAAGACCACCAAACCAAATGTGGTGGTCTGCTCACAAATTTGTTGCCTAAGTATTTCAAGTGTTGCTAGAGTCTTCACCTCAACAAACATTCAAAACCGAAAGTTAAAAAATATTTCCCATGGTCAATTACCTTTTCAAAAAAAAGGTGATTTTTCTCTACTTTCTGTCCACAAATCAAACTAATTTAATCACTTTACACTCTTTGTGTCATATCTATAGAGCTGTGCACTGGTAGATGTGGGTGTGTGATGTTCCTTCCTCCTTCTTAGCAGGGTGTGACCAGCAGGTGCGTTCCCCCAGTAATCAGTAGGAGCTTAAAAGGAGTGGCTTTCCCTGAGGCAGACCACAGAGAAGTCCATCTCTATGACTTGTTTGCAGGCCTCAACTTGGGTTGCACTCTGTTCTATGCAGTTTAATTCACCTTCCTTGTCGTCCTCCTCTCTAGGAAACCCAGTTTCACTCCTGTTTGTTCCCAAATCTCTGTGTCCTGCCTCCAGGCTCCTTCTAAGTCTCCTTGTTGCACCTCCTTTGCCTTCCCCATTTCATGCTGTGCAGATTCCTCACTTGCAAACCACCATACTCACCTGCCTGTCCATCCTCTGTCTGCTCCATGAATGGATGGAAAACATCAGCAACAACAGCATTCACCACCACCAGTCAATCTCAGCTTCTCTGGTTAAGACGCACCCCTTCTCAGGAAACTCCACGACCCATCCATCACTAAGATCCCTCTTGTTTTCACCTCACTATTTACCTGTCATAACCACTAACCTCGCAACCTCAGTGCTTTCCAGGAACTACACCAAAAGTCCCAACAAATCTCCAAACACATATTTGAATAAGTTGTTGTGTTTTTAGATCAGTTAATTCCTCAGCAGGACACTTTGGTCATTTTTGTGGTTTCTTTTTTTTTTTTGTTTGTTTGCTATTTCGATGGTCATCAAACTAGTTATTTTGTAGCATGACTTTTTTAAAGCAAAATTCAACTATGTTGCATGTATAAACACATTTGTGACCAAATTGTATAGGCAATGATTACAACTGAGCAAGTACAGCAATGTATCTCAAGAACTGACAAAAGTGCTATTTTGACTTTAACAAAAGTTAAGAAAGTTAACTTTCGTTAACTACAAAATTTCACCTGCACAGTGTGCTATTTTCCAAACCTTTATGACAAAAATACACATTCATCTAAAAAGCTGCTAATAAATTGTAAATCGATAGGGCATCTTTGTCAGCATTATTAATAAAGTTCTTAAATGACTTTGTGCTTGATTAAAACCAGCAATAAACCATTCAGTCATGTTCAAACAGCAATATTCCAATTTATGAAATTGTTACAAAACAACAGAACTCAAACTTTTAAGAAGTAAACAAAGTTTACTTGAATTGTCGACCACTGCAACACCTTCAAACAAAACAGAGACTTTGGAGGTTAGCCATCCAGCTCAACATGATCAGATGCTAAAAAATATTAACCCTGGTCTTGTTTCCAGCCAACATCTGTCTGATGCACATAAACAGGAAGGCTCACCTACTGTGAATTGCTCTGTCCTGTCTGATTCCAGAATTCCTTGTTTCATTTCAACCATATACTATTCTTCTGTTTCACTGTGGGAGGCTGTACAGCTGTGGAAGGAAGCCTTTTGTGGTTCACTGGAAATAGAGTGCAATCCAAGACCTTATCAGCATGTGGCTGCTGCAGACAATGGGGAGTACATGTGTTTGTGAATGAGCAACATGCCAGATCACGTTGTCTATCAACACGCCCATTCATTAGACCTCCATCTTCTTCCTGAGAGACTTAAGATTATACAGTTTTATTACCAGAAACATATGACTGGGAAATTAATGCTTGGCATGTTTGGGATGGGAGTACAGTAAATGTCAAGTTTAGCCATCAGATAAATTTGGACCCTGCATTAAAAAAATTCTGGTGATAAATGTTCAAACTCTGAAACTCTTTACCTATTATATGCTTCTGTATTAATTCAAATAGTTTATACGACAGTACCTTATTCGATCTGACTCTGACCTGGTCCAATGCTTGTCCTGCTGGGTTTAGTGATATGAAGACATGTCTGTTGCACAGTTTGCTATACAGCCCCTTTCAACTGTGTCCAGATGGCCAGCAGTCATGGATTCCAGCAGGAGGCTCGGCTGCTGTGGAAGTCGATGGCCTCCTCTGGGAGAAGAAACAAGATAACTACCAGGAGGAATCATGATTCACCTACTGGCTTTGAGTTAGACAAGTAAAGGTGTCAGCTTGGAGATGTGTGATGCCTGATTTTAAGTGCCATTGAAAAAGTAAGTTTCAAGGCCTGTAATGAATGAGACAGAGCTGAAAATATCACTCATATTGTGGGAGAAATTGACAAACACACCAATAGGAAAACAACACTTTGCAAAAATATCCAACATTTGGACATACAAAAATGTCCAACATTTTTGTATGTAGGCCTACAAATATACAGCAATTATTTAACTGTAAGGAAAAATATTCACCCCACTGTCATTACTGAGTAGAACCTCTTTTTGCAACTGCACCAAATGCATGTGTTTTGACGTTTATCTCTTTGCCTATCTAAAGCCAGTCCATTCAAGTGTTTACAGATTCTGAAACAGCTGGATTGAAACAGAGAATCTATTACATACAGAAGGACTCTGTTTGCTAATTTATTGGGGAGAATCATGAGAAGCGTCGGAATACAAATGCATATTTTCAATTTTTAAAATATTGTGGATACTATGCTGTTTTTATTTATTTTTACAAGATGTTTTTTTTTTCTTTTCTCCACAGCAGTTCTGTGGGTGTTTAGCTCTGAAGAGTTTACTATTTTACTTTTACAAGCCATTGTATCGACTGTATGCAAGTAATTACTGTTGAACAAAAAAGCACTACAGTAAACCATTATTTCAAAAAAAGATTAGGTGGCTTGATTTTAGTTTAAATAAGAAACTGTTTACTGTGCTCTGCAATGAGTTGCTTTGTTGTAAATAAGCTCATGTGTGTTTTATTTAAGTTCCTTTCATTCAAACCTCAATTGTTGTGCTTTTAAGTTTATAAGTCATTCTTTAGCAAAGATTAGCAAATAAATACACAAAATAAGCAAATATCACAATTTCTGATGACTTATTGTTTTATATTACCTTGATAATACTCAAAGTTTTACAATCAAGTAAAATTTGTGTTCTTCATCTCACCATAAATACATGTATGGTGCAACATATCAATCCTTTTTTTTTTTTTTTTTTTTTTTTTTTACCAAATCTGATGGTGACAAAAAAGAAGACAAGCACAAAGACTTGCTTTGAAGTTAGTTTGTTCCCTCTAGGCATCTGTAGCAGCATGCTTGTACAATCTGTAAGAAAGACTAAGAAGTGCAGTCTGCAATGTATTTCACAGTATATCACATAACATGTCCTAAAGCAACAAAACATTTTTTTAGACTAATAAAAACAGTTATAAACATTGATTTCTTTAAATTTTAAATTATTTGTAATGCTTTTGAAAATAAATGCTAGTTCCACTTCTTTATTCTACATTTTACCCGCAAAGCTAAAGTTTTTCTAACAAATATTTTGCAGTGACTGTGGGTCATTGCACGTAATGGAAACCCTGTAAATTCTAGACAGTAACAGGATTGCACATAGAATTGCACAAAAATCCGTGAGGGACGATGGAGTCCCTGCTCGAAATTCCTTGAACGGTGTACGGAGCCTCGTGGCGGAAGCCCTTTGAAAGGCTGTTTACATGGTTTTAAACTGTGTGATTGTGAGCGTGAGTGGGAATAAAAATACCAATAGGTATTTTGTTCCATATAACACAGTACGAGTGTAACAGGTACCGGGAAACCTTTTATAGATGCAAACGCGACTAAAAACCAACCTGTTTAGGATTGTATTTAAAATGTAATCAATTACAAATTTATTGATGGTACTTGACTTATTGTCGTGTTTTGATTATTGATTCTATGTTGCATTGTGTTTCTGTGTTTGATATGATGTAAAGCGCTTTGAAATGCCTTGCTGCTGAAATGTGCTGCACAAATATAATTTGATTGATTGATTGAAAAATCTGTAGTTTTAGAATGTCCTTTAGATTTTCTAATACTTCATGTAAATGATTTCATCTACAAATACATTTCAGCTTAAATGCCTATTCTAATTTATTTTACGATGCATCTTAGCATAATGTATGGAGATTACCAGAAAAGACCTTGCAGACAATGCAAACTAATCTTAAAATAGCACACAGAAACAGATATGATTGGTGTTGCTAGGTGACACTTTATGGCTCAAATTGTGGCAAATGGAAATCATCTGAAGATTTATTTTTTACTACCTGCATCTGTTCAAATGTGATGAATATTTTGACAAACACTGATGGTCTTCGAGCTAAAGCTTGTTTATTTTTGAATTGCGTTTGGAACTAAAATTATGTTATTTACAATGGCCATTTAGTTTTGTGGTTTGCCATTTGCTCCAGGTTGATGTACATTGCTGAACATTTGTCTAAACAGCTTCATCATTGACTCACAGGATTGTTTTTCATCTGACACCTGTATCCACATCGTGTACCATATGTATTACCAAACATGTTGATAAAGAAAACAAAAATGAAAATTGACACTTTTGTTCCAATATGCATTAAATGCATGTGTGCAAACATTTTATTGAACATAGGTTTAGTGTTATAGTGATATAGCTACAGGGCAAACAAGATTGCGCTTTAAGACAAAAAAAAACATGCTGGCTGGCAGCCCAGAATCTCATTTTTTCTTAAGGTTTTCCTTCTTCTTCTTCCTCCACAAGTTGTCTATTCTACAGTGATCTGGCAACTAAATTTGCCATGAAAGACGACTCATCTTTGCATCTGGTAGATCAGTTCTGTCTCGATTGGGCCATATGTTTTAAATCGTTATCTTGTTGAAAGATCCATTAATGACCTATTTTCAGTTTACTAGTGGAGTTTGTCAGATTTTTATTTAGAATGTCCTGTTACTTCAAGAGATTGTGATGCCATGGATCCAAACAAGTTTTCTAGGGCCTTTGGAAGAGAAACAGACCTACATCATTGCAGACCCTCAACCACAATGATAAGTTTACTTGTAAAGCCCTCTGAATTACTTTGCTGCTGATGTGTGCTATACAAATAAACTCGCCTTGCCTGAACAGCTCCATCTTAGTCTCAAATGACCAAAGTACACAATTAAAGTCCAAGTGGAATTGAGCAAACTCTACTTATTTAGGTTTGTGCTGATAGGACAGAAAAATGCTTGTTTCTGGGATCACTCTAACACATCTGTTGGGAATGTAGCTAGTGTCTCATGTGGAAAGAAAATCCCCTCTTTACTGCAGTTCTCTCACCATTTTGCTCATTGTGCCTGGTAGCAAGATGAACATGGTTTCTGATTTAGCTTTTTTAAGGATACCCGTAATGCCACCAATGAATTTCTAGAAAATAAATAACGGGATTAGATTATTTCTGAGACAAATTTACTCAAATTAAAGATTAGATTTTGGTAAATATTTCAATGTACGCTTATGCAACTGTAGTGCACATTTAATTTAGTAGGTGGCAATAATAGTAGGTAGGACTATATTTTTATTGAAATCTCAATTGTTAGTATAGCGGCACAGCAAATATAAAAAAGCATGACTACTGACATCCATTAAATAATTAGTAAATAATTTAGTTTTTGTTTGATTGAAGATTGAAGTTTGATTTGTGAAATGATCAGGGGAGTATAGTGTAGTATACTACACTATTTTAAATCTTGGTTTCATTCTAATGCTTCTGAAAGGTATAAAATTCTCTTGGCCAGCAACTCATTCAACAGCAGATATTTGTATTTCTTTAGGGGGTGGAGGGAAATGTTATTAACTGAAAACCTAGTGCATTTTTCTCAAGGAAGACAGCAGTATTCAGTCTAAAACCTAATTTCAAATCCACCTCAGAACTTGTCATTCTTTGATTTAGGGAACTGTTTCCTCCATTTTGACTAGACAAAAGTCACACTGTCTATTCTAGTCACCCAGAAACTGTCATCACATTCCCCCAATCTCTGCGAGAGAAAAAGCGCTAATGAGTGAAACCCACCAGATGGACAGTAATTATTAAAATGCTGAAGCAGTCAAATAAAGATTTCAACCCAGACTTGACGTGTGACACGGGTGGTTCCGTCAACTGAACCCATCGGAGAGCAAAATCCAGTCAAAATAATAAGGCAGTGGTTGTTGCTGCACTGTGTTCCTTCGGTAAGGGTAATGAGAGGGGACCTAAGTGGCTCCAACAACAAACACTGGCCTTTCTTCATGCAGGGTAGGAATTCATATAGTGACACATGTAACAAACTGAAAACCATTGTCTCAGCTCCTTTTGCAAGTTCTGTTTACAGCATTCAGTGGAAGTAAAGTTTCATTCCCCATTTGCTGTTCTAGTAGTTAACGATGTAGTAGAGCTGGAAATAAGTTTAGTCTGTACTCCTTTATTCATCTTTTACTTTGCTAGTCCTCATTTTTAGAGGCGTGATGTGCATAACGCTGTAGTAGTTGATGAAAGGGGAAAGAAAATACCAGCCAGCATGTTTTATTTATGGACTCAGTAACTTTTTTCCTTTTTTTTTTTTTTTTTAACCAGGCATAGCTTTGGGCATTCTGGCCACCAGTGAATTTATTCCATGTGCTCTAAAATGATGACATACACCAGGCTTTGTTGTTCTGTAGGGTTGTGTTTACTGTGAGGCAGTAAGCTTCCCTGTGCTGTTGTTTGCTCTGACCTCTCCTCCCTGTCTGTGACATGCCATTAACAACTACACATGCTTCTCTGTGCACCTACCATCCCTCGTCAGCGCAGGCTATATATTTTGTCTCTTTTTTTCCTGTCGAAGGTGGTACCACCGCTTTTGTACACTCTGGTTCCACTGCTTACCACACAGCATGTTAATGGGCCCTACAGATGTCCTTCATTTGAGTTTATTTTTGCAGTCATGTCACATTTTCTGTTCTTTCTGAACTGATGTTAGCTGCTGACAGTTGCAATTATGTGTAAAATAACATGCTGTTTCCTTTTTTGTCAAAGCAGGGGGCCTGGGCTGAGTGTCTTCACCCGAGAATTGCTGCAGGGGTAAGTCTTCTCCACTGGGCTCTTTCAATGGAGATGCTGAACTTCGCTGAACAGGCTTGCAAAATAGAAGTACGCTAGCGCTCTAGTTCACTTTTTGTCTTCCTTTTTTTTATTTGTCTTATGCCGTGACACCTAAGCGGTTCTGTCTTCACTATCTCACTGTGTCAGGAGAAGGCTAAAAGCTCATCTGACACTCAAGCTGAAATTTAATGTAAAAGTGTAATAAGAGCTTTGAACAGAGTCAGCTCCCCTCTAAAATGCTGTCCCCTCAGAATTCACTGTTTTTGGAGGGTATTGTTATGAGTTTTGAGGCTCCGCCACTTCTCTCCTGTGAGTGTGGCGTCCAACTTATTGGCCTGTCGTCCTTGGTGATGATAGAGACCAAGTTTTATGAGAGCTGTGCTCTAACTGAAACTGAGAGGTGTTCCTGGAAAAATGGGAGACTGAGGGGGGGTCACTGTAATGGCCCTTTTATTCCCAGTTGACAGTCTCAACCTTCATGTGAGTGTTTGGCTTCCAACGGCATCAAGGAGAGCAAAATGTCTTTTCAGTATCCAGACCAGCAGTATGTGTTTCTCTCATATCTTTACTGTCAAATTGGTCTTGCATCTTTCAGAAACACCTTCCTTTTTTTTGCCAACAGCTTGGCAGTATTCTGCTTCAAGATAAACACTGACAGAACTGAGTATATTCTCTAGTGGCTTTATTTGACTTACTTGATGTTATCTTTGTTCTATACATCTGTATTAGAGAATAATAATGAAAATATAAGCTATTAGATTTGTTCCAGGCAGCATAGGAAATGTGCTCCAAGGCAATTGAACATAATTTTGTAAATTCTTGCTTGCTCTGCAGATGATATTTTGATTGCATGCTGAAAGCAGACTGCAACTGTCTAGATACATTATTTCTTATGATTTTTCTTATGATTTTCCTATATCCTCACAGCCTAGAGTCATTGGAGTGAGCCTGATGAATGCTTTAAACCTTTATGATCAATGTATGATTAAAAGTGAAAAATGAATGCCAAGTCTGTTGTCTTTTGCAGCTTATTCTAAATCTACCACCCCAGATATATTGTTTACTTTACAAGTGTGAACTGGGGAGAAAATTAATGATTTGGGCTATCTTTTAATTAGTTTTTTGGCATTCTACTACTGCTCAGGAGCTGGCAAGACAGAAAAGTCAAGGTCAGAACAAATTAATTACAGTTTCATATCAAGACAGCAAAGTTTGGCCAAACCACCCTGCATCGGGATTATGGGAGATTTGAAGGAAAATGAGGCTGAAAATGAGGAAATTAATACCTCTTCTAAAAGCATTCATTAGGTTTTAAATAATTTTTGGTTTGGCATATCTTGGTGGGTCTCACATTGTGTCCTTAAAGTGTGCAGACGAAATGCATTTCACTTAAAATAAATGATTGATTCCAAAATATCTTTGAAACAATACTTTGAAAACATTTTCATCAAAAAACTACATGTTTTGCCACAAGCCTTGCAGGTGTCAATGCAGAAAATTTAATTTTTCGACCAAAGGGGAATGGAGAGATATCACTGTCTCTAGATGTGTAAACTTGTTAAAACTGTGACTGCAGCAAAAGGTAGTTGTTCAAAGTAGGATCTAATGGGATTTTATTTGTTAAACAAGAAAAACTTGCCACTTTTTTCCACTTCACAACAATGCAGTGTTTTGTGTTGGTTTATCACATAAAATCTCTAAAATAGAAGATGCTACAACAAAATCAAAATGATCAAACACTCAAGAAAAGATTATGATGTTGGAAGATACTATCATTTTTACTGTAAATGTATGTTCATTTGGATATGGTTAATTATCATGTAAATAAAATAATTTATTGATGTTTCAATTCTCAAATTTGAAAGTATATATATATATATATATATATATATATATGTTTTTTTTTTTTTCAAAAACATTTTGCAAGGCATTGTTACGTAGCCATAGTAAATTGTTTATTTTTCAATGAGAGCCCTGCTTTTAATACAGATTTTATGTTTTCAGTGAGGTTAAATGGTAATTACACTGACGTAAATAGCACACTTTGAAGGACACAGCATAACTCTTTTTGTGACTAAGATAAATCAGTACAAAGACACCAAACTTACATTTTCATTTAGATGTGATTAATCTCTGAAATTGCTGCTCATGCTATAAGAAGACAATGATTATAATGAGGCTTGTCTTCTCCCATATAAGAGCGTGTTTTATATTAGGTTTGGGAAAAAGTGACCAAAAAATTTCTAAGATGTTCACTTAAATTTTGAGATGCGTCCTTATGACCTTTAAACCTGAATTGTTTAATTATTCATCAGTTATGAACAAGGGCTTAAGAAAATAATCTTGTTTCATACTTCTGCAAAATTTCACAGTCCTTGTTAAAGTCCATGCAATCTAAGAAATAAATGTTTTCAGCAGTAGATAGTTCACAGTTTTCCTTTAAAGTGTGTCTTTGTGTATGCCTGTGCTTGTGTGACCATGCATGTATGCATAATCAGTGGCGCACCTACAACTAGCCAAGTGAAAAGGGGTAGCTGAGAGGCACCAAGCTGTGTCAGCCCTAATCTGTCTCTAGACAGTCAAGCCTTATTTTGCGGCAGGATACTTGTATTGATCTGTGCGCCTGTTACACAAATAAATAAATAAGTCAACAACACCGCACCTGAGTTCCCAACCTGCCCTTGACAATTCTTGTGTGTAGGATGTGTGGAGAGAAGTGGGTTGTCGAGGTGGAAGGGTTGCAGTTGTGCTGCAGGGAGCGGAGAGCCAGAGAGGGTTCTGCATTGTTGATCCAGTATGACATTGATAGACAGCAGCTGAAGGAAAGCTGATAGCCATGTTTGGCGTGCTGGTTTTTAAAGGACGGACGTGGCTGCCGATCCGAAGTTGACTGAGCATGAATTCAGCAGGCGATCGCCCCAAGTGGTTGTGCTGAGAGAGGTGAGGGGGGAAACTTTCACATATGACTTGCTTGACTTTCTATCTTTTCTACCATTACTATTCTCCCCTTGAACCACTTGTTTTTGCCAGGGTTGTTTTTACACGAGCCTGTTATTTATTTATTTATTTATTTATTTATTTTAAGCAACAACCTTTGTTTCTTACATCATCTCTGTCAAAATATGGCACTTTAAAAAAAATATAATTTCTATTGGAAAAAAGACCCTCATGGCTCATGTCTCAAATTAAAACATATTCAGAAACTAATTTGTGGCTGTATAGCTAGTTTTTGGTGGTTTTTATATCAGCCCTGCTGCAGTTTTGATATAGTTTGTGGTGTATTTTTGAAATTGTTTAGGTCAAAGCTAACTTCATGTCAGATACTGAATTTATTTGCATGTTCTATAATCAGTGCAATATGGATTCTTCTTTTTATTTGCTTTACTTCTCAGTAGCAAGAACTAATTTTACTGACTAATTTTGTATTGCCCAACACAACATAATACACTTTTTGGATAGTCATCAACATACTCTTGTGATGTGTGATGAGACTAAGATTTTAAATTTATGCCCTGCCTTTCAAGAGTGAACATTTTCCCATGTTGTTATGTCACAGCTACAAACTTCAATTCGTTTTATAGAATTTTATGTAATAGACCAAAACAAAGCAATACATGTAGTGCAGTGCTTTATGAGTAACAATCTGAAAATTGGCATTAGACTGATGCCCCTAAATAAAATCCAGTTAAAGCACTTACCTTCAGAAATAATTTAACTTGTAAATAGAGTATGCCCCTCTGCTATTTGAAATCCATATGATTATCTAATGAATCTGACAGTCATGTTCACACACTACATCCAGTCTGACTGAGCTTGAGTAAGTTGGCAAATCAGGATAGGCAGAATCATTTAGCCTTTCAAGATGTGCAGAGCTGCTATAGACTTACCTCAAATGACTTCAAAATTTAGTCCCTAATCAGTACTTGCTCTTAAATTCACATTTTTATTTAAAAATAATTTTGCAAACTATGTATCCTTTTTCTTTCACTTAATTTATCCACAACCTTTTGTATTAGGCTGCTACAAAGAACTCCTTGAAAATATTGATTTGATTTTATCGGTGTGACTTGACACAATTTGAAATACTTCAAGGGTCATCAAAACTACATTCAAAGTAAGCTAAGGTATTTAATGTAGAAATGTAAGGTTTAAATGCATTAATGCTTGGACACATTTAAACCTCCTGGTATTTTATCTGAAAACTTACTACTGAACGCAGCGAGCACAAATTAAGTGCCACTGCTTTAACGTCCTGCATAGCACTCAAGAATAAGAAATATTACAGTGTGTGTATGTATGTATGGTTAATGAAAGAAGCATCAGTTAAGCGGTTACATTGGGCACAGTTTTTCTGTCTCCCTTCTTGTGCAGTGAAACCTTACCAAGAAATCTCAGAGCCTTCTTAGCATTGCATCAAATTTCTACCAGAACAATCTATAATGAAGTTAATTATTTTGCTACAGTAAATTTTTGCTTGGCCTCTCTTTGCAAACTGCCACATGACACTCTTTCTGGGGGCTTGTAGCAGCTGACGTTTCTCCAAGCAAAACAGTTTAAGGCTAGCTACAAATCCAACTAGAACCCCCTGACAAATTAATCTTAAATGGGGGAATGAACTGCTGCAGAGGCTGTCAAGTACTTCAGTCTGCCTCCCTTTAGCTCTGCACAATTTCAATTGCTTTATATTGTTTATTTATTTGGTTCCAGTTGTCTTGAATAGATACTCTTAAGAGTTGAATGCAATCATTTAAAATGGCTTCCTTTGGTTAGGCTTCCAGTTAACATAATGAAACGATTCTAAAAAGAAAAAATTATTCACATTGTTCTGGTAAAGAATGGCTCTACGGGGCCTTAAATAGCATATGGGAATAATATCATTGGTAATACAAGCTTCAATAGATACCTTGATTATAAGAGAGCAGCTGATTTTATATTGCATATATTAATATTACTACATCTTAATTTGTTTTGTTTATATAATTATAAAGACGTTGATAAAAAAAAAAAAAACAGTCTTGGCAAAAAACCGTTTCTGCTTTTGTTAATATAGTGGTTGTGTTGGGAATAAAAAGGCAAAAATATAAACTTAAAACCCACAAGGCTCTATATCAACCAAAACTATGTTGAGCACTGGGAGAAAATTTAAGAGCAATAATTTATAAAATGGGGTGTTATATATTTTTTGATTTATTTATGTATTTTTTTTTTAGGTAAGATAATTTTTGAGACAAGAAAGTTTACCAGTAATTAATTTCAGTTTACTAAACTGAAATTAATTACAAAATTAATTACTATCTTACCAAAGAGACTTTGGTAAGATAAATTAATGTTTGGGAGGGTTTGAGATCCGTACAGTTTACTAACCTATGGCACGATTGTTTTGTTTGTTTGTTTTTTTTGGTTGAGAAATCTTTATTAAGGCACCAAATGCAGTTTTATTTATCAATGCGATTTCTTGGCTTCAACATGCGTTTAACTTTTTTCCGCTCCAGTACGAGCAGACTCATTTTGTAAGGTTCTGTCTATAGTTTGGTGAAATGATACATAGCCAGGTGACAAAGTGTGTATTGACTCCTTTACCACAAAGTGAGATCAGTACTACATGTATACTGAGATGTTTGCAAAAAAATAAAATAAAAATAAAAAATTGGGGCTACCTAAACTTTGCAAAAGTTGGCAAATTATAACAGATGGGCTAAGTTTATATTAGCTTTTTGTCTCATAGTTTTGTATTGTTTAGTTTTATATTAGGCCAATAAAAATATTTCAATTACTTCAAATGCTATTTAATTTGTTCTACAGCAGCACACAGTTACTAGAGACTGGAATTGGACAGTTTCTCTTTGATTTACTGTGATCTGTTGTATTGAAAACAAAACAAATGTTGGGGTTTTTTTCTAATTAATAAGGGCATCAAAGATGAGAACATCTCCTATTCACAATTAATAAATGCTGCAACCAATAATGTATACTTTTCTGTTGCATATTTCTGTGTTTAAGTTAAATAAAATAATGGTTGGAGACATTTGATTTGATGCATCCTGGAGTGATAAATCAAATGCAAGCTTTTGTTTACAGTAAGCATGTTTATATATATATATATATATATATATATATATATATATATATATATATATATATATATATATATATAAATATGGAAAGTGCAGGCTGAGCAATCAGCTTGTTTGACCAATCAACACATGCTTACGATTGAACTGATGGCATCCCTTTAGACACCAATGGATCCCTATTGCACAATAAAAATACCTACAATAAAGCAAGAGCTCAAAAAGAGCAGTCATTAGGACTCAAACAGCCACTGTTCCTGCAGTGTGAAAGCACAAAGGGGAACTATCTCAAATGGTAATAAGGAGTGTGAAAATGTCCCATGTGGTCTGAAAGCACCTATGGTCTACAGTTGTATTGAGATTTGTGCTGTTTACTTTGTTATTCTGGTCTTTATAAGTTTGTATTTTCTCTTTCTTGCTTGCTTTCATATGTTATATCTTTGCCTGCTTTTGAGAGGGTTTTTCCATTCCTAGATGTGCTTAGTGGAATCACATAGATCAATTTTGGAAAGTGAAGGGATGCCACATGCTTCTTGCAGTTCTAAGTTTTATATATATATATATATATATATATATATATATATATATATATATATATAAAATACCATCTCACACACCGCGGGTGGTGATTCTTCTTACTCTCTTAGCTCGGGTCCTCTAACAGAGGCCTGGGAGCTTGAGGGTTCTGCGCAGTATCTTGGCTGTGCCTAGGACTGCACATTTCTGGACTGAGATGTCTGATGTTGTTCCTGGGATCTGTTGTAGCCACTGTTCCAGTTTGGGGGATGACCACAGGCACCACTGTGGTCTTCACCTTCCAGGCCCTCTCCAGTTCCTCTCTTAGGCCCTGGTATTTCTCTAGTTTTTCATGCTCCTTTTTCCTGATGTTGCAGTCACTTGGTATTGCCACATCCACCACAACGGCTTTCCTCTGTTGTTTATCCACCACGACTATGTCTGGTTGGTTCGCCCTCACCATTTTGTCTGTCTGGATCTGGAAGTCCCAGGATCTTAGCTCGGTCATTCTCCACTACCTTCGGGGTGTTTCCCATTTTGATCTTGGGGGTTCCAGTCCATATTCTGCACAGATATTTCTGTACACTATGCCTGCCACTTGGTTGTGTCGTTCCATGTATTCTTTCCCTGCCAGTATCTTGCACCCTGCTGTTATGTGTTGGACTGTCTCAGGGGCCTCCTTGCACAACCTACACCTTGGGTCTTGTCTGGTGTGGTAGATCTGGGCCTCAATTGCTCTGGTGTTTAGGGCCTGTTCCTGGGCGGCCATGATGAGGGCCTCTGTGCTGTCCTTCAGTCCAGCTTTTTCCAGCCATTGGTAGGACTTTCTGATGTCAGCCACTGTTATTTGCCGGTGGTACATCCCATGCAGGGGCTTGTCCTCCCATGATGGTTCCTCCGGCACCTCAGGTTCTGTTCCCCAGGGCTACAAAGTCATTTTAATGCTTTTGGCCTCTACAAACTACAATGAGAGCTAGATGGTAGTTGTTGCAGGCGAGGGTGGCACAACCAATTATTAGGTACTACTTTACATAAGACCAGGTTGGTTTGGATAGCTTTATTAACTTAAGAAATAAAATAATCATTTAAAAGCTGCATTTTATATTCATTTACACAAGACGTGTTCAGCCTTTCAGCTCCTCGTTCTAAAATTTTGCGTCTGTGTTTGTAAATGTTCAACATGATATTCCAGTTTGGGTGAAACCATCTATTTTTCTGTAAGAAACATTTTGACATTGATGTGTTTTGCTGCTGACCCAAAACACACTGCCAGAACAAGTTAATTAGGAGAAAGGAGTAGATAGTTTTCGAGTGGCCAAGTCGATTCCCAGTCCTAAAACTGCCTGAGCTGCATTTTACCTCAGTAGGAAGAGATTGAAGGATGAAACTCCCATGAGCAAACAATTATTGAAAGAGGCTGCAGTGAACGTCAGCTAAAAGCATCAAGAAAAAACACTGTAAAATGTAAAATTGTAACGTCAGTGTACTTCATTTTTAATATGTACTGTTGTTCAGTCCAGTTTAATTCAGTCTTTTTATCTGTTTTAAAATGTTAATTTCCATTGCAAACAGGAATTTGTGTTTACATCTAGATCAATTTAACAGCCTGGATGTAAATATCTGGAAACTAAACAGAATGCAGAGCTTTTGTTTTAAATTAGCCTTTTTATATCAAAGCAAGTGTAGCACAATAATAAAGGAATTGGCCTTGATGGTCCATTTGTTTGAAGATATCTGTACGTACCACAGTATCCCCTTTGCTGTCCGGCCTGGCTGTGATCATTTCTCTCGCTCTCTGTTGTTTCCTTTTTTTTTAGTTTTGCTACTTAGTGTGTCTTGTGTAGGACAAATGCTTTTCCTCTTGTGATATCATAATTCAGTTATTGGATTTATTGTCTTACCGCAACAGACCTTATTTCACTTTTTTTTCTTATGTGGGTGACACTTATGAAAGATGAAACAATTCACATATAATAGAAGGCTACTGTGTTACACTGTCATGTAGCATTGCCTAGCGCTACTGTGTTCACTGGGGACTTTTTACAGAGGCAAGCCAATGGGCAGATTGATGATGGTGAATGAGACAATGGAGAAGAGAGGGAGAAAAAAAACCTTGAAACAAGAGACAAGCCTCAGTAAGTCATGTATTCTCATATATGTGGAATGGTGAAGGCTAATTAATTCAACAGCAAATCCCCAAAGGCTGCAATTAATGACAAATATATTAGATATGATGGTACGTGTAATGCCTGGATCTCTAGAGTGTAAGCTTCTGTTGGCGGGACCGTATCCCACCACTTTAAATCAAGTAATGAAAGGAATAAAATGTACATTTGTGTCTGTGCATAAACATAAAAGTCATTCCTAATATATATTGCTCTTATAGTACAGTATTTTGTTCTTTGTTTGTTGTTTTTATATAGTTTATATTCACATCTTTGTGTAGAGCCACTTGTTTTGATTCCCTGTCACTTTGCTGGTGTTGCACTAGAATTTCCCCAATGTGAAACAATAAAGGAATTTCTATTCTATTCTATTCTATTCTATTCTATTCTATTCTATTCTATTCTATTCTATTCTATTCTATTCTATTCTATTCTATCTACCTCTATCACTTGACATTTGATATCTAACTAAGCTAGTTAAGTTCTAACTGAGTAATGTGACTGTCAAAACTGCCCTCTTTGGAGAATCAACATCTTGCTCACTCCCTCATACAAACTGTCAATGCTGAAGAATGAGGGACTACTAGCTGACCTCCCCTTTTGCTAACTCTGTCAGACAACGACAGCAGCACCTGGGCCATATACTATTTTGTTAAAATGTCCCCCTGAGCGCAGTCACCCTACCTTGCCATGCTGAACTGGGGAAATGCTGTAAGTGTGTGGGTGAATGTGATTGGAAGAGAAAGAGAGGGAGAATGGTAAGACTGGGGAAAAATAAGAAATGAATCTAAATTCAGGGTAGCCTCACGCCTCACCAGGTTCAGTGGTTTTACATCCCAAGGGGTTAATACCTCTCACTACGCTGCCCTGCTCCAGTCTAACGATGTCAGGTGACCTCTGAGATGTAGCGGCGATGCTAACAGATGTAAAACTCTGTTCTGTGGAGTATTCAAGACTAGAAAGGTTGTGAATCTTTGAAACACAATTAACTATTCCTAAAACGTTACTCTGCCAAAGAACACAACATTGATGTTTAATTCATTAAAACTACTGCTAAATAACTTTATGTGTCAAAATATGTTTATTTAAAGTAAAATAAATTACGCAGGCAGTTGGAGTATTTCTGTACATTTCAACACATAGGATTTCGGCAAGGAGTTTTAGTCAAAGTGAAAACCTAATTTAACTTGATATGCAAAATAATGAAGTTCTAACCAGATGATGTTAAGGTGAAAGAGCAGCAACACCGAGCAATGTCAGTTTTACACTTTTACAGATGATGCACCTCTTTTGAGGATCAAACATTTTCCTTCCTTTTGCATACAGTTTCTGTACAGGTTTTATGTCAAGTTGCATAAATGACACATCTCGCAGTCTGCTTTTCAGTCAGGCCTTTTTGCAATGCAGCCACATGTATAAAACTATGGTGACTTTAGTAGCATAATATTCTGATGAACAGTCCTACCGTTTCACATTATTGCCTGATGCCTTTGAAGTGCTTAACTAATGTTTTCTTTTTTTTATTCTTAAAGACTTTGGTGTGGCCAACTGATGGATATCTATTGCTACAGGGCCATCTGGAACAAGTATAAACACTTTTCCAATTAGATGTAGTGAGATCACTTAGTCTTTGACATAGTTTACTTCAAGCATATTTTGCTTTGTAGCACTTGCCACACCTTGAAGGACTGCCAGTTTTTCTTGTTCTTTATATATCATGCATATGAATCCCTTAAAATAAAGGTTTCACATGTCATTGCAGTCCATAATTGAAAAAAAAGATAGCTATAATCTAAGTACATTAGCTGAGGTAGAAATCAGAAACAGAAAGCTCTCTCTCCATGTGTGCTCCAGTCTTGTGAATTGTTATGGGAGACGACTCCGCTGGAAAAATGGGTTGTAGGCACAACAAATAATAGCGTAGGTGTCAATAAATGTAGTGCCTGTAATTTTGGAAACATCTATTATTTCTGAAAGTGTTTTTTTTCCTCCCAATGAACAAAGTGCTCAAATTACTGGCTGGATTTTTCAAAAATCTTATAATGAGACTTTACCTCTGCTAAGAAGAACCAAATAATTATTTTACTTTCTGAGTTTGACTGCTGGATTTAAATTGACCAACCTATTAATTAATATACAGCTGTAATTTGTTGTGTCTTTCTGCCTTCATAGATTTCATTTTAGTTGCTCTTTCTTGTTTCTTCACCTGTTTGGTCTCCTATGCTTAATTTCTTATAACACAGGGTAGAATACTTAGCATGAAAAAAGAAATTGTATTTCTTTTAAAATTACAGATATTGTCATAATCTTAGTTAAGCAAAAACCTTAAATTACTGTTCCTTTTAATATTCTTCTCTATCAATTACTTTAGTTGGATCTCTGTTCTGCTTTTGTTCTTTGCTCTAAAACCTTTTCCTATTCTTGTTTTTCCCAGCTGCATCTCTCTCGACAGTAACAACTTTGTTGAAATAAAATTCAAAGATTGCTAAATTGCTCACATGACCTCTGTCTTTGCTGAGCTGGCTTCAGAGATCATTTGAACTATTTGCATTGCTATCATTTATTACCTCCTTGCATTGAATCATGAATCCCTTTGGAATCCAGTTCATTTTTCCACTTTCTCTGTCTCCTTTTCATCCCTTCCTAGAATAACTGTATTTTTGGTAAATCAGCCAGTTTTTAAAAGTTCTTTAGTTTTCTCTTCGCACCGCATCTGCTTGTCTTCAGTAACTTCAACCATCATATTTTATGTTGAATCTGCCATCACATTTTCTTTTCCTCACTGAGCTGCAGAACAAAGTTGATATTTTGCAGCATTGGCTAGTAAAAGGCACAGCAATATCCATTCTACAAATGAAACAACTCAGTTTATTATTGTTGCTTAAGCCATAGATATATTCTGAGCCAGTTAGTATTTGGACTGCTTGATAATGTCACCGCCTGTTGGGGAATACAAGGATCTGTGTCTTTATAGTCAACACTGGCATCAGCTTTGTCCCCAGCACCGGTTTGTTTTTATGGTATTTTTTGGAAGCGGGAGTCCCTTCAGCTGATATAAAGTTAAACATTTTTACCAGAGATGCATGTGTTGATTATTTTATAGTTGAATCCGACATCTGTTGGTTTGCTAAAAGAGATAGTGACCCCACAGAGGGAGATGGTGCCAAATGTGTTGCAGAAGTGCACTTCTTTTTGTTCATGGCTTTTTGATGCAAAAGTCCACATGATTACACATCGTTGTAATTGTATGCAGAAATTTCCAGCATTATACAAACTAGATTTGTTGGAATGAATTATATAATGTCCAATTGTCACAACAATACCACTGTGAATTTCTGAGCCTGAGTCATGTCTGGATCTGCAGTTATATGCATGTGAAGTCTTACAGAAGAAGCATCTCCTGGCAGTTTTGCTCCAAATGGACTTTCCAAAAGTGTAAAAAGTTCCATCCCAACTCGTGTTCCTTCAGTGTACCATGTGACAATCTGTCTCCTCTCAGCCCCTTTTCTCTTACTATGAAAATGTGTTCTGTTTGGGGGGGAGTCCATGTCTCACTGTTAAACGCAGCTAAATTAGGACCTAGACGGGTTGTGGATGAGGGGGATGTGGTTGTGGTGGGATGTGCTGCTGCCAAAGGGTGTGTCAGGGCAATTTATTAGCTTGCTAAGCACAGCTGTGTGTGAAAGTGTGCGAGAGGGAGTGTGCTCTCAGCCCTTGGCAGCTTAGCAAGCTCAATGGCTGTGGCACAGCTGTACCACTATTCTAATATGGAGTCATTACGTCCATCCACCCTGTGCCTCCAGATAATTTACAAATTTAAACGTAATACACCAAGTTGCCGGCAAAAGCTTGAATGACTATCTTGTGGTCTGTGCCTTTTTAGGTTGCATTTACCAGAAGCAATGCTGTAATTTTGCTCTTCAGACTGGTTTCGCTTGTACCGCACTGACGATACAAAACATGTGCAGCTGGTAACAGGTGTTCAAAATAAAAACATAGATTGGTCCCTTAGGGAGAGGAGGTTTGGCTATATGCTGCAGTGTGCAAGTGTGAAAATTCTTGGCGTGTGTGTAATTGCATGTTAATGACCCCCCTGTTGTATTCAGCAGTGTGTCAAGCCGAATATCAAGCATCTGATCAGGGCTAAAATATGGGAGAGCTCAGTGTTGAGGTTTACATCCCATCTGCACCTGCTCCACTCCTAACTCTTTGTTTTAAGGCCAAAACAGGTGCAGTGTAAACTCACCTTGCAAAATGCAGCCAGCAAGACGGGTTCGTTGTGTTCAGAGTACTGAAAAATACAATATGTTTTGATGGATGCCTTTGTTGCATGTTAACTTTGACATAGTTTTACTGCGTTTCTCCAACTCACCTCAGAACATCCTCATAGACCCTTAGATCCAGTAAAACAGATTGCAGATGGGTCCTGCAATTTAAAAAACACAGGCAGTAGGCCATGGCCTTATTGTCAATAAGTTTTATCTGAGTTCCTATAAACATGTTTAATGTTTTCCTAGATGATTTATCTAATTTTTATTATTAAAAAATCAGAAGGCTTTATAATAATCTTTAATTAACCATCAATTCCAATCATTATTACTTTTTAAACTCCGAATATGAACTTTTTCATGCATTGTGTGACTTAAAATGGTTGAATGTAGAAACAGACTCATAGTGACTGGATAATTCTTATGACAATGTATATAAATTAAATAATTTTAGCTACCTAAAGAAGAACATGATGGTGCGTTTTGGGTCTTTGACCTGCTGTATGACCTAAGGGCGTTTGAGCTTAAAGTCCCAAACTGATGCCAGAACAGTCTCCTTTAGGATGACTTTGATAGAAAGTCAATTTCAAGGTTTCATTAATAATTGCAAAGTTGTTCAGGTCCAGAAGGCATAAAATTAACCACAAACCACCACACCACTCTTGTTCGTGCCAGACGTCATTTCACAGAGGTTTCCCCCTCCCCAGTTTAGTCCAAACCTATTTTTCTATTATTTTTATTCAAATGTAAAATATTTACAATATATTTAAACTATTTTTAAACCACTATGATGATGTCAGCTTTGTAAGCTTCTAATAGGTAGATTCACAACAGGGGGCAAACCAAGGGACACCTATGAATATATTTCAAACAATACATGAAGCCCACTGCTTCCTTGTGTAACATCACATTAAAATGAATCAAAGTAACCCAAGATATCACAAAGAATGTTGTAGACTTCCATTTGTGGTTCAACCCTGGTTGTTTACTCATTAAACCCTAACATTGTCAGTGACCCCATATGGCTCTATGGTGAACATTTTCAGATGCTGCCACTGCACATGAATCCCAGCGCCTTAGAAATATCTCTGTAACCTGTTCATAAAATAAATGTCAAAGACTTTCCTTTTTACATAAGGAAAGGTTGGCTTAAATGAAATTATTATTTGAAAACAGTGTTTTATGTTAACTTAGTTTGTCTGAGATTAAAATATCACTGACAAAAGGAAACAAAAAACAAAACATAAGACACAGGGGACAAATACTTTCTCACATGGCAAAAAAACAGAGCGCATGCAGAGCTTTCTCAAAATACACATTTTAATTAAAAAAGGAAAACAATATGACATGGCAACACCTCTGCAGGTCTACCTATTCCTTATGATCAAACGACTGGCTGCAAAGTGCCATTAGCAGTCCTTCGCAGTAATGAGGGATTTTTGGTTCAAATTGGGTGGGTTTGCTGTCTCGAGGCTGAGGGTCCTGCCGTCCACAAACATGAGACGGCTGCAGAGAGGTGTTGTCATAACACAACAGACGTAGGCATCAGCGCAAAGATATGCTGCTCCTTTAAAGACTACATAAATGGGGTCTGTATACTATTATGAAGCAAAGAAAAACACACACACTCACACATTTAGTGATTCAGTAACACCTCCAAAACAGGTGATTTTTCTCCAGCTGGTTGATTAGGTTTTTCAGCAAAAGGCTGCACAACCATCGACAAAAGAACCAAAGCCACCTTGTTTGTCATTTATTTTGAAAGTAATCATTGCTCACCCAGGCACAGTGAGGTAATAAATATTTATGCGTCTTTTTGGAAATGTAAGCCATATAATTTTTCCTCAACCTTTTGCTTTGAGAGCAACTGTCCTTAATGATAACACTATCATTTAAATGTCTTTTCTTTCCATTTTCCTTGTTTTCTCTCTCCCATTATCTCCTCAGTTTGCTCCAGTTTTTTTTTTCTCTTTTTTTTTTTTCACACAACACAATGTTAACAAGCTCCTTTTCTGTCCTATCTCGTGTAGGTGAGACATCGCTGCAAAATGACAGGGCGAATGGGTGCATGTATGTGTTTATTTATTTATTTTTTCAGCGGCAAACCCATCCGTGTGCATGCACACTCATACGTGGGGTGTAGCTGTGCCGTGCATCATACATGACCACTAGGCACTGTCAGGGCTCATGTTGGCTCCAACGGTAACAATAATCAGGGGATTTGATTGCCAGCTCCCTTGCCCTCTGTAATTGATGAGTCCAATATTTACTCTGTTACCTGTGTGTTGTAAACATTCATTATGGGCTTCCTTCTCCGATAGGTGAGCAGGAGAGGAGAGTGGGACACGTCCAGCCTGCAGGGACCAGCTGTCAGTTTGACTAATGACAGAAATGAATAAAATCTCATAATTACTTTAGGAAAAAAAAAAAAAGAACAGTCTCCACCTTATCTCGGGCCAATATGCATTTTAAAATTTTTTGGCGGGTTTATTAAATTCCACCTCGGCCCCCACTTTGCCACTATGCTCACCCACTCCCCTTTCCTGCCCCCTCCCCCCAGTAATACATCACAGACAGAAGCAAGTTCTCAAATTTCAAATTTAATTTACTACTCACCATACACACACAGTCTCTGTAATCAGATTGGGATATTATTGTGTTTCTATTGACATTAGCATTGTTATTATTTTGTACTGTGTAAATATCAGTAACTGGAGTGCATCTGTTTGATCTGCCAGTCAAGGATAAGAGGTTTGAATTTAGTTTTTTTTTTTTTTTTCTGATGCTTCCTAGGAAGAATTTCCTTTTCAGGATAATGTCATGCAGTTTTTACCATGGATGTCCTGATGCCATAATAATATTCTTATGTGGATGGTTAACTATGCTATTTAGGACATTTTCTCCATGGTCACACTGTCAGGTTGAATTCTGCTGCAGAGCTTTGCAGAAGAATAGAAACCCCTTTAACTTTTTCTCAATTTGTTGCTTTACAACCACAAAATTCAGTGTATTTATGTGATGAACAAATGCAAAACATACATAATTGTCATTAAAAAAATATAAATGGACAGTCAGATGTTTTCCAAATAAAAGTAAAAATTGTGGCATGCTTTTGTATTCAACCTGAGTCAATACTGTCGCTACAATTACAGATTTGCACAAATCTTTTGATGATGGTAGAACTAGAAACTATTTTAATATTGAAAATCATCTTTGCAAAAAAGGCTGTTAGTCTCCAGTTTTCTGCAGCCTCCAAAGGTTTCTGAGTTTCTGTCCCACAGCATGATCCTGCACCAAGTTTCCTCATGTTCAGGGTGTGTTCAGGGTGAGGTGTAGTGTTAGTGTTCTGCCACGTTGCATGTTAAATTTTGAAAGTTAAATTTTGTCCTTGTCAGATCACATTGCCTCAATATGTGTGTTGGGTTCCCTACATTGCTTGTTTTGACATTATGTTTCATGCTATGTTTTTTGTACATATTCAAAATAGACACAAACAAGCGATAGCCCAATTGGCTGCTTCTATGACCACTGCTCTTCTTGTCCAGCTTGTCCCCTCTGTTTGATTATTTGGTTTAAGAGTGATGACCAATCTACAAAGCTTTGGCTATTCTTTTAAAAAATAGATAAAACTGGTTGGATTTTAATTAGTGGTATCAGAGGGAAATGCATGACACACTAAGATTTTAGTTTTGAAAAGTGTTTGTGGTTGTAAGATGGCAAAATATGAAAAGGTTTTGTCACCTTACAGCAACAAGAGTGAATACTTTGTAAGATAATGTACATTTTTCTGAAATAGGACGTCAGCGAGATATGTCATGCTGTCCAACAACAAGCCAGCACAGGTCAGCCGGTGCTTTTAGAGCTTCCTGTTGTGTGTATGTGTCGCTAATTAGATAAGTCCTCAATAATTCGCATTTGTTTTTACAAGAGCCCAGGAGGCTCACGGTGCACCAGGTCTTTGGAATTGGCTGCAGTGCAGTGAAGTGCAAAGCTCTCAGCCAAATCAGGTATCCAAGATCGAGGCATGATTAATGGCTGCTGGAATGGGGGGAGAGTCAAGCAGAGGGAGGGACAGATATGGGGAGAGACAGCAGAGAGATATACATTATAGGCACTACTTAGACAAGTTGACTCCTTTGTGCCATTAGCCATAACAGGAGGCTGACTCAGAAGGCTGCAGTTTGGAAGTAAAAGAGTGAACTGATATCAGATAAATGTGCGCACCTACCTATTGTTTGGCTTTGCATGTGTCTGCACACTTAACTCATTCGTTATTTCTCCTGCTCTGTGATGATCTCCCAAACACACTTGAAACTCTAAACATCTAAACCAAACTCGGCATGATTCCATTTGAGGAGCTTCCCTCTAATGTCTTTTTTTCTTTTGAGGGTGGAATCCCACATTGAAGCATGTAATCCACCATATTTGTGTCTTATGGGGGCAGACAGCTGATCGTGTCCATTTGTCATGCTGTCAAGTTAATTACCAGATTGAAAAGCAGAATGGGATTACCCCTACGCTTCCAACAGACACTGACACCTCTACGCTGGGAGCACACATAAAAACTCACAAAAAATAAAAAACCTGCATACTAAAGGGCCATAAGAAAATGTTCAGCGTGCCATTGTAACAACTAACAGTAGAGGAGGGAACAGCAGCAGAACCTAAGAGAAGGGAATAGGTGATACTTATAGCTTTTATTGCATATACAGTATATTTGTGCTGGAAGGAATGCAATAGAAGATTACCTATGCGCATTTCACCTTGCAACCATCAAAGGTAAAGAGGAAATATTTTGGCTCTTTGAAGATTATGTAGAAAAGTTTTCTTTGCTTTTAGTCTTGTTCTCTGACCTACTGAGAAGTTGACTCTTAGCCACAAGAAAAAAGTAATTTTTATGAAGTTTACCTTTTGAGGAAAAAGGTTTGTGTCTGCACTCATGTAATCAAAGAGGACACATCTTTGATTACATGAGTGAGGTCTCCAAAAAGTGAACAGATCGTTAGTGCATAATGATCTAAGGTACCTTGGGCAGTGAGAGGAGTATATCCTCAATTAATGATGGATTAAGAAGACAGATTCAGGAAACCGGAGATTTTACTCTACTCAAGTGGGTCCTCTGTCTTGGCACATAAATGAAGTAAAGTGGACTTCAAATAAAGTAGGCAAAAGGGGTTCTCTGATCATATAAGTTTTGTAGAGCAATTATGAGTATTTGTGGAGAAAATCTGGTCTGTTGAACAGTTGAGAACAGAATCTGCAAAGCCTCTTGGCGCTGACAGTTTATTGAGATTTAAAAGCAAGTCAGCACTTTTAATGTCTGTAACTCACAAAGAAAAATATCGTAGGGAAGAGAAGTGGCCTTTGATGTGCTTGTTGTGGAACTAAACGAAGTGACACAGTGTTGCTGCAAAGATAGAAGACAACCCGAGACTCCTGGGACCTTGAACAAAGGGTATCACACAGGTTAGAGAGATGATGTTTTGTTTGTTCTGGATGTAAATTCAGTTGAAACCAGACATTTCCATACAATACATAGAAAACAGGCTTTTTATCACTGTATGTATGTATCAGACTGTATTTTTCCTGTTTAAAGTCAGTAAAAATAATCCAAATAATTTGTCTTTTCTAATGCTGAAATAATGACAGAATGTTTTTTTTTATTATTTATTATTCTTTTTGAAGTGAGACAATTATTTTAAATATTTGAAAACCCTGATGACGATGGCTTTGTAAGCTTCTAATAGGTGGATTCACAACTGGGGGGTAAATCAAGGGACATTTATGAATACATACTGCTTCCTTGTGCAATATCATGTTAAAAAGAATAAAAAAAAGCAACCCAAGATATCACTAAGAATGCTGTTGATCTCCATTTATGGTTCATCCCTGGGTACCATTTCAAGATGGGGTATGAACACCAGGCAAAGGTCCAGCTATCATGCTTTTCAGGAAGGCAACTTGTTCTCTCTGATTAACATCTTTTGATGAAAAAAGTGTTTAAACACCAGAACAAAAGCAAAAGTGAAAAGAATTTCATGCAAACCTGTGAATTTCTAGAAAATTAAAACAATTCTCTAATAAAATTATTCTACTCATTCTAACATTTAGAAAATAAAAAAATAATCCCTGTAATTGTAACTAATTTAAACTATGAACAACTTGGTATGAATAAATGTCAGAGAAAGAAAAAGAAGATTGTATTTTTCATACTGTGTCTATAATGCTCTGGTATCAACAGCTTGATTAAACACTCTATTATTCTATCTCATTTTAACAGCCACATGCCTTTTTCGGGAGCCCCAAAGTAATTTGTTTACCTGTTTCAGAGCAGCCTGTCTAATGCAACTATTTTCCAATACCCTTGTTGATCATGTAATTATGCTGCTGTAATATTATCTCTCCCCCCTGTAAGGTTTTAAAGAGTCATCAGCTGCCTAGTTGAGATGTGATGAGGCCTGGTGACGGCACCCAGATGGCCAAAGTCCCGCAAGTGTGGCCTCTGTGACTTCACTGCAAATGGCGCTTGACAAAACGTCGGCACAGCGGTTCTAGCTTGCAAAATAATTCGCAACGGACGAAAAGACAGGGCCGGCTCTGCTGCTCACCTTGCCCCGTGGCCTTTTACCCCATTCTGTGCCATCACACAGAGCAGCCCGGGCTTTCGAAAAAGGTGTCAAGCACGCAGCGTGTATCGCTAAAGGGAAAGCTGCTTCTTGTCAGGTGATGACAAGTAAGTGGCAGGCGAGGAGAAATTAAACATATCACCCTGATGCGCTCCTCCCCCCCACCCTCTTGTGCTGTCAATTAGCCTCAATCAATTCTGTCTTCCCATCCATCAACGCATAGTAGATACCACCCAGAATATATGTTATCTCAACATTTCTGTCAGCTGTTAGCGGCAAAGGCCTTGTGTAATTGTGCTGCCACACTGGACAAAATGAATGCTGCTGCCACTGATCAAAGCAGTTGCCAATACAAACCAAACAAAACTTTAGACTGGCTTTCGGTTTGTCAAGACATGACGGTCCCTCAGGCCTGTCCAAAACCTTGTCGTCTTCTGATGGTAGATGTGAAGCAGAGCCGGAGAAAGAAGACAGAGAAAGTTGTCTCCTGGAATGATGAGGCATGGTATGCTTCTAACGACCATCCTCTCGGCTGTGTTTGACTAAAGCGCGGGGTGAAGTGGTGCTTATCAATAAAGTAAGTCTGCTGCTATGGATTATTAAGAGGTGATGGCGTGCCGGGTTTGCTTGGCTAAAAAGGACTTAAGTGATGTGGGAGCGGCACTGTCAATCTCAGCCTTCCTCTGAGAGTCAATTAGGAGATAAACAGAGCTACATGTCTTTGGCAGTGGTGAGAAGGCTGATAGGCTGTCCCCTGGATGTCCTGGGGCAAGGTAAACTGACAGTACAGCTTTGCCATCAGGGATGGAGGAAGCACGAACAGCACGCGACTGGCCTGCCACTTGAGAGAGTATGTGGGTTCTTATGTCAGCATGTACATGCGTGCACATGCGCGTGTGTTTGTGTACACGTGTGTAGGTGTAGGTTTGCCCACTCAGCTGCCTCAGTTGAAGAAACTGTTGTAATGAAGCCTCTCCAGGATGAATCAGTTTGAAGGGCAATACTGATGATGGTGAAAATGATACTGGGGGCTGTGGTGATGATGATAACTGGAGCAGTGATGGTTGCAAATTAGTCAATGCTCTGCCGCCATGCAATAATACGATTGCTACAAATGTGCAAGAATGGGTTTAAGATGAATAAATAATGCGCCGTGCGGAAAAAACATTCATATGAATGTGCATGTATGAGCAGTGCTTTCACACGTTGGGCTTTGTGAGAAAGAGGAAAAACATGCAAATGGAGAATAGTCATTACTCACATTACATTCTGTAGGCAATATATGTTTTCCATTGAGTGCACTGTGAGTGTGAGGAAGTAAACAGATGTTTACTTTTACTGTGAGTCATAAAGTTAACATGTTGAAACCATAAGTCCGTGTTTGTGAAACGTAAAGGTTACCAGGTCACTTTGTCACGTGAAAATGTAATAAAGAATTTGTTTCAATATTATCAGCACCCCACTCTCTAGTGCCTTGGACTTTTTTCTCATCTCTGTCACCTCATAGTACAATATTTTTGGAATGTATCCCTAGAAATTTTGAACGTCTAGAGACAAAACTCAGCCTTTTAGTCTAAATGTAAAACATAATGTGTGGCAAAGAAATAACACTTCACATTACCCTGAGTACCCAATTACCATGGTGAAACATTATGATGGCAGAATCATACTATGAGGGCACGCAGGCCATTTTAAAACGTGAATATGCCTTCACTTAACCCATTTTATCCTCACTAGTGAGTGTATTATAAGATCATTGTCCTGCTGGAACTTCCACCCCACTCTAAAGTTTTTTGCAGATTTTTGTGGCTTCCCTTCTTTGATTGCTCTATGTTTAGCTTCATTCATCCATGATCTTCCCACCAGCTTGTTTTACCATGGGAGTGGTCTGTTCAGGGTGATGTACACCACTATTATTCCACCCACACACAGTGTTTTACATGTAGATAAAAACTTTATTTTTTTTATTTTCTAGTTGTGTAAAGCTAATACAGATAACGTCAGATTTTTCAGATTTTATCTTAAAGAAAATTGAGAAACTAATTCCACTTCCACTTTGAGTTTGTTTTAGTGTGATAAAATGTGGAAAAGTTTTACGGGTATGAATACTTGACTGATGTCGCATAGATGTGCATTTAACTGCATTATAAAAGCGCAATACAGTTCACTCAAGGGAATTATAAAATGTTCATTAGGCATTTAAATGTATTTAGATTGTGCACCAGCAGTGGCTTATTTTATATAATTAAGTGTGTCAATATAATGAGATAACTTTCTAATATCTTCTGTCTGCGTGTCATTCCATTTACTCTCAATACTTAGCTGTTATAAAAAATCAACAGATGAATTTTAATGAACGGCAGACTATTATTACTTTCATTATTTTCCAATTAGCAAACCATAAACCGCATCAGCTTAGAAATAGCGACTACAATGCAAGGCCATAAATGTACCTCCTCTTCTATCTTTAAATAAGGGGAAGCTCGATAGAGCTTGTAAAGGTCTGCACAGAGGATAGAGCTTTCTGAGAGCGCTGCATGAGAAACAATTCCATTCAGCTGGGATCAAAGGCATTAAAGTTAATGAAGTGGTATGGTAGCCCATACCTGGAATCATTGGAGGATAGAAAAAATATGTGAAATAGAGGCATTTATTCAGCAGCATGACAGAAGGAAAAAACAAACACTGATGTCAGACAGTAGACAACTAAAATGTCTTTTATCTTTACAATAGCAACAGGCAGCTTGGTCTAGACAAGTTGTTCAAGATCTATATAAAACGAGTTCAGTTGACTAGCAACAAGGTATGGATCAAACGGCATGATAAAAATGCAATGTCTGGATATTATTTGAAATGGAGGTGTTTTTTACAGTATTTTTTGTGTTTATAATAAATGCATTCTGACATCATTTCAGATGTTTATGTTTGCAAAAAATATATTTATTTTTTATTATTATTATTGTTATTTTGTTATTTTAGTGAATTGTTCCAAACTCAAAAAGGCTGTTGAATTCTGTCGATTTATTTCTCTCTCGGTTTAGTGAAAGTAAAATAAGAGCGCCACCTATCTCCCCTCTTGACAATTGCTTTTCAGTAAATGAGCCCTCTTTAGCAGCCATTTTCAGTTGAACTACATCTGAGTCTGACCTACTTTCTGCTTACTTGAACAACATGCGTTTCAGGGGAAAATTATTTATATATATTTATATATATTTTTATATATACATATATATATGTGTGTGTGTGTGTGTGTGTGTGTAAACGCCCCCACTGTATTGAGTCAGCTCAGTTATTTGGGGGTGAAAAAGAGCCGTCATCTGGTGCATATGTAGCGTGAAATGCGAGTGGCGGGCGAGTGACACTGTCAGCTTGTTTTCTCCACCTTGTCTGTCGGTCGCGGAGCATGAGAGCTGGTTGGCTAGACAGGCGGGGGCTATAGGGTCATTGTGTGTGTATGGAGGGATGCGCCGAGTGAATAACCTTTCGTGGTAACAGCTGTCAAATCCACCGGAGCAGAGCAGAGGACAGAATAGCAGGTCTAGCTCAACCCAGCCCAGATACAATGTTGGAAGGGGTGGTTAGCCGAGCAGGTAGGGTTAGACTACCTTCCAGTCTTGAGCGTTGAGCTCAAGGGTTTTGATGGGTGGCCACCACCGAGGCTTGACGGGGGGCTCAGCACCCCTGGCAGCTCATTGTTTAACACGTTGCTCATCTCCTTTATTCCCCCCCAATGCAGATTCTATGCACAGCAGTGCAGAGCACACAGACCCAACGGTGTCCCGGGACGCCGCCTTTGTCAAGGTGTCACTCGCCAATGCAGCATCTCAGCATGGTTCACCACTATGCGTGACAGGGGATGCAGACCCCATGAAGGGGGATTAGCACCGCACCCATTGTCTGAGGGCAGTATGGTGCTGGATTTGGCTGCATGGCTATTCAAGCACTGTATTTCTATTATTTGGCACTTGACAGAGACGCTCAACGGCCTTGCTTTTGTTCCCTCGGCAGTATCAGAATGTGTTCATGTCATGCCCCCGGCCGAGTAGCTTATTATCTCAGTTGACATGACAAGGAAAGGTGCGATGCTAGATTCTGTTATTGCTGTCTGCAGCCTGACCCGCAGGTTAGGATGTTTTTCTTTTTTTAATGGGTTAGGTAGAAGCTTGCAACTCATGTATAATTTACTGTTGATTTTCTCATCCTTGAAAGGGGAGCATGTTGACCGAGACTTAACCTATGGTTGGGTTGGATGTTGTGAAAGCAAAATTAGGTGTCTTTTTCGGGAGGGTTGTTAGTTCTGTTTTTTTGTACTTGGCTATTGTCCATAGTAAATCCTGTTTTTCAAAGAGATGAGTTGCTATAGATTCTGAAATAAATGAGATTTGAGTTAAAATATATTCAAGAACTCGCACACACGTCTATTTATTGGTAGGACTTGAAAATCTATATTTTGTCAAGTTAAGGTTTTACATATTTTCCTGGAGTCCTACAGAAATCTCATGTTTTTCTTTTTATCTGAGTGCAATGTGGAAATGGATGTTTAATATACCTCTGTGTGTGTGTTTAGAGGCCAGGACCCTTTGCCCAGCCCTGTAGCACTCTTTTCGATGTTGAGAGACCAGTTTGGGCAGTAAACCACTGTGGAAAATGGTGATGGATGGCTCCTTGTTCACTCATAGAATAGAGAGGCAATAGAGTGTTTTTTCCTCTTTTCTTTTTCTCTTTTAGATTAAGGCAGCAGCTCAAGGAGATACAGGTTTACAGTAACTGTATTTTTTTTCCTGCTGTGCTCTCTGGAAAAGCTTTTTAACCCTTTGAATTTCTTTCATTTCTTTTGGCATTCAGGGCCACTCTAATGCTAACTTCATCCCTGTAATATGTTGGCTTGTTTCAGCTCTAGTTTTTCATCTTAAAAAAATGCCCAAAGCAATAGCTTGTTTAACATTCTCCTCTGTTCTTGTCTCATTATTTCAGACACTAAACAATGAGCGAATGTGAATATCCTTCCTCACTGAGATGTGGTAAAACACTTTCACATGTTCACAAATTACGTCGTTCAGCAACAGTGCCAGCATTGCCAAAACATGCACTGATGCTGATGTTGATGATGAAGTAAACATTCTGACTTTACCCGAACTTATAGCAGAATTGCAGACATGTGTTCACTGTACACAATCCTGGCTTAAATTTTAGTCCACCCCCACCAGCTATGTTTACGTGGAGATTTTCCACATAACTTTTCAGGATATGTTAAGGCGAGGAGCTTACCAAAAGAGCAGTCACCACACAAAAATGACTCATATGCTTCGGACGTGGCACAAACTCTGAAAGAGATAATAATCTAAAACTTATTTCAAACCAAACTAATTCACAACTGCTTCTCGTTTGTGGGAATTAAAATTGAACTCTGGTGGTGGAGTATGTGAGGCATCTTTGTTTTCATTTTTCTCCAACTTGTCTCCTCTCCTGCTGCACTGTTGATGTCACTGAAAGGTGAGCGAGTAGTTCATGGGGAACTCGGGGATTTCACTGGCCTTAATCCCTGTCAGAAAACCATAATGATGAGGTACCGCTTCCAGCTGGGAGTAATGGCCTTGATTTCAGCCGCCTTACCAAGCTCACCACATGGAGGGCTGATTTTGTCATAATCTTCTTTGTGTAAAAAAAACTCTATCTACATTGAAGGTATTTCTAAAGAATTGTTGGGCTACTGTAAATGACGCCAATGATTGTGCATTAAAATACATAAAAAGCTTTAAAAGAAAGATGAAAAATAGTTCACAACACACTGCTTCCATGTACTTTAAAAAAATAGTGCCAGTGTGAGTTTCTCAGAGTAGGATAGCCTTGACTAAAAATTATGGATTTAGTGTAACTTAAAAAAAAAATGAATGAAGTGCTTAAGGTGATCTAAATGCCTCATTTTCAATCACTAGATCTAAAGTTATCACAGTAAAATAGCAACTATGGTATTTGTATCAGTACTAAAATCATTTTTTTATATGCAAAACATTTTTTAAATGTTAACTATTATTAATTATTACAGTAATAGTATTATAACATCTTACATTTATTTATTTTTTAATCCAAAGACAAAAGTAAAACCTTGGAGCCGACACTGATTAATTTCACGAATAGTTTTCAAATGATTATTTGGCAGAATATTTGCCATTTTAGCTGTTCACAGAGTAAAACTGGGAGTATAGAAAGTAGCCATGTTAGTTGGGCAGCTGCTCTAGTATTTTCCTGTTACCTTAAAAAGCTTACTTGGTGGTGTACAATTATTTTCCAGGCAGCTCTGTCTTTTATACAGCCAAGAAAAAAGAAATGTTTTCTGTCCTGCTCAGCAACAAGCAGGACACTCTGCTCCAAACTCTGACAATTCAAGCTCTTTGTCCAACATTCTATAAAAAAAAAAAAAATACAAAATTTTGGTGGTTTTAAAGCTATGACTTTTATAACTACCTTAAAACCAGGTAGTTATAAGTCCATAGCGGGACTTATGATATTTTCCTAGGAGTTACAAGACAGCGTTGTTAATGAACATTTAACATAAAGCTAATTTTTTGTCTGAGGCCGTGGCATCAAGCCTCGTTGAACACTGATATTGAGGGGAAAAAACAAAGACAAACGTCCATGAATTTCAAAGTAAAAATCTTTGAAATCCCTTAGAATATCTCGCACATTAAACTTGTTAAACTGCTTCATGCACAGAAACCAAATTAAAGTGTAGGGCAGCACTAAGGAGTGTTTTTTTTTTTCTGTGACCTTGTTGTAGTGGGGTTGGAGTGGTTGCAGTGACTGCAGGTATGCACATTTGGCTCATTATTTATTCATATGTAGATCTTAAAAGAGCTGGGTAAACATATTCTGCCAGATTTTCTTGAAAGGATCTGGGTTTGTAGCAATTCAAATGAATTTTAATGTCTATCACTATTTCCCCAGAAAATGTAATTTATTTATTGTTTACCACTTTTATTTTACGATTATTTTTATATTAAAATACTGTAATATATATGAAGCAGTAAGATCAATACAGTGAGTGAAAACTATGCAAACGGGTTGTGCACTCACTTCTCTGTGCAGTCAGGCTGCCAGACATCAGTCTCACCGTCACGTTTTTGTGAGACAGAAAGTCATGTAGTCTTGTTAAAGCCCCACTCAGAACCCACCAGCAGCAGGGCTCTCCCCTTAGAGACGATGTCGCTTCACAAGCAGCATGTCTATTTATTTTGATTTATTTTTTATACTGCTTTGTATAAACCAACATATTTTCAAAACTGTATGCTAATATTATTATTATTATTATTATTATTATTATTATTATTATTATTATTATTATTATTATTATTATTATTATTATTTGAGGACTTTTGAACATTCTATTTGGATTTATTTTTATCTAACACCAGCACATCATTGTATAAAATATATTAAGAAACAACAACTTTATCATTTTGTCTGCCACAGCAGAATATGGGGTTGAGCACCCAGGCATGACAGAAATCCTGAAGAGATGCCCTGTGTGGTGTAGGTTGCTTCCATCCAACTGGATCACCATTTTCATTTCCAATCAGTCCCGTAATTAAGGGGAACCAAACCAGAAATTATCAATCAGTTAATTACTGGTATGCTGCATAACAAATCCAGCTCCTGATTAAATCCTACTGGCTGCCCTCACAAGATGCTGTCGCCTTCCAAACAAAACCAGACGGGGATGAGTGACCAGCAAAGGCAATGTTTATCTATCTATCTATCTATCTATCTATCTATCTATCTATCTATCTATCTATCTATCTATCTATCTATCCATCTATCCATCTATCCATCTATCCATCTATCCATCTATCCATCTATCCATCTATCCATCTATCCATCTATCCATCTATCTATCTATCTATCTATCTATCTATCTATCTATCTATCTATCTATCTATCTATCTTCAGGAAGAATTGCATTTGCCTTGTGGTTTGGCTTGTCTCCATGTTGAAGGCACTAGTACCCTTTTTTTTTTTTTTTTGGCATTGTGGGATAATAAATATGCAGAGTAGCATAAAAATGCATCTACCCCTGTGACTATAAAAGTAGAGGTAATTTAATTGCAGAAGGCCATATTTTGTGGTTTCCTTGTGCTTCAGAGTTGTACAACCAAGGAGTAGTCATGTTGCACAAAATATAAATAATGTTGACGTCCAGTTGGAAAGAAATCTGGTATTTGTTTTAGCTTAGTGATGCATGGCTGTGCTCAGACCAAAACATGCAATAAAAATCTGAGTAATATTTTCCGTATGATTCCCTTTCTTTTTACATTTTATTTTCAACATGTTCATTATATCTTGACTAAATGCTGAATGTGTATTTAACAACTATGCTCAATTTACGCATAGTAAAAAAGCAAAACAATTACATTTCTACTTTATTAATTTTTCTGCTTGTTATACCCCTAATTTATTTTTCTCTGTGCATCCCAAAGAAACACAACGTCTCACCCAAAAAATATGCAGAAGGGCTCCGGTGGGAAACTGCACACCGCAGTGCAGAGTGATTCACTTTACTTTTTTTCCACTTATGAAGAAAGAAGAAAAGCAGAACCTGTAAATTGCTCAGCGTAGGAGCTCTTTTTCTGTCAATACATTTTCACTGCCCCTCAAGGCTCCAGAGCATCAAAATTCAAAAAAAGAAGAAGGGATAAAAAAAGCCCTGATAGTGTCAGCATCCAGCAGCTCATCTTTAAAAATAAATGTTGGCTTCATCGAGTTAAAAGCAAAGTCCATGTTTTTTGTTTCCTAACTATCTTTTTCTGATTGCTTCGAAAAACGTGAGCAGTGACAAAATGGTTACAAGAAAAAAATGGAAATGCAGGTTCACAGGTGGGTGGAAGGAGAATATTATTTTAGACATATGTGAGAAAAATACTACAGTACAAACAAAGCTCAGGAATGAACGAGATCTGTGGGTTACAATAACGCTGATTAAAAATACCATCATTTCACAGCAGCATGTGATCTAAGCAAAAATTAAAAATATTGTCTAATTGTCCAATATTTAAAATTTAAAAAGCAACAATTAAACTGATGCTAATCTAATGTAATGTAATCATAGTAATTAATATGTAACATTAATTTGTCATCATTTTGATTGTGACACAAAAATGAAACGCCACTAGATTAAGAAGTAGTGCAGCTTTTGCCATTTTCCTAATAGAGGAAACACAAATAACAAAGGAACTGTTGGTTATAAAGTCAGACTTCCTGTTTGGACAGCCATCCTGCCGTTGTCTCACTCTTATGGTTCAAGTCAGTGGCGATTCTTACATGAATCCCGCCCTGGGTGACCCTCTCTTTCTGTGCATTATTTGAGTATGAATCATCATAGCTCATATTCATGTGACTCAAATTTTTTCCCATCCCAGAAACAAGTTTTAACGCATTTAAATCTTATGTACTACAATAAAGTGTGGCATGTTTTGTTTTTGTTTTTATTCAGCCCTCTTTACGCTGAAGCCCCTAAATAAAAAAACAACCTAGTGACCACAGTCTATATGACTAATCCCTTTTTTTGTATATTGTGGCTCCAATTTGCAAAATTATTTGATTCACAAGAGTCCCATGATTCACAAAAACTAAGAATAGCATAGTTAGTAGCATTTTATTCATTTATGTTTTCTAGGAAACCTATAAACAATTGAAAGGAATGCAGTCCATATTTAAAGCCCTACAGGTTTTAGCTTGACGTACAACACTTTAACTCAGGTTTGATCAGCCAAAGAATTTTAATTTTGGAAGATATGAAAATCAAAGTTTTCAAGAAAAATATTATGTACCATTAAGTACCAACAAACAACAACAAACTGAATGAATTAATCTCCTTTTATTTGACACACAGAAACACAGGATACACAGACAGGGTGCAAATGGCAGAACACATCACTCAACAGAATCTGCCGCTATAATTTTAATGTAGCTTTAGATAGAAAATAAAGAAGGGGTTCAGCAACAAGTGGAGAAGGGGTCGTGCTCCATTACTTTACACTTCATCAATTTGGCAATTTCTCTGGTTTCACATTGAAAGTACTTTAAATTGTTGCAACATTAAGATAAAAAACTTAAATGAAGTTGAAATAATATAAAATGCTGATATCAGTAATTGACCCATGGATCATCCAAGTGATACACAAGGACTTCCACGTTATCATGGCAAACCTCACCAGTTGTTAATTAACATGTATTTCAGCGTAGATGTGAACATTGGTTGAAGAACTTATTTTTTTTTTCTGTACCGATGTTTCTCTTCAGTCATGTAATTGGTTTTCTTGTGGCCTCTCTGAGCATGGCACACACTGCACCGTGCGGCAGACCCGAGCCTGTTCCAACATTTCTGAAATGACCCCAATGCTGGCGACTTCAAGATGTTTTCTGGGAGCTGCGGAAGCTGGAATACAGCAGGGTCCTCTGCTGGTGGCAGGCAGACAGGAAGGTGTGGGGAATGAGGGGGGTGCTGGGGGCCTGGAATGAAGCTTGAGAGGCCAAATCACCGAATCTGGGCCCAGGGTTTTTTGGCAGGCAGCAGAGTGTGAAATTTACAGAATTTCTTATGTTGGTGGTGCAGCTGCCTTTTTGCCCACACCATTGTGTTGTCAGACACCAGCTTGGAAAAGGACTTGAGAGCTGGAACAAGAGAGTGGAAGAATGTAGATGTGATGCTATGCCAGCTTTTGTTCAAAAATGCCACAATGCAGATAGATGAGAAAATTGTTAGGTGACTGATTTTTCTCTGCGTCTGATATGACTTCAGCAACAACTTCAGGTATGAATGCCTGAACTGTTTGTGTTTTTCTCCGCATTTCAATTAGTTTTGTTGTGGGAGGCTTCTCAAACGAAATGAGACAATCCAAAGTAATAATAGAGTGAGCGATAGCTTTATGATGAATTCATTAAAATATGAAAATTAGGGGAACACTTGAGTACTCTTGTTTTCTGTGTCCTTTTTCCAACGCGACCACATTTACATTTACAGGAAGGTCACTGAGCGTGTCTAAATAATACGTTTCAGACGCTTTGTTTTTGTGTTGCAAAACTGCAGTCACTTCTCATTTGGTTTCTTTTTATTTCTGCAAGAGAAAACAATTGGAAAATCTCAATTGTGGGGTCCACACACACCGGTCTCATCCCTGCCTCCGGCTTTCTTCCCAGTTCATCTCCCTCATCATCTCTCCAGGATATCTGTTCCAGGATTGTCTGGAACAGATACCTTCATACTTTCGACAGCCTTGCCGGTTGTCTCGGTCAGTTGGGTGGTAAGTTGCAAAGGCTTATGTACTCACGCTGAAATGTGCAGCACACACACCTAATCTGCGATGACACTAAGGCATTTGTTTTGGTTACTTCTTGTTTAAGTAAGATGAGAACAATCCCCTCAGGTGATTAGTTCATTTGCAGGTGACCAGCAGCAGAGTTTAGCTCAAACTCAGTGCCCCTCTGAGTCTTTCTTGATGTCATTACTCTCTTATTCATCTGCTACTGGCGTCATTCTTTTCTCTCAATTTTTTTGTTTGTTTTTCTTTTCGCTTTCAGGAGGGAGAAGCAAATAGAAAGGGAGCAAAGAAAAAAAAAACTCCCACCAAACTGACAAACAGAAATGTTAAGCCGACTAGAGTGATATTGCTGCTCTTTGTCTTGCTCTCATTATTTTCGCTTTGATTACAATCTGGAGGAGCTCAAGTTACCCTAATTCAGTCGGCCGAGGCTCTGGCTGAAATTGTGCTGTGTTGAGTGATGGTTGAAGCTGCTGGAGGTAGGTGGAGTGGGTCGGGGCAGGAAAACATGGTTTGATCAGCTGTAAAAACAAAATAAAAAGGACTCAGAATTCGAATCCAAAGAAGAAAATTGCTAAACGAGAGGCAACATCTGGTACTCTCGTGTGACAAACATGAATCAATGCAGAGTAATAGACACAGTAAATTTTAGACTCATCCAGTGTGGAGATGTAAACGATGAGACCAACCGTGTAATTCCTTCAGGGGTGCTTTGATGGCAACGGGACGTCTTGTTTACGCCAAAGTGTCGAGAAATGGTTTCGGTGTAACGCACTTCTCGGTGGATGGAGGAACAAGGAGGCATGCTGGGATTCTCTGGACAGAGACGGAGGTACCACAGGAGGGGGAGAAAGTGCTGAGGGCGCCGCCGCCTAAGGCTTCAGCAGCTACAAGGCACTAAGCGCTGCTGAGGCCTAGTCCTCATGTAGCCCTAATCACAACCTCCTGCTCTCTCCATCTGGCTGTATATTATCACTCCACTGGTTTTCCTACATTTTTCCTCCGGTTTCAGTATCTTTTTAACTTGTGTGGCTGGATGTTTCTTTCCTTTTTAATTTAAGTCTTCTTACTTCAAGTTAAATGAGTGGGCAGGCTAAAATAAATTAGACACAATAAGTTCACATTCAACGCTAAAGAAATAAGGAAAGCATATCAACACTATTTGTGTTATTGACTAACAAAAGTCATTGACTTACAGTAAGTAGAAATGTCAGCAGTTGAAAGAAAATAATACTTTTTTTTAACGATATTTCACAGATAAAAAAAATTCAAAAGATCACTCATCTTAGTTTGAATCCAGTGTGAACAACTGCCTTCAGAAGTCACCAAACTAATGAATAGAGTCCAGAAAAAGAGAACATGAGTCAAAGACGCAGCCAAGAGCCCCATGGGAAGTCAGGAGAAACTGCAGAAATCTATAGCTCAGTTAGGAGAATCTGTTGACAAGACAGCTATTTGTCGCTCTCTCCACAAATCTGCTTTTTATTGAAAGGTGTCGAGAAGAAATTCAGCATTAAAATAAATCCATGAGAAGTTCTGCTTCCAGTTTGTCATAAGTGCTCTGGTCAGATGAGAGCATAGTTAAAATTTTTGGCTGCATGTGGCTGTTGCACACATCTTACTAAACACATCATCCCCAAAGTGAAATAAAAGGATGCCAGCATCATGCTTCCTGCAAAATTTTCTGCAACAGACACAAGCAGGTCAGATTTGTAGGGAAGGTGATGCAGCTACATAAAGGATTAAAGTAAATATATTCCCTTTTTGCATAACATTTTAAAGCCATTTGTTATTTTTCTTCCACTTCCTGATTATTTGCTGTTTTGTGTTGGTCTGTATATTGCGATCTGTGGTTGTGTTGTCACAAAGTTTAAACAGTTCAGGGAGCTTTAAGACTTTTGCAAAGCCCTGTATAATATGTAGCATGTGGGGTTTTTTAATATGTTTTTTTTTTCCATCTGCAAATTGCATTTATTAAATATAGACCTTCTATAGATCATGTATTTCTAGATGTTCCAACTGCTGAACTAATTCAAAAAAATGAAACAGCCTATTGATCTGGAACACATTTATTGAATCTGTCACTGCTTTACTCTCCCAGCTGAACAATGTTTCATGTAATGTCCCTTCTGCCGTCTGGTCGCAGCACGTCATCTGATGTAAATGGCAGAAAGTAACATCAGACAGATGTGACTTGTCTAACTATGGCGCTATGTCACTTCACTTATCAGCCCTGCACACAGTTGTACTATAGCTGCACTGAATTTTGCTGCCCTTAATGATCAGATTAGAGCTACTAATTAAAAAAGGAGAAAAAAAAAACAATATTACGAGCTGCCCTAACGCTTCTCTGGGTGGTGATGAGTGAGGGCAAAGTTATTATTCTTTTGAACTCCTGCGGTGCGGGGGAACGCCGGCAGACATTTAAAGCAGCATGACTTTTAGTGTTTGTTATTTCTTTTTTACTTTTTTAATTCCTGGCCTGCAGATTTATGGCTTGATAATGTCTTAAACTTTTCTGTTTTTATTATTTTTTTCTTTTCTTTTTCTTTTTTTCAAATGCCTGAGTCAGAAGAGATTCTCATTTATAACTATTAGACCGACTTTTTTCTAATAAATCTTTTCATTTGGACATTTTTAATGCAATTCAGCCCAATAATCTATAGTAACATCTAAGATAACATTTTATGAAAGTCTCTTAATGTATCGTACTGTATTGCTAGTTTAAAAAGGCTCAGAAAGCACTTCTTTAACAAGAGAGGAAACAACTGGAAGCTCCAGCCATGGTAATAATGGTGTGATAATCTTGTGTATTATTGTGCTATTTACAAAAAAATTTAAATAAATGTAGAACAAATATAATACGTTTATTTAAAAACAGAAAAGCAAAATTATTTCTGCTGCTGACAAATTGTTTTATTAAATTTATTTACTATTTTATATGGAGTCTTAATCAAAAATGAAGAAACACCAACCTTGTAGAGGTACTTCTCCTGATTCACATTCCTTCATTTTTAATTTATTTTTTTTGACATTTCAGTTCAGAGTACTTAATTATTAATTATATTAAGTTATTCTACCTGTTTGCACATTTCTTTTAATCAGAGTAGACTATATTTATCAAGTTGACTCCATAACAAACATTTCACCGATCGCTTCCCAACTTTAGTTTTAAGCCATATATTAATAAACTGTTTCTATCTTAACCAAGTACAACTGTACATTTTCTAGAATAAAAATATTGTCAAAAATAACAGAAATTCAATTGATGACATCATAATTTACATCTAACATAAGCTGTAAAAATTTTACTTTGCCAAATTGAGTTATTTTTAATTCTGGTATGAGAGAGTCCAGTACCTGCTGTAAGTTACAAACTTTACCTGTTTACCATAGTGGTGTAAACCACATATATGATAAAAACACCATGACTCATACTGCAGCAAGAGGTGTTTCATAAGAGCTTGGTGTGTTTTGTGAACACAACAAGCTCATTTCTTTGTAAAATCGAACGTTTTGTAACCACATAACCAGCATGTCCTGCTTCTGAACTACGGCTATTTACAACAGGTTTTAGCCAATCCTAATATGTAATCCTTGTTATTCTAGGGATGCTAGCAAGATTATACTCTCTTTTTTAATCCAAATAGGAGTAAATTATGCAATTCAGATAATTTCTCCTTTGCAAGATATTATTAACTATGGCTATTTTCAGAAGCTATAAAAACGTTTATGGAAGAAACAACAAACAAAGAAACTGAATTAAGAAAATTAAGCTATAGCTACTGAAGACCCAATTAAGACATTAAGGTCTGTCCTTTAATTTAATTTCATTTAACTCCATTCAGTTATCTCAAACACCACATTTGCATTCAGACATAAATAACATTTAAATCAAGTTAACCTGATTTTCAGATAGATTCAAAATAATTTTCAAATATTTATATTTGATCCTAGTTATAAAACAGTTCAGTCACATTTATTTTGCTATGGCAATTGGTAAAACATTTTTTAGAATGAAAACTTGCTTGATTGCGTCGACTCATTGACTTTGCAGCAATCTGTCCTCCTGAAAGAGCATGTAGAGACAGAGGATGGCTGATTGCATTGAGCTGTCTTTCCTATTAACAGAAGCCCTGAAAATAGGAATAATAGGTGGTGCTCCACTAGTTGCCACACCACAAATTTGAATCTTTTTCACAACTGGAAATTTTTCCAAACAGCCAATTTAGTCTTTCTTGTAGATTCAAGTATGGTACAGCAACTTTGCAGCCTGTTGATGACCAGCAGTGCATAGCAACAGGTGGGGGAGGAGTAAATCTGTGTTGCTCCTTCTCCCTTAAACTTGTAGCAAACAGCAGCATTTTCTTTTTCTAATTTCTAAATAAAATGATTTTACTTATAGAGACGCAAAGAAAGGGAATGCTTAACATTTTTAATACTTTGTGTCTTAAAACAAAGAATGAAGTGTTTTGCAAGAAAAGTTCAACTGAATGAATTTTGGTGCCCACTAAGTTATTGGCAAACTTCTCAGTCAGCCATGACTTCATTTGTTTCTGTTTCCCATCAAGCGTGACTGCTCGACAGCCCATCCGTATAATTAAAACGACCTTAAAGCATTTTCTCTGCAGAGTTTCCAATATTTTTAGCCTGGTCATTATTCCCAATGCACAGATGTGGATTGTCAAGAAGGAGAACATGGACCTGACAGCATCACACTCCTGTTGTTCATTTTGTATATGTAGTCAGGCTGGTGATGGACCTATTTCCCAATTTATTCATTCAAGTGTCAGTTATACAGACAAATCTGTGTGGTGCCAGGGTGGGGCAGGATTTTGGAGCTGTTACAGCCTGTCAACACTGTGAGAGCGCGGTCATTAATCACCATACATTTGATCAGAATACAGCAAACCTCTACTGTTTCCTGTGATGGAAGGACAATGGAAGGCTGTGTTAGATCTTGTTCCGCTAATTGGGTTAGTCTAGCTAATGGCCATTTAGATGGAGGATAACAGGGAGGCATTTTGCTCCACAAATGTGATGATGGATGCTGAAGCTATCATGTATTTAAAATGTTTCACAAGATAATGAAAAAAAGGTTAACAGTTTATGCTAATGCTTGACTCAAGCATGTTACAGATGAGTCATTTTTTGTAGATTTAAAAAAAAAAAAATGCAACCTTGCCCAATTGAATATTTTACAACTATTTGCTTTATTTTTCCTATTCCCACTGCTAATAAATATTATGGTCTACAATATCACAGAAAGAAAATGACAATGGACATCAAGAGTGTCACGAGAAATCAAGTAACCTACTTTTCTGCTCTCTCGTAATTTCAGTTTTCAGTGACATTTTACATCAGACTCATTTGAGAAGAACAAGAGCCCCACTGTATGGGGCCGTGGGAATTGAGAAGGGAATTAAAATTACAATACCTGCATGCCCAGCTGCCCGACTCGCATTGCTCAGCTGTTATACGCTCCTCTATGCAATATCCTGCCACTGAGCTCTGTGCAAGGCGCACTAATAATGGAGCTGTCTCCGGCATACGGATTTGCTTGTGCAAGTCATGAAAATTGGAATAGTCAGAATGGAAATGTGATCGTACCCACTAAAATGGGCTAAGGGGCCTTGAATTCCCCAATCAAGGTCACTAAGGAAGTGTTTTTTTTTTTTGTTTGTTTAGTTTTTTCTGTGGTGTCCAGTGGAAGCGACTGCCCAGTTGGTAAAGAACAGTTTGCCACCTTGGAACTACAGAGAGCAATTTAAGAACTAAATTAGGTACGTCTGCACAGCTCTTTAAGTGAGTCTTAAAAACTAAAATGTAAAGAAACAATAGCTGCTTGGCTCGGTGTGTCGCTCTAGCTCTGGGGTGCAGTATCTTTTTCACTGCCAGCACAGTTTCTGGCCCTGTTATTTCTTTCCAAATGAGAAGGAAATGTTGTTTGTCCCCACTATAAGCGAGCGGCCGCTGAGATGAGGAATAGACCCGCTGTTTCACGCAGACTAACGTGACAGGCTGCGTGATACCAGTTAGTCAAAATGGATTGCTACTTCAAAATGGGACAGTTCAACCCAGTGTTAGCAGGGCTCTGAACGGGAGAAAATAATGGACTCTGAAATGTATTCAATCTATTTTCATTTAGTTTTAGTTTGGCTGCCATGGTTTACTGTGGATTGAAAACATTTCTTGGTTCTATTACCTTCATTCTTCCTTCGTGAAGAAAAAGGTGAACTATAGAGACACAAATTAAAACTCTTATTAGCAATCTTGAAAGGAATTCACAGCATCCTGCTGTGTTTAATAACTTACATTCAGCTCTATTCCCATGTCTGAAATTAGCCAGTGAAGATTACCTTGGCGACATCGGCAATCTTATTGGCACCAAAGCAGCTTGAAACAGTCAGAATGTGAAGCTTTACAACAGTATTATTACCGATAAGTCTTTCACCTTTTTGTCGCATTACGATCAGGAACCTCGATGTACTTTACGGTGATTTTATTCAATAGACCAAGACCACATTGTGAAAGTGGAGGAGGTATTTTCTTTTTCGCTAATAAAAATCTTAAAAGTGCGTCAGACTGGCGACCCGTTCAGGATGAACCCCGCCTCTCACCCAAAACGTTAGCTGGAGATAGGCACCAGCACCCCTCCTGACCCCACTAGGAACAAAGATGTACAGAAAATGGAAGGATGGATGGAAATCTTGAAAGTGTAACAACTATTTGTTGTCATCAGCCCTGTGTCAATGTTTTGTGCAACCATCTTGACGAGAGCAGCTTTTAAAAACTGTTCTAGAAACACCAGACAGGGCCCAAACTGAAAATGTATGGCGAACATGTAAAATTTTGTATTCAAGAAAACTAACATTTCTGGTCAACCTGAACACACCACCCCCACTGTGAAGCAGAAAAATAACAAGTACATCCAGACAAAGTCTAAATTCCAGGTGGGAAAGTCGGCTTGTCAAGCAAACCTGAGTTTCATATTCAATATGGCTGCAGCATAAACAAAATATAGAGAAAGTTGACACTATTGTCCGTTTAGTATCACTTCTAAAAATTTGGAAGTCATTAAACCAGTGGTTTGGGGCGTGCTGTGGTGGCGTAGGGGATAGTGCGACCCATATTTGGAGGCCTTCAGTCCTCAACGCGGTGGTCGCGGGTTTGATTCCCGGACCCGGCCGACGTTTGCCGCACATCTTCCTCCTCTCCTTCCCCCTTTCCTGTCAGCCCACTTTCGAATAAGGGACACTAGAGCCCACAAAAGACCCCCTGGCAGAAAAAAAAAAAAAACAGTGGTTAGTGTCAAGACCATCTAACTTAAGACCAAGTGAAAACCAAGACTAGGCAAAATCAAAACTTTAAAACCGAAACCAAACCAATACAACACAATTTTCAATACTAAACACTAAAACAAAAATTGTTGCAAATCTTTAAAAAAAATCTGAGTGGGAACATTTTAATTTAGAAGCACTCCCAAATCATTTAGGTGAACCCAAACTTTTTCGTTATCAGACCCTCAACTACATGTCCCATGTCTATTAAATCTGACTGACAAGCTGGTATAAAATCAAACAAACAAAGCAGACAAATCTGTGCATACATACAGCTAAATGATTACTGACTTAGTATTAGCTCCAGGCAGAGTGAGTGGGGATGACAGGTGTAGGTGGAGGACTGAACTCACTCAGCATTTTTATTTTGCATGTCTCACAGACAGAAAAACATACTGTATATTTGCACTGAAAAAATTGTTCTTTTGTTTTTCTTACACATTTTTAACATTTTTTTCTCTCCATGTAGTGACAGCGATTAAAAAAAAGATATTTTTTAACTGTATTTTAATGCAGCTTGGAATTTCAGACTTAGTTGCAATATTAATAAAAGCTGGTTGTAAATATGGTTTTAAAGAGACAAAATACTTAAGACCGGTCTTGCGTACCACAACAACACCAGTGACCAAACTAGGACTATAAAATAACTATTTGTGAATCTTCTGAGGTTGCATCACAGTGTAAAGAGATGCCAGTTCTGCAATGAGACAATGTAGATAAATGTGTTTTCAAGAGTCAGAATAGCCTGTTAAAATCCAAACTTAAATCTAATTGAGAATCTATGAGAAGAAATTTCATTTCCATACACGCTCACCATCCAATCGCACAGCTCAGTGCATAAAACATTTACTTCAACTAAAGGTTTACGTAAAAACAGTGTCTACATAAAACTGTTTTACTTTGTAGCAAACAGTGCTTCAGTAAGGCTACATACAAATGCATATCACACTTTTCAGATTCTTGTTTGAAACACAACTATACTCCCTGCAAACACCTTAAAGTTTGTGGCTTTGAGTCCAAAGCATATTAATGCAGCTTTGTATGAAAAAAGAAACATTCTTTGAAACTCCTCTGAGTTGTTGGATAGGTTTTCTATGGAAAATTGGGTGTCTTTTCCCAGATGACATCAATTTGATATTGTAGGATTTTGGAAGCTGTGTGAAAACTTCAAGCTGTTTCTTGTATTCTTTGAGACTTTCCGAAACCCAGCGCTGTCTTGCTGGGGAAGGGGTGGATGCGATTGGAGGTGCTACCGTAGGGTAAAGCTGTTGCCATGTGCAAAGCGTAATTGGTCTTCAAGAATGTATAGGTAGGAGGCAAATGTCAAAGTAACAACCAAGTCAATGCAGATTTTTGCCAGCACAACACTGTTGTACCATGGCAAGCATTACCTGTCAGTGGTGTTAACGTCAGGCTATATATACTATTTTAACTATCATGTCAATGTTTGGGTATTATTTGTTGAGGTTTTGAAGTAAATGAAAATCTCAGTGATGCTTTGTCAGTCCTGAAAAATAAACCCACATAAATTCTTTAAAGACACTTTAAGTGAAATCTTTAGATGGTGACATTAATACAAGTTTTCAAGAGTGACTTATCATAGTGTCTAATTTAGAAACATCCCCAGAGTTGAAATATAATATGCGTGTTTAAATGTTAGTTATCAATTTACAAATATCTGGCTCTCAAATATATATTCATTTGAGATTAATTACCTGTCATATTAAACAATAATGGGTTTTTTTGTTGTTGTTTTTTTTTGCTAACTGGGTCTGTATATGGGTGACCCCCTTCCCAACCAACCTTCACTTTGCCTTTGGTGACCTGTGCACCGCTCAGACCCTGGGGGCTCAGGCGCACACACGCAGGGCTTCATCCATTGCTTCTGGACACGTTTGATTCCATGGCCTTTACATGCACACATATTCTCACCACACATGCACATCTGGTTTCCAGGATGTCCCTCATGAATGCAGACCTTTTAGCTGCCGTTACAGGCGGGCTGCTAGTGTTAATGACTGGGGCACTGCTCGGCTCCCGGGATGAAAATAGAGGAGAGGATGCAAAACAGAGGCAGCCATTGCCACTAAAAGGTAACTCAATCAATCTAGCAGGAGCTACGTGTGTGTGTGCGTCTGCGCGTGTGTGTAAATGGCCAAAGGGGGTAGGCCAGCCAAAGGTCCTCGGGGTCAGAAGAGGTTGCCATAGCGCCAGTGCACCTATGTGCCAGGTCTGGCTTCCTCTCAAAATCACTGAGAGGTCAGAGCAATTTCCGGCAGTCAGGAGTAGGTCAGGGTCCCACTTCCCCTACATATCAGTCAGTGAAGGATGAGGAGGAGAGCGCCGGGCCTGGTCTTTGTAGAATTACCTTCCCTAATCCCCAGAGTGTCAGGACTGCATGGAAAGTATTCTGTTGTTTTGGAGGGCGCGAGGTCACGTGAGGGAAATTCGAACCAGAGACTCTACTTCTTGGTCTGTGACTTGAAATATAATTATTTCATTCTGAAATGGTTGGGAATTTCATCACAGATGTCATTATTTTCTGGTTATTGGCTCAGTCCCAGATGCTTTCTGTTAAGTCTTTTTAGAAATGTCAGAATATCACCTTGTCTGCAAAAGGGAGAAAAAGAAAATGATCTAAGATCGTTTTCTGAGCAACTGTATATAAATGCTTTAAAAAAAAAAGATTATTTGACTAGCTCAGAGGTAAATTAGTTGTTTACCTGATTTTGCTTTGACACAAAAGTTATGTTTTGTTTTTTTTTATCTCCTGTGCTTTCAGTTTAGCTCCGGAATCCTGACCATCCATCATTCTCCACTGCTGTGGGTACAAAAAAGAGAAATAAAATCGCTCTTCAATGAGGAATATTTTTTGTAGAAAGGACATAGAAAAGATAACACTGACTTCATCTTAACAATGGGAAAAGGTGGGTGAAAAGTAAAAGAAAAACTGTAACATCGCCATGACAACTACATTTCTACACAATGGTAACTCAGAAGGGCGACGATAATCTCTAACAAATGATTTGCCCTCACAGACTTTAGCTCTGATTAAATTGATTCATATTTGAGTTCGAAGTTTAGCCTTTAGCACCAGAGTTTAACTCAATTCTGAAGTCTTTGTTTTGGAGACTTGACTGCAAACTCAAGTCCCCATTTCTGTAATTTCTTGTTTCCTGCAAACTTGCACTTTTGCATTTAAAGACCAGAATTCTGTGCAAAGGCAGCAGATTTTGTTTGTCATCAAATGTGCATTTCAGCGTCTAGATATTGTCAATGACTACAGTATATTGCTTTACGTATCTACATATGTTATCTATTCAACTAGATTTCCCTAATTACATATTCAGCTATCAGCATTAATGGTTTACCAATACAATGAGCCATTAAGAATCGATTAATATTGATTCAAGCATTTAGGAAAAGCATGAGCATATGTCAAGGTAGAGATATGTAGTTCACTGTCGTCAATGCCTGCCACCCAGCTAGTATAGAGATCAATCAAACCCTGTTCCTCCGGCAACCACAATTTAAGAAAAAGTTTCAACTCCAAAAGTGCAGTAAAAACAATAAAAAAGTGGACAAATTCCTACCAACTTCTGGAAAAAAGGTCTTTAAAATAATAAACACTGCGCAAGAAAAGAAGGGAAAAATATTACACTACTTTTATCTTCTTCCACTTGTCCCTGTTGCAACAACACATTTCATCTGAAAAACGGGAGCCGGGGCACCAAAGCGAGCAGCCGGCCTCGCGTGTCACTCGAACCGCTGATAACAAAAGCATTCACCCTGTGCACTGCTAAGCAGTTACCACATGATTTTATGAGAGCTGCGCTCATTTATGAGCGCAATCAGATGCAACCCAGTGCCCCACAGGATGTCAGCGTTAGCGCCCCTCTTTGTCCGATGATGATGGACTGTCAGCTCAATGGCGTTATTGTAGCTCTAGTGGCCATCCTGGGAGTAATACATTGATAACAATATCAGCTCATAAAAACAGGCTGGCGGAGGGAAAGGTCACTCCCTTTTTTTTTACTCGGCCACAACGTACCTCTACCTCCTCTCTCTCTGGTTCATGATGCCTCCCTGGATTCCTCTGTTATCTCTCACTTTCTGGGGGCTCTCTGTCGGGGTGACGAAGGCTACCCATCAGTGTGCGGGGTATCTGGAATGTCATGTTTAAACTGGAGTTGGAGGTATGTTGACAGGCCAGACAGAGGAAACAGATGGCAGCGTGACATGCCCAAGGTCATCTGGCATGCCACTGTCAAGACTCCTGCCTTTCTTTCCTTCATTCTTTGGCAATTCCCATCTATCACCTCCTATTCCTCTGCTCCTTTCTTTGCATTTTGTTGGGTCCCTAACCCATTTCCTCTTCCCCCTCTTCCCTCTTTCTTATGTTTATCACTCCTTCCTACCTCAATATAGGTCACAAAGCTTCCCATACAGGCTGCTGCCTATCTCTGCTCAAACACACTACACCCCTGAACTCTTCTCACGCTCACATTAGCGCTGTTGAACATTTATATTCCAGTCTCTCTCGTTTTTTTTCCCTGTTCGATTCCACACATGTTGATTTGGGGGGCGTGGGGAATGTGCCAAGCTACCTTTGTCTCCCAAAGTCTTGCCCCGAACATTCCTGCCAGCAGAAATGTAGAAAGAATCCAGAAGAGTTTTAATTACCTGTGCAGCCATGCCTGGAAGGTTGTGCTCTGAAAATCCCAACAGGCACGGGGTACAGTAAGCATGCCATGTCGCAACACATAGCCTCTTTGTCTTAAAGGTAATTTCCAACAGGAGGTGGTGCTGGGGGAGACAAAAAAAAAAACTGTGGGAAAGGAAAGAAAAGTTTGTAGGGAGAGGAAGAAAAAGGGAGAAAAAAATGCTTGTTTCTGCTTTCTGCCTTTTCCATCTTTGCAAAATGTTTTTTCATGTGTTTATAGCTGAATCCTGAGAAGAGCAACGAGACAGGACGGTATCCTCTCCTCAACCAAATCTTGTCAGGAATGTTCGTTTCAGCTCAGCAGGCAGAGCTGTTTGTCCCCCACCCCTAAAAAAAAAAAAATACATTCACTGCTCCTGTGATAAAGAAAACATTTCGGTGTTGATGCAAAAAAGAAAAACATAAAGTTGGGAGGGTAAAAAAGTAAAGCAGGCAAGGCGAATACTTTTTTTTTTTATTATTATGAAATTTACATTTTGAAAATATCCAGCTGCAGACAGCACAGCAAGTGTAGAGATTTGTTGATCAAGCATGTCTGACAGCACATGCCCATCATGGCCCCAAACTGTTAACCTCTGGAAAAAATATCTATATTTTTAGCCTTCCGTTGAGAATTCCTCAACTTTCACATTCAGCTTGGCACACAAGTGGCCCGTGCTAACTCTTAACAAGGTGACAAGAGCGCCGTCCTGAGGTGACATTTCCCTCCACACGTGGCGCCTTAACAAATAAACCTTCACATTTATATTGGAGAGACGCCATCACCCTCCCCCTCGATCAGTGACTCAAAACAACCCGCATTGTGTTTATGAGAATGTGTTTACGGCTGGTGTTTGCAGCCATCGGAGCAGCGCGATTACGCTGGTTGTTTATTTATTTATTTGTTTGTTTGTAAAAAGAAAGAAAAAAGGGGCCTGAATACCACCAGAGTAACAAGGCAAAGGCTGATTAGACTTAAAGGCAAAGTAGACGGAGAGATCAAAATCACACTGGGTTGAGGGAGAAAGAGAGAGGAAGAGGGAGAGAGAGGGAGATGAGGCATAGAGATATGGTGTAGGAGAGGGTGAGTGGAGGTGTGGTGATGGTGATGGGGGGTGAAAACTGTTTCAAATCTTCTCATCTACAAAGGTTATTTTTTGAATCGAAAGTCTTTCACCATGAAACCGCATGTTTTTCCTTGAATAGGAATATGCATAGCCACAAACGGAGAGCATATGGATGTATTTATGGCACAACTGTGTTCTTGCAATCTTGACTGTGCAATGCTGAGCCTCTAATAAAATAATAACAAAACAAATCCTGTTTCTCCCACATTTTCAAAGAGGAATTTTAACTCCGCGAGAACAGAATCAGAAAGTATATTAAAGGTAAGCGATGGTATGATTTGTCATAATTCTACTTGCACCTCTACGCTTGCAGACTTGCAGTATTGCACGTGTGGCTTTTTTTGTGTGGGTGTGTGTGTGTGTGAGGGTGAGATTTAAGTTTGAGCTGAATTGGGTCTCTGTGTGGGCCAGAAACACTTGATGCTAGTCAAAGTTAAAGAGTTCAAGATTGACGTCTCGATGAAGAATTTGATTTTGTGAGCAGCTCTGGTGCCGTGGCTTCAGCCATTAATCATCCATCTCTGGAGGACGGCGACTTCAGTGCAGCACGCCGGCCCGCTCTGTGTTGCCACAACCGAATGAGAGCCAAACCCAGCGTTCTTGAACAATAGATGCCCTGACGTGACACCATTTTAGCAGAGAGCTGCCTCTGTGAATGCGTGTGTGGGTGCCTGTGCGTTTGTGTGTGTTTGTGGGGGCAAGACAGATTCTTGAAAGTACAGTGACACCTAAAGGCCTAATCCTACAGGCCCTCTACCTCTCCTCTCTGTCTCTGCTGCATTTGAGTCAAGGACATGTTAAAATTTGGTGAAAAACTGATGACTTCTTACTTTTCGCTGCTCTTGATAGTTCCAAGCGCGTGTACGGGGCATCAAATTTTTTTCTACTAATGACGTGCCTTAGGCTGCCTGCAGGTAGAAAGGCATTTGTATCTGTACACTTGAGCATCTGATTGGCCACAGAGCACAAGTGTCTTTTTTTTTTTTTTAAAGAATGCACTGCATTAATTTGGGACTACTTAAATTGCTAGTGTATTACAACGCAGTTTGTGTCCTCAAATAACTTTTATTCTTAAGTTTGATGTGAAACATGTTTAGTTTGACTTCATTACAGTTTATATATGTGTAAATATTACATATAACTATATGATTCATTTATTTTACAATTAAAATTGCATGTACTTTGTGAAATACATCAAAAATTCCTTTTCAAGAATTTCTAAATTTCAATTAAGGTTATTTTTTTTCAACGCCATTTTACAACATAGAATAATCTCAAGAAGGAAAGGTTTAAGTCACACAAAAATATTAAGCTAGAAGTTTAATGATATTCTTACTTATAAAAACGTTATAATTCAATTTAACGCATTCAGCTCAGTCCAAGTTGTACAATGCTGTCAAATTAAGTTTATAACGGTCAGTGAATAATTATTAATGTGGAAGCCCATCCGGTTACATCAAGTTATTGACTTTGCAACAATCCCTTCTCCAGAGCAAGCATGTGGTGACAGTGGACATTGCCTTAAATAATTGCATTTCTTAAGGAAAAAAAAACTCAATTGTAAATTACGTTTTCTGTTTTTTGTTTTTTTTTACATTTAGGTTCAGCTCTATTCCGAACTTGGCTCACACGATCTAATTTAGTATTTTCAAAGTATCTATTGCTCTTTTCTTTCCATCCCTCACAATACACACTTGCAGAAACACATTCCTCCATCTGAACAGCATCTCTGTAGTGAGGAGAAGCTCACCAGGGCACTCCTTTGATCTCTCCTCATTCCCTGCGTCTGCTTTCACGAACAGCTCTGCATGCACGGCCCGTTTTTAATATGGCAGCGCAGCCTGGGTCCCCGAGTAACAATAAACTTTACCTTCAACTGTCAGCAGGACCTAATCACTGGGGTTACCGGAGCACTAAATGTTGGATCCCCGTTAATAATTCTGCCACTGAAGAAAAAGGGGGGGGAAAAAAAGCAAACAGACCCACAGAGGTACAAATCTCAACCTCTCTGCAACAGAAATATCCTTTGGAGTTCACAATCTCATTTTCATCACTTGCAAATATGACGCGGAAGACAGGAAGGTAAGAATAAGCCTTCAGTTTCAGTGAATGCGGACAATCACAGAGGAATTCTTTCTTCCTTTCTAAGCTGCGGGCCTATTCCCACAAATGTACGATCGGTCACTCTCAAAGAGCCTTCAGCAGAGCTGTTATTTGTCGTCCCGCGAGGTATCAGAGCTGGAGCTCACCAAGCCAACTAATGGAGCTTCAGAGGGCTGCAAATGGCAGGCAGCACGAACACGACAGCCTCTGTGGACTAAATAGATTTAGATATCACTTTAGGTTAGCGCCCTGCAAAAGCGAGAGGCACAAAGCACAAATACATTAAAACTACAATTGTGTGTATGTATTTGATGTGATAATACAAACTCATATATTTTATAGAACTGCTAATCCCTGACAGATTTAGGTTTAAAAGCAATCTTTACATTTTACCAACAAGCAGTTTATGAGTGGACGTAATATTTTGGAGTGGCTGAATCAAATAATGACTTGAGTCTGTTAGAGAATTAATGGAGTGTGCTAAAGATTAGGGTGATGTAAGGAGGAGCGCATAATTGAAGATAGTGGAAACATACAAACATGCAACTGTATTAAGAGTCTTATTGCTGTAATGCCAATAAAAAAGTTCCCTACTTATTATTGAGAAGAGTACTGAAAATGTTTGACAAATTAAGATATAAATGTAAATATAAATAAAACACATATATAGATATAGATATAGATATAGATGCAGTTTGTTTCACTGGTTTTTGTCAGTGTTTCATTTTATACCAAATACAAACTTGTTGGTTGAAAAAAAAAATTATCTAAAATTTTGGGCTTAATTGTAGTGTAAGATTTTTTTTTCTACTAGGTAATGTTTAGTAAAATTTTATTTAGACCCCTTCAACAATATTATATCAACTAGTGACCAAATTGTTTCCCTTTGTATTTATTTTCATTGCATTCTTAGAAAAGTGAGCTCAAACCCAATTGTGCAATTTTCAGTGTCATCCATATATTCACATACACAACCCCTACTCAAGAAAAAAAAAAAAAAAAAAGATGGCACCGAGTGGATTGAGAGCGTGTAGTTTCAGAGGCAAAATCCCTGCTCTGCCGGGGCCAAATATTTTACCATAGCTTAGCTGCTCCACTAAAATCTGCACTTGCCTTGCACTCCATTGCCCCCTCATCTTGCTTTGAAAAAAAGAAACACCAGTGGATTAGAGGCCGTTGTCTCAGGACTCAAGCGGCTTGACTCCTCCGCGACACGGGGTCTCACGCCCGAGTCATGTTGTGGGAAACAGGCAACGGGGGAGAGAGAGCGAGCGGTTTTAAACAATTCAACAGTAAAGTCTCTTCGGGGAGAGAGCCGCAGCCACCTCTGAGAGGTTGGGCCTGTGAATGAGTATTCATGCATTTTCATCAGCAGTGATATCATTCACAGAGAATGCAATTCAGGTTGGTTTAAGTGAATACATTAAAGTAACAAGAGGCCGTCGTTTATTGGGTTTATGCTGTACAGCTCGTGTTTAAGGTTGCGCATGGCTGCACTCTGGTGACACATGCAAAATGGCTTTGTGTACATTTGATTTTTTAATACTTTTTCATCCTCCTTCACCCAGCTGTATGCTGTGTAACTGACCCTACATCCTTTCTGCTATTGCTCCACTGTTCTGCAGATTTGAATGTATGAATAACCCCAAGTTGCAGAATCGGAGTAGTATTTGTCAGGTACAGTTTTTATTTTTTTTTTATTTTTTTCAGAGGGCACGTTTAGTAAAATGTTTCCATCAACTTCAAGTAAAGTAAATACTAAATCCTTGGATGTTTCTATTATCCCTCTTCTTTCCTTTAGCATCTTGCTACCACCGTGTTAGCAGATATATGATGGTGCTCTTTATTGAAATGATTTCCATGGGTGTTTGTCTCACTTCTGGTTCAGTGTTAGGCTTTCGGGAGGAGAGATTGAAATAAGTGGCGGAGGAAAGACAAGGTTGGGGGGTTGTGCTGTATGTGGGAAGCGGAGAATATGAAATTGATTAGTGAGCTGGAATGGAAAATAAAGACTTCATCAGGATCATCGTGGAGTCCCCACAATCAGCTGTGAGACATTGCAGGCTTCCTAATGAGGACAGAGAAGCAGGGGACCGTGTGTGCAGATGTAAACCTGCATGGTGTTCGTGTGTGAAAACAGAAGGATGAGCACAAAGGTTTCTGTCAGTTTTTATCCGAATTTGTACTCTTTTTTTTTTTTTCATTTAAAAAAAAAACGGCATTGTTCTTCAGCTACTTTCAAGCAGAGAAGAAAATCTTTTTGAAATTGTGCTTCAAAGCAGCTGAATTAAATTTTTTCAACTCTAATCGGAGATTACAAGTTTAATTATTTTTGCACAATTGTGCTAAGTGACAGTGGAATTGACAGCATTCTGGCGTGTTTGATGTCTTGACAATGCAAAAACAAGCTGAAATTTCAGAAGAAGGAAGACAAATAAAGCAGCATGAGCCAAATTATTGTTTTAATTGAAATACTGAATTTTTTGTTTGGATGCGTTTTAGTGGGAAGAAAATTATTTAATTAATAGATTTAGAATAGAGGAATGATTGCAGTATAACTTTTGATAGGTTTTGTTCCACTTTGTTGTCTTTAGTATCAAAATATAGAAAAATATAATTTGTGTTAAATGGTATTTAATTAAAAATTGATTTCAGATTGTAATCATTATATATACATTTATTTTACTTGTATTTGCAAAACAACACAAGAGTTTGTTTTTTTTTCTTCTAACAAGGTTCTCTTATTTTTTGTGTTTTTTAACCCTAATTAGCCAATATAAAATATAGGTCAGGTTTCAAGCTACTTTTTACCCTTTCTACTTACTTTGTTGTGTTACTTTTATTCAAATCATTTTAAATAATAAATCACTTAAGGAAATAAATCATCTGCAGTTTCGTCTTTATCACGGTGAAACAGTCACAGTTGGTGATTCACGTTCACTCTATTAATCATGACACCTTTGCATTATATATTCAGCCGTGAAGGCATTTCTACAGCGACATTAAGAGTCTGACTTTGTCTGTACACCTGAAAATCCACTGAAACACAGTCAGTAAACTGCAGTGAGTGTACGACATTTTTTGAAAAGCGGAACATGACAATGAATAAAATTATCAAAAGTATTTTTTCAGCGTAGATAGAATTTTAAGGTAGTTAATAAAAAATAACAGCGAAATATTGAAATTGTACCTGTTTTTATTTTAATTTGCCTTTTTGTTGAAGCTGTTACGCTTCCTCATTTGGAAGCCAATAACTCTGCTAGCCTTGATGCTTCAAATACCCAACTGGTATTTAAAGGTTAATTGTAAACTTATTATTAACACAATGGACGGTTGTGAAATTCATTAAACTCAAATCTCCAACCACAAGAGAAACATACGCACCAAAATGGGGCATGTTGCCAGAGCCAATCACTGCTGAGCACCGTCAAGCAGGCCTCCAATCAGGATGCTGCTCCAGATGATGCTGACGAATCCCTCAAAACTTTTTTCTGTCTCTCTTTTTGCCTTATTTCTATGCTGATAAAATATTCTTACCAAGTGTGAGAATGGCTGAATTGCCGTAGTGCTGCTCTCCCACTGTCCCCCCCTTCCCTGGTTATTTTGGTACGTTGGAGAAAGTGTGGTTGACTCCTGGAAGAAACCCTCTGGCGACTGCTATTTATAGGGAAGACACACAGTCACATTTGCATCTGGAGCTTATGAGGGAGGGAGAGAAAGAAAGAAAGACAGAAGGGGAATGTGAGAGAAGCATGAAGGATACAGTCAATTTTGGAAGTAATCTACACCAAGATTTCATTTACTTTCTTAGCAGGACAAATACAGGAAGAAAAGGTTAAAAGAAAATAAAAAGGAGGAAGCGGGCGGGAGTCTAAAAACAACTTCTTCCAGATATTCTTTTTTTTTGTTTAAAGTAAAAAAATAAAAAACACTTTGAAATAAGACAGGCTGACCCAAATTGAATTAAATCGATTTGGATTCTCCTGAGCCTGCTTTTTCCACAGTGTACACAGTATTATCCTCCATTTCCTGTGACAGTGTCATAAGCACCATGCATTACTCAGCTTCTTATAAAAATACTCGAGAGCTATGCCATCGATTCCTGTGCTTCAATAATTGAGCTGCCGAAGCAGAACAATGACGTTCCTATTGTTCCCCGTTTGGGCCGCTGAAAGTGTGTCTCCCTTAAGGCCGTAGGTTAAAAAGACTTCTTTTTATATGTGACCACAGACCGAATGAGTTCAGTGTGAGATCAGCGAAAAAATATGAATGGATTTTGAGTCAGACAGATAGGACTATCCCGGGGTCTGCCTCTTCTAACCACAAGGCCTGAATGCTGATTATCTGTGATATCTGGAAATATTCAGCCTACAGGTCTCTACAAAAGAGAGAGGAAGAAGAAGAAAGAACGCCTTGATGGCTTAAACAGATTTTCTGGTGGTGTTCGTTTGCTCCATTTGAAGTCAATGGCTAGATGCGATCTCCAAAAAACTGAGAAGGGGACGGCAGCCCTGCTCTACGTCATGGAGAGCATCAGAGAGAGCGGGCCCTCTCTGGCAAATCACAGCACCAACGTAAATCTCCCTCCACAGACACAACGATAGACCTAGCAACAGCAGGAGTGTTTTTGTGTGAGCCCCTCAGTGGGAAAAAACCTGATTCTAATTCCTGATGGATACTTGGAGCTCATCAACACATTAGGACTGCACAATTTAAGATCCATATTAATAGGTGCAGGAAGTTATTCTCAAGGCTTTAAAACATCTCCCATATTGTCATTTTTTTTTCCTTTCTGCAAATGAGTCCTTAAGGAATAAATATGTTAATGCATGTTTAGCCCTATTCTCCAAAAGGGCACAGCGCGTTGAGTGTGGTGAAGCACATGGTTGTAGAAGCGGGGTAAATGGGGAGAGGGTTATGGAAGAGAAGCGAGGGCGAAGGAAAGAAAGGGGGAAAGACAGCGGGGCGGGAGGGGAGGTGTATACATTATTAACTACGACTTCATCACATGTTCCCAGTTTCTTAGGGACTTATTATTCCGAAGCGCTTTAATGAATAACAAGAAGAGAGGGCAGAGAGAGAGGGGAAAGGGAGTGATTGATGGAGCAAGTGCAGACACCGCCCCCAGCTGGCTCACTCCAGTACTGCTCTTCAAACAGGAAGACCAGGGGGAAAGAGAGAGAGAGACAGTTGGAAAAATAAATAAATAAATAAATAACCACAGAGGGCAACAACCTCTAAAGTGTCCCTGGCATTAGCATTTCACAAGGTCCCCGTCTGCCAAGCTGCATATAGATTGGGATTTGCTTTGTCAAGGATACTTGTCAAGCGTAGGCATGACAGCCTGATTTCATGAGCCCTGCGCAACAGTGAGGTTGGACATCGAAGCGGGAGCTCAGCAAAGCCTCTCTGTGGTGTTGTGCTTTTTTGTGTGCGTGCAGAAGTGTGGGGAGGAAAGTGCAGTTGAGTTGAAGTCTTTATGCTTTCATGCATGTGGGCGTGTGTGTGTGTTTGCAGGTGTGTGTGTGCGTGTGCGCGTTTGTGTTAAAACATGCTTGTGTGATTGCAAAACCAAATTGGATTGTGAGATTCACTGTATCCAAGGTGACCGTTGGCGTTTTTTTTTTTTTCTCAGAGAAGGTGGAGCATTTCTGATCAGCATTGTCCTACTTTCCCTAAGTTTATACACACATAGATAAATTGACATTTCTGTGTTATTCCCCGGCATATTACTCACTGTCCTGCTGGTCATTAGCAAATGCAAAGAAAGCGGCGGAAGCGAAACTGTTGGAGATCTTTCCTCCTAGCTGCTCTTTAGATGCTTCAAGCTACTTTGTGCTTAACAGATACAATAAGTTGTGCTTCTACTGCTGACAGTGTATTCCTGCAAAAGTGGGTGTGTCTTTGCAGATATGAGACCGTAGTTGCTTCAGTGTGCTTCAGGGCTTTAGGAAAAAAAAATACAAACAAAAAACATAACAACAAACAGTAAGCAGGCTGGTAGGGAAGTCTCGACCTTTAGCGAAAAAAGGAAAAAGAGAATGCAATATCAGAGGATGTCGGGTCCATTTAGAGCGGTGTGAATCAGGCCCCTGTGCTCCCTGCTGCTACCTTTCATTCTGACTCAGAGGAAAAAGTACAGCATGTGTAGAAGGCCATTTGAAGGAAACTCATGAGAGAATAACAGCTTTTAAGCTTTAACCGATCTCTTCCGCTGCCCAGTCCAAACATTTCTTTTCTGGCTCTTTTTTCCCCATCTATTGTCATGTAAGCACATGTAAGTGAATTGGTGGCAGTTTGCATAGACAATAATCCACCTGAGAACATTTACAATAATTATTGTGTAACTCTAAGTACACTCATATGGGCCTATGCATTTATTAGCAGCGCTTGTTCGACAGTTTTATCATGCTTTTGTTTTGGTTTGGTTTTTTTATTTGCTGCAGCAATCAGAATGTGATCATCTTCAAATAGAATTCAATTTGGTTAAGTTTAAGTATATATCAGCACTTAATTAAATTTATCTTGAGGCACTATACAAGTTCAGTTCATGTGATTTTTTTATTTTTATTTCAGATTCAGCTGGTGCCGCGTTTCTCATCAGACTCTGGCAGTGTTTTATACTCTGATACGTTTAGTTTCTTTCTTCAACAGAACAGCTGCTCCATTGTTAAATGTTGACTCTAAAATACACAAACACAAAAGAAGAAATGCAACAGAAAAATGCTGAAAACAAAAAGTCCTGCCACCACAGAAAATAGAAGGAAAAATCTACAATCAACACAGCAAATGCGAACGTAAAATGCTGCAACCACAGGAAATAGAAGCAAGCAGGAAAATGTCACAAGTAGTAAAAACACCAGCGCTCCACAAAACACAAGCGCTCCAGACCACTAGGGGGAGTCAACCAACAAATCATATAGGACCCCACTAATGGTGTGTTACAATTCATGTTTTTTACAATACTATGGAATGGCAGCATATTTACATAGATAATGTTCTCCACTCCCGACAGCAACATCCACAATGGTGTGGTGGACTTCCGTTTTGTGGAGCAAGCTTGCAGTTGGTTTTTCCATTTGCAGCTTTTTCACTTTCATGTCCATCCTGTGGTTGCAGCATTTTGTTTGTTGGTGTTAGCATTATTCGTTTACATTTGTTTTGTTGATTGTAGGCTTTTCCTTCTATTTGTTGTGTTTGCAACATTTATCATTTACAACTTTTTCCAGTTGCATTTGTTTATGGTATTTGTCAGTTTTGGATTGTGCACCATTTATGTGTGTGCATCTAGTTTTACTATTTGCAGTTTGTTTCACCGTTTACTGGATGTTTGTAAACGGTTGTAAAGGGCTGTAAATGTAATGTAAATGTGTAGTTTAAAGCATAGTTTAGAGTTAACAGAAGCTATGCCACCTTGAGGTGGCAGAAAGAGGAATATATCAAGAACTGTCATCGGATGTTGGAGGAGGCAGGCTGTGTAAATATCCCAACTAACAGAAACAGACTGACAGCTAAACTTGATGCCCAATGAGTTTCCTGTTTTTATGTTTTTGGCTGAATGCTCGAGGGCTCCATTCCTGAACTCCAAGACGTAAACCGATACCGATCCAAAAGTGCTGGAAAAGTGAGCTCCAGCTTGCTTACAACTATATAAATAAGCTAAAGAGTTTTTGACATTCTGTTCTGTGAAGCGATAAATCAAAATCTGAGCTTTGCAGTTTTGTGGATCAGTATAATGTCTGGAGGAGGAAGAACAGAACATTCATTGACCTTTTTTTGCAAGTCATTTGTCATACACTGTCTTAGCCACTAGCAGTGTAATATCCAGCCATATAAATATTAAGTAATATTTTTTTTTTATTTTGTTTGGCTTCATTATCTTGGAAAAAAGAAAATAATAAGCTGTGCATTTAATTTTAATGGACAAATTCCACAGAGAATAAGAGATTTGGCAGCTTTCTTGTTGATTTATGTAATGATACGATCTGCTACATTTCTCCAAAAAGCAGAACATATGCCAAAAGAAAGACCCAGGCCAACATGCTTGTAAATCTAATTATATGACTATATAAAGTAAGGACTTGCACCATTTTTTAAATAGGATGTAAAAATGCTTCTTGCTCTGACCATCAAAAATTGATTGTGTGGAAGAATGATGTGATGCAACCAGATTAACAGAAAAATGATACATATCAAAACAAGAAGTTTAAACTTTTAATTACCGCTAATTGATTTCTTACAGCAAATACTTGAAAAGATGCAGAGCCCATTCCAAAGCAAATCTTATTAAAAAAAAATTAAAATAGATAAACAATTTAACAATTAAAAAGAGAGAATATCTTAATGATGAGGATGTATTTTTGGGATACAGTTGGCGATAAACCTAGGAGACTAACTGAAGAAATACTACACTCATTGACAAAAGAGGAAGCAAGAGCAGCCTGAATGTTTGCATTAGGAAACTGCTGTGAAATGACAGGGGACATTAATTACCACTTCGGTGTGTTCTCAGTCATCTCCTATATTTCGAAGTCTCGCTAGATCAGACACGGCGTCAATGGGAAAAGTCAGCAAAAGTTAACGTCTTGTCAAAACCGGCATACCAGCAGCTCCATAATGGCTTTAAAAGTTCGACTTCCCGTCTCCCACAAATGACCACAGTCAGCTCTGTTCCTCGTCATCTTTATTTTGTAACTCTAACCTCATCTGCAGCTGTTTTCCTGCAGGCCTTTGATTTCTCTTTTTTTTCCCCTCTCAACAATTGGACCAACTGGTACTGAGTTGCACCAAAGGCTGCTACTTGTCGTCTCTGATGTGTGACAGCTTAACTGTTTCTGTGCTTGGCAAAGACAGAGTGTCTCAAACAAGCAGCAAAATCCCAGGGTTTCAGCCGGTGACTACCGACAGCTAGGCTTCATAGAAGTGGATAATCGTGTTTATTACACGGGGGTCACAGGTCACACATCGCCTAATAACCTCAGACGGGCCGTTTTGTCATGGCTCGCCAGAGAGGAAAGCCGGTTTGGCGCACATGAGCGGCTGTCACACTTGTTTTCACAGAAGCAGAGAGGGAAGGAGTGACTGTAAGGGTTTAAGAGTTTTGGGAATTGGGGAGAGTTTACACCTGTAACCTGTCACTCAAAGCCTGTCATCACTGATCTCTGCCATTCATCATGTTCGTAAAATCATTAATCTCATTTTCTTCCCGGCAGCAACTGGTTGCAGATGGGATCCATCCGTGTCTTGTTCCACAAAGCGATACCTTCATCTGTTCGGTCTTGTACCAAGGCTGCTCACATCTTTGCTGACATGTTATCATCCGAAATTAATGCTTGTAGTCTCTGTTGTAAAAAGGAAAACAAGAACCTGGCATCCGCTCAAAATGAGTATTGACATATGAATGCATTAGTTATTTTTTCCAGGTGATGAAAACCGGGATGGGTTCACATAGAGCCTCAAGATAAAATCATCTATCATCTTGTTGTACAAGATGGGGCAAAAAGATCACATGTGCGAGACAGAAAAGCAAAGGGTTTGTACGCTGGCTTCAGCTGAAGGAATCTCCAAAGATTTGGCTTTATTGCCTCGCTCAGCCCTATAATGATGTTAGGACTCCGGGCTGCTTTGGTTTGTCGTGTTTGGGCTCCCCAGCCAGCCTCCATTTGGCTTTGGGGAAGCAGCTGATATTGGCCAGACTGCACTGAAATTTCCCCAAACAGGTTAAATCTCAGTTTAAGCTGCAGACACACATAATGAAAACATGCATGTGCATACATACATGTATTCACACGAAGGCAGTGTATACGCCAAAAGCAATCCAAGCCCTTGCAACAAAATGACATTTGAGAGCTGCACAGTGGTGAAATGGTAGCTGCCCTTAAATCTAATGTAGGTTTCTCTGAAATGTTGAAGTACTTGAAAACTAGGCACAAATCCATTTCTAATATCAAGATTTTAAAATGTTTGTTTTTATAGCCACAGTCTGACTGTCTGAGGTACTTTAATGAGATGCCAGAGAAAGTGCCCAAAATGAAAGAGGCTTCTAACTTTCAGTTATTCAATGCTGCCCCTCTCCCACCTATTGCTGCATACTGACGGTCAGTTAGCATAAAGATGCCTCTTGTTTACAAGTTAGGCAGCTTGAAGACAAACACTGAAAGTGTTTTTTTAATTCTGTTACGTGTGGAAACTAAACATGACATTCTTAAACACAGCTCTTGACAAACTACCAGAGGGATATTTCTCAAGTGACTGACAGGCTGGCTACCTGAGCCTGAATAATTAGTGCACAAATGTTATCTTGTTCCACACGTGTTCCCTCATGGAAAGCAGAACATGTGGGTATTAAGTTCTGTGCAACAGGCACATTTTCTTGAAAACAGCTAATTAAAGTACGCTCATCTGTCTGTCTGTTTTAATTGTGTGCTTAACTCCATGTATCAAAATAAGAATAAATAAATGATATCATTTGACAATCAAAGGTTTAGTCATTTTAGCAGCACTGGACAAACTGTTGCTTTTCTGTTTAAAAAACAAAAATGAGGTTAACCTATGATCTGTCATTATGTTTTCACCTTTTTTTAGTTGACGTGCCAAATCTTCTTTTGTTTAATCATTATGAATGTGCTTTGATTTTTCATTCTGATTGTTTGTGTGAAAAGTTTAGAGGTTGTTTTTCCTGGGTTGAGTTACTTCTCAAGTAGGTTAAGTAAATTGTAGTTTAAATAATAAAGGGCAGATATTCATCCATACAACCTGCCTCTATGAAATAAAGTAATTCTCCCCTAAACCTAACAACTCATTGTGCCAGCATTGATGGCCACTATGAAACCTTTATTCTGACCTTTGTTTACACCATTTCATTGGTGAACTTGTTGGTTTGCTTTAGATCATTGACCTACTGCACAACCCACATGCACTTAAGCTGAAAATCTTGGCCAAACATTCTTATGCAGGATTTTTTAGCACAGAAATCATCGTTCCAATAATTACAACAAGTCATATTAAAGCACCAAAGCAAGACCATCACAATCACTCTAAAACAACCATGCTTGAGTGACGGTATGATGTTCTTTTTCTAAAATGCTTTGCTAGTTTCAATCATCGTTGCCAAAAACAACAACTGAGCTCTTTCTGGTAAATAGTTTTCCCCTTGTAACTCTTCCAGGACTGATATTTTCACAGTTTCTTTTATGTTAGACAATGAGCAAGGACTTGTTCTGAGTCCTGCAGTGTTTCAAAAGGGCTTTTTTAACCATCTAGATGAGTCATTGTTTTTGTCGAAGTAAGTTTGGTATGCTGGATCACTACTGGGACAGTTCCACTGATCCAAGATGCTTCGTCCATTTGTTGGAGTCCCAAACCCTTAGAAATGTTACCCTTTGCAGAATAAAAAAATGTCAACTAGTCTGTTTCTCATCTATTCTTTATTTTTTCTCTCCAGAGTATTATTTATTTATACTGTTGGACATGTAACATTTATGCAAATTATTGATTCCACGGGTCAGTCTGTAATCAGGGCAAAAAAAAATGCACTTAATCAATAATGATGTGACAAACTCAAATCCTGGTTTCAAAATTGTTTTTTGTCATTACCCAAGTGCAACAAAAAAAAGCAAAAGTTGAAAACATGCAACTGCCTTTTCACAACATTCTACTTGGCAGTGAATTAATTAGATTTTTCTATCAGATGGAGAATCCATATCATCAGTGGATATTTTCAGACATTTTGTTAAGTGTTGGGGACAAAAAAAAAGATCTTCTGCTAGATTTTTTTATGTAACAGCAAAATGTACATAGTCATAAATATGAAAATTGTCATTCTTATAAAACTGAACCTGCAGACTTTTCTATTTATGTTTTTTTTCTGGGCCAGGAATTGCAATGGTGCCTGTGCATCTGTGCTAACTACAACACTCCCGATTAAAGGTTGTTGTTCAGTTTAGAAAACCCACACATCCTCCAGCATCACGATGTGTCATGACAACATATGACAACTTAATGTTTCTCTCTTTCTCCTTGCTATTAGTAGGGTTAGTACCAGTGATGGTTTTATCACAAGATGAATGCATTATCATAGCAGACAGCCCTGTTGCCAAAGTGGGAATAATATACCCATTAAATAAATTATACACTTATTATTTTAAATACTCTGCCTTTTTGTGATGGACTCCATTAGACTCCACTGTGTAGTACAGTCAGGATTTGGAGGTTTTGTTCTAAAAGAACAATCAGGCCGCTTGACCCAATGCAAAAAGTCACATTTTGTAGATATGACACACACTTCAGTTTTCTTTTCATGACTTTTACAGGTTTGTGTAAATGTACAGCTTTTCATAAAGTGCTTAGACATTGAGAAAAAATGGACACTTTAACAAATTGCAGATGTCATTTGGGTCAGTGATGTTTTGGAAACAGTTTCTTCCTTTAGCCAACTGAGACCTTATGAGAAAGTCTGCAGACCTGAGTCCTATGTTTAACTTCACAATAAAAATAATTTCCCTCTGATTGTATTCTCTCTTTGAATCTTGGTTCAACCCTAAAGTGTTTATTGCTCGCCTGCCAATTTGCTCTCTTCCACAGATGTTCCCACTCACCTGATTTCCCTCACCTGCATCACTCTCCACTCATGATGCATTGAGTTATATACTATTCTTTAGTATATAAGTTGACCGGTTTTTCTTTGCTGGTTCCTTCTGTGTTGTGATCTGTCTTATATGGTTGTTAAGCTGGTTCTTTTGTGTTTCCCTGTGTGCTGCAAAGTCATCTTGTTTCGTTCTTTAATAAAGTTCTCACTTGCTTCAGTCTCTGTGCTTTGGTCCTCTTCAAACCTCAAATAAGCCTGACAGAAGATCGATGTCTTTTCCTCAGTTCTGGGATGTTGATATTTGTAGAAAATGTTTGGAGGTTTTTTTTGTTGTTGTTGTTATAAAAAATAATTTAAGAAAAAAACTCAAATAAGTATGTTGGTACTCTGGTACGTTTCTGTCGAGGAAATACAAGTGTTTAATTTTTATTTATAGATTTTCTTTTTACGATCACCGTGAGGTCAAATATTCAAATCAAAATGGTTTCACCCGATAAAAAGTCAAGTGTTTTACTTTTTATCAGGTCCAAAACTTGACTTTTGGACCTGATAAAAGTTATTGAGCCAGCTTCCCGCACAAAATCTGAGACAAAATCTTTGCGGTCATCTGAAGAGGGCTGTGGAGTCTGCCAATATTACTCAGCCAAGATGTGGGATGCTGACAGACTCCAACCAAAGAAGAATGAATACTGACATTGATCCAAAAGGTGTTTTAAGAAAGCATAGATTTCAAAGTGTTCTCACATATGAAACCAGGCAGCTGCATTTTCTTTAATTTTTTTCTCTCAAACAGATTTGCTTGGGTTTGCTTGAACTGTGTAGGATATACATATCAATAATGGTGAAAGAAATTTTGGAAGGGATTCCTAATGGTCTCACTTTTAGGTCCAAAAAACCTGAAATTGAGTGCTAAATTTTTTGTTAAGCCTCTTTTATTAAAATGTCCCAATCCTTAAAAATAGAATTTAATTTTACAGATCTACACGATACGCCAGGGAAGTCTAAATTTCCCAACACAAATAAAAAAAACATATTAACTTTCAAAACGCTGCAGTTGCTGCAGTCTTCCACCCTGTGGTTGGGGGGAAAAGGACATTTTAGTATGTGCCATTTCAAAACCACATAAAATAAATGATGCAATTACCTAAAAGGCACTACTTCTCCCTCAACCAAGCACCGTAACGTTTGTGTGTGGCTGCTCATTCATGTGCACTCTCCTGAATTTATCATGTCGTATAAACTTTTAGTTGCTTAAACTCTTCAGGGGGCTTTTTGACAATGCTCTCAGAGACATACACCCCCAAGCTTGCTTTGCAGTTCACCAGTTCACATGGTCACCTTATAAACTATCCTTCAACCCATACTAGACACCAATGGTCCCTTTACTCTCTGGAACAAAGAAAGGGCTTAAATGAAATAATAAATATCCACAGTATGGCTCCCACTCACGCACCAGGCCGTACTGACCCCTCTCAGGACCTTCCAAGCCAGGCAGGAAGAGGCAACGAAGGGAATGGAAGCATGAGGATGTTTGGGAGGGGAGGGCAGTACACCGCTCAGGTGACCCAGGAAATGCCTTGGAGGACCTGGGGTCCTGGTGATTGCCTGGGAGAGACTAGTTCAGCGCTGAACATCAACAAAAAAGGAAAGAAAGACGGAGCCTTAGCTGAGCTGGACTGAGCCGAGCTAAGCCAGGCAGCTGGCAGATATCACAGAAAACATGTTTTTGTGCCCTGGACAAAGCAGGTCAGAAGGGCTGTGATCCAAAAGGGAGGCATAGAGAGATGGAACGGGGAGTAAAACTACGAGATGAAGATGAAGAAACTGACAGGAAAGGCAGGAGGAAAGGGGAGTTTAAATGAGATAAGATTGGCAAGATTTATAACTTAAACTTTTTTTTTTTTTTTTGCTTTCATCCTAAACTCCGAGTTTTGACTCGGTGACATCGAGCACAAAACCCAAACAAGTGAACATACATTTAGGGTAGAATCGATTTACAAAGTTATCCTGCACTCATCTATCTCTTCTAAAGTATATTATCTTTTGCACGTGATATATGGCAATCCTTTTTTGGCCCTCAATCCCGTCCTTGACCTCTAAACAGCACACTCTAGGAGCGACGTTGATCTGTCCAGATGCTGCAGCCTGTAAAAACAACAATGTGGGCGAGTCTCCCTCTTCTGAGGGCCGAGTTCAGTGCTGTTATAACACAAGAGGACAGCGGGATTAGGCGAAAGCATACAGCTGCGGCTGCAGCCCCGTGTTTGTGTGTGGGAGAAAAGGTGGATAGAGGAGATTAAAGGATGGGTGGCAGATTGAAGGATGGAAAGGTTGTGTTTGACACTTGTGTGCAAAGAGGTGATTGTGCAAACTGCATGTGTGGAAGGGCGGCAGGTTAGTGGAAGGCGGAAAGAAGATGACTGTAATTATGCTGGGCAGGCTTTAGTCAGGGAATATGTAGACAACATGTACATCTGGTTGACAGTGAGCAAGCTCAAGTGTCCTTGACTGAATGAATACAAATATTTGCAAACATGTGAAGCCAGATAGAAAATGTGTGCAAAGACCAACTAGCAAAGAGTACTACATGCTTGTCCTTGAGTCTCTGAAAAGTACAGCTCTCCAATATTTCATACTTTGACATTAATAGCAGAGCATTCTCCTGTTTTATTTACTTTGCAATATTGCAAATGGATATTTTCTAAAAAGCTCCTTCTTGTGTAGTAAATAGTTTTTTGCTATAACCTCCAATGTATTGCAGTGTATTGTAAAGATTCTTATACCACTTTGTTAAAAACACAGTTTGTTATAGACACACAAAGTGGCTCTTCACTGTAAACAGTTATAATTTTTATATGATTTAAAATGTTATAATAAAAAAAAAATCTGAAAATGTGGTATGTGTATGATTCAGTCTCTTTTACTCAAAATTATACGCACCTGAAATTGTCCACAGGGATAACCTAATTAGTAAAGTCCTGAATTTATACTGCATTTAATCTTATTATAAATGCATTTGTTCTGTAAATGCCTCATACTTTTGTTATAGCAAATTGGTAAATAAACATCCTGAAGAGCTGAAAACAAAACAGAAAGGTCAAGGTTTCAGTCGTGATAAAGCTCAAGAAGATAAAGGAGAAGTTTAAAGCACAACAGCAGGCCTACTGAGACATGGCCGTCCAGTTAACCGACTGGCCAGACACAGACAGCATTGATCACACAGGCGGTCAGGAAAATTGTAGTAACTTTAGAAGCTCCAGGAAACAGTAGCTCAGTTTGAATAGTACAATTATTAGTTTACTTGCACTTGAGAAGAGTAGTGAAAAGCAAATTGTTATAAGAAATGCAAAAAAGGTTTAATTTGAAGTGTGACAAAATCAAGACTGTGCTCTTTAACCTTTTTACTTACATGTAAAACACAAAGTGTGGATAAAAGCTTACTTTGCACATCATCATTCTAAACTCATTCTGGGGATAAAACAAAAGGTAGTGAGTTGCACCTTTCACAAAACACAAAGTGTCCCACAAACTACGGTTTTTGTGAAAGGACAAGTGAAGAAAGGTAGATAGAAGTCAGTCTACCTCTATTTTGCTTCTGAGGTTATCACTTCTCTGCATCAGCTAACTTGCATATGGACAAGCAGGCATTGTAGGGCAAGGGCATGATTTACTGATGACGTATGTTTTATGAGGGGAGCCAGGACCAAACGTGTTCTACACTGTAAACTCTCGCAGCGGTGCAGGATGTTACCAACTTAACTTGTGATTGATCAAAGGCAGCTTCTCTTTGCTGTTTGAAGATGGCGATGTTTTGTGAAAGAGAGTGCAATTTTTGTGAAGATGGATAGAAGAACATCTTAAGCTTCAAAAGGCTTAAAATTGGAGTGGAGGTTTACATTCAAGCAGAACAATGATCCTGAAAACACATGCAGTGCTGCAATAGAACGGTTTAGATCAAACCATATTCATGTGTTAGAATAGAGAAGTCATTTTATAAAGATTTTACTTTCAATTCATGCTTGCTCTATCACATCAAACTTTACAGAATAAAAAGTTTGATAACTCTTGTCATGAAGTGTCATTTGGTAAATAATGACACTTTTAATGCAAAATTGCTTTAAAAGTGTCACTATTCACATTCATAAAGGCTCCTTCGTGTTCATAACTGGTGTTTTCTCATATTTATGATGGTGTCATGTCAGTCTTATGCAGACCCCTTCAAATAAAGTCTTCCAGCATATTAAAAGCTTGTACTTGTAAAATGACAAAGAACAAAAAGGAACATAAATGCTTTTGCAATGCACTGCATATAGTAGCTCTGTGGTAAGAAGATAAAAAAGCCAGAGAACACAAATTTCTAAAACAGAAACAAACAAACAAAAAAATACATGCCAACGCTGTCAGACTGAATCCAAGGCCAGTTGTTTATAGAAGTTTGTGCCAAAACCCAAAATATGCACCCATTTGGTTTATGTTGCTTTACAAAGTTGATCTTTGAGGTGTTTTTCCTTCCGTTTTTCTCATCGTATTTGACTTTTCCTCCGTCTCCACCTCCAAGAGGCATCCAGGGACAGCCTTCAGCACTACGCATTTCTAAACAGCCTGTCTACGGGGGGTTAGTTTGTTTTACTATCCCAGCAGGAGGGCTGATGAGAGTGAACCGGGGTCAAGGCAGGCTGAGACTTCATAGCAATCCTTTGACAGAGGGGCGTAGCCTCTTCAGACCCCACAGATTGTTGGTTCAATAACAGCACAGAGCACCACTCTCTGGGAGTTCCTGTACCCTTTATAGAGGACAGCTTTAATCAACCATGGTTGGGCTGTTTGTGCAGTGGTCTTAAAGGAGTAGTAAGTCATTTCTTGTCTCTAGATGCCAAGTTTTTCATTTAGGTGCGTGGGGATTGCAGTGGGCCATAAAACTTTCCTCAGCAACCGCAAGAGGGATGAAGGCAAGCTGTGCCGGAAAATTCATCAATGTAGCTTTTAATTTCAAGTTGGATGATATAAAACGCTCTGGTTCCATATGGAAAAAAAAAAAAAAAAAAAAAAAAACAGTCAGTGAAGAATCTCATTAAAAATGCAGGCAGCACACAACTTTAGCATCGTAGAAGTTACTTCTCTTTGTGTTGGAATGTATTGAGGCCAGAATTTTTACCCACTTTTGTCGTCATGTTGCGCGGTGATGTCCCGCCCCTGGAGGATGTGAGCGGCTCTCAGCAGATGTGAGCAGCTGGGCTCTGTAGAAGGGCTACTTAAAGAGGCCTTACAGGTGCAGTAATGAGCAGGTTTTTAAAATCCCCCTGCCGCCTCTCTTCTAATCAGCCTCGGGGCTATTTTTACCAACCCCTGCGGGCCCCTCTGTCTCATCCACTTTCAGTTGCTCATAGAGGGCACATTGTTTTCACAGAAACACGCACCAACAGTGTCACAGTACACACATTAAGGAACAGTACATGCAAATTTAGTAAAAACGCCCACACAATCAGGTGTTAAAAAAAACCACAGGCAATTGAAGGGTTTTACTTGCTCACTGTAGGTGCTATCTTGCCCTTTTTTTCATGATGTTTCAACATTTTGCAAGATCTCTATATTTAGATGTGCCATTTATTTCTTAAGTTGGAGAAAAGAAGACCTAACAATGTCCTTGTTTTTCAGCCAGAAAGACAGATAAACACTGGCACACTTTACTTTTCAAAAAGGCTTGGGACAGTCTTCAAAATAAAATATCCTGGGGAAAAATGTGCCATGTCATGTATTCCATAAATGCACTTGTTGTCATTATAAATAGATATTCATTTGCTTTCAACATTTTAACAGAATTGAATTGAATTTGGGTCGGAATTTGTGCTGTTAACTAATTAGCAGTCCTTAAAGCAGTTTGTCTCTTAGTGAGAAAAAAATCACAGAAAAAAAATGAACCTTTTAAAATGTATGTGTTGGTAATTTGTTTATTTCCATATAATTTGTCTTGGTTTGATTTCAGACTGAAAGATTAATCATAGAAGGAACAATGCCAGAGTTCAAGAAGTACAAAAATAGAAAGAAAAGGAAAAATATAATTACTGTGGGGATAATGGTTGCCACCACAGTGACCTCACATGACTCTCACTGCATCTTTCCCAATCATTTCCTCCCACTCGTTCTTTGTTTTCCAGCTGGACTGACACTGTGCAAGTTCAGCAGCATGTTTAGTACATAAAGTAACACATAACGTGACTTGTGGTGGTTGCTCTCCAGCTCTAGTCTCAGAAAAACCACCATCCTGTCAGCTCAGGGAAAGTGCATTCAGAACGGTGGGAGGTAGTGGCAAACACTGGCTCGTCGCGAGGTCGTTAAAAGTTTCCCCCATATCCAGCTCACAGTTGTTTGTCTCAGGCTCTGAACTTGAAGACTGAGGCAGAGGCAGGCTTCTGATTGATGATTTGATTTTTAAACATGACACTTAAAAGTGTTTTTTTTTCCTTCTTTCTTTTTGTACTCTGTCTTGCACATGCATCATCACTGGCGGTACAAGGCATGCTTATTACTCTGGTATTGGCATGTTTACTTCCTGCAAAAAAAAAAAAAAAAAAAAACGTCTATTGCTCCCCATCTGTCTCTCCCTCTGTCTGACAGATAAAGCCAAACATTTGTGTCTGTGTCTTTCTCCAAGTCTTTTTCTTGTAATATTGCTAAACTCTCAAGTGCATTTGATCAAAGCGGTTCATAAAAGAGAAGAAGCCTGGGATTAATTATCTGTCATTGCATACATTTAAAGAAAGGCTAGTTCATGGTTAAATTAAACTCTGTTCAGAATTTCACTTTACAATAGGTAGCAAAGATATAGTAATAATAGTGTTATTCAGAAACATTAATTGAAAGATTTTGAAGTGAAAAAAACTCTAAGAGTGTTATATTGGGAGTTTTTTGTTAATTAAATCAAATGAACAGATCTGGATAAAAAAGCAAAAGCTTTATATAACTAAATATAATTCATGCTGCATGAATTATGCTTCCATGGAGTCACAGTATAGACATCATAGATATTGACTAAAATGATGGTTTGCTTCCATACCATCATACTTGAGACTGATCGTCTGTGACTTGAGTTGTCTGAACATCACATTTTCATCAGTGCACAGTTCACACATGCAAGCTGTCACACAGAAACTAAATTTTCTGAAGTTGGCAGACAAATGTGACAGTATATAAAAAGTGGAAATGACAATATGCAGACTTTTCATTCAAAATTAGCAGTGGAAATATGAGCTATTATGTATTTAATGTTGCAAAACAGCAGCTTTAGTAGAAGGACATAAAACATGTGAGAGGTGTTACTGTAAAGTCTAATGACTGATACAACGCAGAAGACACTGAAACCTTGACTACTCATGCACCATAGTTCCAGCTGAAAGTTTCTCCTTATTGAAGCTAACAGAACAATATTGTCTGCTGTTATACAAAATTGTGCCTGGCTGGGATTTAGTTTGACTGACCACTCGTCACTCGACTAGTCCTTTAAAATATGTTTTAATCCTAACTCTAGATTACATCATTTTGTCTAAAGACGGCTCCCTGATTTGTTAATGTTTAAGACATGTAGCCATAAAATGGTTAAAAAAAAAATTAGCGCAAACAAAAGTAGCAGGTTTTTGCATGAACATAGTGGGATACAAATTACAATATTTCCCTTAAAAATGTAATTTGTTAAGTACTCATATGAGAACTTAACATTTCACATTGTGTAGTAGTGAATTTTTCAGTAAAGATTTTCCACCATAGGATATAGATGAAAAGTCCTCAACTGAATGTACCTGTTATTTTTCTCATATACAGCCACATTCTTAAATGGGAAAAAAAAAAAAAGCTTTTGTCTGGAATCAGAAGAACTCATGCTGTACAGATTCTTTCTGATGTTATATTATTGATCTATTTCATGAAACCAGACATAAATATTTCTCCCTCTATCAAAAAACACATTTATGTCCAACTGTGTGGGAAGTGTAACCTGAGAAAATAAAACCAAGGGATAAATACCTGTAGTGGCGTCAACACAGTGATGATATATAAAGAAAATAAAGTGGATTTGGAATAGGATAAGTTGGCAACAGTTTCACATTAGATCACTTACTTATTGATCTCCTCAGCTAAACATATGGAGGATATTTCCAGAGCTCTACATGTTGCATCTTAGGTATTGGACATATATGCAGCTCCATGCTGATAATGTCACTTAGCATTGGTGTAACGCAGCACAGATGAGGTATCAAGTATGAAGTTGTAGGGGATGAGAGATGTAGACACACCAGCAGTTTGAGAAGCCAATTATTTTCCAGTTGCAAAGGCTGTGAGAAAGCTCGGCTAATTATCTAAATCTGATCTCGCTGAAAGTCTGTGAAAAGCTGCAGACACTCCAGAACAATTTGCTCCCATTGAGCACCTAGGGTAATTAACGTCAGTCTCACATGTGAGAGTAAGTCATACTTTTGCGTAAAACACTTTGATGTACCACCATTTGCCTCTGCTGAAAGAAGTATGAAGAACTTTGAGTGGTGCCTGTCATCCTGCAGGTACATATACTTAAGATGTCGCTTTCTAAAGACCGGCTGTCTGAGACAAAATGGCACAGAGATAACAGCTCTATTTACTAAAGTGATTTCATCGAAAATTACCATGCTGTCAATGAAACACAAACACTGATTTGTCTGGTGACACAATGCATAGACAAACCTGTCGCACAAATCTTCACAAAATCATTTTACAGATTTATAAAACAGACCTGAACACAAGTTTGAATCACCATCAGAACAATGACATTGCCTTCATAGCACACAGTCATGTCAAAAGATCATAATGGCATCAAAAGGTTGATCTTTCTCATTCAAATTCAAAAAGGAAAATCCAGGTTCTATATAGATTCATTACTTTCCTTATATTTGATTCATGTTTTAAATGAAAAACATTAAATATGTCTTACAGTAAACAGAAATCCTGGGATTTAGTTTTCCTATTAAATCATATCAATTAACAATAATAATAATGATAATAATAACAACGAAAGGTTACAGCTAACATAAGGAAAGGTAAGACTGTGGATCTACTGAGAACAAGAAGCTCATTGCTAAATAAGCTGGCTGTGGAGAGAGTGTTGTGTTCAACAGTTCTAATAGAAAATTAAGTGGAAGGAAAACATCCAGTTGTGACAGGGACAATATAGGTTTTATTAGAGTTGTAAAACAAAGTATATTTTAGAGTTTTCGGGAGATACATAATTAATAGACTACAGCTGGAGTTGGTGCCCAGGAGTCAACCCCTTTAATTCAGTTACCCTCAGGTAATCACAACTACCTTACGCCAAGCAACTCTTACTAAAGTCAACATCAGAAGTATTTTACTAAGGCCAATAATAATAATAATAATAATGTAAAAATATTGTGTTGCTCTTCAAAAGTCTAACATCCCCTTTTCAGATGAAATTCTTCATGCATTTCATTTGGAAATAAATGACCCAGAATCTGGGACTGAGTGGAAAGAAGCAGGATCCAAGCTGTTTGAGGTACAATGTGAAATTTCCACAATTTTATAAGATGCTGATTTCATCTGCCAACGCTGACAAAACTACCAGTGCCTGGTTTATCTATCATGGCATAACTGTGTTTGATTGGACAACAAATTGAACAGAGCTAAACCTAATAGAGGATCTGTGGTTTAGTCTAGAGGTTAAAATGAAATACAGCAAACACCTAAAAGTGCACACAAGCCTGATCTCCTCTGTGCCACCCCATATTAATGGAGTAATTCATGCAAAGGGAGAATCTGCAAGGTACATTCCCATTACATACAAACTGTTCAGCAGAATGACATTTAGTTTATGATCTGCTGTCAGTTATAATATCTGGATTTGTGTGAAACAACTCGATTATATATATTTCAATTCATGTTTTAATTCAGTTAACTTCCACTGATAATACAATTTATAAATACTGACCTGTACAATGATTCACTATTCCACATAGAAGGGAAGACTGTTTGAAAGAAACGACAGGCTTGTTTTTCCTTCACTTTACCAGGGAGGCCAGTAAATATCAGAGACCTGCATTTGGCTTGCTGCTGCAGGATAATGGCTAAATCAGGAATGAAACTGGGGACGTATAACACAGACAGTCAGCCACATGAAGTCATAACAGACAAAGGATATGCAAGAATTAAACAGAAGACGCTTGCACAGTCAACATTTTTATACACCTTTTAGAGTTTTTTTTTTTTTTTTTAAAGATGAGGTCACGGTGCTGTTTAATCCATCTGATAAAGATCCAGAGCCCTTTGGCTCCACAGACCCAGCTGTGGTTTCTGTTGATGGCTTCTCCAGTTTCCTCCGTGTGAGAGCTGCAGCACTTTTTGCCAGAGATGTGCCCCTGTGAATCATCAGAGGTGAACTGAAAATTGGGAATGATTTGACTTTTTACTACCTGGCAGCAGCAAGAAATGTGCTCATCGGTCATAAAAAAGTTACCAAGGGTGGAATTTTGGGTCGTGTCTTTAGTGAGAGATACATCAAACCCTTCTGGTTTTGGCTCCTGCAAAGAAACGTTGAGTTGTCATCCATTAATTTATTTTTTTGTCTTCCTGTTTTACATTGGTGTGAAGGCTTTTGGAGCCGAGGGAGCCGTGCATTTACAGTGAGCGTATAGAAGAGACCGAAAATCACAGCCAACCAATTCACACTGAAATCTCCTGTTGAGTTGTGTGGCATTCATTCAACTCTGGGATGGTTTCAACTATTTCCACATAATTCACAAGTGCCAATACAAGGTCAGCCTCCTCATTACACAAATGGAATATAAAACAACTCTCTAACAAAGTGTGGATGGAGGTTTGAAACACAAGAGAAGCGATACTGACATGAGACCGGGTGGGAAAAGAAAAAAAAAGGAAAAGTATTCCCAGTGAAACAAAGCTCTTAAAGAGGGGAGGGCAGGGGTAATTACAGGAGTGGGCGGTAGATTCCGAGTGTAGATGTACTGTACCTTGGCTCTGTCAAAAGGCAACAGCGTGAAGAAAAAGAAAGTGGAATAACGGTTTGAGAAGCATTAGAGAAGGAGCAAGGCCGGTAGAGGGACACCAAATTGACAAGAAGCAAAAGGACAAAGAAAAGTAGAAAGCAAGGCTGAGTTGGCCGCTGGGAAAGACTTTGAGGAAATATGGAAGAGGCAAAGATTGAGAACTAGTTGGCAGAAGCTCCACTGAAACCAGCTGTTTCCCATAGCACTGATGCTCAGCAGTAGACTAATAGGCAGAGCGAGTCAGTGGCTCCATCTCCTGTCTCCCAGGCTGCCTGGAGGGTCTGTATTGATAATATCCCAGCCTGCAAGGCTCAATCCGTCCCCTGGGGCGCTCAGCGGCAAGTGGATGAAGAGTCCCTGGATGGTCTTTTTCCCCTCCCACAACTAGACACTGCAAGCGGTGGAAGAGATGTGAACACCCTTGAAGGCAGGTACACGCATGCAGAAAGGCACAAGCAGGCACACTGCCCAGGCGCCTTCCCCACACCTCATTTATTCTCATTCTGAGTTTTTCCTCTCACACGAGCGGCGGAGCGAGGGCCAGAGAGCAATGATCACACGGGAGGCGAGGAGATGTATGAGGGAGGCGAATAGCGAGACAAGAGGGAAAAGTAGAGGAGAGTAGAATGACAGCCGGCGCAGAGTATCATCCTCCTCTCTTCTCTCCCATCAGAAGTGCTAATCCAGCCGGTGAAGGTGCCGACCACGGCTCGCACCTGCTTGCTCCTCTCCATCTTGTTAGGGGCCAGATGGGAGGAGAAAGTGACTTCTTGCTGTACTTTCACTACGGGGCTTGTTCCCTCACATTAATACCTCCACTGCTTGGCTCCATTTGTTACAAACGCTCAAGACACACACTCTGGGGGAGCCCGGGGCTGTGAATGATGGCCATATGCAGAACTGTGCTCATCTATAACCCCCTGTGGCTGAAACAAAGTACAGTATGCTCCTTCAGTGTTACAGCCAAGGTTATCATTCAGAGGTGGTGCAGTGCAGTGCGAAACACCACCTCTGCAAAAGTGCACCCGGTGGAGAGTTGGCTGGTCCATAAAGGTTAGCCAACGGGTTTATAGGTAGACGTTTACTAGTTTAAATATAAATGTGAGTCTCTTTATGTGTGAGAGAAATAACAAGGCCGGGAACGCTGGAAAGAGTTCCTCACTACCTTTTGTATACAAGAAGTCATGTGACAACTCTGAGTTTGTGCTTGGTGTGCTAATAAGTGAATGTGAAACAAAACTGAATTTAAAAAGCATTCATGAAGACCTGGACAGAGCCTCTCCAGATATATGTAAAAGAAAAAAAAAAACATAGTTGATGGGTGGATCAAAAGAGAAAACAGTGCAGGACTCGCACCAAACCAGCCACCATTAAAATTCAAACAGGGCAAACCAAGGGTATGGTGGATAACATGCACTGAGTGGTGCTGCTGAAATTGTGTGTTTTTTGGCTACTTCTCAGCATAGCAGAGCTCTTTCCTTTGCCTTTTTCAAGGTTGCTTTCAGGATTTGGTGAAAGAAAAACATAAAGAAGTCAGTACAGTGGAGAAAAAAAAAATCTTTTTATAAGAAAAATAAAAACAGATGTGAGGTCTATTTTCCTCATGTTTTATTGTTTTTGAACTAAATGGACAGATTGTTATCAGGTTTAAAATTTGCAACAAGTGAAACAGCCTTTTAAAGATCAGAGAACATTGTTTTTGTTGCTGTTTTCTTACAGCATTCTTATTTTATTATGTGAGAAAAGCTTATCCCACCCCTTAAATTGTCTTTGTGATGAAAATGAACCAGCGTGACAATCCATTTAATATATGCACATTTTATGAAGTCTGTTAAGAGGTTTAGTATGCTTCTTTTTGTTTTTTATTTGCACATGTATAGTTGTACCTGTAAATATCAGGGGGATATTAATAGCAGTCATCATATTTATAATATTCAGTAGTTTTAGTTACATGAAATATTAATGTGAGTTTATGTGTAAGAGAAAAAAATATAAGAATAGCCCCAACATTACTAATAATACTAACAAATGTGATAACTAAAGAAGCATAAAAATGTTTAGACAAATAGAAATAAACAAATATTAGTGGGGAAAAATTCCCCTTCTAAACATGGAATAAGTGAATACAGTTATTCTACCTCTTTGGCCCAATATTTACCATCCAGGCCATCCTGCAGCAGGACACCAGCAACTACGAGCACAACATGCCAACATGCAGGATTTTTGCAAGTATATTTTTTCACAAATCAAAAAACCACCAGCGCATTTAAAAACACCTTCTCAGTCTATTGTGCGTTATAAATCGAACAGCAACATCAGGAAAGGATCTGAAGTCTGACTTTAAATTGGGAAATGAATGAACAGGTCAAACAACATTTAATTTAGCAGTTAAGGAGTAGTTAAGATTTCCTGGATTTTTCTAGCAGATTTAAAAAGTTTATTCAATAAAAAAAAAAAGCCCACAGTGGTATCTTCACATTTTCTTTTTGTTCTGTAATCACATGTTGTTTCACCTCTGCACATGATGGTAAATATTAATCCAAACATCTGCTGGATACAAGAAATAGAAACAAAAACCTGACATTCATATTGCATAAGCCAGACTGAAACTTTTCCTCATCATGTTCTTTGGTCTTCATGACACTGTTCACTAATCTTTTACTAACAAATCTCTGAGGTCTTCAGAGAACACTTCCAGTTTATTCACTAATTAGGTGACATTTTTCAGGAGCATCAAAGTAAGAAACGTTGAATACAAATTCAGATGTTAGTTTTTTCTAGAAATGTATTTATAAACAAAAAACGTATCCCGTGTTATCATCAGTTGCCTAAATGTAATCAAACCAGCCACTTTGTTGCTGACAAATGCACAGTAAATAACCTAAAGCAGAGGGACATACTGAGCAAAGACCATCCTGGCTTCTCAGTGTGCCTGTGTTTATCTGTTGGTTTATGTGTCAGTTACTTGTTGGACCCCTGCTGAGAGAAAAGATGTTGTAAACAAGGCACCATGCACAATGCACTGCAGCGGACATCAGAAAATGTGTTTCCTTTGAGAATACACACACACACAAAAAAAAACAAAAAAAAAAAACACACAAACACGCAAAACATGCAAATTTTACTGCAATATGGCAGCCATGAGGCCCAAAAAACTAACAAAACGACTGTGAACATATGCGAACATGCCATGCACACATATGCCAACAAGACAGCTCAGTTGGACTGCTCATAGGTGGAGTAAAAAGCATTGATTATCTGTTATTAATGCCGCATGTCAAGCTCTTGGACGGGCTAGTAGGGGTAGCAATCTGTTTTCTCAGTTGGATGGAGGCAGAAACAGAGAGCAGGACTCAAGACTAGAAGAACAGGTTTGAGCACCATAGTTATGAAGGCTTAAAACACTTACCATCCTTTAACCCTCTTTGAACAATGTCCCTGGCTCGTTCTCCATGTTCTTTGGTCTTCATGACACTGTTCACTAATATTTTACGAACAGATCTCTGAGGTCCTCACAGAACACTTCCAGTTCATTTACTAATTAGGTGACTTTTTTCAGGAGCATCAAAGTAAGAAACGATGAATGCAAATTCAGATGTTATATTTTCTAGAAATGTATTTGTAAAGAAAAAATGTGTCCCGTGTTATATTTCTTCCACTTCCCAATTCTGCACTTCTCTGTAACGAACCTGCACATAAAATCTAAGTGAAATACATTTCACTTTGTGGTTCAAATGTGATAAAATGCAGAAAAAAAGTTAAGGGTTACAAATACTGTTGCAAGAATTTTATAAAGTCACAACATGGAGTACGGCAGAGAAAGCTGACTATACAGTGTTTGCCGCCACAAAGCAGAGCAAACACACACACACACACACCCACTCCCACTGTCAAACAAAAACTGGACACAAACTTCATTTGTTTGTTAAAAAAAGGTCACTTCTGCCCCCTGAAAGCTCGCAGACCACCACCAGATACCCTTTAAAAGCTTTCCTGGAGGGGATAAGGAGGGCAGCTTGTACACCTCACTTTCACTGTCATAAATACAGAATAAACCACACTGCTCTTTGAAATAGTGGATTAAGAGCAAATTTGAAGCTTGGCCATCTGTGTTTTGAAGCAGAGTGTGCTTCCTTATCTCATCTCAACCATCCACCTCTCACACAGCTCCCAGTCGCTTTTTTTACTCTCCAAGCCTGAGAGGTTGTTCGGCTTAGGGCCCTGAAACTGGGTCATCTGGGTTTTGCTGGACACTGTAAGCAAAGCTGCCTAGGCCACACACAGGTAAGGGAAAGGGGCTTGGAGCAATTGGTTGGATAGGTGACAAGTATGAAGTTCAGGATGGAACAAGGCAGCCCTGTTGATGGCAGAGATATTTTTGGACACTATGTGAGGGTTGCGGTGCCAGACCTGCACTGCCTCTTTGCTCTCATCTGGTTTCGGGAGCCAAGGCAAAGGCCAGAGGGCTCGGAGGTCAGGCTCGGCATCTCCTCTGCTGACAGACGGGAGGAGGAAACTGTACAGGATGCTACCGTTGTAGGTCTAAATAAAACCGACACGGCTTTCCTTCCACAAACACACACACACAGCGAAGCACAGGGGCCAGGTCTCAGGTCAAGATGGAACAAGAAGGACCGTCTGGGTACACACTCTCATTACAGTGGCGAGTGACAGGTCAGGGGTATCGCCCGTCCGCGGGGGCTTCTGCTGCGAAATGTGATAGTGCTCTGAGGTTAAACCAGATAGCCTGAGAGCAGCTCTAGTAATGGATAGCAGGTGGACAGGAAGTTTTTATCCATTACTGTTTTGCTGCGCATACATGTTGTAATTAGTTCTGCCTAATTCGCCCTACTTCTTTTAACCGCTTACATTACAGCACCACAACAAAATACAATGCAAAGCTGCACTAAAATAAGAATAATAATAATACAAAAAAATGGATCTTCACCCATGAAGGGGTTCCATAGGAATTTTTTTAACAAGCAATTTTCACACAATTCCAGAGAAACCCAAACAAAAAAAAAGAAAGCTAAACAAAAATATTTAGAAGATTTTCAATTACCGTACACTCTTCTCTTTTTAAATTTCTTAATTTTAGCTATGATTAGAAGAATAAGAATGATTAAGTGTTCTTTCTAAAATATAACTGCTTTCAATTATACCGATGTCAGTCTTTATGTGAGTGGAAGTAAAGATAATCTGGCATTTTCTTCTCTTCTCAAAATACAGTAGGGGTGTGTCAGCGTCTGTTTGATGGCCCGCATCTGGACGCAGGAGTGTCAGTTCTTCACTGCAGGGAATGAGGGTCAAAGTAAGGAAGCCAGCACTGTAAACATCATGTCACAGCGAGACAGTGAGTTGTTGACGAGCGAGGACCACAGGAGTGTCCAATAAAACTCAAAGTGATATCTCGAGGTAGATTTACACACCATTAAATGTGTCACTGCTCGCCAACTCATTATCTGTTTAGCCGGCAAACCTGCGCTGGTGGTGGAGTTTTGCATAGACGTGGAAAGCTCACATCTTAAGGGCCGTGAAAAAATACGTGCACTCCTCAAGGATAAAATGAGTTGCTCCTTCTGTGCGTATCTATGAGGTCTGCTGCTGCTTTCGCTTACAGTAATATGGATAAAGCTCTGCACTGATGGAAAAATGGGTTTTCGACTAACAACATGCTCCACAATTATTGAAAGTCCTGGTAAGGACGAGTAAAACCAAAACTTGAACTACAAAAAAATATTTTTACTGCGTTTTATATATATATATATATATAAAAATCTGAGAAATACTTGATTTTAATAAAATTATCTTTGTAATCTATGCTTTACGTTATTGTTCCCCAATTTTAAATTTGTAAATCAAGATTTTTCATTCCCCTCTGATACAAATGTGATATGTAACATAATGCTGATTTCTTATTTTTTCATTCAAGTATGGTAACATTAATTTTACATGGTTTATAATAAAACAATAAACATTGCTTTTTAGAATATGAGTGCCACTTACTAAAATATGGATGCTCTCAAAATTTTACACAACTCTTTAAAAATGTCAAGTTTTTCTGACCTTAATAAGATATCCACAACCATATTCTACTTAGTTATAGTTTATAAAATTTACCCTATACAATTTGATTTGATTGAAAAATAGATTTCTGAAAATGTTAAAAACAAAAATAGACCTGATTGTATGTGTGCACACCGTCAAACCAACATTTTGTTGAAGGATTCAATGACAGCTGCCAGTCTTCTTTGACTCCCACATCTTGTGATGACAATATTTGATATCCTTTAACTAATCAATACATCTGGCAAAACATGAGAACATTTTACACACAACCCTCCTCAGGTTGACCCCAGAGTTTATTTCAGATGTAAGTCAGGACTCTGGTTAGGCCTTTGCAAAACTTTAATTTTTCTCTCAGTTCATCATTCTTTTATTTATTTGGATTAAGGCCTGAATGATGAATCTATCTTCTGCTTTACTTTCGAGCAGAGACCTGGAGGTTTATGTTCAAAACGTACTTGTGATTGTTTTTATATCTAACTAACTTTTTGAAAATGCGGGCCAATTGTAAGTTTGGTTTCATCAGACATATTATTCAGGCTGTAGGGAGATTTTTAACCAGGAGTGCATTTTCTTTCGTAATTTTTTTCAGACTGATGTCTTACAGCCAAACTCCTGTCAAAGTTAAAGTTCATGCCACCAAGAAACTTGCTTCTTATTCTAAATGAAGCAGAAACTTAAAATGAATTGCAAGGTGTTTATAATGAAGAAAAAATAAGGATTTTTCAAGTACGTGTTCCAATGGCATGATCCTGCAGTTTGGAAAATTTGACCTTTTATCTTAATTGAGTTCATTGAATCAACATTTAGAATAAATTGTTTTTAGTAAAATGTGTTCAAAAGTGATAGGCACTCAATAAATATAATGCAGAGGCCCTTTTCACATAGTCAGTCTTCAAAATGGGAAATTCCTGAGCAGATGTTATTCAAAAGCCAATTTTCAGGAATTGCAATAATGGGTTTTTTGGGGCTCACTAAGTCATCACTATAACATACTATGACATTTTAGTAAATGCATGCAATGAAATTGTTGGATTAGGGGGAAAAAAAAGAGTTCCAGTCGCAAGATTTCAAATTTATTAAAGCAATAAATCAGAGCATGAAATTGTTTAAACATTTTATTGCTATGTAAAATTAAAAATCCTGTACATTCAATGAAAAAGTTCTACTTTTTTTTTTTTTACACAAAATAAAATTAGGCAAAATGAAAAAAAACAAATGGCATCATGAAGGGGAAAAAATGGGGACACTTCAGTTTCTAGCAGTTTCAGCACATCATTGCTGCTAAACACAAGTTAAAATGGTTAAAAGTATGCATACTGTACTGTTAAGTACAGACTATTATTTTTATAAGTCAAACACACTGAAGGTATAATCCTAAACATATTTTATTATATTTCTATGTATTAACATAAAAGGTCTAGAAATGAGGTCCAAGACATATTAGCCTAAATAAAATCCAACATATGAACACATCTGTGAAACCCCTGGCACTTGCATCTACAGTGCTTGTGGACAAAGGCTGCAGCTGCTTCCCGCATAAATCACTCCTGTTACAGTGCAGCAAGTGAGAGCTGATGAGTCTACTCACTCAGCGTGTTAAACAATCTCTGAATCCTGATGCACGTCCTTGTCCTCAAAACAGCAGCACTGGGGATAACAAATGTGAAAATGAAGTGTCCTCCCCACGATAGCAGAATAATGAATGACAACACAAAACTTCAAGTATATCCCAAACGCAGCTCCTTTGTGGATCTAAAGAGACTAAAGGCATGCATTCTCTACTAATGTGCAGCCGCTTTCACTTTCTGTGACACACTGCAAAGTACACATCAGGAGCTAGTGGGTGCTCTTGGTGAGGTTTGGCTCTTCATGCCGTGACTTTAAAGCCAGCTTGTGTTCCAGGAGGCAAAAAGGCTTGGCTTACTACATTGACATTCAAAACGCTTTAATTGGGCTGCACTTAATCTCACACAGTAGAAACAAAACAGTGTTAGCATTCAAAACACCACGTTCTTTGCGCATCACCTCTTTCGCAGTTAATTAATTTCATCTGCATGATAAACAACATAAAGTGACTGTTATTAACGTAAACCATCTGATATAAATTGTGAAATAAATTATAATCTGAGTACAGAAATAAAATTACTAATTAGGAACAGCAAAAATAAGCGTTCTACATCAACGTATTCAAATAAATCAAAGCTTTGTTGACGTTATTCCCAGACTGCATCCTGCAGCAGAACTCAATGCATTTGTGAAATACCTTACAAAATAAATAGTTACATAAATAAATAAATCTTGCATTGTTTATTCATTGTTAATTATTCCTTTTACAGTACCATGACTTGAAACTGTACAGTGAAATATAATACAGCAGTTACAATGAAGACAGAAGAGTGAAGCTGCCTTCTGTTATTACTAGTGCTGAGGAGAGGGATACAGGAAATGGTTAGCTGGTCTGAAGAAGATAAACTAAACTAAAACGCCCTATAGTAATCCCAAATCATCCAGCATTTTCTCCTTTTTTCTGGATCTTCCACAAGGCGATTGGGATGGGTTGAGACCCCACCCACTGTCCAGAGCTGCCTCAAATTCACATCCATACTGGGATTACTAAGATCTGAGTTTGGCTTGAGTGGGAGTTGTGGAAGAGGTGGGCGGTGGGGGGGAGGTTGAGGTCAAAAGGCGAGGTTTCGGCAGCCAGGCTTGCCACGGTGACCTCAGAGGTGGTCCATCCTGGCGGCGTAAAGGCTGCGGGAGCGTGGCATGGCCGTGGAGGCGCGGCCAAAGCTGGACGAAGGCCACTTCATGATGAACTGGGAGGTCACTGGCAGCAGGCACCTGGACAGACGGACACGAACGAGGGATGGAGGGATTAGGGGAAGAGGATGAACATAATGAGAGGATTAGTCCCACAAAGGTCACAATTTAGAGGTCGGGGCGCTTTGATAGGCACAGAGGCGGCATATTGCCCACTTTTCATACATTGATCTTTATGGCCATCTTCATTTGCACAGCTCAGTTTTAATAATGGCTGGGGGAAGTCAGGATATTATGACACCTCTTAGTTTGACAAAAGGAAAAAATAAAAGAAAAACCTAGAACTTAAAGACAGCGATCCACATAATCACAGGCATTTCATTGAAGACATATAACAAGAGTTACCATTATCACAAAATAAGATTTTTCTGAAAATACCAGATAATGTTGATTTTTTTTTTCATGTTCAGTGCAACAAAATGTGTTTGATACCTTACAGATCCCTTTGTTTTTTCCTTTTGGTTTTTAATGTACTTTTTTTGGCACATGTAATTGTTTAGATTATCAAAGAAATTTTAATATCAGACAAAAATAACCTGAGTTAACAAAAAAGCATTTTCACATAGAGATTTTGTTTATTAGGGGGATAAAAAAACTATCCAAATCAAGTTATCCCTGTGTGGATAAGTAATTGATACCTAAACCTAATAACTGGTTGCCATGGAGGCAACAAATGCAATTAAGCATTTGCAAAGATGCATGCCATGGCACACTGTTTGAATTAACGTCTCAGCTTTGACTAAGACACTTCAAAAACTTAATTTTGCTTTCACTTGGAGATGGACTATTGTCCTTCTGTATATGTCAAGGTTGCTAGAGTTGACAACCAGTCATTCTCCTTTTGGGTTTACTTTTCTGATAAAATGCAGATATGTGGTTCTATTACAGCAGGTCATTCAAGTCCTGAAGAAACAAAGGAGACACAGACTATCACACTACCAGTACATTGTTTTGTATTTTTTGCTGAAATATATATATATTTTTTATGGTTGTTCATACTACTAATTAAACCTGACCACAATCACACATCTGTGTGCACAGTTTACAATCCTAAAGTGAACCGTGTGCTCAGAAGAGGAACGCTGACATCACACAGCAGCACACTGTGCAACTTCTGTAGTGAAAGTCTGTTTAAAGCCAGGAGTGATGGGACTGTGATGTGATGTGCTAAAATTTAAACCATTTTTTACGTACAGATGTATTGTGTCTGGCTTCTGCTCGTCTCATATTAATTTCATAAAATGAGTCGGGACCATTCAGACTGCAGATGCTTTGAAAACATTAGGATAAGTATGGCACAATCAGATTCTTTGGGGAGGTGAAAAGGTCAGAATTGGACCATTTACACTGCCATGAAAAAAGTCGAATAAAGGCCACATATGGGCAAGCAAATCAGATTTGGGCTGCAGTCGCCTGCTGTGTGAATGTAAAAGAGCAAACAGTTTCCATAAAATGTTCCACTTTTGTCTTTCCTGTCTAGAAAATGTTAGTAAATGTTTTGAGGATCACACAGGCTGTTGTGTTTTGGTCAGGGGGGCTTTAACCTTTTTGTGTGTTTTATCATCTCCTTTGCCCTTTATTTGAGAGCAATCAGTCAAGAAAGCAGGTTGCGAGAGAAAGGGAAGACGTGCCGCACTGGTCGTTAGGCTGGAACTCGAGCCTGTGATGACTGTATTGACCTCTGTATATGGGTTGCATGCTTTACCACCTATCCCACCGCAGAGCCCCAGCAGGGTCTTTAACCTTGAAGCTCTTTTGCCCATCTTTGTTTTTTTTTTGTTTGTCTGTTTGTTGTTGTTTTTTTTAATGGTTTTCTTGGTTCTAGTGGCCTTAATTTGACAGTTGTCAGACAGGAAAGCAAGTTGAGAGAGAGAGGAAAGACATGCGACAAAGAATATCGGGCTGGGACTCGAACCCATGATGGCTGCGTCAAAGACAAAGGCCTTCACATATGGGCCAATTGCTTTACCCTTGCACCACAGCAACGCCCCTCAATTTGTTTCCCATTGCTGAATCATCATTAGTCAGGAAAAACAACACTGCAGTATGGCTGCGCACAGGGTAAGAAGCTCTTCGAGTTCAACGAATCCTTTCTCTTTAGACCATGGAACATTAATAAATTATGTCAACATTTGAAAATTTTGTTTTTTACAAAATTAACAGGATATCTTTCTCTTGATTTTAAAATTTGGTTGGTGATCTAAAACATTTAAATGTGCCAAAAATTAATGACTGAATAAATCTTTAAGGTGGCAAATACTTTTATTTGTAAATTCAAATCCTTCAAAAATAAATAGTCTTCTGCAAATAAATTTAATAACTAAAATGGACAATGTCCTAAATGCCAAATATAGAGAGCAAAAAACAGAGTTAAAAACTGTACATACTACTGTACATAAGCTGTAGGAGTAATGCATTGTGACCCTTTGGGGCAGTTTACTTTTAGTTTTTCTGTAATTTGACCCTTAAAATTTCTAGTATCAGGAACAGAAAATCCTCACCTATCGTTCCGAGGCACAGACGTCAGTACCTTTCTAAGACTTTTCTATGACACCTTCCACCGAGACAGAGCAGTGAGGCAGCTCCTGCTAACAGCGTTCCAGTACCTGAGAATGAGACCAGTATCAGGTTGAGATAGAGTCAAGGAGTTGTGGGAGGTGGGGGAGGTTCTGGACCCTTCCCCCGTCTGCCTTGGTTGCTTTAAATGAGTTAGATACGGCTGTCGGAGCAATGTCAGATGAGGTGATCAGATCCTGGGGAGGGTTAACGGAAGCTTAGGCAAATGTCGGGGTACTTACTTAAAACACATGAGATGGAGAGTTTTAAAATTCCACTCTGATAAGTATGAGCAGTGATTTGAATTTACAGTCTTTTCCAGAAAACTTATATCATTGAATTATACATTCAGTGATCCTATTTTTTACATCTTCAGTGAGGATCTTTCTTTAATAAAAAATACATCTAATGCTCATTTAGTTAAACAAGTACAATGGTCACGAGAAGGAGCTCCCTGTGGAAGTGTTTAAGATGTGACAATCTAATCAAAAGGAACCCATTGGGGCTGAGGATTAGAGTGGAGGAATAATATCTTCTTTAAACCATGTGTGGCGATAGCAGATTTTTCTCTGACAGCTCTCGTTTCTTGTGAAACAGCTCTTGGACAAATTAGCTGAGCAGCTTCTCCCGAAGTCGACTGGAAAGGAGAAGAAGAAGAAGAACAAGAAGAAGAAAAAGAAGAAAAAATGTCGCTAAGGGCACTCGTATCAACAGAGATTCAAACCCAAGAGAGTTAGGAGGGGATTCATATTAAATTGATTTAGTCCAATGAGAGTGTCCTTGAAACAGCTTCAAGTGGGTTGTATGGATCCCTGAAGCACAGAGTCTTCATCTACTCCTGGACTGGGTGAACAACGGCTCAGTGTGATACTTGTTCTAAAAGTTCTGCACTTCAGCCTCTGAGAGGTAGGGAAGTTCTGCTTTCAGCTTTTCATGCATCTGTTATGTAGCCTAAAGTGCTTTTGATTAAATGATTTCATACAAAGATTTAAATGTTACAAATGGACTGATTTTTGTCTTTTTTAATTTGTTTGTTTTCCCATTGCTCAGCTCCATGTATTCTGTCGCTTCCCCAAAGTCAGCATGGAAAAGGAAGAAAGAAAGATAAATATTGAACATTCGTGTAGGGCTGAGTGTCTGTTCTTTGCTGCTCCTCTGCAATTCACTTTGAGAATATTCAGCTCATAAAAAGAATCACTCTGGCAGTGGTGAGATGTGGGGAAGGCGGAGTCCAAGCGGCTGCTGTCTCTGCAGGCTACATTTAATTGGACCCTCATTCGGCATCTTCCAGGTTCGTCCTCCTTTTGATCAGAAAGATGTTCCAGAGGGGGAGGCTTGTTCATGCCCTTGTGCTTTTGCTTAAATCCATCAACAAAGATATGAGCTGCGACTTATAGATGCAAAGTTGCTATAAACTACTGTATCTCCTGACAGGCCAGTCTATAGTCATCCATTGGGATGTGAATGTCACGGTGCATTAAGAGAAGGCCAGAGAAAACAAAATATCATGACTAAGGATGGACGGGGAGACTGCAACGACAGCTGACGCAATCGTAAACCAAGAGGCTTCGACGTCTCAAAGGTTATTCCCTGCCCACATTGAGCTCAACACCTCAATTAGCTCTAATTACTGCCACACTTTTCAGACAAATGAAAGTTAATAGAATTTGAAACTTTTGTCATCATGAGAAAATGAAGTCTTTTGGTATTGCCAGTAATTCCAGGCTTAACAAGAAAGTCATTAGTAAGGCTATTTGGCTACTTCCTCTCATCAGCCCACACAGGCCCACTGAGGGTCCTCCAGCTCATGAGGGCTTTGACACACTTGATCAGAGCTCTTCACACAGGAGGGATGTGTTTGAATAGGAGCAGGCAGGTGTGGTCAGTAACAGAAACCCGGCGGACCCCAGGTAACAGACAAACTTTGATCCATGTGGAATGCTGCAAAGAGGAGACCTAATCTGTTCACACATTGGATAAATGAGAGAAAAGATGACTTTAAAGAAATCAAGTAGTCAACACTACCCAGTAAAAGTATTCATTCCCTTTGGATTTCAAGTTCAATCAGACTTTACAGAGGGTATCTGTTAACATCATTTTGCAGACTATTTGTAGCTGTAGACCTAGGTACTCTGTAACAGTATTTTTGCACCTGAGTTGTGAGTTGGCCTCTTGGTTGGTTCTCTGTTTGTCTGGTCTTTTAGTTTGGGTAAACAGTTTGTGACGTGGTAGATTTGCAGTTGTGCCAAACTCTATACTTTCAGCGATAGAATGGACAGTGCTTTGTGAGAAATTCAAAGCTAGGGATTTGGTTTTGTAGTTCAAAACTGCTTTAAACTTTTCTGCTGTGTTTGTTTTTAAGATTAAATTACACACAGGTGGAATTTTGAAGGCAATTGGTTGGTATATATACAGTGGTATCATAGTATCATAATACCTAAGTAGGGGAAATTGGGGCAAGATGAGTCATTTTTTATATTAAGGATCGCTACATCAAGGCAACCCTAGTTTGATTGCAAACTTACATATCTGCAAATATTTCAGAATATTGTGCATTTCTTCAAATAATCAGAACAAGTGCAGACATAACTGTTTTGATATGATAGCCTGTCCAAAAAAGGATGTTTCATGACACACTTACCTGTGTGTATGGGGTAAGTTGAGCACAAGTTTGAGGTAAATTGAGCCGTATACATATAAACACACACATCATCCTATTTTTGTAAGGTGTAAGGTACTGTATATGTGTTGCACTGTACCTTATAGAGGGTGTCACCCTGGGCTTTTCTAAGGTCCCGATCTTTGCATTCTGTGTTGGTTGTGAGCACTTAATAGACAGCAGTAATAGAATCCACCTATCACTCTCACCAACAAAAGTTTCATTAGGTGCAACTTTCCCAAAATTCTGTTTTAACTTGAGAGTTATTAAAAAAGAAAATACGAAAAATGCCACTTGTGTGATGAATTTGAATATTTACCTCAGGCTTGAATCACTGGTTCTTGTTGTTGAAAGTCTGGCATTAAAATATGCCATTTATGAAACCAGCTCATTGCTCGAGCCATCTGGCTTCGTTTCACAGCCCTGAAGGTTGCTGCCTTCTAAGGCAAACCAATGCTTCTTTGTATATGATCATGTTGAGGGCTGGTAAAACTAAAAGGTAATTCATGTGGAAATGAAAAACACCTGTGTCCTTTTACCATTTTCTGCAAAACAGCCTTTCAAAAGCATCGTGCATTTTATTACACTTCCACTGACGTATACGTTTACCTTTTTAAAGTAGGTCCAGAAAAACAGCTCACATGTACATGATGAGGTTTATGTTTTGTTATTCATGTTTGGGTCATTTTAATGTAAAAGACAGGGTCAGTCCCTATAAGCCACATTTTCTGTAAGGAAAATGCCAGCAGGCATGCGGCTTGAGCTACAATATGATTTCAGAGCTTTTATATAGACTGTCACTTGGTCTTTCAGATGCAAATATACAGCTAAAGAAGTCAACTTGAGTGTTTAGAGAGAGGGACCGCTATCGGGTCACGGCACAGGACATGAGCATGCACACCCATACGCTTTCACATCCACACAGTTTAGCCTTTCATGTTATGCATATGCATCAATGAGAAAATAAAATCCTAATTGCTTCTCAGCCATCTGAAGTGGCGGCAGTGGTTTGTGCGCGGCCCTTCGCATGCCGATGAAGAGACGTGAGCCACTTGTGGAACTGCAAACCACACGTTATAAACCAAACTTCTTTTTTTTTCCCCTGTCAACCTGTGACGGGAAGAGAGCGGTGCTCGGGTTGATAATGACACAAATGCGGTGCAGGTGAAGCTCTCAGTTCCCACTGAGACACTTGTACTCCAAATGTTCTCAGGCTACAGTAGGATGCTCTTGATTAAAGCATTTTGTGTTAAAGACGTGGTGGCACTCGAGTGCTGTGCTGCAAACAGGTTGAATGTTTGCAGAGTCGACTGAAAGTGCTCCAAACAGTCTGAATGTGATTTCTTCTCCTTATTTTTTCTCTTGCGACACAGAGTAACAAATTTGGGGAAAATAGTGCAATCATTAAACTGTTTCATTATGCTATTATAATCTCAATATGGATTTTTTTGCTGATGAGAGAAGGAGAAGGACATCATGCCAGACTGTTGGTTCTGCAGCCAAAGCAACCATCTTCGGGCAAGTTTGATCAGGCCTTCATTGAAATATTGAAGTGGTGGCACCAACAGAAAGCAGTGAGAAGAGGCATTGTTGCAGGATGAGGGGGGATGGAACTAAACCAAGCAGAGACCTGAGTTGAGGGGCGAAGAGACGGAAGAAGAAGAGGTAGAGGAAGCAGCAGCGACAGCAGCAGGAGGGGAGCCATGGGTGGAGGTTGGTCCAGCAGCGAATGGAAAGCTTTTTTATACAAAGATATATAGACAGAGGAAATAAGGAAAGACAGACAAATGCAAGCTTAAAGCTATCCGAAAGGATACCTTCAGCAAACATGTGGTTCTGAGAATGATCAGATCAAATAGAGAACATATTTGCATTCACATACTCGAAAATCAGTTCAGGCAAATTATAAAGGAACATCACAAGAGATAAAGCATAGAAACACCACATACCTCTTAACAGCTAAGGTTTTTATACACTAGAAGCAAAGTGATAGCTTGTTAAAATATGTGCAAGGCTTATGAATCATGTAAAGTGAGGCCGCAGGAAAAAAAAAGGAAAAAAAAAAGCTCTCTCTCGTAAGGTCATTTGCTGCTCAGACTCATCTGGGCTCTAATTGAATTAAGAAGGCCTCCAGAGGCCCCGGGCTAACCTGAGCGCTAATCTGTGGGCCATTATTTCCTGTTAACGGCACGCTCCCTCTCTCTCCCTGCTCCCAACTCGGCTCCCGCCCTGTCTGACAGGCCCACAGCATGTGTGATTTAAAAGTTCACTCATTCCAAACCTGAGCCGCTGTTCCCTGTGGCGATCTGCGTTAAAAATAGAATGAGGCTGATTTTTGCTTGTTTGTTTTATCGGGGGTTGCATGAAGAATATGATGGCTGCAAGGCTCCGCAGAGGGGGAGTGGGGGAAGCGGAAATGTTTCCTGAAAGAGGTTTAATGATGATAGCTGTATCGTAACGCAGTGTTTGTCAGTGCCTTCCAAAGGGAATTTATTACTTGGCACTTGTGGGGCTTTAGTCTGCTTTGATTAACACTCCACTTTGACCTAAATATCAGATTAAAACACCAAAATAAATATTCATCAAGGTTGTTATCTTTACACATGTTCAGCACTGCAGCAGGTATCATTCATTGCCTCTGTGTTGTGCTTATTATCTGATTTATTTTTTGCTACGTTTTTAAACTGTTCATGGCATTGCAGCAATCAGCCAGAGCGTTAAAACCACCTGCAAGATACTGCACAATGAGCTGGACGCAGGACAGCTGGGAATTTTCTTGTGATGTCATGTCGTTTTGGGTTGCGGGGAGGGGCTTGTAAATACAGACACCCGACACTGCAGTATTATGACCTGATCAATGCCAATAACATTGACTGATTGTAATATCTCGTTAATATTTTACACTTATATTTCTGGTTCATTCTCATTATTTCGCTTTGTAAACTTAAACACAGTGATCTGCACATTAAATAGTTTAAGTAAGGATGGAAGTCAAGACGTCTTCCAAATGAATGTTATAACAAAAGCAATTACTTTAGTGTTTATTGAGTCTCAAAAATTTAGAGGATCTGGCTCGGCTGGATTCAAGACAGCAGCCTCTATCCGGTCTGGACAGCACTAATCCCTCTTGAACATTTTCACCTTTTGTCACATTACAATCCCTAAGCTTCAATGTAATTTATAAGTGATAGTTTAAGTTTCTTTTAAATTATTTTTTGGGGTTTTTTCCCATTGTTTTGAATGTTGACCAAAAAAGGACAAAAGTGGTCCCACCTGAATAGAGCATGTTGAGAATAAATAATTGTAAAGGAAATGACATGTTAGGACACACCCTCAAAGCTAAGGTTAGAGGATATGACACACTAGGGAACGCCCTCTTTAGGGCATAGCTTAGATAGACGCTAACAATGGAGATCACCAAGTGTTCTTGGGTGCAATTTTGTTCTGCTAGCCCTTAAGGATAGCATGAACTATGGATCACCTCTATTTTGGTATTAATAAAAGGAATTCATGAATTCAACTCACTGACTCTTCTTCAACCTGATACATCAAGAACTTTGCATGGAGAACGGATAAGTTCTCCACAAGCACCACATTGCACAGGTTTGCTATTTCCCTTACAGGACTTGCCATAACCTGCAAACAGGATTTGTTATGATTGTCTAATAGAAAATAGATTGGAGTGCCTGACCAATAGTTGCCCTATTAACAGATTTTATCACCTGAGGTGTGGATCTCTGCAGCTTTTCCAGAGTAATCAGGGTCTCTTGGCAGGTTCTGTGTCTAAGAACCTCCTTGGTTGTTATGTCTCTTTAAGTGCTCGGACAAGTTCTATGATCTTGATAGTTGAATATTGATCTTTAAAAAAACCCTGAGGCCTATAAACAGTAACTGGATTTATGCAAAAATGGACTGTATTTATTAATTAGCTGCCTTCTGTCAGAGAAAAGAGGCTGGAAACAAATGAAAGACTTTGCTTATATACATTTTTATGTTTCAAAAATTATTGAAAGCCATGTAACATTCTATCCTACTTTCCATTTTACAATAATGAACTACTTTGTGTTGCTCTAGCTTATAAAATTTAACAATGAGGTTTGTGGTTGTAATGTGACAAAAAGGAGTGGAATACTTTTGCAAGGTAATGTAAATGCATCTTAAAATTATTGGCCAGGTATGAAGTATATTTACAGGTTATCAGATGAATTCTCAAGACCAAAACTGAACATTTTTATTTGCATATTATGGCTTCATTAGGCATATTTCTTATTTTTTATAATTTTTAAGTAGCTTTTGAAAAGCTTTTTGAATTGCCTTGTATATAAACAAGGCTATACAGATGAATGTGCCTTCCTTCAAAAGAGTGGAGGGCCCTGAGTAATTCATATTGCACCCTAGCATGTTTTTCAAATCTGTACTGCAGCAGAACAAACCAGAAAGACTGTTAAAGTCCAAGAAATCAAAACATTTGAACCCACTTTTTACCTTGTATCATCCCATTCAGGACTGAAGCTTGTCAAAGTGCCACGTGACTCTGAGACAAACTTGTAAACGACTAACAGGCAGTCCCGGCACAGCTGGACGAGTCGGCGACAGCATTGCAGCTCCTGGGGCGACACCACATCGCTGCCCTTGCTGAAGATGATCTCCCACGACGAGCTGAAGAGCAGAGAGCCCAGTTAACACACAAGTAATAAACATCACCAGGAAGCCTCACTTACAAGTTAATTATGTATGCATTATGACCACAGTGTAACCTTTTCACTGTTGATGAGTGCAAAAATCTGCATACACTCTGAAATCTTCCGGCATGGGGATAAACCCAGAGGAGGGATGAAACAAATCCAAGTACAGTTAACCCTCCTAACAATCCTATACATACCCCTGACTGGGAGAGAGTTTCAAGAACTGAGACAGACAACCCCAGGGGGGAAGTTTTGATGTCTTCCCCTCTTCGCTCCTTGGGAGGTGGGACGTGCTTCCTCTGAAAGGGCTCAAAACTCTGTTTCCATTCTCCTCCTCCTAAGTCCTTTCTTAAAGCCTGCTGAATTAATTTCCCACAATAGCTGCTGGGCCGTTTGATTGTTGTTAAGTCCCTCAGATAAAATATCAAACAAGAGACAGCGAGGAGCAAGGAGGGGGTCTTCACCCTGGATTTAGAGGGTGCTTTTGGAGCAGTAACCGCCTCACTGTCTCTGCGTGATATGGGGCTCCCTGTTGGGTTCATCCATGTTAGAGCGTGCCACGTTGAAAGGAGGAGGCCAGGCGATAGGCTAGAGAGCTAGCTGTATCATCCAAGACCACGCTGTGATCAGACAAAGATAAAACGAGGGGGGTGGGATGCAGCCTTGTCTAAACTAATCCTTGCAGGCTAATGTCCCTCCACCCAATCCCTGCCATTTCTTCTTTTCAATCACTTTCCAAATTCTCTCAGTTACTAAGTTAGTCTTTGACTCTCCCTACTCTTATCAAGCGCTTCATCTCTGTCACCTGCTCGCTCCCTCCCACACTCGCCCTCAATTAGGACTCCGATGGAAGCAGGAGAGCAAAATGGAGAGCTGTGGATGGCGGCTTGAGTTACCCCCCTGAGCCCTCTGTGCCAGGGGGAACACGCCGCTGAACAACTGAACTGTAAATGATATGGAGACTAGGAGATGTGAGAAGGTCACACCTTTATCTCAAAGGAGATGAAAAGCTAGCAGTTCAGCAGCTGTCTGCAGGTCGGGGTGGTATATCTGGATCTTTCCGCTTGTTGTCTGATTAAAGGTGCTTGTAAGACTTTAGTTACAGGACAAACCCCAACTGATCTCAATGTAAAGTTGTTTTTTTAGAAAAAGTAAATATTACTTAAAAAAATAAACCACAAGAAGACTTCAGACTGTCAAATAACAGCCTGAACTTAAGAGGCCTTCATTCACCTCCCACCCGATTCCATTCCTCCCTTTCTCTTTCTTCCTGCTCTCACCTGTGAATAAGCCCTGATTAGGCCCGGTTTAAGTGGAGAAAGTGCAGTGGGGTCTGCCTGATCTGTCAGTCACTCCACATCTCCATCTTCCACCTGTACATTTTTTCTGAAGTCAGACTGACTGGAAATGCCAAATTGTCGCTGCTGTCAGTAAAAACTGGTTTATTGATGAATGGAGGGCTCACAGGCATGGGGAACCTAGGCAGTGTATGAGCCTCTAGTTATGGAGATGGAGGAGTGATGCAATGAATAAAGTAGTAATTGGCTTGGAGTGCAAACACTTGTTCCTGTTGACTGCAAGCGATTCAAATTCATTCGTGGTTTTTTGATACTTTTTTCTGTTTTTGTATGTCTGATTTTGCCACAAGAGTACAGAGTACATCACAACTCATCTCATGTCTAAATCATCTTATACTTATTCTAGAAAAATAAATATAACTCAAGAGTTTTTGCAATTGATACTTAAAATCTTTAAAGTTTATCAGAATGTTGAACATTATTTTTTTTATGTTTTGCTCTTTCTATTTGACTCTGATGTGACAAAAAGACTAATTTCTCTTAGCTAGTTTAAAATTTGTAAAAGTAGAGAACATGTCATTCAAATAATGTAGATGTGTGTTGATCTTTATAAGCAAGTATTAAGAAAGCAACAAGAAAACAGTTGTCCATAAGAAAAGCCAGAGTATCTACTAAAAAGTTTAAAACTACTGGACCTGTGATGAGCAAGGCTGGACAAAGAGCCAACTTTCTTTCCACCCAGTGATGAGAAAGACAAGAGGAGTATAAAATATTCAAAGCTCCTGGCAGCAAAGGCTGGCTTTTTGAGGACCAAGTCTCCATAACAATCATTACACACTTTTCCACCAGGTTGTTATTTTGTTCTTAACTCAATTAAATGAAGGTTAAATACAAAAATTAGAAAGTTCACAAGTCAACAGAATAATCAAGAGGCAAACACTTATTCTGTCCTACCATGCATTGTTAATATGCTATTGTAATTTTAATTGGAACTGTTTGCTTTGATCAAATGAAATCAAAGTTTTCAGCGAGAAATACTGCAGGAAATTCTGGACTGAAACAAATGATAAATATGTTTCTGTTAAGCATGGTGGAGGATCCGTAATGCTGTGGGATCGTTTCACTTCCAAAGAGCCTGGGTGTCTTGTTAGAGTGCATGGCATCATGAACTCTTATTGTGAACCCAGGAGAATTTTAAATTAAAATGTGGTGGCCTCTGCTACAATACTGAACACAGGTTATCACTGGGTCTTTCAGCGAGATTACATGAAAGACCCAAAACAAAATCAATTTTTTTTTTTTCCTAAACATGCCAGCCCCAGACCTAATTCATGGAGAACATGAGGAGAGAAGTGAGCTGAAAAGATGAGAACACAATAGATTTTAAATGCTTCACTCCAGACTTTAAAGCATCTAAAGAAAAACCAAAGAGGACTGGTCAAAAATCAGTTATAGGAAAAAACTAGTGCCATGACTTCAGGTCGAAAAATATCTCGTGAAGGAGGATTTTTTCCTCCGATAGAATAAAAGCACAAGAATTAAAAAGAGATTTTTTTTTTACAGTGTGATGAATTTAAAGCAAATCATTGTAAGGCTTTATTCCTGAGGTGCAAACAATTTTGAAGGACAGCGTATTTAGAATAGACCCACTGGTTTTCTGTTCAGTATAATTTTAAGGGTGTTGCGTCCTTTGTTCATTTTAATAGAATTCATTTGTAGACGCAGCTCTAGTCAAGCTCAGACCAGCCTACCCGGTGTTGGAGAAGCAGCTCCAAAGGCCCTGGCCATGACTCCACAACAGTCGATTGAAGACGCGTTTAAAAAGCCGATAGAGGTGCAGGCTCTCTACATCCGGCTCCCTCCAGATCCGCTGCAGCACCATGCGAACGTTTGAACGAACAATGTCCAACACCTGAGGCAACCAGAAAGTAAGTGTGAGATGAGGAGAAAAACAATACTTACTTCAGGTTCAAAGTTGTACAAGTAAAAGGAATGTTTGTTGTAATGAAATACATAATGACGTTTCTTATTTATATGCAGAACTTGGCATTTCTTCCAGTTGTAATTTCTTCCTATTTTTTCCCTGTTGATCTTACCATGAAATTAGCAATCACACAGGCTCCCAAATTTACTCACCAACAAAGAGCAAGCTTGCATTTATGAATAAATCCAGTGAAAAATGCATATTCAACAACACAAACTGAGTGAAGAAAAACTTTAATCAAATTTTACACTGTGCACTGACTATTTGAGCAGTTTAGTCAGTGCTTTCATAGAAGTCTCCATGCAAAGATACAAATCCAATGTCTTTGTGTGTGTGTGGCTGAGCTACAGCTAGGACGAAAAACCAATGGGGCAGACAGTGGAGAGCCTGGAAGAGGGCTAATTGCTGCACCAATGTCAGTCTTGGAGATAAGGTGTCAGAAGTTCCCGGGCGGTCCACAGACACCTTCGCCAGGCTTCCATCTTTCCCCCTCTTCCTTTTTCCTATCCCTTCCCACCTCACAACCTTCTATTTCTTCCCTTTTCTTCCCCTTTTCATCCCAGCTCAGAGCAGTGCTGAGGCTCTTTTGACTTTGATTCCTCGCTCCTCATTACTGAAGTGCTTGTCCGTCTGTGCATCCACGCATGTGTGTATGTTTGTTATCGATGCAAAAGAAGTGAGATTTCCCCACAGCAGCATGAGGCGAACAGGGCATGCATGCGCTCTCAGACAAACTGATAGATGAGTAAACACACACAGATATGTCTTGGTATGGTAATCAGGCGGCAGAGCGGTGGGTGCTACGTTCCTGACCTCTGCCTGCTGCTCATTAGGCTGCTTCACTCCAAATAAACATGAGCTCACGCCACCGAGGCCCACAGCAGAGCACAGCGGTGCAGAAAGCAATGGCTGAGAGATCACATCATTACTGACACGCCTCCTGGATGCCATTTCACGTCTTGTCCCCTCTTCTGTTTTGTTTACATCTTTTTTGGTGGATCTACCTCCCATGGTCCGACATGGTAATGATCTTCATGTTTGTCATGTTTTTTTTTTTTCCTGCTTTTTTTTTTTTTTTCCTCTAAAGTTTGATTTGGGGATTATTTTTCGTGTTTTAAAAGTTGTTCAAAAGCTTTCACAGAAATAGGTAGGCGCAGTGACATTTTGTCATGTACGCTGGTTTTAACAACGTCCATTCCGTGCATGGCGACGAAATAGAAGCCCTGACAGCAAAGGCAGAGGCAGGCCATTTATACGGACGTCAAAAGATAAATGAGCCCCATTTTTAACACTTTTAGACCTAACATCAAAAAAAGAAAGGAATTATCATGGTGAATTGTGTCTGAAAGATAAATGTGTCCCAGATTTAACTCTTTCAGACCTAAGATAAAAAAATTAAATGAAGCATTTATTTCAGAGAAATGTGTCCTAGGCAGGGTTCAAAATAAACCTTTTTATTTTGAACCATCAGAAAACTGGGAAAGGGTGTTTCTCAAAAACATGTAAAAGCATTCACAATATATTTTGACAAAAAGCAACAACTTAAACCTCAACTGATCTTCAGAGTAAATTTTATGGGTACATGGACATAAGTAACAATAGATTTTTAAAAACATCACTTCAGTTTTATACATAGTAAAATATATTGTAACCCAATGCAAATCATAAATTAATTTACTTTTGAGCAAATCACATTTGCGAACAATGGGAGTCATATTGGTCCTAACTATTTTCATTAAACAAAACAAGCTCTAATTATATATTTTTGCTGTCTTTTTTTACCCATAGCTGGCTTTCTTTTGAGAAATTGGTAGACTAATTTGTTAACTTTATTTTTTCAAAATTAATTTTAAAAAAGATAAAACTTACCAGTTCTCTTTTTCTCTTATGATGTTTGATGACATTTCGGAGAGCAACACGTTTCTCTAAACTTTTACCAAGTCAAACAAACATAAAAATACTTTTATTTTAAAAAGTCTTTTTATTTCAAGTTCTTTTTTTGTAACTCAGATTTTGTATCGGGGTTCTGATTCAGACTTCAACTGCCTTGGCAAAGCAGTTCAGTTCATCAATATTCATCTCTTGTTAAAGATTCTGGGTCATTACTATGGTTTGACCTACATCATTCTATTTTAGATCTGGTTGTATGTTTAAGGTCATCATCCTGCTGAAAGGCTAATGTCCACCCAAGTTTAAATGTTTTTGGAGCCTCCAACAGGTTTTATTCCATCACTGACCTGTCCAAGAGTAAAGTAGATGGAATGGGAGTCAGATTTTGAGCCTGATGATTTGGTTCGGAACAGGGAAAGGATGGTCTGCTAATAAAAACTGTGGAGTTAAAAGTGTCTCAGTGAAGAAACAGCTGTGCCCAAAAGGGAAGTTCTTTTGGTCACAAGACATCGACTGTGATCAAAGAACAAGATTCCAGATACAAGTGACTGAAATACACATGCTTCTCAGGTGGGCTGGACTCGACCGTAGAGACAGGCTGCAAAGCTCTGTCATCTGAGAAGGGCTCGGAATAGAGGTGCTGCTCCTTTGCATCAAAAGGAGTCAGCAGAAGTGGTTGGAACATCTGATCAGGATCCCTCCTGGGCACCTCCCTCTGGAGCCTCTCCAGGCCTGTCCCTCTGGGATAAGGCCCTGGAGCAGACCCAAAACTTGCTAGAGGGACTCTGTCTCCCTTCTGGCCTGGGAATGACTTTGGGATCCTCATAATGAGCTGCAGACGGTCACTGGGGAGAAAAATGTCTGGGTTCCTCTAATAGAATTATTGCCTGACTACTCGCTCTTGGAAAATGAAGCACAATGGATGGATGGATGAAATTTTAAATGGGACATCTTATGGTTTTACTTAAACCATAAGAGGCCAGTAAATCTAAAAAGGCAAGATCTTAGGAGTTCAAAGCTAGTAGTTATCCTGTGAACTAATTCTCCCACCTGAGTTAACGATATCTTCAGCTCCTCCAGAGTTACCAAAGGTCTCTTGGCTGCTTTATTTAAAGTTATCTTTCCTTGACTGGTTTGGTGGAACGTCATTTCCTGCTAGATTTGTATTTGTGATGTAATCTTTCCATTTTCAGAAAGACTAGGGCATGGTCTTTGAGATGATTACAACTTATTGTTTTACAACCTACTCCTGCCTTGAACTGCTCATTATATCTTACTTGTCTGTTGTGTTTCTTGGGTTTTCATGATAAAATACAAATTTGAGAAATTAACAATAGATGTGAATCATTTGCAAGTCACTGCATAGACATAAAGATACAGTATTACGATAGACTTGGATTCTGCTTTGCGACTCACCTTCCGCTGTTTGGTTGAGTCCAGCTTCACCAACCAATATGACGCCACCTTTGATTTATGGTACCGCCAGTTGTCGAGAATCTGTGCAATGAGCATTCATGTTAAAGCTTTGGAAATGCTTGTAACAAACAAAAGCAAATACATTATTAAACACCATTTTATGAGATGGAAACGTCCAGTTGCATTAAACATTAACCATCTTCTCTGAGCATTCAAGGTTTCTACAGGCCTTTTATACGTAGGAGCAGAGAGAAAACTATTGAGATGAATTTATTCATCTTTTAAACTTATTTTTTAGACACTCCTTGTGTTCATTATTTTTCTTTCCACTAGGCTAAAGAATAGCAAAAGCTTTCCTTACAGAAATGAAAAACAAAAAAACATTTTGGTAATATCAAAACAATATTTTAGATGGACGCATTATGGAAAACCTATCAAACCCTGAAGACTGCAGTGTTGCTGGGTCTGTTTGATGGTTAATCTAATCACCTCGCGCCTCCTTCAAATCAGTCCGCGTTACAATAGAGTTCCATGTTCAAACATGACGGCACCATTAGACACTGGGTTCCTTGCACGTTATTTGCCACATCAAGCTACACAGGAAAGTACAAGGTGACAGACTGTTTACAGCAGCACAACACAGACTGTCTTATCTTGTTAGTGCTCTGACTCCTGTCTTTATACTCTAATCAAGGGAAAGATTTTAAAGCATTGTTAAGCTTTACAAAATCACACGTCAAAATATTTCCTGTAACCAGAATTAGAACATTTTTTCACCTTTATATGTGTGACTCTTATAACCCTGTAAAATGGTGAAATCTAAAAAAAATCCTTCTTATGGAGGTTATGCTGAAAAAAACATCTTTGTATTTTTTGATACATTTAAAACTTGTGTGGGTAATTCTCATTTTCTTACTTTTAGAACCAGAGTAACAGTGCATATTGGCCCATTGCTGTTGTTGTTAAGCCACACTTTCCCACTGATGTACTTATGTCACATAAGGTGCTAGATCCCCTGCAAAGAGGGTCACAGTGGAAAGCTCCAGTACAGTTTACCTTTCTATTCTCACACACACATATCCACACACAAGTGGGTTTCCAATGGTTTTTAAAAATCGCTTTTTTGGAGGTTTGCTTTACCTCAGCCACTTGTTTAATGCTAACTGCAAGTGCACTGCTGGAATTCGGTATTTTTTTTGCATTGTGGGGACATTTGTTGCAAAGACTAAACCTTTACGTTTGTCTTTTAAAAAAGGCAAAACATACAAAAAAAAAAAAAAAAAACTTTCCCTGTTGCTATGCTCTTTATTTTACATATCAAGATGTGGGCAAATTTTTCAACAAAAACTGCACATAAGAAATGTCCCTTATCAAAAAATTTAAAACTTGCAGTGAAAGACTAGGGAGGCAATTACTTTGATACAAATATGTATTATGTCTAATTAAACCTGAATTGTGAATTATTACAAAAAAAACCCAAAAAGAAGATAAGTGAATGCTCCTCCTTTGAGTTAAGGAGTAAACAGTACAGGTGCAGTCTCCCAGCTGTGCTTTCATTTTGCGTACAGGTGTAGTGGTAATTGTCTTCCACAAAAATAGTTTGGAATCTGTATTGCCTGTGGCAAGTTGTAATTTTAAATCATAACAAGCACCTAAAATCCATTATTTGTTGCTGAATGTCAGAGTCATGTCAAGGAAAAGATTTTTTTAATATATTAATTTAGTTAAACAAAAGCAAGAGAAATTTGTATTGCTAAAACTGAAGTTGATTATTGAAACTTGTGCCCCAGGTATCTTGAGATTTTATGCTTATTTATACAACCTATTTATACGACACGTTTCTGCAGAGAGTGCAGGAACATATAAAAAACCCTACTTAGTACATAGAAAAGCTTCATCTCAGTAAACTTGATCATGCCCAAAAGTAAGTTTATTTGTTTAATCCTAAATCAAAAAATGTTAATCTTACATTAAAAAAGGCCATTGCAGAAAGAACAAGGTATTTCAGACTTTATTTATTTTGATGATTATGGCTTACATGTAATAAAATTCCCAAATTAATTTTCTCATTAAATGTACATACAGGTTCACGGGTTCACACAGCTTTCACATTATAGATTCAAGATGAGCTTTACAATTTTAAAGGGAGCCTGATATTATGTGCGTTTATTTTCATAAAATGAAACTTGACTATATTTGAGTTTTTTACTAGCTGATTAACAAATGTACGGTACATGGATAAAAATAGTTAAAATATGCACCATCTGCACATACAGATTTAAAATAGCAGGACCCTCTCCTGACAGTTTCCGTGCAATTACAAAGAAAGTGGCTGTGATTAATAGAAAGGAGTGGAGGAGAACAGCATTGGATTGTTACTGTTACTGGGTTCATTTCAAATATAGAGGAAGACAAGTCTGATCTGACATGCTATCGTAAAGTGAGACAAGGAGATGAATCGCAGCTACACTGTAAAAACAATCAAACCAGGCAACAGAGAAATTCAAAGCATCTCTTGGTATCTTTGCTTCTTATAATTTCCCTGTTTTCTTTTTTATCCCAGCATAAAACAGTTCAAAAAGAAAATTAAATTAAACAAATGACCTGTCTACAAGAAATCTTTACCCACCTCGTCTAGCACTGCCTCAGCCTCTTCTTCAGTCTTCCCCGGAAATCTGATCCGCATGGCAGTGAGTGCTGAGAGGGTCTGACGCACCATTTCGGCCTCCTGCTCCTTAGACTTCAGGTTTATCAATGATTCACCCTAAAAATATATACATGACAACTTAGAACAAAACTACACACACACATCATCACTGACATGATGCTGCATTTGAATCTGCTTCTGTATCCTTCTTTTACCAGGGGAGTAAATAAATAATACAACAAACAACTGCAATAAACATTTTAAAACTAGAATTGGATGCACAAATTTTGATTTATTGTGGACTTTCTCTAACCCAAACAATATCAAAATTTTAGATGTATATCTAATACATAATACCTCATATATAATACCTCATATTAATATAAATTTGAGCTTACGTGAAGTAGTCTAAATTAAATTAAAATTGCTGCAAAGAAATATTATTTCCAAAAATGTATGCCCTTTTCTTTCTACCTGAAAAAAACTCTAAAAAGAAATAAGTTAAAATGCATCTTTAAAAGTCATTCCTGACTATGTAAACGCTTAGTACTGTTCACTTTATTCAACAGTACTAAGAGAAGACAAGCTGTGAAGAGGAAGGTAAATTGAGAAGGAAGGCAGAAAGCAACAGATGAGGACATTTGAAGGTCATTATCATGGGCTGCAGTAACCTGATATATGTGTTTTAAAAAATTGACAGTACTATTATAGTCACATGAAAAACAGAAAAAATGAAGGTTTACAGGTTGAACTAACAATTTAAAAATGAACTATGTAAGCATACTTTATAATTTAACACATCAAAGGTTTGAGTATCTTACCACATTAGAGTGGATAGTCCCCAGGCTGCTGCTGTGAGGCACACGGTGGGCGGAGCCACTACGGCTCAGCGAATGAGAACGAATCGCAGCGGAGCTCAGCGTAGCGGAGCTCGGCCTGGTGAGAGGCGTTGCCATCGGAATCATCGGAGGTGGCCTGGAGGAAAATGGTCGCATCTCATTGGGTGAGGGGAGGGAGGCAATGCAGCGAGGGCAAGAGATAGAACGTCTGATTGGACCAGAAAGGGTTGGAGACACAGAGGGAGTAGTGCCTGTTTTGGGGGACTTGATTGGAGGTTTCCAGAACATGCGGCCTGTAAAGACACAGGAAACGTTGAAACGAAAGTGTTTGAGATTGAGAAAACAGCTTTTCACTCCTCAGATTTCACAATGTCTTTGTCAGGCTAGCAAACTCTCCTGCTTGCTTTGCATCATTTGGCGCCTACGTCATGAGATGAAGTGTGACACACTGACCCAGCGGTTCAGCTTTTGTGTTATTAGCAAGTCTGTCTTGTGTTGTCAATGTCAGAAATTTAACATAAATCTGGTTCTTGTCAGGTCTGAGGCCAGATTAAGGAGCAGCTCACACACACAAGGAAACTCGTAGAAAATTACACAGAAAACCGTCACAGACTCGGTTGATAAACCTGGATACTGTTCCAGCTTGTCTATCAGCCAGTGTATTAGTGTGCGTCCATCGTAAAGCAAGTTTACAAGTATGTGTGTTTGTGACTGCTGAATCTTCCAAGGTTTGGTCAGTGCCAACTGTGAGCATTATGGAGCTTAGTTGTCGCAGTCCTTTGGTGGCTTGGTAGGAAGAAGGACTTGGCAAGGTTGCTGTCTCTCTGCATACACCCACACACACACACACACCCCAACACGCATGCATACGCTTCCACAAAAAACTTTATTCTTTTCCATGATCTAGCCCCTTATTTTGTGACAAATTGAATAGGTTAATGCAAGACTCCTCTCCTTGAGCGGTATAACTCAGCCCACAATACAACCAGAGAATTTCTGAGCCAAGGTCAGTGCATTGACTTCTGTGAAAAGTGTTCTCTTTTCTCACTTCTAAGAGCAAGAAAGCGATTCAGTACATGTGACTGTTGTGAATTGGAGGAAATGTATGAGGCTTATCACTCTTGCTATAAAATTATATAATTCTACATAAACCCTCAAGGTACTTTCAAGGTGTTTTACAAAAAGGTCTCTGCTTCTACTTCCATCAAAATTCTCCTGTTTATTTCTATGCAGAACTTCACCCACTCCTGTTCTCAAATGAGTGCTGTGGCCCTTTCCATCGGCGGTTGCATTTCTGAAAAATTGTTTTACCAATGAACATGAGCAAAACGAGCCAGATTGCTGAACTCACATATTAGGATTTTGCAGCAGCAATTAGGGAAGGAACATACATGATTTATTGCATCGGGTAAGCATAACAACAAAGAACCTAATACCACCTTCTGAGAAGATCATACTTTAATTCTGACCTTTTTTGGATATGGACATAAAAGAATTTGTTCAATGATCCTCAGACAAACTAATGTGGTTAGTGACACATTAATGTGGTTGCATAAACTCGCCTTCAATTTAAATTTACTTAAACATATTTTGATCAAATTTTGGCACTCATTCTTTTCAAGGTTTCCCCCCAAAAATGGTGGTTGGGTGCTAGAGCAGTCATTCATCCAGCAACCCAATGTCTTTTTGAGTTAAAAAATGTGAAAAGTTTACAGGAAATTTGAATATACCACTTATAATTATGTGTTATTAAAAGATTGGAAGATTAATACCCCGACACCAACTATAAAGTCTTAAAAATGCAAGCATTTTAAAAAGACTTAAAACAAATAAGTCTTTTATTAGCCTGGTGGAGGCACAAGTAAAGCCTAGTGGCCAGCCAAGTTTATAATGCACATGGGAAACCCTGCTTTTTGTAGGAAGCAATTGAGTATGTATCAATTGCATCCATTAAAATTTTGTTTTCAGTTGCATGAAACTGCAGTTGCCTTGGAGTAACAAGGTTCTGAATTCAAATCACAGCCAGGGTGGTTCTATGTGGAGTTTGCATGTTCTCCGAATACATACATAATTTCACTACAGGTACAAGCCTCTCAAAATGGCTTGTAGGAATGACTATCTGCACGCATGGAAGCTTGTTCTGTGTGTCACTGTGTTGTCCTATGGTGAACTGGTGACCTGTCCAGGGTATACCTACGCCTCTCCCAATAACATCTAGGAATTGCTTACAGTCCCCTGAAGCACCACAAGGAATAGGTCAATACAGACAATGACTGAATGAAAGTAAGTTGTAGTTTACAAAGAGCTTATAGAGAAAATCAAAAGCCTCTTATTGAACAGAATAGAGAAAAGTCAACAACATTATGTGTAAATTATGAGAGAGAAACTACTCATTAGTCACTGGAGAATTGATGGGACAACAGTGACATAAGAAAATCTAAAGGCTGCTCCACATTTGCTAAAAAGGCAAGATGATAACTGGTCAAGGAGGTTGCTAAGAGACCGGAGGCAATACTGAATTAGCAGCAATTTTTTTTCATCTATAAAAACCGGTTGTGTTACATATGGACAGACAACCATCATTTTTATCCACCTTATATCTGAACTATGAAGCAGGCTTACAAGATTACAGCTTTTTCTTCCAAAGGCAACATCCAGATCTGCCAAAAATCTATTCTGGTCTTCTTGTACTCAGCATCAACAAAATAATACCATCATACTCAGATGGAATTAGTTTTTTTAGTCAAGGTGGGATAAACAGTGAAGTGTTTCAGATACCAGTCAGATTTGACCTAAACCTTTAGGTGTCTGAAAAATCTTTCTTAAAAAGTTAGACACGATAGAAGTTTGTTCCACAGAGGGAAAAACTAAGACATGAACTTTGTGAGTCTCTGTCAATCAATCAAGGAAAAGTCATAAGGTTATTTCCAAACAGTTTTGAGTCCATCCATCTGACGTAATAAAATACTCACTGGGATAAAATATCAGAGAGACATCCTCCAAAAGTAACTACAACTGAATCCTCACAACCCATCTTATAGGCTTTGATGGTAAAATTTATGACATTATTAAAAAGAACAGTTGAGTTTGGCATGTGTTTAAGTGATAGTGTAGATATGGAGTCATATCTATTGTACTGTTATGCATCAGTAAATTTATTGCTATGTAGAAAGTAAGAAATAGCCCAAGTGTATGACACAAAGCTGTATATGAATGTATCTGAATGAATGAGAAAGCATATTCATTTTAAAGTAGGTGATGTGCAAATTTGAATATCTCTCTACCACATTTAGATACCACTAGACAATTAGTCTCAATCCATAAAACCTCACATTAAACCTTGGCTACACCATACTAGTACCAGATTTTACCCGTTATTTTCTTCAAAACCTTCTCAATAGTTTCTGTCACAGACTTAAAGTGTCGGAAACACTCATGAGAACTTTTTTAATGCATTGACATAATAGCATCAAGCAGTTGCTACAGTTTAACCAGCTTTAAATCCATAATGTCCCAAAGTTGCTCAATTGGGCTGAGATTTGGTCACTATGAACCAGATCACAGTACAATGAACTCATTATAATATTCAAGAAACCACTTTTAGAAGATGGGCACTTTGTGGTCATAAACAGATGGGTATGGTCAGCAAAAATATGCAGTAGAGTTTAAAATTTCAGCCCAAAGTGAGCTAAGAAGATGTTCCTCATTTCCTCATCAGGCTAAACTGTTTATGGAAAGCAGAATGAATCCATATTTTCAGATTTTTTTATGCCATATCATGACCTGAACATCTAAATACAGGGGCTAACATAAAACCAAGTACATTTTTCTCCAATGTGTTCTTGTCAAATTTTGGAGAGCCTGTGTGAATTCTAGCATTATTGTTTTCACAACCTGTGGTTATTTGAGCCTTTGTTCCTTTTCTATACTTTGAACCAATTTAATGATTCTCCTCTGACCTCTGATATCAAAAAGATATTTTTATCAGAATGACTGCCACTCAGCGGAATTTTTTTGAGAAATGGTTATGAGTGAAAACCCTAGTAGATCAGCATTTGCCAACAATGATTATGTTTGTTCAAAGTCATTTGAACTCTCAACTTAATTTTTTAAAAGCATGAAAGGAAGTATTTTGTCCTCATCACTCTTAAAAAGTGATTTATGAGAGTAAACAGAAAATAAGAAATAGCTTGCAAAAGTGTTTTGATTATCCAGCAGAGTGCTTTGACAATCTTGTTTCAGGAACTATTATTTATTCATTCTACCTGGTAAGTGTTTAAAGGTCGGGTCATTTATTGACGTATGTGAACTGCTTCACCGAGGTAAAGATATTTGCAGTGAAGTTATATTTTTAACAGAGTTAGAGACTTTTTAAAAGTTGTACATTGTACAGTTAGTCCAATTGTAAAGTTTGTAGCCTATCTAGGATCACTGACCTCAAGTCATCTTTTTTCACCATTAACATGACTCTAGTAATCAGGCCAGAACTTAAACAGTCTAACTATTTATTCATACGGTCTGCTGTAGAAATACTGGCTCACTTATTTCCACCATTTGTACCAGAAAAAATGATTTTTAACTTAATTAGCCCAGTCTAATTAATAACTTAGATTTTTATTTTCAAATGAATATCAACACTTCATTTTTCAGTTTTGACAAAAACAGTGAACATTATTTTTTTATAATATTTGCTTACCTGCATAAAGTTTTATTTCAATCATCTAGAGTTTTGATTAGCCTCAATAAATTTATAATTCCCTCATCTGCTAATATTTCTTTTATGTTTCTCTAGGCCTCTATTGTTTGTGGTAACTGCTATTTCTATTTTATGTCGGCAAACACACTCAAAAAATAAACAAGAACCTTGCAATCATATGTCACACCCTGCCTTTCTAATAAGGCAGTCCCAGAGCCTTTGCCCTACCTGAGCGCTCAGTCACGTTTTTATCCTTGCTTTCACTGAGGTCATAGGAGACCTTCTTCTCGCCTCTCTTTTCTTTAATTCCTCCTTCTTCTGTTTTTCGTGTCTCCTCTTCCTCTTCTTCATTGGACGAGGAGCATGAATTATCTTCGCTGCTGCCACTGGAGAAGTCAGCCAGGTAGTCTGGTCGTTGGCTTCTTGGCATCTGGCTGCATTCCGGCATGGCGGTCAAGGGCTGGCAACAACAAAGAAACAGATGCTCAGCACATACTCTACACATAACAGCAGAATATCAAAACGAACATAAATTGCACAGACAAAGTCATTAATCTTGACAAATAAGTTACCAGACACACCATTACAACATCGACTTTCAAGCAACAACAGTTCAAATGTTTCACATTATGTCCCATGACAACCACAAACCTGAAAGTATTTCTATAGGATTTCATGTGATAGCATCACACAAAGTAGTGCAAATCTTGTAAGTGGAAGGGAAAATGTAAAAAAGAGCAAAGAAAATTCATAGTTTAGGACAGTTGGAGCAATCTGCTTATAAGACCACTACTTGTTATTTACTTTCATAGCATGGTCTTAAAGAGTACCAAGAAAAAAGGAGGACTAAATTATGGAAGTCCTTCTTCCATAATGACAGTTGTGAAAACTGTAGGTTAAGGATATAACCTTTATTCTCTGAGCACTAATGTACTCTTCATGAACTTGCAGACCAGCAAGTCCTGCCTCACTGTTTTGTCGCCAAAGCCTGCATGGCAAACTAAATAGCCATCAAATATACTTTGGCATTGGAAAATGTATCTATCCCAGCAATGAGGTTGCCACACAAGTTCTAGTCAGTGGCTTGATCCTGTCCATGCTGAGCATAGATACATGCTTCATGACTATATAAGCTTTGTTAAAAAAAAAAGGTTGAATCAAATACGTTCAGTTAGTGTGGTGACCAGTTACAACTGTAACTTTCAGCACCTTGCATGGTAAAGCTTCTGGTCATATGGATTAAAGCCACATACTCCAACTCCAGTCATCAGGTGTTCAAACTTATCTACTATCAATCTTAAAGGAAAAATATGGAAGTCTGAACTCTTCAAGTTGGAGTTCAACTTGGACTCACAAGGATGCAAGAGTGGAAGGTTTTACCTGTGTTAGAAGATTTTACTCACAGAATCAGTGCAACCACTAACAACTGAAATGTTCTAGCTTGAAAAAAACACTATCTACATGTATATAAAAGAGCAATGTTAAAGTAGCAGCTCTTATTCATTCTACAACAGTTGTTTTCCTTCAGTTCGTCAAATAAGTGGATAAAATGTTGAGTACATGAGAGATTTTGATAACATGGAGAGTTTTCTTAACAAAATATGAACTTAGATATTTTCACCTTCTCGTCTCTATGTCTGTGCATTGAAATGTAAAGCATGAGCTAATAAACAAAAGTTTTTAGTTCAATGTTAATTATATATCTCCCATTTTGAAAGGGGGACACAATGAGGACATTGATAAAGCTTTTCTTCATCTGTTATTCAGTGTTCGGGTCTGGCATTGCTGTAAGGCCACCCAAATTAATAAGCAGGAAGTGATCATGGGTCTGAAAGAGTCACCCCTGGGTAGTCATGTGGGCGAGTGATGGAGGAGGCTAGAGACAGAGAAAGATTAAATACATGAGAAGAGAACAACAAGGGAAGATTGGAACATTAGATTGATGAGGTGAGATATAAAGAGAGGGACAAGGTGAATCTCAGCAGTGGCAGCAGAAAGGAACAAATAGAAGCACAGAGGAGGGACAGAATACGCAAAGAGGGGTGGAAATGAACTCAGAAAGGTAATGATTTTGGATATGGAGAGGAAATGAAAAGCATGCACAGGCCCTCATCAGTGAAGAGAGAGACAAAAATGAGAGAACAGACACTATAAATAAGATAAAATTTTGGTGAGAATAGCAATCATTTTGAACAAGGAACCAAGCAGTAGGGTAGGAAAAGAGAGTATCAACCACAAGCCTAAGAACAGTAGATCAAAATTAGAATTTGGAGGCAAAAAGCAATTAAAAAGGCTTATAAACCTCCCTGCCATTCTTTTTCTCAACATCCTGTCCCGTCTGCCTTAACATTTCCTTCGCTGACAGAAACATCAGTGCCATGTCTTTCCTTCAAAATCCTGTCTAACTCCACTCATCACGCTTTCACATTCTGCTTGGTTCAGCTCCACCAGATGGCTTGTAAGCAACTCACCCTCGAGAGGGAATCTATCCGTCACAGCACTTTACTTCCCCCTGTTACCGATGTCTCTCTCCATACGTTCTGCAACATCGAAGCTGACGGGCCCGAAATTAATTTGGACAACAATGATTGTGTCTGAACAAGTTCTCATTCTCGCTCGGGCCTCACAAACGTAACGGCTGAACTTCAACGTCTGGTCCCTAACACACTCCTCAAGTGTTCCAGTCAATTTAGCCCTCGAATGAGGGATGATGTACACGCATCCCAAAGAGAGAGGGATGGAGAGGTGAACGGAGGAGAGTGGAGCAAGTTGATGGAGGGAGTAATGTGCTGTCGCGAGAAATTGAAGGGGCTTACAGGTGGATGTGACAGAGAGGAAAAAGAAGAGAATGATAGACAGAGAGAAGGATAGCAAGGGGGTGTAAGAGGGGGAGCGTAGGTGAAACAGGCTGACAGCTGTCCCCTTAGGGAGTTGGGTCCCTTCTTTGGGCCTCTTTCTGATTCCTTTCTTTCTTTCCAAAGCTGCTAGACAGCCACAACCCCCATTCCCTCCAATCCTCACCACCACCTTTATTTTTCTGAATCACGTCCGATGTGCTTTCTCAGAGTGTTAGCTCCAGGCATCTGACTACCTCCATCCCTTTCTCTCTGGCACTCGTCTTTTTTGAAGGTCCCATGAGGCATCTGGACCCTACGCACTCTGTGTCTCCCAACCTCTCTCCCTTTCACCCACCTTTGGGCCTCGTTGCCTGGAGAATTTGCCCGTCAGCTTCTCGTCATCCAGTTCACATCGTTCCAGGAGATTCAGTATATCTTCTTCCTGCACGTTAATACATACAGGCAGCTCAGTTTAGATCAGCTAAACATAAAAAAATAAATAATCATTAGTCAGGATAGTTTAATCTTTACAATACACTTATAGAGTAATAATTAAGATTTGATATGTCTCTGGATTATCAAATTCTTCAATTAATGTAAAAGTAAAGAAAAACCTAAACTTCGCACTTTTATATATGCGCCTTGTCTGGGGAGATTGGAAAAGATACACTGGCCTAGGATCCTTTGCTGAGCTGAGCTCATTGACAGAGAATTAGTAAAAAGAGGAGCTTCATGGCCTTCACCAGCATGCTCAAGCCTGGTCCAGTTGGTAGCTGTTGAGGCAAAGATTATTAATGTTGTTCAAGGCAAGGAAATAACTTGCTGCTGAAATCCAATGTGATTGTCAGCTGGCCGCTGGCTTACTGGATTCATTCTGGTAGAATTAATACTTGTGAGTGTGTGAAAGCTTGGATGGTGGGACATGCCATTCTGGACACAGATGGCTTAAATGTCATATGTTTCATATGTGGATTGACTTTCAATCTGTCTGTGACTTCCAGTTTGTCTATATGTTTGGATTGAATTGACTTTTTCTGTAAAATGCCTTGAAAAAATGTTTGTTGCGAATTGGAACTGCATAAGTAAATATTGAATTAAATAAACTGGATTAATTAAAGAAAGTCAGAATAGAATTGAAGACCAACCGGAGTTGATTCATTTTGGAAACATACTTTACTTTTTTTTATGGTATGATGCATTTATTTTTAGTTGTTCTTCAAGTGTGTCAAAGCAAATAAACATCTAAAACATGCAGGGCAGTGTGCCTTAACAACCAAAGTAAGGAACATTTTTTCTAGAGAAATAGCTGAAGTTGATTGAAAACACTATTTTCTGATGTTTTTTCTCAAAATAAAATAATCTCAAATAGAAGTTGAGATTTTTCAAAACAGTATGCAATGACAAAATAATAATAATTATTATTTATTTTTATTTGAGGTCTTGCACAAATCTTTAGCAGAGGTGCCAGCCCTGCCAAAGTACAAAATTTGTAATTTTCCACTAAGTTTTTTTCAAGCAGGTCCAAGACCAGGATTATAATTTTTCTAAGGTAGATTTGAACCATGTTATCTGTACTGATATTTTCAGATTGCATAGTATGATCTGCACTACAGATGCCTACTGTATGCCAACAGTAAATCACCCCAACAAACTCTCTCTAATGTAATAAAACGTAATAAACTAACACATTGTGGGAACCCATTCTAAAAATGAGGGCGCCTCCTGTAGCTTTGCAGCACTAAATGGTTTTTTAAGCAGCCTTGAAAAGCCAGGAACTAAACTTTTAACTTTTTACAATGCAGTAATTATTACAGGGAAAATGTTACTTTACCTTGCTTTGTGGAATTATTTACAAATTACAGGCAATAAAAATCTGCTGCCAACTCAATAAGCTTTTATGAGGTGAAAGCTTTCCCCACCCACTGTGGTTTAAAAATCATTGGAGGCCCATTACCTTGTTAAATACCAGCAAGTGGATAATACCAATGTTTTGACATGTTTTTACAGCACAGGATAAAACCCAACTTGACATATATGCAGAAATTACACATGAAGTAAAAGTTATTTATTTTCCCTTAATTTTAGCTGTTTTTAATTTTCTATTGGAAAGAACTTATATCTTGTAATCACTTATACTATAACTAATTCATAAGATAGACTTGCCTTTTGTCTGTATTTGTCTGACTGCACATATTACGAATTCTTTATAAAGTAAAATTTAACATCAGCTAATAATATTTATAAATCATGAAGTGATGTTTGCTTTTAACTTTCTTCCATATTTTCCTGTGGTGCAGGACAAAAGCTCAGGAATGAGGTTGGCAAAATCCCACGAAGATTGAAAACCAAAAGAAGACCATCAAGAGAATCAGGAGAATGATAGAACCATGATGGCATTAAAGAGGAGGAAGCAACAAGAGGTCCTGCTATGGGAGAATGAAATACTTTAGCAATAACTAGGTGAGAAACAGCTGAGGGGCATGATGACTAGAGGTGCTGAGATTATCGCTAAACAACACAAATAAACAATGATCTTAAATTCTAATATCAAGCAGAAAATTTATGCAAATTAAGGGTTGTCCACAAAGGCAGCCGGGATGTGCAATACTAATGCTGATCACCTCATATGTATGCTTTTTAAACCTTCATCATGCATAGTGTTTATAGCAATTTGTTTCTTTTAGATTCCTAGTTCCCTTCATTTACTTTATTATCTGAAAAGCAAAAGATATGGTTATGTCTGTACTCCAACTTTTCTTTTCATTCTTTTCTACAGCATACAACACTATAACATACTCACTTTGTTTCTTCGTGTAAAACACTTTGAATTGTCGTGTTACTGAAATGTGCAATACAAATGAACTTGCCTTGCGTTTCTTTTTAAATTCAAGTAACCCTGAACTGCAAACAGCATCATCGTGCTCCAGTTATTTGTGAGAGCAGCAACATTGAAAAGAAAATCCATTTAAATTTAGAGTGAATATTCATTGTACAATAAAACCTACTTTCACATCAGATTTATCTTTAGTTTAAAAAATTGGCCAAAATGAGCTGCTTTAATATCCATGCTTAACTGCTGCATTTGCTGTACTTGCCTCTTTGGAAACATTTGATTCACGTTTGCTACGACTGTGTGCGTACATGCTTTTTTTAAGTTTCTGACAGAAAACCACAGGCTGCTTTGACAACATCCTGTTTCTCATTTTCATTATTCTTAAAAGTGAAGGAATAGAAAGACATCGTCTGAGGGGTGGAAAAGATATATAGCCAACAACAGAGCTAATAATCTGATGCATACCTTTCAACCTAACTGTAATGGAAGTGTGGAGAAGGGTGATGCAAACTCTGTGGAAAACAGTGTAACTCATTGCTGAAATGTCTCTGGCACAGCAAGCTGAAAGCAAGAGGGTGCTCTGCAGTCAATCAATGTTTTTTTATTTCTAGGAATACAACACAGACTCTGTGTTCTTTGATAGTGTGACAGTCCGTGACTTTTCTTCAATTCGTGGCCGTGAGAAGCTCACAAAGCCAGCAAACAAAAGTGTTGTGGGTCCAAAAACAGTCAGACAGAAATATTGACTGTTTGCTCGCAATGAAAGAACGACCCTAGACAGGCCAGTGATGACTTTTTTAGGAAAACAATAAAAAAATAAATAGACATTTACCAATGTCTAACAAGCTAAGTTCAGAGTCCCCATGTTTTTCCATTTCAAAATTCAGTACTTCTCTAATTTCAATCTTCTGATTTCTAATTAAATTTCTAGGTCACTTTTGGTAACCAAGTTCAACCAAATTCTAAAAACTGCACTGAAAAAGTATTTCCCTTAGATCTCTTTAGATTTCTTCACACTTCAATGTTTCAGATCATCAAATACATTTTAACAGACAAAGATCAGTAAATAGTTTTCAAATGATTTAATTTAATTAGAGATAAAAGGTATTCAAACCAACTCCGCCCTATGTGAAAATATATTTGTACCTCCTCTTTTTCTATATTGTGAATTAGCTGTCATTACTCACAGATAGTTGTTTAATTTCACCAGTCACACCAAAGTGACTGGTGAAATTAAAGATCAATAACAGTTAAGGGCATTAGCTAACCTTAAAATAAAAAATAAAAAAAACAGAAACAGAAACTGACAACAGTCTAAATGCAACATATCATGCCAGTAAATGAAGAAAATGAAGAAAAAGATTATAAACAAGTGATTTTCTATGAGTCTGGAAAGGGTTTGGAAGTGTTAGGAATCCCAGTAAACCACAGTGACCAAATAACTTCTAATGACATCTAAACCACTAATGGTCTCTCTTACCTTAAGGTCAGTGTTAATAATAAAACAATAAAAAGGAGGTATAGTTGCCACTGAAGAACTTCATAATATTACACTAAAATCCCCCCCAAAAAGGCATTTTGTTGCAAAAAGTTAATTAAAGACATTTTATGTTTAAATAAACCTTGTCATCCACAAAAGGACACCATTTTTTAGTATTCAATGGAACTAAGCTCACTGCAAATTGCCTTCTCACAAACAATACCAGCTCTTTATGCTTCCAAAAGGGGCACTCAATTCAGCATCTGTCAAATATAATCTATATGACAAAAGATCTGCTCGTCTGCACTGTAATTAGTAACATAAAGGAGTCTGGAAACAGAACAGTTTTTTCCAAACATTTTTGTCTTTGTCCATACTTTTCCATAACCGAGAAGCACAAAAACCAATGAGTTTATGTGCTTTTTTTAGAACCCTTCAGCTACGGTGTAAGCTGCAGTTCTCACAATATTTCAGAGAAAAAGTGCTTTCCGGAAGTGACTATGTTGCAAAGGAACCTTTGGTCTTCTGATTATACGGTAATAAAATCCCATATGATTACATTTGTTATTAAATGTGATGTATAGGAAACAAATTGAAAGCAGGCGACACACAATGTAAAAAGGCGTATCTGCATCAGCATGAAATGCACTACGTTTGGGCCGATCATTATCAGACTGAACTTCAGGAACCTTCCTTCTGTCTGATAAATGGCCCAGATTAGTATTTCACACTGTGTCCCTTAATGAGGACAGTTCAGTTGTTAGACATGATTGTGTTGGCAGATAGCAGCTGCAGAGCGACTCTCTCTTCCTTCTGGCTTTGAACAAAATCTCTGTCTCTGTGCTGGCCAAATTAAAAATATGTTCTTTTTCGACTCAGCCTGAACTTTGATTCATATCTTTATGAAGTTCCTGTGCAGTGACAGCATTCTTAGAAAAAAAAAAAACATACATACACACACAATAGTTTTTAGAGAAGAAAATGGCAAAAGGTCAGAAACAGTGAAAGTAGCTCCTATGAAAATTGAAACATGTCCTTATGGGTGATCTGAAAATAATTTCTTGCATCAATACATTTCTTAAAAATCCTAAGTTTAAGTATCTGCCTTCTAAATGTACTTCTATTTTGCTGCTTAGTGCTCCCCACTTCAGTTTTCAGCATCATTGTTTTACTATTCTTGAACACACAGGCATGGCAGAAAACTGCTGTTAGTCTCTTGTAAAGTTTTTTAAAAGGTTGTTTTTACAGATCAGAAAAATGAAAAAAAGCTCCTATTTCTCTCAGCTATTTGTCATTTTGTTCTACTGCACTCTCTTTCATATCCCCTTTTATAATTCTAAAAAATTATAAAGCTCTCAGTCAGTTTCAATGCTGTGTTTATCATCATAACTTCAGCTTCACACCTGAGCAAAAGCAGCATTAATCGAAACCACAGATGAACCTCTGGTGCGAGAAAACATTACTTCCTAACCCTGTGAAATTATCAAACTCTGAGAGCATGTTATAGGACTTTTATTTCAACATGTTAAATGTGTCCTTATACGTTCAATGTCTTACTTTTTAACATACAGTAAAAAAAAATAAAACATGTGGGAAGCAACTGTTACTCACTCAGAACGGATGCTGTCAGAAAGACATACGAAAAGCAAAAGATCCAGAAAGAGGACCGATGGAAGAGTGAGTAGTGTCGAAGTGAAGAAAGAAACAAACATGACATTGTTCTGTGGGATTTGATTTTCCTTTTTAAAAACATCATGCACTACACAATAAATATTTGTGAGGAGACAGTATGAATGACAGTAAGCACATATTGTGCTCTGCTTTCTTGCATATTGTCAAACTTCCCAACAAAACCCATGGCCTGCAACATACTCCACATTATTTGCACATCCCTAATCGTCTCTGTGGGCAGAATCTTAATAGAAATGTGCGTGTGTGTTCCTCTGCTTCCTGCCCACAGATGCCTGACTGCTATGCATGTGTGTGTGTATGTTCAGGTGTGGATCTCTGCAGGTTTCTACAGCATGTGTTTGTGTGAGTGTGTGTGTCCGTGACAGTCTGCCACTGATGTACGTGCCTTCATTCGTTTCAGAGGATTATTCATTTCCTTTTGAAGTGAGGCAGCTCGCCCAGCGAGGAAGGTCTGAAAGGCGGCCGAGAGCAGGCTTTCATACTTTTCCAACAGCAGCTTGTCGTCTGGGGGGTAAATACGTCTGCAGGCCACAGAGACAGGGAGAGAGAGGGGCAAGGAGAGTGAGAAAGGAGCAAGGAAAATAAAAAATAAAAAGAATAGATGGAAAATAGAAGGTAACGGAAAAGGGTTATCATTGAGGGGAGACAGTTGAAATGAGAGTCGGGCGATAAAGGGTAAAGAGGAGAAAGGAAAGATAGAGAGAGAGTGGGGTTAAGCAAAGGAGGCATGTGAGGTTAAAGGACGAGTGATAGAATTCGCAGCAAGGGTTTAGTACAGTAAAAAATGTACAACAAAAAGTACAGATACTGAGATAACAGCTAAATATTTGAGAAAAATTAAGAAAAAATTTAAAACAAGAGACAAGAGGGTGCAGTAAGCCAATCATAAAATATAGGTATAGAAAAGGATTACAGCATGCTAAGAGAAATAAAAACTAAATTAAAATGAGAAGAAGAAAGCAGAGACAAATTACAAAAAGACAGGCTTTACTGGCAACCTTGAGTCAAGAAACAGCCAAACTCTCATTTAATCAGTCTTTTCACACAGAGCGCTGCTTTCACGCAGCTGCTTTCTGCACCCAGAAGTACACTTCACAGTTTTTTTGGGGGGGCGGTTTGGCAATATACACTAATACGTCTGTTCGCACCTTTTAAAATTTCACCCTAAAGACTAAACTAACCCCAGTGTTTATAATGGGTCTAAAGGGAGTAGAACAATGTGTAAACCTCTGCCTGGTTATCCTCAAAATACATCTCCAAACCCACCCTCGTCATCGCTTTGGCCATCAAATCAAAACAATATCAGCTTTTTAAGCAAAATAAGCATTGGGTACTTTAAGTTCAAAAAGCAGGGAAATTTTCTGGCATCTGCAGAGTCCTATCAGAAGCCAAATCCCACTCCGTTAGATGGCCTTCCTGATTCAGACATGATGGTAACAGTCTTGGAAAACTAAATTGTGTGCTTTTTTATCTGAGAACTGATAGGTAAAGAAGTACTTATGAGACGCTTTTACGTCTCAGCGTGTGAGTAGTAGATTTTAGGGCAAGTAAAACGCCAAGTAAAGGTTAACTGTTTCAGCATTAAAACTTTAATTGCTCCCCATTTGCAATTAATAATTTTATGCTGTGTAGCTGTTCTGGGTGCATGATTTCCATATTGTTGAGAAGATGACCCAATTCCACATTACTGCGGCTCAAATAAAGCAACTGCCAAGTTCTGGGTCCTGATATGAGCAAACTAACTAAGCTCCTTTGAAATTTTTCTAACTACAATGCCTTGCAAAAGAAATAACACCCATTGTATATTTTTGTGTTGTGTCACATAGCACCTCAAATAATAGTAATAATGATAGTTAATGTGCAACATTAACTATCTTGATAGCAAATCCAAGCCTATCAAGACAGACCAGGAGAGAATTGTTAAGAGAAACAGTCATGAAACGGTTACTAACTCAGGAGGAGCTACAGAGATCCAGAGTACAGGTCAAATAATCTATCAATCAGGCAACTATTATTGGCATTATTTATATATCTGGCCTTTTTATAAGGAAAGAAAGCTAGTGTTGAAAGAAAGCAGTTTGTCACAAGTCATGTAGGGGCCACAGCAAACAGCAGATCCAAAGTGCTCTTGTCAGATCACTCTAAATGCCAAAATGTTTTGGCTTACATCCAAAATACTATGAGTAGCTGAAAACAAGCACTGTACCTAAAAATACCATGTCCACTGAGGATGGTGAGACTAGAAAGCTGGTCAGAGTTAAGGCAATGGTATAGTCAAAGCAAAAAACAACAAATTTTCACAAAAACAAATATTTCTGTTCACAGACAATGTTCATTCAATCTGACTAAGCTATTTTGCAAATAAAACCAGACAAAACTTCAGTATGTACATTTATAAAATTGGTAGAGACGTAGCAAAAGATTTACAAGTATAATTGCACCGAAGGTTGGTTTCATAAACTGGTCGGCATGGGTCACAGGTTTTTATTAGTGAAAAATATAGAAAACCTTGTATCTTTTCCCTTCAACTGCACAATTATGCAGTACTTTGAATTAATTTGTTGCATAAAAGAGACATTACAGTTTGTAGTTGTGATATGATGAAGTATGAAAAAGTTCAAGGCATATTAATCCTTTTGTGAGGGACCGCTTTCAGTTATATTACTTTAGAGGTGCATGGACCTTATTCTTTTGCTTCTTTTCAAAGACACACTCGACAAAATATCAAAAGGTCTCATCACATTAAAAAAAAAATCAATAGAAATAACAGACGCAAGAACTTGCCAATAGTTAAAGGGCCTCATCTAACCGAAAAGTTCATGGTCACTTCTTCAGCAGGCCATGTGAACACCTCGGGCTTTTTAAAGCTGAACATACGTACGTCTTGATTGAGTTGATGATTAGATTTCTCTCTGTGTGATCTCACGTAAGCGAAATGAAAAACTACAACTACTTCTTTATTTGAGATGTTAAGAAAATCTTTCTTTGTTTTCTGCTTAACAGCACCTTTAAAGTCTCATGACGCCTGCTGCTTAACAAGGTAGTGAGCTAGCAACAAGCAGCTGGGTCTTCCCCAGACATAACAGGGTCTGTACCTGAAACAGATCTTATCTAATAGCCAAATGTAAGTGAGTTCATTACTCAAACTCATCTAATGAGGAGCAGTGTGTTAATCAGAGTTCAGCGCTGCGCTGGGGCACCATTTGAATGCTAAGAGGTCTTTATTAGGGGGTGCTCCATCCTGCCTGATTGACTGTCTGGCAGCCTGTCGAGGAAAAGGAAAGATGACAGTACTTCATGCAGGCCTGGAGGAGAATTCTGACCAAGACTCGGTCAGGAAGTCACTTTGACTTTTGGAGACGGAAAGACAGGTGGGGGTGTCTGTTTTTGTTAAGAAATTGGGAGAAAGACACTAAAAAATACAATTCTGTTGTTGCTGAAGTGCTGTATGGAGAATGAAGCATAAAATGAGGAGTAAAGAGGAGCGAATGGCTTACATGGGCCAAGTTGTAAATTTTAACTTGCCAAGTCATGCTGTAGGGTGAATCTGCTCCATCTGTGAGGTTAGAAAATCGATACGCTCTGTGTCTTCCAGAGTTCCAGCTGGGGGTTTTGAGGTGAAGGGGGGAAAAAAAGGGATTGTTGGGCAGGGATGAGATGGCTCGCAGCAAGCAAGCAAAGTTTACCTACTAATCTGTGTTTCTAAGATGCAGCAAAGGGTAAGAATTTGGCAAGAGGAGAAGCAATTTGAGCCTCCATTTCTTTGCTTTTCTGCCTTTCTCTGATTTTAACTTGTGTTTATTCCAGTTTCCTGCAATCTCAAAAACAATAGGTGTTCTTTTTTACTTTCTGTCAGCAGTAACATTTATTTTACCAAGAGTTTGGCATTGTGGAGATTACCTCGTAAATGCGAGCAAGCTGGCACAAAAACAGTGGGTGGAGCTCCTGAAGGGAGAGCCCATTCTCCCCAGCTGTTTGCCTCATCTTTACCTGTAATTCCCCAGATGTCGATTTTCATGTTCTTCCCTGGAAACCTGCCTGCGAACCTGTGCAAGTTGTTCTTTCTAGAAACAAAGGAAAACATTTCACTTAGTAACAGAAAAAAAACAAAGAAGTCTTGCAAAATACGAGGAAAGGGTTTAAAGACGTCGCTGCCATAAATTAATAACATGTTCTCCCTTTCCCTCTCTCATTAGCATGTTATAAATGTGTAATTGTGCGTCTAAGCTTGTCAAATTGACAAAAAGCGGAGAGGTGGGGGCCACTTTACCACTAGCGCCGCAGTATCATTAAATGCTGAGTGATATGAGCCTTCAGCAGACCTCAACCTGAGCTCACTCTTCAGCCAAAACAGCACTCAAAGATGAGGTGGTGCCCTTTTTGAAAGAGCGCCTCTGCTCCTTTGCTCCTTATTCCCACTGATTACAGCTGTGGCTATCAAAAGGCTAATCAAAGAGGGTGGGAGGCATTAAAGCACTAGCGGCTGCCACTTTTCCCCATCTAGATTAGAAAAGCTCCCCTGATTCTGCTATTTTAAAAGGAAAAATAATTAAACAGTGCACATGTCTCACAAAACTTTGACTCTTTTGACATCCGCTGAGAAATAAGTGCAAATGAGTTTGTTCTTACAACCTTTTTCCTTTTCTAAATCTGCAGCACTCTAGTATGTTGCTTGTGCCTTGCAGTTTAAATGAATCATGCTTATCTGTAAAGCACGAAATCCAAACAGACTAAGGTGTAATTCAAACATGTTTATACCCTAGATTTAATAAAAAATAAAACCTAAACAAAACTAACACCACTGCTGGATTTCACTATTATCTTCAATTCGATTTTTGAACAGCAACATTTTGTATTCAGGTTTATTGTATGGATATTTAAAAAAAAAAAAAAAGTCAATAAACAAGTTGGTACTGAGAAGTCCATTGGTGCAAGTGTCTCGTAGGGTTGAAAGTGTGGAAAATGTTTTCTCGCTCCAGATGCTCCCTGTCCAGGTTAACCAGAATGAGGCAATATCTCTGCTTTTCTTAAACAGTTTCAAATTTCAGCATATCGTTTTTCTCCTTGAATGAGTTCAAACACAACTGTTTCCATTCTCCATGTTTGTTTCTTCTTTGTGTAAAATCTTCTCCATATTCTTTAATTTTTTTCTATAGTGCATTAAGGCTGATGAAATCCTCCAAATTCTTTGCACTACAAACAAACTACCAGATTTTAAGACTCCCAGGCATTAGCAAAGCCAAAAGTTCACGCTGGTTTAATTCTCAGAGTATTCAGAAGAAGAACTGTCTTTTAAAATTGCGTTACCAATCTGATAGTGTTCCAGGAACTAATTTAACCAAATAGTTATTTTGCAGGCAGCTATATGAAACACATTACATATTCATGTAAGCATACAAAAAGCGTGGGATTTGCAATGCATAGATTTCACCAAAATAATTGCTGTCAGATGAAGGCAAGTTGGAATTTTGATGCAGTAGAAGAAAGAGGAAAAGAAACATTAAGCTACAGCAGTCTTAGCTTGATAAAATGAGGTTACAGATGCCACTGAAGTTATAATTTATAACTTCAATCAAAGCATGAACTCTAATTTCATACATCCATACAGGTTCTAAAAGTCAAAGTGGGATATAATTTTCCTTTGACCATAGGTAATGATGAGCAGCACCTTATACAGCTTATGACCTCAGTTGAGGTAATATCATAAGGTCAGCTTATGACCTCAGTTGAGGTCATAAGCTGACCCACATTCAGATCAGCTGAAGGTGGAATATCCCGTTTGTGCCATACCAGTTCCTCTCTTCTGCGTTCTAGCGTGTGACGTTGTTTCTCCCAGTCCGTGGAAGCAGCTGAAAGTTTCCTCATGAAGCCTTGACCATAAAGCCGCCTCTGAGCTTCTGCCTTCTCCTGAGCCAGGTTTCTTTTCTTATCACTGGCCCTGAACCACAATAAAACAAGTCAATTAATAAAATGTTTAGATTTTTAGGCTCCTCGTAGTGAATAGCTCTCAACTGTTTAATAATCCTCTATGCTTTATTTTTTGTTTTCATACTTTTCCCATATAGTAAATGTTTGATAATTCTCTTCTAGCCCATACAGTAAAAAATATCCATTATTGTTTGAGAATATTTGTCCGCTTGATGTCTGGATAAGAGGTTGCTCTTCATTATTATTGAGAAAAAATATTCCTTCCAAAAAAATTCAATCAATATATTGAGAAAAAAAGTCGAGCTAAAATCCAAACAAAAACTGGAGGGACAGGATCAGACAGAATATTATGAACAAGTAGGTTACTGTAGCGTCGAGAGAGAAAAATGTATTTAATTCAGTCGCTGGCCCTTTAAACTGAATATTGAGTGCTGTGAGGGGGAATGACGTCTATCAATGTCCATGTCCGAATGGGTCTAAATTGATCCCAGTTGGATTCAGTTTGCATTGTAAACAGACCAAAGAGTCAAGCAAACACTAACAACTCCTTCCTCTGGGCAAAAAAGCTAATGTATATTAAAAGAGATAGATTAAATTTCTGCAAGACACTCATTCAGTCCATGAAGAAAAGGGCTTCATACTATGTACGCTCTGTGTTCTTACTTGCTTTCAATCCTGAAATAAAAACAAATTTTGTCAGAGAACTGGGAACACATCAACCAGAAGTTCCAGAAAGACAGGTAGCACAGCTGAGAACGTTTTCAACAAGCTACATCTATTATACAAGTAATTTGACTTCATTAAATTAGAAGAAATATATATATATATATATTAATTTATTTCAGCAATTCCAGAGTGATGCTGTTGTTATTGTTGCTTGTGCACCTTTATTGAATGATACCTTTTCCTTCCACTCAACATTTATTAATATGCTTGGATGCAGCACTCTGCCCAACTTGATCCACTTTTTGGAGAATGTCTGGTGGAAAGCTAGTCCTCTTCCACAAGACTGCATAGGCAATAACATTTCTCCGTTAAAATATTGTGTTAATAGATTTGATGTAAAATCATTAGGTTATTAATTAATGTGATTACCTCAAAATCAACGGAAATAAATTCTTGAATTATATATTATTCTGTGTGTTGAATCTATTTAATATATAAATGTCACTTTGTGAATTTAATTATTAGAATAATTTTATGTTTTGATGATTGTCTTATTTACTGAGATGCTCCTGTATGATTATGTGCCTAAGTATGTTTTCATTATGTTTCTGTATGTGCATGACTACTGGGGTGGAGACTATACTATTTAGGGTAGCGAGAAGAGGACATGCAGAGAGAAAGCAACAAAGGGAGCAGAGATCTAGAGGTCTTGTGTACAGTGATCAATCAGAGAACAAAGTCACTGTAGCCAGGGGACAGAAAAGCATGCCTATGAACACACACATACACATGCGCTACACATTACACACAAACCACTATGTATACAGAAGTACAGTACACCACAAAAAGAGGAAACGTAAGCAAAACAGGCAGACAAAGCAAGCAGAAAGTGCAGCACAGGAAGCTGAATAAATATACAAAGATGAGCAAAACATAAAAACCGAAAAGTCACAGACATTATAAACTTAAAGCTAAAAGTGACATGACTCACACACACTGACATGTGCAATTAAGGTTTTCTTCCCATTTTAAAAGACTTATGTACAGATCTGTGAGTTTGTGTAGGACACATTGATGTTTACTATAAATTTTAATAATATCCAAAAAAAAGTATTGTAAATAAATGTATAAATAAATGTCATACAATAAGTAAGTAAATATCTTAACTAAACTTAATTTAACTCAATTAATGACGTGAAGGGGGTACCCCTCGCGTCAACATGTGACGATGACGGACCTTGCCATGCGTCAATATATGACGAGTAGGGAGAGAGAATGGGTTGATTTTTGATTTATCACTGAGACACAACCATTTACAAATATGATATATGTTGTGCAACTGTTCACACCATTACCACATTTACAACAATTTTAAAATCACATGTCAAAAAGGTTCTGAACTCCACCAAGCATCAAAGTAAGCACTGACTGAAATCTTTAAACATTAAAAAAAAAGCCTTGACTTGAGCTTTAATGGGCCCCTTGATACAATATGTTTGTGTATCTGCATGAAGACCCACATACATGAGTGCAGCAGAAAGCAATACCTGATGTTGAGGAGTTCCAGAGCATTGAGCAGCACCCCTTTCTTCACATCGTAATCAAGCTTCTGATCAGTCCCAAAGCTCGGAGCTCGATTGATCTGTCAGGCAAAGAAGAAAAGGGACATTTAAAAAATGTTCTTTCTTTCTGTAACATTCTAGAGACAAGGATTGTATGCAATTACAGGAACAGACTGTGGGCTTGTTTGAAAAGAAAAAAGCTCTTCCAACAAGCAAAGGAAAGAGGAATGGAGCAAGCAGACAGACAGAGATTGAGATGTTTGAGGTTTTTTCTCTTTCCCTTTGAGAGACACTTTAAAGTCAGTTTGGCCTTTTCCTGCAGAAATCTTGACTGGCAATGATGTGTGTAAACATGAGAGTGAAGAAGAACCCGTCTGTCTGTTTGCGCACAACAGTTTGTATAAGTGACCCCGAAATCTAAAGCCTAAATTTGCTCAAAACAGACTCTATAGCACAGCCACCACTAACATTTCTGTCAGCAATAAAGAATTTCTCAGCTTGGCTCTATCATTTACAGTCAAAAGCAATCAGCGAGATTCAACCAAGCAAGAAAGAAGTAAGCCACATGGGATTTCAGGTACAAAAGCTGGCATCATCCAGGGAATAATTCAAGAGCAGCTTACCTTTCTCAACAGAACAATTCCAAGCACCGGAGTAAAGTATTCAAATATCAGTTATTATACTTGACACAACAAATGAATTATTTTTCTCTTTGTTAGCTTCCTTTATGTCTCCTCCCATGGTGAGAAATGGCTTATGTGACACAACAAAAGGAGCAACAAAGAAAGAACTGTCAACAGCAATTGGAATGGTGTCTTCCTATGTGGTGACTTCAAATGACAATGCAACAGATGCCCATGGAAAGGCTGGCGTGGGCTGATAAACCTTGATTGTTCAGATAAGTCAGGTCTCCGCTTGGCATCCTCTGAAAAACACATGAAGCACCCATTTTTTTTCTGTTTGGGAACAATAGTTTGGGTGGGTGGTTTGATATTATAAGGATTTCAATGGCCCTAATAGTGGTGCATTTGTTGTGGGAGTTTTTGTAAGTATGTGTCAAAATTGTTAACGAATGTCTTTTATTACACAACAGGTCTTTAAAGACGAACACAAAAGCTCGCACACACTGTGACCACCAGGATACTTGTATGGAACAGATGGTATTATTTCTATCCAGCTGCTACAATCCAAACCAACAAAACATTCATGGAGTTGATCAGATTATCAACAAATTCTTTCTTTTTAAGGCTCAACAATTTCTCATCTCCTCATTTAAAAAATCTAACTTGTAACTTTACCTGTGACTCATTTACAGATGTAAATTGATACTAATATTTTCAGGAAACCAGATGAAATGTTGAAATGCTAAAACAAAAGTGTTTGAATGACATCTATTTCTCCTGACCCCCAAGGACAACATAGTACTGTGAAAAGGTACATTTCCCCTTAAAGATTTTTGCTTTTTTTGCTATTTTTGCCACACAAACATGTTTTAGATAATTACTCAAAATGTATTGTCAGACAAAATTAATCTGAGTATAAAAATGTTTTTTAATTATGATTAATGTTTAAAGGGATAAAAACATAAACAGCCTGTTAAAGGTCTCAATAAGTATCTCATTTGATTTTAAAATCCACACTTTGACTACCTTATTTTTTTTTTCTTTTTATTGAGCAGTGATGAAATTAACTTACTAGTTTCCAATAATTGTCTAACCGTAAAAAAAAGATAAGCATTTTTAATGTCACAAACTGATGGTCAGACATTCTCCTTTAAGATTTTCTATAAGAGAGGAGAACGCATTGTTCCATCAATTATGACAAAACATCCAGGTCCCGAAAGAGCAAACGCAGCCACATACATACCAACAACCACCATGCTTTGCTTCTGAAATGCTGTGTTACTGTCAGCCAAAAACTCTCAAATAGTTGCCTTTTTGTTGAGTCAGTCCACAAAATATTTTCCCAAAACGTTGGGGATTATCAAAATCTTTTAATTGGTCTCAGTTACTACTCAATAATCTCATTCCTACCTTTGAAGTTGCCATTTCTAACCTGCACACATGTCTGGCTTCTCCTCACTGGCAAGTTTAGGAACAAAGTTTAAGGATAACATTTGAATCACAACCAAACTCTTTGGATCTAAGGGAATCAGAGTATTTAGTATACTGCCAGTTGTTGGCCACATTGACCAAAACAAAGACAAAAAAAAAAGTAAAGACTAATAAAAAACATTGAAAGACTGCAAAGACTCCATTTCCTAGCCCTCTGCTTTAGGTTCACCAAAAAGCACAGATGCTTCAACGTCTGATTTTTTTCTGAAATAAAGTTTCCTGAGAATCTTTCTAAATAGAATCCTCTCTCTGGTGTCACAGCCACAGGTGAGGCACTAAATCCTCACTGCTATGAACCGGGCTTGAATGGAAGCAGCTTTGTAAAGCTATGTGTGCACCAATGTGTGTTTTTTGTGTACAACAACCATTTATCAGAAGGTGGGTGATGAATGCCTTCCAGTGCAAAAAGGGAAAAAGGAACAGAGACACTATACAACTCCTTCACTCAATGGAAAGAAAGTATACAATGCGTCCCTGTGTGAATTGAGGACAGAGCTCCACTTCGAGCTACCATACCTCACCTCTGCTACAAAAGAAAAATAAGGAAGAGGTCTGTTTTCATTTAGAGTACTCCACAGCTTGACAGCCACAATAAAAAGAGTGCGACGTTAAGAGTGCGCCAGCCAATAGGTAACAGGCATACTGGCAGTGATCCTGGTGACGGTTGTCTCGTTACTTGTCATCATGTCTTGGTTTGATTTGTGGTGTCATGTTGTCATAGAATAAAACTTGCAGCAGCATTTGCTGTCTCTCTTTGCTCCTTGTCGTGTCTTTTTTTTTTTTTTTTCAATTTTTTGTGTCTCTTTTTTAGTTTCACTTTATTTTCTGCTGTCTTTCACAAGGTTTTCCAACTGGTCACCACTTAGCCTCCGCTCTCCATTTACTAGCCCTGATTCTCTGGTTGTTACCTCTCCTCATTTCTCTTCCCATATTTCTGTGCTCTCTTTTTCCTCCCTGGCAGAGGAAGTTAGACCAGTCTGTTCCTAATGAACCCCTGCAGGCTCCAAAACCCCCCACTCTGATTTCCTTAAGTGACTCTGGCAGGATTTTAAAAGAGCCCTTGGTTGCTTTAAGACACATTCAATAAAAATGTCAGATGAACAGATGAGAACATTCTTTTTACTCGATCTTTAATTTGGTTGCGTATCATATTGAGGCCAAAATGTCAGTCAGTCAAAAAGCAGAATGTGAAACGAGAGTCATGTTTAAAAATGAAGATTAAATAAAAACTTTTTCACAGATTCTTTTTCAACAATGAACTGCAGAAAAAAATTCTCAAAATGTAAAAAAAAAAACAGTATCATAAAAGTTAATGTAAATAATTTTTTATGCAAAGTTTATAATTGAATTATGACCTTACCACATATTATGAAGGGCAGGCAGATTAGTAGTCAGATTTCTTGTCACTGCTATAGTATAGGACAATGTGAAATTATGTTGATGTCCCACATTTGTCAGTGGAAGTTCTTCTTTGTTTCTTTTTAATCAACTTCATAGTGAAGCAGCTGTTAGTATTGTTGCCTTACATCAAGAAGGTCAAGGGTTTGATTTCATGCATCTGGGGTCCTCTGGTTTCCTTCCACACTGTAACTACTTGCAAGTTAGGTTACTTAGTATCTTTAAAAATGCCAGTAAGAGTCATTGATTGCATGGTTGGTTGTCAAGTCTGGGTGATGACAACTGCAGAGGGGCATGTCTTGCCTCAAGATAGCCACCAACCCTTCCTCAACCACCAATGGATGGAGGGACAGATGGATGGACAGCTGTTTCTTGAAACTGGAAGTAATGTTTAGGTTTTGAAGTAAAACAGCCAGAGTCCTGAATTGGAGAGAATCTGTGGAGTGTGTTGAAGAGTAGGGTGATGGAAAGGAGGCATTCCAATTTCAAAGATTTAGGATTTATCACCAAAAATAGCAGGTGAAACTGAGAAACTTAGTCAGAAATAGGCAAGACGAGGATTTGAAATGCCAAAAATGATTTTTTTTATTGATTACTGAAAAAGGGATAAATAATTTTTGTAATTTTCTAAAAGTAAAACATCAAAAAATAATAGTGGTAATAAATTATTTTCTTCAAAACCATACCTCTATTAACATTCTTTTTCATCATTTTATGTATAATAAAACATCCATCCAAAACTGTTGGGAAATGATATAATGATGAATGTGAGGAAAAAATGACACCCAACCCTTGACCTAACCATAGACTGAATTCTTTACATAAGCACATTGTGCAAAGCACTCACTTTCAAACAATAACATTAAATGCAACATCCTCAGCTGCAATTACACTAAAGACCCTGCAGAGACTAAACTTACCTACTTCGCTGAAATACTCCTCCTGCTACCCATCTCTATATGTGGTTTCAATCTCCTACGGATTCTGTGATAACACTGAGTTGTAAATGTTTACATGCAAAGACGCATTATGTAAATTATCACTGAGACTGAATACCATCTATATAAGTTCAGAAATAGCTTTAATTGTTGTAGTGATATACCAATTAACTACTTATTAATTGAGTGCTTCATTTATGATTAACAAAAATACAAAGTTTGAGGATGAGAATTAGACATTTACCCAGATACCTTACAATATGAAATAAACATTTGCACTAGACACAAACCAAATTGTTTATGAAGGCAACTGTGAAATATAGCTTATCAAAGGGGAGCCTCATTATTTTTATTTCAACTATCTGTTTGGGTTAAATTGTTGGCAAGCCGCAACTCTGTTTACAGATCATTACAGAAAGTAAAGAGTAGCAGAAAACAGACCAAGAGCAAACAACAAATTTAAATTACTTACTCAATTTGATGTAGTCGACTAATTTCCAAAGCGATAACTCCTCTGGTTTGGACGCGGGGTTTTGTCTAATGATCTCTGACCCCTTGGTGAGTTTGAGAACTGTGATGCGCCTCAGGATAGTTAGTATGTAAATTATTTTCAAACAGCAAAGTCCAATATCCAACAAAACTAGAAATACAACTGTCTTTCATTACCGCTTTCACTTATTCTACGCTGTGTGCACAGTTATATGAGAACTGAGTATTTTGAGAATACCCCTTTTTTCACGTTTTTCATTTTCAAGGTGCAGTATGAACATTAAACTTATTGAGCAGGTGTGTCCAACCAGATCAACCGTCTATCTCAGTGTGTGCATGATTACTAGGCAGCCTTGGTTAATCAGAAAAAATGGGAAAAAAAGTGACTTTATCAAATGATTTCAAAAGAATAATAAAAATAAATAAATAAAATAAAAAATAAACAAAAAGGGTTAAACCCTTTTTTAAGGGTTAAACCTTAAAAAAGCCCCCCTATCAAAAACATGAGATGAAATTTCAAGTCTGACATAAAATATTACACACCAACAGAAAACTACAAAGTCTATTGGATATGTGTGTGTTTGCTAGTGTAAATGTGCGAGTGGTCAGCTGCAAGGGCTTTTCTGTAGAGTCTGACAGCAGTGGGAAGGAAGGAGGACCTTCTGAATCTCTCCTGCCACTAAAGGCGCTCCTCAGTGCCATCAGAGGCCCCTATATGGGGTAAGAGATTGTTTCCAACGGACATAACAACTTATGTGTATATATAGAAAAAGGTTGATTTAGGTAACTTTTTCATTTTCTCCCCTCGATAAATGAAATCATGTATTTACTCAGATCTTTGTCTGATATTAAAATTTGTAAAAACAAAATCTTTAAAGATGCTAATTATTTTTCAAAGACCTGTATAATTGTTTCTGTAATAAAGAAAACTAATAAAAAGAAAAGTAATTAGAGTTGACACGAAAAAATTTGTACCTGAGGGTTTTCTTGTCCTACAAAAAAACTTTTCTAGTAGAGCAACACAAGACCAACAATCAGCTGCCTTATTTCCCCAACAAATTGCTTCCCCACATTGACATTCATTTTGCCTAGAATAGTCGCTAAAACAAGCACAAGGTCTGCTGGTGATTAATCGCTACAGAAAAAAAAACACCTTATTATTCCTAGCAGAGGGCAAACAACCACTGCTTTGACAAGCCTCCCTTTCTGCCCCGCACACTCAAGAGTATCAGCACAGTTCAGCCGTTGTCAGAATGGAGTGTTTGTTGCCACACAATGGTGGAATAAGAAACGGTGGCAAAGAGAAGGAGAACGACGGAGAGAAAGAGACAGCGGGAGAAAGAGAGAAACCAAGCGTGTGTGGCAGAGCGACAGAAAGACAGACAGCTAGACGCCCTGTTTAGTCGCTCTCTTGTTTCAGACGTCTTATCAATCACTGTTCTGTTCTTTTTTGTGGTGTTTCTTGCGGTTCGCTCGGACACAGGGAAACTCTAGCTGAGCGTGGCGGGCTGCTGCTGGTGCTGAAAAGCGAGGGGGCCAATGCTCAGCTCAGAGGCTGGGGATGGGGAGAGAGAGGCACTTTTTAAATGACATACAAAGACGAAATTAAGCACAGGCACTAAAGGTGCAAAGCAAACACAATGAAGCCTGCACACACAAATATGACTTTTTTTTCTTGTATGCATTCTTGAAAAGAAGAAAGAAAGAAAGAAAGGGAGAAAGAAAGAAAGGAAAAAAGAAAGAAAGATTTACTGTATAATTTAAAATGCTAGTAAAAACATCCTTGTACATCCCACAAATCCCCCGCATATATTACTCTCACACAACACAGTTTCTTGTGGCTCTCAGTAAATATGCCATTTATACCTTCCCTTTCAATCACATGTAGCGTCAAAAAACTGCTGTGTGTGTGATGATGAATGGATAAATGCTGGGGTATGTTTTCAACTGCCCCACATACAAAGACTGTGCTTGCCTAATTTGATACTTATTCCATGAAATAGTCATGTTGGGGGAGAATGGATGTGGATAGAGACAGGCAGTCCCATACATCATTCTAATTATTCTTTAATAAAGCTCATATAAGCCAAACAAATGATAACAGGTCAATACTGCCACCTAGGGTTGGTAAATGGAAGGGTTACACCACTTGAGTTAAGAAACACACATGTATAATACAGGAATAAATCCTGCAAACATGCGAAGATTATTCAGAGGTGGAGAGGAGATCACAAAAGGGCTAATATTATAATATCAAACTGTACTTATTCTCTACTTTTATTATTACCCCACATAATCATGTCAGGATGAAAACTAAATCACACAGAATACCTGATAATGTTTGCCTCGGCTGTTCCAGAGGTTAGGAAATTCTTCTCAAGTTTCCTGTGGATATAAATAAAAGGCAGGCTAATCTTTAAATTCCTTCTCTAAAATCCCTCAGAAAACAGTTAAGAAGTTTTAAATTTCACTCCTGCGTGAAATACTCTGACATACAATTTTCATCGCAGGCTCTAAAGATGAAACAGAACATAGTGCCCCTGTTTGTGTTTGGAGAACGAAAAGAATGAGGAAACTACTATGTGTGTTTGTCATAGCATCTGTTTACAGTTGCCTCCCTCTAAACGCCTCCTTTCACCACAAATACACACACAGTATGCCTTTCTATCTTCTTTGCATTAATTTCCATTCAATTCTTATTCATTCCTATAGCCCAACCCTAGTTGGGCTATAGGAATAGCCCCACCTAAACCAGGTAAACCTAAACCTCTGGTTTAGGGTAAACCAGGGTTGTGTGTTTCAAAGTGTGTGTGTGTGGGTGAACCCCCCTTAGAGAGAAATAACTACACCCCTTCACACAAAAAAAGCAAGAACAAAAACTAAATTATTGCCATTGTTTCTGTAAACTTTTCACTGTTGCTATACTCCATTCATACATGTTTCACGGATGTGGGGTTTTCCTGCTTTAGATACAGTATGTATAGCGCCACATAACTCGATGCTTCAGTTGAATTTACAGTACCAAAAATATAAACAACTTTCAACCACAGTTAAGTTTGGCTTCGGTAAAAAAGAAGAAAAAAAAGGGCCCAGGGCTTTACAAACAACACTATGGTAGTGGAGCATCTTAAGACTCCCTTCTTTGTTTTATTTTGTTTGGCTCAGACTCTGTCTTATTACTCACCATAGCTTTAGGTACTAAAAATCTATCAACTTTATCTTTGACATAGGCTTGGTGAAGTTGGCTAAATGTTTGCAGTTACTTTTCGCTCCCTGAAAAGCTCTGGCAGCCCTTAACCTACATACCTAACACTAAGACTAACCTGTACTCAATTCAAAGTCCTAAACCTAATCCGTAACCCTTATGGGACCAGAACTCTGGACCCCATAAGGAGCAGTGGGTTCTCACTATGTAGTATTTGTTGAAAAAAATGGGAATAAAAAATGCTAAAACACATACACACACACGCACACATACTTCCTTACATTCTAACTCAAAGGGAAAGGAAGTCTGGATTATGTTGGCTACAAGGGATGGACAGGGAAAACCAAACTCATCTTGAAACGATTGGGTGCAGACCACAGAGAGGAGAAAGTTGCAGGAAGGGGCAAAGAACTGCTGCCCTTAGGCTAAGAGGTCTGTTGTAGTCTGTTGCCGTGATGCCTGGTCTCTCTCTCTCTCTCTCTCTCTGTTTCTCTCTCTCTCACCCACACACACATGCAGAAACTCAGACACACAAACAAATCTGTGCCTCAGTTGACCCTAACCATGCTTGCCTCATTAGCTGCCAATCACTTTGAACAGACGCACTAAAAGGGAGGAAGGACCAGAGGTAGGAACACAAGAGATGAAGGAAGAGATACAAGTTTAGTTGTCATCAATAATCAAGCCACTCTTGTGCTGCTGTCTGATAGTCACTCAGTCCAAACAATAACACCTAAATAACCATAAAAGTGGATAAAATAGATTTCTTCCTTTTCTCCTCACTCCTTTGCTTTCTGAATGGCTCTGTCTGTGTGTTTTAAGCCGATTCCCTCATTGGCTCTTTGAGTGGATAAAACGAATGGGTTGTGGGCTGGAGGGTGGCCAACGACACACACACACACATACACGCATACACACATTGCAGAAGGCTATTCCAACATGGACTAAGACCAGACCCCCCCTGCCCTCACACACACTGAGACACACATGGAGAAAATGACAGGCTGTTGACACACTAACACAAAAATACAGACACATCCTAAGTTGCAAGACTTTTGATGTATGTTTATCATGGAGGCTTAACATGTGTGACAAGAACACAAATTAAAATTAGATTCACAGATGCTGCACACTTGCACACTTTTGCATGCTTGTTGCGCCTCTAACAAGCAGACCAACCAGCCTTTTAAGATGTTGGGAGCTCACCAATAAAAAGAAAAAAAAAAAATCTGCCTTGGGACTGAGCAAATTTTCATTTTTTTAGGCTCATTACAAACACTTCCTTTTTGTTTAGAGCTGAGCAGCTGGAGTTTTATGGTTGATGAGGGGAAACAATGAACAACAACAAAAAATAGCAAGAAGAAGTGAGCCAGAGCTTATAAGCTTATAATGAGGGTAGCCTTCAGACCACTGATCATAGCAGTGGGAATCATTGTTACCCATCGGAACCTCATGAGAACATAAATTGGGCCCTTGTTGCATTCAGGTTCAGATATAAACAATGGCTGAGACTTAATGTTGCATGCATGGTTACAAATCATGTTTTGGTTACTGGTATCAAAGCATTCCAAGGTATTAAAAATCCTAAAGTTTTCCTTTACATCACTCCTATGGTTTTAAAGATATTTAAACCATGCAGAGAAATTGCAAGAGGAAGCAGAGTTTCTCTGGCTGTATTTGAACTGAGGTCCTCCACTAGCTGTTGCTGCACACTGTTGGTCAACTAGCTGAAGGTATACTTTTTTCTTATGTAGCTAAAAGTAACACATTTATATAAACTATTAAAAGACACACAGCAGTTACTCTAAGCATAGGGTCATTGTTACAACTACTTTAGGATCTCAATTTCAAAATAAATTGCTTTGCCAGGCAAGACAAGGAAGTTTATTTATGCAGGACCATTCAAACACAAGTTGATGCAAAATTCTTAACATTAAATCAAATGAAATATATTAAAATAACAAAAACCCTAAAGCATTTTCAAGCACTGCAAAAAGAGAAATAAATATTAAATGCTAATTTAATATTCAATCTCCCACTAAAATCGCTCATCAGTGATCAGGCAAAAATCATAATATCATAATAATGCTTCCATCAAAACCTAGAGTACCCAAGAAAATTTCAGCCTGACTTAAATGAGCCAATAGTTTCTGCAAGTCTCAGGTTTTCTGGGAATTTGCCATTTTTCCTTGTTTAGTTTTGGTCCTAAGAACACTGAGTAAGCTGGTCTACATGGGTCATACTTCACAAGTAATCCAAGTTAATTCAGTGCTTTACTGATGAAGAGCATTTTTTTACAAATCAATCTGTCAGCAAACAAGGAACAACTGTGGCACTCTAATAACTGGGGTGATGTGATCCATTTCTTCATGGTGTTGGTTAGGACTCTGGCAGCAGCATTTTGGATGAACCGCAACTGCCTGATGGATTTTATTTCCCACATAGACCAATAAAATCTCTGTTGTAGTAATCTAGCCAATAGAAAACAATGCTGGTGTTTTTCTGAGTCCTGTTTCACAGAAAACTCTTAATTCTGCCAATAAAAAAAATGCCTCACTTACACAGTTTCTGTCACACATAAAGGGTCAAAATTCCATCAAAAATGTGAGAAACTCTTGGTAGGAAACAAATGTTTCACCCAAGTGAGACATTTCAAAAGTGAGACATTCTACCAAATAATATTGAAATATAATATGTAAATTTCAGAAAGTACAAAAAATATGTTATACAAAAGTATTTTCTAAGCATTTAGCAAAAAAGTAATTTCACTCTTTTCATACCACATATCAATATTTCTATGGTGCTCTTGAAAAAAATAACAAAAAACATTTCGCTATTTTGAAATATTTCTGGGGGCAAAAAACAGAAGATGTGAAAACTAAAGAAATTCAATTTGTCACATTTATGAAATCACCACTACCAAGCTACAAACTGTTTTAAGTAAAATTAATTATATGCTGTTGTGTAATTTTTGTTTACACTTTTTTTGTCAATTCTGTTTACATTATCAACCAAAAAAATAACCATACTGGCCTATGGTCAGTGGTTACATGTTATGTTTGTATTTACTTCATCCTCTCCCATCCCCCACCTTCAAACTATTGATAACATTTTTCCATTTTACTCACCAAAGTTGACACCATTTGTCATGCTGGCTTATAGCACTTGGACCCTGGATAAGGGGATGTAGGAGTGCAAGAGTTGATGATAATATCCTTCTGCTTTTTTTTTTGTCCATGTGTAAATGCAATCCTTGAGGCTCGTACTAGATTTCAAGTCATGTGCCTTCCTCTTTGATGCTCACACAAGTTTTAAGGCATCGGTACACATATTGAGAATTTATGAGAGACTGTGAATTGATTATAGTTTTTCTTTTCTTTCTTTTATTTTCTTAGGTTTTTTTCCTGAAGACAAAGGACATACTCAATGAAACCCTCGGAGCAAAAACCCTGGTTTTAACAAAAGAAACTACAGTCCAAGCAGATTGTGTACACTGGTGAATGTGTGCGTGTGGGGGGGAGGGGGGAGACGCAGCGAACATCACGGCTCAATGAAACGCCTTCCCGATACGAGACACAGATGCTGTCTGGACCTGTTTTAATGAAAGTGAATGTCTTGAGTTACGCCATTTGGGCAAGTGTGTGTGTTTGTGTGTCTGCGTGTGTAGCGCTGGTGTTTTGAATGTCAATAGAAGCTAAAACTCGTGTTGAGACTGCTGAATTAAGATAAGGATCACACAAAAGCTTGTGTCTCCTTTTTTTTGCCACTTCTCTTCTCCCCTTTCGATACTTGCTTTGAGCACAATGCGTCTGTTTGATGCCTCCCCTTGGTTTGAGGGGCATCGCTCTTGTCTTCTATGTTGTCACCTCTGTGACAAGCTATTTAGCAGGTGCATGCGGCTCTATGGATTGTTTTCTCTATTATCTCTGTATTCCTTAGGAGTTTACTTGCAGTAAGTGATTTTGAGCTGTTTTTTTCACTTTCAGAGAGCAGAGGCTACAGCAAACTTGTCTTTCAATTTAAAACCTATTTATAGTGGCACTAATTAGAATACATCTTATTATTTAAAAAAATAAATAAAACAACAAAAAATTGGCTATTTATTAAAATATAATTAGTAATATGAAGGAATATTTCTTCTCCCCCGTCATCCTCCACGACACACCCAGAAAGCGGCTGACAAAAACGCAAATTCAAGGGCACAACTAATATCGTCTGACAGATTCTTATACATGATACCGTCTAGCTTTCAGGTATCTGACCGTCTTTGAGTCTACACAGGTTGAACTTTCATTTCCTGCCTGCAAGTTTGCATGTTCAACAACCGGCTTTGACATCCTGAAGAGTAAGGGAGAACATTGTCGGAACACCGATCTGGGTAAGGCCCCGGCGAGGCGTGGCGCCCGTAATTCAGTGTGACACCAATAAAGAAAGTCCACAAACTCAACAGAAACCTCTGAGGTCTTCACTTTTTAAAAAATTTCTAACATTTTTTTTTTTTTTTCAGAAATATGTAATAGAGTAAAATGGTGAAATTCAGTGAAATGGATTTAGTTTACTCCAAAATGGTGCCAAAAGTAATGTCCTGAAAAATGTTATTTAGGCCTGGGGGCTTGCCATAGGACACTAGTTGTGGCAACGAGCCGTTGGGGCTTCCTGCGTTTTGCACTCCTGCAGGAATACACACACTGACAAGTTAAAAAGTAGTAATAAAGCTATTTTCAGGCTTGACAGTACATAGAGCAAGGACTGCAGACAGCGTCTCTATGCTTTCAAAATGTCCCCACTAATCAGCTGAATTTTAGAAATAAATGATTGTCGCTGCAAATGTTGCGTGAAAGAGAAACAGGGTTGCTTGTATGTGTGTGTGGGCGCGTGGGCGTGTGTGTGTGTGTGTACATGGGATGTTAATTGATGAGCGTTATAGAGAGCTGCTGGTAGCACAGGGGGGATCATTACTGCTGGAGTGGAACAACTGCATTCACGGCTGTTTGCTGTGTCACACACACACACACACGCATACACACGAACATGCACATGTGCCCACAAAGTCATGGCAGTCAAAGACAGTGCAATTTTCTAGGTTTCACTTGTACATCTTTTCATTTCAAATTGCAATAATAAAACAAATTTTAACATTTCAATTCTAGAGTAAAGTAAAAAAAAGAAAAGAAATACCAATCATTGAAAAAAACAGCTCACATATTTCACTTTCTTCCAAACTTGCAGCTTGACAAAAAGAAACATCTTTTTTTGTTTGGAATGAGGAGGAAAAACAAAACTACGATTCACGTGGCATTTCCTATCTTTCGGTCCAATTTGTGGGAAGAGGGGTGTGAGTGTAGCCACTTTGGGTTAAAGGATTTAGGTCACTCTTTAACTGACTGGCTGACATCAGAAAGGTGAGACAGAAATCCTGGAGTGGACTTCAATCTATATCTGGAATGAGTGACACTTAAGAGGCAGGAGTTGAAAAAATGAGAACCCTGGTTCGTTGTAGTGAACATGAGATCCTGACCTATATTTCTACACTCTGGATATGTGTTATCTGTTTGTTATTGAGCTTGAATATGTCTGAATGTATAAATCCTTGTAATCATGCATACCCTATTTGCCTTGCTTAACGTTTATATCAGTATTTTCTGGCTGTTTAAAGGATCATAAATAGATACTTGATACTCTGTGGGTGTTTGGTGTGGGGAAATGGTGTGTAAGCTATATAAGTGTTTGTTCACTCCTTTTCATGCCACTACACTTCAGCTGGAGAGCTGCTGTCACTCCAATAGCAAAAAGGGAGAAAAACTCAATTGTGAAAATAGGAAAATAATTCATTCATAAAAGACATTTTAAAAAACTTGAAATAACAAAAAAAAACATTATATTGATAAATAACTAAAAGCAAAATGCCCATTTTAGAGCAGCTGGAAGTGAAAGTCAAAGAGGAAGATTAGAAATAAATTGTTTATCCTCACAAAGAAACACATCTCTATTCAGATTTGTACCTCCAACAGCCAGGGTTTGAGTTTGCGGTCCAGGAGGATGTCAAAGCCCAGGACCTCAAAGCAGACACTGTCGCTCCCTGGTGGTTGCCCGGCGCGACACATGCGATAGGCGTGCAGCACATGGGGCTCAGCCACTATCAGTGTTTTCACCACCAACTCCTAGAAGAAATTGGACAAAAACAGAAAAAGAAAAAAAAAACACAGTTACCAAATTGAGCAAAAACAAATAAATCTAATTTTTTTTTAAAGTTATTTAGTAATTATTGAAAAAACACTAATGGAGGACCATTTATTTTTATCTGAAGTCAGAAAATACAGATTCAAATTCACAAGTAAAGTCTAAATAAAAAAAAGAGCTGGAGTCAAACATACAGTTTCCACTGAAGAGACAATCATTACAAAAAATGCTATCTATTGTCAGATTTTTCTTCTTCACTGCTTGTTTATTACCAGCTGATAATCAGACTCTAGTACTGGCACAGATTGTTTTTGAATTCCCTTCAAACACAGAGATTCCCCACTGTTGGTGCTGGTCCATCTGTGTTTCTAGTGGCGTCCAACCTGCGTGCATCTGTGTTTGCCCGAATGTTTGCTGGCTGCTACCTACTGGCCTACACCACTGTGGCAAACATGCTCAGTCTGACACACACATAAACACTTTGCACAAAGCTTCTCTTTACCAGGCAAGCGCCATGCAGTGCTGCTGGCATGCAGTTTTGCCCGGTCCAGTCTGACTGCTGGGTGCAGGAGAGAGGGGGGTAAGGTGGTCTGGCCCTAGCCTGATAAGGCTGCACCCTCCTGATCCTTTTTCAATCTGTGTGTTTCTCATGCACCTCCACCTATATGTCAAGCCATCTACTGTTTACCCACAGGCTACTCAGAACCATAACCTGCTCCCCCTAACATGTCTGTACCCCAGGTCCGCAGCACCAACTCTGTGTGTTTGTCTGTTCTTTGTCCTTGCCCACATCACCTCTTGCCTTATCCTGTGGCACCAGTTTGCCACTAATTTACTGTGTCCATGTATACCTATTCATAGTATTTATATACATTTTCCATGCCAGTTCGAATTTGTTTTTCCAGTCTTGCTTTTTGCAAGATTGTCTTTATGTTTTTATCTGTCAAAATATGAATTCCTGATTTGTATTATAAACCCTGTGACCTTGCTGTTATGGGTTTTTATTTAAACAGCTCTGCCTTATATTTTGTGTAAACCATGAACAAATTTTATTTTAAAAAGTTTTGATTGGTCTTAAAAAGTGTTTAAGCTGCAGACCAGGCATAATTTGTATGCCTATTTTTTATACATTACCACTCTTTTATTAACTAATACACAGGTTTTTTTAATGTCTCCCTGCTGAGAATATACATAAATACACTTCTTAAACAACATGGGCCTAATCGATAAATTGGAAATAATTGAAACTGGTATTTTTAGTGAGTGTAGAATCTAAAAAACTATTAGCAGTCCCTTAGTAGTCAGGCCCTGCCCACAAGTTTAGAGCAGCTACAAATGGCTGCACCTCTGCATACCTACCCTACATTAACTCATCAACATCTAAAGATAAGTCAGTAGTTCACATAAAAAACTATACATAATGTGTTTGACACCCACAGGCAAGATCTCAACAAGAAAACCACATATTTCTCATTTCAACACTGGAACCAGGAGTCTCATCAACCTACTCTGATTTTACTAGATGAAAAATTGCTAAGCGGATAGGGAACAGAATAGAAATGAAGAAATGTGTGCATCACAAGGAAGTACAAAAATACACAAAGGTAAGATTGTTAAGAGATAAGAATAAAAATCATAACATTAAGCCAGAACTCAAACACAAAAATGTAAACACGAAGAAAGTGAAAAATCAATAAAGAGAAGGACAAGAGCTGAAGAAAAGAAAAAGCATACCATGAGAAGAGAGCGTCAGCCAAAAGGATTTCATTTCCAATACAAGCATGGCATGACAAGAACAAGCACTGAGGGACAACACAACCCACACAACTGTGGACAAAGAGTCAAAGTAAAAAAGGAACTAAAAAACATGAACAGAACCCCTGAAGAGTTAGTTTAAAAGAAATAAGTAAGAGACAAATTGAAAAACAAACAATAAACACATGACAGATGGAGCTTAAGAAGAGAAAAACTCAAGAATTTTCCAAACAGACGATGAAGAAAGAAAGTAAGCAAGGTTGATGTGTGTGAGTTGAGCTGCACAGGAAAAGCTCACCCTACAGGAATGATGTTTCCTCTGAGTTCTGGCGAGAATAAAACACGCTCTCTGAATCAGCGTCATAGCAAATCAAATCAAACCTTAGTTATCCCACCTGTGTGTTGTTACAATCTGTGTGTATATATCAAGGTACAGCAAAGAGTTTAAATATGAGGATGTTTGCATTTGTGGAGTGTTTTTGATTCTTTAACAAATTTTCTTTTTCCTTAGCGAAAGTAAACATCTAAGACAGTTTGGATACACAGAACCAGATGTGTTTGTAACTGTATGTGTGGATGACACACTTACTGAGATGTCTTCCCAGAACTTTGACACGTCATAGTTGTTGACGCGGAGGAACTCGATGAACCAGCTGATGGACCTTTTACTGCCTCTGTCTATTGCCTCAAATCGTTCAAAGTTCTCATTGTGTTTGTTCACAGAGTAGTTTGTCAGATGCATGTAAAGCTGGGTCTGTGGAAACAGAAAGGCACCAAAGCAAATATAAGAAGAAGTCAAATCATTTATGGCAGGACAGAAAGCTTAGAGAAACAGGAACTAAGTTCATTTCTGAATCTTGTGAACCACTTTGGAATGATATAAATTGCAAAACAAGATTTTCAGTCAATGTCTCTATTCCTATATCTATTGACTGTGGCTAGGTCAGACGAGGTGTATTTTTGTGTATGAATCTATAAAAATGACACTTGAATAAATTATTTTTTTTATTATTTGTCTCCTTCTCTCATTGACTATGCATTCATGTCTCAAAAACAAAACCTACACTGATTTGCCAAAGTATGGGTCTCTCATAAACTTTTTCCTATTTTTAAAAATTTGAAGAAGAATTTCTGTCTAAATTACAGAATTGCAAATATCTTCAAACTTCAGAAAACCTGTGAAACATTATATGTATCATAAATATCATAAACATAGGTTGGCGTATCGGATGTCTTCTTTATCTAGCCACAAGTTTAAAGGGAAGCCATTTATCAGATCAAAGCACCGACATATAAATTAATTAACAACGCATACTAAAGATATGGAAGTCTAATAATAGTGTGAAAAATAAACATCACAGCAAACTACTTTTGTTGTATTCCCAGGTGGTCAAAATTACAAGCATTCAGAGCGATCTATATTTTGTCATAGGCTGTGCATCTTTGAATTGGATGACAACAGCTATCCGCCGTATAACCGTTGTTGTACCCCTGTCTTTAAACACCATCAGTCAAACTCAAAGACAACATATCCTTGTCCTTATTCTACAAAGACATAACGCCATGCCTGCAGGCCACCACAGCTCTGGATGGCTCTCTAGAGACTGCTCTGTGAGGAATTCAGCATCCATCTCCATGACGTTGTTCACTCCATCATGTGTCATACATTAAGACAATACAAGCTTGTGATGTCTATGCAAGTGTGAGTGTGTGCTTAAAGCAAGCATGTGTCTTTCTCGAGAAAAATTTGTGTGCATGTGAGTGTTTGTCTGCAACAGTCTGTGCTTCAGCAGGTGCAGAACCTCCAGGCAAATATGACTGGTTTGATATCACAGCAAACATCTGGTATGTGGACAATTTTGCTCAGCTGTCTGTGTACAATCTGTCTGCACATTCTGTACTTGTGTAGGGCAAAATCTCCACTTTAACCTTAAATTATCTGCATCTATACTTCGCTGAGTGTTTATGGGTGGTTATTTTTAGATTATGTTTTCTACTATTACGTTACAGAGGAGTCAGTGCAACTGAACGTAATTTCAATATTCAGTCACTGTTATAGCTCTGATGTAGACATCAATTCTGGTACTTAAAGATGGATTACTGAGCAGTTATTAGTTAAAAGCTACATGTCTGTATGGGTGTATCTATTTCTATATTTCTATGCACTATATCAACAGCTTGGAAAATTGCCACACAGATAAAGAGTGCAGCAGAAACATCCTAATCTGTGACTCACCAGGTTGGCCTCGTTGGGCGAATGGTACTTCTCGGTGCCCATGCGAACCAGACCGTCATTGTACAGGAAAATGCGAAGCGGGTCACAGGAAGTAACCAGGATGTAGATGCGGAGGTCAAATTTGTAGCCCTCCATCAGGAAGGGCTTGTCCAGGTACTCCTGAACAATAAAGTGCTCGTGGGTTGGCAGCTTCTCACAGCTACGGATAAGCGAGATCCTGGATCGAGAGAGGCTTTATTAATCCTTGGGGGAGCAAATTATGGTGGCATAATAAAAGATGGCATGGTGAAGATAATTAAAAAAATGATAGATGGAAGCATAGTAGAGACAATGAACAAGACTGATGACACTGGCACTGTCTTCTATTCGTACTGAAGTCAGAAAATTGGGGCAAACAAGATACTGATTTTAGGTGTTTCATTACAATATTTCATCTGAAAGCCGTCTGAAAGCGTTGAGGGAAATATTTCTGACAAACTCCCTCTGCCCATTCTCATGGTACTCTCTGTCTTTATGTCCCAAGATTAACTTTGGCCTGCTGCGTCTTCTGTTCAGTTAATGGATAATAACCATAAATTATACACATGGCATGTGTGATCATGGGGAGAGGATATTAAAATATGTCCATACCATACAATGAATGATTCTAAAACTCACAATAAATACCATAAGCCTTAAGGAGAAACAGTGTGATCTTGTGTCCATGTGAAACCCCGCAGTCACCAACTCTTTGTAAAGAAATGTAAATAAGAACAAAAAGTAAGCCTCAAGTCTACTTGAAGCAGGAAACTATTTGTTTCTTTGAAGAAATTGACATGCCAAAAATGTTTGTAGTGTATTTCTTCACTGCTGATCTATCAAATGTACACAAAGGGGCTACAGCAAGAATGATGGCTGATCTTAGCCATTCTCATAAGCATCTGGAGAACATTGTGATTTTTCTTCAAAGACAAATTCCTCTCTTTCTGAACAGCAAGTACGTCAGCTGCTCTGGCTGGGTCTTTAACCTGAGCACAGGTTAATAGGAGCCGACACTACTCCGTTTCAAGCTCGACTCTGATTCATTTGCTTTGGCCTCATGTCACTGGCACTCAAGACTTATAATATGCAGGCCATTTCTAGTTGGAATAAAGAATGAGTTGTGTTATTTTGTGGACATCCATGTGGCTGTGCAGCTTTTCTTTTAGTGTCGGTGAGTAGACTGTTTTGTGTGCAACAAGAGGGTGTGGGGTCATTTTCTGAACAATCTTCTACTATGTACAAGCAATGCAGCTGACCTATATCACCCATCACTCATAGGTAAGGCTGATTTAATCTAAATTGCTTGCATGAGGAGCCCGGTCGGCTCCATTGTACACATGCATGAAGTAACATGGCACACAAAAACTTAAAACTAGTCCAAGATGTGTGGACCTGAAATATAGACTATTGAACAGAAATATAGTGGCAGCAACATGACTCTGGTTTTACAGACAGAACATGAAGTATCATGAAAATGTGCAGACTATGTTGTGGAAATGCACTGGGAAATCTGCTTGGGACCCCAAACTAAGAATTTTTAGAGTGGCCTGTCAGAAACTCAGAAATCCAATCTTATTCTGATACCTTGGTGCTACCAGATTGTGCCAACAACTAAATTTGTCAGTGAAGAAGTTATTACTGAAGGAAGGAAACTCAAAGTTAGCATTCTTAGTATCAGCAATGCGTCTAAAAGTCAGATGAGGAAGTACAAAAGTGTTGGTTGGTATTGACAACAACAATCTATTACAGTTCATTCAAGCTGAGCAAGACGAGATTGGATTTACTGCTCCTGGAAGACAGCTTGATTTCCTTTCCTTTCAAAGAGCTGTTCAAAAGGCCATCATCTTTTATTTACATAATTTTCGAGAAGTCAGCCACAAGGTAGAATTTAGAATAATTTGCGTTAAAGGTAAATACTAAACTTTGCTTTACTGTTTTTAATGCAGAGAAGTATTTTAGGTACAAATGCCCCCTAGACTTCTACATTCTATGAAATCATGTAGACAACTCAGATGTCCACACTGCATTTTGCCTGTTCCATGTCTTACCCCAAAGAGCAGCAAATGAAAAAGCTATGTCTGCTTGTCTAAAACCTGAAACACTCTGATTCTGTCCCCATCATTTGTGTTCCCAACCCAACAATTGATATGGTTTGTTTGTGAATGTCACAACTGTATGAGGGATAGCAAGATACTTTCAAATACCACAAAGCCTGAAAGTGTGACAGCAAAGTTATTATGTTCCATCTGCAGAGCTTTCTATTTGTCTGTCATAAAACCTGTTGGATTAAAAAAAAAAATGGTGGCAACCTTCCGGAAATCTCAAAGTTAAGGTAACATAGTGTTCCAGCTGCTGGGTGGCAAAGCAGTACCACACCTCTGGTAACGTCAAAGAAAAAATATTAAAAATTGATAAACAGGAAGTGTTTGGCTCGCCCTAGTTGCGAGTTCAATTCACACCCATAATTAGTAATTAGCCACACTCGCGGCAGAAAGGCTAGAAAAATTGCTCAGTGTTGTCTATTATAACTTTTAAAGAAAAATAGAAATATAGAAAATCAGCATTAGCAGGTTGAAACTCAAAAATACTGACATTAGACATTCGTCACAAAACTCTAATCAGTGTATCCCCCATTAAATATCATAATTTATCCACTCAGTTTATTTATGAAGCTGAAAACAAAAGTTTAGATTGTATTTAGAAGTTTCAACATGAAAACCAACATTTGAAATAAAATGAAAAAAACTTTTCATTTTGCCCTCATCAACTGAGTTGGAAGAACCGTTTTATGCTTGCAGATGTACTTTCATGAACATGTTCAGTTCCTACTCCTGCCAACTAAGAAACTGCTCCGCTACAAATGACCACTTCACTGACCCGCTTATCACAGTACTTGAATGAAAGAGAGCAGAGGGGAAGTTGTTATGGGCCTGACCGTCAATATGAGGGGCCCTCTTAACTGGCTGACAGCTGGCTGACTGATGAGGACAGGGTTAACAGCGTTAGTTAGTGGAGCTGAAGTAGCTGAGGAGAAGACGGCATGATTGATGAGCTGGGGTGTCAGATAATCACAGCCCACTCTCCCCCTGCCTATTTAATTTGACACTGGAGGGGAGCTTGCCTTTTTAAGCTCTGCACGCACTTTTATTTTGTTTCCCCTTATAACAAGCTAGGCTTCAGACATAAACAATAACTTCATTTAGTTGGTCGACAGAAAAATAAATTACAGGGGGTAGATATAACTTAATTTCCTGCCGCGTCACACCACAGGGGAAAAAAAAAAAAGAGAGAAAAATCTAATTTTGCCAGCTGCCTGCCACTGAGTGGTCGAGCTAAACTCATCATCTTTCATATTCTTAATGTATTGCAATAATTCAGCCTTTATTCTTTAATAAATAAGGGCTTAGTGCAAGCATGGAGTTCTAAGTAATGCCCACATTATACCAGAAAGGACAAATTCAAAGAGAACTAGAGGGAGAGGTGAGGCACACAGAGCTATTTGTACTTCAATATCCCCACCTATTGGCGCCAGTGATGAAGTCAGTCCAAGATATTTCTTCATGCACACTCGTCTCAGGGATCACATTTTCAAAGAACAGAATGTGAAAAAGAATGATTACCACATTTTTCACAATTTAAGGCCATTCTGGGGTTCTCAAGAGAGCTAAAAACTAAAATTTATTTTTAAAGGAGTTCATACTCAAGCTAAAATTCATGCTCTTTTAGTCTAAAATTTATCTCCTGAAACCAAATTATTTACAAAACCTAAATATTAAATCCACTCTTCTTTATTTTGGCTTTTTTGTCTGTAGTCTTCACATCTTTTTTATTAACTGTTGAATAATTGGTTTCCCAAAGAATAAATAAAGTAGAATTATTAAAAAATAGATCGAAAAGAGAATTTAAGCTCTTTATACCAATAACATTTTTTAGATTAAAAAGCAATTCTAAGTAATAAAAAAACGCCCAGTGCTGTGAACATAGAAATGTTCTATTATTCCTTTCTCTGGCAAACTTCCTGACTTACCTATGGATGTTTTGACTCTGCTCATTTCTCCCCAGTCAGTGGAACACCTACAAAAGCCCAGATAGCTGGATCTCATCCTGCTCCTCTAATTCTTTTTAAATTGAGGGAGCTTTGTGATCAATATCAAAGTCCCCATCACTTAAAAAAAAGATCAAACGCTTACTGAGCCTTATAATGTTGAGATTTTATTGGCAATGCTTGTGGTGAGATGATGTAACCGGTTCACTTTCCAGGACATATGAAGGAGTGAGTGATTTTCAAGCGAATTCATCATTATTTTCAATATACAGTGCCTTGCAAATTCGTACTCCGTCTCTTTCACATTTTATCTTTGTTACAACCGCAAACTTTAATGTATTCTTTTTGCGTTTTATGTGATAAACCAACACAAAGTCGTGCATTGTTGCTAAGTGGAAGCATAGCTAAAATAGGACACTCCACAAACCTACACCAAAGCATATTCATGTGTTAGAATAGTCATGTAAAAGTCTCGACATGACTATTTGCAGCAAAAATATTAGTTAATTATATGCTACCGTTGAAGTTTAGGGTTGTAACAACACAAAATGTGGAAAAGTTCAGAGACCATCAATCCAAAAACGCCCATTATTTAACACTGTCTTGCAAGTCCTTCAATTATTTCACACTCCTGATCAAAATTGTGCACAAGAGGAGCTTGTTATATTAACTAGTTAATCTATTCTGAGAAAAATGAAGAAATACTTCCAGATTTTCTCTCCCAGAATGCCAAAATCCAGAATAAAACTTTGACATCACGATTTGAGCTGCTTCTTACCCCATGGGAGTGAAAGCATGAAATATGCATTCAGGTACGACATTTAGCTCATCTTTTGATAAAGAGATGCTATTGAGAGTTTGTGTTCCCCTGCAGCAGCCATCTTTGTCCATTTTCTAGTCTGACTGGCCTCTGCTGATGGTGCCTCATAAAGGAATCCAATAATCACATGCAGAGACCTTGAGGGGAAGGAACTACAGTAACTGCCAGCGACCACGAGCACTTGTGTGTGGCCCCCACTGGCAGTGATAACCGCTGATTTATGGCAGTGGTGACCATCGAGGACAATGAAGCCCCACAATGAGATTCGCCACACCCTCTCAGCTCTAATACTCAATCTGTTACCAGCCATCTTCCATTTCCATAGACATCCATGCCAGGGTCACAAACCCCTTATTGCTTTGTTTTTGTTGTGCTTGTCCTCTATTTGCTCTGCTGCTAATTTACTCCCTCCTCCCTTTTCCTTTCCCTTCTCCACTTTTACCCTTGCCCTCTCTGTCAGTCTTGGAGTCAATGCGCATAGATTACTCAGGAACACTTGCAATAGCCACTGACATACCCATGACCCATGGCTCCATTGGCAGGTTTGAGAATAAAGGTCTTCAGCTTGCGTTTCCTGCGCAGCTCTTTGACATAGTTCTGGAACTGTGTATACTCAGCGGGGAAGATCCAGGTTCTGGGTGTGAAGTTGTACTCATGAGGCTGGCACCTGATCATTCTGCAAGAGTAAAAGAGCTAGTGAACAAGTGTACTTTCCTCTAAGAAGCAATAATTTATCATCTTAAAATAATCTGGCAGTTGAGTCTGGCACTTATTAGGATTTTCTTTTTTTTTTGTCAAATTAAAAGACGAATGTTGTGCTTTCAAAGCAGACCTGACCATTTGCTTTGAATTGTGAAGTGCTACAAGTACCCAGCTGTAACTTCTTATAATACCAGCAGGCTTTTGAATGCTTGCGTTGCTTCTCTGTAACTGATCCAAAGCAATCACATGCATGTATTAAAGAGGGACAAAAAAAAAAAAGAAAAACTCACTTGGCCATGTTTCTTGCGAGGCAGTCTTTCCGGCAAATTTCGCCCATGCCAGGGAAATGGTTAATTCTCTGCAGAGGGACAGGCAGACATAATAATGTTGTTAGGGCCATTAAGCCACTCAATTCCACCCCCACCCCTTCATAAAAATGAGCACATTAAAGGCAGCAACCTGAAGTGAGCTTACAATGTTCTGACATTTATGCCCAATTACAGACTCAAAACAAAAAGGTGACGCTAAGACCTTTCCCAACCCTTATTTAGTTTACCATGTTTTTTTTAATACTTTAAAGGTTGGGGAGGGAAGAGGCGAGAAAAAAAAACGATCAATCTCTACTCAGAGGGGCCAAGGTAATTGGTTCTGCATCACAAGCTCCTGCGGTGACAGTTGAATGAATTGCTTTGAATGTGCCTAAAGGGGGGGTGGATGTAAAGCAAAAAAAAAAAAAAATCTGAGTTTTCTGTATTCTTTGACCAAATGAGCCTGAACAGGGGTGGTAATTAGACTCGTATGAACTGAAAATTTGACAGCAAACTCTCAAAGTACATCACCAAAACGGAAAAAGAGGACAATTTTACAATGGGAGGGGAGAAGAGGTAAAAAAAAACAAAAAAAAACGAGAATACAAAGTGTATAAGGAATGCATGATTATTATCCAAATGAGACAGACATAATTAGAGATTTTGAAGAGACTGCACAATTATGCCAGTGCCGCAAGACTACATGGCGTGTAAGCGCAAATCAAAACCGATTGTTGAGGGAATTTTTACTTTTCTTCTGAGATTTTATCTCATGAAAGCCACAGTTCCATGAAGACGCAGACAGAAAAAAAAGGCAAAGCATCTGTTCAATGTGAAACATTAGCAACAATGCAACATACTAAGCATCAATAGCATTCACAATATTCCATCTTCTTTCCTGAACTCTTGGTGCCCCTATTTTAACAAGGCATCCTCTTCCTGACTAGCTTGTGATTTAATCGATCATTAGTGGCCAGTCTAATCAAATAAGCGCTCGGAAAGACAGATAGCTAATGCTCACAGCCACGGGAGGGCAGCCAAGTTCACTGAGCAACATGCAGGGGTCAAACAGAGGTAAAATCATTCTCAGACCAGCAAGAAAACCGAGAGCAACCGTTGTTGTTAAGGCCCGTCTTATCAACATCACTAGTGACATCTGGAAGCTGCCCGGGCAGCCCCTGTTGTGCACAGGCTGTCAGTCTACCTGTCAATCTCTCCATCTCTGTATGGCCTCTGCTGTAGCCTCTCACTATCTCCATTATTTTTTCATACTGGCTATTTCCTACCCTTGCTACACTGTGCCTTAGGAGTAGCATCTAGGAGCTTCCACTTTGTAGATAAACATATATGATATATTTTATGTTTTGCTAAAACTTTTCTTAATGAATCTCTATGGTTTGTTGAATATGTCCTCCATTTACCACTCTTTTTATATTCATTGTGATAAAAGCATCTTCATAAGTGCCGAGCTTCACCTCTTGTCACAATATATAGCACCTTCCAAGAATACATACAACTTCACACACATTTTTTTGTGAATTATATTCGGAGTTTATGTGATTGACCAGTACAAAGCATTGTGGTCTGGTTCAGTGCAATTTTAAACTGAAATAGCTTCTAAATTGTTTTACAAATAAAATCTGGCTGTACTTATGTGTTTATTCCCTTTCAATTAAATACCTCAGAATAAAATCCACTGCAACCAATTACTTTTGGAAGTCACCTAACTAGAACAAAACGTCTATCTGTGTAATGCAATCTCAGTATGAATGCAGACATTTTGTGAATGCTTTTCTCAACAGGTCAGAGAAGCTGATCAGAATTAATGGGAAGATGGATTTAAATGTCGGGAAATACTTAGACAAACTGATAGAGGTCTACAAAATACTTGAGCCTGGGGAGAAGGTTCACCTTATGACAGGATTGAAATCCTAAACATACTTCAAAAGCTAAAAATTGTTAGACTGGCCCAAAGTCCAGACATACATCTATTTTAGAATTGTGTATCATTTACCTTCCATTTTACAGAGTACTTTCCTTTGATCCATTACTTAAAATCAAAGTAAAATACACTAAGGTTTTTGGCTGCAATGTTAGAAAATTTGACAAAGTTCAGGGGGTTTGAATAATTTAGAAAAGCATTATAAATTACCTCACCAAAAACAATATGGTATTTTACCATTTCGTCTAACTTACTTGATTGTTGATGAAACCTTTTTTCCCATGAATTTAAAACAAACATCACATACTTTAATGACATTTTAGAAAATCGGATTGCACTGGCAGTGGTTCTATATACAAAACTGTTTGTGTTAGACTGCAGTGACAGGTCCAAGGTCTACTGACATATTTGATCCACTTGAAACATGTGCTGTGAAGTGAAATGTGGTAAGTAATGTTTAAAATCAATAAAACACATTTTGCTTGAACCTCTCCAAGATTTTTGGGTTTTTACGCATTGTATTTCCACGATTTAGTTTCTCTGCTTACCTCAATCTGTTCTCCGTCCCACATTTTACATGGAATAGCTATAGCATCAAGTTACAGACCAAACACTAGTAAATATCCATAATTAACCATCTAAAGCAAAGTGCCTGTTAGAAGTTAGTTAGAAGTTTTTTAAGATAGCATGTGATAGCATTTACTCCAGTTTAACAATAGCTGCTTTTTCAGCTATGGAACTTTTCTCATTCTGCAAACTACGATTCGTCTAGACTTTTATCTGCTTCCGGTGAGATACTCATGGGCATCTGATTATGTTATAAAATTCTATACTAAAGTCAGAAAAAAAAAACAAGAGAACTTAGCTAATGATGCCCAAAACCTTCACTGCCCCAGAAAATTATTTTTGAGATAATCTTTCCATGTATCTCAAAACCTAACTTAACATTTTATGAAGCAACTTATGTGGTTTAACTATTAAGACAGTCACATGTCCAGTGCTATGTGTAGTTGGATGAAGAACCATTATTCTTATTTTTCATGTGCTAGCATTGAGCAAGTTACACAAGAATGGTTTGACCGGTTAAATATGACTAACATTGTCTTTATTTCACAAAAAAAAAAAAAAATCATACTTTATAACTACTGCGGTCTCAAAATTATTCAACCTCCTAAAAAGAATTGGGTGTGGTCTCAAGCACACCTGGTGCAAACAATCAAAGGCCTCATTAGTTGCATCTGGTGTATAAGAGACAGAACACCTCATGCCCTGGTAATGCAATGTAATGGTGACGTTTCACTACGTTAGAAGTTTGGAACAACTGAATGAGGCTGAGAGATGAAACTACTGACGGCTGCCACCAGACTCAGGAGGAGGCAGATGGAAGACTTGCTGCCAGACCTGCTGGATGACATGGTGGAAACGGACACCACTGCGAGGTGCATAATAACGCTGAAGGCCTTCATGTCTGAGCTCAAAGATATACACCACTACAAACCCAAAGCAAAATTAAAGTCACCTCCAAATTGCTGGAAACACAGAAAGAAGCCAAAAAGGATTTGGGATTCTGTTCTGTAGATAAATGGAAAAAAAAAAAATGAAAAAAAAGAACAACACCCTGCCTACAGTCAGGCATGGTGGTGGCTCAGTGATGCTCAGGGGGTACTTCTCCTTCTCTAGGATTGGAAAACTGCACTGTGTGCATATTTGATGTGGTTTCAATCAAATATCAGGAAATCCTGGGAGAAAATGTCATACCATCTGGGAGTAAGCTGAAGCCCTGATGCTACAAACAGGACAATGATTCACAGGATAGCTCAAACTCCACAAAGACTTGGTTCCAAGTCCTTTGAAATACTAGAGTAGCCATTATAGTTGCCTGTAAATCCTTAATGAGATTTTAAAAAGTATACACACCCAAGAATATTTATCAAAACGAAATGCTTGTCTACAAGGAGAGGGCTAAGATACTGCATCAGGTTTGCAGTAAATCTAAAAGTATTTGTAACAAAGGTGTTGTATAATTTTGGGGCAGCAATTGTAATTACAGGAACATTTTGTGCTGAATTTTGCCTGTTTAGTTCTGATCAGGTATTTAAATTGCTGTGGTTTTATTCATTTATTGCAAACACCGGCTGGTTTGTATATTTTGCCAATAAGCCTAATTTGTAGCAGAGTTTGAAACGTTGTGATTGATGTGGTACAAGTGATGAGAAAGCTTGATTGAAAGAGACAGACATTATGACAGTTGCAACTGTTTGGGACTGCTGTTAGTTAATGATGTCTGAGCACCCTGCAGCCTACATCTGAACACAGACACACGGTGCAACGTTTTCTGCTGTGTTCTCGCTGATTAACAGCCATTAAGAAAGTGATGCAGCACTGTTATAACACTTAGAAAATTTCAGTCAAATTGCCCTGAGATGAACAGACTTATTTCCGAAGCCACCTGCAGCCCATGGGATGTGTCAAGAAGACTGGGACTAGAAATTAGCTATTATATTTAATATGTTATATCAAGTTTGTTAGTTTTAAAAGTAATTTCAAAATAAATAAAGATTCTATAAAACTGTCTGACAGACAACAACTGGCAAACAAAAATTCCATCAACACAACCAGCAGGGCTGCAAGTTATCAAATTGAAGAGGTTTTTGTTTTGTTTTTTCAGCTATTTACTATAAGAATAATCAACTGGAACTGTTTTTTGTTTAAATGGTTTGAAAGTTTGTTACCTGAAACAATCTTTAGTTTTTTTCTTTTTTTAGAATAAAATTATATTTAATTTTTTTTAATTATGTGTTTGTTCCATTGCTTATGTCAATTCTGTTCCTAAATCTAACTTTTAGGAAACATATTTATGTTTCTCTCTTTGGAAACTCCCCTTTTACTCATTCTTCTACTGCCAGCTAAACACACAATCTTTCTAAAAAAAGTGTATCTTAAACATTTCATTCCAACACTGTAAACATTTTATGAGAATGAATCAACGTTCTGTTCTTGGACATTGCACTACAAATATTTTCCTATTCCATATAAGCAATCCAGGCTGCACAGTGGCGCAGTTGGTAGAGCTGTTGCCTTGCAGCAAGAAGGTCCTGGGTTCGATTCCCGGCCCGGGGTCTTTCTGCATGGAGTTTGCATGTTCTCCCTGTGCATGCGTGGGTTCTCTCTGGGTTCTCCGACTTCCTCCCACAGTCCAAAGACATGACTGTCAGGTTATTTGGGCTCTCTAAATTCTCCCTAGGTGTGAGCGTGTGTGTGAATGGTTGTTTGTCCTGTCTGTTTCTGTGTTGCCCTGCGACAGACTGGTGACCTGTCCAGGGTCAACTTTTAAACACTGGCCAGTTTGTCTACCTGATAGTTCCTGAGCTCAACAATTCTCTCATGCTGCACAGCTGAGTCATTCCAGATGAGGTTGGCAGTCTCATCATCATCCCGGGCTTTGATGAAGTCCATCTCCCTGGTGACTACACGTACTGCATAAAAAATAAAAAACACATTAGTATCTATTCTAAAATAAATACACAAAAAAGTTAGAATCTCCACAATAAACATGTTGAGTGCCTTGCAAGGGCATTCATTTCTCTTCAACTTTTTCAAATTTTGTCAGCTTATTACAACAAAATAGATCACACAAAGAAGTGCATATTCGCTAAATGGAAGAACAATACAAAACTCTTTACTCTAAAACCCTTCAATAATTTCCTTCCAGAAATTGATGGATATGCAAATAAAATTTAATCTAATTGTAAATAAAGTTAGCGTAGGCCTCAATTATTTTAGCCGCCAAGAGGTGGTAATTCTGGAGCAAATGCAGAAATGCATGAGAGAATCGGTCAAGAAAAATTATTTAATTGTGAAGGCTACAGCTATGAATTTTATGGATATATGCCAAGCAGAAAGCTATTCCTTGAAGAAAGTAAAAAAAAAAGGTACAGATTATAGCTGCATTAGACTACAAAGACACACTACACTTTAACCATGCATCACTTCCTCTACACTATTTTGCTGTACTTTCTATTGGTCTATATTACAAAATCTGAAAAAAAAATTATTACAGTTTGAAAATAATTGACAAAATGGTAAAAAAGAAAAAGAAAACTTAAAGATTATGGACACTTTATAAGCTTAATCCTGCAAATCACCATATCTTTAGAAATACCTCTTAAAAACTGACCTGCTATGTTCTAAAGACAGAGGCAGCTCAAAGTCATAGATGCAAGAAGAAGAACATGCTCTCCCTTGAACCCATAAATCCTAAACCTAACCAAGCGTCACAGATCAATATTTCACTCAAACATTTTGCTAGACCTAAATGTTGCTGTGCATTCATAAAGAGATGAATCTGGGAGGTTATAGATCAAAAAAGCTCACAGCAATATTTACTATTCATGAAATGGTAGCACAGCAGCTAATCGTAATGCCTCTCCTGAAAAAGATAAATTAATTGACTGTAATGCATTCAAATCCCACCGGAAACCCTATAGCATGAGAGATAGGTGGCAACCCACTTGGACATTAATCCAACAAGTATTCATTATTCAGCAGTTAATGAAAAATTCATATGCCCTAACAAAACAAAGTATTAATTAATTTCTTGAAAGCATCTACCAACCTGGAGAAGGCTTGCCTAATGTTGCGTGATGGCACTTGAATGGGGAAATAAATGTTTCCAACGTGACTTCATCCATCTGTTAATGTCAGCAGAGACTAAAAGTGTTTTGCTAACTGGAACAGGGAGGATTTACATCAAAGCAGACATATGCTTACGGTTAGCAGTATGGTCCTCTAGTACACCAGGGCAATAATTGATCCTTTTCTTGCAATTCTCACAAAACAGCCGTTTTAAGTGCTTTAGCATACATTTTCCTACTGAATGGGCCCAAAGCAGATTCCAAATCCTATTTTCTCACATCATAAAACTTTACCTGGGAAATTATCGGTTCTCAAAAAAGGTAAAAGAGGGGCAAAAAAAGGCAAAAACAAGCAATCCATCTGGCTTGTGGTGTTAATTTTCCCTCAAAATAGGCCTGAACTACCCTCAGAATGGCCACTGTGAGGGTCCCGTCACAGCTAGATGACTGACTCACAGCTGGACTCCCGTCTACCGACAGGATGCCGACTGCTTCAGACTTCTACTCGCTGCTGCTGACTCCTTACTTTCATCGGTTGTAGTTTACCCCTGAGAACTCTGCTGCCACACAATATATTGAACTTCAGAGGAGTGCTTACAGTGCTCTTTTAGCTAATCTCAAACTGAAAAGAACGACAACTCACCGCCAAGCTAAATTACCCCACAGAAGATTTATGTAAAGCATATATGGCTGAACTGTCTCTGTGTGAGCTGTTTAGCTCAACTGCAACTATTTGAGTGTAATTTGAGACAAAGAAAAGCGAGCTCTCTCAAAAATATATCCACCTCGGCAGATTTTATTGTTAAGGAAACATTAGAGTTGGATTTGTGGTGTTTTTGCAGAACTCACTAAGCCACAGGAAGAAACCGGGCTCAAATTTCCTTACTCATTACATTTTCTTATGAGAAAAACAAGCCTAAAACTCAATGAAAAGTTGCAGTACACAGAAAATTACTCTACAAAACAAACAAAAACATAGAATTTTCAAGGGAGACTTTGTTCATAGGGCTTTTCACTTGTCTATTTAAGTACATTTTGCTTCTCACCTGTCTTCTGAACCAGTGTACTGAAAAAAAATAATGGAAACAGTTTGGATAATGTTATAACTGCTGTTAGGACTGATTAATCTAATCAACTGTCATGTCCTATCAACTGGAAAGTTGAGTGGAAGGACAAAAATGTGGTAGTAAAAAGTGTACACTCTGATTGCTACCCATATCATTAATATAATTGCAAAAATCCAGAGTTTGGAGAAGGGTCAGAGGGCTTGGACTGAAGTCTGAGCAATGCTTCAAGAATCACCAGTCACTAAAGTATCCAGGAGATGGATGTCAACTGTAGAATCTCCTGATTAAGCAACTTATAATCATAATCACCTAACCCTAACCCCAGGGCTTTAACAGAAACAAAGATTTAAAATATATCACCTTTTGTGTAATGTAAATAATATGAGCTTCAAGTTTTGAATTGAATCACTGAAATAAATTTACATTTCAATAATATTCTAATTTATTGAGTTGCACCTGTAGTTAGGTTCTCCATTGGCATGTTTCTTTTTTAATTTCACATACTGACATAGTCATTATGACACCAAGGAAGTCTGAATTTCTTTTGAGGTAGAATACCTATTTCGTATTTGGTGCCAGAGACATTGGCGGTTATTCTGCTCTTCTTCTTTTTGCTGTTCGCCTTCCTCTTCCCACTGCTCCGGTAGGAACCCATAGATGGGACATTCACGGGGGATGCTCCTTGATCCTCTGGAGGAGATAACACACAACATAACTAGATACAAGCACAGCTTGTGTTCCAGAACAGGGAAAGAAGCAGAACTCTAATGTATTTTTCTTGTTCCTGCAGGGGATTTAGAGAGTTTTGTTTATGGGGGAAGAATGTAAGTGGATTATTCATCTTGCATGGTGTAGTTCCATACATCATAATCCTTAAATTATTACAGTTTCAGTGTGTGTATGTGTGTTTGTTAGTGTGGGTGTGTGTGTGGAGGTAGATTTAAGTATGTCACACTGCATGCACAAATTCAGCGCAAGCAACTAATACACTGACCCTGTCAGTCCTGAGAGGAATGACCCTCTCTTACTCACCTCCATCATTAGGAGGGGAGGGCATCTCAAGGGCTAAAAGAGAGAAGGGGTAAACCAAGCTTTTTGCCAGGCTTGGTGGGCGGGCCTCACAAGGTGCTCACAGCACCCCCTCCAAGGGCTCTCACACTCGCAGTAGTTACTCTTCCCCGTCCCCAGCTGCGTGGACAATGTGGTTCAGAATAGTCCGATGGATCATCTGAGAATCTCCTTGGCCTGCTTCAGCATAAGCAGAAGAGTCTGAGTGGGCAGGGGATTCGGAATGGGCAGCAGTGGTGGGAAAGGGCACAAAGGGGAGTAGGATTCCTCAGGGGTCTGCACGGCTTGGATGTATTTACAACTGCCAGGGTGGAAAGGGAGGGAAGGGGAGGACAAGGGGGTGGAAAGCCTGTGAAGGAGATGAAAAAGACATTGTTTATACGGGCAAAGTTTAGAGTGATCTAACCAATCAAGATGAGCAGCATGAAGCTCAGAAATTCCACAAACAATACTGCAAATTAAATTATTCAATACTGTGTCGGCTGGAATCATCCTGATTTCATGGAATCATGGTGAAAATATTAATGGACTACTCAAGCAAACTGTTTTGAGCATCACATTGTTTCGAGTGCCTGCTGGGTTTAATCGTGTGGCTACAAGGTCACTTGATTCAAACAGATGGTATCTTCACAGTGGCGTATTGAGATGTTACCTCAAGGAAATTAGCATCAGTCAGCCGCCCAACTCGGTGGTTGTCTTCAAAACCTTTTTGGAATGAAATCTGATATTGTTGTCTTGTCATGTCCAAGTTACCAGTATTGCTGATTTGAGCAGCAAAAGGACTCAGTGACAAGATTTTTTTTCTCAGTTTCAGGTTTGTTTGTTTGTTTGGGGGTGCGGGGGGTCAAACTGCACCTCTCAGGGTGGCAGCACATTGGACAAGCTCTCTTACTTTCATGTTCTGTTTCTTCATTTTTCGACAACATCAAGTGTTCCCTAATTGCTGCTGCTGCAGGATTTCTCAAACATACATGACAGAATCAAAGCAACACATATCAAAAACACACCTGGATATGTTTTTGAAGGGGAAATAACATTATAACATGGTACAAAGCTTGAAAATAATACATAATACCTCACCCGCTTTAAAGGCTTTCTGCAAAAACAATCTCTGGTCAAACATTACTTGTTTAACCAGATGACAAATTTACAGAATCGTTTTTTCAAGTCATTATTTCTGTTTATCTTATATGGATGCAACACACTGGCAAGCAATGCAAGTAATGACAAGCCATGTGGTCCCAAGAGATCAATTCTTTTTCCATGGGTCACAAGCCAACAGGACAAAAACATGTATGGTAGAAACTTTCCATTAATCCTTATAACTACCTACCCTTGTCCTCAAATTGGCAATTGCTGTCTCTTTGAAGCTCAAATAGCAAACAAATAAGATACTATATAAGCTGTAAGACATTTTGACTTTAAACATGAACAAAGGATGCAAAAATAGTCTGGAAATGTGCATGGAAGTGGTAAATGAAATACAATAATGACTATAAAACAACTTAACTCACAAATAACAGGTGATGTCCTATGGTGCCTCTTCGAATTTCATAAAGAGATCAACAGTAGCCTCTAGTGGTGGGAGTACACTACATAGTGTGTTTTCCACCAAACAATGCTCACAGCTCACATATCCACTTTCCCTCGCTACAGGATCAGTGAGCTTAAAAAGATGTGCTCACGAGACAGCTTACAAAGCAACTGCATTGATTCTATCAACAGTCTCTAGACAAATTAGAGTGAGAAAACAATCTAATTGTATTGCTTGATCATTCAGTAGTCCTCACTGTCAGCCTCTTGGTCTGCCTGTGGTAAGCACAGGACATTGATCCGGACTAGAATGAGATCAGCGGAGAGAGGGGGGAGAGCAACAACAAAGAGTCAGAGTGATAAAGAGAGGCTGGCTGTACTGCTGACAATCTGCCCCCCTGCATCTCCCAGTGTTGTAATGTAAAAGCTCTCTGTGAAGGATGGAGGGAACGCTGCCTACACAAGACCTCTGTTTATACAAAGCTGAAAATCTAACACAAAAACATTGCATATAAAAGAAGAAAACAACTTACCACTGGCATTTTGATATAGTTATTTTTGATTATTACAAAAACAGCCAAAAACTTTGCTGTTTCATACTCTCACCTTTAAAAGGGAGTATTATGTAAAACTTTATTGAGCTTTAAATCATGTTATGATATTAGTCCCTCATCAAAAACACACCTGGAACATTGCTTTCACTCTTTCAAGCATGTTTGAGGAATCCTTTAATCTCCCATGGCAACCATTCGGGAGTCCCTAAACGCTTGCTCTCACAAAGCGCCGCCTATTTCCACAAACGTTCTGCTTGAAGCTACAGTCTCCAGCCAAGCTTCCACCTCACAGAGTAACCCTCTTCTACGACTCTCCCACTCTGCTCCTCAAGGCTAGTGGCAAGAGCAATTAGCAAACACCTGAAAAACTGCAAGTCTGCTGAGCTCATAATACAAAATACTTTTCAGTTCAACGCTCCTAGAACGGTTGTAAATGGCATAATGGAGGAGCACAATATTACAATCATGAAGGCAGAAAGAGAAGGAGTTTCTTAAGGAGACAGAGACCCAATTTTAAATTATGCTTGAAACATACAACATCTTTATAACTGAAGGTAACATACTGTAGTTACTTGCTTGCGCACGTAACTATGTTGTGGCACTATGTGCCTGGAAAATACATAACGTCATCCCTTTAAATAGAAAAAACAATAAACGTAAGTCTCCAACAGGTAAACTCACTTTTCAAGTATCTTTCATTCATTGTGGATCTCCTAAATCTCTGTAACATCTTAAATGTATAATTCCAACGTTCGATTAAAGTTCAGGCACTTTAATAGACAAAAAATAAGAAAATATTTTAAAATAAAAAATGTAGTTCAAATTTGTTGAAATGCAATCACAATAAAATTATAAGATTATGAAAACATGTCCTAATTAACATTTTTACCATGCTGAACTACGCTGAAGGATGTTTGTAATGCTTTTTCTGTTTGTTGGATTTTATTATATACCTTGTACATACTAATTATTGAAAAAAGAAATCAAAAATTTTAAAGTAAATCACAATTTCTACCTCACTGATTCCACATTATTCCACATTATGCAAAATTTTTCTTTTCCTTTGTCCACATAAGCTTTAGTGGCGTCAAAGAAATCCACTAATGCAATACAAATATTTGACCAAGAGAGGGAGCCAAAATTCCATCATAGCAAAGTCAAGCGTGCAGAGCTGCTATTAATGCTTAGCTCATGCAGTGTGCTCCTGCCACACAACACACAAAAAGGCTTCTTTGTGAAGAGTCAGCTCTTTGTGTTGCTTTTCTCCACCCCTTTATGCTCTTCTGGCTTTAAAAGAACAACAAATGCTGGTTTGTTTTCAAAGAAGCTGCAATAAAATGTTCAGACAAATATTAATCACCAATTGTTACTATTTATTGTCCCATTCTGCAGAAATGTAATATTATAAATATTCACTAAAACTAAACAATAGATTAAATATATTCACATGGGCATGACTGAATTATGAGGAAAAAGCAAAAAAGCCCTTCTGATGAAATTCTTTTTTTTTCTTTTTTTTTACAGAAGGGCAAATTCGCAAGATATCTTAAACAATTGTGTAAAAATTGCATTAAAGCCAAAGAATTGGTAACTGTGCTCTTTCTGCAGGACAACTTGTATCACACCTATTACACATGTCATCTTAACAAAAGCTGTCCCTCTCCAAAGGGCCTCATTTTATCTTCTTGCTGTGTTACAGCTTGAAAGCAGTCATCAGACCCACAATCAAAAGTCTAAAGGAAACATTGCACTGCCTCATTTTGCGCTGAATGTGCAGGTTGTATAAATACAGGATCCTCTCTGTCTGAACTGTATGCCCAGTTGTATACCCAAGTCTTTAGGGCTAGTGTTTGCAACATACCACTGCAATTTATATGTTGCATTACTACAAATTTAAGATGTATTAATGCAACATCTTTAAGAAGTAACTATAAGAAAAAAACTCACTCTATATACATAAACATAGCAAAAAAAACATTTTAGTCACAGAAGCAACATTCCTGGATATTTGATACATTAAGTGTCATGGAGAGTGATGTCAGGTTACACCAAATATAAATAATTAAATGCAAGAATAAATAAATTATTCTATGAATAAAAGTAGTAGCAAAGAGAGTTGTTTAGAATTGATTGTGGACCTAAATTTACCTGTAAGCAGTAACCAACTCTGGTTTTGAGGCTCCTTCCAGCTAAAAGGAGACACAAGTGTGGGAGCTATCAACCCACAGAGTACTGAAAAACACTATCACACCACGCACTGTTTCGTCTGAAGTGATGCTTTTAACTTTTCATAGTTTTAAAAACATTTAGAAGTCAACCATTTTCTTACAAATCAGTTGAGCATTTCTATTAGCCACAATCAATCGATATCCATTTATGTAAGCTTACAGATCAAGCAAAAAGGGATGCACCAGGACACAATTTGGAAAGATGATGCACAATAAAAGCTAGAAAACAGTGGTAGACATTTTACTGGAAATTGTATCACCATGAGAATGTAGCATACATTTTAATAGATTGTGATAAAGCTTAATTTTGGGTCATTTTTTTAGAACATCAGCATGGTTATATGGGATGGAGAAAGAGATTAATGGTAGTTTTTAAAAACTGATGGAAGTGAGGACTAACAATGAGAGGGTAAATAGTTTAAACCAAAGACAGGAAGTCAAACCAAGGCATAGAAAACCGATCAGAATAAAGCATAAACTTAAGACTTTAGTTTTATCTGGCTGTAGCACACTGTCTGCTGAACTAACTGAAAAAAAGACTGCATTCTCAGAACATAGCAGAATAATGAGAAATTCAGCTATTTTGAAAAAAATTTATTTGTGAAAAACACAAACTAAAGGCACATCACTTATCACTCATTTTAAGGTAACAGTGATGATGTTAAAAGCAGCATAGCCCGATAGCCTGACAAATATCAGCTTGTTACACTTTATAGAGAACTATAAACAGCAAAATGGTATAATAAACTGTGCAGCAAGCGCAAAAAATAAAATGTTATTTAGTGAGTAATTTTAGATTTTTGCTAAAGTTGATTAATCAAGTCAAATGACAACAAATACATTAATCGGAGGTAAGAATAAAAACAGCTTCTCAATATTTTTAACTGATCATCACTGAAACAATCACAAAGCAGCGCTTTGGTGCAATATTTTGTGTTACACAGAGGTTCAAGTGTCCTTACATTAAACTGCTTCATAATAATATTTCTCAAAACTGAGGTAAGTTTTCACTGTCCTTTATTCACATATCTAAGACAGATCTTCGTGACCTAGATCAGAAAGTCCAGGGACAGCCATAGGGACACTCTGATGAGGCACGATACAGAAAGTACCGAGAAAAATGTGAATTAATCAAAGTCAATATTGTCATCTCAGTATTCAATATTAAAATATCAATGTAATGTTTCCTAAAACTGTGCAGCCCTAGAAAATATATTAGAATATGATGTGTAGTAATACTCACTGTATTAATCAGAGGTAAGAAATTGCTTTTGACTTGTTGTAAACAAACATGAGAATATTGTGTTATACATATTTGTTTTAAAGTGCCTCAAACCAGAAGCAATACCATTTCTCCCACTGAAGGAAATATAACTAAACAAAATACAAAGGTAAGGTGCCTAAATATAGTAAAACTCTAATATTTGCATAAAACACAAATATTAACTATGAAGGAATTACCTCAAATATTAGAATCTATCCAATGATAAAACAAATATGACCTTAGACTGCCCTTAAATTAACCGCATTGTTAATAATCTTAGATCAATAAGTATTCTGACTCCATGATATGCATGAAAGGGGAAAAAACAGATTTTACATTTTCTATTCACCTTACAATGTGTCGCTGAAAGGCTAGAAATTAGGATGCCACTCAGAAATCATGCTAAACTCTTATATAATCCATCTGCTCAGTCAGGGCTGGCCATCCACAGGGTGCTCTGCCAGTGTGTGGTGTGTAAAGTGAAAACTATACTACAAGCAGGACTAAATAAATCAAATCTTCAACCACCAGATCTCTCATGTAATTAGCAAGGCTCTGGGGCGCTTATTGCCTTGCTGAACATAAGCAAAAAAGGCTTGAGTTAAAGGCAGATTTATTAAGTGGGCTTATGCTGCAAAGACCAGTGGGGGGACCTGTATTGTATCATGCCTGTCTCAGCAAGAAGTCAATATGGTATCTTCCAGATCACTGGGAAGATTACAGGCCATCCCCCCTTCTTTAGATGTCTTGCTTTTTTTTATTAATCCAAGCATAACGTGAAATCCTTTAATTTGGCATGCAAGGCCTTAACGATGGAGCCTTTTCTTGAGCTCACAAATAAAATCAACCGAAGCAGGTGTAATACTGCTATGAATAAGCTGCTAGCAGTGGCTTGCTTAAGATAGGATGCTAGCTAGTTGCATAGGTCAGGTGGAAAAAAGCAAACAGGGAAGCAGATCTGGCATCCTGTTAACCTCCAGTGTACAACAGCTTAATGCTGGCGAATGACAACAAACTACGTGTTTTAATTCAAATGCTTCTACAACATTTAGGTAGCATTTCCTCCCAAATAGGACACCGTATAATAATTAATTATAAATGACACCGGCTGCTCTACAGTTAGCTTAGCAACGTCTGCTCAGATGAAACAACAGTTAACGTTACCGTATGTCTTATGCCAGTACAGCTCTTTTCCTCGTCCCACTCCGATTACACAGCTGCCATTTAGAGACACTGAGGCCTCCTTGGTGAATGCATCTACTTCCAACCGTGTTTCCAGGACTACTCAGTGCTTGTGGTGTCTAACACCGTTATAGATAATAAATGACGTTGACTGAAACATTATAAAATAAAATCAGTGTATTGTAGTCCTGTTGTCTGCTGTGAGTGCTGGAGCGAGTCCCCGGGCGGAACCAATAGCGCTTTGTGAGAGGGGGGTTCGTGGATGAACTGCTGAAGTTTGCGTTCGCAGTATGGCAAAATCAGACACTTACCGCACTGTGGTCTTCTTGGGTTAAACCGGCACGTTATAGTAGATATATAACTATTTAAAAGAAAAGGAGAGACTTGGCTGCTTGATAAGGCTTTTGTTTAACGCCAAGTCGGCCTGCAGCTCCTCCTTCACCACTTGCTGACACAAACAGCTGCCTAGCAACGGTGTCGCTGGCCATGGTGCTAAAAACATCCCGTCCCGCTAATGGGCGCGTCTCCTTCAGAGTTTATCAAGGTGTCATTTAGCTCATTAAAATATGTGCTAACTCTCACCTTTGTGTTGTTTCTGAAATCTTCTACAGTTAGATTGTGGTTTCTTGAGTACAGCTGCTAAATCTCTGCACTAGCTGTAATACTCATTGTAGATTCTATCTCTACAATTGACCCATAATGTTTCTCTACTCATTACATCTGCGGAGTAACTTTTGTCAATTTGTTTTAATGTATGTTTGTTTTGAAATATATATATTTTATGAGGTACGTGACATGTTCAAAAAAGATTATTTGTAATGGTATTAGTGGCAGAATTTTTAAAAACCTTTAACAATTTAAAAAGTTAATCATTTTACCGAAAGTACCATTCATACTGTTTAAAATCCACTGATTCCTGTTGTGTTTGTAATTGTCTAGTCCTGCTGTCGCCCGGGAGCCAAATTTTACTGTTTGCAGCAGTGCAGGTGGTTATATTTACTTGCACTCCAATAAGTAAGCAGACAATACAAATAATAGAAAAATACTTGGAACATGTGTAGTGTTTTTTTATTATTAGTATCCTTTATCTCTATTATTTATCTATATGTACTTTGTATTTGTTTGCTTGTTTTAATTAAATGATTAAGATTAAAAATAAATACATAGAACAGTCTAACGTGTTCCTTTGTGATTCCAGAAGTATTATTTACACATACTATGGAACATTTACATACACATTTAAACTGCACAACACAAAGCAATTCAGAGTAGATTAAATATAAATGCAATGGGGTTTTTAATAAAACCCTATTGCATTTACCCCAGCCAGTAGAAAGATTTTACACTAATAGCGGCAAGATTAATAACTATTTGAATCTTTCTTTTTTGTTTGATACAAAAATAAAACAACATTAAACTAAACAGGAGAAAAAATTAATTTGATGTAGCATCATATACAAGATTAAAATGGCAACTATACTTTGTTCAGCCCATTTATATTAAGTATGTCCTCTTCTTAAAAAGGAAAGCTGGACAGAGCCCAAGCAATACATATTTTGTGGATATCTTATTGTAAACAGGAAACTCAGAAAACAAGTGCTTTCCAACTTGTTTTTAGTAATGATTAGTAATTTAGTAGCTGGTACTGTTATATAAATATGACCTTAAATTCACTTGGCACGCACTATATAATGTGTGACTGCTAATAAATTGACATAATGTAGAAAAAAATGTAAATGGTACTGCACACTATTTTACTATACAACAATGACATTTTGTAATGAAAGGGGGATTTTTATTTGATTGGAGATTATATTTGCAAAAATGACCAACTTGTAAAATGTTGAATGCATGGATATTCTCCAAATAACTGCAAAATCAGCTATTACAAATGTATAAATGTATATTATATTATATTATATTATATTATATTATATTATATTATATTATATTATATTATATTATATTATATTATATTATATTATATTATATTATATTATATTATATTATATTATATTATATTATATATTATTATATTATATTATATTATATTATATTATATCATATTATATATTATTATATTATAATCATCACACATAATACTATTACAATTTTCACGACAATTACTGACATAAGAAAACAGAACCGTGTCACAACTTGCAGTATTGGATAGACTCATGTGTCTACTTCATATACATGGAGTCATTTATTTGAAATCTTCACACTGCTGACCAAATGCAACACCCAATTTCTATGCATGTTTTTTCCCGAATGGTCAGTGAAGGCAGCATTCCACCTATCAAGAGCATCCATGGGTATTCCCATATGACGTGAATGCAGCGCAGGACGACAGGAGGCAGAGGTGAAAAGTCTGGATCATGTTGTCATTCCAGCAGAGGCATACGTGAACGGCAAAAAGGACACGATAAATAAACATCATCAAGTAGGCCAGCCGAGCACGACCAGGTTCTGTTCAAAAGAAGAGCACGTTGATGGTGTTTGTATCAAGCTCCTTCAGCAAGCTGAAATTTGTTATCGAGCTAACCAAGGAGCCTGTTAGCTAACGGCCACCATCATCGCTCCTAGCCAGCTGTGGATCGCCCTGTCTTCCTACGATGGGAAACGCAGCAACTGCCAAGAAAGGAAATGAGCAGGAAAGCGGTGAGCACATGGAAGTCATCCTGTTTGCTTTCAGGCATTTAACGTTTGCTGTATCATCATTTGCGAGCTTGCCTTCAAAATTCAGTGGATAACATCGTTTAGCAGTTGTACAGCACTGGAGCAGACAGTACAGTAACATGAGCTGCACAGAAGAACCATCTTTGGTAGGACAGTTCTACAATACAAAGCGAGTTCGCAATGTTCGTAGCAACGTCAGGTTGCTGGTGTTTTCAGCTGGAAACTGTGTAGGAAATACTAAAAGCAGCTAGTATTTGAATATTTATCAGCGCGGTTATCATCATTCTACTGTGGCGTTTTTTGACAGAAGCCTTGAATGTCAAAGAGCACTGATTAAATGAATAGATTGTTTTTTATGTTGTGTTTAAGATGAGCCTTCAAGACGCTCTGTTTAACTTTGGGCTCACATCACGTGCCTGAAAGCAAGATAACATCGCCAAACAAGCTGCAGGAGGTGGCCTGGAGTCAGCTGAAAACGACCACCATTAGAGTTTATGCATTTGGTTTGACTAATCCTTTTTACAGTTAGTACTTCCACGTGTTTATTTAACAAGATCTGTCATATCTAAATATTCACAAATGTTACTAGCTGTTAATTTGAATAGCTAGGAAACAGATGTTCTTACTGTGCTATTAACCCAATATGAAATGTATTCTGGTACCTATATCTGTGAAAAACAGCTTTATTAGGGCGGCATTGGCTTGAAATGTTAGCAAAAGTAACAATCATGCTGTCAGTTTTGGAGTTTTGCAAAGGTCATCAGGTTGATTTTTTTTTTCTCACATAATGATTTATCATACCAATTCTTGTTCCACAATAATTATCTCCAGTGCAATAATTTCCCAATTCTACAAAGGGTTTAGAACAATCTAAAAGTGTTAGACCATGTTTTCAATGAAACTAAAATCAGCTGATTTCATATGTGTGGAATACTTTTTCCATCACATGCGTTAATTTTCCATGATTTTGAAATTTAAATGATCTTGACATCATAAAAGTTTTACAAATAAGTTGGTTTGTTACAAAACTATTTCTTTGAAAATTTGCAAGCATATCTAATAAAACGTTTTCTTTCTGGTCAAAATGTATTTTATGCACAGCTATTCTGCAGTGTAGCTCATCCATAGATTCCTTGGAGGACGCCGTCGTGGGCATGTTGTTGTTGTGAGCAGCCAGCCTAATCCACCCAACTGTGTCACAGCAGTGGCCTGTCTGCAGAGTCCTGATCTTGACCTGCTTTCTGATTGGCTTTAGTTTCCGCTGTCTAACAAACTTGAGACTCGGGCCACCTGCAGTTTCTGCAGAGGAGGGCTGGAGCTGAAACAAGATTCAACGGAAAGCACAAGCAAGATCGTTGCCATAACTTAGAGTTCTATGTTTATTCTAAACATTCAATCTGTTATTTTGACATGTACAAACTAATTAAGCAGAAAAAGTTTTTTGACTGTTCTTGATTTATTATTATTATTATTATTATTATTATTATTATTATTATTATTATTATTATTATTATTATTGTTGTTGTTGTTGTTGTTGTTGTTGTTGTTGAGGGTAATAGTTAGTAGAAAAATGAAGATCTGCAGTATGAAACATATCCACCAGAGAGCTCACTATCCTGAACGCTATGCCTCTCTCTGCTACTTTGTGGGTGTAACAGGTTTCTTATCAGCAGTCTTGGCTTGCCATGGTTGCACTATGTTTTTGATATGACATTTGAAGTCAGGCCTTCCGGGCTCTGTTTAAATTTTCCCTGTCAAAAAAACAAAACAAAAAACATAACAATTTGCCTGTAAGATGGAGCAAAGTGCTTTGGAACAGCACCGTGCCGACGCTGGACATGTATTTGGCCACTGTAGCAGAGAACGTGAACAGGAAGCTCAACTTTATGTGGTTAACCAGCCGTTGCAGAGCACTTGAATGCATACAGGAAGTTAGTATCACTGGTGTTAAGCCTACAAACGGTTTCTTTGTCTGAGAGCTTTTCGTACTCGCACATCGAGATATTTGCCTTAAAATGGCACAGGGAAAGGATCACTCCTTTGCCAGTCGCTTAATCAACAAATATCTTAAGAGTGGACAAGAAAACAAGGGACAGGAGAGTGAGGTGCCCATGATCTCTGAGTTCACCGTCATGTGGGATAAGTTGAGTAAGTGCAGTGGATTTCTTTGTATCTAATCCTCAGCTCTGAGCAGGATGGGATGTTGTTTCTTCAGAAAACAGATAGAAATTCGGGTATTTTCACTTGTAACATCTTTTCCATTAAGCCACTGGCTTGGGCGCTTAAACATAACAGTTTATATATTGTGTTTAAAAATATTATTTTCTTTAATGTTTGTGTTATTGTCAGATTTCAAAACTAAATTTAAGAGTTAAGTTAAACTTTTATAGGGTATTTTTCAGTATGTCCCCAAAAATAGTCTCTCTTTTCTGTTATTTTTTCACAGTCACGTCATCACTTTTTACCTACCAGAACATTAACACAGTTATTTTTAGCATAACGCTTTGTTTTGCAGGCTGTTTCTGGCACTTTAGTCATGTAATATAAGCTGACATTTTAATATCTGTGTCTTGTCTTCTTTGTGAACTGTTTAGTTTTAAATGTGCTTTTTCATTGGATTTCACAATTGGTGTTGTCTTTTTTTGTCTTTATGAAAACTAAAACTGACCTATATTGTCAGAATAGTCAAAAAGTATATACTACTGAGTAAAAGTCTGAAATCAATTAAGTTAAATGTAGCAAAAGAAGAGCTACACAATAACAATAACAAGAAAAGTGAGAAAAACTTGGGTTAATTATTACCTAAACCTTTATTGCAGTTTAATTATATTATTTGATTTCCTAATACCGTGCAGCCCTCCTTAAAAATCAAAGGATTTGGAAAACCTAATTATTCCTGCACAGCAGCAGGAATAATGTCCTTAATTCTTTATCTTTTGTTGTAAACTGGAATTTCTATTAGTAGTCAACAAATAGAAGTATAGCGCTTAATTTGGTTACATTTCTGCACAGTGATACGGATGCCTTACATTGTCTCCAGTGTTCGTTGTTTCTACATGTGGTTCTGAAATGTTGTTGTTTTCAGCTCTTCATAAACTGTTCTTCCTCTCTTTTCTTCTCCATCATTTCCATCCATATGGGTGAATGTTCCTGCAATCCCTGGCGAACTGTAGAGACTTTTGGTACGCTCATTGTTCCATGAGACATCCCAAGTCACAGAGAGAAAATTTGTTATGCACTTTCAACTCACAGGACTTGGACAGCCCTATCTCCCAGTTCTAGAACTTGCAAAAACTAGTTGACTATGTTCAATTTTTTATATAAATGAAATTGATAAACAGCAAATCCAATGTTAAAATTTACAATTTGTCAAATCTTTTGAAAAACTTTTATACAGTAAAAGTTCTTTGAGAGAATTTCATTTCAGTAGGTGAGCTTAAACAAATGTTAAACATTTTAAGCTATTTTAATTGATTATTCATGTGACGACATTATTTGATTAAACAGTTGAACATGTAATTGAAACCATAATAATTTTGCTCATGGTGCTTAGTAAATTTTGATGTTTCATATGGTCTAAAAACAATTGTAAAAATTGGGTTAAAAAAGGGTTGGGGTCACAGAAACTGACGCATAAGTGAGGATAATCTTATAATTCCTTCATTTTTTTTTTGTTGGATTCAGAGCTGATACATCACCAAACGAGTTACCTTTAAAAGCACTAATGGACAAAGCATGCTTAGATGGTTATCTGTTTTTGTGACCAAAAAGACACATTCTTCTTGTATGCAATTAATAGAAAAATGCAGTACTAGGCTCCTAAAGGCTGACTGGTAGTGTACAGCAACAGGTTTGAGAGGGGCAGAAAAAGCTCCAGTAGCTCCGGCACTTTCTGTCCCATCTCTTTAGGCTAAACTGACTCTGAAGCCTTATGTTTTTAACATTTTACTGCATGTAACCACATACTAATAGAATTCCTACCTAATTTTTAATAAAAAACAGTGTGAAAATGTTTAAACTATTTGCACACAAATTGATAAAACTCTCCCCTTATAATTCAGTGCAGTAAATTATTTTTCCGCCCCCTTTCAGATTTTTTCTTTGTTGTTGCACAGATATATTTCAGATCATCAACAAAATATTAATGTCAGACAAATATATCCTGAGAAATTACACTGTTTTATTTCTTGATTTTATTCCAATTTTATTTATTGAGGAATTCAAGCTGAACTAAACTGACCTGGCACCGTTTGAATTTTGGTTAGTTGGACCAAATTTGTGGGCAAACTTCCGTCTGGCATTTGTGATAACTGCAAATGGTTCTTTTGAATTGTTGTGGGTGAATTTTGACCCTCTCTTTGCAAAATAATTTTACGGTAATTCAGCTGCCCTGGAGTGTTTTTGCACATGAGCAGTCTGTTTACTGCCAGGTTACAGCAACTCCATTGGGTTTAATTCCAGACTTTGACTAGACAACTCTATTTGAATGGGTCTTCAGGTGGTCTTCAGGTGGACTAGTCCTGCTGCGTAATCCAAGTACAGCTGAGATTAAAGTTACACATTGTTCTCTGGACATACTCCATTTATTGTTAAATCATAAACACTGATCGTAAGTGTTCATGATTTAACAAGGTCTTGATGCTCTAAATGTTCTTCTGGTTTCTCTTGTAACCTCCTGGATGAGCCGTTCATCTGTTTTTGGAGTCATTTTGGTTGGGCAGGCTGCAGTCCTAAGAAGGTTCATCAGGTTTCCCATATATTCTCCTTGTGTCGGAAATGACACTTACCTTGATTTGCTGCTGTCCAAAAGCTTAAAAGTGAAAGATGTCATCTGTTCTCATCTGGCACTGTGTGTTGCTTTTCGAGAACTTTTAGCCTACTTCATGTGGTCTGCGAAGTTCTAAAATTAATTTCTTGATCTTACATGTCAAGCAGTCATCAGTCAAGTATGACTAGTGAGACAGAGCAAAATAATATGGGTAATCACTGTCAGTTTGTGATTTAACATTTAGGGACAGACAATGCTTAATATTATCCTATCCTATTTTATTGTCCTATAAATAAAAACATTATTTTAAAACTGCTTTTGGTTTTTACTCAGGTTACCTTTGTTTGGTATTAAAAGTTGTTGGATGATCTGAAATATTCAAGTGTGACAAAAAATAAAAACAGAGCCCGTCATATATACCACATTCCAAATATAATTGAGAAATGTCACCTCTATGATACTTTTAATTTAAAAACAGATGCATTTTTGCAAATTTAGGATTTTCTTACCCTTTACATGATCAATGGGAAAAATACAATGACTAAGTAAAAACCAAGCCATAACACCAAAGGGATATTTCATCGCTTTCAATGACTCTGTGACTTTGGACACCTCATGCTAGCCGTGACTTTGACAGTGCACTGTCCTCACCATGCCTGCTCCGTGTTCTCAGTTCCATGTATGTTGTACCTCTTGTCTTGTTGTCTGCCGACTGTGTTATTGTCTCTCTCCTTTACCGCAACCACTCTTGAAAGAGATGCAGAACAGCTTGTCTCGAATTGGGCCATATCTGTAAAGTTTACGGAGCTCTTTGCATCACTTTGTGATTTAAACTTTCCTGCTAAGGCGTGTGGTTTTGACTTGGAATACCTTTTTTTGTTGCTGTTGTTTTAAATGCAGTTCTCACTCCCCACTAAGTGACATTTGCCTGACCTCAGAATGCTTTCGTTCCCTCAATGGTGTAAACTGCCCTTTTTTTAAATTACCTGAATGTAAAATTAGATTTTATTTTGGTATGTCCTGAAATTTTAATTGCTTCAATTTGAAACAGTTTTTCTTGTTTATTTTTAGTGAAAGAGTTCTTAGCAAAAGCCAAAGAAGATTTTTTAAGAAAATGGGAGTGTCCCGCACAGGTAAAGTCCTTTTTATTATTTAAATTTAATTTGTTTGCTTATGATTTTGAAAAAAATCACATCCAGTTTTTGATCTTCATTTAGTTGAAAACATCTGGAATGCTAACTGATTGGGTATTTCTACAACTTCTTGCAAACAGCAGCCACTTTCACAAAAAAAATGTTTTCCATCCAGCTAATATATTTCCAGCTTGAGCTATATGAAAGATCTGGGGGAACAATACAAGTAAAGCTGCTTCAACTTACTTCCTTGTTTTTATTACAACATATTTTAACAGTGTACAACAACCCTGGATGAGTTTGAAAGGTTCAAGACTCTGGGCACTGGCTCATTTGGACGTGTGATGCTTGTGAGGCATAAAGGAACAAACCAGTTCTACGCCATGAAGATCTTGGACAAGCAAAAAGTAAGTGCACATTGTTAAAATATGTCCATCACAGCACCCTTAAACCATATTAACTACTGCTACCATATTAAACCACATTAACTACTGCTGCCGGAAGGCTTGCTTGTATAAAGGGAAAAAAATCAGCAGAAATTCTTCATGTAAATACAGGCGCTGTGTATCTGATGAAAGGAAATGGAGTGCTTCCTTTTATGTGCTGCTAGTACATTATCACTGAAACCCCCAAAGGCCCTTCGTATGAGAGTTTCGATCTTTAAATACAGACGTGGAAGTGGTAGAGACAGGCGGTGTTGTTCTTCTAGCACTGCTCTGTTCCCCTGAATTTGGCTGTTGATTTAAGAGGTTAACCTGTCTCACTTTAAATTTCACTTCAACAAAACAGCTTAAAAAAAATTTTCTTTACACAGTATGGCCTCGGCCTCTTTTTCCTCATTAGCTAGTTCTGCCTAATATAAGAAGTATTTCAACTGTAAAACTTCCAGTTTATATTTTAGCTCATATTAAGACTGGCTAAAAAGCAGCTGGGAACAGCAAACGTCAAGTATTGCTACATATTCTTTATTGGATTTATTTCTGGCCTTTGACTGAGCCGTTCTAACACATTCATATGTTTTGATTGTATTTATTCCATTGTCGTTCTGGTTACATGTTCAGGGTTTTTGCCTTGCTGGACAATCAATATTTGTCTCCATCCACTGTCCAGTTAACTTAAGAGGTTTTTTTGCACAGCATGATGCTACCACTGGTATGTTTCACATGGGGGGGTGGTGTGTTCAGTGTGATTTGCAGTTATGGTTTTTTGCCACACAAAGTACTTTGCATGTCGACCAAAAAGTGAAACTTTGGTCTCATCGACTCGAGCAAATTCTCCCTCATGGTACCTGCACGGCAAACTTTTCCTGCTCTCTTTTAACAATGGCTTTCTTCTTCCATCTCCTCACGTATTTGTGCAATCCATTAGCACTAGTTGTCCTGTCTACACATTCTCACACCCGAGCACTGGTGCTCTGCAGCTTCTCCAGAGTTACCATGGGCTTCTTGTGTCTTGCAGATGCATTTTCACATTGCTCAATTTAGCTAGACATCTATTTCTTAATACTTAGTTTTGTAGGTTGTGTCATTCTCTTTAGATTTTCAGATGACAAAGATGTGGTGTGTTAGAAGCTTTGATTCATTTTGGAATATAACCTGACCGTGATTTTAATTTCTTCACAACTCTATCCCTGACCTGTTTACTGTGTTCTTTGTTTTTCTTCATGCTTCTTGTTCACAAGTGTGAGAAAAACCTGAAGTTAAAGAACTCAAAGTCATATATTGTTTACTTTTATTTGACTTCTTTAAGCTTTTGGAGTTTATTTAGAATCTAAATTTTAGATGATTCCTGTATTTTACCAGAGAGGAGGGATACAAGTACATACCATAAATCCTTTAAAGATCATAAATCTTTTCATACTTTTAAAAATTAGACCTGTTACAACATATTGTACATTGTACTTGTCAAATTCCACAAAAACATTTATAAAAGACACTTTTTATGTGTAAAAATAGTGTTTTATGCTATTTAAAACTTGTCTAGACATCTATTCATCATAGTATGCTGTTGTTTTGCACACATATGTTGACAGTCTCTTTATCATGAAAGCTTTGCACCATGTCTGAGCTCTCTAGCTTACACATTTGTGAAATATTATTATTTTGGTGGTAACTTTGCTGCTGTCCCACTGTCTGTGTGCTGACATACAACTTTGAACTATATCTGACAGACCAGTAAACAACTAAGAAAATAAGGAAAACATTCTGATCTAATTTGTTTCCTTATGTTTTCAGGTGGTGAAGTTGAAGCAGATAGAACACACACTAAATGAGAAAAGAATACTTCAGGCCGTCTCCTTCCCTTTCCTTGTCAGACTGGAATACGCTTTCAAGGTACTGATGGATCCAAACCCTTCTGCAGGGTTTTCTGTTTCATTTTGAAAACTTTCTCTCAGTTTATTCCTCTGAATGTCATTGTCAGCTATCAAAAATTAAACCTCGTCCTGAAAATCACCTCTTACAAGGTGATGAACCCTTACATAATTTCACTGAAACAAAGTGATTTCAGTGAAACGAGCTGTTTGAGGTCAGAATTTATTAGCAAAGGCAAAAGTTGCAATGTGATTCAGTTTCTCATTTGGCTTTAGGATGAGATTACCCAGGTGGTTTTGTGAAACAAAAAAGAAACATTACTTCTTCTGCTTAACATTTACAGCTCAGTTCCTCAGAGGATCAGTTGCTCTCAACAGTCACACAAATCCAACCTGTCCTGTTTTTCCTGATTGGAAAGATTGTGTTTCTGTTATTTCCTTACACGACTGTGAGGTGCTGCCGTACTTGTTGATGGCAGAAAATGCAGCCGCTAAAATATTTTGGTGTATGTTTACTGTCATTTCCAGGAAGAATGTCTGGGGCATGTGTCTGAGTTGGAGTTTGCTTATTAATTTATGTTGAAAACTAAAAATACATACATCGTATGACACCATTATTTAAATAAGGATGCCCTTTAATTTGAAAAGTAAATGTTATTATATGGGAAGTAACTTTATGTGAATATATATCTCAGGACAACTCAAACCTCTACATGGTGATGGAATATGTGCCTGGTGGAGAAATGTTCTCACACCTCCGACGCACTGGAAGGTTCAGGTATAATGCACATTTTTGGGGGGCAGTGGGATTGTTTTTTGATTTATTCATCAACCTATTTACTCATTTCGCTCAGAAGAGACATGCCTCACTACAGTGTGTCTAATTATTTGTTTCCCTCTTTCAGTGAACATCATGCAAGATTTTATGCAGCTCAGATTGTGCTCACTTTTGAGTACCTTCACTCCTTAGACCTCATCTACAGAGACCTAAAGCCTGAAAACCTGCTCATAGATCAACATGGATACATCCAGGTAACCAGATCATCTCAGCTTTATTGTTGGAAAAATAAAGTTATGAGAGCAGAAAAAACTGAAAACTGATTGACATATTTTCACATGGCTGTCATCTGTTGCCCAGGTCACAGACTTTGGCTTTGCCAAACGGGTAAAAGGCAGAACTTGGACATTGTGTGGAACTCCTGAGTACCTGGCTCCAGAGATCATCCTCAGCAAGGTGAACCCCTCAGCAAGGGTTTCAAAGCAATAGATCTTCAAATTAGTTCGTTACATTAATCCAAGAGATCTCAAACCTATTGTAGTAAGAGCCATATCAGGTAACGCTAAACTATGTAAGTACAAAGGTAAGGAGATGATTAGAAAAATTGACAATTTCCAACATATGTAGTGTTATAGTATGCAGTTTAAGATTAGATTGTTTTGAGCACTCATTGGTGAAAAAGCATCACATTTTTACAACTTTCTATCTTGTGTTGCTAGCAGGCCATATAGACCTACCAATACATATATTCACTTTTATTCAAACTGTATTTTATGTAGTTGCTGGAAGTAAAAGCTGAAGAATGGTTTACCCACTTTCTAAAACTGCAGACTGTTTACTTTTTAAATATATACATCTGACCTCAATTTTGCAGATGTCCAGCTAGTAGATGCTTTATTTTTCTTAGTATGCTATACAGAATTGAGTGGAAGATGAAAATAGAACAAGAAAGTGCAACAAAATACATTCAAATGGAACAATTCTGTTTCTACATGTTGATCCTTTCAATTCATTAATGAAGGCAACTAAACTCGTGGTTAACCCAGTGTTTCGTCCACACAAAACAATCTACTTGGGCAAGAATCAATTCTAATTGATGATTAAGATTTACAAAAATTATTTTTTTTTAATACACAAAAAGGTTACATATTGTACAGTAAGACACTAAAGATTCATATAAAGAGTATCTGAAAGTGGTGTTAAAGTTTTCAAACCTGACAGGTTTTGTTTTTTTTTATTTCTGGGTATAAAAAAAAGAGACATAAACAAAGTCTTTATTATCATAAGTTGTATTTGTCCTGCCGTGTTTTTTTTTTTTTTTTTAAAGATATTGTTCAATAACCATTTAGCTATATCCTATTCACCAAATCTTGAGGAGATTTACTCATCATTTAACATGAATTACTATTCCCCAAGGACTAATATGTAAAGAGAGCAAAACTGCATAATGTGGATAAATATTGGGATTTGAAGGAATGATGTCTAATAATGTAATTTAATTGGATTATTGTAAATTTTGCTTTGACATAACTTCAAATGTATGACAGGTATCTTTCTGTTTGTGTTAAGTAGGATTAAAAAGCTAGATGACAATGATTTGTGAGGTCAGATGAATCTTTTTTTCTTTTTTTTTTCAAACAGCAAATTGACTTCGAAGGCTTGAGTGACTTGTCTGGGTGAGAATTTATTTCTCTTGACTCAGACACAAGACTGGAAGTCAGAAGCCTTTGATGCAAGCAGAAATTGAAGCTGACTGCTGTGCTGACATAGTGCATTATCACCAGGGCTATACCAAGTGACTCTAGGTGTTTTAATGGCTGCACAGCAACTGCAAACAATGCATCCACATTCAGGAGTTCTTATCTATGAGATGGCTGCTGGCTACCCTCCATTTTTTGCTGACCAGCCAATACAGATCTATGAAAAGATTGTGTCTGGCAAGGTAAGAGAAGATTTTCAAGCTTGAATATTTAAAGCACTTTCTCTCATATGGGTCTTCTATTGGACGCTTTAATTCACATAATATACAAGATGTATCTTTAAAATGATAAATGTGAAAATTATTAATTAAAATGTGGGTTTTTTTTGTAAGATGAAAGCATATATGAATATTCAGTTCTGTGTTACTTTTTAGTCCTATAAAGCATGAATAGGTTTGATCTGTTTTACTCATCTATGCCAGGGGGTGGGGCTAACATTGCTGTAGACAAGGTGATTGGCCTGAGGTTGAACTACTGTGCAGGTTAACCAATCAAACATAATGTATGGTGCATCACAGTGACATAGGGGGACAATAATGTTTTAACAATACTTTTAATAATATAAATAAATCCTGTTGTGAAATAAGTTTTTGTCCCTTTACAGATTTCTGAAGTTTTTGGTTGTGTTCAATTAAATGTTTCAGGTGACAAATAATGTTTTAATACAAGACAATAAATAGAAAAATATGTTTAATTTAGTAAGGGTAAAAAGCTATGCAAACCAAGAAGCGGCCTAGTCAAAGTTAACACTTAAATTTAATTGATATATGGCATGACCACAATTTCAGCACAGCACTGTTGAAGACTGTTAAAGCAGTTGTTGCCGCCACCAGTGGCCACAACCAGTCATAGGTTTGGATAATTTGAATCGCCTTTTTTCCTAATAAATTAAATCATTCAGTTATGATAATTTGAAAACAGTTGTTTTGCTGTTTTTATTCTGGTTAACTTTGGCAGTTGTAAAGTGTGTTTGCTGATCTGAAACATGTCAGAGTAATCCCAAAAAAACTGATCTTGAATAAGGAGTAAATATTTATTGAATGTTTGCTATTTTGTTGGATTCTAGCCCTTCTGGCTCCTGGTAGGAGGGGGACACATCTCATTTTATATAATTTATCACTGTTGTTCAGAATGCGTTGCTTCCTTCCTTGTAGGTACGATTTCCCTCTCACTTTAGCTCCGACCTGAAGGACCTGCTGAGGAACCTGCTCCAGGTAGATCTTACGAAGAGATTTGGCAACCTGAAGAACGGTGTAAATGACATAAAAAACCATAAGTGGTTCTCCACAACAGACTGGATAGCCATCTATGAGCGAAAGGTATTTATTTTTTTTGCAAGACCTTGTCTACTTTTCAATCCATGCTGAGAGATTTTGTCTACATATTAAGCGCTCGTACTTTTTCAGGTTGAAGCTCCCTTCTTGCCGAAGTGCAGAGGACCTGGAGACACGAGCAACTTCGACGACTACGAAGAGGAGGACATTCGCGTCTCACAAACAGAAAAGTGTGCAAAAGAGTTTGCTGACTTTTAGCCAGGACCCCAGCAGGTTTCCACGGCTTTGGGATATTTGCACTCTGATGAGAGTTATAAGGTGGAACTGAGGCCATCCTGTGCTCCTAACAATCGCCTCGTTCCTTCATTCCACACGGCTGAAAAGAGGTCGTTTTTTTGCCATGCCCCCTGGTGCTGCTGGCACCGATCTACATACAGGCAAATTATGCAGACACCTTCACGTGCTGCAATGAAGTACTAGACCACATTCTCATTGTTTTTGTTTTAATTTTTAGTTCCAACTCTCTCTCTCTCTCTCCTTGTTTAAATTTGAATGTGAAAAGCAACATGCAAAATGAATTAGTTCCTTTTTAATGAGGTACAGGAAGTGGTAGTATTACCTGTTGTTACACATGGTGTTGAAGAGTTTTTTAATCTATTTTTAATTTTTATCTGTTGTCTGTTACAAACCCCAGCGTGTTTTTAAGGAAGGGGCCTGGTTGAGTTTTGATTAATTTAAACAGCATTTTTATTATTCTGGTGTCCTCAAGACCTGGAAGCGTGTGTTTCCATCTAGACCTTAAAAGGTGAGACGTCCTTTTCTTCTTTCTTTTTTTTTTTAAAGCATGACCAAATTGTTAACAAAAAAATTAAAAACTGATGCATTCTCTTGCTTTCAGTTCTTGAGGAAAGGAATTACTAGTTACAAGCGGTATCAGGAAGCAGAAACATGTAAGCGCTGTGTCAGCTAAACAGTTGTAGCATGATTTATCCATATCTGATCACAGGACATTTCCTTTTTACCTCAGTCTTTTGATGGAAAGAAATTCTATATTTTCTAGGTACGAGTATATTTCACAAGAAGTGAATCTGAAGATGTTTGCGTTTTGTCTCAGCACAGTTCGTATGTTTGTGGTACATTTAAAAGTCTGCCCAGAAATGCACTAGCATGGCATTTTCCAGTCGCTGAAAGGTCAGTTTGTTACATTATCTGAAGGATACAAAGCAGTGGTGCTCACTTGGGGTGACCTTTGTCCCCTTTGGGTTGTGTTTTGAGTTTAACTGCTGTGTCTGAGCAGAGCACTCAGCCTCGATTGTGATGTTTTCTTTTCTTTTTTACTTTTGCATGTGTATGGTTGTGCAGCAGCATTACTGGAAGCAAATAGTATCCCCACGTTTTTTGTTTTGTAGCCTTGGAATTGTGTCACAGCATGAAGTGTGAAAGCAGGTGATATTTTGGTCTATGTAACGCAAATGCCATAAACTGTGCTGCATAATCACGTAGCAGCAATAACAGAACACAGAACTATCATGAAGTATTGATTTATGTTGGTCACAGCTAGACTGCTCCGTCTTCGGCCTGCAGTTATAACTTGTAGTCTTTACACTGTTTCCTAACTGAATTAATCAAGATTTACCTATTCTGCTTTGCAAAGCTTAGTGGCAACTGATTGAAATTGCTAATGGATAGAAATGTTAAATTTTTAAAGGGAATAAGGTAAAAAAAAAATAAAAAATATTATTTTTCAATTATGCCACTTCTTAAGATTATTTTTTGTTTGTTTTATTTCAATGAGACAAATATAACTTCTATGAGGGATTCTTCTGACTCATTGCATATTGTGCTGCTAAAATGTAGTCCCTGACTCCACATTCTTTTCTCCAGCATGACAAAATATTGCATCTATAAAAATCTATATTTCAGATGCTGAGTACCTATGTAGGTGGTATGCCTTTGATGTTTTCTTTCTTTCAGATAGCAGATATATTTTTGATTTTGGAAAGCCTGTACTCCTTTCAAGAGGAGTTTCTCTCTCCCTGTCATCCACAGAGAAGACTCAATTTCAAATTACAAGATACTGGACTCCATTGGGCTGAGGAGGAATCAAAATACACAAAAATGCGCTGTTGAAAGTCTGTCCAAAACTGACACCTGAGTCTTTACATATAAGAGAATAAAAAGCTATTTTGTTCAATTTAAACATTCTTAAACAACCAAATTCAAAAACAGGATTTAAGTAATTATTTGTTTTATTAATTTTGTCTGAGCACATGTGCATTTTATGCAATTTAATTTATAAAGGCACAACTATTACTTATGCATTTTATTTATGCATAGAAGTCTAACAAAATAACATTTAATTTTCCATAGGTTTCAGTATGTGTATGGAGACCTAAAATGTTAAGCGTTGCAAACACCAAAATTGTTTATTTATGTTTTTATTTCATTTGCTACATCTATATTTGATGCATATTGACACCTCTAATGCCTACTGAAATGTATCTTTTTTTCTTTTGTATTTATTCAAAATTATATATTTTTGTCCAGTTTGAAGGGTGAACAGATGGTATGCCTAAAAACAACTTCCAATGTTTTTGAATTTGATGAATCTCACTTGGCCCACAAGCATGTCTCTGTCCAACTGCCTGTGTGTAAATCCTCTCAGAAACAAATATGTAGGCAATTGCCAGCTCTTCTTCTGTATCATCTGTTCTACCCTCCCTCATGTGTGTGATGTTTGTTGAAATTTGATGTGAAACGACGGCACCTTTCCCTGAGCCACTTCACACTCCTCCTGACTGAAAAAAATCAGTTCTATGAGTTCTTGTAGCTAGTCACACGTGCCAGTATGGGAATCAATAATCTGAAATGTGTCTGTAATTTAGTTTGTGGATATTTTTGCACATCATTTAGAAAGCTGACACATTATTTTTCCCAATCATATTTACTTGTGTTTGCAAGCGAAGTACACTTTTGCTGTAGCAGATTTTATGTAACAAAGAGGATATGTCATTATAATAAATTCTTTTTATTGAAATCAACTATTTGTGTGTTTCTGTGAGAAATGGTTGTCGTTAAACCCGTTAAACTGCAAATGTACTACATTTCCCATGATTCCGTGACGTTGTGGGCGAAGGAAACGAAAGCGAAGAAGCTTGTTGGCTTACTTGAATATAATTTGATTTTATCAAATAAACACCGCAGTTTATTAACTGGTAAAAATACTACAGCTTCTAAAACTTTTTGTTTGTTGAATAACAATTTTTGACTTGGACGAGCAGCTGCTGTCAAGCCCGAATCTCCTAAAATAAGGTAACTGTTAAATTTGGTATTAGCAAACGAGGCTAACTATCCCTCTTAGCTCAACGTTAGCGTTATTACAAAACACGGAGAAGGTGCGATTAAATATCTGCTTGTCGTCTAGAACAACCACATATTTTATTTTCTTGAATTTGTAATTTTTTTTTCACCGAATTATAATTGTGGTGGGGTCAGTTTTTTTTTGTGTCGATATTTTTTCTGGTTTTAATTCTGCTAACAACGTGAGTTTTACGTCGTCAATTTTTACACATCACAGTTTTTTACTCCGACTTGTGTTTATGATAAACGGTGCTAGTTTTAGTTAATTAAGCTGCTTTACTTACGGCTTTACCCAGTCTGCTGTGGTGTTGTGCTTTTTCAGCAGAGACATCCAGTGAATGTCAGAAAGACAAACGATGATGGTGTTTGAACTGCCAACACACTGAGTTCTCTCGCAGAAGACATCTAATGAAAAATTACTGCAACGTAACAGAATGTAAGACTCGTTTCATTCAGTCTGTGTGTACTTAAACTTTTAATTTATTTGCTAAACTGTAAGGTGTTATACGGAAGCATAATGTGGAAATTAGGTTACTGGTCTCAGAGATTATTAGAATGTAATAAAAGAGATGCGAAATGCATTAAAATTCCTATTTAGACTTAACTAGGTAGGAGCTTGAGCTTAATTGTGTAATCAGTTAAACTTTAGATTTTTTTTTTCACCAATGGAGCAACATTTCATTTTGGGTTGCAAAATGTTATTTAATCAAAATAAAATCTTCCCTTCAAACCATTTTTCTACATGTGAATCACATAAGACATTTTTAAATATTATAGGTATGTGTATATTTATTGTGTTGTAGAGAATTGCTTATCAAGCTTTTCTCTTACCTGTTTATTTTTTGTTTTTGTTTGAGGAATATAATATTTTTACACTGAATTATCTGTAAGGTTCAAACTGAAGTCAATAGTTAGATGTAGCTGCTCCTCACTATTCCATATTGGATTTTCTCTTTCTTTTTTCATATCTGACATGCCAATAATTGGCTGCTCTTTTCAGCCAAGTGAAGGAAACCATGAGGGGCAGTAATTTTCATTTATTTAGTTTAAAATAGAACTCATTTGGCAAATACATTATGGCATTTTATTTTATTAGCATCTTAAAATTAACTTAATCGGTCCTAACTTTTTTTGTCTCATTTGTAAAAATGTGGGGGGGTTTTTCATCGGATGCCTAAGATGAAAAAACAGCTCATTTCAGAAAACATTCTTTATTGTTTTTTTAAATTATTTTAAGTGTGGATAGTTAATTTTCTGACCTCAAATTCTAATTTTATTTGAACTGAATTGATAATGAGATTGTTAGAATAATTGCATATGCTTGCCTTTTTTCAACAGCCGGTATGGAGGACAAGGCAAATGGTTCAGTTGACACCAAAAGGTATTATTCAAAATTAGCCGATAAATCAATTTACTTAATTCCTTTTGTATTGGATACTCCAATACAGTTTTTTCTACTGTTGTCACAGTTTAGTCTGAGTCGAGTAACTTTTATCCCACAGCCCGGTGGAGAACGGTCAGCTGCCAGACCCTTCCAACTGGGGAGTTGCTGACGTTGTCAATTATTTCAAGGCAACAGGGTTTGAGGAGCAGGCTACAGCTTTCCAAGATCAGGTTAGATTTTCCGTCTGTCTTACTCCATGTCAACTTGCAGATGTCAAAGCATCCAAATATAGAATTTCTCTTTTGGTCTGACAGGAAATTGACGGCAAGTCTTTGCTCCTGATGACGCGTAACGACGTCCTAACAGGGCTGTCGATAAAACTTGGCCCAGCGTTGAAAATCTACGAGTACCATGTGAAGCCGCTGCAAACGCAGCACCTGAAGAGCAACGCGTCGTAGCACGGCCAACTGCCCCGCCACCCACCTCAGCGACAATCATCATGTCAGGAGACTCCAGGTTAGCTGCGGCTTCACAAAGACTCTTCTGCCAACAGAGGCACCTTGACAACTTTTGAATGCTGTATGTTTTTGTTTTTTTGTTCTTATTTTAATAAGCGTGGATCCCAAAACCCTGGTCTGCACACTGCGTCCACTCAGCTGTTTACCCCTTCAGCCATTCTTGTTTCTGCTGCTTAAGATGTGTATTTTTGTGTTTTATTTAAGAAAAGAGATTAAGAGTGAGTATTCTGAAGGTTAGAGTTGTGTGTTTGTGTGGTGAATGTGTGTGCAAAGTAAATGAAACCGCAATGGGGTTTTTTAAAAATATTTGTAAATAAGAAGATATATAGTTGAAAAGGATGTATGTTTTGTTATATTTGAACACTTTGATACGTGCAGAAAATTATTATGATCCCATTGTGTTTCCCTGAATTTAGTTTTTACGTTTTAAACTGCACATCTGAGTCCATGATTTGTCCAGAGCATGTAACAATTAATCACTTTGTTTTCCAGGACTTTTATCTAAAGCCTCTTTGTTTCTTTAAACCAACTTTACTTAGACTTGAGGCTCTCGGTATGAAAATCTTTGTGTATATATTCTTATTACGTACCTACCTGTGGTGCTTTCAGCTTTGTCACCTGGACAGCTGTATTGAAGTGTTCATGACCCATGTTTAAGTGCAACACTGGAGTTTGAATATCTTGAGTCTAAAATTGATGATAAATGGTGCTTTTTTTTCTCACCAAAGAACTTCAGTTTGACTTTCTTGACTCTTTTTGTTTAATTTCACACATCACATAGTTAGCTGGCAACACATTTATTTCTTTTACAGACCCACTCAAATTTCAGACCATTTCTATGTTTTATACTATGTTTTATTAGAGATATAAAACATAGTACCGGTATTTGGTCTTTGTTTCTGGAACATAACAAAACTGCAGTGATATTCTCAGTGATAAATAGATAAAATAATAATGCATATAAATATCCGTTGGTAAAGTCTCTCTACCGTCTGCAGGGGGGCAGAGGAGATGGGTTAGGGGAGTAAATAAAAAATGCTAGCAAACCTCAAGAAACCATGCAATATGAAGAATAATGTGGCGAAATGTCTCTACACCGGTACAAGAAATTAATAAAGTCAAAGAAAATTGCTTCGACTGCAAACTTTTGGAATATATCTTTCTAGGTTTCGGTAAACTGTTTTTCCATTTTGACTTCATTTTTGTTTAAGACATAAGATAATGTGGAATCTGTTCTGTCTTTTTGTACACTTAAGGTTAAATTTAACTAATTTTAGAAACATTTGAAGATCAAAACTTTATTTGCATGCCCTGAAACATAAAACACTAAAAATTACAGCTAATGTTATTGTTTTGGGGGGGTTTTATTGCTGTATTTTACTGACATTTAGCAGACTGATGAAACTTCTAAAACTGAGCTAATAACTGAGAGATGTTGTGAAAGAACCCTCGGGATGTCATCAAACATTATTTTTGTTTTTAAACCAGAAAATGTGTTTAAAAATAAGCTTCTTAGCATTATTAATCTGAGAAATGTGCACTTAAACACAAAAGAAAATTATAAAAACATGTCAGTAGGCTCCCTGGTAAAGGCCAAACAATTAGGTTTTTTTACCAATTGTATTAAATATAGTCCTATTTACATATCTCCATACATGTAGTTCATGTCATGTATTACTTCTTCAGAGAACATTAGACTTCGGTGTAAAACATTGTTGGAAATCAAAAGAAATTCCCAGTGAAAGTGGCTGTAATTATTTTTTATTTTTCATACGTTTTTGGCTGGTCGGTGTTACACATTCAGAGTCAGAAGCAACTTTATTTACATCTCAAGGGACATTGTTGGATATATCATCAGATTTTCTATTAGTTGGATCAATAGGTTAACACTGAAAGCAGCAGCAGTGTCTTCAGGTTGGGCTTTCCCTTTTAAAGTCTGGCTCTCTGCTTACGACACACTGTTCCTGTAATGTTTCCAGAGGGATTGTCCAGAGGAAGAAACACCTGATCGAAAACCAAAAGATATGTTATCAACCAAAATAAGGCTTAATATTGTAAACAATGATAGTATTTACCTCATCTTTGTTGTTTAGACCCATTTTTGTCATGTCTATGGTGAAGTAATGCTGGTTGGGCATGACTATCTCAATTTCCTCCACCTAAGAAGAGCATTTCTTGTGTTCAATTTTATGCTACATATTGTTTCTGGTAATGTCCCACACATAAGAGTATTTTGAAGACAAAATCCACTTCTTACACTAATCATGTGTATCTTAAATTATGCAAGACAGTTACAACAGATTACACAGCCATAAGTGTCTTTGAATAAACTGATTTGTTGAAATGAAGGGCTCACCTCAGGAATCCTGTCCAGGACCAGAACTTGTGTTTCATAAAGGGTCTTTTGCACAGATGGTGAATACTCTCCTCGACCGTAGGGGCCAGCAAATTTCTCAATAACTGTGTCTCTCACACACTTCCTACAAATGACAGAAGTTTCCTTTCAGGATTTAAAATCATTTCTGTTGTGTGTTTTTTCCTGCACTTCCAGATTGATCCCACACTAAAATTAAGATAATTACCATGCAGCATCAAAGTCAACGTTCTGGACCTTGTTGTAGCGCCACCTAGAGTAAACGGTGGTGCAGAAAACCCTGTCCTTGCTGTCTTGCAGCGTTGTGAAACGATCTCGGAAAAAGCCCTCGAAGCCAGACTGAGTGGTTTTTAGCACCTTCATGTCCTTCACGCCACTGTGAACCACCGGAGTACCTGCGTGCAGAACAGAGTTGGTGAAAAAGCACAAAACATTTTAAATGTTTAGATGGGAATGGAGTCTGTCCCAAGCATTTGTAAGAATGGATATTAGCTGTAGATACGCAGATATTGACTCAAGATATAAAAAGAGATGTCTCTTTAGCCACCAAAACACTGAGCACATTTTAATAAAAACACACAAACACGCACATGTAAACATATTTTCAATGATTACCGTTGAGGTTCTGTTCAACATCACAGAAGCGACAAGCTTCTGGGCTGTAGATAAAAGCATGAACATGTCCGACACCATTCTGGAAAAAGAAAAAAAGAGTGATTGTGTCTAAAAATTGACCCTTTACTCTTAATTATTTGAATACGTCACAGATTGATACAGTGGAAACACGATTTTTTTCAAATCTTGTGTGACATTTTTTTCTGGATTACTCAACCAAAACACAAATAGATCTTTTCAAAAGAGTAAAATGAAAAAGATACTTAAACTTGCACACATTTGAACTAATAGTTTTTTTGTTTTTTTTTTTTTCCCCACCAGGGGGTCTTTTTGTGGGCTCTAGTGTCCCTTATACAACAGTGGGCTGACAGGAAAGGGGGAAGACATGCGGCAAATGTCGTCGGGTCCGGGAATCGAACCCGCGACAGCCACGTCGAGGACTGAAGGCCTCCAAACGTGGGGCGCGCTACTCTCTACGCCACCGGAGCACATCTCTACAGATGTTCGATTTAGCTGAGGGATACAAAGCCAGCTGGACATCATTGCAAGTTAATCAGATTCAATTGATGTGGTAGAACTCAGGCTGACTGGATACTGAAAATTAATCAGAAGGTGCCCCAATAAAGTATTAGTGACAATGTGTGTACACATTTTTTAATTTATTTTTTTTACACAATTGCATAAAATATTTGTCACAGTTTGCATAATGAAAAACCTGGATTTTAATAGGGGTAATTAGACTTTTGAGAGTTATTTAATTGTGATGCTATTAAAATAGCAGTCAGAAAACACACTAAAACTGATATTTTGTCCGGGTTGAGGGACCGGATTATGGGTTTTACCTTCTCCAGTCTTCTCCAGGGCGCCTCCTCCATGTAAACCTTGGCCCTCAGCACATGGTTGAAAGAGGTCAGGAAATGATGGCAGAGATCCAGGGAAAATTGCTCAATAGTATTTACCTTAACAAATAGAAAAAAAGAGTCTGAATAGTTAGTTTTATCTCCAACAGGAGACAGAAAATGCATACAAAGTGAAGCTTAAAAGCTGCTATCACAATATAGCTTAGCAGAGGACAGACAAGTTGTGGATTTATAGGTTCATTGATTATGACAGTGATTATCATTTTTATCTTCACTGAAATTGAAATTTATTCACTGTGAAGCAGTCAGCCTTTAAAAAAGAAATCTCTTTTCCTCAGATTTCTGTTTAGCTGCAAAAAAAAAAAAAAAACATTACAAAGAATAATCTCCCCTTTGGACAGAGTAAACCCAACATGCTGTGTTACTCACTTGCAGAATAACCTTTACCATGAACTAAGGTATTCAATGACACGCCCTTCAACATTTTAAACACAAATTCTTTAACATTCCTGTCTCTGTCTTAAAAAATAGCACATATTCTGCTAATTCCAAGAGAATTAGATAAGCAGCATAATCTGCATGAAGGTTCACTATAAACAGCAGCCTCTCAACAGAAATCAAGCAAAAATCAAGAAAATATCCTTTTTAACACAGCAGAAACGTAATTTAGGAGATGTTTTGAAAATTGGCAAGTTTATATTTTGAACTGTATTGAGAAGTACAGTGAAGCTGTAACTCACCCCTCTGATTTTGGCCAGGGCGTGGACAGTGTTTTTGATGGTGTCAGTGGGAATGATGTCTGAGTTGTCTCCGGTCAGATAGTCCTTGCGTGACTTGAGTGTTATCTCCACGTTAGCCTTCAGCTCAATAAGGTAGTGGTGGCTCCCCTGTCTCTTGATGACCATCACCTTCACTGCATTCTTGCCGTAGCCTGTCCGCACGAACTCCACATTCTGCATTAATGGGACAGACATGACATTTTCAACCAAATCTGCAAATGTACAATGCTAAATGTCTCATTCTCATGCTATTTAATCTCCAACCGGATTATTTCCATCTTAAAGCTTTAATTTGTGCCTAAATTGTAGACTTGTTTGTGGAGATATTGCCAAAAGCTTGCACCTTATTTTTGCACATTGACAATTTTATTTGTGTTTCTTATGTTTTTGTCAGGTTGTAATTATTTAAGAGTAGTTAAGAAGTACTGTAAGACATTTATCGACCATAAAAGTTTGACATTGCTTCATAGGTCTAAAAGTTGCAGGTTATGGTTTAACCTTGTGGTCACTGACCCCAAACATGATTTTACCTTCACTGTCAAAATTGTTTATTTTTACACTAAAAGAATAATTACATTATGTAATTTATAAAAGTAAGTCCTGTTTTCCTCTTCTGAAATAATTACCTGACTTCCAGCGTATGCCATGCTGCTTTGTTCTCTTCCACCTGCTGCGTTTCTGACCTTGTCGGGCTCCAAACCCCGCAAAAAAAAAAAAAAAAAAAAAAAAAAAAAAAAAACTCTTTCCAATATAGGTACGTCTTGTTGAGGGGGTGTTACCGTCTTTGTACTCAAACTATTGGGAGTTCTAGGTGGATTTCGTCATATTTTACATGTGCGTAATCGCGCACATCCCATCACCCTTGTACATAGAGGCTCCCTTATATTTTATTGATCTCCTTGTTTCCTAACTGAACTCTCCTCTCTGTGATGTGCAGTGGCTCATCTGGATGGGCTAGCTGCCTGCTAGCTGACATCCTTCCATCCAGATTGCAAAGTAATGGTTTTGCTGCAAACCCCATATTCTGATGCTGTGTTGATTATAAGAGGTAAAACCTGAAGCAGGAACTTCAGTGTAATGGAGATTACCTCTGTTTGTCCATAGTGGTTGTCTGTTACCATGGAGACGGTGCACAGTCTGGAGAAGAGGCTTTGCTGACCAAGAAGCTACACGTTATTATTATTATTATTATTATTATTATTATTATTATTATTATTATTATTATTATTATTATTATTAGTAGTATTATTAGTATTAATAATAATAATAAATTAATCTTAATTAATATGCATTAACTCCTAAATGAAGACCTTTTTATTGTTATTTTCTTTGAATAAGCGATTACCTTTTTACTCTCATCACATGTTGGTAATGATCTTTGTAATGGCGTTTTTACTTATATGTAGATTTAAATATTACTGCTTAAAAAATATTAAAAGATGAATCTTTTTAGATGTGGAGCCAAAAATATCTAGTTTTTTTCTGAAACAATGATTTTAAAAAAAGCTCAATTTTTATAGTACTTTAGTGTAAGTGAAGTGTAAATTATACAATAAATGTGGAGACTTTACTATACAAACAATGTTGCACCTGTTAGCTCCTTGATTCCTGAGGCAGGTCACATTTGATATGGAAAATTATGTTTTACTGTTTCTTTTCTTGGTTGGCTGTATAATTGTGTTTACTGCTTTAAATGTATTGTATTGACAATGTACATTTGCCTTTTCATAGGCTAATGTAGTTTTAGAGAGTTGGTAATTTAAATATTATTATGTTGGTTATATTTTAAAGTTAACAATAGCTTCAAAATCTCTGGACAGCACAAGAGTTGTATCCTATGTACCATACCATATCAGCTTTATTTATAAAGCACTTTAAAACAACCACAGTTGATACAAAGTGCTGTACAATCCAAAAACACAACAAAATAAAAATAGTTATAATTAAAAGTAGTTTAAAAACAAAGACATACACTATGTACTAATACTGCGTTAGAGTGTATGGTACTAATTAAAATGAACTCAGTTCTGCCCCACAACATTTACTTACAGAACTGATTTGTTCACTTTGGCTGTAAGGTGTCTAATTATAAATCAAACACTGGAACTTTCGTCAACTGTCTGTGAAAAAGAAACTTTCAGTGCCAAATAAGATCTACTGTTGTTTCTCAGCCTCAATGAGTGAAATGAAGGTTAACAACTTTCCCTCAGGTGCACAGTGGTGTCTTTTTTTAACCAAATATTCTCTAGTTCACTGATCAGCAGCCTGGTAGCTAAAAATAAAAGTTGATCAGGTGTGAACTGGTGCAACTGTAGTTCTTTAAATCTAAAGAACTCTAGTGAAGTTTAATTTTTAAAAAAAGAAGAAAGAAAAACTTTGCTTGGTAGGTGTTACTAAGCCCATGTAAAAAAACATAAATATTCAATTTATTTCCTTACACAGAACTTTCATGTTCCCCTATCATGTGACTGCATCTTACGACTTCCTTTTTTGCATATCATTGCAGCTGTGCTTTATTTACTTTCAGTAACTCTGTCATACAGCTCACAGCCTCCAAAAAGGCTTCAGACATTTTTTTAAATCCACATTTAGCCGTATTATTTTCAGGATGGCCTCTCAACTCGTCCGCTGCTTCCACATTACTGTCGTATTGTTGTGTTTCACAGTTGGCAGAAGTGACATTTCCTGCAGAAATGAAGCTGGTGAAGCTGTTGACTGGTGAGTTGATGTCACATTTTTCAGAATCCTTTTGTTGTGCTGTGGTCACTGATACTGAGGAACAAAAGGGTGAATAAGATGATCCCCGATATCTTCCTAATCTATGTTTTGATCTGTTTTTTCCAGGTTTATCATCTACAAACTACCCAAGTTCAGGATTGGGGAGGTTGGCAGTGGTGTGGAGTATATGTACCTGGACTCAGCAGCTGGTAGCTGGCAGAGGAGTAAATTTATGGTTAACACAACCCAAGGAGCCATGGCCAACACTCTGAATCAACTGTACAAGGGAAAGGTTTACATGGTGAGATCTGACGCTCTTCTTCATTGGCGAGTGCTTTTAATCTTTAAGGTAGACACCTAGGATCTGTAAGGTACAAACAGGAAAGAAGCTGATATATTTGAGTACATGGGTGTAGATATTTAGTCAGCAGAGAAAATTCCCAGATTTGTAAAGAAAATGACATTGGTTACAGTAAAAGTTGAACATTTCAGGAACTTCAGTTTGTTTGAAAGAGTTGGATCAGAATGTCCTGTGGATGTCAGACTGTATGCTTGTGAAATAAGTTTAACACATCAGCTGTGTAATCATAAAAAAGGGATAAATATTCATCATCTTATCCAAAAAGAACACAAGCGTACCTAGGTATTTATTCCATCAACAAAAAATGTAATATGCATAAATAATCGAAGTTTCCTCCTTCAATTATCAATTTTTATTAATGATTTTTCAAAACATCCTAAATTAATACAATGTCAGAGACAAATGTTTCAAAAAGTGCATTATCTCCTCAAATTCTGTAAAGGGGTATTTGCTGCCTGTTTCCTTCTGTTTCTGTGCCCTCTTCATATTGTCTAAAGTAAAAACATAAAGTGAAAACAAAAGAAAATGTACAAGCTGGCAAATACGTATTCACAATACGTACAACATTGTAAGTATTAAACTACACTGTTAGCCTTTGCTGTATTTTCTACAGCTAAATACCGCAAAATGCCCAGTAAAACTAACATAAAACATCTTTACAATTAGTTACTGTAATTTGCATTGCATTATGGGTAAAGGACATAGTATTACAGTAACTTACTGTATGTTTTGAAGTTGCAGTAATTTACTGTTTACACATTGCAGTAGTGGTACTGTATTTATAATATCTTGCACTGTTAGCCTTTACTGTATTTTTTACAGCTAAATACCGCAAAATGCCCAGTAAACTAACATAAAACATCTTTACAATTAGTTACTGTAATTTGCATTGCCTTATGGGTATAGTACATAGTATTACATTAACTTACTGTATGTTTTGAAGTTGCCGTAATTTACTGTTTACACATTGCAGTAGTGGTACTGTACTAATAATGTCTTTGCGCTGGCCATGTAAGAATTCTATTTGATTTCCAACGGTCATCATAGATGTTTCATCGTGGTTCTGTTTCTGTATTTTTACTCCTTTAGTGGTTAACATATTTTAAGGCAGAAAGAGAGCATGTACTTTTGTTTTTTCACATCCTAGCTAACATTAATATGCAGTTTATCTGGCAACGTCATCAAGGGTGGCTTCGCTTCCAACGTTTTTCTGATGACGTTTGTTTTAAACTCAAGCTTTTTTCCGTCCAAGTGCAAGTGCAGCTTTGTCGTGCTGTTGTGGGCTCACACTGCTTCAGCTCTTCGCAAGACAGGTAAAAAACACTTAGAAAACTGTTTGAAGCCAAAACCTAATCTGGATATGTACATTTTAGATGGAGCTAACGTAACTTATAGCATCATGCTGTAATGCTATAACTTAGCATGAGGTGAAAGATAGAAAAATATGATGGTGTTATTTTTTGAGCTGGTTCTGTATTAACGTTAGCTAAGGTGCTAATTTTACCGAAGGTTTTAGCTTGACTTTTGCCGCTAAATCTTCCTCGAGCGACTAGCTTTGGGTTGAGATAAGCTCAGTGCTGAGTGTCTGTTAGCATTGTTGTTACATCCTTTGTCGAACAATATAACGTTAACTGATAATTGATCCCCTTTTTAAAAAAATAACTAATAACTAATTATCTAATTATTTTATTAGATAATAAAATAATCTAATAACTGTTCATTTGTTTAAACCATGACCTTGCAAATGTTAAGAGTGCAGATTAGCTAGGTCAACAAGGATGAATTCTAACGTTGTTCTTTTTTTTCTTTTTGTCAGATGACTTTTTTAACTCCCAAGCTTTTTCCCTCCAAGTGGCTGTGCAGTTCTGTCCTGCTGAGTGCTAACATAGTTTCAACTCTTGAAAAGACAAGACAACAGGTAAAAAGACAGCTCTTCAAACATATTTGAAGCCACAAAATAGTCTGGAAATGTAGAGGAGCAGCTAACCTAATCTATAACTTTGAGCTTGCTACAGCTAGTTAGCCTGCTAAAGTACCATTACATCTCCAACATAGTGTATAAGAGTCTGTAAATGAGGACAAAGGTGGAAAACATTCAAGTGGTTTCTGTTATTTTTGAGTTGGTTCAGCCACAGTGGCAGGTGGACAAAAAAGTTAATTTCCAACCCTGGTTACATATAAGGACTGTTCACCTGTTTAAACCATGCTCTTGCAAATTTAAAGTTAAGTCAGTACTAACAGGTGCAACTATGTACAGGTGTAAATTCTGCAGCATTTGTACTTCATAATTTAGAGAATTTTGTAGTCATGTGAAGAAACATCAACACACAGCTAATTATCGGTTTCGTTGTGGAATAGAGCAATGTCCTACTTCCGTCAGAGAAAAAGAAAACATTTCGAAGAAAAAGAGGACTCAATCTTCATCTTGGTTGATGTAATTTTATATCGACTCTTAACTTAAAACACACATCTTAAATCAGAATTGTTCAATTAATTTGTTAAAGGTATCAATTCACCCAAATTACAAACATTTCGTCAACCCATATTGTACTTAGCCATTCAGATACTGTATTTGTGGAATGTAATGCTTTCAAAAATGCATTTAGCCTCACAAACTGTCATTCACATCCGCTGTTTCAGAGTGGTAGCAGGATGTAGGGGTAAAGTCTAGTCTAGTCTCTGGGGTGAGGTTCTCAAAAACCTGTTGTAATCTGGGTGAACTGGCCCTTTAAATATAAATTACTACCAGTAATTCATATTTAAGAGTTTTCCTTTTATGTTTCAAAGGTATCTTCCACCAAGATGTCTGTTGAGATGGAAATGACCTTACCTACAACACCAAGGGTAATCATGCTTGGTAAGAGGAATATTTTCTATCACTATAATTTTTTGTAGCAATCTATGTAATAGTTATGGTAGTCTGTACTTTTACTCACTAGCGTTAGCCTGACAAGGGTTTGTCTATTTTAGGAAATAGCTTGATGTCTGCAACCCGGTGGATGGTCAGTATGGAGGAGAAGGTATTTTTCGAGCCTGAGCAACTACATGACTTTGCCAGCGTCCTTGCTGTCTTTTTTAGGTCATATTATGACTTCAATCTGGAGTATCAGGAGTCAGCATCCACCACGCTGGAGATGATACAACGGTAAGTACTCTACACCAAGCCATTTATGAATTAAATTTAATGACAGTTTGACTGATGATAAAGAACCATAGCTGATTGCTGTATTGTATGTCTTCATTTTAAAAAATACAATTAATATATTTTATTTCTGTTAAAAGATTCTTTGTGAGGATCAATCCAGATGTTGGTACCAAATGCACAGCCAAAGTCAGTACAAGCCGCAAGACGGGAAGTCTTGTCAAGAGGAAAGTAGTCAGTGTCAACTCCCGGATCAACACCTTCCTCAAATGACTCGCTGAATTTGAATAGAGGACTTCCAACTAGGTAAGCATTTTACCAAATGTTTATTATTTTATTGTCCACCAACAAAATGACTAAAAAGATTGTTATGACATGTTGTATTTCATCGTCTCCTTGGGGACATTTGCAGGGTCTCAATACAGTACGCAATCGTTTGAATTAGTGAAGACTGACTGACTGCTTTTGCCATAAACAATCCAAAAACCTGAAGTGAAGCCAGTCCTGCTCATTCTTTATGCAGCTTCTATTATCATTTCAGTGCAATTGATTTTTTTTTAAACAAATTATCACCTTAATGCTGCTTTATACCAATGGTTTTATGCATTTGGACATTGTCACTTCAGCTTAATTTGTCAGCCTTCCTGTCGATTTGAAAATGTAGATAACTTCCTGACCATCTCATGACTTCCCACATCATCTGTCTTATTCTTTACAGTTCAGCTTCCACAAGATGGATCTCACTGATTTTGTTTGACAAATGGAATAAAAGTTCTTCTGATGTAGGAAATGCATCTGATATAACAATATTTATTGATATGAATGTCTACCATATAGTACATTATCACACTTGCACTGTTTTTGTGATGTATTGTGTAACAGAGCACATTTAAGCTACTGTTTTCTGACAATGCAGCCTCTGCTGGTTTTTTAAATGAAGTATATTCTATATATTTTTTAAAAGTCAGTCTTTAATAGTTTATGGCTGGTACTTGATGCACATGTTCATGTTGCTACATACATGTGCCATAAAAAATATTGACATGACCTGTAGTGTGTTCTATGGTTTTGTTGTTTTATAGCACATTATATTGTATTGTGATATTGTTCTTTATGACATTGTGAATATATAAATGGATTTTATGTCAACAAATCTGCTGAAAATAAATACCTGTTTTTATTCACAGTACTTGGACTAAAATTTCTTTTATAAAATTTTTCGGTTCATGGTAAAATATTCTTGTATTAAAAAATTTAAACTTTAATTTACAGTAAAACTGACATTATGTTGTGAAACAAGTTTACAGTTGACCAGCTTTACTATAAAATACATTTACAGTTTTATGCTATAAACTGCATTTACAGTAAAGCAGTCATAACTGCAAAGCACACTCACAGTAAAAATTAACTGTGAAATATCATGACAGTAAAGGTACCGTAGAATGGTGATCACAGTAACTTACTGGCAACACTGTTGCCAGTAAGTTGCCAGTAAGGTACTGTAGAATGGCAATTACAGTAACTTACTGGCAACACTGTTGCCAGTAAGGTACTGTAGAATGGCAATTACAGTAACTTACTGGCAACACTGTTGCCAGTAAGGTATTGTAGAATGGCAATTACAGTAACTTACTGGCAACAGTGTTGCCAGTAAGGTACTGTAAAATTACAATAAAAAGTCTAACAGTGTAGTTTCTCTTTCAGTCAAACAGCTCTGTGTATGCACTCTACAATGACGGTGCACCACACCAGAAATACATACACACTTATGGACACACTAAAGGTACAGTTAATCTGAAATAATTACAGTTATACTTGTTTTATCCATAAAATTATTTCACAGTGGTTTGGATCTTTGAATATATCCTTCATGTCCTGAAACACTGTTTTGTTTTTTTTTCTGTGAAAGAACTGAACTTTTTTGACTGCACTGTAAAATGTGCTACATTAAGGAATCTGTAGTGTTTAATTAGCTTTGCCTTATATTTGTTTTGAGTCTCTGTTTTTGTGAGGGGTTTGTAAATGGTACATAAATTAAAATAAAAAACATTTAAGGCATTGCTATCATAACAGCAGTAGTTAATAGAAACAAAGCACAGTATTTTAAGTTAAATAAAAATATCTACATCTTTACAGTTAACTATAAAGATGCAGTTTTATAGTTAACAAACCAGCAGTTCAGCAGTAAAAGGTTGTGATTTAGCAGTGAAGGCAGATCAATGTGAGAGGAAATGTCCAAAGAGCAACAGCCTGATACTGTTTACTCTGACCTCTGTAACACTCTGACACAACTTTGGTGGAAAGGTTTTTGCAGTCTTTATGCTTGTTTGCACGTGTGTGAGCATAGATGTGCTTTCTTGCCTGCTCAAGTGTGTGCTTTCATGCATCCTGCAGGGATTCTGCTCTTTGACCATTCTCAAGGTTTCTGGCTGTCTCACACCGTTCCCCATTTCCCCTCGTTCCCTGAGCGAGGCTACCAGTACCCCTCCTCTGGCAAACACAATGGCCAGACTGCCCTGTGTGTGACCTACCAGTATTCACAGTTTCTCAGTATAGGTGAGTGAGTGCGTCATGAAGCAACCAGTCCTGACTGCTTATAGCGTGTGTGTGTGTGTGCGTGTGTGTGCCACAAAGTCTGCTGTATAAATTATTAAGCATGTTGACCCTGTTTTTCATAAACATGCAGAAAAATATTTCATACTGCAAAGCAAAATGAATTTAGAAACAAAACAAGCCAAGATATTCCTTTATTATTTTTCTCAACCCTTTTTGATATGTTAAAAACTCAAGACTGTACTGAGTTAAAGCTGGAACAAAGAAAAATGACTTTCTGACTGACTAATCAAACGTACAAATGCCACGTAAATCTCAGATAAACCACTTTTTCCCCAGTACTTAAATGCAACATCTGCTTTAGGCTTTGTACCAAAAGGTGTGTGCAGCAAATCTATGAACCTGACATGTACAAAAGAAACATTAAGGAGAGTAAACTAATTATGTGGAATCATTATTAAAAATGAATTTAAAAAACAACTTATGTACAAATAGAGATACATATTTGTTTTCACTTTTGCTTCATTTCTTTTAGCAGTTATTTTTCTGATTCCACTTCAAGTTCTTTCTTCCTCAAAATTGTAGCAATGTTTGTAGAAATAAATCCTGAAGCCAAATAAAACAGCAGCAGCCTTTCAAAAACCTTTTTAAAATCTGGTCAACTCTGTTTTTCTGCTGGGAAAACAATCAATCCAGGCAAAACTTATGTCCACTTATTTGGACTTTTTTTTAAAACCCTTTTGCAAAATATAATTTAAGTTTGAACAAAATTTAAGTATATGATTATATGTTGTGTTTTTTAACTACTGAGAGAGGCATATTCAGTGAATGACATGTTTTATTGATGCTTGTTTTTTAAAAGTATCTCTTAAAACAATAACCTTTAAGTATAAAACATACTTTTTGTTCAGCCCATTTTTCCTGTGTTAAAAATTTTGCTTTTATTGTTCTGATTTAATATTTTTATTCTAAATGTTCTGTTTACTCTGTGTACAAAATGTCCTCATCATTAAGAAAATCAAAGGTTTGAATTGTGTCAAAATTGATTGTGTAATCAATTGCACAAATTTACGCACAGGTTGTTCTCAGATTTCTAAGTCTCAAAAACCTAGAATTTTAATAAGGGTAGGTACATTTTTGAGTTAATGTATAAAATTAGGCCTTTATACGTTTCAAAGCCTATTTACGTTGTGAAAAAGATTCTTCATGCATAGTTACATCTTTATTTTCTTTATTTTCTACTGCAGCACAGCAGCTCGTCTATGTTTACCCACGTTTCTACAACTGCTCTGTTCCCACCGCGTTCTCGGCCGACCTGCCGCAGCTCCTCCAGCTGTGTGAGGGCTCCAGACCGCCACTGACCGCCAACAAGGGAGTAAAGGCACTGTTTTCTGTCAGTGGGGACAAATTTGTCAGCTACGCAAAATCTGAGCACTTTGTAGATGGTAAGAAGTTCTAAGATTTTGCATTTTGATCTTTAGAGGTGTGGTTGCTTACTCTGAAGGGCCAGAGTAGTTGGTCTCTCAATAGTTTTCTCGAGATTCCAGGAAGATGGTGTATATGTGAAATCTTATTCCATCCTTTAAATGCATGCCATTGTGTATACCACGATGGCATGCATTTAAATACCATGAATAGATCATACATGTTCTTTGAGCTGTATATACTTCTGTAAGATATGTTTTTATTCTTGATGGACCTGAGTTCTCTATCTGACCTTCCTTCAGATATCTACACAGGCTGGGTGGCTCAGGTCCTGGACGCTGATCTTCTGGTGCAGACTTGGCAGACCCAAGGTCGAGAGCTGCCCTCCAACTGCTCACTGCCAAGGCACACCATGAACATCAAGAGGACTGTGCTTCCACCATCAGTCCAGTTTGAATCTCATTACGACCACTCAAAGTGGTGTGTGTCACAGGCTTATAAGGACCAGGTGGTCTGCCTGGGGGATCTGAACCGGGTCAAGACTCAGATGTTACGTGGTGGAGGGCTGATCTGCTCCTACAACCCTGTGATTTACAAGGCCTTCAGAAAGGCAGTGGACTGGTACATTAGCTGCTAAACAAGACTGAATTATAACTGAGGATTATTTAGTCATAATTCATTTACAATGTACACAGTTAAACATGAGGTTTACCATTTTAGATTTTAAAAATCTGTCTTATAAGCATCAACTAAATTTAGTTTAACTTTTACCTGATAGGTTATTTTGATCTTGAATTGAGTAAGTTAGTGTGACAAACTCACAGTGACCTTCACAATTATTGGAACACTTAAGTTGTGTACAACAGCCGTAAATAATAGTGGTAGAGATTTGGTAACCCTCTGATTTGATGCAATCACTCTTTGCTAAAATTTTTACATTTAGTTGCACTTCTAGTTTGTTATTTTAACTTTTTTTTAATACAAAGCACAGCAGTAAGCCCTAATCTGATTTGGCTCAAAAATTTTTTTTTTTTTTTTTTTTTTTTTTTCTGGTGTTGTCAAACTCTGTTTTGTTTTTACAAATGTTGCTGTCAAGTGTAACACAACCAGTTATTAGGTTTAGGGGCCAGTTACTTGTTTTACAGAGTGGCAGGTTGGTTATGCAAGTTTTAATTATTTTATAAAGGATACCACTCTCTGGAAACAACTTTTCTGTATCAAGATTATTTTTGTGTGATGGCGTTTTTAAAGGACAAATTGATACTCCATGACACTGGAACTGGGTCGATGCGTCTGAAAAAAACCCAAAAACAAATACATTACTATAATACTGTAAAACCAGCATGAAGAAATTAATTGCGTCATGTGACTGAATCCATTCTGTCCCCGTTCAACATTTGTTTCTATTTCATTTGCGTTAAACAGTGCCTCCTAGTGGTCACAGTGGTAGGACGTAGTAAAGCCGTCATGTTATTTTGAACATCGAGCAGAGGATTGCATTTCCTCGTCTGCACTGACCATGAATTCAGCTAAACAGTGGAGGCATTTGTGTTTTATTATGTTTTGCTTGAGAAAAACTGAAACAAACGACTATTATATGAATTTGTATTTGATGAAATTGTTATTTTTTTCAGTTGAGTAACATGTTTAGAAGACAATAAATAAAAACATTAATCTTTGTGTCCAATCATGGTGTTTTCCAGCTTTCTATCTACTTAGTGAATCTGCATGAATGTTCAGAAGATGCTGCGTGTGAGTTGCACTACTAACAACTTTTGCTCCTACATGGTGAAACAGAATGGAAGTGTCAGCAGGTGTGGAGCAATTCAAATTGTTAAGACACAAAGGTAACAATGTTTCTTTCACTGTTCTGGTTTGAGCAACAAGGAAGCAGCAGAAACATGAAGGCGAGATGTGGGTGTGAGTTTCCTTTTTACGCTGACATATGACACGGCAGCTTTTTCAAACAGGTTTGTAATCCAGTTTAAAGGCGAGTGAAGATGACAGCGCACGTAAGTGATATGTTTGAATATTTTAAAGAGAATAATAGCATAAATTAGTTGTCTGAAGTAGAGTTTTATCTTTATTTTAAGATAAATAAAAGAACTTTGAAATAAAGGATAGTTTTAACTCCGTTTCCTTAATATTATTGAACTGTTTGCAAGTTTGGTGCATGAATGAGAGCTCACAAAGTGAAAGTAGTATGACATCTATATATATTAATATTCTGAATAGATTTCAACTGTGGGTTTGACTTGTTCTTGTGAAGGGAAGTCGTTGTGCTGCATCGCTCATTTTTATTAGTCCAGGAAGAGCATTTTATAGGAAACCAGAACGTGCTTAAAATATTTTAAACCCAAATTTTGGTAATGAGAACAACAATCTTGCATATTTGCAAAAGCCTACTCCATAACTCCTTAAGATAACATGTGAACAAAGAAATTACTAGACTTCTAACATGATGTGGTTAAAGTCTTAGTTATCTTGACTATAAGTTTGATCCAATGTCTGTCTCAATTGTTCTAAAAAAACTTCTATATGTTTCATCTTAGTAAGCAGCTTAATCACTACAACTAACCCTGAGTTTATCTAATCAAGCCCAAGTATTTTCTTTTTTAATTGTAATTACACAATGAACATTATGTAATCATGTTTGTTTTAATTGTTTCAGGCTCTAATCGGATTCCTCCTCAGTATTGGACTTCTTTTTAAAGCGTGTTATTCAGATGTGAAGTGCAGGAATGACAGAGGAGAAGATGTTGACTGGTCAGTGAAGATTTCTGACAATATTCTTACCTCTATTGAGCTTAAACTGATAAAATGATCAACTATTCACATCTTCACCATTAGGTATATTGTGTATAAACTGCCCAATGTGGAAGACGGTGGACTGTCGTATTTGTACATGGATGAGAGCACTGGTGGGTGGAGACTCAGCAAGGAGAAAATCGACAGTAAAACTAGCTTTCTTGCACAAACACTGAAACCTCTTCTTGACTTCTACACCAAAAAGGTGAGATTTTATTAAAATAAATAAATTAATAAAAAACGTATCAAACCAGCTTTTAAAGCGCATTGTTTTTTTTCTCTATTATTTTTAATGGTCAGACTGAAGGGTTTGGATACATGCTCTACAATGATCAACCTCCAAATTCAAACTCTGCTCCTTCATCATTCGGTCACAGTAAAGGTGGGCCCAATTCTTCTCAACCAAATTGCACACAAAGTACAGGTAGGCTGTCAAATTAAATTGCTTGCACACTTATTTTATTTCCTTCAGGGGTTGTGATGTTGGATCGCAACTTTGGACTTTGGCTTTCACACAGCACACCCAAATTTCCAACATATCGCAGTACAGAGTTCTGGCCAAGCAGTGGAAAAGCAAATGCGCAAACATTTTTTTGTGTTACTTTCCCCTACCAGCAGTTTAAAGAAATAGGTAAGTTACTGGAGAAGCTTCCTGGAGCTGCACACTAGATTTAAAAAATACATATATATCTTTTAAATGATGCCATTCAAATCCTCAGGACTGCAGCTCATGTACATCCATGCCTATTCATTTGACTTTGAAATTCCAAGAACTTTTCATGAGGAGCTGCGTTGTGTTGCACAGAGAAGCTGCTACCCAAAACAAAAGCCCTGGTTTAGAGTGGAGAGGCTGAAATCAGCAGCAGGGAGCACTTTCACCAGCTTTGCAAAATACACACGATTTAAAGATGGTGAGTTTTGGCACTGATTCACAAAATGTTTTTTTGTTTGTTTTGTTTTTTTTTTAATTAAGAAAACTTCTGAAGTTCGTTGTCTAAAACTGATGATGATCTATGTTCTGTTACATCCTAGACCTTTACTCTGGTCTCATAGTGAACAAAGTGTCCGACGAACTTTTTGTGAAGAGCTGGGGGAAACTGAGTCAACCGCTATCCTCCAACTGCAGCTCAAGGCTCAATCATCATGTCTACAATGTAAAGGAAGTGCAGCTGCAGAAGGGGAAGGCCGTCAGTGTCACTGTGGATCACTCTAAGTGGAGTGTGACTTCAGACGGTGGCTGGACCTGCATCTCTGATATGAACAGGGAGGTCAGTCAGATGAGCAGAGGAGGAGGAGCAATCTGCACTGAAGATCCACGAGTGGGACAAGCTTTCAGGTCACTGATCTCAGACTATGAACCGTGTGAAAAGTCTCATTCTAAGGCTCACAAGAGAGAACTGTAAAAGCTGACAGTCATGAAAATCAACTGTTTTTCACAAATGAGCATCGTTACACCAGGGGATTTTCTTTTATCAAATACTCTGAGCAAGTGACTTGTGTCGAATAGAGATACATATGTATGCATGAAATCACTTAGAAGTCACTTAGATTCAAATTTTTACAAGAATGACTTTTTTGTATTTCTGTTTGTGTTACCAAAATCTGAAATGGTATTAATGGGAGCCTGAAGAAAGACATGGATTTTACTAAATATAATTTGGGGATAATGACAGGGTACTTATGTATGCTTATTAAGAATTTAATACTTATTAATATATTTATATGAATTTCCGGTTTTGTCTTTTTCTAGTGTACAACAAGCAATAAGATATTTGTACAGTATTTTATAATGTATAGACAAACTGGAGGCGAAAGAGAGGACCATTGGATACTTCATCCTGCTACTTTAATTGGAAAAAAAAATGTAATCAGATATCATGTATCTCATTCAAATGCTGTGTTTCAGAAGATATTTTTCTGTAATGTTGTATAATTTAAAACCCTAAATTAAATGCAGGACATTAAACATGTTGAGCCAAAATAACTATACAGAATTAAGGGCAATAATATCAAAGGAAGTATGATATTGACTTTATAATGGAGGACCTACTGTACTTTTTTTAAAGTGATTTTGATGTTTTGGGATTTTATTTAAACAATAGCTGTACAGCTGCATTTAGATAAATATGTTATTAACTATTATATGAAAGATTTTATATTACAGGTCAGAATGATCAGAATTCTTACTTTAAATGTATGAATTAAGAGTTTTTATTGATTGATTATGATTTTCATGTCAAAATTATGACTTGAAAACTGACACTATAATTTTGGAACTCAGTATATAAATTTGAAAGCCTGAATTGTGACAATAAAAGTCAAAATTATAAATCTAACGGTCAAATGTGTGACTTTTTAATTTCATCTCGGAATTATCACAAATGCTCAAATCAAATGCGCGTCATTAAAATGTGGCTAAGTTGTTCAGACCTTCTCAACAGCGATGAGTGAGAGATGTAGTACACCTCCTCACCACCAGAGGTCCCCCTCTTTTATTGCTAAAGTTTAATCTCTTCACCTCTCATTCTAGGAAGTGAACGCAGTCGAGCACACAGCCTGTAAACACGTGAGATAATAACTCAAAACAGACCGCTGACATACGAAAGATGGATATCATAGAAGTTCCCACGGATCAGGACAGCAAGAGCAAGAAGAAGAAGAAGTCAATGAAAGCAAAGACGAAGGTTAAAAACATAGAAGTGAAGGAAGAGAGCAGCGCCGCGGAGAACCAGGCCGATCCGACAACAGCGTTTCCCCCCACATTCAATGTCTCCGAGATCAAGAACAAACAGCGGAGACACCTCATGTTCATGAAGTTCAAGCAGGAGAAGAGGAAGGTAAACGGCCTTCAGGGTCAAGCTGTCCTCTCTACTACAGAAGAGTTAAAGTTTCTTTATTTGAAGTCACCCAGTGCATATCATATTGTTAACATTTCCACCTATTAAAATGGAGTGTTGAAAATAACTGGTATATTTCTGACTTTTAGCAAAAACTTCAACTGAAGAAAAAAAGGAGAAAAGAAAGGGAAGCATTAGGTGACAAGGTGAGTGTTTATTATTCTTTCTTTTTTTCTTACTTGTTATCTTAAATTATAATCCAAATAAGTGCATTCTTGTACTGGTATTTTTTCATACCAGTCATTCACTCCATGTTAATCTATTTCCAACATAGGCGCCACCAAAGGAAGTCCCCAAAACCATAGAAAACCAGAGAGTGTTCGATGAGACAGCGGTTGATCCAGAAGACGAAGAGGTTTGGATTTTGTTGCTTTGCTCTTTCTATATGTGTGTGTTTATTTTAACAAACACTCTTTGTTTTGTTCATTTTGCTCATGACCAGGTTGCTTTTGATGAGGGAACTGATGAATTTTCAGCATATTTCAACGGGTTGACAAATCCCAAAGTGCTCATCACTACATCAGACAGACCCAGAGGGGTGAGTGGCTGCAGTTGTTCTAAGACTTTTAATAGTTTTGAATGCAGTTTTTATTTGTATTTTTTTTAATTACCAGCCATTAGTAGTTTTGGGATTATTTGCTATTTTAATTCAGACCTAGTTTTAAAAAAGAAGCTTCATATATGATGTCATCTATAAGACGGCATAGTGACATTAATGTTGAAGAATGCAACAATAGTTTTTTTATGTATGTAAAATGTAACTTTTTGGACTGAAAATAGAAATTACTTTAAAATTTAGATCATGTAATTGAAATTCTAGAATTATGTGTGTCAACCTCATTAACTGCATCATTTGTGTTTTGCAGAGAACAGTGAGGTTTTGTGAGCAGCTGGCCAGTGTCATCCCAAACGCCCATGTTTACTACAGAAGAGGCCTCGCCCTAAAGAGGATCATTCCCCAGTGTGTTGCCAGGGACTTCACATACATGATGGTCATCAACCAGGATCGCCTGGTGCCCAGTATCCTGACTTCAAAGAGCACTACTGATGACATGAGGAAATTTATTTAGATACATTCAGTTTTTGTTCCCACTTGAATCATTGACTGCTACTCTTCTGACTTCACAAAGTGTTGTAAATTTATCCTCGTCCCAAAATATGTATAAAGAAGCTCAAAGACTATACTAGAATCAATATTTATAGAAATGTTGTTTTACTTACCATCTGGGTTCTGTGATTGCAAAAAACCCAAATCAGACTGGCAGAAAGTTTTTTTTTGTTTGTTTTGTTTTCATTTGACTACTTATTTTGTCTAATCTGGATCCTTAACAGTTATTTTCAGACGGTTTGGTTCTCTGTCACCTTCCTGAGGGGCCAACTGCACACTTCAAAGTCAGCAGTGTTCGACTAAGAAAAGAGATAAAGGCAAGTCAAATAAACGCATCCTCAATATTAATGCCTTTAGGGGGTACAAATCTGAATTCTCATCTCCCACAACCTGCATTGTGTTTCCTAGGCAGTTTAAAAATAAGCTTAAAAACCCTGAACATTTTGCATAAAAATGTGTACAAACCTTGTGTTCTTGTGCTTCCCTGCTCTTTTCCTAGTTAAATACCACTTCTTAGTTGGAGACGAACCTCAGCTCTCATACTGATGCACCGCTGTCCTGTCTCCTGTTTTCAGAGACGAGGTAAAGAGCCAACCGAACACTATCCAGAGGTGATTCTCAACAACTTCACCACCCGCCTCGGACACAGCATTGGTCGTCTGTTCGCCGCTCTGTTCCCGCAGAACCCTCAGTTTGTGGGTCGACAGGTCGCCACCTTTCACAATCAGAGAGACTTCATCTTTTTCAGATTCCACAGGTAAATGTTCAAGCTTGATCAGGAAGACATCCTTCCATTTACAGGAATTATTTTTCCCCCCTTTTTTATGTGGATGCAAGTAACTCAAAATCTTAGATGTAGATAGTTCATAGAGATTTTTCTGTATGTCACTTATGATGACATATTATAGTTATTAAATTATAATTATGCTTGCTAAATCCAAGAATTATTGCTAATATATTATTTTAAGCTTTCTTCAAATTCGGATGTATTTTGTGGAATAGCATTTTAAACCACATGATTTGGGAAAATATTTTGTTTCCTTCCTTGCTTCCAGTCTTTAACAGTCAGTACTCCATCAGGGCAAAGTCTTTACTGCTGACAGTAAATTTGAGCCTGGCTTTAGCACATTTTCTTCAAAGCTACTTACTTCCCAAAGACTTTAGAGTGAGACTTTTCAAAGTTAGATGTAGGTGAAGGTCCTTTAGGAAAGTCTTTACACACATCAAGTTGTCTCTCTTTTCATAACTATCCTGCTGCTTCCAGTGCTGGAGTTTTCAACCTGTTGTAGTGTATGTGATTATTTTACCTATCAATAAGTAAAATGACCTTAAAAAAATGGAGTCAAGGTCAAATGGCTCAAGTTTCTTTCAGTGAGGTCAAATAAACTAATTATGGTATTTCTGTAAGGTATATTTTCAAGAACGAGAAGAAAGTTGGTATTCAGGAGCTGGGACCTCGCTTCACTCTGAAACTCCGATCTCTGCAGAAGGGCACGTTCGACTCCAAGTATGGAGAGTACGAATGGGTGCTGAAGGTGAGTCTGTATAATACAAAAGGAGATTTAATTGACTTTTTCATATCAACTGGATTTGTTTGCTTAAATCTGCTTATCTATTATAGTATATTAGGATTTTAATGAGATGCTACCTGGAGAACACATCAGTGGTTTTATTTCTTACTGTGACACAAAAATATTTTCACTTTTCAGCGCCACGAGATGGATGCCTGCAGACGGAAGTTCCAGCTTTGAGTTGGACGTTTATTGGTCAGGAAAGATCCCGACCTAATGCCCTGCAAATATTTATGGACTTACACAAATTTGCTTCAGAGTCTCTGATTCTTTGAAAGAAACCTGCGTTAGCTGTACAAAGATCTAGATGCAGCTTTTAGTGATGAGGTGATACTATGTTGTCTAGTAACAGTTCATGTATACACAGTTATATTCTTTTATGACTTTAGTTATTACCTGAAGATGAGTTTCAGACTGCAGAGTTGAGCTAAAGTGAGAGAAAGTACAAGAGATGTTCATTTCTTCAGACTTGCCTCTGAGTGATAAAGTCAACACAAAATGTTCATCTTTCTTTTTTAACCTTCATGTTTGTCTGTAATAGTGACACATTCTCAAATTTAACCATGTAAAAAGTACAAGTTCTATTTTATTGGAAGAGGGTTTGTGTTATCCTTAGAAACAGGCATTTCAACACAAAATAAACTTTTAATTTAGAGACATTCAGTCTGTGCTGAAGGTCTGTAAATGAAAAGAATCAGTTACGGTGCTCTGACTCAGAGCACAGGAAAGCTGGGTGTTGGTCCATGGGCTAAATAAGGCTCAACATTTTCAATATACTTATCCTCCACCAAACTGAGGAAACTCATTTCGGTTGGTTGAGTCTTGTTTCGAATTAAGAGTGTGTAGATAAAGGTCAAAGCTTAGACACTGCAATGTTTCCTTTTTAGCTCAACAACTTCATTACTGCTGCCAATTCCCAAACCTATTGCGCTTTTCTCCTCCTGTATACTCAGTTATTGTACTTTTCATTGTTCAACTCTTGAATAATTTCAAGTTTGTACTTGCTAAGGTTGAATTTATGAGATATTTTACGTCTTTAACTACTAAACTATGTGGATCATTTTTAGCCGTCGCAATTAGTTTTATCCTTTAAAACATTTTTTACAGGTCTGCTGCAATGTACCAGAAGCAGATATTTATCCATCTTTGGGAGATAAAATTAGTGTAATTAAACTATTAAATTTACTTTATATTGTAAACAAAAATCTAGTAGGGCAAAAATCCAATGTTTCCTACATGGACTTGAATGAATCAAATGAACTTTAAGTTGAAGAAAATTTGATAGCCATGTTTTTATGTGTTAAATCATGATTCAAACTTGACATGCCAACATTAAAGATTTGGTCATCAACACATTATAAGTGTTATAAAAAAAAAAAAACATTGAGCAAATTGATAAATACTAAAACTTAGGAAAGATAAAATTGGAAGTTTGAAATATTGCAGGGAAAAGGGGAGGCTTCAGTAGTATTAGACATTTATCAACACGACTGCAATTATTAAAGGTATGCGTTAACATCTTTTATAACCTGGAAGAAAAAGTAGCAAATTGAGTCACAATGAACAGGAACACTTTAAAGGAAGTTACTAAAACAAGTCTGAGCATGATGACTTATCTTCACGTTGAGGATTCATGCAGCGTCTTTCAGTGTAACGGACTGATAGTGATATCTCACCAGGACTTGGAATTCTAAAGAAGTATTTTTCTTTAAAGTCTAACAAATGAAGACATCGGACAACAGCTTTAAGCTCCAAGCGAGGGATAAAAACTTTGTGACAGCAGACTATTCCAGAAAAGTGTTTAGGTTCATATTGCTGCAGTAAAATTGCTGGAGTTTATTTTAAAAGTGTTTTCTCCACTCACTTCGCAGAGTAGATCACAGACAAGCTGGTTTTAGTTTGTTTTACCCCTAGTAAATTAATCTCTCATTAGAAGATTTACCATGTAAATGACATCAAGAAGTATTTGCAAGAACTCGCTTTAAGGTTAAGGTTATCTGTTCTGCACAAGAGCTTTGAGTTGGATAAAAGTCTTAAGATTATGAAAGAAAAAGAACATGAAGCTGCATGTCTACAATGTGGAAATAGTTCAGTTTTATTGAGGCAAGAAACATTTACATTTCAGAAGGCACATGTGTTAGTTGTATGCAGGAAGGCTGAGGCGTTTCTAAAGCACTCAAGGAAAATGAGTAATTTGTATTTATATATATGTATATTTAATTTGTATAGGTTAAAGTTTAAAAAGGCTCAAGTTAAAATTCCTGGCCCAAATTCCCAAAACTCCTGAGACGATTCCAGTCCATTTTGCAGGATTCTGCAGCTCACCTCAATGAGGCATGTAATCCAAAACCTGGAGAAAACATCATATTAGTAAAACATACAATGTTTAAAACAAATGAGACATATAGCAAACACTCTAAATTTTACTGGGATAAACTTCAAATATATTAAGCTAATTAAATAAAGCACCATCACACATTTTGGCATCTTTGTTTTACAATCCGCCAATAAACTACCTTTTTATTTATTTTTGTACACAATTTTAGTTTTCATATTTTATTTATAGTCTTAAATAGCCCATCTACTTTTCCGGTCCCGTATTTTGGTAAAAGCAGTTCATTCCAAAAGGTGATTTGCCAATACACGACTTTGCATTTCAGAAAACTCATTTAACACGGATTTGAGTAAAAACAGTTTAACAAATAGTAAAAGTTGCTATAAACGTATTTATTTTAAAACATTTTTATTTAAACCCTTTTTTTCTATGCCACTTTAAAAACAAAGCTAACAAAGTACAACATAGAAAATGAAAATAATAAAGAATAATCTTAATAAAAATTTTTAAGACTTTTTGTATATACAAAAACTTTTAATAGTAGTAATTATGTAGTTTATTAAAAAAAGGAAGGATGCCAAATTGTACACGTATAAGATACCAAAGAGAAAGCGATGACTCTTTAAAGCGGCTTAGAGGAAGTTTTGCTTGAATCAAAACTAACAGTAATGCACTTGGCTGCCATAAAATCAACTCCTGTAAGCGTCCACTGAAAATCATGAGCTGATAAATGTATATGTTCGTACTCACAGTGGTCGCCCGGCTCGTCAGTACTATAGGAAGGAGCAGACTTTCTGCGGTCTGAAAGGATTGTTGCTGGAAGACATGCCGGTGAGCAGGGGGTCCTGCTGGGCGTTCTGTAGGCAAAACTGCTGGAGGTCCGCTGCGGCCTGCGAGACCTGGAGAAAACAGATTTAAAATGGAATAAACTCTTTATGCTAAACGAATAGCGCTCCCGAAACCTCACCACAACCCAGACCATTTCGACAAAAACAGTAACATTACAGAAACACCGAAATGACCGAGAAAGACACACGCCCTAAGAGCGACTAAATGTATAAAACTTACCTTAACTCTGTTTATACCCAATTCAAAGCGCAACTGTTGAACAACTTTCTTCATAGCGACAGTGTTGGATGGTCCCGGCATAACTGCGACCCGGAATGGCTACGATATTCAAAATATTAAGTGTGGAAAAGTTAACGCAAGCTAGTCAACGCTAGTAGCTACCAAGCTAACTTTTTTTCTTCCTCCAAGGAATAAGCTTCCGGTTTTTTTAAAGGCGTGCCCGCTAGTGCTGCATTCACGTGTCGTCTGCAAATACGGTACATTTTCAGACGTTTTCACTGCCACTACTTATCTTGTGATTTTAAATTAAACATATATGCTTGGTGTATTCCATGTTTGACAGTTTTGGTTTTTTAACAAATATTAGTGGAATAAAATTAGTCATGCTTTATGTTAACTTTATGTCTAAAATATCTGTAGATTGCATATTAGTAGAGCTAGTTTTGCTATATTTCACATAATTAGTAGCGTTCCTTAACATAAAATCTGATCTAAATAATGTTATTAATTACAAAACAATTCATATTCGAAAGTTTTATAAGAAACAGTTTGAATAGCAATGTTCAATCCCACAGCAATTAAATGTTCGGATTACAAAAGAGAAATAGACCCCCTAGTGGTGAAGATGCATTTACTGATTCAAAAGTTCAAGGATTAAATTAAAACCATAACAAAATTGTATTATTTGAAAATTAAGGGAACTCTTTCATCTTATGTGTTGAGAAGTTTTTGTTGTTTGTTTCCACATGCTGCTCTGTCATCCGGAGCATCCAGGGCTGGCACTCTCGTAAAAGCATGTGTTTAATTGCAGCAGGTTGTTTCCCGGCAGTCTGGAGCAGTCACAGCGCACGCAAATAGAACTCTTTTGTAGCAAATACTCCCACATTTCTATAATTCATCATTTTACTGCATTTCTTTCTCTGAACCAGACTGATAATGGAGCTGTCGTGTGAATCAGTGAGATTTACAGAGGACAGCATGAGACCGGCCAGCAGTAAGGTAAATGCTAAATCTCTTGACATGATATAAAAATGTATTAAGTAAGCAAATGTCAGGGGCTGTAAACTTCATTGTTAATTTCAATTATGTGTAGCTTTTGGAGCTCCATGTGCTGTTTGTGCCAGCTGATCAGTGGGATATGAAACTCAATAAAGTTCCAGCTGAAGCTACAGAGAGCTTTATTTCTGCTGGCTTCATCAGGTAAAAGTGCTTGAAATATTTTATTTCTATTATCATTCAAATGATAACAGTTTGTATCAAACAGAGGTGTGATTATCGAAGCCATATATAGCTCCTGGCAGAAGTATTTATTGAACTGTGTCATATTTTATAACAAAACAACTAGTTTTAAGGCATTTGGTGGGATTTTGCTTGCCGGACTATATAGTGCTCTATTATAGTGATGCGGATTCACCTTAAATTTTAGAAAAATAGATAGAAGTTTTAATTAGAAAAGAAATTGAAAAAAAAAAAAAACATCAGGCGATTTGAAAGCCTGCTCTGTTAATTACAGAAATAATAATTAAAAGCAACAATCTCCCATATGCATTTCAGATGTCCAGTGTGCTACATTTATTTCGTATGTAAAGTTCAGTTAGTAAAAAAAAGATTTAAGGTAATTAAAATATCAATTTTCTGACAACTTGGAAATTAGAGAAAAAAATTAATATGTTGTTAATGAGTGTAATGACTCTATTTTAAATATATATATTTTTTACTATTGTTAAGTTAATCTTTATTGTCATTTACAGCATGAAAAGAATAACACAATGCAACAAAACATCGGACCTCAGTTTGGTGTTGCCATGAATGTACCATAATAGTTTTTATTATTAACTATTAAACAGTCAATATTAGCCTATGTAAAACTGCTAAAACATTCATTCAACTTAGCCATGATTTAACAATTTTACTAAACCCCTGACTGGTGCACATATTGTGTCCTCGTTCCTGGTGACATTAGGGTTTATCCTGAAACCACCCTGCAGACTCTGAGGGGCGAGCTGGCTGCTCTGCTTGGCACTGAGAGGAGCATCCATAAATTCTCCTTCCTGAAATGCGTGGGCCGCAGTCTGGCGCTGGTGAGTGCAGCTGACAGTCAAGAGGCCTTTTGTAGGGCTGATCATTTCACTGCGCAGACAGTGCCCTATTCAGGCTGAATAGGGCACTGAAGGCTATAAAGGCTGTGAATGGGGAGCATAGCAGCTTTACTGCTGCGCTTCTCACGCTGTAGTTCTTGTCTTTTACAGGTCAAAGGCAAACAGGAGACAAATCTGAAAGTGAAAACATTCGCCCCACCGTATGTACGTTGAGTCCTCGCGTCTTATTTACATCCCGATAAGTTTATCGGTTTCTTACTTTAAATAACTGCGTTTGCTCAGTCCCTGAAATGAGCCGTTGTAACCTGTCGGCAGGCGGCCCAGCCGGAGCTGTACCTTCTGCCCACAGGAGAGGCAGACAGCACTTTCTGCTCTCAGTCCTTCACCATGGATTCCAGCAGCAGCTCCCCAGAGCACCAGGTCTGTCTCCACCCTTCCAAGATGTGCAGCATGGCAACAGGGACAAAGAAGGGCATTAAATTCCCCCACACCTCCCAGTGTTCCCAGCAACCAGTTTCTGTCTCTGTGCTGGAAAAGGAACACGAGGATGAAGAAGATGAAAGCAGCTGCAGCAGCTCCTCCTCAGAGGATGAAGCTCCAAGCTTCATCAGGAGAACAGAGTCGGAGATCTGTGCAGGAAAACCACAGAATCAAAGGGTCCTAAAGCTGATAGCACTTAGAAAAGGTATTAAAGCAGTCATTCATAACATATTGTCAACAAGAGTTTATACAGTTGTACTCTCCATAAAAGAGTTATCAAATAATTAGATCTGTCCACACATAAAACATTAGCTTTTCAATTATTTATGGGTTTTTTTTTGCTGAGAAAGTACTGACAAGTATTGCTGTCATGGAGGAAAATACATTTTTGATCACTATAACATTATAACATGATAACTGTATTGATTATATGAATGTCATAATTGCATTGTATAAATGTGATCCTTTCCTCCATCCAGAAGCTACATGTATAGAAGTGTGAGAAATAGCTTAGCATAAATTAATATCATCTCATCTATAGCATGTTTTTTGTCAGATTGCATAAGTTAAAAAAATAGAAGAAGAATTAGTTAGTATTCTATTCTATTGTATTGACCCAATTTATTAAACACTGAACCCCTCATCTTTTTTGCTGAATTAATATGTTTAAATGATGAAAATGATCCACTAAAAAACATTTCTCATATCATATATTTTAACACACATAACACAACCTTTACACTCATCTGGCTGCAGTGTTCATTTTTAGGTTTGACAGATGACTTACAGTTTGGTTAACAACAAAAATATAATCAACTAATAGGGTGTTTTGTATTTTTTTTTTAGCTCATTAACAAAATGACATTCTTTAAAGAAAATAAAACATTTACTTTTTGTATGTTTACAGCGTTAGAGATATGTGAACCTGATTCAGCCCATGCCGTTTGGTCAGCAGAAACAGAGGAGACCTGCCGAAAGACAATATGTCAACCCAAAGACACACATTCAGGAGCAGCTGAGTCTCTGAAAGACCACAGTTTAGGCTTTTTGCTCTCAGACAGGTACCATATGTTGTTACACTTGGAAGGCTCCTTCTTTTTTTCCTCCAAATGAAACTGTGGTCAAATGTTTATCAGACCACAGGACATGTTCCAAAAATTAAGGTCTCTGTTTCTGAGTCTATGGTAGCAAACTGTAATCTTTGTAATATAAATTTTCTTTACAGAAGAAAAATGCATGAGGTTCTTATTTTTTGACTGTGCTTCTTTGTTTTAGTGTTGGAAACTCTAAGTGCAAAGGTCCAGACAGAGAGAAGACCACCAGAAATAAACCAACAAATGGGGTAATGTGCAGCTGTTGTGAGACTTCTTTAAAAAAAAATACATAAACATGTCTCTTTCAGTCAATATTTATACTGTCTCTAAATTTGTTGGTGTTTGAGATGTTGGAAGGTCCAGCCATCTTGTCACAACCTGTTCAGTGTACAGCTTCCCCCCGAGGTTCAGACTCGGCCTCCAATAAAGCAGTTTCTGCTTCGCTAGATTGTCTCTCCGACAGTAAGGAATACTCAGATTGTTTGAGCCAAATGCTTATGCTTGGTTACTGAACATATTTTGTACATGTAAGGAGAGGCACTAATGGAGGAAATCAAAATGGTGAGAGAGGAGAGGAAGCAGCTGGAGTGGACAAGACAGCAGCTTTTGAGAAAGGGAAAAGACTTGTTGGCTCAGAACCGACACCGCAGGAACCAAGGTGGGATATCAACATCTAAGTGAAAACAAAGTCAGACTGAGTTTCAAAAAAAATTTTCAATTTCTTTCCCTACTCCACTAATATAAAGCACGAGACAGCTGGAAAAAGAAATATTTTGAAACCAAGAAGACCACAGCACCATTGGAGGAGCATCTGAGAAACTTGAGGCAGGAACTGCAGCTATTTCACAACAAAGTTCTGCATCAGCTTCAAGCCAGAGAGAAAGCAAGGCGACAGGGGAGGACCTCCGAGAAGGTCCAGTAAAATCCCATATGCCTTGTTGCACCACATAGTTAACATTATCATACATATTAGGAACAGACTCAATTAAATTAACAACTTTAATTTGAGTATGACACAAAACAACCTAGTCAGGTGACTTCAAATGGTCATAAAAGGAGCATGAAGTCCGGGATATCAAAGGATGTTGTTGTCGTCTTAAAATTTAACCACACACCTGTAGCATATAAAATTGACATTACTAATCTTTATCAAAAAAAACCATTCAGAATTATTAGAAGATTAACAGGGGGCAACAATGGTGAAAGTGATTGGACTTGGTCTCGCTATTGGTGGGTTGCTGGTTCAAACCCCCACTCTGTCAGTCTCAGTCATTGTGCCTGCTGCCAGTGTTCAGAGGGCAGCTGTGGCTACTAGCCAGTAGCTTACCCCCATCAGCATGGGATTGACTGAATGAAGGGTGAAGTGCTTTAGGGCCCTCTGGACAAGTGCAGGCCATTTACTGTAAGCAATTAAAATATAAGAATAAAAATTGAAGGAAGGTTTAAAAAATTAACAAATTTAAGATGCAATTTCTTGCTTAGAATACCAAATCTGGACATATGTTGCATGTTTTAAAGGGGTGGTTTTGTGTATTTTCCAGACACTTAATGCCTTTTTATAGCACCATCAAGTAACTGTTACCTACAGTTATAAAAATGCTAAACATACACACCTTCTTGCTTTTATTTTCAAACTAGGAAATGATGAAACACAAACAGGTAATTTTACTAAACCTGTCGTTTTTATGTGTTTGGAGATCAGGATATCTTGTTATACAAAGAATATATTGAGGTGGATTATTGCATGCTACTTAACATTATTGCATGCTACTTAACATACAGTATTTAAAGATTATTTTTGTTCATCACAATAAAATGTGCCCTGTAAAGAAATTAACCCAAGAGCAATATTTCAGAATGAGCTCATCATTCAGATCATGAAGGAGAGCTATGAGGTCGACAACCTGAAGAGGAAAGTTGAAGATGCCAAGATGAAGCTGATAACAGAGATAAAGGTAACAATCAGTCCAGCCTCAATGAAACAGGTGACTGGTTGGGTTTATTTCTGATATGTTCTGGATAAAAAGCCTAGCAGATCTGGAATTGACTGTAAAACAAAATATGTTTTTTTTTTCCCCTACAAGTTGAGAAAGCAGGCTGCTACTGAGCTCAGAGACCTGAAGACCGAACTTTCCCAGAAAAAGAATCAGTCAGCTCCTTCCTGGATGGACTGGAAACACAATGTGGGACAAAGCACAAGTTTAAAGCAGCTTCTTCATCGACGTCAAGAGGACTGCTCTTCCTAGCCTTTAAACATGAACTAACCTGCCAACTAATACTTGTATGAACTGGATAACTCAATTCTTCTTCCTGCTTTTGATGTTCTTTCCGCACTGTGTGTGTTTTCTACAATAATGTAGCACCAGGGAGTCCACTAGATCAATTAGTAAAACCTTTATTAAAGAATAAAGTAAACAAGATCACAGTTCTTGGAATGGTAATCAAAAATCAGTGCAAATGTGATTAAAACGATTGTCTTTGTTACTGAATCATAATTCATTGCATCTAAAGTAAAAGGCAATGTGCAAGTAAGCATCCCTGAAGATGAATAGAGGCCACGCCCAGTTACCAAAAACATCTTCTAACGCCCAGTTAAAAGAAGATGTTTGGAAACCAACCCGAGCGAGCTCAGCAAGAAGCTCCTGCTGGAGCATTCGGTTTATCCCAGTTTGGATCCTAACAGGGCATTCCACATCAGTGCGGTCTGCTGCCTGGCTACAGGATCGTCACTGTAGTCCAAAATGTTGCCGTTCCACATGCCGATGCCTCTCAGGCCTTTGGACATGACGTAGTCCGCTTTGGGGGACAGACTCTGTGGGTCATCGTACCAAACCTGATGGGACTGTCCTGTCTCATCCTGAATTAAGCAGTGAAACAAAGAAGAAAATAGAAAAAGTTTAATTTGTTTTGTGTTTGTTTAAATGCATTGTTTAAGAAGTATGTTTTTTTTTTAAAAAGACACCTTGTAATAGAAGTAAGGAGCTTTTTGCTCATCATCCCACAGTCTGCCGGACGACGTTGGGCTGTTGAGTTGCTTCATGATCCATTTGTATGTTTTTTGTTTTCCCGCTGCATCACTGCAAGGAGCTCCACGGAAAGGGACTTTAGGTATGTAACAAATCCCCTCCTCGGATAAAACAGAAAATAAAAACAGAAGCGTTTTATTTTGTTTCATTAACAGGCAGGTTTTACACAGCATTTGCCATGGTGCAAAAGAAAGGAAACAATAAAACCCACATCATCTGCAGTTTTTAAGAAAAAAATATTGTGATTTTGTGTTCTATGATTGAAAGTCAAGCCTATTAATATAGGGAAGTAAGTCCTAAATTAATAGGATAATGATAATGTTAGTCAACATCATCATTGTTGACTAATAAAAAAAACAAAACTAATAGTGCTCAAAGAATTTCTTTAATGTGTAATGCACTTTGCATTTCAATGGAAATTTTAAATAAAATCCAATGTTTAAAAAACGAAATGCATTTAAAACTTTCCAGAAAAAAATATCAGATTACATTGAGCCACATTTTAGATCAAGATTGGAATAAAATACTTTATTTTTAAATAATTTTTTTGTTATTAGCTGAAGGCAGTTTTAAAAGGATGCCACAGTACTATGAAATATTTCTCCCCCGATAAACCTCACCATAATTGGTTGATCATTAGCAGCAAATGTTCCTACTGAGACTTAGGACAGATCGGAAATTAACTATTAAACTTTATTAGTGTGAAATGTGTGTGCTGATGTGAATAATTAAACTGATCTCTCTTGTGGTAAAGATAATTATTATTGATTTATCTTTGAAGTAAAGTATGCTGAATGAAAACAGAATGCTGAGCCCAGAACCATGTAATAGCATGGTCTGCCACATGGTGGCAGTGTAGGGAAAGGTATTCCATTTGTTGTGAACCGACATTAAAAAAGCTGAAAGAACACAAGACTGGACATACGATTTGCTCACTAGCTTCCAAACATTTTTCCATTTAGAATGTATGTTTATTTTCGTCTGGCTCTTCTTTAGAACATTCTGAACATTTAATGAAAAATAATAACCTAGATTACTGCAGTTTTATGTGTATATTCCACAAAACATAAAAATATCACAATCATAAATTTAGCTTCTCATATAAGCAATCGTTGATCAGGTCGTCTTCAAATGTATTGGATTTCTTTAATCTGAAGAGGTCTGTCTTAATATATATTCGTCAAAGTACAGTTTGTGACCAGAGACACATTCATTGTGCCTAAAGTGACCATAGACACAATAGGCACAATAGTGTTGAACATTAATGTTAATCCCATCCATGAACTACTTCTTGGCCAAACTGACCTGCTTCGTGGTTCAAGAGCCCGCGTCATCTGGCTGTGGGCTCTTGTCAGTAAATTAAAAAGCCAAAATAATCAGTTGGACAAAAATTTACAGTGCTTGCAAAAATATTTATACAGTATATCCTTTTTTACATTTTGTCATGATAAAATGACAAATTTCAATAGATTTTATAAGATACAATACATATCTTATAAAATAAGTAAAAAGGAAGCACCCCCAAAGCATGACAGTGTTTCCATCAGGTTTCAATGTTAGGATTGTATTTTTCAGAATGACATGCAGCGTTACCAGAAGTAAAGTGTGCAACTTGTCATTAAATATGGCCATACCTGAGAAAGGTTAACACATGGATAGTCATAGCCGTACCATGGCACTCCCATCAGCAGCTTATTCGAATGAATCTTCAGATCCAAATAGTCATCATAGGCTAAAATGGACAAATAAAAATTATTTCCATTGGGTCACATTAACAAGGTGATTGGTTCTCAATCCTAAATGTGCATCTGGACATAAAGACCTTTTAGAGTTTGGCTGAATGGGGCATTTGCCATTGCAATGCAGTCTCCAGTGATCTGACTCTGCTCATCGTAGGACATCACAAACACCAGGTCACAGGATTTGGCGATGGTGACGTAATCATAGCAGCGCTTGTCGATACATTTTGGTGACCAGGCGACATCAAATGAAACCTAAAAATCAGGGGGGCAAAAGGAAATGGTAGGGGGTAAGCTGGCCATTTTCCATGGAAATAGAATTGGAAATCATTGGTGAACCATTGCTGTTCTACCTGAGAGCCTGGGATTTCCCTGTGGAAGGCCTCTGTCGTCTCATTGACGAGTGCTGTCAGAGCGTAGTACTCTGGAGAGCCGTCTTCCACTGCTTGCTCAACGTCAATGTTAATCCCGTCCATGAACTGCTTCTTAGCCAAACTGACCTGCTCCGTTATCCATCTGGTCCTGTTGGCTTGGTCCACAATGTAGGGAATATGAACATCACCTATGACGCCACCACAAAGAGACATATAAAGATAACACTTCAATAAGCAAATGTCAAAACATATTTGTAAAAAGTCTGAAACACCGAATGTTGATACAGACGTGAACTTTTGCAGACTATTAAGGCAAACCTCACCTTTGAGGACAACTCGTGCTCCTTTTGAGTGAGCGAAACACATTAGCTCAGCATCATAATTTCCAAATGCGGCCACTGTCGTCACCATACTCCAGTTGTAGGATTTCCATGTCTTTCCCCCCACATCGAATACAAACACCTAAAAGCAAAATCAGTTATATTGCTGATCATGATCAAGGTGTCTTGCAAGCAAAAACTCATAAGAGAGCAAAACCAAATGCAGTTTCTTGAAGATTGAATACAATGCAATTCAGTTCATTAATATATAGTCAATTTACAACAAACCTCCTTTTTGCAACACAACCAAAAACATCAAGTAAATCTAAAACATAGCATATCATACTGAGCAAACAAAATATTACAACCACTGAAAGAAAAGAGCAAACAGTCAAAATTCTCTTATGGAAGAAAGTTCTGCATTCTGACATTTAAAATGCATCTTTTTAACATTTTTATCTAATTTTAGTGTTTTCTAGATTGAAAACATTTTTTTTAGTTTACTGTTATTAGCTCTACATTTATTTTTTCCCCAGAATTTGTTCTAACTTGTGCTTGTGAATGTTGTCTGAATAGGTCTGTTTTTAGAGTCCAAACAAATCATTTCAGAGGTTTCTGACTTTTTAAATTTAAAAATCCCATATGTGCCTTCCATCATATTTCTTGAATTCACAATTCTTTATTAGAATACGAGGAAAAACAAAGATACACCAGATTTTATGGTAAATATTGTAACAGTGAGAGGATACAAGAAAGAAAGAGACACACAACCGCGACAATGGCACAAAAAATAAACTTTGCAAATTCTTCCATTTTATCATACTAAAGACAAACAGGAAACCTTAAAACACTGGACCGAATCTGTATAGTCAGATAAAACCGGAGTTTTTATCAGTGTGTTCACTGACACATGTTGAATAGTTCACATTCCTGAGCCAATGTTAGCTGTAATGCAGAAAGACGGATGTTTAAAAAGAGGAACTTTAAACATCCCACCATCTCAAAAATAACTTTAGCAACCAAAGTGTCAACTTTTCTCATAAGATCTGTTGAGATTAGGATGCTGTTTACTCCCCAAGTCACTGTGTTTTATCCAAGCTGCAGTATAAAGTCGTGTTTTATTAATGTGGACATCACAACCTGTTTTTGTTTCAGGTGCCCTGATAGAAGGAATCCATTTTCTGAAAGTACAGAACTCCAAAAATCAGTGCAAAACTAACAGACAATTTAGTACCTCTGGACTTTAAATAATATTAACTGAAAGGTTCGGTTCAGAATATCATTCTCAAAAAATCCTATTCTGTCATATCATTGTTAACTCGCAAAAAACAAACTTGTTCTTCCAGGAAGAAAAGCTGAAGTAAATAATGACACTTCGCGGGAGGTATGTTTGTTTTATATGTTGACCGAGTCCGCCGACAGCGTTACCTCAAACTCTCTCTCTCCACGGATTGGCTGACAGAGCTCCGGCCTGTCACACGGACACACGCCGGAGCCGCTCACTACCAGCAGAACCGACAGAAACACAACGAAGGGCAACATTGTGTTGGTCCAAATCAAAACTGCAGCAGCTTGTGGTGAAGCTAGCTGATCATGTGAACTTTTGTACGGAGTACGAGATAGGACAAAACTCCTCATGTCGATAAAATGTCAATTGACTGACATCGATATGTTCAGTAGCCTATATATAAACATACATTAACTATCAATGATTTTTTTGAGATAGTGATTATCACGTCTGGATTGGCAAACTAACTTTAAGCTGTGTGGGCTTTGTTGTTAAATTTCTACATAATGAATAAGCAGGGGGTCAATGACCAGTATGAAGTAAAATATAACAAATGCAACAAGATAGCCTATTTCTTTTCTCTTGCTGTATGGAGCACAGAGGTACACAGCACTGTTCCTCACTCACCGGTTGCTTCGCACTGCTAGTCAGCTGGCTAAAAAAATCCTTAAACTCTTTTTATTGCACACATAGAAGACTTCATGTTTGGTGAAATTGTTTTAAAAATTCAACAAACTAGTTGTAAGTGGCATGTCGGTTAAGCAGGGTGGCCACATAAACAAATTACCTGACTAATTAAACAACATATCATCAAAAAGTTATTTTAATGTCTACAATAAGCATGTTTACTTTAAAACTACTGCTTCTTCTTATGGGAATTTAGCTTTGTTGAATAATCAATATAACATGAAGTTAAAAATATACATATTCACGCAAAATACTTATTAAAATATTGTTTGACAATTTAAGTTTCTTGCATGAAATAGTCATGTGACAACTGATTCAGCAATAAAAATGACAATCCAAGAAGCTATGCCTGGCAAGGAGCCTAAATAGGAAACTATATGAAAAACAGATAATGTAAGAATAACTGAAATCTTGGTTTAATCCACTGAGCAAGTTTAGCAACTTCCTCCCTTATATTTACCACACACAGACACCAGAATATAATGAAATGTTCACTTGCAATGTAACATAGTTGCACTTCTCTTCTTCTATTTAAGAAAAGTTTGACAGTGGATGGTTGAAAGTATTTTTAAAAGCAAAGTGGTGCAATTGGCAGCAAATCCCAGCTGGGGATTTTCTGCATGTTCTCCCTGTACAGAGTCCAAAAACATGACATGAAATTGTCTTTAGGTATGAGTGAGTTGTTCGGCCTGTGTGACTTGTCCAATGTGTGCCCTGCTTCTAACTCAATGACCACTGAAGATAGGCACAAGCCCCCCGTGACCCTGCAAGCATAAGCTGCATAGACTATGCATGAGTGGAAAAGTAAGTTTAATCAGTAGTGAAGGAGAATAATAAACTCTTATAAGCCTATAATTTGAAGTTCATTATTTTACACAAGCTCTAAAGAGAAATTTTTAATAATTTTTTTTAGTTATCAAAAATCTAGTATGTTATTGACAAACTCTTCTGCTATCCCCAGATCATGTTGACCCATGTCTTCTGACCCATGTTAGACAGAAACACTGATAAAATGCAAATATGCATTTGTTTGAATGCCAGATATCAACATACTGACTGATCCAGATTAACTAGATGGTTGCACAGCAAAGTGCAAAACCAAAATCCAAAGGGTTGGAAATCCTTGTGATCACAGGCAGAAGATAGTTTTGTGCCGAGATTCTCATCCTCAGTATCACAAGACAGAATGATCTGAGAAAAAAGGGTTTGCGCAATAGTAAGGTTTTGCTCTTGCTAAGATTTTATGAAGAGGAGTAGTATGCAGTTTTTCAAGTAATTAGCCTCAAGTCCTACTTTATCATGATATTGTTTGAGTAATATACTTACTCCTTAAGACAACAAATACAAAAAACAGAAATAGAAATATATATATATAAAATTAAATAAATTGAATCTTTCTTTCTTGTAATATGTTTATATGGGTTGGTTCAGCATGCTGAGTCTACAGTTTTTGACAAAACTTTTCTGTATTCAATTTCCATCTGAGTGCTTTTTGCAGCGTTACTCATTTCTCTGCCCTACATCCTGTCCAGCTTTTGATGAATAAATGACAATAAAGCCTAAAAAACCTTTCAAAAGTATGTACATACACAGTGTTTTTTTTCTTTATTTTTTTTATAAAAGTGGAATTCAATCTTGAATTAGTGCAACTATGCAAATCAAAGATAATAGCACCAACACCAACATAATGCTTGATTTCAGATATCTTTGTCTTTGGATAAATCATTAGGGTCTATGTCTTTTTGGAGTTTACCTACAAGTACTGTCACGCATCCTCTGTTTGATACTCCTTAAACAGTTTATTGAGGAGAACCACTGATGAAGGTTACTCAAACATTTTCGAAAGCAAACAGTATAATTTCACAATCTTGTCATTTTTGTGAAAGCATTGTAGGGTCAGGACATTATGACACATGAATCAGTCACCAGGTGGGATCAAGCTGCTCTGACAGCTCTGTACAAATCTTAATATTTGTTGTCTTTAAACACATATAGAAGTACCTTTTGAGGTAAACACATATTTATTACTTTAAATATGTTTTGTTCTGCCAACCAATATGACAAATAAAAACCTTTAACACATTTCTAATGCTGCGACAGACAGGCGACCTGTCCAGGGTCCACTTCTCGCCTGAAACGTTAGCTGGAGATGGACACCAGCACCCCTCCCGACCCTACTAGGGACAAAGGTGTCAGAAAATGGATGGAAGGATGGATGGAAATTGGACACTGTAATTTTGGTAACTCTACTTCAGGATGTGCAAACCCAGAAATTATCTTTATTACCTTTCTTTTGTTTAAAAGGTCAGATACTGACAGGATTTCCAATAAGTTCAGACATTTTCAGAACATTTTCTGATTAGCGTATTTACTCAGCCTTGTCGACAAGATCAGGGCACAGTAACCACCAAGGGAAACGACAGCCAACATTTAGTTAATGTTTCATTTTCAAAAATAATCTCTGCAAATCTTGGCTTTAAAAGGAAACCCTTAGCTGCAGTCATTCACAACCACCAACCATGAAGGTGATTGTGCTGGCTCTGACTGTGGCCTTTGTGGGTGAGTGTTGCTGTATGAGCGAAAATTTAGTTAGTTTAGTTTGTTTATTTTAAACATATTCACATTCAAACAGCATGATACATACTTAGATAACTATTTGAAAAGGAAATGAGAAGAAATATAAACTTTTTTGTCCCCACCCCTTTTCTTTTATCAATAAATGGTAATAACGTTCCTCCAAATTTTAAAAACTTAAATTGATATTATTTTAAAACACCAGTTTCAATAGAAGTGTATTCTTAAATAATTTTAAATATCATCTCCCCTCAAAACAAACAGATAATAATAATTTTAAAAAATCACAACTCTAATTTATTTTATTTTTCTAATGTTTTTCAGCCAGCACCCAGGTTAACTATGGTAAGTTGTTTTCTAATAATACTAAAAATAAGAAAAACAGCAAATCTATATATTTTTTTTAAGATATGGGTGATTTTTGCTTTCTGTTATAGCCCCAGAATTTGCAGCTGGAAAGACCTACGAGTACAAATATGAAGGATATCTTCTGGGAGGGCTGCCTGACGAGGGCCTGGCAAGAGCTGGGGTGAAAATCCAGAGCAAAGTTTTGATCGGCGCAGGAAATCCTAACAACTACATTCTGAAAGTAAAAATTGTTTCTGAATAATATTGCATTATCATCACAAAACCTAATCTGTACAAACATATCAACCAATATCCATGCTTGCTTGCATTCTCCCTAACATGTTGCTTGTTCTTTCAGCTTGAAGACCCTGTGATCTCGGAGTACAGTGGTATCTGGCCCAAAGAGGTTTTCCGCCCTGCCACAAAGCTCACCTCAGCTCTCTCTGCTCAGCTCTTGACACCCATCAAGTTTGAGTATGCCAATGGTGTGATCGGTAAAGTGTATGCCCCGGCAGGCGTCTCTACAGCTGTGCTGAATATCTTCAGGGGAATCCTCAACATCTTTCAGATAAACATCAAGAAGACTGTGAATGTGTATGACCTGCAGGAGGTACTCAATGCTTGCTTTCGATAGGTCTATTCAGGAAAATGGTGAACCACCTATAATGTCTTCTTACTTTTATTTTCTTTAAATTAGACTGGAGTAAAAGGTGTCTGCAAGACATCCTATGTCCTTAAAGAGGATCCAAAGGCTGACCGCCTTCATCTGACAAAGACCACAGACTTGAATCTCTGCGCAGAAAAAATCAACATGGATGTTGGCATGGCTGGTTATACAAACAAATGTGAAGAGTGTGTGAGAGTAAGCACAGTTTTCTCTTATTCGCCATAGTCTCTGTTGAGGAATTTAAGCTGTTTGATTATTGATTTTGTGTATTATGTCACTACAGCGGGGGAAAGTGTTTTCAGGAGCAATGTCTCTAAGCTACGTCATGAAGCCCTCAGCCTCTGGTGCCTTGATCTTAGAGGCCACTGCTACTGAGCTCCTCCAGTACTCCCCTTTCAACATTGTGAACGGAGCTGCCCAGATGGAGGCAAGGTATGTGCTTTAAATTATGATGAAGCTCATCTCTGTGTGTTAAATTTTAGACAGCTGATTGATCTGATGTTAATCTCCTTTCACAGGCAGAATATTACCTTCGTTGATGTCAAGAAGACCCCATTAGTGCCTATCAAAGCTGACTATGTTCCCCGTGGAACACTGAAGTACGAGTTAAGTACTGAGGTCCTCCAGACACCAATTCAGCTTTTGAGGATCACCAATGCTGAGGCTCAGGTACCTTAGGAAGTTCTTACTGACATTCTGTTTTTATTGATTCAATTTTGTACTTAAAAACCATTTTGGGGGATTGTTTTGTAGATTGTTGAGACTCTGAACAACCTTGTGAGCCTCAATTTGGGCAAGGCCCATGAAGATTCTCCCCTGAAGTTTATTGAGCTCATCCAGCTTCTGCGTGTGGCCAGATATGAAAGCATTGAAGCTCTCTGGAGGCAATTCAAATCCAAAAGCGATCATAGGTAAAGCCACTTTCACTTAGAGAATTAAAAGGCAAACATTCTTAAAGACAATTTTACTGAAGCAAATCTTTCCCAAGGCACTGGATGCTGAGCTCCATTCCTGCCATCGGTACACATGTTGCTCTTAAGTTCATCAAGGAGAAGTTTGTTGCAGGCGAACTGACCACTGCTGAAGCTGCTCAGGCCATCATGTCATCCCTACACTTGGTGACAGCTGATCTGGAGTCCATCAAGCTTCTGGAGGTAACCTGATGTTTAAATGTTTCATGTTTATGTCTAGTGGCACAGAAACAGTTATATATGTAAACAGTTTTTATATTTCACCATTCTAGGCTTTGGCCAAGACCCCTAAGACTCAAGAAAATGCTGCTTTGTATGAGATCACCATGCTGGGTATTGGCAGCATGATTCACAAATACTGTGTGGAGTACCCATCATGTCCATCTGAGCTTCTCAGGGTATGTATTGTCTGCATATTTCCAAAACCAGTGTTCAGTTGCAAGACCAAAAACCTCTATTGTTTTTTGTTTGTTTGTGTATCCTGCAGCCTATCCATGACATTATTGCCAGTGCTCTTGAGAAACGTAACAATGATGAGCTCTCCCTGGCTCTCAAAGTTGTGGGTAATGCGGGACATCCCAGCAGCCTGAAGCCGATCATGAAGCTGCTGCCTGGTTTTGGCAGCGCTGCCTCCAGTCTTGAGCACAGAGTTCATGTTGATGCCGTTATGGCAATGAGAAAAATTGCAAAGAGAGAACCCAAGATGGTGAGGCAAACCTTCTGCCCACCCTACCTTACAAATCTATTCCTAAGGTTTAAACATACTGTTCAAATGTATTAAGACAATTATCCCTTTTTTTTGTTCAGATTCAGGACATGGCTATTCAGCTCTTCATGGACAGGGATCTTGACCAAGAGCTCCGCATAATTGCTGCTATTGTGCTGTTTGATACCAAGCTACCCCTGGTTCTGGTGACCACTATAGCTCAGAGCCTCCAGAACGAACCAAACCTGCAGGTTGCTGGCTTTGTCTACTCTTACATGAAGGCTTTCACGAAGACTTCCGCCCCCGACTATTCTTCTGTGTAAGAACCCTGGTGCACTATCTCGTTAATACGTCAGTGCAATAAACTAGAACAAAGGATTACTGATATTTGTTCTCTCTACAGAGCTGCTGCCTGCAATGTTGCTGTCAGGATGCTCAGCCCTAGGCTAGGAAGACTAAACTACCGCTACAGTCAAGCTTTCCATTATGACTACTATCACAGTAAGAGTGTACCAGAAAAATCACGTTCTCTCAAGAGATTTCACTCACTAATAAATATCAAAATGCTTTTTAACCTGCAGATCCTTGGATGATGGGAGCTGCTGCCAGCGCATTTTACATCAATGATGCTGCAACTGTGTTGCCAAGAAACGTCATGGCAAAAGTTCGAGTTTACATGTCTGGAGTATTTGTTGATGTTCTGGAGGTATGATGCTCATGTTTTAGACGTATTGTTAAAACCAAAAGGATCCAGTTTATGCAATAGAAATGATCTTTGAGCTTAAGAATGACTCAAACCTTTTAATATTAACTTATTGAAAAAGATTTGTTTGAGAACTTGTTATAAATTAAAAAGCTTTTTCCATGCTTTTACAGTTCGGAGCCAGATCTGAGGGAGTACAGGAGGCCCTTTTGAAAGTCCGTAATGTTCCAGGGGACGCAGACAGGATCACCAAGATGAAGCAAGCTCTCAAGGCTGTAGGTGTATAAGACATTTACCTGCGAGAGAGTTTTTCACACTTCCATAAAAAAATATTTATTCTACAACTTTCTTCCTGTTACAGCTAATTGAGTGGAGAGCCAATCCTTCCCGCCGGCCTCTTGGCTCTCTGTACGTGAAAGTTCTTGGACAGGAAGTCGCATTTGCAAACATTGACAAAGAAATGGTTGACAAGATCATTGAGGTAGTGTTCCACAGAAATGTTTGCATGCCTTCAATATCACGTTCAAATAAAAACCTTAGTCTAATAAGAATTTTATTTTTAATAGTTTGCAACCAGACCTGAAATCCGCACTTATGGCAAAAAGGCCTTAGATGCTCTGTTGTCTGGTTACTCTCTGAAATACTCCAAGCCAATGCTGGCTATTGAGGTCCGTCACATCTTCCCCAGCTCTCTTGGTTTACCCATGGAGCTCAGTCTCTACACTGCTGCTGTGGCAGCCGCATCTGTTGAGGGTAAGTTTCAGTGTTACAGTTCTACAACTGAAGGTTTGAGATGAATAATTACGCTAAGAAATAACAATTTTAAATTAATTCTTCCTAGTACAAGCCACCATTTCTCCACCCCCTCCTGAGAACTTCCATCCTGTCAACCTCTTGACGTCTGATGTTTCCCTAAAGGGTTCAGTCGCTCCGAGGTGAACCAGCTATCCTGAAAACAAACATCTAGACTAGAGGATAACCTGCTTATACCAGTTGTGTTTTAATATTTCTGCATGTCTTTCTATTTCAGTGTGTCTTTGCACACCTATGCTGTTATGGGAGTAAATAATCCTTTCATTCAGGCTACTGTGATGTCAAGAGCCAAAGTCCACACAGTTATTCCTAAAAAGATGGAGGCGAGACTCGACATAGAAAAGGGTTACTTTAACTATCGGGTCCTGCCTACTGAGGGTGTGAAAACAATCGCATCTGCGCGGTATGTACATTTTTTAATTCTCTGGAATTAACAAACCAATCCCCTTTCTTATTTGGATTAAATGTTTGGGGTTTTTTTCCGCTTCCTCTATAAAAGTCTTGAAACAGTTGCCATTGCAAGAGATGTGGAAGATCTCGCAGCTGCCAAGGTCACACCAGTTGTCCCATTAGACAATTTCAAGAGCAAGAAGCCCATCTTAAGACTTTCACAGTTCTTGGATCGTGAAGTAAGTCTGAATGAATGATCAAACCTCCCGACCATGTTTTCTTTTACCCTCCCTCTGATTTGGGTTGCTTGCTGTTTCTCTTTGTCTTGTTTTTTTTTTTTACAGTCAAGTTCTGAGGAATTTCTTCCTCTTAGACAGCAAAGTCAGAGAGTCAGAAACATGAAAATCCCCAAACCAATTGTGAAGAAAATGTGTGCTGCCACATACACATACGGAATACAGGCCTGCGTTGATATTAGGTCTCGCTCTGCAACCTTCCTCAAAAAGACCCCCATCTACGCCATAATTGGAAACCATACTCTTATGGTTAATGTCACCCCAGGCAAGTGAAACGGATGCTCTGATGTTCTTAAAATGAAGCCTTTTGAAAGGGTCAAAAACCAATCTGTTTAATTTATTTTCATTTCAGCTGCTGGACCAGCCGTTGAAAGGATTGAAATTGAGGTTCAGATTGGTGAAAAGGCAGCAGAAAAGATCCTTAAAACGGTTATCCTGAGTGAGGAGGACAAGATACTTGAGGACAAAAACGTCCTGATGAAGCTGAAGAAGATTTTGGTTCCCGGTCTGAAGAACAGGACAAAGTCTTCATCCTCCAGCTCAAGCAGCTCTAGCTCCAGCAGCTCTTACTCAAGCAGCTCAAGTTCTTGCAGCTCACATCCTAGCAGTTCTTCCTCAAGCTCCTCCTCTTCAAGCCGCAAAAGCAAGATGCTGGATCTTGCTGACCCGCTTAACAAAACATCAAAGAGGTCCTCTAGCAGCTCCTCCAGCAGCTCCAGCAGCTCCAGCTCCAGCTCCAGCTCCAGCTCCTCCAGCTCCGTGCCTAAGGTGAGGCAACTTCACAATTCACAACTTATACAGTTATGAAAACTGCATTGTTGTTTTGGAGACTACAATAAGGACAATTTCATCCACTTGCTTTTCTATTACAACAGGAACGGTATGAACTGAACTTCACCAAGGATCACATCCACCAGGTAACTTTACTGTGATCTTTTAAAAGTGTTTTTACTCACTTTGACACTAAAGGAAATTGCATTCAAATTAACGACTCCCCAAGCTAATTTAAACTGTAAACCACCTTGCCGTCTTTCTGAGCTGGTAAATATTTTTCCTTTGCAGCATTCCATCTCAGCAGAGCGTCTGAAAAGCAAGAGCAGTGCTAGAAGCTTCGAATCCATCTACAACAAGGCACGTTGCAAAAATTATTGTAGCCTTGTGCATCCATATACGAGTAAAGAAAGAAAAAACAAAAACAATCTATATGTCTCCTTTGTGCTTGCAGGCCAAATACCTGTCCAACACCGTCCGTCCACAAGTCACAGTCCTTGTCCGTGCCATTAGACAAGACAAGACGAACCAGGGATATCAGTTCGCTGCTTACTATGACAGACAAACTGCTAGAGTGCAGTTCATTGTGGCCAACCTCACTGAAAATGACAACTGGACGATCTGTACTGACAGCATGATGCTCAGCTACAACAAAGTGATGGTACATTTTTTGTTTTAGCATTTTATTTTTATTCATTATAACTTAAAATAGTCACCATGAAACCCAGACACTGTGGCTGTAGTATGAAGCAGTTTATTTTTAGAGCGGTTACTGCTTTCATTTAATACTGACAGAAATTATAGTTTTATTTTCCTATGGGAATATTAGAAAATGAAAAGTAAAAGGTAAAACTGTTCAGCTTCAAACTGTTCAGCACAAGGCTAAGAATATTGATTCACAAAGTAACAAGGATTTCATGTTGCCGATGAAAGATTTGGTCCCCAATTGTGGTTTCTTATAAATTAGCAGACATTAATGCACCTTACCGTTTACCAAGGTAAGAACTGACCACAACAATGCGTTGTTTTTCAATATTTTTCTGGAATTGTGAGTTATACCGTTAAACTGGCAAATATAAAGTCTCAACTGAGGAAGGAAGATTTTAGATTAAGCTTTTCCACCAGTTCTCATTTAATGCACTATCCTTTAGTACTTATAATTAGTATGTTTTCTGGAAACTTATTTTTTTCCCAGACTCGACTAACCTGGGGAGCTGAATGCAAGCAGTTCAACACCACGATCACAGTTGAAACCGGTCGCGTTGATAAGAAACCTGCAATCCGTGTGAAACTGGCCTGGACGAGGCTCCCTCATTACATGAAGAAATACACAAGAAGGTAACATCACAAACGAAGGAGCTCATCCTGTAGCCATCGCCCTTTATGAGTCAAGCCTTAATTTGTGCAAATTTTTAAGGGGTTTTTAACTTTTTTCCCGTTTAGAGTCTCTCATTGGTTTTACCATGTTGCTGAGGACATTGGATTGAACAGGACAAAGGCCGTCAATGAACCCAGACAGATAAAACTCACTGTAGCTGTTGCCAACGAGACAAGCCTGAATGTCACACTGAAGACACCAAAGGTACAGCAATGCATCATCTTTTCATTCATGCAAACACCACATTTGCATTGCACGTATATCCAAGGTCATTTCTGTTTGTTGGAAATCCAGCGCACCTATTACAAACTGGGATGGGTCACTCCCTTATACCTGCCAATGAACAACACTGCTGCTGAGCTGCAGTCATATCAGGACAAATGGATGGAGCAGGTCGCCTACGTGCTCACCAAATCTAACGCAGGTGAAGACCCCTCACACATCACTGAATGTTAATATGTAATTTCTATGAGCAGGTTAATGATAGTAGTGTTTGCAAATATTCTAAAGAAAGCAATTGCATTATGTTACAAATTTTTACAAATAAAAATACAATCTGCTAATCTCAAACTGGGCCATGCCTAATTTATGCTCATTTTAAAGAGGTTAAATTCGATATTTCTCTCATTTCAGCTGAGTGCTCCGTGGTCAATGACGCAGTGGTGACTTTCAACAACAGGAAGTTCAAAACAGAGATGCCCCACTCTTGCCCTCAGGTCTTGGCTCAAGATTGCACAAATGAACTCAAATTTATAGTTCTGCTGAAGAGGGATCAAACAGCAGAACAGAATGCGATCAGCATCAAGATTGAAAACATGTAGGTTATGACTACAGAGTATGCAATATGACTGTTTTTGAAGAAAACGGCTTTAACACTTAAACTGTGTTTCCACAGTGATGTTGACATGTATCTCAAGGACAGAGTCGCTATGGTGAAGGTTAATGGAGCAGAAATTCCTCTCAACAACCTGCCATATCAGCACCCATCAGGTAGGACGATGTGGTGTGTTATATGCTGGACTCCCACATATCATCCATTTATTTTTATGTTTAAATGTGTAAATTTATAACAGGCAACATACATATCAGAGAGAAAGAGGAGGGCATCATTCTGTTTGCTCCCCGTCATGGTCTTCAGGAAGTCTTCTTCAGCTCTGATAAAGTGCAGGTGATTACATAAATCTGGCAAACTTGGGTATTCATCACATGATATCTTGATAATTGTACAATTGTGACTCAAATACCTTTTTTTTTCCCTCCAAGGTTCGGGTGGTGGACTGGATGAGAGGCCAGACTTGTGGAATCTGTGGAAAAGCTGACGGTGAAGTCAGACAGGAGTACGTCACTCCAAACGAACGGGTTTCCAGGAACGCAACGAGCTTCGCTCATTCCTGGGTTCTGCCTGCAAAGAGCTGCCGTGAGGCCTCTGGTAAAATTTGTTACGGTTTTAAAAATGCAACCGTGTTTCAAAAGACTTTGCACAACGATAAACTCAAAGCAGTCTGCAAACAATACAAAATGAAAGGGTCAAATATTTTTCCAGGGTGCTTCATGCAGCTTGAATCGGTGAAGCTGGAGAAGCAGGTCAGGATGGAAGGTGAGGAATCTAAGTGCTACTCTGTCGAACCTGTGCTGCGCTGTCTCACTGGTTGCCAGCCAGTGAGGACCACCTCCGTCACTATCGGCTACCACTGCGTTCCTCTGGGTGAGCAGCTAACCCCAACAACACATTTATTAAAGCACTCCTCAAATCTTGCACCAATCCTAACTGTTCCACTCTGTCTTTCAGATACGAACATGAATCGCTCTGATGGTCTCAGTAGCATCTACGAGAAGAGCATTGATGTGAGGGAGACAGCGGAGTCCCACCTGGCCTGTCGCTGCACTCCACAGTGTGCCTAATTGTGTTGCTGTCTGACATTCGTTTTGTTCTTGTGTTTCCTTGATCCTTGTAAACTAAAATAAAGAAGCAATTGAAATGATCTCTGTGGTGAACGTTGATGGCACAAAGTAATAAAAGGTATCATTAAAAAATAAATGTAGGGTTAAGAAAATTATCATTCATTGCATTCTTAATTATATGTATTATTTATAATAAAAAGAGCAAGAAACAGAAATACCAAAAATAAGATGAATTTGAAAAAAACCCCACAAACATTTGGACTGAGATATGATGGCAACATTTGAGATGGTTATTAGACAAAAAATGATAAGCTTCAAGGGTGCTTTTGTTTGCTACATACCTAAAAAATAATCAAAAACAAACCACAATATTTAGTCTTTTCATACTATTCATATATAACACCTTTATAAAATGTTGCAAATGTTAGTTTTAGCAGTCAGCTAGGAAGTTATTAATCTGTTACAAAGTAAGCAGTTCTGAGTCTTGGATATATCTGGATTATTTTTTTCCAATGTCATTCCTACTGCAATATGATGTAAAACAAACAAGACCAGCAGAGGACATTTTTCCTGACATAATTGTCTTTCTTGCAGCCTATCATTCTCATCAGAGGGGTTTTATGTTTATTCTTGCTCTGACACATTCTTATCCAAATCACCGTTAGTTCTTCTGATAGTTCTTCCTTACCAAGAACTATCAGATCCTGAGCCTCCTGCTCAACAACTTTGTATCTAAAACCTAACTCACTGAATTAGCTTCAAATGTGTTTTTATAATCTGTTTGTAAGATTAGATTCAGATTCAGATTCATACTTATTCATGTCCCAAATGGGCAACTGATGTTGTATAGATGTTGTATAAAAGCTAAAAGACAAAACTAACTAAATAAAAAACAATAAAACATACCACAAAAGACACTGACTATAAATCAATTTGAAACTTAGAATCTATCACCTGCAATCATAAATTGCAGGTGGAGATCTTGTGTGTTTGTGGAGGTCCTCCTCAATGAGGCCTCGACACAGGCATGAGATCTGACCCTAAAACGTGGCACAATAATCTGGTTGGGAGTGTACATGTGTGGATGTAGCCGTCTGATGCAGTTTTGTCTCTCCACTGTTTCAAGATCCTCCACCATAATCTTTATATATTAACATTTTATCTGTCTCTGTAGAGACTGGATCAGAACTTGAAGTAATGTAACTATAATTTTCCTTGATTTGGCCCTCACTTCCGGATATAGAGTCCATTGTAATAGATGTAGATTAAAACTGACCCACAGCAGCCTCAGTGCACAAAGATTTTAACAACTGTACAAAAGTACACATGTGGTAAAATAGCTTCATTTCTGTATATTTTTTTTTTAAACTCAGCAAAAAGGCATCAAATTTAAATAAATACTTGTAAGGTATGTCAAACATCTTTTGAAGATTTCACTTTGTTGATGAGATCCAGGGGGTAGAGATGGCAAACATGTTACAGATTCCAAATAATTTCTTACTGCTGATCACCGCACCCAACTTCTTGCTCCCCCTGATGTTTCTATGACAATAAAAACAATTGATTTAGTCCAACTTTGTTTTCAAAAACAGTCAAGCAAGTTTAATTTTAGCTTGAGTTTTCTGTGGAGTTGGTAATGTGACTTTAATCTAAGTTTTAACATGATCTATTGTATTTAATTTGCTGTATTCATTTTTTTTTTTTTTTTGTTTCTGTATCCATTTTAAGAATATAATTTTTTGCCATCAATCCATTTATTTATGTAATGTGAGTATACCTGCATTTTTTTTATTCACAATTTATAAAAATAGCAACTTACATTTTCTCAGCTATAGTGGATGAAGATTCATTCCTGTAGTATCAGTCTTTATTCATCATTTCAGGTATTATTTCTATAATTTAATTTGTATTAGTGTTGGTATGTGTGTGTGAGGTGTTCCCTCCCTTCTCTGTATTTCATGTGTATGAATATCTCTGTTGAAAGGTTTTTCAACCCCAAATGCTTTGTCTAGCCATTTTATATAAAATGTATTGTATAATTAGAAACTGATACATTCAAAGAATAAATGTAATATCTGAATGTCTGAGCCCAGATTTATTTTGTATTTGTGTGCTGGTTTTGCCACAGCAGGTGTAGCGGCTAAAATCCTATATTTTAGGCTACTGGTTGTCATTCTTCAAAGGCGTTGGTCTTACGTCCGCTCAATTAAGATTCAGGATGCCGATCTTTAGTTTTACTTTTAATAAAGTCATTTATTGTTAGCACAATGTCCATTGTTTTACTATTTCTATTTACAAACACATTAAATCGACATTAATCCGAACTAAACACAGTAGAAAACTGTTGCCTCTTCCTGTTAACAACACCTGAACAGAATCATGGTTGACCTTAAATAACCCCATCCCCCCATCAGACACTCAGAACTCAAAATGAAATGTGCCATCTGGTGGCGATAAATAAAAGAAAGGACAAATGGCTCATACAGCAGGTATGATGAGAAGGAGCCTGACTGGACAAACTCCTAATCTTTAACTGATGATTGGATAAATAGCTCACAAACTAAGACAGGCCTTCTCATCCAATATCAGTAGCCGACCTCATTAATGGAAGAAAAGTTCAAATTCTCAAAAACACACTCCTGATCTGTGTGGAAATCCTTCTTATAAGAGTTTAAGCTGTGCTAGCAGCAAAGGATTAGTGAACTTGATGTTAAACCTCATTGGGATGTCATCCTAGTTTGCGTGTTTGAAGGCAAAAGAGCAAACACATTTGGCAACACAATGTACTGAAATGTAAATTGTAAAAATGAAGATGATAATATGCTGAGACTGCAAAACTCTTGAAATATGCATTTCTCAACAAACAACACAGATAAGATATAATATATACAATATTGCAGGCTGGTATTTTACTGTCTCATTCTGTAAGTAGTATTTACCTTCCATTCACAGTGCCTGGGAACAGGGGACCTATTTGTACTTCCATTTGGGCCTCGAATGCTTCTAAAAACTTCCAAAAAGTCCAAGCACTTACAAAGAATCACCTGTTTGTTGCTGTTTTTGCTACTACCATATTGTTGGCAGTACTGATTGAATAATGATGGATATTATAGGCATATACACTTGTCAAAGTCAAATGGCTCACTGATCCTGAGATTAGGATTGACTCATAGAGGTCTCCATATTGCCAGATTTTGCTACGCAGGAGTTCAAAGTCAAGCTTGATACTTATATTGCAAATATTCAGTGTGATGTGTTTGGTTTTAATGCTACTTTAAAAATATAGAATAATCAATGTTATAATAAGAAGAGGTGTTTTTTATGGTTTAAGAACTGCGTGTCATGCGCTTGCATCATGTTTTTAGAACGCATTGGCCTGGGTTAAAATAACACAGTAAAACAAATATGCACAAGATGGAAACGTGAAAACTTTTTGTGGTTTGCACTGATAAAACTGTTCGAGCCTAAAAGCCTGACCTGTTAAAATGATCTGACCTTACTGGTCACAGTGACCAAAGCAAACAAAGAAAGCAAATATCGTCCTATTAGATTGCCTCTCTGAGTGAACTTTGAAATTGATGAAGAGTTATCGCAAACATTTATGAAATTAATTAAGGAATATAAATAACTAAGAAATATAAGACAAGAACTGAAAATGTATTAACATAAAGAAAGTTACTTGCATTGTAGAAATTCCAAAACATTTAACAAAAATGTTATTTCAAATTACACAATTTTTGTTACTACCAGCATAACCCTGCGGCTAAAGAACAGCTTTTTCTCAATCTATCTGTCACGTCCTTCTATCCTCTCTGTCCCCCTGGGACCCACACCTGCTGCACCTTAGGAACTAACTAAGACTTTATTTATTCATCTATTAATCACTGAGGATACCACTCCAATTTCATTATGTTCTAGAAGCATAATGACAAATACAAATCTTATTTCTGATATCATGTCTATGAAATGTAATTGCATTCATTCTATATAACTCTCTGATTTTACCATATCTATCATATTGCTGTGAAGTGTGGGGAGTTAATTACAAGAGCTCTTTACATCCGATAATCGTCCTACAGAAACGAGCCATTAGAATCATCCATAATGTTGGTTATTATGAGCATACAAACCCGCTCTTCATAATATCCAGAATTCTCAAATTTGACGAGCTTGTAGAATTTAAAATGGCTCAATTTATGTTCAAGGTATCTAAAAAGTTGTTACCTGAGCACATACAGAGCACGTTTTCTGAAAGAGAAGGGGGGTATAACTTAAGGGGTCACTCAAACTTCAAGATCCGCAATTTTAGAACAACAAGGAAAAGCTTCTGTATTTCAATTAAAGGTGTAAAGTTATGGAATAAGTTACATGAAGATTTAAAACTAAGCAATAGTTTAACACAATTCAAAAGAAAGTACAAAGAGGTAATTTTCAATAGATACACACATGGGGACAGAAAGCAATAAGGTGTGTATTGAAGATAACAACTTGGTGTAAGGGTTTAGAAAGATAAACCAGCATAAAATGGGAAAATGTATAGGTAAATATTAGTAACTGTTACTTCTGACTGCCACTTTGATTTTGATTTTTTTTTTTTTTTTTTTTATGACAGTAGGACTCTAAAGTCTCAAGTGTTTAGGGGTAGGAGTTTATAAGTTCTCACTTCTTCCTACCCCATTTTGAGCATGATATGTTAACTGAAACAAAAAAATCTATATTTTCTCTTCTTTCTTATGCACTTCTTGTTATTGTGCACTATTTTATTTTTATATTTGTATCATGTTCGAATAAATTTCATTTCAAATTTCATTTCAAAATAATTTTATTACCAAGTCTTGTTACATTTGTATTGCCAACAAACAAGCAGAGTTTATCTCCTTTAGCAATATATTGTGAAGCCTTTCTGAAAGAAAACGTGTCATATTTTGTCAATATTTCCTTCTGCAATAATGTTTACATATTAGCAAATACAAATACAGCGTTATAGATGTAGAATAGAACGAAGCTGTATTACAGTTTGGACAGAAATTGCTAAATGGAACTTTTTGGTCATGATTTCGGAACAGGACGATCAGGTTTGACCTGCCTCAAAGAGCCAGGTCAGGTGACCCTAACTTTCCATCCTTTGATGCATGTTGCACAAACCAGATTCTGACCAAAAGATAAATAAGTTATCCATCAAATTAAAGGTAACGGGCATATTTGCATAGCACCGATGTCCCTATAAAAGGCTGCCTCTGACCACAGATTGTCACAGCCTCATCAGCCATGAAAGCGGTTGTACTAGCCCTGTCTCTGGCCTTCGTGGGTAAGAAGCATACTGCTCTAATAGATTGCATTCATAAAATGTTCTTTTCGTAATTTGCCATAGGCTTTTATTATGCTTTGATTTATAAATTGCACATTTGATATTTTTTGTATCCTTTTTAAAATTAGTTAAGTGTTTATTGTGTAAACTTTTGGAATAATTTTAGAATTTCTTTAAAGTTTCTGAATTAGTTCTTCCATATCAGTTTGATACAATAATTCATTCTTCTTCAATGTTTGACAAAAAAAATTTCCTTTTTTCCCATCCCAGCTGGACAACATTTTGATTTGGGTAAGTCCAGTATTTGAACATAAACTAAATGATTCAACATTAACATAGCTAAACTTTTATAGGTGAATTTTACCACATTCTCTGACTTATAGCTCTAAAAATAACATACATATGTCATGCATTATTCTTACTGGGCAAAATTGTGTTCACAGTCCCTGAATTTGCTGCCGGTAAGACCTACGTGTACAAGTATGAAGCATTACTCCTCAGCGGTCTTCCTGAGGAAGGTTTGGCAAGAGCTGGACTGAAAATCAAGTCCAAAGTTCTCTTCAGCCGAGCTGACCAAAATAACTTACTGCTGAAGGTAACAATAAATCAATTAGCAACAGCAATCATTCACCTTTCCAAATACCTAACCAACACATTTTACTTAAATCACAGCTTGTGGAACCTCAGCTCTTTGAGTACAATGGTATTTGGCCAAACGACTCAGCAATCCCAGCAACCAAGTTGACGGCAGCCCTGGCACCTCAGTTTGCGATCCCCATCAAGTTTGAATACACCAATAGTGTAGTTGGTAAAATCTTTGCTCCTGAAGGGGTTTCGCCTGTGGTGCTGAATATCCACAGAGGCATTGTGAATGTGCTCCAGCTGAACATCAAGAAGACCCACAAAGTCTTTGACTTGCAGGAGGTTTGTAAAGGAGGCAAACGGTAGCCTATTTAAGAAGTTATTTACCAGTAGTCATAAAACTTTAGTACAAAACGTTTTCTGTTCTCCACAGGTTGGAACTCAAGGTGTGTGCAAGACCCTCTACTCCATCAGTGAAGATGCACGTAATGAGAACATCCTTCTGACCAAGACCAGGGACCTGAACAACTGCCAGGAAAGACTCATTAAGGACATGGGATTGGCATACACTCAGAAGTGTGAAAGGTGCCAGGAGGTAAAACTAAACCCATTGTGTCCCGAGGTAAAATTGTTCAAAGCTTAGCTTTGCATTTAACCCATGACTTGTTTCTGACAGGAAACCAAAAACCTGAGAGGTACCACAACATTCAGCTACACCTTGAAACCAGTCGCTAATGCCATCATGATCCTGAAAGTGGACGTCAATGAGCTGATCCAGTTCTTACCTTTCTCTGAGGATAATGGAACTACTCAAATGAGGACCAAGTATGTCAAAGATTACTAACAAAATGGGGGTGATATTAGGTTTTAGTTTAACCTCTTAAGCATTTGTGCTTAAGCATTTGTGATTTATTCTAATTGTTTTAAGTTATTTTATGATTATTTTCTTTTATTAGAAATAGCATATTTATTGACTTCTGTACAGCATTTTGGTGCAGCTTCAACTGTTTTGAAAGTGCTTTATAAATACATTTGACATTGACATCAAACTAACATGTTTACACCTTAATTTAAAGGCAATCCTTTCAGTTCCTTGAGATTCAGAAAGAGCCCATTACACCTATCAACGCTGTATATAGACACCGTGGATCTCTCAAGTACGAATTCGCCAACGAACTTCTTCAGGCACCCATTAAGCTTGTCAAGATCAGCAATGCAAAGGCCCAGGTACGGTTCAGACTGCTTTGTAAGACAGGTCAAGGATTATTAAATAAAGTGAATAATGGCTTCAAATGATGATGCTTGTGTGATGTTAGACTGCAGAGGTCATGAATAAGCTTGCCACCATCAACGTGGAGAATCTTCATGAAAATGCACCTATGAAGTTTTTGGAACTGGTACAGCTCCTCCGTCTTGCTCGCTACGAAGATTTGGAAATGTACTGGAACCAGTACAAAAAGATGTCCCCTCACAGGTTCATATCAGCGACCGAACATAACTTGAAAAATTAATAAATGCTTTTAATAAAAAATTTTTTTCAAACATAATTTCTTTTTGCCTTTCCAGACACTGGTTCTTGGATACCATCCCTGCTGCTGGCACTCCCGCTGCTTTTAGATTCATCAAAGAGAAGTTCATGGCTGAGGAAATAAACACTGCTGAGGCTGTTCAAGCATTGGTTGCAGCTGTACACATGGTGACTGCTGACCCCGAGGTTATCAAGCTGTTCGAGGTTGGTAATCTGCACTTTGTTAATAACTCATTCTATCAATAACAAAGAATGAATGGATATAATATGAACGCTTTTCCACTTTTGCAGAGCCTGTTAGCGAACGACAAAGTAGAGAAAAATCCACTTCTGCGTGAGGTTGTCTTCCTTGGATACGGTACAATGGTTTACAAATATTGTAATAAGACAGCACCCTGTCCAGCTGAACTTGTAAAGGTAATTTAACCACATAAATTCCATTTTTCTTCATACTGAGGAAAAACTGGGAGAACTAAATTATGATGTTAATTACTCATTTCCGTCAACAGCCTATTCAAGAACGACTCACAAATGCTGTTGCCAAGAATGAGGAAGACAAAATCGTCCTGTACGTAAAGGTTTTGGGAAATGCTGGACATCCATCTAGCTTCAAGTCTCTCATTAAGATCATGCCCATCCATGGTACTCCCGCTGCATCTCTGCCAATGAGAGTTCATGTTGAAGCCATCATGGCTTTGAGGAACATTGCAAAGAAGGAGCCCAGACTGGTTGGTTCTAATATCAAGTGTTTAAAAGTGTTTTCATCTATCCACAGAGGTACATTGGTAGTTAATCTTTCTTCTCTGAATTAGGTCCAGGATCTGGCTCTCCAGCTCTACATGGACAAGGCTCTCCACCCAAAGCTCCGTATGCTTTCCTGCATTGTTCTCTTCGAGACCAAACCTTCCATGGCTTTGGTGGCCACTGTTGCCAACGCTGTGAAAACAGAGGAGAATTTGCAGCTGGCCAGCTTCTCTTACTCTCACATGAAGTCCCTGAGCAGGAACCATGCAACCATTGATCCTGATGTGTAAGGCAATCGTCTCTTCCTGAATTATCATTAAGTCCTAAAAAATTATGCTAAGTCACCTCTTTAATGCTCCTACCGCAGTGCCGCTGCTTGCAGCGTTGCCATGAAACTGTTGAGCCCAGAGTTGGGCAGACTGAGCCTGCGTTATAGCAAAGCTTTTCATATGGACATCTACAGCAGTAAGACAACATAAAGAGAAGATGAGTTCTATTTTTTACTGAAGTACTAGCTAACCTGTATATTAATATCTATGTCAGGGTCCTTGATGGTTGGTGGTGCTGCAACTGCTTTTTACATCAATGATGCTGCAAATATTTTGCCAAGAACTGCTGTTGTAAAGACCAGAGCCTTCTTGGCTGGAGCAACTGCAGAAGCCCTGGAGGTAATTGAAAATACAAACACATGTTCAAAAACATGTAGCAGAAGTATTGTTTTTAATGCTGTTGTTTTTTTGTTTTCTCTACAGATCGGAGCCTCTATTGATGGACTGCAGGAGCTGCTTCTGAAAAACCCTGCTCTCGCTGAAAACACTGACAGGATCACCAAAATGAAGCGTGTCATAAAGGCTGTAAGCACCAATCAGATGAACAAATATTACAGTCCAACATGACAAAAAGAAGAATAACTTTTGTTCTCTCCACAGCTGTCAGAATGGAAATCCCTGCCCGCCGACAAACCCCTGGGTTCTATCTACGTCAAGCTCTTTGGACAGGAGATTGGCTTTGCTAGTATCGACAAACCCATGATCGACCAGGGTGTTCAGGTACTTTAGAGACAACAATCAACTGAACTCAAGGAAGGTCAAGTTTTGGCAGACTATATAAACTATATACTCCTTCTTTACAGTATGCCAAGGACTTACCCATTCAGGAATATGGAAAAGAGATTCTTAAGGCTCTGCTCGTGACTGGCGTCAACGTCAAGTATGCTAAGCCTGTTCTGGCTGCTGAGGTGAGACGCATTCTTCCAACTGTTGCTGGTCTTCCGATGGAGCTTGGTCTGTTCAGTGCTGCTGTGGCTGCAGCTTCTGTTAAAAGTGAGTAAAACACGATTTAGAGTGAATTTCTCTTTAGGCTTTGCATTCTAACTTCATACTGAGAGGTGGAGATGACAGGATGACAGATTATTACACTGCAAAAACACAAAAAAGTAAATTTTTTTCAAGCTTCTAGAGCTTATATCTTAGTACACTTGAAATAAAACAAAACTTACTTACAAATAATCTTTCAGCAAGAAACCAGACAAAAAATACTTGGTTAGACTTTGTGATTTTACAGCATAAGCATATTAAGATATAGTGTCATTTAAATATGACTTCCTTATTCTGTTTTCTTAGTCAAGCCAAACACAACACCACGCCTGCCAGAAGATTTTCCCCTCCAGAAGCTCCTGGAGACGGACATTCGGCTCGAGGCTGAGGTCAAACCAACGTAAGTGGCCACTGTCATACACTACATGAAATTCACCATTAAATGAGCAACGCGATAAAAAATAAACTTGAAAACCTTTCTTTTTTTCCAGTGTTTCCATGACCACATATGCAGTTATGGGACTCAACACTGACATTTTCCAGGCTTTTGTGATAGCAAAGGCCAAAGTCCACTCTGTTATGCCAGCCAAAATTGCTGCAAGACTCAACATCAAAGAAGGAGAGTTTAAGATTGAAGCTCTTCCAGTTGAAGTGCCTGAAAACATCACATTTGTGAAGTAAGCACTTGGATTAGTTTAATTTAACCTCTATCACCATACTTGCAGTCCAACTGAATTTGTTTATTTTCTCTTCAACAGTGTGACAACTTTTGCTGGGTCAAGAAATATCGAGGAACTTCCCGCTGAGAGAATTACCTACCTCTTCCCTACCAAAGTCTTGCCCTCAAACCCAGTCAAATCATCCGAGCGAGCTTCCTATGCTGACAGCATGGTAAATTTAACTCAGCCTTGACAGCTACTATTACATCTGCAATTGAATTCTGATTGAGTCTTACTTCTCTTACAGCTCTCATCCTCCGAGCTCCTTCCTGAGGAAGTGAAATATGTCAAGTCCATTCGTCGACATAAGATTCGAGGATTTGCCAAGAGGTACTGTGCTAAGAACAAAGGTGTTGGACTGAGGGCCTGTTTCAGGTTTGCCAGTGAAAACGGTGCCTACATCCAAGATGGTTTCTTGTACAAACTGGTTGGCCGCCACAACTTCTCTTTCTCTGTGACACCAAGTAAGCACAGGCAAAATCACACTTGAGTATTCTATAGAAGCATGTTGCACACAAAATATATTAATGGCTATCTTTTAATTTAAGTTGAAGGTGAAGTTGTTGAGAGATTGGAGATGGAGGTTAAAGTTGGACCAAAGGCTGCAGAGAAGCTTGTTAAGCGCATCAACCTGAACGAAGAGGAAACCAGAGAGGAAGGAGGACCAGTTCTGATGAAGCTCGACAAAATCCTGTCTTCAAGGAGGAACGGCTCCTCATCTTCCTCCTCTAGCTCAAGCAGCTCTTCATCTCGTTCCAGCAGTTCCTCAAAGACCTCCTCTAGCTCTTCATCTCGCTCCGGCCGTAAGATCAATCTTGCAGCCCGTTCGAACAAGAGCAGCAGCAGCAGCAGTTCCAAACGCAGTAGCAGTAGCAGTAGTAGCAGCAGCAGCAGCAGCAGCAGCAGCAGCAGCAGTAGTAGCAGCAGCTGGAGAAGCAGAAGCAGGAGTGGCAGATCAAGATCCAGCAGCAGTTCAGATAGGACCAGCTCTGCTTCAAGCATAGCATCTCTCTTCATTGACAGTTCCAGCTCTTCTCGCTCCAGCTCCTCTCGCTCTAAGGTAAAACTCTTTATCTTGAGGATGTCTTTGGATGTGGGAAATCTGACAGAAATGTTTGTTCTTTACAGCAAGTGACTGAGAGGTTCCAGAGGTTACACAATAAGGAGAATCCCTCCAAATCAGCTTCCAGAAGCAGGAGCATTTCCGCCAGCGTTGAGGCCATCTTCAATCAGGTGAAATTTGGTCATCAGAAAATTTAATAAGCACTTAAAAGGTGTTATTTATGTTCTGTTTAGTTTTAAGTGTGAACCTATCCCCATTTAACATTGAGTGTCGCCACAGAAAAAATTCCTCAGGGAAGAGGAAGTTGTTGCAGCCCTGCTCTTCCGTGCTGTCAAAGTTGACAAGAGGATGTTGGGATACCAAGTTGCTGTCTACCTTGACAAGCCAAATGCCAGACTTCAGATCATTGTCTCCAACATGTCTTCTGAAAGCAACTGGAGGCTCTGTGCTGATGGAGTTGTGTTGAGCAAGCACAAAGTTACAGTAAGGCCCTTTATACGAGATACACAATAAATGTCTATCAGCAACCATAGGTGACTTATTCTAATGTAATGTTGTTTGTCAACAGACTAAGGTTTCCTGGGGCGAACAATGCAAGAGATATAGCGCCAATGCTACAGGAGAGACCGGTCTTGTTTCTTCAAATCCTGCAGCTCGCCTCAGAGCGTCCTGGGAAAGACTGCCTTCTGCCCTGAAACGTTATGCCAAGATGTAAGAAACTCTACATCACCTAGGACTCCATGTCAGGAATTTTTGTACAGTCTCTGAGGTTTTTTCATTTTTCATTTCCTTCTAGGGTCAACAAATATGTCCGTTCTAAAGTGATCTCAGACTTGATTCACACAAAGAAACAAAACAGCACCAGGAAACTCTCAGTCATTGCAGTTGCAACTTCTGACAGGACAATTGACCTCGTTGTGAAAACTCCAATGGTATAAAAAGGATCAGACTTTGTTCTCCAAATAGACAGTGTCATTAATATTCTGAGTGTTTATGTAATTGAAATGAACTCTTCTTGCAGAAAAATGCCTACAATGTCACCATACGCCTTCCCATGTCTATGCCCATTGATGAGATCAAAGGTCTCAGCCCATTTGATGAAATCATTGACAAGATCCACTTCATGGTTTCAAAGGCTGCCGCAGGTAACGCCAAATGTTTCTTTCATAAATACAGATACCTTTGTCTGGCAAGTTCAGACTAAGTGTGTTTTCTTACTCTTTCCAGCTGAATGCAGATTCATTGAAGACACACTCTACACATTCAACAACAAGAGCTACAAGAACAAGATGCCTTCCTCTTGCTACCAGGTTGCCGCACAGGACTGCACTGATGAACTGAAGTTCATGGTTCTCCTGAGGAAAGATTCTTCAGAGCAACACCATATCAATGTCAAAATTTCTGAGATGTAAGTTTCCAAGGCAAATTAGAAGGCAGCTTTAGTCTCCATACACAGGACGATTAAGAACCCAAAATAAACAGGGTTTTCACTTCCATGCTTTCAGTGACATCGACATGTATCCAAGAGACAACAAAATCATCGTGAAGGTCAACGAAATGGAAATTCCCCTCACCAGCCTGCCTTACCGCCACCCAACAGGTTACTATGAACAGTTCTTACTGTTTTATTTAGTATCACACTAGTATCTACAAACCCCAGTTCCACCTGATAATTTCACTCTGTATTTCTGAGAGTCTTTACATTTTCTTAAATTACTGCATCATGAAACTGTTACAGCCTCCATTGAGATCAGACAGAGTGGAGAGGGCCTTGCTGTATTTGCACCCAGACATGGTCTCCAAGAAGTCTACTTTGACAGAAAGACATGGAGGGTAAAATACAAAATACTGTTTATTATTAACTTTTCCCTTGCATGCTCTAAAAGATTAGAAGAGAGAAACCTCAAATGCAATTGATATTTGTGTTTTCTTATGTCCCGATGTTGCATTGCAGATCAAAATTGCTGACTGGATGAAAGGAAAGACCTGTGGACTTTGTGGAAAGGCTGATGGAGAAATCAGACAGGAGTACCACACTCCCAACGGACGCGTGGCTAAGAACTCAGTCAGCTTTGCTCACTCCTGGATTCTGCCTGTTGAAAGCTGCAGGGATGAATCTGGTAAAGCCCAATATGTATCTAGAAGTTTTGCACATGAACTAATTGTGTGTTGCCTTCGTTGAAAACTGACTTAACAACATTGTCCTCCTGCAGAGTGCCGTCTGAAGCTTGAATCTGTGCAGCTGGAAAAACAATTGACCGTTCATGGTGACGATTCCACTTGCTTCTCTGTTGAGCCTGTACCTCGCTGTCTGCCTGGATGCTTGCCAATCAAGACCACCCCCGTCACTGTTGGTTTCAACTGCTGGTCATCTGGTGAGTTTTTCTTATATAAAATAGGGGATAATCCATAAAACATTTACAGTGCAATTTCTTACTGGTGTATTTTCCTTGTTTGTGCAGAATCTGAGAGCAATGTCTATGACAGAAGTGTGGACCTGAGAAAGACTACCCAAGCTCACCTGGCTTGCAACTGCAACACCAAGTGCTCTTAACTACATTTCCTTTTAAGTCACTATGTGTAAATTTTTTCTGTAACAATAAATAAACTGCATCTAAAAATTCAGTGATAGTGGTTATTGAAACATATGTGTGCGATATATAGATTTACAAAAGATTTTAAAAGGGAAAAAGCTCAGCTTACTCTGGGACGCAACATTTCTGAAGGTCAGACAGACTTTTCACTTAACTTAAATGTGAAAATGTGCAGAACTGAAACTCATGTTGGGTTTTCAACTCAAAAACATAATAAAACTGCTTCAAATAGAATTCAAATACATTGTTCAAAGACTCTCAATAAACACTGAAGGAACCTTCTATAGTCAAAAAAATATATATCCCTGCACATCAGTGAAGGGAAAAATGTATTTTACCCTTTAAACCATTAGTCAAAATAATTGGTGGAAAAACAATTGCTCACTCAAAGAAAAAAAAAGTCTAAATTTTACAAGATGTTGTGATTATGGGGAAATATAAAACGACCATCACTCTGTGGAGCTCTATGACAGATCATGTCTCAAAAGGGGAGCAGGATCTTGAAAGTGATGAGAGTTAACTTCACAACAGCACAGGCACATCTTGGTACACCCAGCGAATGGCTTGGAATTTTACCGTAATGCACTGAAACCTCCAAAAGGCCTTGTTTAGAGGAGAGAAGTACAAAATGTGTGATTTCATATTAGAGAGTTACAGTAAATGTCTGAAACCTTAACAAACCACGTTTACAATTATAGAAACACTGAAGTGGTTTGAATCTAACACATCATGTACTTTTATAAAACTTACACATTTACAAAAAAGAAAATTCAGTAATTCATATTCTAAAAATTAGATTTGTGCTACATCCACATAGCTCTGATATAAAATAGCTGCTTTAGTGCTACATTCTAAATCTTGGTAAGAAAAAAAATATCTTAACAAGCTCTACCAAGGAATTCCTCTTTCAGGCTATATGAAGCACTATTAAACACTGAGCACAACTAAGAACAGTCCTGCTGAAGAGAAATATGTTTGCTCCTCCACAACTGAACAGCTCATTCAGTTTCAAACATAAAATATTACGTTCAACAACAATTATTACAGTATCACATAAATAAATAAATATTTCCCCCCAATTGTTTTAAAACACTAAGAATATAAAATAAGAAACCTTTACAATTCATTTTGTTTCAGTCATTAACAAGACATATTTGGCTTCGTTTTACTCTGTCTTTGATGTTTGCATTCATCAGATACACAATTCTGCAACTATGCATAAACAACATACATTAAGAGATTCTCATTGAAATAATAAAAGTTTCCATGGCTTCATATACTACTGCTCTTCTCAGGTGTGAGTGAATGGTTGCTGAGGTCTTCGCTCTCCCTCCGCTGTTTGTCCCGCAGAGAAATATTTTCACATAGTGGGCTCAATTCCTCAAAATGTTCTGACTTTCTGTGTTCTGACAAGCTGCAAGTCATACTTTACAAAGAGAGATAAAATACAATTACACTCAAACGTAGAAGTTATTATTTTACAAACTTAAATTCAAGTAAAGACGTTGTACCCGTTTCCTGGAATAAGGCGAAGTTCACACTCCAAATCAGCTGCAGAAGATGACATGAGAGAAACCGATCTAGGTATTGGGGAGGCCGAGTCTGATTGACATTCGCTGAGTGTTTCTGGACCCATCGGTGCACTAACCTCCGTTTCAGCTGGTTAGATAAAAATGTGACTTAATAACCAACCAAGATTAACAAAACAGTAACTGTTAAATGGTTCTGAACTTAAGGAAAGACTCACCGATCAATAAGGCACTTGCAGACTTCGGCCCATGAAGCTGCTTTGAGTTTCCAAACGGACTCATACTTAGAAACTGCTGTTTGAGCCATGTGCCCCGATCCTCCTCAAAGACCTTCCTCTGCAAGTTAAATCATTTTTAGAAACAATCAATATAGTCATTTTCAGGCTCACGTTTCCTGTACAGTATTTTGTTCACCTCATGGCTCAGTCTAATAGCTGCTTCAGTGAAGTTCCTCCTTTCCCTCTCAAAGCTCTTTCTCTGTTCCTCTAAGTTCTTCCATTCCTCACCGAGGCGTTTCTTCTCCTGCAGCATGTAGCCCTCATTCTGCAGCGACACGGAGTCTTCGTTGCACACACAGCTCAGCTGCTTCTGCAAACCGATTGAGCACAAGTACAGTCAGGACCCCAGCGAAGAAGGAGGTATTCAGAAGAAATTCACATAGCTCAGAATTAACTTGATAATTCCACAAAGATAAGATAGGAATTGTGCCCATTTAAAAAAAGAAATCATATATGATAAAATATCACTGCTTTTGTAGTATCATTATGCAAATCTGTCTCACAGAATAGATACACCAGCATCTATAAACATAACTAAACACAAAGATACACATACAACTTCACAGAAATATAACAAAAATACTAAAATACACCAATAATGAGGTTAAATAAATACGCAAAAAGTGGTTCTAGAGTCTGAGAACAAGTAAAAAAATAAAGGCCACAATTCAATTAACCTATTTCAGTACAAAATAGGTCTTGATACAAATGTTCATTGTTTGACGAGCTTTATCTTCAGACTTTTTTTTTTATAATTTAGCCCCTCAAAATGCCGTCTTACCTGCAGGAGCTGCTGCTGCTTTTGAATGAAATCTTTGCACCGCTGGATCTCCATCTTTAGCCGGTCCATCTCCTCCTCATGATTCTCACGAGGGACAGCGTCATCATTGCTAGACTCAGACATCTGAGTCAAAGACACTAAAAAAAAAATAAATGAATAAGGCAAAATCATCAATGTCCCAAAGGTCTTATAAATCAAGAATTTGACTATTACCAAAAAAAGGGGGTCTTGAGAATTAATAATAAATTGATACAGACCAAAGCATTAGGATGATTTAAAAAATCCCCATGTACTGCTTATATATGCACTGTGCAAGATGTGCTGTTTGATTTTATCTGTTGAATCCTTGATCTTTAAACTTTCCTTTTTAGTCATACAAATAATACGAGGAACAAAAATAAAGAACTGTTTGAATGGTTAGCAATGAACAGTTCTCTCCTGATCTACTGAAATTTATTTAACAATGGCAAATAGTCGTCAAACCCAACAAGTTTTTTCTCCACACTACCTTGGCTGTCCAGTCTTTCAACGTGGCTCTTGAGTCTTCTCCACTGGAGGCGGATACTGTTAGTCAGCTTCTCCCTGGCATCAATACAAAACAGCTCTAAACTTTCCTTACTGGGGTCAAACACCTCATCGTCTTCGTCTGAGGCAGCCTGAAATTAAGATACAAATTCTTGGTAAAAGTGTGCAAAACACCGTATAAAATATGTTTTTGTATTTATAGATAAAACAGACAAAACGAAGGGAAAACTAGTGTTTACAGAAATACGAGTAAATTGTAAAGAATATTTGGCTCTGTGTGCAACAGAGACTTAACAGGAAGAAACAGGACTAGAAAAAGTGGAAACAGTATTTACAAACAGTACTGGCCAACCTGCGTATCATTATGCTCATAATTTTCTCCTTTGGGGATCAGTTTTCTTGACTTCAGGATGGACACAATCTCCTTCTTCATCTGATGCATCACCTTCTTCAGCTCTGCATTTTCCAGGACAAGCTCCCTCTGCCTCATGTCGTAGTCGCTTAGAAGTGTCCTATACATCTCTCCCTCATGCCTTCAGGAAAGAAATTAAAAATATATACATATGTCATTAGTCAGTTGTAAAGCTAGAGTCAAAGGCTGCCAAAACCATTTAAACTCCCAGATATGATGTTCTTAAAGGTAAGGTTTCATCTCATATAACAATCTGTTGAAAAACCTGGACGACTTTAGGTTTTACGCCTTTAAATTCAGACAAGACAGAAGTTGTTTTTGTTAAGTCTACTCCACTGGGGGGGAAATACTGGTAGTCAGCTTCTCCCTGGCATTCATACAAAACAGCCTCTAAAAAATGTCACTAAGGGCTTAGCTAGTGACAGGATCTGAATGGCATCAAATTGGGCTTTGGTAACAAAGTAAAGGACGTCAGTGTCATTTTTGACCTGGTTATTTTGAGCTACCTCTGTAGATATGCTGAAAAGCTTAAGGATACTGGAAGCTGTTTTTCCTCACTCTCCATTTTATGTCTGGTCTGGTCTTAAAACAGCAATATTATCATTTATCACAATAATGACTGGGACAATTTCTTGCTCAGAAATTTTGACAGAACAGAGAACCACCCAGCTGGTCGTGGCAAACGACTCAAAATGAGTTTTTTGGGGTTTTTTCTATTAAAAGGAAGTCGCCCCTTTCTCATGTCCGCAGTTGATTGAAGACGCAGAGAACGCATGTGAACACAGTTTTGTTGTTTGTGAACATAGCAATTGCTTTAAATTACTGCTTTATCAATAATATAAATTAAAATTAAACTTTGTGTTTGAAATACATATTATTTAAACATCCTGGCAAAAACATAACACTTTTTGTAATATTACAATCACAACAACCTTTAGCACAAACACCTTTACACACATTTTAAATACCGCCAATGATTTTCTTCCTTTGTGTGGCCATACAAATTTAAAAATTTCCTAATAATGATAAAAGCATTCTGAATTAAAATATATCTCTATAAAACTGACAGTAAAATCTATCATGACTCTAACAATCTAATTTGATTTTATAAAGGTGAACAGAACCTACTTTGCTTCTGTTTTTTCAGTTTTCCAAAGGCTTCTCTTTCCATCAGCTCTTCCAATGTTGTTTAATACGTCAATAGCTGGAAAACAAGAACATGAAAAACAGAGAACATAAAGCGGGGGAAGTTACCCGTTTCTCCAGCTAGTTTATGCATTGTAATATTGTACACTTTTATTTTACGCCACATTTTCTTCTTCAATCTTCCATGAAGTATCTCATTGTTTTCCACAAATACAGTTATCATTCTTATTTTCAGCACAGTAGAGGAGTGAGCAGGTTTCATTGTCTCCAAGCTTTTAAGTCCTTATATACAAGTAGTACTAAAATGAGAAATTATTATGCAAGCAAATGTGCTATTTTACCTGATTTTCTATCTTTTTTGTCAGCTAGGAGTTGATTCAATCGCTCCTTCAGTTTAGTGAATTCTCTCTCCCTCCTTTTCATTTCGTGGTTGAACTGACAGGAACGGCTTGAAATTATGTTCTGCAGTTTCTGCACCTGTCGCGAAGGAGAGACAAAGGAAAAACAAGCTGATGCTTTTTGTACAAAATGTATGCGGTAAACTGTGAAAGTATTACTTATGATAAAACTCATCCCACCTCTTCTTTCTCATTTTTCAGACAGTTCTGCAGACTCTTCAGTTTCAGCTGCAGCTGTCGTTCTCTCTCAAGCAATCCAGTGTTTTGTCGTTTGGAAACTTCAACCTCTTCCTGCACAGCACAAAGGAAAGCTGTTACTGACAGCAAAGTCAGATCACAGAGAAATGCAATTGAGTGTGTGTGTGTGTGTGTGTGTGTGTGTGTGTGCTTTTACTATTCATTAACTAATCTGCAATTTTATTATTAATGCAATATTAAAAATAGGCAAGTCACTCCTTACTTTACCTTTAGATGAGTGTTGTTGATCTTCAGGTAATCCACATTGCTGCTGAGTTTCAGCTGCTCTATTTCCATGTTTTCCAGTGTTCTCAGGCTCCTGTGGTGCAGCTGAATCAGGTCATACATGCAATTCAGCACAGCCACAACATTCAGCTGTGAGCCGCTGTCTGCCTCGGTCCAGCCAGGCGAGAGACCCAGCAGTGACACCTCCTGTAAAATAAGATAAATCAGGTGAGCTGACATTCAGACTTCCAACATATTGCTGCAGTTTGCGCCAGATCTGTCTTTGGGACTCAAAGACAGATCTTATAAATAGGCCTATCAATTTGAAAGCTACGAAACTAACAGACCTGACTGATGTGAGACAGGCATTCCTGCAGATTGTGCTCTGTGCAGAAGGTGCTGAGCCTGTGTGAGTTTCTGTGGAGTAGCAGCGATGACTGGCTGAACTGACTCAGGGGAGGTGTTCTACATTCAACAGAACAGCGGCGAGCGTCCTTGACTTGAAGGAGAAAAGAAGTCTGTCAAATATCTCCCATGCACTGTCTTCTGTGCATTTACTATATGAAAGAACTAATAACTTTCCAATTAAAATAAACTGTCGAAGGAATTTTAGAAATTATTTTAACAATGATTACGAATAGAATTTATCAGTTATGATTTCTGATGCAGGACTAAGCTTGGACATACTGTTAATTGAATAACGCAATAGAGAACTAAACTGTAGAGAAACATACAGCACTGAAGGACAAGGTTGATAGGTGAGTCAAATACAACACATTTTGTGAGACAAAGAGCATTTTGCAATTAATTATAATATTTCACGAGACTTAAAACTCACCCGGTGAGGACTCTGGCATTGTTGCAGTGCAGCCGTCAGCAACCAGTGTGGAAAATCTACAGCATGTGCAGATTAGAAAACATGAATGCAAGATCCACCTACTGCATCCTGAAATAGACGGTCAGATTAGCAGTGGCCATTCGACACACTCTGGATTACCGGGCTTTGAGAATAAACAAGCGATGGTGAGGGGTTGAAACCTGCAACAAACTGAGTTAAAAAGCTCATGAATCAAGAATAAAAAGTTTGTGATTTGCGTCTAAAATATAGTGTATTTCTTTTACAGCTATTAATATGGTTATTTAGTTAGTTTAAGTGTATGGTATCATAGCACTTAAGAGGTTGCAGGCTGAGCCAAGGCTGTTAATTTTTCCTGATGGAGTAATCTGTTGATCAGATTAACTCCAGACAGACAACATGTTGGTTTATTTCCAGAGAAACAAAATCAAGAAACATGGATGGAAACTATGTATGTTACAAAAGAAAATAAAATAAAAATGTATGGGCTTTCGAGTGAGACTGATCAACTCTCATTTGAAAGCGCTTACTGAACTGTTTCTCTTGCAATTTTGGATAAAAGCTACACAAAAATGCATAAAGTTCAATTAAAATCTAAAATATTTAAATAATTAAAATGTTCTGACAATTCTGTACTACTGTTGTTTTTTATCTTTCCTGTTTCTTCTTAAAAGTTAATAATATAAAGCAGAAGAAAATGCATTTTCTCTCAGTGACACTTAATCTGGTTAGACAAATTGGGAATCCTGAGTGACAGACTACTAGTTTTAACCTTTAATGAGGGCATTTTCATTTTCAACGTCTGTTCATGCGTGGTGTTTGGAGAGTTTTGCCTTGTCTATAGGGCGGTATCTACTAAATACGATTATTTACTTTTGATTGATTTAAATTAATTTAACTGAGCTACAGTTCAATGTAACTTATTTTAGCATGTCTTGTCTTTTTCTTGTCTGAAAGACTAAAATATGTGTACTTTGTATAACCAGAAATATTGAATAAACAGAAAAAATGCACACGTTACTTCATTATAATCGAGATAAAACATTGATCTGGGTAGTCAGCGCCGTGCGGCGTGACATTTAAACTGTATTGCTGCCTAATCTGGACAAGCTTAATCGTGTAAGGCGTGAATGAGTTTATTTACAGAACAAATTTAACGAGTAATGTTTTATGTACTCACTTCATGCTTCAATTTATGCCGTATTTCCGAGGCTAAATGTTTCCCAGTTCAGCTTGTCTCTGCAAACCACGACACACAAACCAAACTCGGCGCTGAATGGCCCACTCGTTGCATAGCAACCAAACATGGCTCAATGTGATTGGCTGCTGGCTGTGAGGCAGTTCGAGCGTGTTCTAAAACGCAATAAATTTTTAACATGAACTTTTACCATGTTTAACAAACCCTTCAAACAAAAAGCGCTTCTCACTTTGTCAGCTTAAAAACGGATTTGAAGACTAGAATTCTAAAGTTAAAAACAAATATAAAGTCTAATGTCAGCTATACACATGTTATTTTAAACAAAAGCATCGCAAAATGGCAGTTCAAACAAACATGTTGCCATCATTTAAAAAAACCATTTAAAACATAATATCGACATAATATAATAGTTCTATCATTCTATATCAATGTATTAACTGATATGTTATCTTCGCATCATTCTGCAAAAAATCTGTTTTTGGGTTGAGGTGTCTGATTTTGTACTAAGCCTTCAGAGAATCAAATTAAGAATTATGGCTATTTTTAAGCTCATATTTAAGTTTGGACATACGGTTTGTTGAATAAATGTAACTCTGTCTATTACAAACACAAGGAAGAAGAGCTTGAAGATAGACATAAAAGCATATGTATTTTTAAAAAAAATCTTATGTAAGATATCATTTAGTTAAAATGAGAGCAGATCTCTCTGAGTTCTCTGCACCCTGTTATAATTTCCTCTTTATTCTGTTACATTGAGACAAAATAAGACAACATAGGAGAGTGAGAGAGTCATATTGCAAACATGTGTCTCTTTAAAATTTAAAGGAAGTCATTAGAGTCTAGTGACCAAAGGAGCACCACTGAAACACATCAGAGGAGTGAGCAGAGTAGCTTTCTCCCAAGAGGCTGGGGAGTAAATCCATCCCCATCAATTACAACAGCCCCACCCTATATGAGATCAAGGGTCAAAAGAGAAGTAGAACCCATATTCTGAAAGAAAAACACATTTTGTCTGTCTTAGGAGGGTTTAGGATGTCATTTGATCTTTTAAAATCTTTATTCTGTTTCAGTCAGTTTCATGGCATTGAAAAAACTGTGGCATTTATTTCACATTAAAAGCGTAATTGCTTCCAGAAGATTAAGCGTGGATCAATCTATATCTTGCAACTTGAGCAAGTCACGTTTACCACTCTGTCTGGATAGGCCTGTCGCAATGAGTAATAAATCAATTCATTGCATGATAAATCAAAATGAGCTCAATAATTTCCATTTGCATGATTTGTGTTTTCTCTGTCGTTCTACCAAAATCTGTACTTGAATCAGTTTGCATCTTCAAATATAATGAGTGTTCAATGGTAAAGAAACCATCTCAGGTGTTCAAAAAAATTCTGAAAATAAATAAATAAATAAATAAATAATAATAATAATTGTTAGAAAAAATTATCTAGGTGAATTTACTTATGAGTTTATTTAAAAGGTAATGTTTTCATATTATTATTTTGTGTGTTGTTTGTTTGACTTCTTTCTTTTGTGGTACATCATTAACTGTTTTTAGGATGTTTGCCTGGAGGCTAGAAACATTTACACATTCTGCTGCTGCTGTGGTCATTGGCTGATTGTTTTATTAGCTTCCTGTGAAACTGATTGGTAATGGTCAGCCTCGTGTCCTTGTAATCATGTCCACAGAAGGTTCCAGATCATCCTGTAGTAAAGGTCTTTGATCCATTGTGTGAAAAAGCCAACCCCCTTCTTTGTAATCATAATAAAAGGCAGTTGGGGACTGATAGCCGACGGAGTTGATCCCAGACAGTGTTTGACGATGGTTCTCCACGTCTGGCTCAGCTTCCCTTTTCTGCAGACAAGCAATTTGTGTCTCTGGTTGATTCCTTGCAGGTTAGGAACTAAAATAGACCCAATAATAATAATAATAATAATAATAATAATAATAATAATAATAATAATAATAATAATAATAATAATAATAATAATAATAATAATAATAATAATAATAATAATAATAATAATAATAATACTGCCCATCAGTCAGGTTCTGCAGACATTGTAGCAGCTTTTTTAGAGAATGAGTTCCCCACTGACCTGCCAGCAATTTTGACCTGCCACATGCTGAATATGAAAATATATGAAACACAGAAAGTTTCTTTCATTTCAACCTGACTTTCAGATTCAAAAAAGTGTAGATGCTATATTTTTATGCCTGCAAGTCATGTGGAGGCTGTTTGAAGAGCCAGGATCCTAATGCCTGACTCCAGAGAAATTGATGCCATTTTGAATCCGAGGGACCACTCAGCAAGTAAAAGACAGGAAGAGAGAGATGTACTTATCTATTATATGTTGAGCAGTCTGTGTGAAGAAATTTCGAAAGATTTCGAAAGAACACCACATGAGTGAAATCTGATTCTCAATGGACATAAAGATGCTTCCATCAGTTGTGAAGCAAGAGAAAAGTAAAAATACAAAAACACACAGAAGAACTAGATTTTCTCTAGATCTCAGCAAATTAATGTATCTTTGTCAACATCTAAATAAATTCAACTGTGACATAACTTAGAACGACCAAAACCTGTAACACAGCTGCAGCTACAAAGACAGTGACATATTGATAAACCACTTACGTTTGTAAATTTTGAAAAGACGAATTTCTTCACTACCACTAGATGGCAGTAAAGAGCTCTGGATGAGATTACAACCATAGTTTAAGGTTCAGGGTTAAAATCTGTTTCTATCCTGCACTGATATCCATTGTTGTTAATTATGAACTATGTTTATACATTAAACTAGTACATACACTCCTGCTTTGTTTTTCTCAGGGGTAAGCTATACGTTCTCAATAAATTCTGTTTTAGTATTGTTTGTCTGACCTTTGTCATCGTATTAGTTTCTGTCATATTTGTGTGGATGGAACAAAATGACCAGCATTTGGAATAACTCCAGAATTCGTCAGACTCTTAAAAAAGTTAAAATAAATAAATAAAAATTAAAAAAGTGATTTAAAAAAAATTATATTAGAACAAGTAGCAGATTCATCATCACAAGTGACGGTGACTTTGTCTGTCATGGTAGTCATCTGTTTTACCGTGAATGTAAATGGCTCCACGATTTAATAAGGTGCGCACTATTTTAGAAAATATAGCAAAACATCACTTAAATATAGCTTCTACATAACATCCTTTCTCATCCATGCTCCTGGTAAAATTAGAGACAACTGCTGGTACAAAGCAAATGGCTACAGTCTATAGAGCAAGCTGTCACTCTGACTGAAAGGAAGTTAGAGCAAGTTGCACTTTCAACCACAAGAAGAGTTATACGTGTGACCAGGCAAATCTGCTAATAATAATTATACCAAACATTTGTCTTCTTCATCCAAAGATCTGCATGTGTAAAGTTAAAAAGATCTCTGAGTCAAACATGTGGACATCTGTTATTTCCCAGCTGCTTTTCAACAGAAACTATGGAACACAGTTTGCTAAGTTTACGTCTCCTCTACCTTGTATACTTCCTAACAGAGTGTTCCTCTGGCTGACTTTAAGAAGCCACCCACAGAGGAAATTATAGAGTAAAAAGAAGCAGTTTATTGGGTGATTGCTGCCGATGTACTATGTGGCTGTTTTGTTGTATCAGATTCAAAGTATAAAAGCTGTATAGCTGTATGTGGAACGTCAAATACTGAAAAACCTGAAAGTAACACAATGACAAAAGCTCTCACTTGTGCTGGAGATATTTTGCACACTTTGCACACTCAGCAGTCACCAGCAGCCCTGTTTTGAAAGTGAAGCTTCCCATAAAAGCTCCTTGTGCTGCTGGAGGCAGGACGTCCAGCTAGCAGACAGCTAATTAATGTGTTGGACACAGCAGAGAAATGAATTACCCTTGCAGACTCCACACCCAGAACAAATAGGATGTCCTGCTGTGTCTCATGTGGGAGTTTCAATGTTGTCTGAAATGATTTTCCAACTAGATTATGAAACAGAGATGTTTATTCCAGGAGAGCAGTCATATTTGTATTTGTTTATTTAGTAGGTTGAGCTTTCCTCTCCCACAGCACATCGATTCTTTGAGAATCTTATGCATTGTGTTTGTTTGTGTGGTTAATTTTCCCTACGAGTCACACTGTAGGGTCCTTAAAGCAGTGTGGTTGTATAAAAGCAAATCTGGTGAGTCATGCTGTGTGTTTACAGTGAAACTCTGTCAAAAATAAATAAAAATTTTAATCTCATTCAATGAAGTTGGGTCAAAATTTCTGCTTAGTAGCTCTAACTCTGTTATTTGAATAAGGAATTTAAGTTTCCAGCAAATTCTTGGCTTTTCACTTGTCTCATTGTATCTATCATCTTGATAAACAAAATATCTACTGGGAGGACAACTCTGGATTCCAGAATAGTGTCTAATCTTGTGAATGACAACCTGATGTTGTTGTCATACACATGTCATTTTAATAACATTGACAAGTAACTTGATGGAAAAAAGGCATGTGAAGGCAAACTTTTCTGCTCCTCAAACTTGCACGTCTTTAAATACAAGTGATATCTTTACAAATTCATAAATTAATTTGCATCAAAACTCATGTCAAACCAGAGCTTTTGATTTTCTAGATATTTTTACCTCAGGGTACAACAATTAAAAAAATATCCAATGTTTTTAGTCTAGAAAGCTGTTGCGGTTTCTATTTCAACTTCTTTGCAGAACCACATCTATTGCTGAAGTTACAGCTGCCAGTCTTTTGAGATACGTTTCTACCAGCTTTGCACATCTGGAGACTGAAATTTGTGCCAATTCTGCTTTGAAATATAACTTAAAGTTTTACCACTGGTTAGATTTAGGTTGGGACTTTGACTAGACCATTCAAACACATGACTATGACTTGATTAAAACCATTTCATCGTAACTCAGGCTGAATGCTGGACGGAGAATCTTCCTCCCAGTCTCAAGTTTTCTGCAGCCTCTAGCAGGGTTTCCAGGATTGTCCTGTCTTTAGCTCCATCTGCCCTCCAGTCAGTCCTGACCAGCTTCCCCGTGCCTGCAGAGAAAAAGCATCTGGTGAGAAAAAGCAGCGTTGGTTTTTCACCACACATTCAGTAGGGTTTTGCCTGTACTCCAAATAGTTTATATCCAGTCTCATCTGCAGCACCTTCTTCCACATGTTAGCTGAGACATCCTAAAACGGATTTCTTCTTCTTCAAAAAAAAAAAAAAGAAGCAGCTTTCCATTTAACACTCTCAGATCAAGGCCATATTTGTGGAGTGTGCAGCTTGTTGTCCTATCAGCAGAACTGTGGATCTCTATAACTCCTCCAATGTTACCTTCTCAGTTTAAATTGACAGCCATGTCTTGCTGTGCCATTCTCTTTCTAAATTCAAGTGATTCATTTAAGTGCTTTGTGACATGTAAGAAGTTTAAGTTACTGCTTTCTAAACTTACCCCGCTTTAAACAGCTCCCCAACTTCATCCCTGGCCTGTCTGCTGTGCTTCCTGGTCTTTATGGTGTTTATTCAGTAATGTTCCCTTTGGTCTTCACAGGACAGCTGTATTTATGCTAAGGATAAAGTGTACACATGTAGACTCTCTTTACTAACCACTGAAGGCAATTTGTTGCACCAGATTTCATTTAGGAATATCAGAGTCCAGAGAGCTGAAGATGAATCCACAAATCTTCACCACAAATTAGCAAAGAAATTTCCACAACCAGCGTTTTATTTCAGACAGACCCCCTGAGTCCCAGAGCATTGTAGGTGTTCTTCATTACACAAATTCCTGGAGTTAATGTTTACCTCACCAAATGATGAAACACTGGAATGTAAAGGTTTGAATTAAAAGCATTTACTTATCTCTGCAGAAAAGTACTGAAGATTGAGGTTTTGAGACATCTTTTGTTTTTGCAATTTTTCTTTAGGAGCATTGCAAAACTATACGAGGATTTAATATGATCCTGTAAAAAGGCATGTTGAAAAGTAGAAATGCTTCTCTTTTTAATAGCTGTATTTACATCAGTTTACCTTTGAAGTCCTGCTTTTTATGTGTGATTTTATATAAAGCCCGTTCGAAACTCTGAGAAAACACAATTTCAAAGTTGTTGCTAACGGATAGAAAATCTTAACAACACACACAGCTGGAGTTGTTGCCCTTTAGTGTTTAGTTCAACTATTTCAATACCTTGACTATTAAACGTGTCTGCATTTACTGTGAAAGATGAAACCATGTAGTTTGTACCTTTGGAAGAAAAAACATTAGAGTGTGAGTCATTAGTGTGGGTGTAGATGTGTAACAGAAAACCTTTACATTTATTACACCTGCTGTGTTGTGAAATCTTTGTGTTTGTCACAGAGGGACCTGTTGCTGCATGCCAGCACTTCTCCATCCTGGGCCTCCGGGCGTCTGGTCTGCATGCTTTTGTTGGTTCTTTAATCTGCTTTTGTACATTTGTTTTACATCATTTCACAGTTATTCTTCAGTAGAACTTGAAGAACAATTGTTCCCTTTAAATCAGCTAAAGTGAACTCAGGTTCACACACTACCAGTTCACTAACATAGCATAGAAAAACACTAACATAGTTTGATGCTGGTGCCATGTATTTCACCAGTAGGTTGGGATTTGTTTACTGTAATCTGGTCTTTTGCTCGATCAGCGGCATTTCAGCCAATATCAGTACAAAACTCACTTTACTGATAAAGACATTCTCTTCCCAGTCTCAGTCTGTTCTTATTTTGACACTTTGCAAAAAAAAAAAAAAAAATGGCAGGATTTTGGTTATCATAGCTCATCTTTAACTGAAAATATTTAGTTTAATTTCATGTAAAAGAGTGAGGAAAAGAGGTTAAGTGTATTTTTATACATTGTACAAATACTTCCTTTCAACTCTACATGTATTTACTTAAAACTTACTTTTGGTTGACGTCAGTTTCCAGGGAAGTGAAAAGAATTTGCAGAATATTGCAAACATGTTAAAATGACAAACAAATAAAAGCTACTTAATGTAATACAAAAGCTGAAAACATTCATGCTTAATTTAACCAAGAGTTTTCAAATCTAAACAAATTTAAGATGATCAGCTTATTTTCTAAAATGACTTGTATGGATATTTTTATGTTTTATTTTAAGTTTTTTCTACCTTCTTTGTTGTCCTTTCCCTAAGAAAAACATTCAGAAATAGACTGTCCTGAGTAAAAAAGTAACTATATTATTACCTTAAGCCAGAGGGAGCATAACAAAATTGACTACAATAGAATTTAAACTTTACATGTTAGATAATTTTGTTGAGAGCCATGTGGGATGTAGGTTAGAATAGTACAAACATTTTGCATATCAAATTTCTCGAAACTGCGCAGTTGACAAGGTAAAATGTTTTATGCAAAGTGTGTTAAGATGTACATGAGATGTTTTTCCTGACTTACCGTAGATTAATTTTAAGCTCACATTGCTTAAAGTTATAGTGGATCAGCTCTACATTTTTAAATGACTGAGTGTTTGTATTTCACTTGTAGTAACAGCATCGCAAGTTAAGGCCACAACCTGAAAAGAGTCTTGACGACGATCACAAATACCAGTGGAACCTGAAAGTCTTGTTCATCACTGTGGTTAAAGGTGAGAAATCTGAGGCCATCAAAGTTTGCACGAGACATTGAACCTGACTGAGCATCATTTTATACTGATGACATCCAGAACGGTTGCAACGCTCGTCCAGAGCAACCATTACCTAGACTTGCAAAAATACAATGTGGTCATCTGCAGCTGTAGCCCACCTGCTTCAGTTCAACATGACCAGCATTCAGATGTGATATTTCACATTCCTGGGACATCTGACATTGCATAGGTATTTTCACAAAGTAAACTGCAGAACACAGGATTTTAAAATTCATGAATTTCAGAAGTTTCTGCTGGTTGAGCACCAAGAACGTCAATTACTTCAATTCCCTCATTTCTAGTGTATTCATTTTGTGTTTTTGTTGTTCCTTGTTCTTTTAGTTGTTTCGAAGTATAGTTTAGTATATTTTGGCTTGTGGACGCATTTTAGAGGGGAATTTATAGGACTGCAAAGAAATTGCCCTTTTGGATTAACAAAGTTGTCTGAATCTGAATTGTTTTCACTGTATTATTTACTTCCTGTAATCTGTGTTGACAAGCAAATAAGCCGTGTACCTGATCAAGTGATTAGTAAGTGTGAAGTCATTTAAAATGTGTGCCCACTGTCAGCATCATCCTCAGGTCCTCGCTTCATCTGAAGGCATCATTTCATTTCTACTTCTGATTTCCACTAACCTTGGTATGCTTGTGAAAAAATGGTTCATAAAGCTGACTTGTGACTGAGCTGAAAGATGTTGATCTAAAAACAGATTTAGCTTTGAACTTGTCCTCAATCTGAGTTCCACATTTTCACAACCAACAGGAACGTTTCTGCACACCAATTCATGGTAAACATTTATTTTATATTTTTGCTCACATATGTTTGCTCTAAAATTCAAAGCAAACCGAAACGCAGCATTTCTGTACATCTGCACAATTTAACTGGTTTCCCAAGAATGCGTAATTACAGCAGGGCAGAAGAAGAAGGTTTGCCTCTCTGTGCAGTTTACGGTTCATATTTTTGGGTAAGCGAAACCAGAGTGGCAGGCAGCAGTCACGCCAGGTCTACAGATTTCTCTTCAGAGAAATCTCCTACCAAACAGCTTGGACATAATTTATACCATATGAAGTTTTTTCCACATTTGGAGATACAAGAGAAATTAATTTTGATGGAAAAAAAACAGATTTTTCATCTTGGGAACGCTAAGATGCTCAGTGCAATATGTATTTTCTCTAAAAACAAAAGTTTAATTATTTATAACTTAACTTATTTTTCTAGTAGTCAAAGTCATATGAATTTTCTCTTATCTGAATCTTGTGTCTCAGTCTTCATGGCTCTGCAGCATCAGAAACCATCATAACTCAAACCAGTGAACTCAGCAGATACATTCAGTCCTAATTCATGAATCTGCTTGTTCTTCTCCTCCCCAGATCACTTGTTGGTCTGCTGCAGTGAAAACTCAAGATCTACTGAGATATTCAAACTATTTCAGCCGTACAATAAATCTCACTGTAACTGAATTCAGTAGCTTTAAAGTTGGCATCAGAAGTAAATCGTATATCTTGTCCACTCTTTTGTTTTCATTCTGTTGTACATTTTTATGTTTAATATTGCTAGTATTCTTCTAATTATTAATAGTTGTGTGACCTTCTGACTGCAATGTCAGTCAGAAGTGCTAATCACTGCAGCACTGCATGGCCGATAATTATTATTATTGCTATAATATTTGATTCAACTGTATTTAGACAGCATAGCACAAATTCACAACACATCATCTCACTGAACTTCAGAAAACAACATAATTCAATCACGCAGACAGATTCAAAGTAAAGTACATACATTACAGCTGATCCTAGTTAAACATTGCAGTAAGTTTATTATTGAAACTGATTAAAAAGTTTCATATCCAAGGAAAAGGAGCAGATTTCAGAGAATCTGAGACGTGCAGGATTCATTCCTCCCTAAAAAAAAAATGTAGCGACAGCTGACAGTGCTGTTGTTTCATCATTCTCAGTAAGTATGAGTATGCAGTGACAACGGAAAGGAAAACTCCTCTTTAGCAGGAAGAAACATCCAGCAGAATCAAATGGCAATCTCCTTAGACTCACTGGGACTTTGAGAAATTACAGAAAACATAACAAAAAGAAACAGAAGCACTGATCCAGGAGTACTTTCTATGTTAAAGAAGAGCAACAAGTTAATGGCAGTAGAACTTCTTTTAGGAGAGAAAAACAGACTCCTATGTCTGAGCAGAGAGGCTGCTGCTTTCTCAACACATGAAGAAAGAAAGAAAGAAAAAGGTTGGAGTAAAGAAAGAAGCCAGTGATCAATGCAGCTGAACTTACATTTTTACAAATAATTCAAATTATAAGATAAAATTTAGAGAACAGTAACACAAATTAAAATTAACAAGTTGGAAAAGAAAATAAGGATGAAAAATCTGTTTCTTTCAGTTCAACAACAAATTAGTTTTAGTTCAAGTAAATTCTTGATGTTCCTATTGCGATAGGAATATGGACGATATTTAGGAAAGTGAAAGTAAATTGCTAAAATGTGTTTACCACTTTATTATGTTCTCTTTGCCCAGATCAGGGGGGTGAACATGGCTTTATAATAAATCCCTCTAAACATTACATCTTTATTATTGTTGTTTCCTGGCCTCTGTGTTTCCTAAACCTGCATCTGGCTGCTTGCCATTTTTTATGATACTTCTCTTGCAACATGAGCATTCCTCAGTGAGGCAACTGTGGCAACTTTTCCTGGACGAACTCAAGAGGAGAGGAGCATAAAGTCATTTCCAGAAAAATTGAAAGGTTTAAAATTTTCAAAATGCGCCAGTCTGTAACCTACTCTATTAACCTCAAAACAGTAACATATTAAATCAAATAACTATTATTAAATGAAACCTTCTGCTGTGGTAATGATGAAAGCGCTCTTCTTTCTCCTTTTCTTGCTTAATGAACAACATCAGAGGGACAGACAAAGCTTTGTTGTTTTTTTGCCACTTTTGCAGACTGTTTAGGTTTTACACACCAGGGAAATCATCCTACAGGTTAAATGGGATCTCATTATAAAAGATTTAAACATGTGAGTGATGCTGTCAAACAGGTTACAGAAAGGAAAATGAAAATGTCTGTGGATCTGTAATAACAAAGAATAATTCTAACAAAAAGAGAAGGGACTATGAATGAAATACCTTTTTAATGTTGTCTTTTCACTTCCTGAAGTGTTCTTCACATATAAGATATTTAGAGGAAGAAAATTTGAATCTTGTTTAAAAAAGGGAAAAAGTTTGATACACACAGTTTAATGTGTTCATTATTTAAGTTTAATTTTCATTTATAGGTTATTTATTGATTAATATGTTGCATGTGATTACTTGTTATTTATTTATTCATTTATTTGTTTATATCTAGTGATTTTGAAATTATCACTCTTAGGTATATATATCAATATATACTACAATCTTTGCATTTATTATCTAAGATGGAGTAGCTTTCAACAAATAAGCAATTTTCCCTTGGTGGATCAATAAAGTATATTCTATTCTATTCTACTCTATTTTCCTGTCTAGAATATTTCTTATAGTTAAGTGGTATTATATCTAGGTTTGTTTTTCAGAGTTACATTGTTTTTCTTAAAAGTGATCTAAATTCCCCTCTGGTGATGTTGCAAGTTTTTACTGTCAGTCAGACTACACAGAACGAGAATCAAACGGAGAAGTTCCTTGGATTTTCCAGGCCTGATCCATTTGTTTGAAATTAAGTTGCATCATTATTCATCGTAGCCAGTTGTTGCTTCAGCATATTTTACACATGAAGTTCCAGAAAGTCATTTTTAAATTTGCTTTCATGCAATTGCGATAGAGACAAAAACAGACCGGATACAGTAAGATAAATGTTTGATAGTGTTTCATGTTGAGAACTGCAGTTCCTGAGTCCAGTCCTGTTCGTAAACAGAACTGGGAAACAGAACTGTCTGTCTTTTGTCTAAGTGATTAAAATGGCCATGTCCTCGTGACTGAGAGTCTACACTGACATACCCAGGTCAACAGTAAGGTGTGTCTTATCAGTTTATCAAAGGCCGGTTTTGAAGTCATTATCTCCCATACCTTTTGTCCAGAGTCAGATCTCAAGGGTCACTGTCCTACATGTTTTAGTTCTCTCCCTGGTTAAACACCCAGGTAGTCCTGACATGTTCCTGTTGTACTCAGAACTGGAAAATTCCAACTTTTCCAGTAGGAAAAATCAACTGGAACGCCCCGGAAGTCTGACTAACCCCAGCTGTGAGGTGACATTTGACAGTAACATGTTTATTTTACTAGAGACACATATAAGAGTCTGTCTAAAATCAATTTTGAATGTGGCCTCTGCAACTCTAAACTGAACAAATTAAAATTGCTGTTTGCAGTGCAAATGATCTTTATGGGCGTCACCATGTTGAAATGTTGACTTCTTCTCTGGACTGATGTCAAACTCAGCCAGAAGTTCCAACTTCCCAGAAAACCAGAAAGGCTCTACTGCCTCCTCAGCAGAGTCACAAACCATCAAGTAATGAAGATGTGCTGAAGCAGGGAAAAACACTAAAACATGCGAGATAACGGTCCTTGAGGACTGAAGTACAAGGAGATTATCACCAACTTTACTACCTGGTGTGAGGCCAACAACCTTCACATCAACCAAGACAAAGGAGAAGGTGACTGGCTTTCACATGAAGTCTGAATAGACATCACCAGTGAACCAGTAGAAGTACCTGGATTGGTCCTCCAACCCAAACTCTCTGGACAAGGAGGGTTAAAGTTGCTTCCATCCTCTGAGGAGACTGAGGTTTCGACATGTGAAAAAAACCTTTCATGACACTGTGGTGCATCTGCAGTGTTTCATGCTGCACTTTGGGACAGAAAGTGACTCAATAAGTTGGATAGGAGAGCCAGCTCGGTCTCATCCACCACTGAGGTGGTGGGTGAGATAAATTGACATTCATCATGGAGAACATGTCTCAGCCCCTCCATGCCAGTGTGAGCTCAGATTGTTTAGCAGCAGGCTGCAGCATCCACAGTGTAAACCTGAGCACTTCAGAGGCATTTCATCCCCTCCGGCATCAGACCTTTCATTAATCACGTGCAATAAATCACATGAGTCAACTTCATGTGAGCACAGTAACGTTGTGCAAAGAATATCCAAAATATATTCTGTAATTATTTGTTCTATATTTTAAAGCCTCCCAGATTTTTGGGTTTTTATTTCATTTTATTTTATTTTATCTGCAAGTACGGTAGTTTATAAATACACAAATGTTCATATTTTTACAGATTTTGTTACTGGACTGTTGTAACAAGTGAATTTCCCTGCTGTGTGATTAATAAATCATTTCTATTGTATTCAGTTCTTTCTATATTTCTCCTTTACTCTCTCCAAACATTTCCTTTAAATTTCAGCGTTCAAATCTCATAATTTAAATGTACACATTGTGCTGATTAAGGTACATTTTCCTTCAGATAACGCTGCGAACATTCATTTATAATGTTTGCACTGCAGTTAACATTTTGCAATTACCCTTATGTTGGCTAGAGTTCATGTTTGTTGATGTTTTATTTTGTTTCTTTACTTTAATTATAAAATATATTAGTATGATTACTGCTGAGTTAATTATTGATTCTAAATGTGACATATACAAAGATAATTTGTGATTCTCGATTGGAGTGTCAACATTGGGGTTCTGAGAATAACTATCCATCCAGAAACATAATATATAATTGTAATGTATAATTGTTTAAATGACTTTTGACTCTTTATAGTTTCCTAAGCCAAGTAAGGAGCGCCCTGGATTATGTAAATAAACTTTTTTCTTTTTACTAATCACCACTTTGCTCTGTGTAATACTTCTGGTTTCTAAACTAAACCAGACTTTGTTTTGAGTTAAAACAAGATGTTCTGAACAGACTGGTAATGAACTGCTTTTATGCTAAATATCTCATCAAAACTTTCAATTGTAAAAAAACTCAAGTGAACAAGCAACCGGACTCACGATTTTCACAAACTTGAATTGTTCCTTTTAAATGATAGCAGCAGATATTACTAACAGCGCTATTTAACAAGAGAAAAAATATTATCTTCATCACATGAAGCAAGATCAAATAATAGTTTGATCTTTTACACTTAAATAGCACATGATTCCTCTAGTAATGGGTAGAAAAAGGTAGAAAGGACAAAGACAATTTTGCACTGTAAATAAATTTAATAGGTGCCAAAATCTGATTCTGTTTATAAAAGACTTAGTCCAGATTATAAAAGTACATTGGAAAAATAAACCACTTTCAGAAATGAGTTGATTTGTAAATCCATATTTTAATGTCAAACAAGGGAAGCCCCATGGAAACAGCAATTTATGAAATGTATAAGAAGTTAACATTAATACATCAGCAGGTTCTTTTCTCATAACAACTCTCTCAAAGTATCGGGGGTTTTTTTGTTACGGTAGTTTTTTTTAATAGAACAGAATGTACATGAAGTAATCATTATCTCATCTTAAGTAAATTAGACAATAAAACAAAAATCTATTTTATCCAAAACTCTACAATTCAGATCCTTAGGTTGTGTGGCCTTAATATGTTAGATGTATCCTTGCTCCAATAGAGGTTATTATGAACCCCACTAATCTACAGCACAGACATGCATGGTGTGTTCTAGTTTTCAGGTCAATTACACATTTATATGGTACAAAATACAAATTCAGGCTATAAAAAAAGAGGGCGAGAAGCCTGGAGGAGCAGTTCTGCATAATACAACGTTCAAGCAATAATAGTTGCTCTTGGTGGAACAAGTGACTGCATACAGCTTGTCTCCTTTGCCCTTTAATGTGGAAATGTCATTCTTTCTATAAGACACTAAATTATGGCGTTCTACTTCTACATGAAATAAGTTTTTAAAAACAAAGCACAGTTCAAAGTGAAAGATTTCACATGAAGGAATAATCAGAGAAGTTATGCAAGATGGTTGATGATTTGACAAGTCCAACGGTCAAAGTGCATGAGAATGGGTAATCTCTGCTTAATTATTGGAGCTTCGAATCTTTCAGCTGAGCAGTTTTATAAAGCTGAAGTGAAAAAAAAGATTCAAATAGCTTTGATGAAGAAGGGTTTCTTTACAGTTGTGCTGGCATAAACACATTTAATAAAAACTCAGTAGAACTCTGCTGCGGGTTTCGCAATTTGTGCAACTGTCTGTGTGGAGAGGGATTTACTGTCTTATCCTCCTCAATGCTAAAAACAGTATCAGCTGATCCTATAGCGGGAATCCAGTGTGTTGCAGAGAGGGGAGGCATTTTTTATTTTTTTTTAAAGGGTGCAGAAAAGCATGTTTGTTTTCATCAGGTTCTTTAACAAGGAAGTTTCTGTTTCCATGAGTATAGAAAAAGAGGAGATGGATTGGGTATGAAAAACAAAATCTGATCAAGAAGTATAAAAAAGGGTATTTAAGAAAAATCTTCTTATACTATGTTCAAGTATAGAGTTCCTTTACAGCAGTTTACAGTCATTTACACAAACACATGACTTTAAAATTCAGCCCTGCCCAAGCATATTTAGTTCTAAATCCTCCATTATAGTTTTTAAATACACATGCAGTAAAAAAAAAAATCTATTTACAACAAATATTTAAAAAAAAAACCTTTTACAAAGAACATCCTGCTTCGTACAACTTTTACACTTAAGGGTTCAAAATGTTTGTATGCACCTACTTCATCAATCACTGGGGCGCAGCATCACCCTCTCTGACAGAAAACATGATGAAACTGGAGTGAATCTCCCATTACACATAGATTGGAGTAATGTGCCCAAATAGATGAAACCCGAGTAAAGCCGGACATCTTTACAGCCATTAGAGAATTTAGTAGTGCATAACATTATCTTATCTCTTTTTACTTGACCAGATGGTTTGCAGAGTCCCTTCAAGAAAACCTTTTCAAGCTGAGGAAAATTCATGGAGAACCGCTACGGATAAACTGTCTTTGTCCGAGTCGGCAGAGTCTTCACAACGTTTCCATGTGGGAAAGCAGTTCTGCAAAATCTACCATAAGACAATGTTTCACGAATCGAGTGATTCATTGTCATCACTTTTTCTTTCTTCTGAGGCCGGCGGAGTCGTGCTCGCGTCCTGACTGGAGCCCAGCGGCTTGGCATTGGCGCGCGTCGACCGCTGTCGCCGCGTGCCGTTTCCGATGCAGCGCATGAGGTTTTTGAAAGTTGTCCACATCTCCTCGTCCTTGTAGGAGTAAATGCAGGGATTCATGACGGAGTTGGCAACAGCCAAAAGCAGCATCAAGCTCTTCAGTTTCTTCAGATTACAGTCCTCACATTTCAGGCCGTCCAAGAGCATGACAATAAGACCAGGGGTCCAGCAGATTACAAAGGCTCCTAAATACAGAAACAAAAATTATTATCATAAATGTGTGCAAGTCGCCCTGCGACAGACTGGCGACCTGTCCAGGGTGACCCCCGCCTTCTGCACGCATTTTTAAATGTTTGGACTAATAAGAGCTGGAGGGTTTAACTTCCAGAAGTAACTCAAACAAATAATGAAATGTTATTCATTATGACAAATGAAATATTAGTTAGTTCAAAGAGGGAATTAAAACTCTAAAACACAGCCCAAAGGAACAGAAATATACAGTTTTGGTAAAAAGTGCAGAAGAGGTGCATCATAAAATCAAAGATCCACAGAGAAAACGGGTGAAGACTGGCAAGAATTATTTTTCTCATAGGACCAAGTCCAATTAATGATCAGATGGCCTGAAAATAAATGTCCAATCTTTTCTTCCAGATCAGTAAATTCATCACATGAGACCAACAAAAACACTCTTCAGTGTGAAAGATTTATGCTAATTTCAGTATCACTGAGAAGGAAAAGGAAAGTGCGGTTTCTGTAAAGGGATATCTGCTTTTTGGGGCTGACAGAGGCAAAGTTGCTCTGATTTATCCTCTGAGTTTTCAGGCTCCAAATATTAAGGAACATGCTGGAATTGGACATGTTGGCTTGGAAAATCTTGCAGAGAATGCACATTTAGTAATGCTTACAGCATTGAATGCACTAATTGAATCTGTAGGATGCTAACGACAAGTTTATAGAAGGTTTCAATTCTGTTATGTTGCTTTTATTTCTGAAATAATAGTGAAATACTGTTTAACTGCAGAGCTACGTTCATTTTATTCTCTCAAACACACAATCCAACAGAAATTTAATAGAAATTTTAAAAATCATCTGTCACCACAGAAAGGCTTTTTGGGCACCTGTATGCCTGAGTGATAAACAATTTTAGATTAATCTAATTTAATTGTGCTTAGCTAATAATATCAGAAGTGCTGTCATACTTTTTACTTGGATTTTATTTGTAGCTTTGAGCTGTTTTTAGGCCATAAAGGCTTCATTTTGATATTAACATTTCATTGCAAAAGACTCAGTTCAAGTTTAAATTTAAAAAATGGCTATTTATAGTTCTTCTAAGGAATCAGTCTGCTAAAATCTAAACTGATCTATCAGATCTTTACATAGTATGCTGATGGGAACCCGGCCACAAAACCTCTGATCGATGCATCTCAGTGATGCACAAAACAAAACAAATGGCCCGTCTGTGTGTAATGCAGCCATGCATGCTGGTTTTTCTGCAATCCTACACTCCCCTTTTATAGGAAAACTTCCTTATCTTTCTGTAGCATTAGTGCAACTCCTCCCTTCTGAAGAATTATGAAAAAAAATGGTGTGTCCTGGTTTGCAGCTAATCTCCTTATTCAGACTCTCTCTGCCTTTAACTCACCATGCCACTGGAAAAGCAAATTAGATATTTCCTCCAAACATGTTGGAACACAAGTTGGAGAGGGAGGAAGCTACAGGCGGTGACTTGTCTGCACTACCAGTTTTTCTGTAAATATACAGATGCAAGGTGCTGCTGCAGCTCACTTTGCTTTGTTTGCTTCTGCACAAAGCAGACAGAGGAGATCAAGAGGGCCATTAAAGTTTAGCTTTTACATTTGAAAAGTACGTTTAGGTTCACGGGCTGTTGTTTAAGAGTCCGTGAACAGATTGAGTCGCTTGTTTGAATGTGGGCTTGGCTCTAACTCTGACAAGAGAAAGGATTATTTTATGGACATGTTCTGAACGCTTGTTGCTTTCATTATTTATAAATCTGATAGCTTAATAAGTCGAGCTGGAACGAGTTTAAATTTATGTAGAAGTCCAACCTTTCTGAATTTTTCCATCTACTTAAAAGAGTTTAAAGCATATATGTGCCAGATCAGAGTCATTATGAGGTCGTAGAAATGCACTGTAAAGGTGTCCTGCTCCCGAGTTGCACATGGTGTTGATATCAAGCTACCTTCATTCATTTCTATCACCACAGATAGAAATGTGGTGATAGAAGACTATGAACTATGGCTTTGTTCATCGTCTTCTATGAACAAAGCCAGCAAGGTTCACTTGCATCCTGAACTGGTTTCTCCGGTTGAGCAATAGACTTTATGTTGGGAACAAAGGTTTTTACTACTCCCCCTTCTCCTTTTTTTCTTTATTGTAATATCTGTCTATTAGTAAGATCTGGAGCTGCACACAAGGATTTTAGAAAATCAAATTACCGTATTAATTAAATGTTACGCTGTATTGAAATGATGCAACGAGCAAAGTTCATTTCATACCGAAACTTAAGGTGAGCAAATAGACAGAAATCAAGGCTGCTAAGACACACACACACACACACACCTCTACTGAGTAGCACCTGAAAACAATTGCCAGAGTCTTAAAGTATAACTTTTGCTTTTCTTGGATTTGGGGATGTTTGCTGAAGGCCAATGTGTTGTGGCCGACGGCTGGCCACACAGGCCATGCAGCAGCGTGCTTGCATAGAGGATAATTACACGGCAGCTTGAAATAAAGGGTGTATACAGGCAAACAGCTCTTATGTACCATACAGTACAGTATGGAGCCATGTGGACGGAAGAAGAGGACGGCCCAAATTACAGAGCGTTTTCTGCGGAGGAGACACAGCAACCATCTTGTGTACGTTTTCAGTTGGATGAAAACTGAAAATACTGAGATGAAAATATTTCACCAAGACAGCACTGAAGTTTGCTCCAGATTTCAAACAATAGGAACTAACACTGAAAAAAAAGATGAATCCAAGCTAATAAACAATTTGCTCTCCAGTCTAGCTGGGTTCTTCTTAAGCAAACCTGACGCCTGATGATATCTGGTCTGTGACACACAAATACGGCTTTCTCAGAAATCTTTGATATGTCATCCACTGAACCGAGGCAGCGCTGCAGTAATGGCGTAGCCGTGTGTGCTTTGGGTGCGGGTGCTTTGGAATCAGGGGCATGGCATGTAACATGGTCTGTTTGCTATATGACCTGCTGAAATCCTGCTGTGCCAGCTAGAGATTAAACCTGGATTTAATCTCTAAAGATTTCACCCTTTAGCTGTTTTCTAGTGCACAACTAAAAATGTAACTAAACAAATTAGTGGTTCACTTTGATCTCATTAAAACTCTGTTTGTTTGGCTTTTGTTTGTATCTGAAACGTTTTGCAGGCTGCTTTACTTTTTGTGTTAAAGAATTCAAATTAGGAGGTAGTCATTCATACTGAGAAAGAAAATTAAAAAATACTGTAAAGAGATGTTACGAAGAGTTTAAAGGAGGGGTGTGTAACTCCAGTCTTCAAGGCAAGCTGTCCTGAAACTTTTGGATGCATCCCTTCAGATTCAGCAGACAGATTTGGCAAAACTTGCTCACATGCCGAGGAGTGAAACCAGCCTCTTAACTCAGGTGTGTTGCAGCAGGAAGGCATCAAAAAGTTGCAGACACCTGAGGACTGCAATAGCAGATCCCTGGTTTAGAATTTTAATTTGAGGTACTGTGATCAGGTTATCCACTGTTCTTATCTTACCTGCATAGATAATTCACCTGGAATTTTCATCTAGCATAAATCCAGATTAGTTTGTTGTAGCTGCTGAAAATAATTGTTTATCTGACCAAAGCAGACCTCTATTGTCCTAAAACTACTCCAGTTTCAACAATATTATGTCGGTGTATATAAACACATTTCTCTAAAGTTTAAAATCATCACCATGTTTGCATTTAAACTAACATATGTGTATACCTTATATGGACATTATATAGCAGATTATCTACTGCAGGGAAAATAAATCTGGAGTTAAAACTAGGCCCATACCAATACACAATAAATCAATTAATCGCATGATAAATTAAAAGAAATGTAATAATTTTGCTTGATTTAAAATTTTTCTCTTTTCTTTCTCTTTTCACCAAAATCTGAATGCTAAAAGACTTCAGTCTGGTGTTTTGGTCTCAACTAGCAGCTTTCTGAAAGATAATTTTGTTTACAGAGACTTCATAATTCATTTTAGTTGCTGTTTCTGTTGTTTTCTTTATTTATTTTGGATGCTTAAAATGTCTTCTAGTTCCAGTCTTTAAATGTTCATTAGAATTTAAAGGTTATTGATCCTGGAGAATGTTTTCTTGAATTATTACTATTACATTGCTTGAAAATTGTCTCAAAACAACATTATAATTTATCGAAATACGTTCTGGGACAATTTATCGTCCAGCAAAATTTGTTATCGTGACAGGCCTAGTTAGAACCTTCTAAAAGAACCTCACTTCCAAAATCCCAACTATTCCAATAAACCCGGAGCCTCTTTCCTGGGCAGCACTTACCGAGCACAGCCATGACCGTCTTGATGAGCTTGATTGGCGTCCTTTTGCGGTTGAGGGAACTGGAGGTGTGCGACATCAGCATAGTTGTCTTCCTCTTAACGTAAGCGTAGATCCTCATGTAGATTGCCACCATGGCAACAAAAATGATCATGTTAGAAACCGACCAGAAAATCAGGTAGCTCCTGCTAAAGATGGGAGCCATCACGGAGCAACTCTCCAGGCTACAGATGCAGTTCCAGCCCAGGCTGGGCACCGCCCCCATAAAGATAGAGATGCTCCACACCAGAACGATCAACAAGGTCACCCTTCTCTTGGTCAGGTTGCTGTGGACTTTCCAGTTCATTACAGAGATGTAGCGCTCCAGAGCGATGACGAGAAGATTAGCCAGAGACGCCGAGAGACTGACATCCAGAAGTCCTTGGCGGAAAAAGTACTCCCTAATAGAGAGCGTTGGCGACACATCACCTGTGTTGAACATGAGGTACACGTACGCTATGCCTGCCAGGAAGTCCGAGGCAGCAAGGTTGGCAAGAAGGTAGTAGAAGGGGTAGTGGAACCTCTTATTGGTTATTACAGCTGCAATTACCATAGAGTTAGCAACCAGGATGAAGATGCAGAAGGTGGAGCCGACCACTTGGACCGTGATGAGCATGGTGCTGTTCAATACTTCTCTCTTGCCGACTTTGTCGTAGAAGAACTGCATGCTCTCATTGTAATAACAGTTATCCTGAGCCATTTTGCAAACCAGTCTGTAAAAGGAAAAGATAAAGTAGAATAATACGGAAATGACAAATACGGACTCAATCAGAACATTTCTGCAGTCTATAATGACTGAATAACGCGTGTTTAGTGTAGGACTGAAGTTGAGATTTCTAATATTAGACAATTAAAAAATGTAATTGACTATTCAGCTGATGAATCCTGCACTTCAAATACTTTGCAAGTATCATATTTGAGGAATTCAGACAACAGGATAGATCAGGTTATCGGCCAAATATGCTGTAACAGATTTATCTCTATTACCATGTCTAATTAGTAAAGTTTGACAAGATAATTACTTCCATCGTTTCATAGAAAATGAAACGGTGCGTTTTTTAAAGAAAGGCATTTTAAGCTGACAATACAGCCGTGATAAAACACAAGGCTTTCTCTGAGGTTTGTTACGCAACTTTACAGCTATTTGCCCGGCCAGGTTTATTAAACCCGGTTGAAGAGGAACAAATCCAACCAGAAACAAAAATATAAAAAAAAAGAACGAAAAAATGGTTGGTTTTTGAAACTACAGCGCAGTTAAATAATGAGAAATACAATTAAACAGGTGAGTTTACCTGTGGACGGACCGAGGTATTGTAAGTGCGTTGCGTTAGTAGAGTCAGAGTTGCGAAACCTCCTGTGCTGTGTGATTAAGCATTGCAGCAGTGTTGTTCCTGGCAGCTGCGCACAGAGGGAAGTTACAGCACCGAGCCTCGGGTCTACAATGAAGACGGAGCAGGTGGAGTCTTCACTTTAAAGCTGTCTTCAGCCCGCTGACGCGGAGGGCGTGGCCCACCCACACTCTCAGCTGAATTCCCCTCTACCCTACTACATGCTGGCCAATTCACTCACGCAACCGACACTTAAATGTTTTTATTTTATTTTATTTTATTTTGCTTTACACTTTTTAAAGTCGGGGGAAAAAATCTTTAAATAACTTTACATTAATTTCCAAATATGTTTCTTTAAGATGCCTTGTTGACCAACTACACTACAACATAAGCACAAAGACTTTAGGAGAGTAGTTAGTCCGGTTTTACTAAGATGTTTATGTTTTATTAAGTGGTGATATTATGTGGAAGAAGTAGGTATTAAAGTTTTCTACATGTTTTTCTGGATTGACAGGAAACGGAAACACTTCTTGCCCTTTAATTTTGTAATAAGTTCGTTTTTTGTTGTCTGGTTTGCAGTTGTTGGTAAAAATTTATTATGACTGCGTAATAAACACTCTATGTCAGTTTTGATTATTTATTTAGTGGACCATCAAGCATCGCTCAATGCAAATTGAATTGGGAACCTATCATCTACCAATGCACCCCACTTTGAAATACATTATTTGCACATTGTGTATTACTGAGCCAACAATAACCTGCCTGGAGAGTTATTTGTTAAATAAAAGGCACTCGAAATAAAACATTGTATAAGGTGAAAGTTTTAAATACACCAGGCCAAAAGATGGATATTTCTTCATACATACATGGAAAGTAGGTGAGTTCCCTTTGAGATTTATTTGCAACCAGGCAGCTCACATGCAAGAACAGAAATGAATGGAAACAGCAACAAATACTTGTTTTATTAATTTAAATCAAGACATCCTTCTTCAAATCATTTTCAAATTTGTTGGAGTGAGGTTAAAAGTTGCTTGAAGCCCTCAACTTTTGTAAACCAAGGTTCAGAGAGAAATGTGAACATTTCCAAGCTATAGTCATCATGTTTCACATCAGAAGCCTCTGAACGCTGTGAGAGTTTATCTCTGTGTATTCACAGCTCTTTCTTTTCTCCACATTTTAATTTACAGCCTTTTCCAAAATGTATTCAATTAATATCTTCCCTCAAAGTTCAACACACAAGTATCCCGTTATGAACATGTGGAAAACTTTTTTTGAGAGCTTTGCTAATTTAGTAAAAAGAGAAAATCAAGAAATCACATGAAAGTATAAATAGTCTCACCCCTGAACTCAAAATTGAGCTCATAGGCGATTTATCTTGTTAAATTAAACTAATATATAAAAAAAAAATCTTATTGCCACCAAATATTGTTCTTTCCTTGTGTGCTTAAACAATCCACACACTTACAAAGGTGATTACTGTTGATCAAAACACAATCTTGACTGATGAAAATCTTAAAAGTTGTTACTCTGCTCTGTTTCTGAATATGCCAGAGTTTTGCATGTTTATGGAAAACACTGATGTGAGCAGCATGTTCTAACAAAATAATGATTTGATCTGAACCTCAATACTGTCGATGTTTATGGTCATTATGCTGCTGGAAAGTGATACTCCATCCAGTCACCAGCTTCTGCTCCCCATTGTTACAAAAAAAAAGTGTCCCCACAGCATGTTTTTTTTTTAAACACTAAAAGGTATTTTTTTCATGCGCGTCTTGTTCATGCTTTGTAGGAATACTCCTCCCCCCATACCCCCGAGACCCTGTAGGAGCAATTTTTCCAAAGAAATAAAATCCCCCATAAATGCAAACAGCATTAGGCATTTTCACAACCTCTTTTACGCAACACAGTTATGTTGTGATCGTCGGTCAAAAAGGACATTCATGTTTCTACTTGCATCTTTGTGCGCTAAGCTGTAAAGTAATTTCATGCAATGACTTCTTTAAATGCCTGTGGCTGTGTATACAATTTACTTATGCAAGAAAGACAAACGTATAAGTTTTATACCAAAATTTAATTCAACATTTGAATAATTTACATCCTGCAGTGCATAGGATCCATCTATGCAATGCCCTGAAAACAGTTCTTTGGCCTTGAAGTGCCTGTGCAGACCTAAAAAACAAACAAAAGGGCCAGTAAACTTTTACGCCATACCCTGAAATACAGTGGAATTTGGTACTATATTAAATAATTCATCTCAGTTCCAGGTCAGAGTCCAGATTTGTGTTTCCTGTTACACTTTATTGGGTATTTTACTCATGAACTCGACATGTGCCTGGATTTTTTTTTTCTTTTCTTTTCTTTTAAAGACAGGAAAGTTTGAACTCCGAGACTGCCTCAGAGAAAGAACGTCCCGGTTCCAGGAACTTCCAAAAAGCAGCTCTTCTGGAAGTGGGCCTGTAATTCAGCTAATTAGTATGACATCATCAGATGGTGGCGCCCTGCAGAGAGGAAAAAAAACAAGACATGAAGCAACCGATCTCCTGTGAAAGAACCGTTTGAATATCAACCGCATGAAATTAATAATAATTAACAGCGGATCTGAAATCATTACTTTCAGAAATCAGCATTTTCTTTCATTCCAAGGGTATGAGCCACCAAAGGGAGGTCTCCAGATTATGTTTTATATTTTTTGTTTTGTTTTTTTAAAATAACATTTTAGTTTAGCTAAAATTATAATCATGTCCACAGTTACACATTCTGAGGCGGTGTGTGAGTCAGTACTGCAGGCTCACACGGTTGCAGCAACAGGTTTCACAAATGTCCGTGACTCATGGTTATGATTGACATCTTCAACAGAGCTGTGAAACTGCAGGTTGCATGTTGGACAAGTCTTTAATTCGATAAGAGCGTGACAAACAATCGTCCACTGACAGCACACTCTAGTGTTTAGTGGCTCTTCACCTCAGTCTGAGCTTGACGGCTTACAAGATTTGAAAAATGTGATGAAACTGCACCAAAAATAATTCATCAAGTCTAAACAATTACATGTGTGCAAATTTATGCACAGGTGGCAATGCAGAGGGTGAAGAGGTGAACATGACAGGTTCCGTTTGAAGCTTTGAAAGTAAGCATTGACAGAAATCTTAATAACTTCATATCAGACAAAAAGGTACAAGGCTTTTTTAAACTACATTTTAATAAAATTAGACAGAATTGAACAGTTATGTTGTTTTCAAAAAGACTAAATTATTTATTACCGTTGGTTCTTTGCTTATTCTTAAAAAAAAAAAAAAAAATCCCAACTATATTTTGCCAGGTTTAATTTGCTAGTCTCCTAATTTCAGCTTGGTCTATTTTCTTTCAATCATAAAACTGATGGAAGCCACACAAATTTTTATATATATATATATATATATATATATATAAATTTAGTCAGTTTAAAATAATCTGATTACCCCACAAAGTGAAGACATGTTTTGATCCACAAAGCAAATGCAATAAAAAGGCTTATTTAGCTGTCAAAATTTTTAGACCAAAGCCTCATAATTATGCAGAAAATGTTTGTTTCGTCATGCACTTACTGTTTCTTTGTCTCATTTAGAAAGTGAGCGGGAATTAGCAGTGGGTTTTTAACACCGCACAGAAATGAGTGTGCAAAAATGGTTAGTGGTGAACCTTACTGCATGTAATGACAGATGCCAAAATACACTTCGCTCAGAAGTTTTAGTCTTTTTAAATTGATCAACATCTCTGTTCACTACACTAATACAGAATAACAAATCCAGAAGGGTGAATGCGTTTTTAAAATAATGATTACTGCACTTTCGCTAAATGCTCTCTTCTTCCTTAGCCAAAGCCTTTTGTCATTTCCTAACAAAGTTAGTGATTCTTGAATACACTCCAGGCCAGAACTGCCCACAAAAGACTCAGGAAGTCCTATGAGTATGTTGTACCAAAGTTGTCATAAAACATACCACAACTTAAACAAGAAGCTGCTTGTTCAAACTGCTCTGGTACTGACATCAGTGTGTGGGGGGTAGTTCGTAACAAGAGGTTATTAAAGATCATTTATTGGAGGTTTGGAGCAATCAAACCTCCAATAAAGGTTTGGAGGTATCTGATTTGGCAGATACAAATCAAGCAGCAATGAGCAAATATATTTCAAATGGGGTGGCATTAAATAAGAAAAAGGAATAAACATAAATTTTGTCAAGAGTAGATTTCAAAAACATAAAATGCATCTCTAAAGATCTGGGATGCACTCAGAAAATCCTACTGCAAAGTCAAAATATGTTTTAACATTTGTTTCACAATTTTTCAGCAATAAAAAAGGGGAATTTTGTCCAAGACCAGTCCCACTCATGCCACAGATCTACTCAGCCTCTCACTTCCACAAACGTCCACATTTCAAGTATGTTTTTGTTCTCCAGGGAGGAACAAGTCTTCTGAAAAACAAAACTCAAAGGTTTTGACCAAGAGGCTTCTGTGCACAACACCACATCCTCTTTTCCATTAAACACTCACATTTTGGCTTCTTTTTTGGCACCAGCTGCTTTTGTTGAACAGTAAATTGAAAAGAAATGGGGTGGAGGAACAGGGGGGAGACCTGCAACAAACGGTCCGAGACCAGGAATTGACTGGACCCTGCGGGGCAACAGAGGAGAAATGGCCTTCATCACAAAACCAACCTTTTTTTGTTGTTGTTGTTGTTTTGGCCTTCATATTTTTTTGTTTTGACAAAAATAGATGGCTCTACATCCCCGTATTTGCTACAATTCTTGATTGTTAAGTCAGAAAACTAAATAAATACTTTCAGCTGTACCAGAATAGGGTCCCAGATGCTATGAAAAAAAATAAGTAGAACTAAAGTTGTGTGTTTGTTGGGTTCGGTTTAAATGTAAAAATCAATACAGCTGTAAGGTGAGCTCCTAATTTTTAAAGTTTCCCTCCATCACATATTCTCTTGAAATAAAAATAGAAACTTCTAAGACCAATTTAAAAATATATATATATATATGTAGATTCTTGCATTTCAGCCTCCATCTTAAACCAGAATGAATGATAAATGCTGATGATAAATGAGTCCCATCATCAGCAGGTCAAAAAAAAAGAAAAGAAAGAAAAGCTAACTAAATTCAGATCATCTTTCATCCTTTGGAACGTCGCCATGTTTCCTCATCTATTCCCACACATCAAGACAAACGTACTCCGAAGATCAATAGTCAGTAGCAAGATGGCAACTGTCTCCAATTATACAGTGTGCAATTTGTCTTGGGTACTAATGATACAACTTACCCTATAATTGAGTTGCACTACTCAGTCTTACATAATTGCTCCGTTACTGAAACTACACTTTAACCACTTAAGATCCAGAGCAGGAAACCCTAAATGGCCCAGAAATGGATCACAGCTCTAATAGATCCAGGAAAAACAAATGAATTACAGGTTTGAGCACAAGAGTCTGGTGAGAGAAACCTTATTGTGGTGATGCAGCACTTTCCACAAGTATTGGCACGCCAGGTAAAAAAAAAAAATATATATATATATATACAAAAAAAACTTCAAATAAATGAGCTCTATGTTGCAACGGTGTAATCTTCTATGGTGACATTTATTGAGTGAAGGCAGAGGAAACCGCACATTAGGACAAACTTCCTTTTTTTTTTTTTTTTAATTTGCCAAAATATTTGGCATCCATAACAACTGATTTGTTGGTTAATTCTGTACTTTAAGTTGATCGGCATCAATTTAAATGGAAATCCTATCTCTAGGAATACATGGCATTGCACAGGTCACCATTTCTCTATCTCAGCACTTGGTATTAAATAAAAAGTAAACACAACAAACTATGAAAAACAATGCTGGACGTAGACCCAGTTAGATTGTGCCACCAGATAGTAGGAAGGATAAGGAAGTTGTTTGGAGAACTGCAACAACAAGTGGCATCTTGGAGGGGGTTACCAAGTCTCCATAGCAACAAAAGGGTAAGATTTTACACACGTATTTTCCAGGGGTGGCAATAACAACAATGGAAGGTGTGTTAAACAACATGTTTTCAAACAGATCAATGTTTAATCTAAGCCTTTCGTATCGGATCTCATTTTAAAATTATGCGAGTTCATATGACATAATGAAGGAGGAAAATATGCCAGGAAAGTGATACCTTCTCAATACTAAATCTGTTGTAGCTAAAATTAAGTTTTTACCATAAACTTACATTTTACATATCTCAATCAACAATGTTAAATCAATAATCCAACTACAGCTTCCAGCATTTTCAGGACTTTAAACATTCAGCCATCTTAAAATCTTGAACACGTCACAATAAAATTCAAACCTTTTTTAAAAAAAAAAAAGGATTTACTTTTAAAAGTTTCTACACTATTATTCAGCATTGAAACATTTTTCAATGCATCCAGGACTTTTTAAAGGTCTAACTGTCTGCTGGTTTACACACCAAGTTATGAATTGTTTATTTTACTTACAAAGCACATTCCATGAATATAAACTTCAAATTCAAATTGGGAATAGAATAATAATGAACTGCTTTATCTCTGCAAAAAGTGGCACTGTGGCTCCTTGAGTTGTTGAAGAGTCCATAGAGAGTGAAAGCCAAATAGGAAGACATGACTCAAATGCGATGTAGTGACCAAGACAATAAAACACCAGTCATTGCTTCATGTTAGGAAATTGTCATGTCATCTGATTACAAAAGAGATAAAAAAGAAGAAGAAGCATTTCTACTAGATGAAACTGGACACACAAGGGAGATTCTATTGCATTATCTTCCACATTAAAGCTAATGAGTAACTTTAAACCATAGATCGTTCAGAAGTCTTCCCAATAAACCACACTATGCTAAGAAAATGCTTCTGACTCTAGCCCAGCTCCAGTGACAGAGCAGAGATTGTTGTTTTTAAAGGTAATGTACCGAGGAGAGGAGGTGGGGGGCAGAGCGATCTTCTTCCTACTTTTCAGGATGCAGCTTCTCTGTGATCAGTCCATCACTGGGTGTGTCTGCATAGTTCCCTCCACTAATTTCATTCCTCTCAGACCAAGTAAGGCCACAAGCCAATCCAAAATGTGGAGGAAACACCGCTGTTGGCGGATGATAGGGATCGACTCATTGGAAAGGAATGCACATTAAAAAGAAGACAGGAGTGTTACATGTCTCATTGGCAGCAACAAGATGAAACATATGCAAAGTGAGTTGCTAATTAAATCTACCAGCAGTGTACCAGTATCTGTAAAATACACTAGTTTATTCGGCTTAGGTTGCTCTATTAACACTTCAGTGTCAAACTTATCACTGTTGGGATGCTGCGGTGGCACAGGGGTAAAGCACAACCCACAAAAGAAGCCTTAGTCCTCGACGCGGCCGTCAGAGGTTCAGATCGCGGCCTGATGACCTTAACTGCATGTCTTCCTCTCATTACCCACTTTCCTGTCTGACAACTCTCAAATAAAAGCTACTAGACCAGTGGTGTCAAGCTCAGTCACGTTTTGGGCCATATCAAAACTCTGAATGTTCTTAAAGAACCAGTTGTGCCAGAATGGGTTGATAAAACCCATTAAACTGTTAAAAAATTAAGAAATAGAAGTTTATTTGGTTTTTGTTTCAATTAAATATTGAACATCTTTTCACACTAATCAGTTCCTTCAGGATTTTTTGTGTTTTTTCTAATCAAAATCACAGATTTTGTGGTGCTAATTTAGAAATATGTGTAAGAAATTGTTCTGGTATTTGCACTAATGTGTGAGGTTAGATGTGTCTTTTTATTACTCATTGTATCAATCACAAACTATAACTTTACATCAAGCAAGTCTGGGGCAGAAGTCGCCTCAACCAAATGCTTTTGACCAGTTTTGAGAAAAATTTGCACTAAAAATCAGAAAAATTATTTTGCGTGAATTTTGTGGATTTGTGAAAAACTGGAGACTTATTGATGTAATTTGGAGTCTAGAGGGCCACATAAAAAGCTGCGGCGGGCCAGATTTGGCCCCCAGGCCTTGAGTTTGACACGTGCACCGGCACCCAACAAAACATTTATATAAGGAAAAAGAAACTTGTCACTGTCAAAGAGGTGAGGTTAATATTAATCATGCAGCTGGCAGATTTAGATTCACTTCCCTTTCAAAGACAATGTTAAAGACAAATCGGTAACATTTTATTTGAAGGAGTTGTGCACAGGACTGACATGACACTGTGATGAACATGAAGGAGTCTCGTCATGAAGTGTCATTCTGTAAATAATAGGCCTGTTGCGCTAAACAATAAATCAATTAATTGTACAATAAATGAAAACTACCGACCTCGTTTTAGTTTCTGCCTGTATTTTTTTTCTTTCTATTGACGCTGGATGAGAAGGCTCAACTCCGGTGCTTTCCACTGACCCCTCTCTTCCTCATTTTTTAGAAAGGGAAAAAATGAGGAAGGAGGAATGGACTATCGCATCAGGTAATCAGGGCGCGCATCATTTATTTATTCATTTGTAACTCAAAATATTCAGTCATGTTTATTTTTTTGTAGCATGGAGACTCTAATTAAGACTGTTGTCTGACAATAATTTTACATACAACAAGACAAATTATTAAGGAGAATTAGTAGAAATGTAAAATGTAGCATTTCTTTAAAGAAGTTGAAATACATTAACTTATAAAAAAAAATACTATTGTTCTAATATAGTAATAATATATTTTGCTTTTTGGTGTTATTTCTACTTATCAGTACAAGGAGAGTAATATGTTACCTGTCACTGGTGAAGTTCGGCCCTAAATGAGCAACATAATATTTATATATATTTTTGTAATAAAAACATTTTCAATATCCCACAAAATGTTGTCACACAATGGGTTGAGAGGATGTTGGAGCAACTCCCAGCCGTAAGACAAGTCGTGGTTCAAGACAGAAAGCATGGCCATCTCAACCCAACCTGGCAGGATGTTTCGGTGTTGGAGTCCATCAACGCAGCTATGAAACCACTGGCTGACTTTACAGATGTCCTTTCAGGAGAAACATGCGTCACAGTGTCCTCTGTTAAGCCTGAGCTGAAACTGATTAAAGGCAACCTTCTCTCTCCAGGCCCTGATGACAGCACACTGACTGCCAGTATTAAACAATACATAATCCAAGATACTGACTGAAAAATACAGCTCACCTGCCATCCAAGACCTCCTCAAAAAGGCCACCATCTTGGATCCAAGGTACCGTGGCAGCATGGAGGAGGCAGGGTCATTGGATGACGTCAAACATCAGCTGGTGCTTGGGCCAGAAGTAAGTGAAGAAGGTGTAAGTGGTGAGGGCTGCAGTCAAGCTGCTGGAGGAAACAAAGATGAATCTACAGATGCCCCACCCACCAAGAAGAAGAGGCTAAGTGACCTTCTTCAAAACAGAAGAGCTGAACTCACAGGTCAGACACAAGCTAAAGAGAGCAGGCTGAGAGCAGGCTGATGCAGAACTGACCAAGTTCCTTCAAGAAGATGCTATCGATGCCTCTTGTGATCCCTTGATGTGGTGGTGTGACAATCAAAGAAGAGATCCTTAGATGGCAAACTTGGCTCAAAAGTACATGTTATTTGTGCAACAACCACCAGTTCAGAGAGAATGTTTAGCACAGCTGGAAACGTTGCTACTCCTGAGAGATCCTGCCTTAAGCCACTCAAGCTCAACATGTTGGTATTTCTTGCTCGGAATCTGTCTGGCTAAAGCAGCGACAGATCTGCTTAAAGATTGTTGAGGCATCTGGTCTTATTTAAGAGTGTGCTTATATACAGACTTCATAATCTGTACTCTTTTGGTTGAACGTAGTTTTTATTTCCACTGTGGCTTTATCTTGTGTTTAGTTTTTATTCAAGTGCATTTTTTGTTAACAGAGACTGAGAATCCATTTTATTTTTATTTTAGGTTGTTTTATTATGTTAACCAGTTCTAGTGTTAAGTGTTCTTTTGAAAATTAAGTGTATTTATCTTTGGTAGGATGTGCTTGCATTATTATGTCATTATCATTACATGAGTTTAAAATGGTCTCCAAACAATATCATCGTTTATTGCAATAATTTTTGAGACAATTATTCACTCAGCAAAATTTGTTATTGTGACAGGCCTAGTAAATAATGACACTTTTAATGCATAGTTCCATTAAAACTTGTATAAAAGGTCCATTAAAAGTGTCAACTTTGTGTTACCAGCGTCATAAATTATCGAGTGACACTTCATGACAACAATTATAAACATTTATGAAGATTCCTTTACGATCATAACAGGTGTTATATCATGCTTATGACAGTGTCATGTCAGTGTAATGCACACCACCCTTAAAATAAAGTGCCATTAAAAAAAATTAAATAACCCCCAAAATTTCTAAATTAATCTAGAAAAAAAATAAAAGTGATATAAACCCTTATCACTAATTAATGAAATAATTAGAGTCACAGTAATCACACGTCTTATGATCGCTGACCAGGTTTTTTATATGCATTTATTGTTTTTTTGTTAATATTTGCTGATGAGCTCCAAGTCTTCATCAAGTCTAGTCATTGAGAGTGAACATTCTGCAACTTCAGGAGAACAGGTGCCAGATCTGGGCCTCACTTTGCCAAGATCAGCTTTTTAAAACCCTAAAACTAAAAACAACTGGAGCTCATTAATACTGTACAATAGAAGATACAGGTTGCATGGTGTAATGGAAAACGTGATAATGTGCTCCTCACCCCTCTTCTGCTTTAGGTTATTTGTCCTATCATACGATTGGTCAACCTGCTCACACGTACACCTCTACAGTGTCACAACAGCAGAGGAAAGATCCTTTTCCTGGACACTAAAAGTTATTTTTCCAACCCAGAACTTATCTGCCCTCTTTAGCATCAAAGAACAACCCCATTTCCTTAACAATAGATAAATGGCAAAACCATCTGTGTTTTGAATCCTTGGTGCCTAACAATCAAATATTTCCACCTACAGTCTAATCAAGCCTCTCTTCTATGACCAGAACCTATAAAAGGAAGCCATTATCCTCTATCAGAGCAGAGTGACAGACTCCTGTGACTCTGCATTTCTGTTCTCACCTTGCAAAGTTTTAATAAATGTTTTCTCATCCAGACTCTTGTTAAAGTTATTTTTTCCACCAACTTAAATATTAGATTTCCATTTGTCTGCAATTTGTCAGCAGAAAGCTTGAACAAATCAATATTTCAAACAAGGTCTCCGTTTTATAAATTAGTACTTTTGGTCAACAATCTTTATGCAATGTCCCAGTTGGACCTTTAAGATGAAGTTTTTAAGTTCAACACCCTGAAGTCAAAAAATCCAATATGCCTGCTGCAAACACAAAACATAATAACAGCTCCTGTAATAAAATATTTATTTGAACCTCATTAAATAATTTGCACATATAGTATAGTACAGTAAAGGTGTTGCTGTTGGGGTTGAATTGAGAAAATATTCAACCCCAATATCTGGGGTTAGGGTTAGGGATCTGCCAACATGCATAAGGCAGATGGAAGGATGCAGTAAAAAGAGAGGAGGAAAAAGGGATTTGTATCTTATTTTATTCCAACTGTAAAGCATTAATAGTTTCCTTGATTTTCAAAGACTGATAAGCCTCAACTCAAAATGTTGACAGTAAAGCTCAACTTGGATACAACTGTGGCCGTGTTGGTAAAAGAAACTGACACCAGATTAAATTAGGAGAGGAAAACCTGAGAGGACTAAGCAGAGTGAAGGCTGGATGTTTGATATAACTGAAAAATTATATAATTTTCCAGATCTAATTTCTGAAAACTCACAAATTTGAACCAAGTTGTGACTTTAGAGTATTAGCATTGCTGTCATACCGTTGGCAGCAGTAGCAGTGACGTATAGAGTTACTGAGCTCGACTTCTGTCTGGCCGATTTCTTCTTGAACAGGAAAATCTTTATGTCCCAGAAGAAATTTCTGCAAATCAGTGAGCGGGAACCCGTCCCTCTGGTAGTTCTGAAGACAAAGGAAATACACAAGGTTAGAGAAGCAGCACATTTCAGATGAGATTTGAGAGAATCTTCTTTGTTAATTTTCCCTTTAGTTTACATGTTTGATTACACACAACGAGGCCTGTCACAATAATCAACAAATCAATTAATTACATGATAAATTAAAACAAACTCAATTATTTCCACTGGCTTGATTTATCATTCGTCTCCTTTTTTCTCTCTTTCTACCAAAAACTGGATGATAAAAGTCTCCAGTTTGGTGCTTTGGTCTCTATAAGCCTTTTTTTGAAGGGCAATTTTGTTTGCAAAAACTTCAAAATTCATTTTATTTGTTGTTTTGTTTATTTATTTTTGATATTTGAAATGTCTTCCAGTCCCAGTGTTAAACATTCACTAGAATTTAAAGTTTACTGATCTTTAAGATCAGTGATGCGCTTGCATCATTATTTTGCCATTACATTGCTTAAAAATGATCTCAAAACAACAATATTATTGTTTATCACAATAAGTTCTGGGACAATTTATCATTGATTTTATCAATACAAAATCTGTTACTGTGACAGGCTTACAGATAATATGAGTTATGCTAAGATTACAAACTACAAACAGCCACATGGACATTAAGTCATTTATCTTTTTAAAATAAAAGCACTACCAGACCAACTTGCACCATCATCATCAACATCACCATTATCATCATATCAGGTGCTCATTTCGTGTGAAGCACTGAAATCCACTGTGTGGATATGATTTGTGAAAAATCATATCCACACATCGTCCCATGAGGCAGTGGAAAGGCTTTTCTTCATCAGGGATATGAAAGCTGGTTGGACACGTGGCCAAGAACTAAATGATACTAAGGTTTGACAGCTTTTTGTTTTGTTTTTTGGACAGGTGTTGGTCTACCACATTAAATCCAAATCAAATGTTAAATTTGAAGAAACATGTCCAAATGTGAACAAGTTCAGGGGATTTGAATACTTCTGCAAGGCTCTACTGGGTATCCAAGCATTTCAAGAGAGCTACCATTTTCCCTTAAGGGTAAAATAGTAGCTCTCTTGAAACCATCGATTTACCTTAATGGTCTCATAAGAGTCGGTGATGAGGGCGATGAAGAGGGACAGCACCATGTAGATGAACAGAGAGATGAAGGAGTAGAGATAAGCCCGACTGAAGAGCCACACCAGGATGTTTTTGTCCTTCAGCTGGGCAAAGGTGGTGAACATGTCGTCGCCGTTCAGCAGAGAGAAGAGACACTCTGCAACTCGACTCAGGCCCTCAAACTAAAGAAAAAGCAGGTGTGAGAGAGATAAGTGATAAAATGGTGCAGGTCTAATGTGAAAATAACTTTTGTATTCAATAACATATACAGAAAGAAAGGGGTAAATTCCATACATGAACAACTTGGAATACAAACTGAAATAAAAAAAAAAAAGGAAGATCTCCAAACAAATTGAATCCAAAAAGGAAGCAGAAAACAGATAAATGACAGCTGGCAAGAGACTGAAAGAAGGACAAAGGAAAGAAGAGTCCTGAAGATCAGACATGGACCTAATCCAAGAAGCTCTGGTCATCCAGAGAGCGATGGCATCTAGAAACAACATCCTTCTGCATCTCCATGGATACGAAGTACAATACTTTGAGAATCCACGTATGGAAAGTGGAGTTTTATTACATCCTCTGTATATTTACTGGAGCGATAAACAGAGATTCCTGGAAGGGCTGACAGGAACTTCCCTGGTCAACTTTCTGTAAATATTTCAAGTATTGATAATTAACTGCTGCAGTGAGCAAATTGTTACAATGCCACCAGGGTGCCTGCTCATGAGCACTGGAATTAAGTTTTATATAAAATATTAAAAGGATACAAACGTGACAGTGAGAAACCAGAGAGTGCTGCTTGATGTAGTTTTGAGTAGAACAACAGTTTTAGGTTTGTATGAATGCATTATCGGTGTTTTACTGCTTGAAATTAAGGGTAGAGCAAATTAGTAAATATTAAATCACTATATAGTTATGCCAGAAAATAGGAAGAAACCAGTTATCTTTATTTTGGTCAAAAGAAAAAAAAATAACTAAAAGGAAGGTATGTAGCAAATAAGGCATTCAGATGTCACCCAACTTTGGAGAGTAGAATTACTTTCCAGTTTAATGAAATAATAAAATAAAATGCTGAACAATAAATTACGGTGTGCAAACTAGGCTACTTTGTATCATGTTGAAAAAACAAAAATTAAAAAGTATGTTCCAGCCAAATGTTTCCCATTAAAAAAAAAAAGATTTATGGCTGAGCAGCTGAAGATCATCAACAACTTTTATTTGCTGTAGATGAACTCAAGTGAAGCAGCTGATATAATGCCGTCTGAACAAACTTACCTCTGCAGGCCACGACTTGTTTTGACTCCCACGTGCGGTCAAAACTTCCGTAAATAATTTATCTCTACAGAGAAGGATAGTAAAAACACACGGATCTCCAATGCCGCTTGCTGGCACGGGATTTTCCTGTCGCCACAACCAGCTGTACTCCTTTAGAGAGGTTGCTGAATAATTAAATGGTAGCAAAAGTCTTAAGTTGTTAAAGTGCTGGAACATTCAGAGTCTGCTTCATAAACTGTCCTTCACCAGGTTTCTGCATATATTGGTTGGTTTCTTTAACTACAGCCTGCAGAGTACACATTTTAATGTGGTTCCTGGTATTAAAATGGATATCCATGATGTGGTGGTTCATAAGTTTAAGGATGAGTTGAGAATCATTGAATATTTGTTACATGGCAGCCTAAATGATTTAATACAAACAAATGATGTGTGAATGATCACACATTTCCAAGCATAAAAATGTTAGAATTTCCTCCAGAATGTGTTTGTGTTCAGCTTCATGACTTCAGACTTACTGACACTGACACCTAGTGGATGAACTTTATCATTACAACAACTTAAATGTAAGTATTTGAAACGAAAGATTTTATTTTTCCAGTTTTCCAACATTAATTATGCACCGGCCTACACCAAGCTGGCAGTGAGGCATCTTTTAGCCTTCCATCACTATAAGCAAGGCATGATTAAAGTTAAGTTATTAAAGTTAGTTAATTCTGCAGCACTTTTGTAGAGCCTAGAATATCATACATGTCCAAAAAATCCCATCTTGGAAAATGTTAATCCAGGTGTGTTGGATTAGGCCAACATTACAACTAGTTAACTAGATCTATCCAAATGTTTACTGGAGCTGGTCAGCGTGTGGGTAACTTTGTGCACTTTTCCTTTCCACCAAAACATTGACCTAATTTCAGGATGTTTATTAATTTACAATTATTTTACACAAATCATACGTTTCTGAGCAACTTTCAGCCACAATAGTCAAAATGAACTAAACCAGATATCTTACATAAGGCATCAGCTGCTGTGCATCAGCTTATCAATACAGTTTAAAGCTAATCTGTTGAAATGATTAGCCTAAATCATTTCAACCTAAATAAGCCTAAATAAATAAAATAAAAATGTATTTATTTTTTGTACTGTTTTGGCTAATTGCTCCAAGTGTGTTCTTCTTTCAGCAAATAACCGTTTGAGTCTCTACAGTCCAGTCAACAATTAATCAATTACTAAATTAGTTGACAAATATTTATATGATCAATCATTAGATGAATTGCTTCAGCCCTAATCTTACATTAAACTTTTTGGCTCCTTATTTTATGACATGCCTTCATGCTGTTTCTTTTTTCCTTTTCTTAATCATGGCTACACAGCCATTGTGTGAGTCCAAAAACTTCATCAATTCTCCAGAAAACATACAAACTGGCAAACTTCTTTTACAAAATTTCCGAGTTGCTGTGTATTTATCTCTAGCGTCTTAGCAACCCAAAACCTGAAACGGTTAAATTTTTGTTTCTTGCTGTGATTCGTTGATGAAGCAAATATAAAATAGCAGATTTTGGAAATGGAAATAAGGTACAACATCTGGAAACTACACAAATAAGGGCGTGTTTAAAGATGTGGTCTCCAAGTTAGGTTTTTTATGAGAAGGCTGTCATTGTATTTCTATTACAATCCTGACCTCCTCAATTATTATTGCTGATGTTGGTGGCTTATGCACTCTTGTTAAAAGAACATTTTGAATGGAAATGCAGTTTCAGACATTTGGACTTCCTGTGTTTAACCACATGCGTGGCCTCAGCAGTTCTGCTTCAACAAACAGCATTAGTCACCTAAAAACACTCAAAGACTTTACAGTTCATCTGTGGTGAGTTACTCCACACCACTCTCAACATGACTCAGTCCAGGTTCTCGGATAAACAAACCTCTGTGTCTGCAATTTTTACCTTTTCGTGGTACGGTCCGAGTACGATCCACCCGCAGAACGTGTAACCGAGGTAGATCATGCCAGCACAGCAGCAGAAACGGAGAACTTTAGGAAAGGCTGCTTTCATGGTTAAAATCAAGACCTGGAGGCATAAATGTTGAGTTGTTTTATGTTTTAGGCATAAAGCAAAAAATATTAAAACTCCCAAAGATGAGAGTGTAATGTCCATGATTCTTGGCATTCAATTCTGATTGCTACGCTGTTGGACACAACACATAAAAAACAAACAAACATGTAGCTAAAGAATTAGAAAACAACAGGTCCACTTACTAAATCCTTCTGTCAATCACTGAACATACCCAAAAACATCTATGAGAGTGAGTTTTTGTTGTTGTTGTTTTTCTAATGGGATGCCAAGAAATGAAAATGCTCTCAACTCACATTATATTTCTGGAAGTACCCAAGATACCTGATCACCCCGACCCAGACCAATAACGTCGAGGTTCCCAGGAAGATGCTGCACACATCATAACTTGTCAGACTCTACAGGAGACAAAGAGAGCAGAGAGAAAATAAGAAAGAATATAAGAGCAGCATGAACAATTGAACAAATTCTTGTTCAATAAGAGTAAATAATAAAAAGAAAAAAAAGTTCATAATTGTGTGTGACTTTAGCTTTATTTTAAGAGTGAAATCACAAAATACAGAGTATACAAGATAGCTATATTCATATGAGTATTTATATTTGTAAAAGTGAACATTAAAGACTTCATACTAAATATTTGTAATTAATAAATTCCTTTCTAGTTCAGCTCGTTTATCTACATGATGTAATTTCATACCAAAGTTCACTCACAAGTTCATAAATGGCTACAGGTCAGTTTATTACAATAACCAGATGTCAAATCAAAAGTGATACCAACCAGTTATCTAGGCACTTATCTGAAGAGATTGATAGTGTAAAGAAGGTTCAACTTTATTAGACATTAGACAACTTTATTAGAATATAATAATAATAGATAAAAAGTGCCACAATACATCTCCATTTGCAGAACTTCACAAAATTAACATAGAAAGATCAAAAACTGTTACTTCAAATGTCCAGCAGGGGGCAAAAGATTTGAAGTACAGCAGGAAACTATTGTGCACAGAATATAACTTCATACTGCAGTCCAAAACATTTATCACATTTTTAACTATAGATCTTATTTTCATGCAACAAGTTTGTTCTCAATACATTGATAAATGTATTCTTACACAGATCAAAACATTAAAATTTTAGGTAAGTTTTTTTTTTTTTTGCTAGATCTGTACATGATGTCAACCGGACTATGAGGTCAGATTCCTACCTATTTATTATTCAACATTTAATTCTGCATTTTTTTTCATGATACTAGTATTTTTATTGGATAAAATACAACAAAAATGTGCAAAAAGCAATATATCAATTACTACAATTTGAGTTTTGGTGCTTTTGAGTTAAAGGGTGTTCCTAGGCCCTGCATTTTTAGTGTGCCACTGTCTCTTAATGTATTACACATTTCTGTGAGGTTTGTGGTAAAAGCAAACTTTCTTACAACCGATTTGATATGAAATGTGATATTAATGGCCGAAAAACATCTGGAATAAACCACACAGCACAGCACGCCCAAAGTGCAATGTTTTTAAATAAATAAACAAATTTACATCACGACATTTTATACTCAATAAGAGTATTTTAAATTTTTTTTGCCAAACATCTTAAAGTGAGCAGTACATAAAGACATCCAGTGCAAAAGAAGTCTCAATGATGCATCAAATGCACACTGGCCACATTACAGGGATCTTTATAGCCAGTTATGTCAAACTAATCAACAAAGAATTAAGTCACATTAAAGAGTTTATGTGACTTAAGCTACATTATGGAGCTTACCTTTGCCTGAATTTCCATTTTCAGTATGGAGCCAACTATTGCCAGCAGGTCGCTGACAATGACCAAAACGTACCAGCCATTCAGGAACTCGCTTTGGTCGTCCTCACACACTTTACGATTAAAGTTCTCTTGAAAGAATCGAGAGAATCTCTTGTGGGAAAAAAAGAAGAAAGTCAGTAACTTAAATTTAATTCCTAACAAAAAAAAGGTCACAGAAAATGGAGGTCAGCAAGTCCAGATGGTAAATGTCAAATATTTTGATAAGATAAATTTTATCACTGAAGTTTTGTTTCAAAAGGTTCTTTTGCTTAGATGCAGATTTCTCCCAATAATCATTAACCAAGTATAGAAAGAAACCGATCAGTGGACAGCAGCAACTAAAACATAACAAAAAAAAAAAAGTTTTTATTATAGCTGACCTGGAGTAACCTGACAGCCAGTATGATTGAGCGCGTGCATAACGCGGCTGATGTTATGCAAACCAGAATGACGAAACCATCAAACACCAGCAGATAGTGTGTGTTCTTCTGAGCTGAAAACGACAATAAAAAGGAAGGGCCTGAGTGTGCGCTTATCTCCTTCACAACCCCCTCACACTCACTGCTAATATGAGTCTGCAAGAAAACGCCTTTTAACAGTGAAAGGCTTCCAGAAGGAAAAGTCTGATAGAGATTTCACTTAGAAAACGAGTTTGAGTGAAACACAGAACGAGTGTTTAACTGGGTGGAAGAAAAAACATGGTTTTGGTTAAGAAACAATTCTTAATCTACTGAACTTCACCTGTTCCAGATATCTTCCAATCTTTGCATGCATTGCTTTCGGCATCTATGTCCAGGAATAACTTGACCTTCCCACTATGACATTGGTTGTCAAATATAATCTGAAAAGGGGGGAAAAAAAAAAAAGAGTAGTGATATTTTAGTACATTTCAACTTTGGCTCAAATAATTGATTTTCACCTATAAACAGCAAAGAAAATCTATACAGTGACATGGAACGAATAGCAGTCAGGTAACTCCCGGTGTCGAACCGTCTGCAGGTTGATTCCCTTCAGCTGGAAGCTTATCTTTATGTTAACAAGCCTTAAAGGAAAAAAAGGAAAAAGTTTTGAAAGGTTATTTCTACTGGGGATTCTGACATGAAAAAATGGCACAGATACACATGACACTACCTGTAGAAGTCCAAACTGAAGAAAGATGTATTCTGGGTTCTCCACATGTTTGCAGTTCTTGGATCATGTGACATACAGTCTGAAATAGAAAGAAATACATTTGGAAAAAAGTACATCACGACAAAATAATTGTGCATTTGTATAAAACAAGTGCAATTCTCACACACACCAAAAGAAAAATAATTTCTTTTAAAAATTTCCAATATAGGATGAACACTTCAAACTGGCCAACCTGTTTCTAGGTGAGCATCGATATCATAGGTCTCGTCCGAAGGCTCCAGGCTGCCTTTTCTGTAGTACTCTTTACAGATGGTGAGAGGCAGCAGCTTCCCATCTTCCTCTGCATAGCTGATGGGGCCAACTGAGAGCTGGCCCAACTGGCTGTACTGTAAAGATCACAGGCTTCAGGTGAAACAGTCTCAGAGTAAAGCGGATTGAGGGTCTCCTTACAATGACCCCACAGCAGACCGAACATCTGCTTCTGTTTTCTATTTTTGTTTTCTGTCATCGTATTCACAGCTAATATAACCCATCAATGTTACCGTTGCAGTTCGTTATCTGTCGAAATTCACATGCATGGTTCGTGACATAATATTGTTAATATCCTACCAAATAATGGATTCAAGCAGTCCTTTGTGATTAGGGCTAATATGAATTTTACAAATTCATATTAGGGAGACTATTGTGATTCCAGCACACAAAATGTCTTGGACTCTCATCTCCTGTCAGCTGGCTACTTTTAAAATAACTGGGCATCCAGCTCATCCTTGATAACATGTCTGTAATCTTCTGTAAGTATTGCCTATCAAAAACACTTTGTTGCTACAAACTTACCACTGTTGAACAAGTAGCAAGTAAAAGGCCACAAAAGCCAGCTCGCAAAAATTGTTGCTATTTGTCGAGGTTTGCAGCTTGTCCTGCCCCTTCAATGTGACAGAATTACACAAAGTTGTGCATAATTGTGAAATAAAAAGAAAATGACACGGTTTTACATTTCTACAAAGAATCATTTAAGATGTTGGCACTTTGCAAAAAAAAAAAAAAAACGAAAAACACTCTCACTTCAGTTGCAGGTTATTTCACATTTAGACTGATTTTTTTTGGGGGGGGGGCTAAAGTTAATTTTAGCTAGCTATCTTTAGCTTGGACAAAGAACATCTAGTCATAAATTTGACTCATGGAAAGTTCTTAAAAAAAACACAATGTGTTCTTTGACTAGAACATTGCATAATTCCACCATATTGTAACAAGAGCAGCTTCTAGTTTTTTTTAGTCTCCTACAAGGATTGTAGAAAACTCAATTTCTTTTGGTTTTCTTTCAACAATGGGTTTCTTCTTGACCTCATGACTAAAAGTTGTTTTGTTGACAAACATTTGCAATTGGGCCTCATCCCAAATTACTATTCTGGGCCAAAATTATTGTAGTAATTTTAATCCAGGCCAAAATTAAAGTCATTTTGGCCCAGACGCTCAGTTTAGCTCGGCCACAATGCCTTGCTAGGTTTGTAGTTCTGTCGTATTCTGCCCCGTTTAGAGTGACGGACAGCAGCAGAGGGAAATGTTCAAAGCCTGGGACACAATTTAAAAACCTAACTTTTTCCATGACCTGTCAGGTTTGCTTCTTGGTATTTATGATGATGTTTATTCACCAATGTCCTCTGAGGCCTTCACAGAACAGTTGTATTTATATTAACATTAAATCACAAGTCAACTCCATTTAATATTAGTTTATATCTGAAGATTAGTTGTGCTACTTTGTGTCAGTTTATCAAAAATCCTAATTAAGCTTATCACATGATAAGTAAATGTGAGAAAAGGTCAGAGTTAGTGCAAAGGCTTTAAAAAGCATAATTTTCCAGTCAGTTTCTGTTTTTATGAGATCACAAAGTGTTTTCAGAGGATTATTATGCAGCTTACTTATTATACAGCTTCTGCGCTGCAGTAGTGTCTAATATGTACAGGATTCTTCTCAGATTTCAGGAAATATAATGTTCTTATTGGAGGGATAATTTATATGGACTAGTAACTGAGACAATATTTTCTGCAAACTAGACATTTAAAGCAAGTCTTCCACATTAAGTTTCCTAAAATTCTCTTTTTCCTTATTCTAAAAACCATCAAAACACAAAAATCGAACAGCAGCTTTAATTTCTGTACTTGCCTGATCAAGGACGTAAAAGAGGCTGTCAAACACAGCCTGCTGTGTATAAACAGCTACACTATAGTCATCCTCATCCACCCCAGTGTATCCTTTCAGGAAAAGGTTTTTCAGGGCCATGGTGGTCTCCTCCTTATAGGCAACTACCAGCTGGTTGTTGAGGCCAAACAGGATGAGCTAGAAAGAAAGAAATGGAAAGTGGACACTTAACCAAAGCCAAACAAACAGCATTATTCAAGAGGGTAATTTTCTTTTTTTTTTTTTATCCCCAAAGGTGTCTAGTTTTTTACGGTATCAATTCAATAAGGTGTGGGAAATATTCCTCTGAAAGGTTGAGCCATTTTGAGGGAACAGACTGAATCAGAGAGTTGTAGCAGCCGGATTTTGAGCTGAATATTGATTATGTCTGTAGCAGTGGCTCAGGAGGTAGGGGTGTGATCCAGAAACCCGTGGAGTGGGTTGGGTCCCATCAAATCTGGTGACTCTGGAGGCTATTTGAGGACAGGACAGCTACGGTCATATACAAGAAACCAATTTGAGTTGATCTGAGATTTATGGTGCACCATTCTGCAGGAAGTAGCCATCAGAAGATGGCTATGCAGTGGTCATTAAGGGACGGACACGGTCAGCGTATGAAAACTCACACTAGACTGTGGCATTTAAACAATGCTAAAAATTTGCATAAATTGGGTCAATAATGTGTCCCCTCACCACTAAACCGTCACCAGAAGCATAAACCATGGATACAGGCAGGATGAATACAGACTTTCAGATCATTTTTTACTAACTTTTGACTTTGTCAAAGTAAATGGACTTAGCAGAGAAGGAAATAATTTTACACTCTGTTTTTGTCCATTTTTGGCTCAGTTTCCTGTTATTAGCTGGGAGAGGAGTCTCTGCATGTGTTCCTCTTCTACTGCAGCCAATCAGGTTAGACGGTTGGCACTTCGAGATGGTGCAACACATTCTAGCTGTTCTGAAAGCAATATCTACATTAGGCATAAAGTCATTTTGAATCCCCTCTCACCATTTCAGTGTGCTGTTTGAACCAGCCAGTTGCATCCATTTCATCTAGTTCCCTTAAACGCTGTAAGTTGCTGTCATTTGATTGGCTGTTTTGCTGGAGTTTCAGGGGTGTGAGGGTTGCGAAACTTAGGTTTATTTTGTTTAGAGAAATCTCTCGGGTACATGTTTGTATTTTTCCCCGAATAGGTGTGGAACAGATCCAGCATTATCATCCTATTTTGAGGCTGTTCTTTATACATACTTGTGTAGTGATCATGACGATCTTCAGAATCTGGACTCCCATTTTCCAGGGTATGTGTCGACGGGTCCTGTACTTCTCACAGGGGCTCATGAAGTAGTATCTCAGGTCATCTCTCAGGTTCTCCTCCTTGACAAGATCCTGAGTCATGTCAGAGCTGCCATGAAAACAGAAACATCAGGCAGGAGCAGATGGACCCTACTTATGTGTAAACAAAGTGGTGCTGCAGAGGACAATAGTCTCTACCTTTTAGCCTATTTCCTTTGCAGAAAGCAACATAAAGCTCTCCGGAAGAAAATGCAGAAGTGGTACTATGAGAGTGCAGTTATTTCCTAAGTAACAGATGTTTAGTGAGGGGGGAAAAAACAACTTCACAGAGAGTACAGTGTCTGCTTTCAGGGCTTTTCCAAGGTTCAAGTCCAAAGTAAATCAGTCAGTGAGGGCACTACTTTCAATATTTTCTCAGTAGTTTGTCAACCGCAGGCACAGCACCAATCTCTTCGTACTGCACGTTTCTGTGAAGGTTTTTCTAGCGAGTTTTAGGGGGGCAGATGGGGACGGTGAGGTGAGATTTAAACTTTAGATTAGTTTCTGTTTTAGTCACTTTGAGAGTGAGATCGCGCAGGCGTTTGAGAGACAGACACAAAGTAACATAAAATACTTTTAACTCCTAAATGGGATTTTTACTCATAATTTAAAAAATAAATAAATAATCTAATAATAATCTTACCTAACAGAGTTGCTCCTGTCAAGATACCGAACCAGTAGCTCCATTGATGATGATGAGCCCCGTGAGAAGCACCATTTACTCGAGTGGGGTTGTGACAGCGATTACAGACACTTCTCGCGTAGAAAACTCCCTGCAGCTGAGCTTTCTGTGTGGCGTCCAGTCAGCCAATCAGCAACCGAGTTCAGGAGGCGCTCAGGTGCGCAATTTCTGGTCAAAGAGTCAACTATGGAGCGCTACAATAGCCAAATTAACAGGAAGGCGCTAAAATATTCTAATTTGTAATTAGAATATTTAAAAAATATTTTTTGAAATCATTTAAATGACCATAACGATTTAAATGATAATAATAAAAGCCGGATAATTTTTTTCTACACTTATTGATATTTGATCATATGCCACAAAATCTGTATTATTTTGAACACACAGGAGTAGTTGTGATCTTTAATAGAGATTTTCTTTTTTCACAATGATGGAAAATTTATTATTTCACCATATTGTATCCAAAAAGTATGTTGTAATAAATCGGTAAATAAATCTACTTTGCAGTATTTTCAATCAATCAATTTTTTTGTACATTTCAAAGTTCAACAACAAGGCAGTAGAAAATGTTTTACATCATAAAAACACAAAAATACAAAGTTATTAAAAACACCATACCCTAACAAACATTACATTTTGATGAGCGCCATCATCAAAATCATCAATACACATTATGTATGCTGGTCAATGTTCCATTCATTATGATTCAAATGCAACTCTGAACAGGTGGGGGTTAGACTTGATTTAAGGGAACTGTTTCACTAGTTTCACAGTTTTCTGGAAATTTGTTCCAGATTTGAGGTGCATAGAAGCTCTGCTTCTCCAGAGCCATATAACCTCTAAGTTTCTACAAAAACTGACGATCATTCAAAGGTTTTGAGATTAGCATTTCACCTTACAATTACTTTGAATACTGCCATTTTTTGTGTGTTTTTCATTAAAAAAAATAATATGTTAATGACCAACAGGGTTCTTTTGTCAGGTTGTTGCTTGTTTTTATGGGAGTTACCAGCACCCCTGTGGCCCTGCAAGGATCAGTGGGTATAGATAATGGATGGATATACTTTAATAGCTAATAATTGGATGAAGCGGTTATGTATCTTTATTTTATTTTTTTAGCTGCTGAGGGTTAGAGTTGGGTATTTTTGAGTTACAAAATGTTGCTTCTTCATTTTAATGAGCCTCTCCTCACTAAATGGACATGTGACATGCATTTGTGACATCCATATGTTAGTCAATGTATAGCATGTGTTCTGGTTGATTTTGTTGGTAGAAGTGCTGCTCTGCTGGAAGAACTCGGTTTATACAGTAACAGACTGTTTGACAAGAAGAAATAGAGAAATAAAAAAAAACAGCTACGATTACCTTGTTCTTGAAATCGTGTTAAATAATTTACATTTTGGGGAAACAAAACAGAATACTTGCACTTTAAAAAAAATAGTCACATACCTACATCTGCAGCTCAATTTCTCATCTTTATCCCCACCAAACTTAGACCTCTATTCACTTTATTTTCACTCTAAATAGAAAAATGGAAAGTAAAACAAATCTTTTGCTGTGTTTTTTTTTATTCCAGAGGCATTACATGTAATTTCTCTGGTTTCTATTTTATTTTGAAAAGCTAACATTTTATGTAATGCGGTCAGTATTTCAACATCTTTTTATCATAAACGGGAAGTGTAACACCAACCGTGCAAAAATGCAAACAGTAAAAAGAAATATTACAGAACTTGAGGTGTTTTAAAGTTTTCAGTGACAGGCACACACAGATGACTGGATCTGGGTCTGTAATAACTTTATTACATGGTTGACTAGTGCTTGGCAACAGTGTCTAATTGCATATTTGTTTAAATGTCTTACAGTATAAGTCTACACAAAAACAAAGCCCATTTTACAAAGAAAGATACAATGTCTGACCAAACATGAAAATCCTTTTAAGCAGAAGTAGAGGCAGGCAGATTTTTAAGAACAAGTAAAGCAAGAGCCGATTTACCCAACACCTGCCGCAGCAGTCGATATGAGCTGAAAATCCATGATTTTAAGAATCTAAGTAAAAATATTGCACTCATTCATATTGTCTGCACTCTTTTTATATTTTATAATAGGAAAAAAAATATTTAAAAAATATTAAAACAGACATTCTAAAATAACTTGTGTAAATATTTCAAGTTGTATGTGTTTAATGCAAGAAAGAAACTTAAATTATCAGACTAAACCAAGTATTTGGTTATTGCACATTCAAGTTTCATGAATCTATCTTGTAGTTTTGTGAATCTGGACCCAGCACCATGATTATAGGAAATAGATAAAATATTTAAGCAAAGTGTAAAAAAAAAAAAGTCTGAACTAAATCAGTTTAAGAGAGAATCAATGGAAACAAAGTCCTCCTGATACAATCAGCTCTTCCTTAATGCAGCCACAGTGCTGCAGACCAGACAACAAATTGCTCAGTATTGGTTCAGCTTAATTTGAATCCAATTGTTCTCATTTAATGCTTTTTGAAGTGAACAGCCAACACTGATTATAAATACCAATTTTATTTAGCTTTCAGCTATAAGTACAGGTAACCCATTGGATCCGATCATATCTTCTAAGCAGAAACATTTTCAGTGTGAATCTGTGGGATCCAGACACACTTTCTACTGCATGGACAGATTTTCAAAAATGAGTCCCATTTTTCCACATTCTGAGACATCACAACATTACAGTGTTAAATTGTGCTTTCATAATCTTAGAGTGATTTAGCTGAATAATTATTAGAACTAACTCACCTGTACGCCAAAGGTGCAGGTGCTGCACTGTCTCCACAAGGCTCATCATGAGAACCTTTCTTCTCTGCTTTTATCTTTTTATTCTTTGCCTGTGAATAATCTAATTTAGGTTGATTGCCTTTTGCTTGGTCTGTTGGAGTCACAGTACTCCGCCTGACCTCCTACCGCATCTCCTGCTGGTCTTCAAAGCCGGACTTAATAGAGATATTATTCCTCTCATCAGTGTTTACCTGGCCCCCCTCAGCTTCAGGAACCCCCTCAGTTTGTGGATGGTCAGCACTTGTCAGAATCTGTATATTGGTCTCTCTTCCTTGGTGCTGTTGGGTGACATTCTAATCTATCCTGACATTGTCATTTTGGAGTTGGTTAAGTGCTTGTGCACCCTGGTTTCTATCCAACCAGGGTAGAAAATGTCTGACTTGATGGAAAACTGCTGGCAGTCCTACCACAAGAGCTCCCTGTCAGTCCAAGACATAAAGGTGGAAAACAAAGTCAGACTTAAATACCAGTGTAGAGACATACTGTGGATGAATTTATTAGCATGTCATCATGACAGATCTTTACCAAACTTAATATGGCAATAATGATGAGAACTGGTATCCAAAGGATAAATGGTAGATCTTTGAAGAGTGCTTGAAAGAAACCACCCATCCCTTCTCCTAAGGCCCTCAGTGGCTCTATGATGAAGGTGGTCAATGTGTACACAAATGCCTAAGAAAGGAAAAAGAAGGATGTCATGTTGCAACTTTCTGTTCATAAGGTATACATTTGTTTTCTGACTATGAATCAGGACTATCTGTGTGATTATAGCTAAGTAAGTTGATGAGGAAAGTTTTAAACTGCGATGAGGAACATGTGAGTTTTCATGACTATATTTCAGTATATATATTTATTTCATATTGAGGAATCATGCAATATCTTTTGAGACCTCATGCAACCTTCTGTTTACGAAAAGGAAAATAGACTAACAAATAATTATTACCCTTTAGAATAAAAATCTAAACAAAATTCATGTTGTGCATATAAAAAAATTTAAGAGCAGTCAAAATTACTGAAGAGTATAGGAAAACATAAAAGGGGGACAAAACATTCGCCAAAAAGTCACCATGGCAACACTCGATACGGACAAAGGAAGCAATTTTGTTTTCCCCATGCAGCACCACAACAGCGACTCCTTGTGGTCACCGTTGGTTACGATATGATCTTTAAAATGTTAACTCCCAAATTCAACAGTAAATAACAAATGTTGGATATTTAGAGGCTTTTTGAATAATTAGGGCTAAACATTTTATGTGCTTTTATGGATGCCTGAATTATAAATGCATTTAAGGCTCATTCTAACCTTACCTTGGCACAAAAAGACACTTGATAAATGTTGTCTTTGCAGGAAAAAACATCTAATGTTGCTTTTAACATCAACAGAAAATGATTTCAGACCAAGCAACCTACAAATCCAACATGGGACTAGCCTTTCATTAAACAGCAGCAGAGTGGTTTACCTTGATTGCCGGTACCTCGATAAAGGGGTCAATTAGGATGATCTTTAGGTATTCCTCACAAGGGTCACTTTGAAAAGTCCAACTGGTTCTGTACCATTCTGAAAATAAAAAATGCACTTACAAATGACCATATGGATTACAGTTACCGATAAAAGCTTTACATATTCTCTGTGCAATTTTCTACGCTTTCTGTACAATTACAAATGCCTCAAAAGGAAAAAAAAAATTATACAAAATTGACAGAGTGTAAATTAAATCATGAAATATAAACATAGGCCAAAAATACTTAGACATCAGTCATTGTGCTTTCTATTCTTACTATCTATAGCTTCAAAAATAAGCAATTTAATATCTTATTTAGTAGGTTGTAAAATTTCTGAATATGAACATTTTGGTTGGGAGCTTCTATAGTATTTATAGCAGCTAATATAGTTATTTGATACTTGAAGTTCTACCACCAATTGCAAGCTAGTTCAGTATTGATTCTTTTTACAGTAAAGAAATGCACTGTATGCATTTAGTCACCTCAATGTGTGAAAATATACTAATCAAGCTTGAGTTACTGGGTCTTGGTCAATGAGTCTATAGGATAGTCCGGCTCTCATCTTATGTGTTTTAGGTGTGAAACAAAACCGTATTTAATCTTCACAAGTAATAAATGAGAGTAATGGAGTCTCATTCTTTAAAGATTGAGTGCTTCCATGTAAATCAAGATTTATTACCTTTATATTTTTCCCTGACTTGACCAAATAACTAATTAAATAAAAAAAATCTGTTTATTCTTAGTTCTTCCTGGCTTACCTTGAAGATGACCAAACCAGCTAAGATTCGGTAGTCTCATGCACTCATTATAGAACATTTCCACTTTCATTAATTTGCTCTGGTGTTTTGCATAGGCCTCCTGATCAAACAAAAAACAAAAAGAGAAATGTAAATTGTTATACACTAAATGAGAACAAAACTAAAGAAGAAAATAACAAGTTCCTTTTCACCTTGTACAGATAGAGCCAGTTCCAAAGAATGCTGACAAAGAAGGAGATGGCAAATGTTGCAATGAAACACTTGAACCAGGAAACTCTTAGCCGTGGGATATTTAAGGCAATAAGTACACCAATTATAAAAAAGAACCCAATCTGCAACAGGGAAGAATAAAACTAGTTAAACAGGATTGAAAACTCCTCAATCCTGGAGACGTTTTCAAGACTGAGTAAACTCAACCTTGAGTTTTCTCAGTCTTCAAACAACATCTATTATTTGAATTTCAGGTTCAAATTGCAACAAGTTGGATTTCATACCTTTTTTTCTTTATTAAATTAAATCATCTGAAAATTGCATCTAGGTTTTTCTACGCCTGCCTCTTTGTCTGAATCTATCATTTGACTGATCTGAAACATTTGTGTGTCAAAAAAGCAAAAAACAGATTAACTCTGTGAGAAGCCAAATACTTTTACACATTCATCTACAGCTCTGGAGGACAAAAATACTGAATATTTTTTAATCATTTGTAATTATTTGTTAAAGTAAAAGTGACATTTTCCCCAAATTTGAAATAAAAGGTTATTTTCAGCATTAATGCTTCACCACAATACTAATGCTTAAACTTAAGAATATATTTGATGGAGCAACCTTGATTTTCACCCAGAACTTTTCAATCTTTACATTCTTTCTATTAGTGTTTCAGAATGCTGATTGCACTGGTGATAACCAGTAACTCATTAAGAAGAATCTGGAGTGTTTTGTGAATCTGGACCCAAACGCAGACAAGAGAATCATCAAATTTGCAATTGTCAAAATAAGATGTACAGAGAAACTAAAGAATCTACAAAAAAAATAAAATAATAAAAGTATGGTATGGTATGGAAGACAGCAGCCTAAGGACAATGTAAGGATCTGACAAGGTAGTAAATTAACTGACTGACTTTGAACTGCTGAGGAAATGACTGACACACATGAGACCCAGATGACAATACTGAGAGGTTTTGGTATGTATCCCAAATGTGTAAATTTAAAAGAGCAATTTGAAAAGCAACCACCAGCAGTAGGTTTTGTTGCTGAAGTAGAATATTTATCAAACAGCAATAAAACTAAAAGATGTCAGCTCTCTGTCTGATTTGTAAGACCAGGCTGAAGACTGCAGGAGTCCTTCAGACCATCTTAATACAACTGTTTATGTGGTCATGGCACATTCGGGACAAAAGAACCTTCTACAACCTGTTTCCAAGGACACGGTGGAAATAAGATATGCTCAATGCTAATGTTGCTAATGTTGGTGTTTTAACCCTCACTTCTGGAAGTTTTTGTTTGGCAAGGCCTTCAATCTACAACTCAGGTCTCTGATGACTGGGTAATTATTTAAGAGCATGTGCTGCTAAATAAAGTGATTTATTTTTACTCCCTCCTGGAGTCACATCACAGATCTGTCTATGTCAATAGGGGGACTGTCTACATCAATAACTATTGAGTGAAGATAGACAGTCTGGAAGCTCTGACATAACCTCAGACACACACAGGAGAGGCAGTGGGGTTGTGTGGGGTTTTCATATAAAATTAACTGTTTTAGCTATATGAGATGCTATAATGTTATGATAATGTTATTCTCTCATTAAAAACATACCCATAGTGTTCCTTTGATTCATTCATACATGTTTGAGAAATCTTTGAATCTCCTGTGGCAGCTGCTCAAGGTGTCTAAACATTTGCTCTCATAAAAGCCTATTTACTCTCAGCCCCTCCAGACTAGCAGCAGCAGCGATTAGAAAACACCTGATGGAACTGCGCACCTTCTGAGCTCATTGTACGAGCTACTTCTCAGTCCAACGCTGCTAAGAATGATTGTAAACTGCATAATGGAGGAGCATGACATGCTGAAGGCGGAGTGTCAGAAAGAACAGGAACTTCTTTTAAGGGACAGAGGTCCAATTTCAAGATGTCAGTTTGTGAAGTCAAATTTCTTCAGTTTGATAAATGTGGAATTTCTAACAATTGAAGGTAACATTGATACATGATCACGCTATGAGATGAAACTATGAGCTTAGAAAATACATGCTACAACCTCCTTAAGGTTTTCTCTCACTCTTTTTATTTTTAAGACATTAGATAATCTAAGCCAAAGAGTAGGTTTTTAGTAATAAAGAAAATCTCACCAACCCCAGTAAGCTTGTTTGGGATGAATATCCAGTTAGTGTATGGAATACATCTGGAGTATATCCTACATACATCAGTGACAATCATGTACAATCCAATATCAAAATGCCTAAAAATCAGCTAAAACAAGGATTCCTAGTTTAAATCCATTCAGAAGAAGACTATTTATAAAATATAGTTTAGCAGACAGTATTAAGTTGGGTTAAAATTTAATTTTAAAAGAATGAATAATCTTACTGTTAACATTGGGACAAGATCTACTCCAAACATGTATTCAAAACTGGGGGGAAAATTGTGAGGTTTAAGTTCCACCAGTATGCCACTAAGAGCGTCATCCAAAGCCTCGGGTCTGCAGTCGTCTTCATCATTCATAAACAATTCAATTTCACTTATAGCTGTTCTTGACAGCTTGATTTTGGCATTGTAGTACAAGTCGTTGAAGTCTGTGGGCTGAGAGAGAGATTGAGAAAAGTGCATCAAAGTGAAAATGACTTGTTCTCTTGTTTGGTTCCATAGGTATTCATGAAACAACAAAAAAACCCACTAGGGGTTTAAAATTTGAAAAAGGCAACACTCCAAAACCACAAAATTTCCTGTCTAGTTTCTAGTGCAAATATCTTAGTCTGCTTTTCAGCAAGATACAGGAGCTTGTTTTGAGTTAGTAATTCCTTTATATAGATTAAAAAACATATCATATATATTTTACATTGGCAGATTATTTCACTTGTACCAACATATTTTTCCAACACTATAAATGAAATAATCTGCTAATGGAAAAAATACTTTTTCACAAATTTTAAGAACTTAAAACAAGTTCATATTTCTTGCTGAAAAGTTAATTACAAGTTAGTTTTGTCTCATTTCAAGTGAGTTAAGATATTTGCACTAGAAACTAGACTATAAATACTAGGTAAGATTTTGTGTTTTTGTGAAATGCAATTTGACCCCAGTTTTTTTGCAACACACAAAAAAAACACAACATTGTTGAATGCATAAAATCCTGACTTACCTCACCAGCCCTGTATATTTCCCTCATGAGTCTGCCAAGAAACCTCTTCAACACTAAATCATACCGCAGCTTTGGTTTTGCCATAATCTTCATGAAATAAAAACAAAGTATTTAGAAAACAGAACTTTCTCTGTTCATCTTGGCCACTGTTGTTCTGGGGGCTCCAAAGCTCAATTTTAGGTCTTATTTTGTTTATTTTATATTTATTGCCTCTTGGTCAAGCATTTAATTTGACTGCTATGCAGACGAAGTCCAGATTTATATCCCCCTAAAAATGCTAAACGGTCAAATCTGAATCTGCAGGAATTAAGAGATTGTTTAGCTAAATCATGGATGGACCTGAATTTTCTTCACCTCAATCACAACAAAACTCAAGTCTTATTATTTGATCAAAACATTTTTACTCAAAATCAGGATTAGCTCCATTTTGTCTGTTACAGATCTTTTTGTTTGCTTTGATAGCTGTTTAGAATCAGTCAAAATAAATCCTAGATCAGTTAAATCAAGTTTTTACCACTAGCAAAGGGGAAGTTTTTTGAAGGAATTATCCATACCATTATTACATTGCAATTGGATTATTGTAATTCTTTATATAAAGGTGTGGATAAATCCTTAATACAGTGTCTTCATATGATCCAGAATGCAGAAGCTTGGCTTCTTCCCCCCCCCTTTGAAGCTCCAGGTGCCCTTTTTTGAGTTTAATTTTGGTATCTGAACCAATAAAGTTTGTTGATTTCTCTGAAGCACCAAATGAGTCACACAGATATTCAACATCCATGAACATCAGGAAGTACAGATTTATAAAGTCTAACAGTTTTAGTATTAAAAAAATCTACTAACCTCAGAGAGACTCCACATTTTGTCCTGTCAAATAGAACAAAATAATCTGATTTTAGTCAGACTTCTTTACATCAGGTATGTGTCAGGTGTGTCTTTTCTGACACATATCTACATTAAGATATGCATGAAGAATGCATATCCCACAACGAATGATTTAGCTGAGTTGCTGACACTAATCTGTACCAGTCGTAAAAGGAGGATAATGCAAGTTGTCATTGAATTTATCTCTCCTGTTAAAAAAGTACAGATTTTAGGATTGCAGAGAGGAAATTAAAAAGAAAACTTTATTAGTATTCCAATCCCAGTTCTTTAAATTGTTTGGCACCATACTGAGCATCAAGTCAAAAGTAGTCAGAATGAGTTCATATTTATTAATGGACATTGATTAGAAATGCATGAATAAACTCTTTGGAAACATTGGAATCTATTATCTCTCTAGATCAGCTATTGTTAATGTGTTTGTTCAGATCTAATTAGTTCCTAATGAGTTACAGATGTCTTTTTTACAGACCCAAATTACTCTAAACAAATTTCATATTTGAGCATAAAACATATCAGGATACATGGTTTTTAAAAATACAACAGTTTAGGTTTAAACATAAAACATCTACTAACCTCAGAAGGTTTCCACACACAATCCTGTTGAATAGAACAAAGTGAAAAGATGATCTGAGTCAAGGAGTGGTTTCTCAAACAGCAACTGCGCTTGCTGGCAAACAAAATTGGGAGGGAATATACCTGGCAGTGATGGTGAGGTAGAAACCTTGAATCTACATAAAGACACGTCACCTGAACAAGGTAGCAGAGCCACTCACTCTCAAAACTCCTATGCTCTCAAAATAGGAGGATAATGCAAGTTTGCCAAGTAATTAATTTATCTCATATGCTCAGGAAGGTACAGATTTTAAGTTTGCCAAGGAAATATTAACAATGCTTTGTAACATGATGAGCACAGAGTTAAGCTAATAGCCCCAAAGCAAGAAGGGTTAACATGCAGACTTAGATTCTGGCATAGATTAGAATACATGAATGAATAGTTTGGAAAGTGTGCCAGAGTATGAACTTAGGCATCTTGAAGTTGACTGACAGAAACCAGTTGTTCCAGTATGATTAACTACAACAGCAGAGCAAACAGAATTTCCCTGTTAAGGAAGTATCCTCACTTCTGGATGTTCGCTTTGAGTATCCAAATATAAAAAGTCATATTCTGTGACTGCACTTTAAGATGTCTGAAATAATTTCTTATTACAACTGTGCATGAAACTCTTATCTACACTAGAAAGGCACACAAAACCTAAGGCTCTCCTATTGAATGTGGGTTTTACTTTGCATGTTTCCAAAACTGAGACATTAACCTTGAAGATGGAAAAATGCAGTTCAGATCTGTACATTGTAGATACAGTCCAGCACAACTCCCCCCAACCCCCACCCCAAAAAAAAATATTTGCATCATTCATTTCCTCATACAAATTACTATTTGCACCAGCTCCACTGCACTCCAGATTATTCCTATGGCATTTTTTTGCAAGTCCTGAAGACTGTTAAAAGAACTACAGAGGCCTGACCAAAAGTGACCATTTTCTGGTGTCACAGAGGAAAATGTGTATTCACACATAAGATAGCAAATTGAGCCATTGTTTTTATTTCACCGACACAAACAGGTTTCAGGAAGAGAAAGGAAACAAAACTTAAAACCTGTCTCAGGAAATGGAAACCTAAAGCATTTGTAGAAATGAAAGGATGTAAACCTAATATTGTTTTGCTAATGACACATACCAGCAGGGTAAACGATGGTAGCATAAACTTGTATTTCTTGCTTGTTCAGAGCCTGCATTTCTACAATTGGACCCACGGTGCAACTACTTGTTTTATCTCGTTTTATCCATGTTGATGAAGTCCACGCTTTAACACAGGATTAGTGACTGTCACAGTATGAAAGTGTAACTTGAAGATTAGATTATAGCTGTTATCAGGACATCAAACTGCCTTTGAAAGGTCTCTTAACTTATTAAAAATATAGCCATGTGTTTTGATAAACGGAACACTATTTTCAACAAAAAATATTAGGTGTAGATTACATATAAATATTTCTTTATCTTTTAAATATTTAAAAGTTTCACTTTAAATTCAACCATATGTGTGGAAACCCAACCTCAAGGGGGCCAATATATTTGCCAAAGGTAACGCCCAGAATGGAGTAAACAATGTGAAATTCTGATAAACTATGAAAATGAATAATTATTTATATCCGTTTGTTCTTATACAGCCAAAATTTCAGATTGAATAACATTTTTTATATTGCTCTCAATAATTACATCTGTTCCAATTATAAATACAGACTGGAAAATTATTTAATGTTTGTAAACTGTTGAGTTTCTTTCATCCATTTTCCACAACTTAGGTCTTTAAGATTTTTAGTTTTTTTTATGCACTGATTTTTTAAAAATAAAACTCACCTTTCATTTCCCTCCACATAGTTTTTCTTAATCAAATTCTAATGCAAACATTTATTCTTTCTTCAAAATATTCCACGTGATACTTTTAATCAGTAAAAGCAGCTCAGTACAATATCACCATTTGAGCCTCCAAATGCAATACACATCCAAAAATATTCATTTTATTTGCATAACGACATGGTACATCCATTAAAAAAACCCATTTATTTGGAAGTTCAATTAAAAATTTAAGTCTGATATTAGTCTTAATTAAACTTTAATTAATTAAGACTAAAAACTGTGATCAATAGTGCAGCTTTGAAAATCCCGTCATCCTGATGGTGTTGAAGAAAGGCTTCTGTTTAACCAAGTGCTTTGGTTTTTTTACCTTAAAAGACAAAGTAAAACCATACAAAGAAACAAGAAGTCTTGCAACAAATATGAGCACAAAGCAGAAAATGAACTATACAGTTGAATAAATATCTACAGTCTACGGTACAACATTTAAAAGCCATTTGCTCTAAGACCAAATGGCACAAGTCACTGATGGGTAAAAAACTTGCTGTTTTGATCAACAGTATTTATTCTGCTGCTGGATTCGTCTCCTGAACAGGAACTCCAACCGTCTCTATTCCTGTCAGTGGGTCTATCAGGTGGGTCTGTTCTTCTCCTGAGGCTCCTGGATCCTGCAGGGAAAAGATTGACATTTAAGTTTTGCACGCAGCTTGTGTATGCATTGGCCTAATGGAGACGATTTTTCTGCTGTGAAAGACGCCACCACTCATCTTTCGATCCTGGTATTCTAGAATTGGAAAACACATCTCTAACTCCATCATCCCCAATGCTGGGATGCCTCAAGGGTGTGTGCTCAGTCCACTGCCATTTATGCTGTTACCATGTTAACTTCCATTCACATAGTCATTAAATTTGCTTGTGATATTATAGTAGTTAAAATTAATCCATCATTCCCATAAAAGAACCAAAGGGAGAAAGTCAAAAAGCTAGAGGGCTGGTGCAGAACACAACAGACTCTCCCATGATTCATCCGAAATGTTGAAATTAGCTCTGATTGATGTAGCCACATCACAAAAATTGCACCATTTTGTCCGTGTGATATGTTGTGTGATTGGTCAAAGGTTTGTGCCCATGTTTTATGCAGAAATGCGCTTGGACAGCAATGCTAATATTTGCTTCAACACACTGAAAAAAATGACCACAACACTGACATTAAATCTCTTCTTCAGTGAAACGCATAACAATCCTGCACTGCATCACTATCGCATGAAACAAACACAACATGGCCAACTCCCCTCCCAAAACATCAACAATATAGAAATAAATATTGGACACTAATATCAAATTTTTATTACGTATCCGACCGATACTGACAAGTTAAAAATGACCAACACCAGATGATCTTAATCCTAATGTGGATTTGCATTTAAAAATAAATCTAAAAACTGATGTCTAAGCACATTCACAAAAATGTCATAACATTTAGCAAGCAGAAATAATCATTTTAAAGTAACAAAAAAAACTTCCAAAAACCCAGATCTTTACCAGTTTATGTTGCAGGTTATTATTCAGCCTCCTGTTGTGCCTGCATGGCACTGCAGCGGTGAAACAAAATTCACACGTGAAAGGAAACTATGATTATCTTCTAATCTGAACTAGTTTGATGCAAATTAAAAACAACTCACCTGAACATCAGTCTGTGAAGGCCGTCTGTCTGCTGGCTGGGGTGGCTCTATTGTAACGTCTCTTCTGAGTTCTTCTTTAGAACCTTTCTGCTTTGTTTGTATCTGTTTCTTCTTTGCTTGTGATGAATTTGATTCAGTTTGTTGGTTTTTTGGTTGGTCTTTTTTAGCAGCAGCATTTTCCTTTGCTACCTCCTCCCGTGTCTCCCGCTGGTCTCCAGACCCCGAGTTAGCAGAAGTGTTCTCCACTTCAAGGCTTTCCTCTTGCTGCTCACCATCTAGTTCATCCTCGCTGAACCGAGGGTCTGCAGCTTTTAGAGTCTCCACACCGATTGGTGCTCTTTCCTCCTTGACCCTGTTGGGTCGTCTGCGGTGGATGTTGTTCCTGTCCAACCTCGCATTATCACCTTGCTGCTGTGGGATGTGCGGTTGAGCAATTGCAAGTGGAGGTGGGTGAGCAGGTGCGTCTCCTCCAGCCAGGTAGTCATGGTTCTCAATCCTGGGAGGAGGCCGCTGGTTATGCTCCAGCCCTGCAGGAGGTGGATCCCTTCGAGGGCGGCGAAAAGGCGCCATGATGCCATGCTGAAAGACTGCATGCACACTTCCATACATGACCACCTGGATGGGAGTCAAACACACCCATCAAAAGATCCATTGCCTTTACCGTTCACCTTGTTTTATTACTAAGTGTAATAAAATTGTGTGCTTACCAAAATAGAAAACATAATAGTGATGAGGACTGGGATCTGAAGGGTAACTGGCAGATCTTTGAGGAGTTCCCTGAGGAACTCACTGATTCCCTGCCCAAAATGCTTCAGCGGCTCTGTGATGAAGGTCGTGATGGTAACTGAAATAGCCTAAAAAATAAAGTATTTAAGGATTACACATTATAATAACGCAAGTTACATAGAACGTGAAAGTTGATGTTTAACAACAAGTAAAACAACAACAGAAAAAAAAACATTTTATGATGAAAATAACTTTCAATTAGTAGCTGGATAAAAGTGTTCAAAGTCAGACATCTATGTCTGCAATTAACTCAAAGCAGAAATATGAAAACACAATTTAGCCAAGTATATATTTAACACAAGAATATTCACCAACATTATTGCATGTTTTTGTTTTCCACTACTATTTAACACTATTTTGTCCTTGTCTGATATTAGGCTTTTTAGGTGATTTCAAGCATTTAAGTGAAACAAAAAAGAAATCTGTCAGGGAAGGAATACGTTTCAACAGCACGATAGATGTAAAGATCTGCTGCACAGGTTCCACATTTTGTGTCACGATTATGCTAATATGGATAACCTTGCAGCATGAGGAAGTTTTTACATAATACTAGACAAATGCTTCAAGCGTTTTAACAGGTCTATTTACTCACTCAACAAACATTAACACATTCATCAACGTGAAAACCTACCTTGGTTGGAGGCACCAGCAGGAGGGGGTTAACCATGAGGACTTCATAGTATTTTTTGCAGGGGTCATCTTGCAGAGTCCAGGTGGTTCTGAACCACTCTGTAGAATAATAATATAATTATTCATGCGACAGGTAAAAGTGCTTTTCTTTTACTGAATTGGGCGAATATTAAGCTGAACCTTTTAGATTATCCCTCCAGTCAATTTTCTTCACTCCGGTGCATTTTTTATTAAAGTTTTCCATCTTTACTATGTCGTTCTGATGCTTAGCAAAAGCAGTCTGAATAAGTAAGAAAAGCACATTATTTCAAAGTTCTGCATGGCAGTTAGATAAAACAGTAAGACACCTGAAAGAGCTCATTTTTACCTGGTACAGATAGAACCAGTTCCAGATAATACTGACAAAGAAGCAAACAGCAAACATCCTCCTGAACTGGACTAACCAGGAGACAGCTGACCATAGCTGGGTGCATATTATGGTTGATATAATGAGAACAAGCATCATGATCTGGAACACAGGGAAAAGAAATAAGAGTCAACATAAATAACTTAACACCTAAAGCTTATAGAAGATACTTAGAAGGTTTTAGCCAGCCTAGCTATTATTATTTAACACTACACTTGGTTAAAACCTCAGTTACAATATAGAAATGTACTTTTGTCACTGGTTAATGTATGTTAAGAAAGGTAAAAAAATTATCTGACTGCAAGCTTGACCTTTGACTTGCTTACAAGATATACAAGGCCAGCTGACCTGTAACCTACTAAAGATATTATGCATGCAAAATAAAATCAATACCTTTAATACTGTATCCAGCTCCACACCAAAGGAGTCTTCAAAACGCCACTTCCAAGCCTCATAATCATGTTGTTTAAAGTCCACCAAAATCTGACTGAGTGCATTGTCCAGAGCTCCCGTTCTCCATCGATCCTCGCCCTCCAGAAGTGACTCAATTTCAGTCATGGCTTGTTTGGACAGCTTGATTTTGGCATCATAGATGACATCCGACGAGTCAGTTGGCTGATGAGATTGAAAAAATAAAGAAAATTTTGTGTTTGTTTTTGTTCAGTGTGTGAATAGACTTCTTGGGTTCATTCATATAAAAAAAAAACACCAAAAGCTACTGTGCTTCACAGTGAATCCAGTTAAAACGGACACCATAATAATGATTTATAACGGCTTGTATTAAATCAGGACCCACCACACTGAGTCTTTGAATTCCCTTCAACAATCTGCTTAGGAACCGTTTGAACACTGGGTTGCAGGTAGGCTGTTGTGACATGAGCGCCATCGTCTTCTTCTGGTCCTCAATCTAAAGCAAAGTAAAACTATATTTTATACAGATGACATTCTGTACAGTTCTACAAACATCACTGTTTTTGGACTGTGTGAGGAAGCTGGAGTACCCAGAGAGAACCCACACATGCACACGCAGAATAACGTCAACACCTTGCATAAAATCGGGATTCAATCCCAGGACCTTCTTGCAAGGCAACAATGCTACGGTTACTGTTTACTAAATTAAATGGTTTACAATTTTTATTCGTGCGTTTACTCTTTCAAAAAATACACAAAAAGTCGTTTGGTATTTAATTCTTTAATATTTGGTATTATGCTTCTTTACACATTTCTGAATCCAGCATACATAACTGCTGCTGTGAGGCTGAAGGGAAGTGAACATTTTACAACAACATTTAAGTGTCTGACTTTTGTGAGCACTGACCTGTCTCTGCAGATTCTCCACCTGGTGATTACAGGCTGTCAGCTCAGGCTGGTTCTGGTCCTGGACGTACTCTCTTCTTTTGGTGACCACATTGGTAAAGGTTGTTGGCTGGGAAGTAACACACCCACAAGCTGAATACGGCGCCAGAACCAGAGACATCACCATATTTTTCACAACACTCAACGAGTCTGTGTATTAACCAACCTCGGGAGTTTTCTTCATCGTTTTGGTGCTAGAATCGTAGTTGAGCATGTCGTAAGGATCGAGCCAGTCGCCGTCTGCCTCCTGACACCGAGCAGACAGTGACAGGTAGCACAGCAGCAGTAAAAGCAGCATTTTGTCCATATGTACAGAGGACCAACTAAACAGCAGCTACAGTCCACCTGAAGACGAACTAAAACAATTATGTCGAGGATACAGCTACAATGACAAAGAGTCTATCGAGACACCAACTTTTGTTCATGTCTTCACTGGAAAACATTACTGCGTTACCGAAAGTAAAAGTTACCGCCACATAAACGCTTCAAGCAGCACAACAAGGAGTAGGAAACGTCCGTTTTCTGCTCCTTTATGAAAACCGGAAGCAGTTTAAGGGATAGTGAAAGGGATTGTGGGAAATGCAGTTTGTCATAAAAAAGATTTGAAACGGATGTCTCTCAAAAAAGTGGAAATAAGAAACCACTGATTGCTTTCTCAGATGTGTTTTTAAAATATAAAGTCAATGGACAAACCATTAAAAGGCTTTTAATTGGTTATATAGTTTATGCAATTAGGGCTCTTAGAGTACATCTAAAACTACAAGGAAGTAAAAAATCTTTTAGGATATCGGATTAGCTCCACCCTCTGCCCTGCATAGGGCCGGGCCAAGCCTCTATAGGGCCCTAAGCGAAATTTGTTTGAGGGGCCCTCTCTTTCTGCTAGCAATGTGGACCGGCTGGAATCAACAGTTAGAATATTAGATCACCTGCAATAAACTTATTGTATCTTTGATAGTGCTGTTTACATTATATCCTATGCATATAAAATATAGGATACATTTATTGGACAGTGGATTTCTGGGCACCAATTTCCTTAATTTTGGGGAATCGTGATTGGCTGATATTTAATTGGCTGACACATGTGAAGCCCATCTTATCCACTGATCTTATTTTTTGTCAGCAAAGATTTAAAAATCAGCCTCTGTCCTCTTCTGCTTTGCAGTGAGAGGTTTGACTGACAGACCGGCCCACCAGGTCATATCTGAACGTTTACAATCATGATATTCTATGATTAAATTAATTTCTCTTAAGCGTAACTCCAAAAGCTAAAAATGTAATTTACACCAGGTGAGTTTTCTCCACTGAGAATGTAGACTGGTACTGGGTTGATTCTGAGCCTTCAAATAATTTTATCAGAAGTTTCACATACCTTATAAAGTTGATGTAAAAAATATTGTTTGTTTTACCCACATAAATGTTCAGCAGCAAAACAACATATCCCCAACTACAGCTTAGAACAGCTCAGTGTTATATTGATGCACCAGCCATGTAGCCAGATGGGAAACTATTTGCTAGACAATGTCAAAAATTGAGAAGTTTTAATTATTCTTAACAAATGTTATCAAACACGCTGTTTTAAAGCTTAAGAACCTCAGAAATATACAGAACCAACAATGACAATCAACTCATTTAAAACTCAGCTTCACACAAAGACCCTAGCATAAATGTTTGGCTATTGAACTGAAAGATAAGTCCTTTTTTGGGACTTATCTTTCAGGGAGGATAAGTCTCCCTGAAAGATAAGTTACTGTTTTGCTAACTTATCTTCTTCCGGAGCTTTGGACCCTTGGATCCGCACTGCACATTGCACAACAGCTCAAATTACCGGCGAAGCATGCCGTACCTACAGCGGCCACCAGGGGCCCCCAAGAGCAATTTTTTGCCCTATACATACATCATCAAATATATATTATTGTAAAAACAAATCACTTCATGATAAAATTGTGTGTTTTTGTTATTATAATGACATAGAAATTGTTACAAACAAAAAAAATCAGCTCCACTGAGTGGGCCCCTTGGTGGTCCTAAGCGGCTGCTTAGCTTGCTTATGCCTTGGGCTAAAAAGCTGCCGGCACTGGCTGTGTACATTTTCATAATATGAAACTAAAGACCTAGATTTATTTTTTTTAAATCAACTTGAATTTGGCTGAATTAGATTATTTCTCAAGAAATAGTAACAATGACAAAAGTTATAAAAAGAAGAATTGGAAAGTAAATATTTTATAGAGCCCCTAACAACTCAACCTCAACTTAAACCATTAAGATATTGAACAGCTCCAACTAAGAGATATGAATCATGCAAGTATACAGTGTAATTTAAACAAACAATTAAAAGTAGTTTAAGTTGTAAACATTTTAGGTGGTGTCTTAAGTCACATACAATAAAGTTTAAAAATAGGAAAAATGACGGAGTATCGGGGTTTATATAAAATTGCTCTTCCTGCTCAAGTACTGAGCTCATTGTGTTTGATGTAGAGTGACACTAAAAAGGATATTTTCCAAAAAAGAATGAGATGCTTGAACCAAATTATTAAATTCAGTGCTTTATTTTACACAATTTCTATACATGGGAACGCTTTGCTGAGGTAGAAGCACAACTTAAGCTTTACTACCACAATAACTCCAGTTATTTAACAAAACTCTCAAAACTGCACTTTAGTATTACATGAGCTAAAATAACAATAATGCAGAATTTCACATTTTAGGTCTATTTCAGCAGAAGAAAACCAAGACTCTGGATACACTGTAATAAAACGTCTGTCAACCATAGCTGAAAAGCCTCACCAATTTCTGAAATTTGCCCTGATGATGAACAGGCAAATTTCCAGGTAACCAGGTAATTCTGGTTGTTTTAATACGGACAAAAATACACATTCAAAGTAATTTTTCACAGAAAAATATTTTCATCTCATTGTATAAATGTCCACTTCTTAAATCACAGAGAACCAGTGAACAACAAACACTAAAATGTAAAATGGAGCTGAATCACTGATTAACATCCTCAGCAAAAAGTATTTTTTAAATCTTTATAAAATAACATTTGTAACTTTCAAGCTCTCCTTATAGTGCTAAATGTCTACCATGTACATGTTTCTGAATGTATGAGCTGTGCAATTACAATAAATGCCTACCAAGTGTTCATAACAAAAAAAAAACATAATTTTTTCTTAAAAATAAAAATACTAAAAGAATAATTTATTTTGTCTTATTTAGAATTTTTTTGTTTATTGCTCACGTGTTTCTTCAAAAGTATTTTCTTGCAAAAGTAATACAACTAGTACTAATCACAGGGGAACATTTCCCTTTGTATCTAGAGAAAAATAAAACATTCCTGATAAAAGAGCAAAGTGTCTTGTTGCACCTAAATTCAGCTTATCAGAGAATCGTCTTTGCTGTTCGCAAGACAATTCTACTATTAAAATACGAGTCAAGCTGTTAAATGGAGATCAAACTTTGCTTTGAAGTCTAATCCACTAACTTTGGACTTGTCTCTTGAACAGAAGTCGGTAGCTTAAAAAAGTTTCTTAGAGACATGGAGGACGCGTCGTCTTCCTTGAAGTCTTCATTGTCCTGCAGAAATGGGTTTACAATCGGTTACAATAAAACACAAAAAGCACCTTATGTTAAATTTATAAAAGAAAACAAGATCCTTTATGAGAGTTATTTTCTCAACTACACATTATAAATTGTTATTAAAAAAAATAGATGCATCAGTCAATCAGTCAGAGATCAAAATTGGTTAATCTTTCATTAATCTTCGATCAGCAAATTGCATATCAAATGTGGAATTATTTCTCCCCCCACCCCATGTTTTTTAAATTAGATAAAACTAAGAACTCTCATCATTTTTGATCTGTAAACATATCAACCAGCAGCATGGATTTTTAATTGAATAAAAAAGAAAGAGGGCATTTGTAGTGATGCATGGGGATGATATTCCTTCATTTTGAATTGGATTCAAAACTATTACCTCTATAAAACAAATCTTGTAGTACATTATTTCCCTTCTATATACTCTATTAATGGGGAAATAAAATGGAATTTGTCATGCTTGCAATTGGCTCGTCAAACCTCAAAGCCTGGTTGGTTCAGTACAACCCAGTGAAGTTTGAACAACTTTGAAACATAAATAAACACATCCTTTTTCAGCTTGTTTTCTTCTTTTAGACAATGTGAATATATAAATAAATATAATTAGTGCATAATATTTATGGTCTATTATTATGATGTATTATACAAATATGGTCGGCATTAATTAGCTATGTATTCAAACATAACAATTTGATATGGTTTTATACATTTTCAAAAGAACCAACCTCCAGATGAGGCTGTGAAGGATTCAAGTTGACTGGGCATAAGCTGTCTGGTTCATCAGTGTTGGCAGCAGGCTTCTCAGGTGTCTTCTGCTGGTTTGTGAACCTTGAACTAACAGAGGGACTCTCAGTCGCCTCAACATTTTCTTTGTTTGCATTTTTTCTAAGTTGAGGTTCGACAAAGCCCAATGTCTCTGCAGTGATGCTACTTCCCACGTTATCGACAAGACTTTTATCAACAGCTTGGTCACAATCCTGGTCAGATGCAGACATCCGATCACCATCCTTCACTCCTGAAGGAGGGTCTTCCAGCTTATTCGTTGGTGTCTTGGTGCAGTGTTGCGAGCCAGGCTCTACACTTTCATTCATGAACCACTGTGTATCAATAAAGCACAAATATTAGTGAAGTGATCATATATCCAGAGCTGAGTACTTGTGTTCATGAAACCTTAGCCTCTCATTACCAAAATGATGAGCATGATGATCATGAAGACTGGAAACTGAAGGGAAACTGGCAGATGTTTTAGGACTGCTCGATGAAGCTCACTTATCCCCTCCCCAAAGTGTCTTAGTGGGTCTTTCATTAAAATCCTGAAGGTAAATGATACTACCTAAACAGAAAATAATGTTAAGAACAAATAAACATAACTATCCAATTAGAGACAGAACTATTCCAAAACGGGCAACTAGCAGGACAAAGTCATAGCTGTAAGAATGGACCTTATTGTCTTTTTTCAGAACAGACACACAAAGACACACACCAGGTGACCCACCTTGGTTGGACATACAAGAAGGAGAGGACTGGTTCAAAAAAATGCATAGTAATCTTTACAGGGGTCGTCATGGAGAGGCCTGCTGGTTCTGAACCCCTCTGCAGATTAGCATGAAAATAGTTTAATTAGCCTGACGAAAAACGATCTTACAAAACTTCAAATCACATCATCTACACCATTTAAATACTATGTATTCAAAAACAGGTTTTCCTTTCAAACCTGACTTTTATCACAAAATCTCCTCCCACCAAAAAATTGGAAGATACAACATTTAAGGTAATACAAAAACATTTTCAGGGCTTGCTAAATTTCAACTGTGAAATACCATTTCCAGGGTGAATTTACCATTTACAGAGAGGATGGATTCAAAGATACAGAAACCCTATAACACTCAATAACCTTTCAAACAAGTGAAGATAACAAATCAATACAACTTAATTAGTTTGCATTGCTATGCATTCATAAGTGCAATTATACCTTTCAAACCATTGGTCCAATCTATTTCTTGTATTCCTTTACATTCTTCATTGAGGTTTACGGTTTTTCTGATGATGTTTTGATGCTCAAAGAAGGCAACCTAAACAAATATTGAAAGCATTTAACAGTTCAATGTTGTATGACAGCCAAAGACAAAGGTAGAGTATCAAAGGTGTTCTGGATTACCTGGTACACACAGAACCAACTCCAAAGAATACTGACAACGAAGTAAAAGATCAGCACCCAGATGAATTTCAAGGGCCAAAAGATTAGAGGACCAGAAGACTTCTTGATGCAGATGATGGCTAACAGAATCAAAACAAGCATCCCGATCTGCAAAAAGAGGGTGGTAATAGCAGGTAAACGAGATGGGGAACATTTATTCTATAAGACATGAAAAGGACAAATGACAACAACTTTAGCTTGGACTTTAAAGTGGTGTTTTTAAAAACTATGCTTAGTAAAAAACCAAAACTCTTCAAATACATTTTAAACAATGTTTTATGTGTAGTTCTTTTAGTAATCCCTAAATTCACTTATAGTTTATACTTCTTTTTATGCAAAATAAAAATGTGAAAGCAGGATTGCTCATTTATGTTTGCTTTATCCATCTCACCTTCAACTCTTATTAGCTTCCCTGTCCCTCATAAGGAAACGCATCCCTGCTCTTCTGCTTCCAGATGATGGACTGAGCAGTGCTCCATGTGATAGTCAAAATGTGGGATATAGCTTCCTCAGGTTATTCCTCACCTGTTTTCCTTTCTCTTAATAATGTTCATTCACAATTCTTCTCAAATAAACATGCTAATTGCATGTGTTAGGTTCACCAAGTGGCTCAGAGTAAGAGCAAGTGCAGCAGATATAGATCTGGAGGCTGCTGTCCCACATTTGATTGATGAGTAAAGGCAACTACTGCAAAAACATTTTAACTATCCATGCAGTCAGACCTCATTCCAAGATTATGACTCAGGACTTTTATGATGCTAGGCAATAGTTAACTGCCCCACCATGCAGCCCTCAAACATTTTTGATGTCAACCATTTTGATATTGATGAGCTGTGTGTATATGTGTATACCCCAGCAGATTTTAGATCACAATTGTTTATTTTGAGCATTTTAAAATGTGTTTCTGCATGTGCCCTGTTGAAACACTAACCTGTCTCTGCAGATCCTCCACATGTTGACTACTGGATCTCCAGTGTGGTTCAGTCTATTTATAGAGAAAATGAACGCTAGGACACATTTGTAAATAAAGATTTCAGAATAAATATAGATATAAACTGACCTCTGTCGTCTGTCGCATTCTTTTGGCAACTATATCATAGTTGAGCATGTCATGTATGTCTAGCCACTCGTCGTCCATCTGAACACGCCTGGAAAAATAGCAATAAAAGCTGGTTGATAATGCAAAAATCCAGTTTTCACAACATAAGACTTTCAGCCAACCTAAGATAACATGAATGGCATTAATGTTTCGGACGTCACAGCAACTCTAACTCAAACCTACAAGTATCAACCGAAAGTGAAAGCACGGTCGACAAACTTATTTATCGAAAAAACAAAGGTGTCCAGAAAATGTGGTGAGGAGAGACGAAGCATAAAAACTCACAGTGAAATATCGAGATTTAATGGCGGCTAAGATATTGTTGTCGAAATGCCCAGTGTACTACGTAAATAGGCTGCAAGACTTTCTGAGGAGGAGCCGTCCGATATAGATTCCTATGAGCTCTGCCTTTTAAATGATCTCGATAAACATTATTTACGATATAGGCTACTCGCCCAAATACTTCATTGGTTTGTATGACCTTTTTACTGTTATTTTTTTCCAAAGTAATACAATAAAATACAGTAGATGTATAGTATTTTATTTTTTCCAGATAGCCCAACTGAAAAGTGAACTTTGCTAGTTTCACATAAAAAGAACAAAAACATAAAGACATCATCGTGTCACCTGTTGAGGATTAACTGTTGTAAACAACTTTGTGCCTGTGGTGCTAATGTCATATAGGTAATATCTGAGCGGAATTAGCTTTAATAAATTACATCCTAAAATGACTTGTCGGACAAGAAAACACATTGCCATGTTTTAGGCGCCTACCGTAATAACCCATGTTCACGCGCAGATAAACATGTCGACTGTGTTACCCACTTAACTATTACAAGAGTTTACGCTTGTAATAGTTACAATGAATATAAATATCACTACATATCATCAAACACAAATTTATGTAATCACTACCTGTGGCGACTATCTGCAATATTTTGTAACAAAAAATAGTTTTATGATTATTTGAAAACTGTATTTTGTATTGAATCTGATTATCTACCTTGAATTCAAGTTTGTTCAATGATTTGGAACATTACAATGTGACAAAAAAGTAAAAACTGAAGAATTCTGTAAGAGACTGTTGTTTTTACAGCATTGCTAACGCCATACTTTTCCAAACCTTTAAAGACCTCAGACCTACAGATCTGTCTAAACCAAATATAAAACAAAACGTGATATAAATAAAAACAAGCATTTACCAACTAATCAGAGTAAAACATTTATTGTCAAATTTTAAATATTTACAAAACATCATGTATGCATTTATTGTAGTTAGGATAAACTGCAGTTCATCTGCTGGGAGGAAAAGCATCTTTAAAAAAGATGTACAAGTTGCATCAGCCTAAACACTACCAGAACAGGTCCAAAGTCTCCAAGGCTTAAATACTCTTTCAGTCACATTTACCTGAAAACAGTATTTAAAAATAAACTCCAGTTCATGTGTTCGTCACAGAGAAGCTTGAGGCGTATGTGTAAAAGAGAAGGAAAAAGTTTGCATTTATTTTCCTCTCTTCCCTTTACCACCCTTAGGCTGTCGTCCTTTTCCTTTTCCTCCTTTTCCTCGCTGTTCTTTCCTCTGCGCCCCCCGCATGTCCTTCTTCATGCGTCCGTCCACCACTTTGAAGAGTCCCTTCACTCCACGAGGCCGTCTCACCTTCTTACCAACTCCTTTTTTGGCTACCAAGTATGTTACTTCTCTTTTTTCCTTTTTCACACCTGCTTTTTTGTAGATACTGACAGAATACGGAAAAAGAAACTTGATTAGTATATGTATTTTTTTTAAGTTAGCATCAACCAGTAAACAACTGCAGCTCCGGTCTCACAAAACAAACCTCTTCAGCTGAGCCATCTTCTCTCTTTCAGAAATGTCGGCAGTGTTGACGACAGCCTCGGCCTTCTTCTTGGCTTGTTCCATCTTCTTCAGCATCTAAATGAGTCCAACAGAAACTGGACTTAATCTCTGTCCATTTTCTAAATTATAATAATTTCAATCCTTCTGTATATCCTCAATCTGACCTAGTTTCACAGCATTTTTCTCTTACCCTTCTCTTCTTCCTGGCCTTCGCTTCAGCCACCCGTTTGATTGGCCGGGCATTGATCTCTTTCCATTTCTGTTTGTATTCCTCCACCATCTCCTTGGTGACAGGCATCGGTCGTTTCCTGTGTTTGCGTTCATCATCCAGGAACCACTCCGGTACTTCCCATGGCTCGTCAGAGCTGGCAAACCTGCAAAGCAGAAACAATCAGCCCCTCTGTACAGACTCAAAATTCATCCAACCCAACAGTGCGGTTCATATTGTGCCTAGTGTATCAATAAGAGTAATAATAATAATAGTTTTGTGTATTATCTGCTGGAAGAGGTATGCACATTTATGAAGTATGACTTCCAAAGGCAGACATTTACCTGTGGAAGGAGTAGTCTACCAGATCTCTGGCTTTCTTCTTGGATGTAGCGATCTCACAGCCGAGGGACAGACCCTCTGCATCTAGGATACGGGCTTTTTTACCTGAAAACCAAGGGAAACATTTTTAATGCAAAGTTCAAAAACTATTAAACAAATTCTGCAGTAGGAGAAACCTAAGGTTTCAGCATTTGACTTCCCGTGTCCCGGCCAGATAAAATGTTCTTTCCCCCACAAAGCTTAGATTTCTCTGTTCTCATGGAAGCTTTTATACTCACTGGTGCTTTCAACAGGAACAACCTGGATGTTGTCGTCTTCAGCCTCTCCTGATGCCCCTCCTGATGCCCCTCCGGATCCCCTGGCTTGCTTCATTTTTGTAATCTCACTGAAACAAAATAAGTGAGACTTGCTTATCAGTGGACGTTGTGGCTGCCGCAGCAGTGCTCAACTATTTAAACTTAAAATTTCCTTCCATTAACTCTGTACATTTTGGAGGAAATACAACCCAGTCAGAGAAAATCAAGTTTTACTTTTCATCATCGCTGCTGTCGTCCGAGTCGCTTTCCTCTGCTGCTTCCTGTGACGGTTCTGGAGTTTCCACCTCTGCATGAGCAAATTCCTCTTTTTTGTTTTCTTCCTCATCTTCTACTTTATCTTCACTTTCTTCTTCAGCTTTCCTCTTTCTCCCTTTCCCTACAAAACCAAAAAAACTGATTTAACAGAGCTGTAAAATAGTAAGCCGTTACATTTTTTTTCTGTTTGTTGTCACAGCAGTTTCACTTTAATAGAAAAAGATAACCTGAAAAAACACAAACTGTTGTAGACTAATGTGGCCTTATGTGGAAAAAATAGATATAATAGCTGTTTTTAGCCATTACTTGTAATGAGTCTTTTACATCACTAGAGATATTTTGACCCACTTTTAGTAAAATTGCATCAGTTCCACCACTTAAAAAGGTTTTTGAACATGAATCACTAGTTTACAGATGTAATATTGGAGATTAAACAATAATCTTTCAATGAGTTGAAAAGTTCATATTGGTGCTAAGGTCAGTAAAGCAAATACAGTTTGACAGTTTGAAGACTGAAATAACTCAAGCTATCTTCATAGTGAAATGTGACCAAAAAGCAAAAACAAAAGAAATCTGCAAACATTTTTCATGGTATTTTAAATTAGACATTCTGAGATGTGAAAGGTAAGAGACGGTTGTTTACCTGACTGTCTGCTTTGGAGCCACTCTGTCTGTTTGAGTTCATTCTCTGCATCACCTTCCAGGTCAATTTCGGAAAAGATGCCCTGAAGAAGGAATGAAAACAGAGATACAATTGAGTGTGAAATAGGTTTAAACATCCAATCAAAGGAATGTGGCATGAAGTGAAATACAGAAGGTGCACTTAAACTTGCAGAAGTTGTATTAGGAAAAAATGCATGCATGGACTAACCTTGCTGAACCACATGTTTGTTTCTCGCTCCAACTTTTCATTCTTTCCTTCCAGTTCTACCAGCAAGCCACCATCCTGCTCCTCTTCCTCCTCAGCTTCCTCAGCAAACTTCACTCTGAGTAATAAAATTAGAAACAGTGATTATTTTGTATCAAAACCAAATTATGTTTTAAAAACATGTCTCAGACATGGCAAAAATAGAAATTAGGGCCTTACAGCTGAAAATGAGATTTCTTTGTTTCTGGTTGCATCTCCCCTGAAGCCAAGGGATCACTCCAACATCTTCTTGTAAGATAAAACCATCACTTACTTCTTCGGCGCTTTCTTTTCCAGCTCTTTTTGTTTCTGTTGCACTTCTTCTAAATCCTCTTCATCCAAATCAGATGCCAGGGAAATTTCATCCACATCTTCGTCCTGATCTGAAAGGTGGATGTCATCGTCTCCGTCTCCCAGATCACCCGCAGCCTCCATGTCCCCTTTGGAGATATCAGTCAGCACCTGAAGGAAGAATATCAAAGAAGGTTTTAATTCAACTATAAAAACATGATCACACTTCCATGTGGAAACGAGAACAAGAGCTGACGATTATACTGGCTCTTAATTGTGTTTGATCATAACCTGCTGCTTCTTGAGAGAAGATAATGAAAACAAGGATGAGTCGGTGGTGCTGGCGATGGAGACACCAGGCAGGTCCATCTTCAGCTCCACTCTCTCCCTCTGCTTCCTCCTCTCCTTCAGCAGCTTCCTCTTCTTCCTGATGAAGCACCAAAGCTCAAGATATATTCACACATCATAACAATAAAGCAAAATATACTGAGGTCAAGCTGCACCGGAAGCGTAAAAACTAACCGTTTGAGCTCAGCCACTTCCTGAGCTTTTAGATCAGCCAGTTTTCTCTCCATTTCATCTTCCTCATCATCATCATCTTTTTCCTTGTTATTGTCCACTTTTTCCTTCTTCCTCTTCACATCAGATTCATCTTCTGAGTTGATGCCCTCCTCATCTGAACTTAAACTACAAACAAGGCAGAGTTTTTATAAATGCCCTGTGACATTTCATTGAAACTTCATTTTGTGGTTTTAACAGAGTAAATGCGTTTACCTGATCTCCTGGTCAAGTTGCTTGGCCTCTTCCTTCAGTTTCTTTGCTAGATATCGTCTAAGTTTTGCTCTCCAACTCAGCAGCAAACTTAATGAGGGCAGAAGAGGAAAAAACGACACCTATGTAAACATGCAGTAATGACACTTCTTGAAATCAAAGGTTTCAATGCAAAAGCAGAGCAAAATTAAGCTGCATTATTTCATAATGTATTTTAATAGAAGAAGTATGCATGTGTAGCTAGCTAAAATTAATGTGAAGAAGTGCAATAAGCACCAAATCTTGGGTGTGTCTTGGTCTGAGTTATTTTAGACACTTAGGTGTTTTACTTTGGTCCCATTCTTTAATTGTAAAAACTCATGTTCTTTTGGTAAATTTATTCTAAAGTTTATTTTATATGTATGCAAAGAACTAAAACGTGTTAGTCTTAATTTTAACTTCAATAGTTGAATCAAAATCACTCAAAAAAAGACAAAATAAAATGACCCACCGGAGTTCTTTGCGCCCCAGGACTTTGATATCCAGACAGCACTCCTTTATCTCATTGGTGGTGGCAGAGTGAGATTCCAAGAGTGGATTGTCAAATGTGATCTGAAAGAGTGGAAGAAAGAGTTAAAATAGGTATTAGGATTAGGATAACTCTAAAGATTCTGGACATTAGACCTGTCTGAACAATTAACCTTAAAATGAATTTATTACAAATATGTTCCCACAAGTATAAAAACAAAAGCAATGAGTTTTAATTTTTAATTTACAGAGTCATAAAGGCTGTTTGAAATAGTTTAAGAACCACCAATTCAGTTTAAAACACTGACATGAAATGAAGAAGCACTGACGGGTGTGCCTTTATTTTATTATTGTCTTTTCAATTCTTGAATAATCTTAACTTCATACTATAATGTTGCAAATGAAAGATAAGAATTTATTATTTTAAAATATCAATTAACTTGAATTTCAGATTTCTACTGATTATCAAACTACAAAAGTAAAAATGTCTGGAAACATGACATGTTTCTGTCCTTAACCAGAAAGGGAAATAATAAAAAATGTGTAATTTTACAAACATTTTAAAACTGTTTTGACATTTTGTAAAAAAAAAAAAAAGCAACATGTCAACTAATGAGTAAATTTCAGCTGTGTTTGCTTAAAATGATTCTTCCACAGAAAAATTAAAAAAAGGAACAGGTTTGATTAAAGGTTGAAGTTAATAGCAACAATCTTACCTCGCTGGCTTTTGCCAGAAAGTCGACAGGGTTTTCGGCCTTTAGAAAAGCCGTCACTGTAAAACTGTGGTACAGCGTCAAATCACCATCAGTGTATCCCTCCGCCTAGAACACACACAGCTGTTTGGTCAACGGCAGGTCAAATATCTGGGATCTTTGCTTCCCAGTACCTTTCTAACGCAGCATGTCATCTACATCAACATCAGAATACATTTTTACTGTACCATGTACATATTTACACACATGAAGCTGATATAAATAGGTGAATTGTGCTTGCCTTTGGCTTCTTAACAGCGACGAGCTCCTTCACAGTTTTGGCTTGCACTTCCACCTCTTTGAAGGCATGCTTGGGGTCAAAGAATTTACTGTCGATTTTGTCTGGGGCGACAAAACCTATTCAACACAACAAGAACTTGTTTTAGATATGCAAAAATGCTTTTACATAAAAAAAAAAATAAAAAAATATTAGGACACCTTGAATTTTAAATTATTTAATGTTAGCATGTCAATGTTTAAATAGTTTTTTTTAATCTCAGGGTAGAAAGAAATTTAATACAGGCATTAACGCCTGTAAGCAATTAACCTTGCTAATATCAACAAAAAAAATTGTTTTTCAATTGAGAAAAACACTGCACACCATTTATAATTAATGTTTCTCTTCTTATCTGAAAAGACTTCTGAGAAGATTCTTATAACCATCGACTAGTTGTTTTTGAATTTCCTCCATTTATAGACTACATCAGAATGGCTGAAAAGGCTGTCAAGGTAAGTCCTAACCTTTCAAATAACAAAATATATTCAAATCAGAACACACGTTTTAGTCACATCTGTAGCTGTCACGTACCTTGACAGACGACAAAGATTTCTGCCGACTCGTTTCTGGATGCTTGAGGCTTAGTGGCCTGGACCTTCTTAAAGAACTGCTGGAAGATCCACAGCAGTGGCTGATAGTCCTTGGAGCGGAAAACCTTTGTGATGAAAGTGCCACCTTTGGTCAGAAACTCACAGGCCAGCTTCAGAGCCATGAGGGTCAGGTGAGCTGAGGAGGAAAAGGAGAGATTTTTAAATCTACTTCAAACGCAGAAATGAACAATTTAATCAACGTTTTTGTTTCTCTTACCCTGGGAAAAGGCATCGTGCTGCCAGTTGGTTCCCACATTTGGGGCTCCGTCATTTAACACAACATCTGCTTTCCAAGTTTGAAGCTCCTTACGGAGAGCCTGATTGGGAAATAGAAAACAACTCAAACAAACAAACTCCACTCTTTAACATTGTAGGACAGTTTTAAAGTAAACCCATTGTTTAGTAGAAAAAGAACTGAGTGGCATTCACACCTGTCTGCACTTCTCAGTCGTGATGTCTTCTTGCAGTGTCACCACGTTGGGAATGGGCTTAATGGGGACCAAATCGACACCTGACAGGAACACAGACAGTTTTAGTTGCCATACTAAGCACGCAGATAATTTAATTCAATATATGTGTTTTAACACTGTACTCACCAATGATGAGACTTGAAACGGGCATAAACTTTGATGCTACCTGCAACCTGGAAAGGACATTTCCAATCATAATAAGATTATTCAGGAATCTTTATTTTATCAAATGCAAATTTATGCCATTATTTAAAAGGTTTCTGTACAAAAGTCCAACAGTCTTCATTTCAAGCTTACACTTTACATACATAATCTTAACATCATTGAAAGGTCCTGTGATATTTATTTTGACATACAACTCTAGAGAAATTCTACTCAAATGCCTAAATTTTGTACTTTGCTCTCTTAAATCACAAAATCTTTGCGATGCCAGGGATCGTTCTGGTTAGACAAATGCAGATAACTATCTTTCCTTTATTCAGACAGCTCGGTCGTGTTTCACACTCTGTCTGAAGATATTGTAATGATAGAGATAAAAGTAGTCAGGCTGCTCACCATCCTCCAGGAGCAGCGCACAAATCCACCAGAGCCCTCGCTTTCTGTAGAAACTGGAACTTACGGTTCAACTGGATGAGTTTGAAGGAAGACCGAGACCGATAACCTGAAGACAACGAAAAACGAACCTTATGTAACAATAAAATCTTCTAAAATCTAAAGCTTAACCAATAGCTAATGCTAACACCGACTAACGAGTCTCTGCCTCTGGTGCTTTCTACTAACATTACGGTACCTGTTTCTTTCGCAAGATGGTAGAATTTGTCTTTCCTCGTCTTTCCTACTTTTAATTTCTTCCCCATCTTTATCCTGGTTTGCTAAGACTGGACTCCGGTGCTGAAAAGTCACAACCGTCCCAAACTCATGAAAACAACACGTGTGAGTGTCCCTGCGCAGATGTTTAACGTCACGCTCTCTTCTTCTTCTAGTGTTTCCCTGTCGTTCAGAGAAGATGGCACCACCTGCTGTCAGCTTTGTATAATGCAACACAAGGTGTATAAAAAGTGCTTCTGGTTGGGTTACTGTTCTTACTGTTTCTGCACTTATGCCAGATAGCTGACTACATTCCGTGGTGAAACGAAGTAGAAGTGTTTCGTTGTCCTTAAATACATTTTTTATGTTTCTGTACTTTAATTAAATAGATTTAATCGTGCATTCTTTCGACTTTTACTCGACTACATCATACTTTTTACAGTAAGTATCTGTATTTTATATTTCACTACATTTCTATAAAGCGTTGCGTTACACGTTACATCCAAGTCGCATTGTGCTTTTTTGACGTGACTTACTTATTACGTGTTTCGGGTACAGCTGTCAGTCATCGCCTCCCCCCATTTACTCGCAGGCGGCACTCCAATCTACATGTGCAGCGGTTTTCTCTGAGTGGGAAAAGTCTGTCTAATAGTCAGTAGAAAATCTCTCTACTTTGTCTAAAAGAGCCTTTTCAATCATTTCAAATGTCCAGTAACATTCTTCCAAACGCTTCCATATCATTCTGACGTGATGTTGTTTTTTCACTATTCTTTCCCCATAGAAAAGAAGAAATAAAAGCACATTCTAACCAAATAAATGAAGACTTTTATTTAAAAAAACATAATTTTTGATAAATTTTATCAGAACTTTATAATCTATTAATGTCAACTTCAGGAGAAACTTGTAATATAATTCAGACAAAATGGAGTGAAGAATTAGGAGTGGAAATTACCACTCAGAAGTAGAATTTAACTTGCACCAAAGCTCACATTCAATCCATTAGTACAAAATTTAGATAATGACTGTACTAATGGACTACGAGAAAATACATCACATCTGTAAAACTTGTAGCCCCTGGTTAAAAATCATGCACTTAAGGCCTTTAATATTTACAAAATATTTACGAGGTTGGTTTTATGCAAGAAAGGAAAAAAAGGGATAAGTGAGAAATGTGTATTATTGTTTTTATATATTTTTAATCCGAGTGATTATATACATAAGGTAAGAGGTTACTGTAGTAACATGAGAAATGATAAGAAAAAACAGAAAGCCAAAACTTTTCTGTAGATGACTTGTGTATTTACATGAGTGTATGGAAGCCCATTTCCGCCATGAAAAAAAAAAAAGACCAACAGGAAGTCATAATTTCGACTTTCAAAGTCATAATTATGAGATTAAAAGTCATAATTTCGACTTTTAAAGTCATAATTTCGACTTTTAAAGTCATAATTATGAGATTCAAAGTCATTATTATGAGATTCAAAGTCATTATTATGAGATTCAAAGTCATAATTTCGACTTTCAAAGTCATAATTATGAGATTCAAAGTCATAATTTCGACTTTCAAAGTCATAATTATGAGATTCAAAGTCATAATTTCGACTTTTAAAGTCATAATTATGAGATTCAAAGTCATAATTTCGACTTTAAAGTCATAATTATGAGATTCAAAGTCATAATTTCGACTTTCAAAGTCATAATTATGAGATTCAAAGTCATAATTTCGACTTTTAAAGTCATAATGTCGACATTTAAAGTCATAATTATGAGATTCAAAGTCATAATTTCGACTTTCAAACTCATAATTTCGACTTTTAAAGTCATAATTTCGACTTTCAAAATCATAATTTCGACTTTTAAAGTCATAATTTCGACTTTTAAAGTCATAATTATGAGATTCAAAGTCATAATTTCGACTTTCAAAGTCATAATTATGAGATTCAAAGTCATAATTTCGACTTTCAAAGTCATAATTTTGACTTTTAAAGTCATAATTATGAGATTCAAAGTCATAATTTCGACTTTTAAAGTCATAATTTCAACTTTTAAAGTCATAATTATGAGATTCAAAGTCATAATTATGAGATTCAAAGTCATAATTTCGACTTTCAAAGTCATAATTATGAGATTCAAAGTCATAATTTCGACTTTCAAAGTCATAATTTCGACTTTTAAAGTCATAATTTCGACTTTTAAAGTCATAATTTCGACTTTTCCGCCATTAAAAAAAAAAAAAAAAGACCAACAGGAAGTCATAATTTCGACTTTCAAAGTCATAATTACGAGATACCGGAGCAGTTGGAGACAAGCCTCCTTAGAACAAGAGCGTGCTCCAGCTCCCAGTTAAATATGATCCTAAATTCAAGGTCCAACCTTTGCTACTGCGTTAAGAATCAGTAAAAGGTAGGTTCGCCTTTTTTGATTTTGTTTAGATTCCTTCGTTTTGATTGCTTTTTGATCGTGTGGTGTTATGTACATCGTTCGTTGTTTGAGCAACATGAGCTAGCTGCAGGTTAACCGTCAAACGTGCTAACTTTGTTATAGCATATTTAACAGGTTTTTTTTAAGTAGTCCGTTAATTAGATTGTTTTTATTTCAGAGTGCGATAAGAAGTTTGTACTCCAAAAATTCAATAAGTTAATATGTATAATTATTTTGTGGCATAAATACAAGCAATAGCTAGTAGGTTAAAACAAGCTCCACAGCTCGTTTTATGCACGTTTTGTTATGCATAATGTGATTCACTATCTTTCCCGTTAAATTGTTTTTGTCAATACATAGACAAGAGTAAAATATGGAAGTACAATATGCATCAGTTTTCAAACTGTTTTCTTAGCAGTTTCATGTACACTTATGCTAATGCTGGAGATCTACAGCTTTACATTGACAATATTTATAAAAGCAATTGAAAATAAGAAAAATTGAAAAACAAGGAACTTAAAAAATCCCCAAAACAGGCAGGCCCTGTTGAAAATTTTAACTCCTCAACTTTACTCAACTTTCAGGATACCTACAAAAGAGACAGAGGAGCTTCCTTTGACCTGAACCTAAACCTAAACAGAGGTAAGTTGCAACTCTTGTGAAAATCCAATTTATCATATTATCTGTTTAAATGAGAGTAATTAAGATCAAAACTGAAATCATTCTGATGATGTTCATGCACTTGACTCTTTTATAAAGATGGGAATTTCATTTTGAGAATTGTTCAACCATTGAAATATTTTAGGGGAAAAATGTAAACAGAACTTTCAGACCTAAGCTCTACACTTTGCCATTTAGTTGTGAAGACACTGGTAGATTTTTCTTTATTACTTTTATGTAGTTTCTTTGTGTATTGGTTTATTATTGCAGATCTGTACAGCTGTTTTGTTGTCTATTGTCTTTATTTTAGCAGGAGCTTGAGTCTAAAATACAGTTTCTATCTGTCTTGTAGGGTTGGACAATAAATCAGTTATATGTATCACGATACACATGTGATCAATATCAATAGATAGTAAGTCTGACAGAATATTCAATAGAATATTCTCTGAACTCTGATCCAGAACCACATACCATTCTGGAGGATGTAGGCACAGTCATGGCTTCTCAACCTCTCAAGGCTAGCTCATCTAGGTTGATGGCATCATTTAGCTCACTGGTGAACTAGCAACAAGCTGTTGAGTAACTTGCGGAGCAGCAGTTTAATGTTTCACCACCGTGCCTCATAAATGTTTTTAAAAAACATTATGGTGTGAAAGCTGTGGATAAAATGGGAAAGGTCACATCACCAGTTTGGCAGTATTTCAGATATAAAAAAAAAAAAAATTATATAAAATAATAAAAAATGGTTGTATCGTGAAATGTTTTTCAGTAATATCATTCAACCCTATTCTCATGTTCATAATAAATTTTTTGCAAAGTTATGTTTTATTAGACATTATTCATTAGTTATTGTGTGTAATTGTCACAGGATGGATGAGATATATGACTTCTTAAAATCACGGGATGTTTCAGAGGAAGTCATACAACGACTGCAAAAGGATAAGGTAGCTAGCTTGCTAAGGAAATCAGTACATTTAGAAGTTATCATACAACACTATTATAGAGACATGGTGAAGACAGATCAGTTTTATCATGTGGCTGATTTTACTGGGTTTTCCCCCCATTTTTATAGGTTAAATAACTGTTTTAACTTTTGTTTTCTAGATTGACTCCAGTGTCCTTCTGCTCATGACAGATGAGCAGCTTAAGGAGTATCTCCCATCTTATGGTGACCGACTGGCACTTCTCGGATATTGCAGACGAAGGGAAAATGATCCTGCTGGCCGGAAATCAAAACTTTTTGACAGATTGAGAGCCAAGATTTCAAAGAACACAGGCAACGATCAAAAGCAGATCTCAGAAAATGTTAGCATCAGAAATGCTCAAAAAACTGTTCGAAAAGTTGAGATAGGATGGATGAATTCTCAAGATGGGAATTTTTTTCAAGTTCGGACAAAGAAAGGTGGTGGAACAAGAAAAATTGATGTGTCAAAGGAATGTAGAAAAAATGACTTAATTGAAAAGGCAGTGGGTTTGTTTTTTCCGTCTCAAAGAAATTCACATGGAAGAATTACAGATTTTGAGGTTGACATGACAGATTTCCAGGAACATTCACTTGATGAACATATTACAGTTGGAGAACTTTATGAGCAGACAAAACTACCTGTTTTGCGTTTTTACCTAACAACCAAAAAGAAGGACACTGGCAGCAACTCAGAACCAGACAACCCCAGTGGAAATGACCAAGACACTTTAAGGTTTTCTACTCACTCTCAAGTTTGCACACCACTGACTCAATCCAAAGCACCAGACAGCATTGATGCCATATATGTTGGAACCAGCAGTGTCCTGACAAACAGCAGCAGTGATAATGTTTACCTAGTTTACTCTACTGATGACATGGGTGATTTGTCCAATGTCCAAGAGCTAGATGCAGGAATCAATGGGGACATTTTAGCAGACAGTGGCACTGTTACCTTTTTCACAGGACACATTTCTGACACAGATAGTCTCAGTCTTGATGACACCCTTCCTCTGTCTCCACAGCCATCTACTCCAGTGCTTTCTTCTTCACAATTTGATTCTTTGAACGAGCCAATTGTTCAGAGAGAAGGGATTAAGAAAATCCTTGTTCTTCACCGTGGCCAGATCCTGAAAGAACTAATTTCACATTTTTGTGATCCAGGTGTCACTCAGGAGGACATATGTATTCAAGTGGTGCTCCCTGATGGAAGGCAAGAAAAGGCTGTTGATGATGGAGGAGTTTTGAGGGATGTCCTCTCAGAATTTTGGCAGGACTTTTATGAACAGTGCACAATGGGCAATAACTTTAAGGTGCCCTACTTGCGTCATGATTTTGGACAGCAACAATGGGAAAGCATTGGCCGAATTATTGCCTTTGGCTGGCAAAAACAGAAGTACCTGCCTATAAAACTTGCTCCAGTAATACTGGAACAAGCAGTTCTTGGTTCTATAAAGAGTCCTCTTGTTGATAGCTTCTTAAGGTATGTTACAGAGTACGATCGGATGGTGTTTGAATCTTGTCTTTCAGATTTTCAGAGTGTTGACAAAGAAGAGCTTCTGGAAATCATGGATATCCATAACTGTCGAAGAGTACCAACAGCTGATAACATAGAGCTACTATTTGAGGAGCTTGCCCACCAAAAGCTCATTCAGGAACCTGCCTTTGTTATTGAGCAGTGGAACACTGTCCTTTCCCCGCTGAGGTCAGAGATGGAAAGTATTACAGCTGCATATGAAAATCTCCAGCCAACATTAAGAAAGGTTATACATTCAATTGTATATCCTGCAGTCATGAATGCACTGCAGAAAAACATCAGCAGATATTTAAGTTCTTATCTCAGAGAATCAGACTCACAACACCTGTCACTTTTTCTGCGGTTCTGCACAGGATCTGATTTGTTTCTTCAAAAAACTCAGTGTTAGCTTCACTCAACTTCAAGGTATTCAGAGACGGCCAGTTGCCCACACATGCGGTTGCTACCTAGAGTTGCCAGTTAATTATGATAACTATCCAGAGTTTCGACACGAAATGAACAAGGTCTTAGAAAGTAGTGTATGGGTGATGGATATAGTCTAACAGACTTCAGCTGAAGAACATGTGAGTTTAAGGAATCTTTGGTAACCTTATTTGAAGGGGTGTGCATAAGATGACATGATGACACTGTCATAAACATGACAATATCTGTCATGAACATGAAGGAGTCTTTATGAATGTTTATGATAGTTGTCCTGAAGTGTCATTCGGTAAATAATGACACTTTTAATGCAAAGTTGCTCTAAAAGTTGCATTAAAAGTCCATTAAAAGTGCCAACTTTGCATGATTTTGTGAATTATGATAATTTAATGCAAAGTTGGCACCTTTGATGGACTTTTAATGCAACTTTTAGAGCAACTTTGCATTAAAAGTGGCATTATTTACCGAATGACACTTCATGACAACTGTCATAAACATTCGACTTCATGTTCATGACAGATGTTATGTCATGTTTATGACAGTGTCATGCCAGTCTTATGCACACCCTTTCAAATAAAGTGTTACCAAATCTTTTTGTATTAAACTTTCAAAGTTTAGCATTATCTTAAGTTTTTTAGCTCATCTTAACTCCACAGAGTTTCTACTTTTTGCAATTTATTTTTCTCTTATAACACCTGCAATGTCATAGTAGGCACTCCACTACTAGTGTTTTTTTGGGGGTTTTCTGTTAAAGTACTCCAAAATTAAAGTTTAAAGCATAAATTTGAGTTGGCAGTAAAATGTATTTTCTCAATATTTTGGGTTTATTAAATTTAAATATTTTATATTGTTACTAGATTTTTTTTTTACTTTTAATTTTACTTGAGGCTGCAAAAGCTGGTTTGTTCCACAATTAAAAATACAATATGGCCGCCGCGCTTGTAAACAAGCGGCTCTTAGTTGCATAAATAATTTATGAATAATTTCTGATGTTTTGTTTCTTATATTAGTCACATAATTTAAATGTTCAGTGGATGAACATGTTGCTACTCTGTTTGAATGCAGTTCTGGAAGAAATGGAGTAAAGTGTTTCATTTACCCTTATTCCTCAAAAATTTTCTTTTGTTTACTCAGCATTTTATGTATATTTTTGTTTTAAGTAAACATAACCTTAAAATATTTTCAATAACAGATTGGTGCCATTGCAATAGCTCAATATCAGATTTAACCAGAAAATAACTAAAAAAGAACACTTTTCTTTCTTTTTTTTTTTACACCTTGAAGCATTGTCATTATCTTAAAGAATTATTTTAAAACATTCAAAGGCTTCTCTAATAGCTAAATAGAGACTTTAATTTTGAAGTTCAATAAAGTGCCTTTTCCAGTTTATATGTGTGATTTATTTGGGGTGGGGAAAGCTTTAAATCAGCATTGTGTTGCACACCTGAAAAATAATGATGTTTCTACAGCAGTTCTCAATTCATTTATTTCCTGTTTAATAATCAGCATAATGTTCAAACTGTAATGCAATGATATTGATAATAAAGGGAAAATATCAAAGCCAAAAATCATCTGTCCAATGCATCAATATATTTTTCTAATGTCAGACTTATTTTATCAGCTCAGCATGATTTATCTTATTTTAGTGTCTCTTCTTGCTTAGTTACAGAGCTTGTGAATGGCTTTGACCCATCTTTATACTGGTGCAACAATGTGTTGAAGCAAATGCTGCCACTCTCAGAATGTCATCAAATATCTACTGAAGTCCAAATTAGGGACGAGGTAGCAAACTGTCAACGCAACAAAATGTTTTTACATTTATCAATGCAGCTCCAAATCTCTGGTAATCCGCTGTCTGAGTCTTATGTATAGATCAGTTGTTGCAAATACATCATCTGTGACATTCAGGTTATGCTCTGAAATCAGGTCCACGCAGATACTGAAGACATCTTCATCGCATGGAAAGTCTTTGAAAACACAGTTTTCCAAGCAGGCTTCAACCCTGTTCAGATCAATGCTGTGTAGATAGTCTCTGGTTCCATACACTTCAGGTACTGTGTACATCATGAATGGTCGCCCATGAGGACTTTGTGAATTGTGTGTTGGACGTATCCTGTGGTGGTTCCAAGCTGAAACAACTTCATTTAGTTCTTTCTAGAAGAAAACAAAAACCAGACTAAACTCATTGCTTTGAAATAAACATTCAAAAGTAAAACGGAAGTGTAAATCTAGCATGACTGTTATTTATCCAAAAACAGGGAAGTTTAAATCAAGCAACTACCCAAACATGCAATCTGTGCAATATTTAAGATATGCTATTAATTTAGTATCATACTCAGAAAATAAATTTTTGCACATTATAACCACTTTATAGCAATCATAAATATTTTCATTAGGTGAGAAGACAGAGCAGCTCAAATCAAGCTCACCTGTATTATGTGGAGAAAACAGAACTGGATCAAGGCTTTGTCCAAGAAGTTATCCGAGAAGTGTCCATCTGCTTTCAGTTTGTCAAAGAGGTCCATCCAGAACTGGATACATTCACTTCGCAGGGTCAACCACCATCTTTCAATCCGCTTGGACCAAATATTACATTATCACTTTGAGGTTGATCTTCTGTAAGATGCAAATATCTTTGCATGTCAGCTGCATTAACATTTTCTGTCCCTAAATCCACTCTAAGTCTTTCAGGACAACCCTCAGTTTTAATCACTGCATCCATGAAGTATCCAGCAATGACTCTTGGATCGTTATTTGTTTTGTAGGCCTCAATCAATCAATCAATCAATCAAACTTTATTTGTATAGCACATTTCAGCAGCAAGGCATTTCAAAGTGCTTTACATCAAATCAAACACAGAAACACAATGCAACATAGAATCAACAATCAAAACAGAACATCAAGTCAGGTTCCGTCAATAAATTTGCAATTGATTACGTTTCAAATAAAACTTTAAACAAGTGGGTTTTTAGTTGAGATTTAAAGGAAGTCAGTGTTTCAGCTGTTTTACAGTTTTCTGGAAGTTTGTTCCAGATTTTTGGTGCATAGATGCTAAATGCTGCTTCTCCTCGTTTGGTTCTGGTTCTGGGGGTGCAGAGCAGAACCAGAACCAGAAGACCTGAGAGGTCTGGAAGGTTGATACAACAGCAGCAGATCTTTAATGTATTGTGGTGCTAAACCATTCAGTGATTTATAAACTAACAACAGTATTTTAAAGTCTATTCTTTGAGCGACAGGGAGCCAGTGGAGAGATTTTAAAACTGGTGTTATGTGCTCTATCTTCCTGGTTTTAGTGAGAACGCGAGCAGCAGCATTCTGGATCAGCTGCAGCTGTTTGATTGATTTGTTGGACAGACCTGTGAAGACGCCGTTACAATAATCAATACGACTGAAGATAAACGCATGGATGAGTTTCTCTAGATCTGGCTGAGACATTAGTCCTTTAATCCTAGAAATGTTCTTCAGGTGATAGAAGGCCAACTTTGTAACTGTCTTTATGTGGCTCTGAAGGTTCAGGTCAGAGTCCATCACTACCCCCAGGTTTCTGGCCTGATCGCTGATTTTTAGTTGTAATAACTGAAGCTGTGCACTGACTCTAGATCTATAACTCTAGATCGTTCCTCTTTAGGTCCAAAAATAATAACTTCAGTTTTGTTTTTGTTCAGCTGGAGGAAGTTTTGGCACATCCACACATTTATCTGTTCTAAGCATCTGTTCAGTGATTGGATGGGGTCAAAGGTCACCTGGTGACATCGTAATGTAGAGCTGTGTGTCATCTGCATAGTTATGGTAGCTATTATTTCCTGTAATAACCTGAGCTAGTGGGAGCATATAGATATTGAATAAGAGGGGTCCTAGGATTGAACCTTGGGGGTACCCCACATGTGACCTTTGACCTCTTTGATGAGAAGTTTCCAATTGTCCAATATTCCAATAGTAAATCCGTCTCCTCAGTCGATTTCTTGACCTTAGGTCTACTCCTTCACCATCTAGTAAGCATAAAAGGACTCGAACTGTTTCCCTGTCTGTAACAATACCATTCATCCAGCATTTTTGGTGCATCCATCGATATCCGTGACATTGTCCAGAGGTTTCAAGTTGCTGACGAATGAAAGCTGCCACTACACTCACATCAGTTTTGTTCTTTCGGCGCCAAAGTTTATTCTTATTAAGAATCCTTTCTGGTGTCCTCTTGCTAAGAATAACCCCATGAACCTCAGCCAGCAAAGCAAGAATTTCATCATTGGTTAAACCACATCTGAAATACTCCTCAATTTGTTTATAATCCATTAATAGGAGAAAAATCTGTGTTTTCCTGGTTAGACAGATCAAATGGAATACTGTGTAAATCTCACAAGGGACAGGATGTCTGCTTTTTTGGAAAAATCGAAATTATGACTTTGAAAGTCGAAATTATGACTTCCTGTTGGTCTTTTTTTTTAATGGCGGAAAAGTCGAAATTATGACTTTAAAAGTCGAAATTATGACTTTGAATCTCATAATTATGACTTTGAATCTCATAATTATGACTTTGAAAGTCGAAATTATGACTTTGAATCTCATAATTATGACTTTGAATCTCATAATTATGACTTTAAAAGTCGAAATTATGACTTTAAAAGTCGAAATTATGACTTTGAATCTCATAATTATGACTTTGAAAGTCGAAATTATGACTTTGAATCTCATAATTATGACTTTAAAAGTCGAAATTATGACTTTGAATCTCATAATTATGACTTTAAAAGTCGAAATTATGACTTTGAAAGTCGAAATTATGACTTCCTGTTGGTCTTTTTTTTTTTATGGCGGAAAAGTCGAAATTATGACTTTAAAAGTCGAAATTATGACTTTGAATCTCATAATTATGACTTTAAAAGTCGAAATTATGACTTTGAAAGTCGAAATTATGACTTTGAATCTCATAATTATGACTTTGAAAGTCGAAATTATGACTTTAAAAGTCGAAATTATGACTTTGAATCTCATAATTCTGACTTTAAAAGTCGAAATTATGACTTTGAATCTCATAATTCTGACTTTAAAAGTCGAAATTATGACTTTGAAAGTCGAAATTATGACTTTGAAAGTCGAAATTCTGACTTTAAAAGTCGAAATTATGACTTTGAATCTCATAATTATGACTTTAAAAGTCGAAATTATGACTTTGAAAGTCGAAATTATGACTTTAAAAGTCGAAATTATGACTTCCTGTTGGTCTTTTTTTTTTTTTCATGGCGGAAATGGGCTTCCATACATGAGTGTACTGTTGTTTGAGTAACAATCTAATTTGTGTAAAGACTGTATTGAGTATCCTATCTATGAAAGTAGTTTAGGTTAACGAGGGACAAGTGAACTCAACAGAGAGAAAAAAACGGAACAATGGAATTATGGGAAGAAGAAGAAAAAAGAACGAGGAGAGAGAAGAAGGAAGAAGCTAGCGAAGACCGCTGCTAATGTTTGCAGAGGTTGAGGTGGGAGAAAGGACTGGATTTTTCGGACATTTTTTTGAACAATTAATCCTGCACACGGTGTGTGGGATATCTGCCCAAGTATTCTGCAGTAAAAAGCACGGAGGAAAACTGCGGCTGATCGAAGGAGAACTGCGGCTGATCCGAAGAGGCGAGAGGAACATGGCGGCCCTGATTTCAGTGCGACGGAGGAGTAGTCCTGCAACTCGTGTGGTGGAGGTTTGAAAGGAATTGGACTCGCGAAGCATCCTTGACGAGGAGGACGTCGGCTGAGCGAGCAGGTTTGATTTGCTTTGTTGTTTAAACGGGGAGAAGCTGCATAAATAAAATGGAGGCACCGCTGGGATATATTTGATTTTATTTGCATAAAAACAGTATTATATCCAGACAACTAGTTTCTAGATTAAAAGTAGGTCATTTTCCCCATGAAAAAATAAAAAAAACTTCCATGGTCAGTCAGATTTTTGGTGAATTGTAAAGATTAACGAAAAGTTATTGGTGATTAGTTGTGTTTTGATTTGGTGAAAAGAGAGGATGGCTCAGTTACTACATTGGTATAAAGGAGAGGGAATTAATCCATTACATGCTGTTTTGGTTAAAGATATTCCTGAAGAAACCGAAGTTAGTGTGATAGAAGATATGTTGCAGACCATCAAAGCTCTTGGACGTGTTAGAGTTAGAGGGAGAATGTATGATCCTGTGTCTCAAAGCCTGACGGTTCTATGTGAGTGTAGGGAAACAGTAAATGCTAAAGCCATTCCTGCTGAGGTAACACCAGAAGGTAGTGATTCTCGTTGGAGGATCATTGGGCCATCAGGGGTGGAGGAAGAGAGTACAGCTCAAAGGGGGACAGATTCTCCACAAACACCAGAGCTAGAAATTAGCCAAAATTCACTTTTCCAAGCATCTAGTCCAGAGGCTATAATCAGAGCAGTTTGTGATGTCTTGCAGCTCACTTCAAGACCCACTAGTGACAATGGCAGCTACAGAAGACTTCGAACCTTTTCCGGCGTGCTTCCCACACCTCAAGGGGAAGAACACTTCGAGAACTGGCTGGAGCAAGCTAGATTGATGATTGAGGAGTCTGACAAGCCGGACAGAGAAAAAAAGATGAGGATAATGGAGAGTGTAAAAGGTCCTGCTATGGAGATCCTTCAAGCTGTGAGATTTAACAACCCTGATGCTACGCCTACAGAATATCTAAATGTTATTGAAAATACCTTTGGCACAACGGAGACTGGCGTAGAGCTCTACTTTGCTTTCAGAATGATGTCCCAACACTCAGCTGAGAAGCTATCAGAGTTTCTCAGGAGAATGGAGAGAGATCTAAATAAAGTGGTCCAAAGAGGGGATCTGCCTCCCTCATCCAAAGACAAGGCACGTATTGTGCAACTCATCAAAGGTGCTACACAGTCTGACATGATGATGTTAAGTCTCAGGCTACGGGAGAGGAGAAGTTCTCCACCCACATTTCTGTAGCTTCTGAATGAGATCCGTATTGAGGAGGAACATGAGGCATCACGCCGTCGATTAAATCCCCCTAAATCTGTGCATGTCAAAAGTACTGCTGCTGCAGGGTAGGGTGTTGGTGTGGGGAAATGTAATTGGTTTTGTCATAAAGTGGTGTTGAGGAATCGATGAGGGAGACGCAGCAGGCCCAGAATGTGGTGAGAATATGATATTTAATGATGAAATGCAGCAAAAACACAGTCCAAAACAATCCAAGCAGCCGGGCAGCACGGCCGAGCGGACACCAGGGCTCGACGCTGGTAGCAACCGGTACAAAGCAGGGAAAGACGGACTGGGCGACAAGATGTAGGAAGACGTTAGAAGACGTAACAAGACGTAGGACCCGACAAAGACACAGACACACAGGTGACACTAAATACACAGGAGGTAATCAGGGAACGAGACACACCTGGGAAGTAATCAAGGGGAGACAGGACAACATGGAGACTCGGACACAGGAAAATCAGAATAAACACAGAAAAACACGGAACATGACAGGTTTCAATTGTACCTGTCTGACAGCTTTTGTGTGTGTGTGTGTGTGTTAGGCCTGTCACGATAAACGATAAATCAATTAATCATACGATAAATTAAAACTATCGACGTCATTTTAATTATGCCATTATCGTCTCTTCCGGCCTCTTTCTCTTTCTGTTGATGACACTGAATGAAAAAAGGCTCAACTCCACTGCTCTCCACTGACCCTCCTTTCCTCATTAAAGCAATACAAAAATGTGATAAAAAACCTTTACACTATTTAAGATATTTAGACGATGTGTGGGGAATTTGGACTTTTACGATGAAAGATTTTGAAAAATTCATAGATGTGTTGAACAATCACGACCCTTCTATAAAATTAAAATATGTTATTAAGGAACATTCAATTGATTTTTTGGATATGACAGTTTACAAGGGAGAAAATTTTGCAACTACTAACAAATTAGATATAAAAGTTTATTTTAAAGAAACAGATACGCATGCACTTTTATACAAAATAAGTTTCCATCCCAAACACGTTTTTAAAGGATTAGTAAAATCGCAATTAATTAGATATTATAGAATTTGCACTACAGAAAAAGAATTCATGAATGCGGTTAAGATCCTTTTCCAATCATTAACCCTTTGAGGTCGACGCCCGCCCTGTGGCGGGCATAACGCCATGCATTTAAAATACGTCTGAAAAAAAAAAAAGACGCCGTGCGAAGTGTGCATTTCATTTCTGCTGGACAGTAGAGACTTCAAACTTTGTAAAAGTAGTGGTTTTATATTGATTTTGTTTTATATTTACTTCCAAATAAAACCAGGAATATGATCAATCATTTTAGCCATAGCGTAGTGCGCATTTTACGCATGGACTCGGAAAAATGGCTTTCGTGTTGCATTCCTTCACTTTTTGGTCGTAAAACAACTACCGATTGCACTCAACGTGCGTAAAATGCGCACTACGCTATGGCTAACATGATCGATCATATTCCTGGTTTTATTTGGACGTACATATAAAACAAAATCAATATAAAACCACTACTTTTACAAAGTTTGAAGTCTCTACTGTCCAACAAAAATGAAGTGCACACTTCGCACGGCGTCTTTTCTTTATACAGAAGTCTTTTAAATGCATGACGTCATGCCCGCCACAAGGCGGGCGTCGACCTCGAAGGGTTAAAAAATAGGGGTTATTCTAGGTCTTTTTTAAGACAGTGTCTCAAAACATTTATAGAACAAGGACAAAAAACAGAAAAAAATTATTCCAATTATTACTACTTACTCTACAATAAATAAAAAGATAAATTTCATTTTGAAAAATAATTATCGAAAACTCATTGAACAATCAGGATTATTAAACAATTTTACTATAATATCTGCATATAGAAGAAATAAGAATCTAAAGGATATTTTAGTAAGGGCAAGACTAAAAAGCTACAAGAAAATAAAAGAAAAGTTTTGGAAAATATATTTAAAACTTTAAATTTTGTTAAAAATCATACTAATGGACAAATATTTCAAATTAATCAAAGATTTTCTCCGCTATCTAAAAATTGTGTTTATATTATTACCTGTACTAAATGTGAGAAACAACATTGGAGAAACAAGAAATACATTGGCAACAAGAATATGGCAACATAAATACAATATATTACATAAAAAAGAAACAGACACAGAATTAGTTAAACATTTTATTGATCATGAGTGGAATTCATTGAGAATTTCGGGCATACAGAGTAATCCTTTATGGACAGACATTGAAAGAAAAAAATTAGAGAGACGATGGATATATTGGCTGAATACCAAAAGTCCTAATGGACTAAATAAAAAAATATATATATATTTTAACAAAAAGTTGGTTTAAAACTATTGAAACCCAAGATAAGTTCCTATTTTATTCCAATTTTTTTTGCTTGATCCCAACCCTTTCCCTTATCTTTCCTAATTCTGATCCCAACCCTTTCCCTTATCTTTCCTAATTCTAATCCTAACGCTTTCTTTTTTTCTAATCCTAACCCTTTCTTTTTTTCTAATCCTAACCCTTCCTTTTTTTCTAATCCTAACCCTTCCTTTTTTCTAATCCTAACCCTTTCTTTTTTTCTAATCCTAACCCTTCCTTTTTTTCTAATCCTAACCCTTTTCTTTCCTAACTAATCATTTTTTTCTTTTTTTTCTTTTTTATTCGTAAAATAAAAAATAAAAACATTTTTAAAAGTTATTTCTTTATTTAAATATATTTCATTAAAACTAAATTCAGTTAAAAATTTAAAGACAAACAAATAATTTCATATCTACCTAATAAAGCATACTTACGAAGTTTGACGAAGGAGGAGGTGCCTCAGAGGGGAGGAGACTATAAATAGGAGAGCTCTCCCCTCCCTGCCTCATTCTGTGTTGAGCCAGAGAAGGGACAACACCATTGAAAAAGCATTGTGCAGTATACCTAAAAAGCCTGAGAAAGATCTACATTGGTCGAAATGTCACAGACTGGGTACGCTAAATTCATTTAAATCATTTCATTAAAAAATTGGTTAAAAATTTAGAATATTTACTTTTATTTTTTTATTAAAATTTTTTTTCAAAAAAATCAAAAAAATTAATAACTTCATAGTATATAAAAAATAAAAACATATAGACATTATAAATACATAAAAAATAATTAATATATTATTGTTAAAGCAATAAAGCTGCCTGACAGAAAAAAATAAAACGGAAAAAAGAAATGTGGCCAGATGATAAGTGGCAAGTGGTTGGGCACATGGGGAGACGACAGCAACGTCCCCTTGCCTACCAACAATGGGATGGAGGTTGGAGGAGGAAGGCCAGTGCAACCCCTGTCTTCTACGGAAGGCAGGCTCAACCCTTCTTCCCTTAGTGTAATGTCCAGCGCACACTACACGATCTTAGAACTGTCGGCCGATTGTTTCAAAACCTGAGTGACCACTTTAGCCGACAGAAATCCTGTGTGGTGTCCAACAATGGGCACAAAATAACATTTATAAAACTTACTCAAACTAAAATTAAGAGAAACAGTATACATTAGTTCTGTGCCATTAATATAAATATAAAGTGTAAACTTACAAACAAATGGATAATATTTAAAATACGTCTGAAAAAAAAAAAAAGACGCCGTGCGAAGTGTGCATTTCATTTCTGTTGGACAGTAGAGACTTCAAACTTTGTAAAAGTAGTGGTTTTATATTGATTTTGTTTTATATTTACTTCCAAATAAAACCAGGAATATGATCGATCATTTTAGCCATAGCGTAGTGCGCATTTTACGCATGGACTCGGAAAAATGGCTTTCGTGTTGCATTCGTTCACGTTTTGGTCGTAAAACAACTACCGATTGCACTCAACGTGCGTAAAATGCGCACTACGCTATGGCTAACATGATCGATCATATTCCTGGTTTTATTTGGACGTGCATATAAAACAAAATCAATATAAAACCACTACTTTTACAAAGTTTGAAGTCTCTACTGTCCAACAAAAATGAAATGCACACTTCGCACGGCGTCTTTTCTTTATACAGAAGTCTTTTAAATGCATGACGTCATGCCCGCCACAGGGCGGGCGTCGACCTCGAAGGGTTAATTACAAAGGCCCAATTATTTTCTTCCAAAAGAAAGATGCCTCGATAAACATTTTTTCTGGATTTTTTGAAGATGCCTAAAAGCTCATTCTCCCCCTCTTCACTGTCTATCTCCTTCAGTTTTTTAAGCCCATGCTGCATAATACAGTGTCATATATATACACTGTAATAAAAATGAGTGTGAAGTTCAGAAGAGAAATTTAAGACCCTAAAATCCCCTAAAGATTTGATCAAGATCAGTTTGAGGAAATACAACCATTGTCAATGTCTCGAGGCATGAACTTATTGTAAAAAAAAGAAAAATGAAGAATGGCTGCAAGAAGAAACTATTCATCAGGCATTGTCTTGGGAGTTAAATGTGTCAATGATGCTCTGATGGCACATTAGAAAAAAAGCAAAGCAAACAGTCATGGACCTGCTCAGAAACCTCTTCCCCGTAGCGCAGCAGTCACAAAGTGCTCGCAATTCCTTCTCATAGGGTTGTAATACACCTCCTTATCTATGAGCTCTGCTGCTCGCTGGAGGATCTCACGGACAGGCAGAGGTGTGTGGTTGTCGTCATACTTGTTGTTGATGCGGTACGAATCGTTTCCCATGACCTCTTTCAGCAGCTGCATGCGCACCACAGCCTTCCTGCTGAACACAGACTTGACGCCGGACATGGACGTAGCGGAGAAGTGTCACAAAGTGCTCGCAATTCCTTCCCATAGGGTTGTAATACACCTCCTTATCTATGAGCTCTGCTGCTCGCTGGAGGATCTCACGGACAGGTAGAGGTGTGTGGTTGTCGTCATACTTGTTGTTGATGCGGTACGAATCGTTTCCCATGACCTCTTTCAGCAGCTGCATGCGCACCACAGACTTGACGCCGGACATGGACGTAGCGGTACGTATGCGGTACGAATCGTTTCCCATGACCTCTTTCAGCAGCTGCATGCGCACCACAGCCTTACTGCTGAACACAGACTTGACGCCGGACATGGACGTAGCGGAGAAGTGTCACAAAGTGAGCACTTTGTGACACTTCTCCTTTACACTTTGTGTAATACACCTCCTTATCTATGAGCTCTGCTGCTCGCTGGAGGATCTCACGGACAGGTAGAGGTGTGTGGTTGTCGTCATACTTGTTGTTGATGCGGTACGAATCGTTTCCCATGACCTCTTTCAGCAGCTGCATGCGCACCACAGCCTTACTGCTGAACACAGACTTGACGCCGGACATGGACGTAGCGGAGAAGTGTCACAAAGTGCTCGCAATTCCTTCCCATAGGGTTGTAATGCACCTCCTTATCTATGAGCTCTGCTGCTCGCTGGAGGATCTCACGGACAGGCAGAGGTGTGTGGTTGTCGTCATACTTGTTGTTCATGCGGTACGAATCGTTTCCCATGACCTCTTTCAGCAGCTGCATGCGCACCACAGCCTTACTGCTGAACACAGACTTGACGCCGGACATGGACGTAGCGGAGAAGTGTCACAAAGTGCTCGCAATTCCTTCCCATAGGGTTGTAATACACCTCCTTATCTATGAGCTCTGCTGCTCGCTGGAGGATCTCACGGACAGGTAGAGGTGTGTGGTTGTCGTCATACTTGTTGTTGATGCGGTACGAATCGTTTCCCATGACCTCTTTCAGCAGCTGCATGCGCACCACAGACTTGACGCTGGACATGGACGTAGCGGAGAAGTGTCACAAAGTGCTCGCAATTCCTTCCCATAGGGTTGTAATGCACCTCCTTATCTATGAGCTCTGCTGCTCGCTGGAGGATCTCACGGACAGGCAGAGGTGTGTGGTTGTCGTCATACTTGTTGTTCATGCGGTACGAATCGTTTCCCATGACCTCTTTCAGCAGCTGCATGCGCACCACAGCCTTACTGCTGAACACAGACTTGACGCCGGACATGGACGTAGCGGAGAAGTGTCACAAAGTGCTCGCAATTCCTTCCCATAGGGTTGTAATACACCTCCTTATCTATGAGCTCTGCTGCTCGCTGGAGGATCTCACGGACAGGTAGAGGTGTGTGGTTGTCGTCATACTTGTTGTTGATGCGGTACGAATCGTTTCCCATGACCTCTTTCAGCAGCTGCATGCGCACCACAGCCTTCCTGCTGAACACAGACTTGACGCCGGACATGGACGTAGCGGAGAAGTGTCACAAAGTGCTCGCAATTCCTTCCCATAGGGTTGTAATACACCTCCTTATCTATGAGCTCTGCTGCTCGCTGGAGGATCTCACGGACAGGTAGAGGTGTGTGGTTGTCGTCATACTTGTTGTTGATGCGGTACGAATCGTTTCCCATGACCTCTTTCAGCAGCTGCATGCGCACCACAGACTTGACGCTGGACATGGACGTAGCGGAGAAGGGTCACAAAGTGTTCACAGTTTCTTTCCAGAGGGTCATAATACACCTCTTGGTCCATGAGGTCATCAGCTCGCTGGAGGATCTCAGCGGTAGGTAGAGGTGTGTGGAGGTTATTGTATTTGTTGTTGATGCGGTACGAATCGTTTCCCACCACCTCTGCCAGCGGCTGGATACGGACCACAGCCCTCCTCCTGAACACAAACTTCATACTGGACAAGATGGATCCATGGTTATCTGTGTGAGACACCATTTTATCGTATTTGTTGTTGATGCGGTACGAATCGTTTCCCACCACCTCTGCCAGCAGCTGGACACGGACCACAGCCTTCCTGCTGAACACACTTGACGCTGTCACACTAGGTGTGTTTAGGTGGTCACTGTGGGGTTCTTCTGCATTCGCTCGCTTCTCATAAACATAAATTAATCCCCTTACATTCATGTCCTCACTGCAGGATTTACCAGCAGTGAGGACATACTCATCCACCACCTTTACTGTCTGTTGTCCCTGAATCAAATATGTGTAGAAATGAGCTGACTCAGCATCTCTATTCTTCCAAAAGCTTCCATATCATTCTGACGTGATGTTGTTTTTTCACTATTCTTTCCCCATACACGTAGCTACGTGGAGAATATATGAGTTGCACAAAAATTTGCATTGTCGTGGAAAAAATTCTATTTCCAAGCACTGTTCAGGTGAAATCACTCAGTCAGGTTTATTCATATATTGTGCACAATACAGAGAGCTTGTAGGACAATCAGTAATGAAGCAGGTCTGGATGAAAAGCTTGCTAAGCTCTCCCAGGCAGAGACAACACATGAGTTTTATACCAACGATAAAGAATTAAACAAAGGGAGAGATAGTCTGGTTCTGACGCAGTAGTGGAAAAACAACTTCTAACCTTCTACATGAAACCCAAATAATTCTTTTGGTGATAGTTCATAAGCATATCATATGACATGACCAGCAAATGTGACCTTATAGTAATTTTTCCATGACATTTCCCCCCTTTTGATTATAAATAAATATGAAAATATTTAATATTAATCAACACATTTCCCTCCTCAGTCATAACACAACACTATCCTGGAAGATGTAACAAAAGGAACATATACGCAAGATACGAAAAACCTACCGGCAGCAACCTTGTCTACTCCATAACAATATTTTCTCTGAGTTGGGTAGGAAAACTTATCTTGCAACCCCTCCTTGCCAGGGAGGCGGCCCTGTATATGTTCTGTCCAGGAAAAGTGAGGAGGTATCATACCAATGATTAAAGACATAAAAATCCAAGAAACAATAAAATAAAAACATAATACAAAACTAATTAAGGAGGAGAAAAAAAAACAAACATTAAAACATTTACAAAGAAAACAAACAACAACAACAAGAAATATTAGAAATAACCAACACAAATGTCTGTAACTGGAACAATGAGTAATGAACGTCCTTGTTTTTCTTCTTTCTCTCTCAGGATCTTTACTAAATATTTATTTCAGTCTTCACTCCCCACTTCGGCCACTCGCCAGTGGACCAGCAATAGTTCTTTGGTTGGGGAGCCTTTTGACGTACAAAAGCAACCAATGGTTGTTATTTTCCATATTCCCTCATTCCGTTTCTTTCCTCTTCTGGAATGTTGGGTGTCAGAGGTTACTAGCACTTAACACCAATCTGTTGTTGTTTCAGATTTAGAGTTGTGACGTAGTCACATTACAGACAGGTAGTCCTTCACAGTGGTTGGTGTGGATTCAGGTTGTTCCTTCCTGGACTTCAGCAGGTGTGTTGGTCACCAGTTACACCTGGAAAATCCTCTGGAACGGCCTCTGCCAGCATTTGGAGTTCCAGTCCTTCCTCTGAAAATCCTTCATCACAACCCGTCAACTGGTCTGATGGCTGCAGCACTTTGGCAGGAAATGGAAGGAAGGTTTTCACTGTCTGTGAGGCTCGACAAAGCATAGTGGACAAGTTTTAGCAATAAGACAACATAATAAGAATCTTGGAATCAGTGAGAATAATAGCACACAAGCAATTAGTTTTCATGCATCAGTTAGTGCTACTAGCACAGACGTTTTAGCAGGAAAATGTTTGAACATGGAGCCAAACATAGGTGATGTATGCAAAACAGCAAACAAGGTTAGATCAGTAGCATGGTCACATTATGCAGAACCATCAACAAACTGCATCAAGTCAGGTTTAGTCAGATGATTTCAGTTAGTGAAGATCAAGGTAGAAATTTAGGATCATATCAACCAATTGATCAAGTTTTGCTGAAGCGCTTCATTAATTATTTAAATTATTTAGTTTTTTTCATAACTAGTAGTTCCAGGACAACAAAATCCTTTTAACCTCTAAGTTCAAATTTATCACAGCTGTATTTTATAGAAACTTTCCTTTGTTCAATTTAAACGCAACCAAATATTATATGGTATACCAAAACATTATAAACACAGCAGCAAGGTTTTGTAATTCTTAACACAAAAGGAAAAAAAATTAGTAATATTTTATGTAATACAGCATAGAATTTCAAAAAGAAAGGAAAGTCAAGGGACACCAGTATTTTATATAGGACCACTTTGTAATTCTCATTGATAACATTATATTTACTATCTGTGTCTGCAACAGTTCAGCTTTTAAATGATTTATTTATTTTAAAACTTTTCTTTCAGAACCATAGCTTTGGTTAAAATGTTCTCCAACATCTTATTTGTTATATTTCAATGGCATAATTTCATTACAGAAGCACAGTTATTACAGTTTCCTTCACAGTTTCTCAATCTATGGCTCATGGACCCGTAAGGACCTTTAATACAGGTTCTTCTGTTCAGGACTCAGAGATAACAGGGGCACAAAACTCTTTTGAAGACATTCTTTCTCACTAATTTCTAAATGTGTACAGGGTTAGTAGCAAGCAGTCTTCGTTGCAGTGGCTGTATGTGTGTGTATAACTTATCTTAAATGTCTTTTATTTTTATTTTCGCTCCCTTTCCACTCCTGCTGCTGGCATCGCTGCAGCGAAATCCTCCCCCGTCTCTCTCTCCTCCGGCTTCCTGTCTGTCCAACTGGTTCTCGTGTTGGCTCTTTGGGTTGTCCAAATCGTCCCTCAGTCAATGTCCATGTTGTCCAAAGATGAAAAAGGCATCAAACAGTTATTCGTCTTCTTCTGTCACAGCTCAGAAGCATGTTTATCTTTTCTTTCTCCACACTGATTCAGACCAGTGGAGGATTTTAAAGCTCAGTTGCACTCAGTTTTCAGTCTGAATGTCCAGCAGGAGACCTGACAGTCGTCCCCTGAATGTGATGGAGGTTTTCTTTGTCTTCTTCATCTTCTTGATTCTCTTGGTCACTTTCATCAGTTGGTTTTGTAGAAGGGACAGCATCCGGTCCATGGGAGGACAGGTTTGAGGAGTTGAGGTCAGAGGTCAGATGCACTGCAGTGAGGCTCAGACAGAGAGAAAGAGAAGCAAGTAGAAGTTGATTAGGGCTTGTTTTGTTACCTTTCTTGTTTTTTTCCTATACATACAGTATGTATTTATGAATCATATTTTAACCTTTTGCATGGTCATATAGTTTTAGTCATTTAATCTCCATCCAGTATGCCTTTAGTAAGAAAGGGTCCCTTATAAATAAGTTTATTGATTGATACTTTTAAGAAATAAAATCATTTTTGTTCAAAGAGAGAAAAAATCAAACGAAACAAATTTTGTTTTAAATATGAAGGCCAGTAATTTATCCACTAAATATTTATGTTCAGCATTTTCTTTCCTTATTTGTTTTTCTCTGCTTCTAATTGACTTTGCAGGGAAAATTCCACATTTAAAATCATTCCACACATTCATTCACACCAAGCACACTCTTTGTTTTTAAATTTCATTATCAAATAGTCAAACAATTCACCCTGAGGAGAAGATTGCATTCTGGAACCACGTAGACCCATTCTTCCTGAATTGGGTGGGATATCCTCTTTAGACTGCAAAGCGTCTTCAGAATCCAACAAATCAGCTTTGTGGTCGCTCTGCCTCTTACTCCTTTAAGAGGGCCTTTATTTCGATTAAGGTCTTTAGGATTCTCTAAAGGTTTAATTCCCTAATTTAAAAAACTAAAACTGAAGAAAATACCTGCCTTATTCACCGATAAGGGCTTTAACTAGGACCTTCAGCCTAGAAACTAGTGGTTCCTTTATCATTTCCTCGGTCTAAAACCGGCTGTCGAGGGGACATTCACCCCACACTTATGTTTTTATTATTTTTGTTTGTTTTATTATTTTTTTTATTATTATTTTATTTTTAATTTTTTATTATTATTTTTATATTTTTCTTTTCTTTTCTTTTCTTTTATTTATTCTCTCGTGGGACTTTAACCCAACGTTTTTTTCTTAACACGCCAATCTCTATTCCCCAGGGTGAAAGGTTTATCGGATCCTTCACTATTTTAGATTTTATAATTTAGAATTTGTAAAATTAATTTGTTAGCCTGAGTGAGTATCCCACCTGATAACAGTGGTTTTGAGTTCGTTGATCCCAGCGCTGGATCCGTGGAGCCGACCAACAGCCCTCTTCTCTCTTAAATCCTAATCGAGGTTTGAGGCTGGTGTTTAGTCCAGGTTGGCGCCTTAACGCTGTTCGTCGACGTCCTCGGATGTCCAGTCGAGGGATCCGGGTCACGGCACCAAATTGTCGTGGAAAAAATTCTATTTCCAAGCACTGTTCAGGTGAAATCACTCAGTCAGGTTTATTCATATATTGTGCACAATACAGAGAGCTTGTAGGACAATCAGTAATGAAGCAGGTCTGGATGAAAAGCTTGCTAAGCTCTCCCAGGCAGAGACAACACATGAGTTTTATACCAACGATAAAGAATTAAACAAAGGGAGAGATAGTCTGGTTCTGACGCAGTAGTGGAAAAACAACTTCTAACCTTCTACATGAAACCCAAATAATTCTTTTGGTGATAGTTCATAAGCATATCATATGACATGACCAGCAAATGTGACCTTATAGTAATTTTTCCATGACATTTCCCCCCTTTTGATTATAAATAAATATGAAAATATTTAATATTAATCAACACATTTCCCTCCTCAGTCATAACACAACACTATCCTGGAAGATGTAACAAAAGGAACATATACGCAAGATACGAAAAACCTACCGGCAGCAACCTTGTCTACTCCATAACAATATTTTCTCTGAGTTGGGTAGGAAAACTTATCTTGCAACCCCTCCTTGCCAGGGAGGCGGCCCTGTATATGTTCTGTCCAGGAAAAGTGAGGAGGTATCATACCAATGATTAAAGACATAAAAATCCAAGAAACAATAAAATAAAAACATAATACAAAACTAATTAAGGAGGAGAAAAAAAACAAACATTAAAACATTTACAAAGAAAACAAACAACAACAACAAGAAATATTAGAAATAACCAACACAAATGTCTGTAACTGGAACAATGAGTAATGAACGTCCTTGTTTTTCTTCTTTCTCTCTCAGGATCTTTACTAAATATTTATTTCAGTCTTCACTCCCCACTTCGGCCACTCGCCAGTGGACCAGCAATAGTTCTTTGGTTGGGGAGCCTTTTGACGTACAAAAGCAACCAATGGTTGTTGTTATTTTCCATATTCCCTCATTCCGTTTCTTTCCTCTTCTGGAATGTTGGGTGTCAGAGGTTACTAGCACTTAACACCAATCTGTTGTTGTTTCAGATTTAGAGTTGTGACGTAGTCACATTACAGACAGGTAGTCCTTCACAGTGGTTGGTGTGGATTCAGGTTGTTCCTTCCTGGACTTCAGCAGGTGTGTTGGTCACCAGTTACACCTGGAAAATCCTCTGGAACGGCCTCTGCCAGCATTTGGAGTTCCAGTCCTTCCTCTGAAAATCCTTCATCACAACCCGTCAACTGGTCTGATGGCTGCAGCACTTTGGCAGGAAATGGAAGGAAGGTTTTCACTGTCTGTGAGGCTCGACAAAGCATAGTGGACAAGTTTTAGCAATAAGACAACATAATAAGAATCTTGGAATCAGTGAGAATAATAGCACACAAGCAATTAGTTTTCATGCATCAGTTAGTGCTACTAGCACAGACGTTTTAGCAGGAAAATGTTTGAACATGGAGCCAAACATAGGTGATGTATGCAAAACAGCAAACAAGGTTAGATCAGTAGCATGGTCACATTATGCAGAACCATCAACAAACTGCATCAAGTCAGGTTTAGTCAGATGATTTCAGTTAGTGAAGATCAAGGTAGAAATTTAGGATCATATCAACCAATTGATCAAGTTTTTGCTGAAGCGCTTCATTAATTATTTAAATTATTTAGTTTTTTTCATAACTAGTAGTTCCAGGACAACAAAATCCTTTTAACCTCTAAGTTCAAATTTATCACAGCTGTATTTTATAGAAACTTTCCTTTGTTCAATTTAAACGCAACCAAATATTATATGGTATACCAAAACATTATAAACACAGCAGTAGCAAGGTTTTGTAATTCTTAACACAAAAGGAAAAAAAATTAGTAATATTTTATGTAATACAGCATAGAATTTCAAAAAGAAAGGAAAGTCAAGGGACACCAGTATTTTATATAGGACCACTTTGTAATTCTCATTGATAACATTATATTTACTATCTGTGTCTGCAACAGTTCAGCTTTTAAATGATTTATTTATTTTAAAACTTTTCTTTCAGAACCATAGCTTTGGTTAAAATGTTCTCCAACATCTTATTTGTTATATTTCAATGGCATAATTTCATTACAGAAGCACAGTTATTACAGTTTCCCTTCACAGTTTCTCAATCTATGGCTCATGGACCCGAAGGACCTTTAATACAGGTTCTTCTGTTCAGGACTCAGAGATAACAGGGGCACAAAACTCTTTTGAAGACATTCTTTCTCACTAATTTCTAAATGTGTACAGGGTTAGTAGCAAGCAGTCTTCGTTGCAGTGGCTGTATGTGTGTGTATAACTTATCTTAAATGTCTTTTATTTTTATTTTGCTCCTTTCCACTCCTGCTGCTGGCATCGCTGCAGCGAAATCCTCCGTCTCTCTCTCCTCCGGCTTCCTGTCTGTCCAACTGGTTCTCGTGTTGGCTCTTTGGGTTGTCCAAATCGTCCCTCAGTCAATGTCCATGTTGTCCAAAGATGAAAAAGGCATCAAACAGTTATTCGTCTTCTTCTGTCACAGCTCAGAAGCATGTTTATCTTTTCTTTCTCCACACTGATTCAGACCAGTGGAGGATTTTAAAGCTCAGTTGCACTCAGTTTTCAGTCTGAATGTCCAGCAGGAGACCTGACAGTCGTCCCCTGAATGTGATGGAGGTTTTCTTTGTCTTCTTCATCTTCTTGATTCTCTTGGTCACTTTCATCAGTTGGTTTTGTAGAAGGGACAGCATCCGGTCCATGGGAGGACAGGTTTGAGGAGTTGAGGTCAGAGGTCAGATGCACTGCAGTGAGGCTCAGACAGAGAGAAAGAGAAGCAAGTAGAAGTTGATTAGGGCTTGTTTTGTTACCTTCCTTGTTTTTTCTATACATACAGTATGTATTTATGAATCATATTTTAACCTTTTGCATGGTCATATAGTTTTAGTCATTTAATCTCCATCCAGTATGCCTTTAGTAAGAAAGGGTCCCTTATAAATAAGTTTATTGATTGATACTTTTAAGAAATAAAATCATTTTTGTTCAAAGAGAAAAAATCAAAGCGAAACAAATTTTGTTTTAAATATGAAGGCCAGTAATTTATCCACTAAATATTTATGTTCAGCATTTTCTTTCCTTATTTGTTTTTCTCTGCTTCTAATTGACTTTGCAGGGAAAATTCCACATTTAAAATCATTCCACACATTCATTCACACCAAGCACACTCTTTGTTTTTAAATTTCATTATCAAATAGTCAAACAATTCACCCTGAGGAAGATTGCATTCTGGAACCACGTAGACCCATTCTTCCTGAATTGGGTGGGATATCCTCTTTAGACTGCAAACGTCTTCGCAGAATCCAACAAATCAGCTTTGTGGTCGCTCTGCCTCTTACTCCTTTAAGAGGGGCCTTTATTTCCGATTAAGGTCTTTAGGATTCTCTAAAGGTTTAATTCCCCTAATTTAAAAAAACTAAAACTGAAGAAAATACCTGCCTTATTCACCGATAAGGGCTTTAACTAGGACCTTCAGCCTAGAAACTAGTGGTTCCCTTTATCATTTCCTCGGTCTAAAAACCGGCTGTCGAGGGGACATTCACCCCACACTTATGTTTTTATTATTTTTGTTTGTTTTATTATTTTTTTTATTATTATTTTATTTTTAATTTTTTATTATTATTTTTATATTTTTCTTTTCTTTTCTTTTCTTTTATTTATTCTCTCGTGGGACTTTAACCCAACGTTTTTTTCTTAACACGCCAATCTCTATTCCCCAGGGTGAAAGGTTTATCGGATCCTTCACTATTTTAGATTTTATAATTTAGAATTTGTAAAATTAATTTGTTAGCCTGAGTGAGTATCCCACCTGATAACAGTGGTTTTGAGTTCGTTGATCCCAGCGCTGGATCCGTGGAGCCGACCAACAGCCCTCTTCTCTCTTAAATCCTAATCGAGGTTTGAGGCTGGTGTTTAGTCCAGGTTGGCGCCTTAACGCTGTTCGTCGACGTCCTCGGATGTCCAGTCGAGGGATCCGGGTCACGGCACCAAATTGTCGTGGAAAAAATTCTATTTCCAAGCACTGTTCAGGTGAAATCACTCAGTCAGGTTTATTCATATATTGTGCACAATACAGAGAGCTTGTAGGACAATCAGTAATGAAGCAGGTCTGGATGAAAAGCTTGCTAAGCTCTCCCAGGCAGAGACAACACATGAGTTTTATACCAACGATAAAGAATTAAACAAAGGGAGAGATAGTCTGGTTCTGACGCAGTAGTGGAAAAACAACTTCTAACCTTCTACATGAAACCCAAATAATTCTTTTGGTGATAGTTCATAAGCATATCATATGACATGACCAGCAAATGTGACCTTATAGTAATTTTTCCATGACAGCATCAGTTCATTTTTGTTTTTGGATTCTTTTATTATAGTTGCATGAACGTTGGGGAACAACAGCCTGCAGTGCAGATCTCAGAGTTCAGAAAGGCCTGTTTCTGGACCGTGTGTTGATCAGTCCCAGGACAGAGAAGGCACTGGCTGCTACCGTCACCAGACTGATGGCCCCCATGGCCCTTGAAGCCTGCAGAGACAAGGAAGAGCACAGGACGTGGATTCAGCATGACCAAACGCACCCTTTATTTTGTATTAGTAGTACTGCATATTCTGTCCCCATACTGATAGAGCTACGAGAAGTGACAGATAGCTAAACGAGTGTCCTGAGTATTGCAAAAATTTATCAACTCAGACATGAAAGTAAAGTTGACATCAGTTTATCTTCATCTTCATTAACAATGTTTCCAGGACAAATTTGTGAAACTGTAAATAAAAACATAAAAATGAACCCATAATATTATACAATTAACTGCCTTACATGATTATTAGCTAAACTACTTGTGGCTAAATGAAACTAAAAGAATCATTTATAAAACTTACTCAAACTAAAATTAAGAGAAACAGTATACATTAGTTCTGTGCCATTAATATAAATATAAAGTGTAAACTTACAAACAAATGGATAATATCCATTATAACCTCTCCACTTAATTACAAAGGCCCAATTATTTTCTTCCAAAAGAAAGATGCCTCGATAAACATTTTTTCTGGATTTTTTGAAGATGCCTAAAAGCTCATTCTCCCCCTCTTCACTGTCTATCGCCTTCAGTTTTTTAAGCCCATGCTGCATAATACAGTGTCATATATATACACTGTAATAAAAATGAGTGTGAAGTTCAGAAGAGAAATTTAAGACCCTAAAATCCCCTAAAGATTTGATCAAGATCAGTTTGAGGAAATACAACCATTGTCAATGTCTCGAGGCATGAACTTATTGTAAAAAAAAAAGAAAAATGAAGAATGGCTGCAAGAAGAAACTATTAATCAGGCATTGTCTTGGGAGTTAAATGTGTCAATGATGCTCTGATGGCACATTAGAAAAAAGCAAACAGTCATGGACCTGCTCAGAAACCCCTTCCCCGTAGCGTAGAAGGGTCACAAAGTGTTCGCAGTTGCTCCCCAGCAGGTCATAGTACACCTCTTGGTCCATGAGGACTTCAGCTCGCTGGATGATCTCACGGACAGGCAGAGGTGCGTGGTTGTTATCATACTTGTTGTTGATGCGGTACGAATCGTTTCCCACCACCTCTTTCAGCAGCTGCATGCGCACCACAGCCTTCCTGCTGAACACAGACTTGACGCTGGACATGGCGGCTGCCTGGCTCTCATCTGTGTGAGACACCATTTTTAATCATTAAAAGTAAAAAAACGGAGAAATGTTTGTTACAGTGATCAAAACGTCACTGTATTTTGAACCTCATATCTCAAGATAGAAAAAAAAGCAGTTCTTGTAGCTTGTTAAAGCAACTTAAAAGGAAAAAATAGGATTACAATGGTTGTTTTCCATTACTAACAATGGAGAGAAAAAGATTTGACATTGCTTTGGGATAATATTTAACAAGTATCCACAATAAGCAGAAACTTTTTTTTTCAAAAGTGTGGAATGGATTTAAATAGCTGATCCTGGATCTGTTATTTAAAGTAGAAACTTTCGCCATAATTTGATTTTCGGTTTGTTACCTTCTCTGCATTTCTGAATTTCTTACTTTCAAAATAGCTCAAACTCTATCACATAGAGTGCAGATATGTTGTGAACATAAATCTTTACATCTTGCAGAAGATTGTTTTTTGTAAATTACTGCATTGTAGCTCTGTTTGCATTCCTGCAGGAAGCTGTACCTATGCCCTATGTCTCTTTTCTTTTGCATCCATTTTCATAGCTCTGTCCCCAGGCAAAAAATCAACTTTTAGCTAAGCCATGACAGACATTGATTTACATCTGTTGAGTGTATGTAATGCAGAGAAACTCTACTTTTAAAAGCAGGTGTTTCATTTATTTACGAGGGGCAGAGTTTTACTCAAGTTAAGCTATAGGAACCACTGGGATTTGTCACTCTCTACTGACCAACAGGTGTTAAATTGATGACAAGTCCATCTCCCAGGTAGAGACACCAGTGCTGGTACCCTGATCTAAATATCTCTATGAGGTCTCCTGGCTTTGGCTCAGTAGAGGTTTCAGGGTCAGCAGAGGGGTCAGGGTCAGCAGAATGATTAGAGGCCATCTAATACACAGAGCAAAAAAGACAATTATTTTCACAAATTATCTTTTTGTGTCACAAAAGGACTGTTTTGGTAAATAAAACCACTAGAACAGGGGTCAGCAACCTTTACTGTCAAAAGATCCATTTTAACGCCTCCTTCACAAAAGAAAAATAGTCTAGAGCCGCAAAACATAACAACATATAAACGTTTGAAAGTTTAAATTTTTTATTATATTTTATTTTTTACCGGAACACGACCAACAAAAGTGCATCATGCATGGTTAAAACAATAACCAGGACCTTTTATTGTGAGCCTCATGTTGCAACTGGCCCTAAAATCGTCTTTTTTTTGTGATGCTATGTTGGTTATTTTCTGAATCAAAATACAAAGCGTGTAAAATACGTCACCACGCAAATACATTATTGGAACCAATTACGATTCCAAAGAATCAAAGAGAATCGAGAACCAGTTCTCGATTCCCATCCCGAGTCACACATCCATGTGCCTACATACACTGCTGGGAAAAAAAAACATATTCATGCGAACAGACGTTCAGTGGACTTACAGCAGAGTTTGGTCGTTGTTTATCCATCCCACATCATGCTTCCACAAATTCTGCAGACAAAAGAAGACAAGATTTCCAACCAATCAGATGGTTGGAAATCTTCAAATGAATTTCCAAATTTGAAAAATTCTTATGTTTTGATTTATGTTTTGGTTAAATTTGGCAGGAATGTGTAAATGACAAAAAATGTTGTTGTGAAAGAGAATGCTACATAAAAGGTACACCACAGAGGTCACATAGAGAACACAGCAGCTTGGTCACTCACACACAAACACACACAATACACATGTGAGCTCCTGTGTCGCCTGTTCTGCTACAATAGCACCAACACAATGTGGAAACTGAGGGAAAAATTGCTGAATTCAGGTTGTTTTTCACTGAAGGAATAGGTGCCTCCTGAAGTTAAATTGCTTTCAGTTGTGTATTATTTTTTTTCCAGTTTTACCAGGTTAAAGTGTGAGAAAATGAGTGTTAAAGTTTTGGTGATCAAAAACTTTAAATTGGATCAAAGTTGCCAATGAATGAGGGGAAATGTATATCTCCCTAGGGGAGCAGAGAGTATGTCCATCGCATGATTTATTTATGATGGTGAAGCTGCAAAAAGGCTATGAATTAATTATCAAAGCATAACTCTACCAGCTTCAGAAAGTAATCTACTGAGGTAAAAATTTAAAGAGAAACATATAAACTATATGTACTTACATGATAATAAGCTTGTTTCTATGTTAGTAGTGTATTGTAAAGGCTTAGAAATGTCATACTTACTCAAACACCAGTAGTTTTTTCTTCCTCACCATTTTACTTCTCCATCGTAAATCCACGCAAAACTACAGAAAAATACAGCAAAAAAAGAGTGATCCAAAGTTTTTAGGATGAAAAGCGCTCACTGAGTTGTTTGGATCCCAAACTAGATGTCAGAGGTTTCTCCTGGAGCTTGTTCAGTGTTCACGGTTCTGACTGATTGTAGTTTCTGCCACTGTTGCTACGTTCTGTCTCTCTGACACAAACACACACATAGATTCATTGATAGTCACAACACAAAAAGGCAGACACATGCATGCGAGGCGCTGAATGCACTGCTATTTTAGTCTAAGCCAATAAAGACCATGTTAGGCTGAAAATAAAAGAAGAAATAGAAGCACATTCTAACCAAATAAATAGAGACTTTTATTTAAAAAAAACATAATTTTTTATAAATTTTATCAGAACTTTATAATCTATTAATGTCAACTTCAGGAGAAACTTGTAATATAATTCAGACAAAATGGAGTGAAGAATTAGGAGTGGAAATTACCACTCAGAAGTAGAATTTAACTTGCACCAAAGCTCACATTCAATCCATTAGTACAAGATTTAGATAATGACTGTACTAATGGACTACGAGAAAATACATCACATCTGTAAAACTGAATGAAATTAAACCTAATATTTTAGATTTGTTTAAAAAAAATGCATGGTGGAGAAAGGGACACTATTACATTGGTTGTGGAAATGTAGCAAAACCAGCTTTTTGAGAGGAGGCTAGGAAAATAACAGCAAGAATTACTTCAAAAGATTTTTTAATGGACCCTGCTCTATTTATCTTGGGACTATATCCCAGTGGTCATAGATATAGCCAGTACAAGCATATTTTGATAGATATGTGTCTCTTGTATGCCAAAAGAAAAATCTATTGCACTTTTTTGGGAAAGACCTGACAGTCTTAGTGTCACATTTTAGATTAGACAAATGTTAAGAACTTTTCTCTTGAAAATGATAACATACACACAAAAAGATTTAGGAGTTTTGGTGATCATTTTATTTATTTGTTAAAGACGCAAAACTCATAGATGAAGAAAATTATTAGAAGATGTGTATGACCCTGGTAAATAAGATTAAAGAAACTTGTTGGTGTGGGGAAATGTAATTGGTTTCAATTGTACCTGTCTGACAGCTTTTGTGTGTGTGTGTGTGTGTGTGTTTTCCTTCTTCCTTTCGTCTGTCTTCTTATGGTTGATTTGCAAACCTATTTGGTCATTTGTTTGTTCCTGACCTAAATGCTTAAATCATATGTTTATTCATGTACAAATATACTACAAATGTGTTATTGGAATACATACAAACTTGGACTATATATGTATGACTTATATCTCTAGTTATTAAGAATATAACAAATGTTTGGTTCCTATACAAATTCAAATAAAAACAATGTTTTTAAAAATAGAAAAGTCTTAGTCTTAGTCTTAGAAGCGGGAAAAGCACCATCTCTGATTGGCTGCCACGTACTACCAAGTCGTGGAAGCTTCTGGAACTTTCTGCTTCCGAGTCTGCTTCGGTCAAGGTAAGAAGTGTTTGTGCTCTCTCCATAAAATATACTATTTCAATATTTCATTTGATTACAGTATTATTATAACTGCTTAGACTTAATGTGTTCTTTGAGAAATGTGCTCAATTTTAAAAGTTTGACTGCTGTGGAATATTTTGTTGTAGCTCTGATAGCATACCTAGCTTGATGGAACAGGATTTTTGTAGATTTAGTCAATTTATTCCTAGCCCTCATGATATATGATATAGTTCCGCAAGTGCATCTTACGTCACTTACCAGTCGCAAGTTGCTCTCTATAACAGGTTAATGTGTGATTCGGTTCGGTTCGAGTGTAGTATGGTCTGAAGCGCAGCACCTGCAGTCATTTCTCTGTTGATTTTTAGCGTGACTCAGCAACGGAGAACATCGCGGTTCTGGTTCTGATGGACTAAACAAACTTAGCTATTTTATTTTAGCTTGGTGTGATGTAAATTATAATTTGAATTTAATAAAATAAGTTCATGAGCTGAGATTTTATCATTATGTTTGGCCCAGGAATGACAAAATAAAATATCTAGGTTTATTTTGTGTGTAAGACCTTGACAAGTTGCTAACATGTAAACAAATGATGGTTCCGGTTTGCTGCAGAAGTCACACCCATAAATCACACAAAGGGAATTTGGAAAGGTGAAGAAATGTTTTAGACCAACAGGAAGCTAAATAATTAAATGTTGCAGTGTTTTTAAGTCTCGTAATTTTGTTCGCATTTCTCTATGTGATATACAGTCATACATTGGGATTGGATGAGATATTTTTCCGGCTGGGAGAGTGTGGCTTTTATTTTGCGTGTCAGAAGCACATTAGTGGTTAGATTCAAACGACTTCATACTAATGCTGAATTCACATCGATTTGATTTGAGCGTTAGGGCCGTCGACTTTACATTCAAAGTCTATGTGTGGCGTGTTTGCAAAGCTAGCGGTACGCAGTTGAAGCCTTTCAGGCTTTTTTGAGCCTGCCTGTATTTGATCAGCAGTTTTTCTGCACATTGTGAAAAGCTTCACACTTGTGTGACATTTAGTCGGGTTTTACTTCATTTTGTGCATATGTAATGCTTAAGTAGCTGCATGATTGATAGGTTTATGCAGTTCAGCACGTACTTTTACTGCAGGAGCATTAATTACATTTCCACAGAGGTTATTGTACTATACTGATTGGACTTTCAGTATTTGAATAATTGTTTGCAGTTTAATTTTAGGTTTCATCACACAGGATGAATCCCATATTTAATTTGCATCGGTTTGTAATTTTGATGTTTAATATGTTTTAACAACTTTTATATTTTACTTTAAAGAGCTTATATAGTAAATGACTTGGTTAATTTGGTTAAAGTTTATTTTTTCCATTTACATAAGATAAACCTGTTAGATTTATTTGTTTAATCTGTTTTTTTAATTACATTTTTGACCAAGTTGTAAAATGCACAGATGTTTACACCAGTTGTGAAAAGTATATTAGTCCTGTTTAGAAGCCTCAGAATATTTTGAACTTTGTCCTTATATTAAGAAAAAAACTACCTATTTTAAAAAAATATGTATATTTTTACTGTCCTTTCAGTTATAAAAATATATTTTTCTTGTATTTACAGCTTTTCTCTTGTGCGAGACTTGGCGATTTGGAAGTTTTCCACTGCTGCCTGCTGCGATTCTCACCTCTGCATCACCACATCATCTTATCAATTCATTTATACTCATACCTCTTTATCCTACAGACACATATTTTATCTACATATTCAGACAAGTTCTTTTTTTGCACATAGTAACATTCAGTTACACACACACACACACACACACGCATACACACACACACACATACACACACTTATTTAAATAACCAGCTTTCCCCCCCAGGTGTCTTCTTTTTTTACTGTGGTCTTACAGGATGCCCCATAGAGGTTTGGACTTTAAGCATGATTATAATCATTTCTGTGTTTACAGCCTGGGACACCACCGCTCGCACCCAGCGCTTGGAACCCGACTTGGTCTCCGCCGACGAAGGTAAGGCTGTCATTTTACATTTTAGTAACTTATTGTTAGAAGATAACAGTCATTTGCTTTACTCATTTTATTTTATGTCTCTAGACATCCCGACTGCTGGAGGGTGGCCTGCCCTACCAGGTATGTTTATGACAAGTTCAGGATCATTTATTTAGAATAACCAAATCCAGTTATGTTTGTAGTTCATCTAAACATTTTTTAAATAATTATTTGCAGATGTCGCCCGTGGTTCGCCAGGACGAGGAGCCCCGTTGGCAGTCGACCTCTCCCGGGTCTCGTATGTCGAACAAATATTTGTTGTTTTGTTGTTAAATTTTCTGAGGCATGAAAGCCTAATCTTGATAATTGCAAATCTGTAAACAGGCCGTGGGACGGGGCGTCGCCATCGCGTGGAGACGTGGCCAGCTTCCTGGGTGACCAGACGGAGCTGCAAGTTGGTTCTGCCTACTGCCGAGGCTCTGGAGAAGAAGGTACATTTTTTATCGATTTCATACACAAATCTATGTTTGAATGATAACACTCTATAAGCAAACCTTAATGTTTGTTTTTATTTTTCAGTTTGCTCTTCTGGTTGGTGATTCCCATCTGCGTGCTATTGTGGATGGGTTAGGGTTAGGTTAGGTTTTTTTTTTTCTCTATACAGCACATGACAATACACTCATGGTTTAGTTTGGGCTGGTCCCACTAAACAGACACCAACTTAACACCTATACAGCACATTACAGATCAGGTTACCTTGTTAACCATTGCACATGGACACCCATAAGATAGTGTCCAGTCATTCAAGCTAGCTGTATGATCTCGAGTGAGAGCGCAAAAAGATTTAAACTTAAAATAATTAAAGTCTTTTTCTGTTCATTAATTCTTGTAAAAAATACTCCTCTATTTGATAAAGTTCATAATAAAATATTTAAGATACATATATTTTCTATTGTTGTATATAATACTGATTAACCGTGATTTGATCAACAGGTTTTATTATATTACTAATTCATCAATTTTGATTGTTTGATTTCTTTAGATACAATCGATTGACCTTTAGTTATAATCCTTTATTAATTATTAATATCTAACTCTGTTCATTTCTACTATTAACACAAGTGTATCCAAGAATTTTTCTAAAGGAAAACATAGTTTTAAGGAAAGGCGAACGAATTGAAAAAAAGGAAAAAAAATATAAAAAATATATATAGTTTTTTACACATATATATATTTATATCTTTGTGTATATATATATATAAAAATATTAATATTAAGTTCAAGAAACAATAGTTTTACCTTGGAGTTAATTTATTGTAATAGGAAAAGCAGACTGTAACATTATTGTTATTTTATACTATTAATATTACGATTATTTGAATTTATATCATTTCATTTATAGTATAAATTTATAACGAAGAGAGAGTCCAATCTAAACTAAATATTGGGACCTCTCCTCGTGAGGATTCAAGATATCCCCTTACGAGTACCTTCCAACTTTCTATTTTCTGGAAACAAGAAAAAGTGAGTTTATTAAACGAGGTTTGTGTACAAAGAAAATGCCGAACCAAATTGATAAACTCAAAAAGTGGATTGAACTTGTGGTACAACTGATGTTTATCTTGTACCAAAAAATACAACTTAACCAACATAAGATTGAGGAAGAAAAGAGACTTTTGACAGAAACTCAACAAATACCGAGAATACACCTAGAAAAAATACTGAACGAGGCTACCAAGAAAATTCAAAAAAATGTCAAAGCAGTGAAACAGATGACCTTATTTTTGGCCAGGAAAACAATTAAAGATTCCTTTAATTACTCTTTGATTCTAAATCTAACTAATTAATTTGTATTTTGAACCTTATCATGACCTTGGACCTAAAACATAACCAACTAATTTTGAAATTCACTATAAACTTTGATTCTAAACCTAACCAATTAAACTAGGCCTGGAATTTCGCTATAACTGTTGACTCTAAACCTAATTAATTAATTGGAATTTTGACCTTCACCATATTCTTATATGAATATTATTTATACCTTCCGATACTTCTTATTGATGGTACTTATAGTGCTGTGGTTGAATGACTGCCGGTCTAGGTCTTTTGGTGCTTACATTTAAGTATATTTATATATTAGGAGAGTTGTGTAGATATGCTTTTGTAGGGTTATGTACGTACATAGATATGCATCCATGTTCCTCTTCACTTTGATATTTTTTATTTATTTTTATTTATTTATTTTTTTTATCTCTATACAGCACATGACAATACACTCATGGTTTAGTTTGGGCTGGTCCCACTAAACAGACACCAACTTAACACCTATACAGCACATTACAGATCAGGTTACCTTGTTAACCATTGCACATGGACACCCATAAGATAGTGTCCAGTCATTCAAGCTAGCTGTATGATCTCGAGTGAGAGCGCACTGCCTTGGATGCACCAGGATGACCGTAGGCCGGATTATGGGCGTAAGAGATCGGTCCAGACAAGGGTCAAACACTCTACCCTAAAATCCCCTAAAGATTTGATCAAGATCAGTTTGAGGAAATACAACCAGTCAATGTCTCGAGAGGCATGAACTTATTTCTTGGAAAAAAAAAAGAAAAAAAAGAAATGAAGAATGGCTGCAAGAAGAAACTATTCATCAGGCATTGTCTTGGGAGTTAAATGTGTCAATGATGCTCTGATGGCACATTAGAAAAAATCAAAGCAAACAGTCATGGACCTGCTCAGAAACCCCTTCCCCGTAGCGTAGAAGGGTCACAATGTGCTCGCAGTTTCTCCCCAGAAGGTCATAGGACACGTCCTGGTTGATGAGGACTTCAGCTCGCTGGATGATCTCACGGACAGGCAGAGGTGTGTGGTTGTCATATTTGTTGTTGATGCAATACGAATCATTTAAGTATAGAGGGAAAGATTAGGGAAGTTATATTGAAAGCAGCAAAAATAACAATCCCTGTAAGTAAAGGTAAGAGCAGAAAGAAAGAGGTCCCTTGGTGGACACAAGAGTGCAGTGAAGCAATAAGGAAAATAAATCGAGCTTTTAGAATATTGAAAAGAACACATAATTTTAAAAATTTAATTGAATATAAAAAAGATCAAGCAGAAGCAAAGAAAGTTATTAAGAAAGCAAAGAAGACAAAATGGAGAGAATTTTGTGATTCAATAGGCAGAACAACTCCTGTAGCTAATGTTTGGGGAATGATTAAGAAAATTAGGGGAAATATACAGGAGAGAACATACCCAATTCTGAAACATGAAAAAGAAACAGCAGTAACAAATGAAGAGAAAGTTGAAGTAATGGCAAGAACATTTGCAAAGATCCATAGTTCAGATAATTTAACAGAAGAGGGGAAATTTAGGAGGGAGCAGACAAGAAGGGCAAATGAGTTTATGAGTTTAGAAGGGCAAATGAGTTTATTTTAGAGGGTGGAACAACTCCAGGTAATGTCATGGATGTTTCTTTTTCTATGCAAGAAATGAAGAGAGCAATATCTAAAACAGGATTAACAGCACCAGGAAAAGATCAGATATGCTATATTATGTTAAAACACTTAGGGAATCAAGCTGAGGAAAAACTTTTAGGTTTATATAATAAGATCTGGAAAGAAGGAAGATTACCTTCGAAGTGGAAGGAAGCAATTATTGTGCCAATTATTAAACCAGGAAAGGATCCAACAAACCCTTCTAGTTATAGACCAATTGCACTTACCTTATGTTTAGGAAAGATTATGGAAAGAAAGATAATGGAAAGGATTACGTATTACGTTGAAAGTAAAGGACTTTTGTCTGCATGTCAAAGTGGATTCAGAAGAGGAAGAAGTACAATGGATCCAGTTGTGTGTTTGTCCCTGTGCAGATGTTTAACGTCATGCTCTCTTCTTCTTCTTCTAGTGTTTCCCTGTCGTTCAGAGAAGATGGCACCACCTGCTGTCAGCTTTGTATAATGCAATACAAGAGGCGTTACATAGTGTAGAAGCTTGGGCTTTAGAATGGGGATTTAGAATCTCAATATCTAAATCTAAAGTTGTTGTTTTTACTAATAGAAAGTTAAATATTATTACAAATCTCAAATTATATGAGAATGTTATTGAAAGGATAGATCAAATAAAATATTTAGGATTCTGGTTTGGGAAAGAATGAGGTCTCTAAAAAGTGCATCCACTCTCTTTTCAAACATGCGCATGATGGTGACAGGGTTACTTCTAAGAATGTCACACTTTGCATTCCAGTCAAGCTCAGAAAAACTTACCTGCTCCCCATGTTGACCTTTGATGGCCTCAATGACTTCTGGCCATCTCATTTCAGCAGCGGAGAATGCGCAAAAGAAAGTGGGCTTTCCAAGTTGCCTCACCATGGCGTGCAAATCCCGTAATCCTTTCTCCCAATAAGCGGGAGTTCCTCTCAAGGGTTGCATGAAACGGGTGGCCTCTTTATTTTGGATCAGTTTTTCCAACTCCTCTTTGTTCTGGAGCATTTTGCTGGAAATATTTTTTCCATCTTTGGTGCTTGGTTTACCTTTTCTTGTCTGAATGGACATACTATCATTGGCAATATGAGTTTCTGTCACAAACTGAGCAAAGAAAAGGTAACTCTGGTCTTTGGCAAACCGAGTATCTATTGAGAAAAGCCGTACATTGAATACATACTCGGTGAAAGTGCAACACGACGGGATTCATCTAAAGTGTTTACTCCAGTTGGGAAATGTACAGGGTAAGCCTTGGCTTCAAGTCTCGGAACACTGAAGAAGGAGATGGGGTCATTTCCCTGGGCCGGCGCAATGCTGAAAATTCCATCTCCATATGACAATACTTCTTGTGCTATGTCAGGAGGCTGCATGCAGGTGTCCAAGATCAGACCAGGGCGAAGTGCCTGATGCTCTGCCCCTGTGTGGTCAGGCTGCTGGTCTGTTGCTGCATCCATTTCAGCCTCCTCTGCCTGCATATCCGAGTCCTCAACTTGCTGGTCGTCTTGGAAACCCTCAAATGTTGCACTTTCATTTATACTAATGTCTTTGTAATCTGGATGACTCTCTTTAAGCTTTCTCAGTGCAGCCAAGACATTTTTCATGTTGACTGTGTAAAAGTATTGGTAACCTTTATATTTGGTTTTTCTCTTAAGCTTCATCTCTAAAAGCTGGGCTTCCTCACGGGGCCTCGGAAGACTGTTTACAACTGTTTCCATGTCAGAAGGGACACAAACAACAGCTCCATGTATTGCCCTTTGCTGTCCTTTTGGCAAGGAAACAATTTTTGCAAAAGATAAAATCTTTGCAATTAATTGCCTTTCAAGTACATTCAATTCCGCAAGCTCTGTGGGAACCAAAGCCAGGTGAAGGTTATTGGCAGCAGCAATCGATGGCATCTTTCCTCTAGTTAGATGGCTGTCACATGTGTAGCAGATCCACTCCCCCATCCTCTCTTCGGGTACAGAACATGGGGTAGAGCATGCAGATCCACACACATGAACATACGCACCTGTTAGACAATCAGCTACCACACGCATATTCTTGGTATATTTATCTCGTTTGCAGTGCTTTACTTGATTGGGGAAAAGAGCTCTGTGGCACATGGTGCAAACATATGTGGGTCCGTTTTTTGTCACTCATCAGAGGGCGTGGAGTTTCAAGGTGGAAGCCTACATTTATTTTGTACTTCCTTCTGATTCGCAAAGCATGCTGCAGTGTTAAATTTTTGGAAAGTACTTGTCTTGATAGTCTGCCTCTTCTGTTGGCAGCACATTTTTTATTATGTTTAACTCGATAGCCAGGCTCACTGTGATACTTTGCCTTCATATATCCACGCATTGTTTTTTTGTGTTGGTTTCTGAAGACTGGGTCGTTTCTGAATCGATTCCTAATGTAAGATTTTTGCCTGCTTCTAAAGAGAGGATCATCTCTGAACAGTTTCCTCATATAATCAGCCATGTAGGTTTTATGACTGGCTCTAAAGCTGGGGACAAAGTTGAATTTGTACTTAACATAATTTATTTGTCTCTTCCGGAATGATGCATCTGTCCTATATCTATTTTTGAACTGATCCTTTCTCTGTTCTTGATGAATAATGTATTTTTCTTTTAAGGCCTGTAGCTTTTTGCTCCTAAATGTTGGGCATAAGCTGTCTGGTTCATCAGTGTTGGCAGCAGGCTTCTCAGGTGTCTTCTGCTGGTTTGTGAACCTTGAACTAACAGAGGGACTCTCAGTCGCCTCAACATTTTCTTTGTTTGCATTTTTTCTAAGTTGAGGTTCGACAAAGCCCAATGTCTCTGCAGTGATGCTACTTCCCACGTTATCGACAAGACTTCTATCAACAGCTTGGTCACAATCCTGGTCAGATGCAGACATCCGATCACCATCCTTCACTCCTGAAGGAGGGTCTTGCAGCTTATTCATTGGTGTCTTGGTGTAGTGTTGCGAGCCAGGCTCTACACTTTCATTCATGAACCACTGTGTATCAATAAAGCACAAATATTAGTGAAGTGATCATATATCCAGAGCTGAGTATTTGTGTTCATGAAACCTTAGCCTCTCATTACCAAAATGATGAGCATGATGATCATGAAGACTGGAAACTGAAGGGAAACTGGCAGATGTTTTAGGACTGCTCGATGAAGCTCACTTATCCCCTCCCCAAAGTGTCTTAGTGGGTCTTTCATTAAAATCCTGAAGGTAAATGATACTACCTAAACAGAAAATAATGTTAAGAACAAATAAACATAATTATCCAATTAGAGACAGAACTATTCCAAAACGGGCAACTAGCAGGACAAAGTCATAGCTGTAAGAATGGACCTTATTGTCTTTTTTCAGAACAGACACACAAAGACACACACCAGGTGACCCACCTTGGTTGGACATACAAGAAGGAGAGGACTGGTTCAAAAAAATGCATAGTAATCTTTACAGGGGTCATGGAGAGGCCTGCTGGTTCTGAACCCCTCTGCAGATTAGCATGAAAATAGTTTAATTAGCCTGACGAAAAACGATCTTACAAAACTTCAAATCACATCATCTACACCATTTAAATACTATGTATTCAAAAACAGTTTTTCCTTTCAAACCTGACTTTTATCACAAAATCTCCTCCCACCAAAAAATTGGAAGATACGACATTTAAGGTAATACAAAAACATTTTCAGGGCTAGCTAAATTTCAACTGTGAAATACCATTTCCAGGGTGAATTTACCATTTACAGAGAGGATGGATTCAAAGATACAGAAACTCTATAACACTCAATAACCTTTCAAACAAGTGAAGATAACAAATCAATACAACTTAATTAGTTTGCATTGCTATGCATTCATAAGTGCAATTATACCTTTCAAACCATCGGTCCAATCCATTTCTTGTATTCCTTTACATTCTTCATTGAGGTTTACGGTTTTTCTGATGATGTTTTGATGCTCAAAGAAGGCAACCTAAACAAATATTGAAAGCATTTAACAGTTCAATGTTGTATGACAGCCAAAGACAAAGCTAGAGTATCAAAGGTGTTCTGGATTACCTGGTACACACATAACCAACTCCAAAGAATACTGACAACGAAGTAAAAGATCAGCACCCAGATGAATTTCAAGGGCCAAAAGATTAGAGCACCAGAAGACTTCTTGATGCAGATGATGGCTAACAGAATCAAAACAAGCATCCCGATCTGCAAAAAGAGGGTGGTAATAGCAGGTAAACGAGATGGGGAACATTTATTCTTTAAGACATGAAAAGGACAAATGACAACAACTTTAGCTTGGACTTTAAAGTGGTGTTTTTAAAAACTATGCTTAGTAAAAAACTAAAACTCTTCAAATACATTTTAAACAATGTTTTATGTGTAGTTCTTTTAGTAATCCCTAAATTCACTTATAATTTATACTTCTTTTTATGCAAAATAAAAATGTGAAAGCAGGATTGCTCATTTATGTTTGCTTTATCCATCTCACCTTCAACTCTTATTAGCTTCCCTGTCCCTCATAAGGAAACGCATCCCTGCTCTTCTGCTTCCAGATGATGGACTGAGCAGTGCTCCATGTGATAGTCAAAATGTGGGATATAGCTTCCTCAGGTTATTCCTCACCTGTTTTCCTTTCTCTTAATAATGTTCATTCACAATTCTTCTCAAATAAACATGCTAATTCCATGTGTTAGGTTCACCAAGTGGCTCAGAGTAAGAGCAAGTGCAGCAGATATAGATCTGGAGGCTGCTGTCCCACATTTGATTGATGAGTAAAGGCAACTACTGCAAAAACATTTTAACTATCCATGCAGTCAGACCTCATTCCAAGATTATGACTCAGGACTTTTATGATGCTAGGCAATAGTTAACTGCCCCACCATGCAGCCCTCAAACATTTTTGATGTCAACCATTTTGATATTGATGAGCTGTGTGTGTATGTGTGTACACCCCAGCAGATTTTAGATCACAATTGTTTATTTTGAGCATTTTAAAATGTGTTTCTGCATGTGCCCTGTTGAAACACTAACCTGTCTCTGCAGATCCTCCACATGTTGACTACTGGATCTCCAGTGTGGCTCAGTCTATTTACAGAGAAAATGAACGCTAGGACACATTTGTAAATAAAGATTTCAGAATAAATATAGATATAAACTGACCTCTGTCGTCTGTCGCATTCTTTTGGCAACTATATCATAGTTGAGCATGTCATGTATGTCTAGCCACTCGTCGTCCATCTGAACACGCCTGGAAAAATAGCAATAAAAGCTGGTTGATAATGCAAAAATCCAGTTTTCACAACATAAGACTTTCAGCCAACCTAAAATAACATAAATGGCATTAATGTTTCGGACGTCACAGCAACTCTAACTCAAACCTACAAGTATCAACCGAAAGTGAAAGCACGGTCGACAAACTTATTTATCGAAAAAACAAAGAGGTGTCCAGAAAATGTGGTGAGGAGAGACGAAGCATAAAAACTCACAGTGAAATATCGAGATTTAATGGCGGCTAAGATATTGTTGTCGAAATGCCCAGTGTACTACGTAAATAGGCTCCAAGACTTTTTGAGGAGGAGCCGTCCGATATAGATTCCTATGAGCTCTGCCTTCTTTTAAATGATCTCGATAAACATTATTTACGATATAGGCTACTCGCCCAAATACTTCATTGGTTTGTATGACCTTTTTACTGTTATTTTTTTTCCAAAGTAATACAATAAAATACAGTAGATGTATAGTATTTTATTTTTTCCAGATAGTCCAACTGAAAAGTGAACTTTGCTAGTTTCACATAAAAAGAACAAAAACATAAAGACATCATCGTGTCACCTGTTGAGGATTAACTGTTGTAAAAAACTTTGTGCCTGTGGTGCTAATGTCATATAGGTAATATCTGAGCGGAATTAGCTTTAATAAATTACATCCTAAAATGACTTGTCGGACAAGAAAACGCATTGCCATGTTTTAGGCGCCTCCCGTAATAACCCATGTTCACGCGCAGATAAACATGTCGACTGTGTTACCCACTTAACTATTACAAGAGTTTACGCTTGTAATAGTTATAATGAATATAAATATCACTATATATCATCAAAAACAAATGTATGTAATCACTACCTGTGGCGACTATCTGCAATATTTTGTAACAAAAAATAGTTTTATGATTATTTGAAAACTGTATTTTGTATTGAATCTGATTATCTACCTTGAATTCAAGTTTGTTCAATGATTTGAAACATTACAATGTGTTGTAATGTTTCCTGCAACGGCAGTGTTAAATGGGGCCGGCGTGCTGTGTACAAAGCTTCGAACATGAGCAGAAGTGAACGGGTTGGTATCGGTATAATTATCTTTCATTTGAAACGTAAGGGCTGGGTAGTAATGCATCCCGTCGTCTGCATTCCCCCCATGGGCATAACCTTGACATTCAGTAGCAACGAATGTGTTTGTAGAGCTAGCCTGTGGTTGAGTGGGGCCGTAGTGCGGTGCAAACATGTCCCCTCCTTTGGCGTACGAGCCGAAACAGCGTTCGTTACACAGAAAAGGGTTGTAATGTTCACATTTCTCCACCGCCACCTCTTCAGTAGCCTTTCTACACTCTGCACCCTCGGAAGACATATCCAATGTCATAAACGGGTTGGAATAATCAGTTTCGAGCCCATAGTTTTCACGGGAGTGACGGGCGTCGGCATCCATATTGCGGTTGCTCAGCAACGGGCTAATGCAGTTTCTCGGCTTTATTGCTAGCCGCAACTATCTCTCTTACTGAAAGCTCACCACTCGTCCAGCAAGGCGAGGAGGTCCCTTCGTGGTCGCCAGTGTTAACCGTTCCTGCTTAGCCTTCTGACCGTGGTCGGGAGACACAGGGGAGTTCTTTCTCCAGGGCCGAAGTGAAAAACCTACTTCGGGGTTAACGCCTTCTACGCCTTGCACATGAACCACACAGTGGCACGAAGGTGGCTGGAAGTTAACCTTTAATAGCGCCAGCTAACAGAAAACTGCACAGACTTTTCCCTAACCGCTGCTCCGGTCGTCAGCTACGCTCACACTCAGTCTCTCCCACCTCCCTCCGCCTTCCCGTTCTCTCTTTTGCATGCAGCGCCCCCTTTCTGACCGGAAGACGGCTGCCACACTCAGCATACACACGACTTACTGAGCAATCTTCACATACAGTGGAGGCACTTCCCGCAACAAATGTGACAAAAAAGTAAAAACTGAAGAATTCTGTAAGAGACTGTTGTTTTTACAGCATTGCTAACGCCATACTTTTCCAAACCTTTACAGACCTCGGACCTACAGATCTGTCTAAACCAAATATAAAACAAAACGTGATATAAATAAAAACAAGCATTTACCAACTAATCAGAGTAAAACATTTATTGTCAAATTTTAAATATTTACAAAACATCATGTATGCATTTATTGTAGTTAGGATAAACTGCAGTTCATCTGCTGGGAGGAAAAGCATCTTTAAAAAAGATGTACAAGTTGCATCAGCCTAAACACTACCAGAACAGGTCCAAAGTCTCCAAGGCTTAAATACTCTTTCAGTCACATTTATCTGAAAACAGTATTTAAAAATAATCTCCAGTTCATGTGTTTGTCACAGAGAAGCTTGATGCGTATGTGGAAAAGAGGAGGAAAAAGTTCACATTTATTTTCCTCTCTTCCCTTTACCACCCTTAGGCTGTTGTCCTTTTCCTTTTCCTCCTTTTCCTCGCTGTTCTTTCCTCTGCGCCCCCCGCATGTCCTTCTTCATGCGTCCGTCCACCACTTTGAAGAGTCCCTTCACTCCACGAGGCCGTCTCACCTTCTTACTAACTCCTTTTTTGGCTACCAAGCAGGGCCGGATTTAGGAGGATGTGGGCCCCTGGGCTGGAGTCAGGATGGGGGCCCCTGGGCTAGAGTCAATATATATATATATATGTAGTGACTATTTGTCCAAAATAAAATAAAAAATAAAAACTGAAGACTCAAAAGTGATCAAAGCAAAAGTGAATTAAACGCCAATAGTCACCTGATGCACGGTGGGTTCTGGTTTACGCAGTTCAAAAAGGATCAGAAGTCAAAATGCAGTTCTATTCTTTTTATTCCAATTCAGGCAAACAAGTTATAGATTCAAATGACTGATTGACTGACTGACTGACTGACTGACTGGCTGGCTGATTGACTGACTGACTGGCTGGCTGGTAAAGAACCTTATGACCACCCACGTGCACACTGAGCTACCTAAGACCTACCCATTTATACCATGACACACCCACATCCCAAACTGAAATTAACTAACCAATTAAGCGAACCGTTAACCAAAGAACCTATTATAAATAACAAATTAAACAAAAAATTCTAATTATAAATCAACTAGAAAATAAACAAATAAGAATACAAATAAACTATGTAATCTAAATTCTAAGATTTAACTGAAAATTGGTAAATAGCTCCTACACTCCAGCCCCTAATTGTGCATTAAATCACAATTACATCTTTAACTAAAGGAGCTATTCTAACAACAACCTCAATAATATCCTACATTAATGCAAAGATATTAATTCTTCTTTGTTCTTCATTTTTATAATGATGAACCTATAAGAGAAGAAAGAAAGAATAGAATGGGAAGAATAAGAATGTCTTCAGTCTGCAGATGCCTCCAGGAGCATACAGAGTTTCGTCACTGGCCTCTCCAACACACTGGTTTTGGTCTGAAGTTGCACTGAGCGAACCAGGCCTCCTGCATCAGCTTTGACTGCCAGGACTCTCCCCATCTGCCAACATCCTCTGGGTGCTGTAGCATCTGCAATCAGGACAATGTCTCCAGGAGAGATGTTTCTTCTCAGTCTCATCCACTTTTGTCTTTCCTGCAGTAAGGGCAGATACTCAGAGATCCATCTTTTCCAAAAGAGTTCAGCCATATACTGTACTTGCTTCCATCTGCGCCTGAGGTACAGGTCTTGTTTTTGAAACAGTCCAGGTGGCAGAACAGGTTTACCTTTTAACGTTAAGATGTGATTTGGTGTGAGTGCTTCTAAATCATTTGGATCATCAGAGACCAAAGTGATGGGTCTGTCATTCAAAATAGCTTCAGCCTCGCAAAAAAAACAGTTTGTAGTGTTTCATCATCCACAACCTGCTGTTTTAGAACTGAGGTGAGTACACCCTAACTGAACGAATCAATCGTTCCCAGATGCCACCTTGATGTGAAGCTGCAGGTATATTGAAGTGCCAATTTGTGCCATCCTGGACCAGAGCTCTTTGGATTTTACTCTGGTTTAAGGCAGCCAGACTTTCTTTTAGCTCTCTATTGGCTCCTACAAAATTTGTGCCATTATCAGATCTGATGGAAGAGACTGGACCACGCCTGCAGATGAATCTTCTGATTGCATTAATACAAGAATCAGTGTCAAGGGTATGAGCTATTTCTAAATGAGCACGACTAGTTGGACAAGTAAATAATACTCCATAACGTTTGAGAATACTCCTGCCCTCTTAACATCAATGGGGCCAAAATAATCAACACCAACATCTGAAAATGGTGCTTTGTCTGGTTTTACCCTTTCCTGAGGCAGGTCGGCCATTTTTGTTCCAAAACCTTTCCTCTATTTCTTCTGCAAGTGACACAGTCAGACAGGATCTTTCTGGCAGCAGAATTTGCACTGATTATCCAGTATCTCCGACGCAGCCTGGACAACATGTGGCTTCTTCCTGCATGACCAAGCAGATAGTGAATGTAACGCAGAATTAATGTTGCCACATGCATGTTTTTACATAGGATGACCGGATGCTTAATTTCAGATGGCATAGCAGCTCTTCTGAGACGTCCGCCCACTCTGAGGACTCCATTATCGACCACTGGATCGAGTCTGTACAGCCGGCTGTCTTTAGAGACGGTCTTGTTGGCTCCAAGTGAGCTGATCTCTGGTCCAAACCTGTGATGCTGCTCAAAGAGAATAATGAAATGCTCTGCTCTAGCTAGATCTTCGGATGTCAAACATTGCATTTTCAGCATGGTTTTAAACTGCTGCATCTTTTGTGACACCTTTTGCTCTTTAATGTTTGAATCTTCTGTAGACTGATGCGTTATGGCAGAAAACTCTTTTCTTTTCTGAGACAACCAAAGGAGGAGTTCTTTGAGCTTTAAAACCCAAGCTACAGATGTTTTTAGCTTCATCCAGGATGAGAAGTAGGAGATGAAAAAACTGGTAGGGCTTTTAGCCTCCTCAACAATAGCATTAACAATCACATCCTTTTTTATTTCAGAATCATCAGCAGGAAGCAAGTCAGACTTTACCTCCAGCGTGGGCCATCTGTTTTCAGACTCGATTAGAAACTCAGGACCATTAATCCATTTGCTGTGCTCCAAAAAATTTTCTGCTTTCATCCCTCTTGTTGCTTCATCTGCTGGATTATCTTTGGAACTCACATATCTCCACTGGTTACCTTGTGTAGCTTCTCTGATGATGGACACTCTGTTTGCAACAAAGGTATGAAACCTTTTTGCTTCGCTGCAGATGTATTTTAGGACAGTGGTGCTGTCAGTCCAAAAAACAGATGTCTCCAGTTCAATATGTAATTCTCTGTGAAGCAGTTGGTCCATTCGGACAGCAAGGACGGCTGCAGTGAGCTCCAGTCGAGGAATGGTTGTCTGCTTGAGAGGAGCGACTCTGGCCTTTCCTAGGAGAAATGCCAGATGTACATGATGCTCATTTTGCAGTCTTATATATGACACTGCACCATACCCCACTTGGCTGGCATCAGAGAAATGGTGGAGTTGTGCTGTAACAGGACAAAAATTTTTAGGTTTAATGCAACGACTCACTTCAAACTTTGAGATCCTCTTCAGGTCATCCAGCCAGTCGGTCCATTGCTTAGAAAAATGATGGTGAATTGCATCATCCCAGCCCAGGTTTCTTCTGCAGAGCTCTTGTAAAAGCAGTTTGGCAGTGATGATGAAGGGAGCAAGGAACCCCAAGGGATCATACAATGAACTCACTACTGACAGTATTCCTCTTCTTGTGTGGGACCGCTCTTGAAGTGAAGCTTTGAATTTAAAGGAGTCGCTTTGAATGCACCACTGCAATCCAAGTGCTCGTTCCATTGGAAGCTCCAGATCCATTTCCAACATTTTCTTTGCTTTGATGTTGTCTGAAACTGTTTGCAGAACTGCAGGACTATTACTGAGCCACTTGGAGAGCTTGAATCCTCCTTTATTACAGAGAGCTGTCAAATCTTGAGCAAACTTTATTGCTTCCTCTTCTGTAGGCAAGGATTTTAAGCAATCATCCACATAAAAATTATGTTTTATTGTACTGACCACTTCAGCTGGGAACTGCTGGGCATTGTCTTCTGCCGTTCTTCTTAATGCATAATTTGCACAGCTCGGCGAGGACACTGCTCCAAACAAATGTACTGTCATCCGATATTCCTGTGGAACTTGTGACGTGTCACCATTGGGCCACCAGAGGAAGCGAAGACAGTCTCTGTGTTTCTCTGGAACATGAACCTGGTGGAACATAGCTTGAATATCTGCCATAACTGCTATTGGCTCTTGCCTGAAACGCAGAAGAACTCCCACAACCGAGTTGGTCAGATCAGGTCCTTGTAGCAGCTGGCAGTTCAGTGAGGTTCCTTGAATGTTGCAGCACAGTCAAAACAACTCTCAGTTTGCCTTTTCGGGGTGATAAACACCATGGTGGGGTATGTACCACACCTGTCCCTCATTTCTCATTAACTGATCAGCATGAACAATTTCAGCATATCCATTACATAGCATGTCATTCATAAATGCAATGTAATCTTTCTTGAAGGTGCTGCTCTTATTAAACTTTCTTTTCAAGCTCTGAAGACGTTGTTCTGCAATACAACGGTTAATGGGCAAGATGGAACTTTCAGATTTAAAAGGCAAATCAATACAATAGTGTCCATTTTTTAATTGTGCTGAATTGTTCATGATATTCATAAACTTGATGTCATCTCTGGACATTTCAATCTGCTCTTGGGATGTTTTTTCATTGAAATCATGATTGTATTGTTCAATCAACATTGTTTCCAGATGTTCAACAGAAATCCTGTTTACAGTGAAGGAATAGCAGCCTGTTTTTTTCCTTTCACTCCGGAGTGGGCCATTGATGACCCATCCAACTCGTGTCCAAACTGCATATGGGCCTTCCTCCTGACTGTTGATCAGCTCCCATGGCTCCATTACTTTAGGTGCGTCGCCAATGAGCAGATCTACATCAGTGTCTATGTTGTGGAGCTTGATGCTTTGCAGGTATGGCCACTTGTCGATGTCCTCCTGTTGTGGAACATTTTGCTTTGAAACAGGCATTAGTTTCTGTGTCATGACATCTGGAAGGTCAATGAAATCATTTTTATCAAGTGCTGCTACTTGGAGTCCAGATATGATGTTTGTACTCACAATGTCCTTATGTCCCATTGTTTGCAGCTGGATACTTGTTTTTTTACCTTTCAGTTGCAGCCTTTGGGCCAAACTTTCAGTGCAGAATGTTCCTGTGCTGCCCGGTCCAAAACGCATATGTCTGCACAGTGGTGTTGGTTTTTGGACTCCTGACTTGAACTGCAACGATAGAAAGGTTTGAGTTATCTTCATCACAGACCCTGACATGACCACAGGTCTGAGTCATTGTGGTGGTAGTACTCAGAGGATTCTGTGGATATCTGGAGAAAACTCCTGTACTCTCCTTGTCAATGTGCAAGACACTGGGATGATGCTGGTGACAAACAGAACAAACCAAGCGACCTCTGCATTCTCTGCTTACGTGACCCACCTTTAAGCAGCCAAAACACATTCCTTTCTCTTTAATAAAGCTTACTTTATCTTTATGTGGCTTGTCTTTAAACTTAAAGCATTTGTCAACCGTATGATTACTTAAGAGACAATACAAACAGCTGTGGCCTTTTGAAGACTTGTTCTTATCTTTAGATGGATATTCATTATTTACTGCAATAACATTTGTAGCAAAGCTGCTCCCCCTTTTCTTCTGTTTGATAAAGCTGTTATTGGGGTTTTTAGAGTTGGGCTGTTGGAGGTCCATGATGTTACCAAACAGTGGATCAGATGCAACTTTAACTTGTTTTTCAATAAAAACAACCAGATCAGTGAATAATGCCCTCTGACCCTGTGTTCCTGCAAGTCACAGGCTACATTTCTCCAGCTCTCTCTCATTTTATAGGGAAGCTTTAAGATTATACTCCTCATATTTGACGGTAAGTCCAGTTCTTTCATATGAGTGATGTGTTCTGTCAAATTTGAGCATCCCTTAAGAAACAGAGAAAATGCTTGCAGTGAATTAATGTCCTCACTTTTAATAGCTGGCCAGTTGTTAATTTTGTCCATATAGGCACATGCAATTTTATATTCGTTTCCAAAATGTTCAGAGAGAAGACTTTTAGCTTTAAGGTAGCCTAATTTTGATGGTAAATGCTGGCAACTATGCACAAGGTCTCTAGGCTGCCCCCTAGTGTATTGTTCTAAAAAGTGCAAACAGTCACTCAAGTTGGACGTTTTGCCTCCACCCGTTTTCAAACGATCTTATAAATGATCTATATTGAAGAGGATCGCCATCAAAAACGCAGGGATGTTTCTTGGTGGCAAGACAGAGGTTTGGTTTTGCTGAACCAGCATGGCAGTGATGTCATTTTGCCTCTGCATGATGTTAAGAATACTGGTTTGCTGATCCATTTGTTGTTCTGGTTGCCGTTGGATGTTTGTGTTCGGACTTTGATGATCAGATAATTGAGCATTGACCAGTGGCTTATCAACGCTTTGAATTGCTGGCTTTTGTTTTAGCCGAACAACTGGTTGCTCATAAATAGCAGAGGACATTTTAACATAGTCCCTATTTTCCTCTGAAACAAATGCATCGGCACATGGATTAAGTTTTAGCGCCGAATTGAAATTGTACTTTTCAACATAAGAATTCATGCCATCAGAACATTTTGAGCCACGCTGTGAATTTATTTCCAACACACGGAGTTTCGCATTAGCAGCCGCTAACTTTGTCTCAAGTTCAAGTTGCTCCTTTTCTTGTTTTAGCTTTTCCTCCAGCGCTTCTAGGTGATGTTTCCTTTTGAGTCCTGCAGCGCGCTCCAGCAGCGCCGCTCTCTCGGCTTCTGCCTTAATGCGAGCCGATGAAGTGGAGGAGACACGGGACATCCGAGAGTCTGTTTTAGATTTCACATTGGAAGCGCTGTCTTCGGGATTTATTACGTCATCAACATCATTTATGACTTTATCATAATCGTCTGCACTTGATTGCACAAAGGGCTTACCCAGTTCACATAACCAGCCCCTGACAAGCTCTGTAAACTCGTAGTAAGTTTTCATTTTATTTTGAAAATGTTCGTTTTGTTTCAAGAGTTCATCAGAGGGGAGTGGCAAACTTGTCAGGCTTTTATGAGACACCTCTGCACCATGACAACATTGAATAAATGTAGCAAGAAGAGAATTCACTGAGTCAACTTTATCATTTGACTCCATCAAAATATTCAAATCGTCCATTATTCGTCTTGCTTGCTTCAGTTTAACGTTTCTTTTATCTTGACACATTTTTATGTAAAACATTAAGCCTTTCTCAGTCAATTTGACACTTCTTTTGGAAGAAACCTCCAAGTCACTCTTGGTCAACTCTGCTTTAGCTACGTCAGACATTTTGGCGAACACTTTGAACTGCTTGTAGCTTTGTTGTTGCTGTCTTTACTTCCTTTTTCGTTTAAACCCACTGGCTGGAGTAAATATACAGCGCATCAACTCAGTCCTTCATTCATCTTCATTTTTAGTAAATTTGTGCAGTAACGTTGATGCTATCATCAAACTCTTCTCGTTTGGCCATTTCTTTCACAGCATTAGCAATCATCGTACATACCGCCGTGTTGAAGAAAGACGTGAGCGTTTATGGCTTGTAGGTGAGGCACCTTCATGGCTGATGGGCGCGGCAGCTTCCTCCCGTTGTTAGCGTCCGAAGCCCAAAGGAGACGGTTCCTCCAAACTTTAAGCGGCCTTCCGCGTATCAGCAGATTTGAGAGGGTAGATTTAAACTCCAAGGTCGGGTTCTTTACTTGAATGTAGTGACTATTTGTCCAAAATAAAATAAAAAATAAAAACTGAAGACTCAAAAGTGATCAAAGCAAAAGTGAATTAAACGCCAATAGTCACCTGATGCACGGTGGGTTCTGGTTTACGCAGTTCAAAAAGGATCAGAAGTCAAAATGCAGTTCTATTCTTTTTATTCCAATTCAGGCAAACAAGTTATAGATTCAAATGACTGATTGACTGACTGACTGACTGACTGATTGACTGACTGACTGGCTGGCTGATTGACTGACTGACTGGCTGGCTGGTAAAGAACCTTATGACCACCCACGTGCACACTGAGCTACCTAAGACCTACCCATTTATACCATGACACACCCACATCCCAAACTGAAATTAACTAACCAATTAAGCGAACCGTTAACCAAAGAACCTATTATAAATAACAAATTAAACAAAAAATTCTAATTATAAATCAACTAGAAAATAAACAAATAAGAATACAAATAAACTATGTAATCTAAATTCTAAGATTTAACTGAAAATTGGTAAATAGCTCCTACAATATATATATATATATATATATATATATATATATATATATATATATATATATATATATTTGTATGTGTTTGTTTTGTTTTAGAGGATGAACAGAAAATGACCGAACAGTAAGTTTTGACAACTTACAACTTTAATAAGCCAGTTGTCACAAACAACTCTGAACTCTTTTCTAGAAAGACTAAACCACATGTTGGGGTTGAAACTAGAATATGATGCTTGCATCACAAAATAAAATCACTGAATAGTTATTGTTGCCTGGACTTCAACACATAAAACAGATTGAGTGCAAGAAATGCAATGCTCAAATATACTTTTACAAAGCAAAGCGAGTAAAACAATATTTATACAAATATCCCCAGCATTTACAAGTCCATATAAGTACAAGTGGAATATATCAAAACTCAAACTTTTTCTTTGGTTTTAAAGTTCTTGGTAAATAGTGGAGGAAATAAATGTCAAAAAAGTGCTTCTCTGCCAGTCAGACAGAACATGGATATAAACAATATCTTCTGGAAAAAAGAGATCAGGCATACTGTAGTTTTCAGAAAATATCCTGACCCAGGTAAGTCCAAAGTGCTGCCCTCTGAAGGATTTTTTAAAGTTTAGGCATTTGCGTTCAGTTGCGTGCTTCCAGTCACTGAAACCAGTTTCAAAGTTTGACTGAGTATTAGCATTGCTGAAAATGCGGCATGCAAAACAAAATGCAGCTCCGGTGGATGGAGAGTAGAGCAGCCACGGTCTTTCGACTTACTCACCATTTAACATCTTGTGTTTAAAGTGAGATTTGGAGAAGTGACGCTTTTGATGCTTGTACACCCGTTCTGATGCTTGAAAGCCAACATTCATATTTTGACAGCTCTCCGGTCCTCGCTCAGCCCAGTAAGCTCGCACGGACTCGTCAATTTCCCCCCAATGCGCCGGATCGGTACTGTACGGATCCACAGTCGCCTTTTCCATCTGCGGAAGAAGATCCCGCTTCCACCAACTCTGACTCCACAGACGCCAGTCCAGCCACCGACTCAGTCACGGTTAAAGGTTCTGGCGGGATCTTAGTGCCGGTGTTAGCATAGCTAAGGGTTTGAGGAGCGGGATAATGATGTTCTGCTCCATCTCCGCTAACAGGTTTAAAAAGCCTGTCAGTTTAGGCATTTTGTTTGTCGCCTCTTTGGCGCGATGCTTTTTTCTTTCTTCCTTCTTTTCTGCGCTCCGCTGTCATATTTCCTGTTGTCCGCCATTGTAAAATAATATTCCCTTGACGCTCCTCCTCCCCAATGCGTAAGATGCGTCAAAAGTGGACCAATAACAAGCAAGCATTCAAGATGGACGTTTGCCAGAACAAATTGGAACATTTTTCATCGGTGCTGTCAAAATCATGGTAGTCATTGATTAAATTCTGACACTATCCATTCACAAAAATATAAAACATCCTTCGGGGCCCCCGAAATGCCGGGGCCCCGGGCTGCAGCCCCGGTAAGCCCCTGCTAAAATCCGGCCCAGCTACCAAGTATGTTACTTCTCTTTTTTCCTTTTTCACGCCTGCTTTTTTGTAGATACTGACAGAATACGGAAACAGAAACTTCATTAGTATATGTATTTTTTTTAAGTTAGCATCAACCAGTAAACAACTGCAGCTCCGGTCTCACAGTAGTCAAAACAAACCTCTTCAGCTGAGCCATCTTCTCTCTTTCAGAAATGTCGGCAGTGTTGACGACAGCCTCGGCCTTCTTCTTGGCTTGTTCCATCTTCTTCAGCATCTAGATGAGTCCAACAGAAACTGGACTTAATCTCTGTCCATTTTCTAAATTATAATGATTTCAATCCTTCTGTATATCCTCAATCTGAGCTAGTTTCACAGCATTTTTCTCTAAATGTTGGAGATCTCAGATATCTTTCTTTTTCAGATGAACTTTTTCTAATTTTATTTACTACATTCTGTCCTTGTTGCGTTTTGACCCTGTTTTTAATTTTTTTTCTTTTGTCTTTTGGCACTTTTGACAAATTTGGAATAGTTGGAGCTGTTTCTTCTAATATACTTGCAACTTCCCTAAGCCAAGGAGGCATTTCCTCTTCAGAGGTGCTGTCTGGTTTCAAAGCAGTTGGACTTATTTGTGTGGCTACAGATGAAATGTTCTGAAAGGCCAAATCCTGAGAGGGGTCATCATTCTCCCTGACAAAACCTACTGGCACAAACTCATAAGTGGCATTGGGGCCGCGGTTTCGAAAGAGCTTCAGCAGATGGTTGACCATGTCAGACAGTTTGCAGAAAGTCATCATTACTGCAGTTCCACTGGGATGGGGGAGGCCTGCTGAATTTCTTGAGTGGGAATCAAAAACTAATATATAATATTTGACAGTCCCTTAGATGACCATTCAGACAAGCCAATGCTTCTAATCTCTGCTGGTAAATCTGGGTTCAAAGTTAACGATGACCAGGAAGAGAGGGTGGGAGAGATATCGCCAGGCCAGCAAAGTATTATAAACAATGAAGCTACTTCTGAGATGAGCCATTTGGTCTATGCCACTTATAAAAAAAAGAGAATTAAGTTTGCTGGGGAGACAAGATTGTGACTCCAGATCTAACCATAAAGCGTTCTTTCTATTCATAAACCAATTTGATATGATTTTAAGTTGTGTTGACCAATAATAAAGCTGCAGGGATGGTAACGACAAACCTCCAAGATGTTTTGGCTTAGTTAATATAGAAAACTTGACTCTTGGGTGTTTGTTGTTCCAGACAAAGCGAGATAAATGAGAATTTAGTAATTTGAAGTGTGCAGGGGATAAATAGCAGGGAAGATTTTGATATAAATAGTTCAGTCGCGAAAGAATGTTCATTTTTATAATATTGATTCTCCCTAAGAAGGAGGTTGGCAGGGGGGCCCAATTTATTAAATCATTTTTTATCTTCTGAATTAAAGGTGAGTAATTAGTTTCAAAAAGATTATTCAGATCAGGTGTAACAAAAATACCCAGATACTTGAAGCCTCTGATAGACATTTGAAAAGGAGATTGCATAAACCTTTCGGAGGGGATGCTGAAAGGGGTTGCGACAGATTTTCCTAAATTGATTTTATATCCTGATAAAGCACTGAATGTAGCCATAGATTCCAGGACAGCTGGAATTGATTTCTCAGGATCACACATATACAAAAGAACGTCATCTGCGAATAATGAAATTATATGGTTTCTACCGCCTATATTGATTCCAGATACATCCGGATTAGTCCTGATAATCTCAGCCAGGGGTTCAATAAACAAAGTAAACAATAAGGGTGAAAGGGGGCACCCCTGCCTACAACCCCTATGAATCTTGAAGGGCTCAGACATCAAACCATTTGTGTTAACTGAGGCTGTTGGGTCTGAATAAAAGCTTTTAACCAGATTGATAAAATTTGGCCCCAGACCGAATTTATGTAACACCTGAAAAAGAAACTGCCATTCAACTGGGTCAAAAGCCTTCTCGGCATCGAGGGAAACAATTACTGCTGGCTCTTTGTGAACATTAAAGTACTGAACAACATTAAGAACGCGTCGTATATTGTCTGTGCCATATCTCCTTTTTATAAACCCTGCCTGATCTGGATTTATAATTTTAGGAAGGATGTTTTCCAATCTCCGGGCCAATACTTTTGCCACAATTTTATAATCAACGTTAAGCAAACTAAAGAAGAAACTATCCTAAAGGAGGAACAATCCAGGGGACTTTTACCTTCTTTTAGAAGAAGACTGATGGAGGCATGTCTCCATGAGGGGGGGATGCCATTTCTCAAAATGTCATTAACAGCAGGCATGAACATTGGTTGAATCTCTGGCCAAAATAGCTTAAAACATTCCAATGGAAATCCATCGGGTCCAGGACATTTTCTGTTTGGCATAGATTTAATTGGAGCCCAAACTTCCTCCGGAGTGATAGCAGCATCTAAAAAGGCACGATCTTCTTCCGTGACGGAAGGTAAAGATATGCTGGTTGTTAATTAGCCTTAGCTAATGCTTAGTTCATTAGCATTAGCCTTTTTTTTGCCGCACGTTTTCCGGGAACTGCCGCAAAACGTGCGGCAGTTCCCGGGAACGAGCCGCACGTTTTGATACCACTTTTGTGGGTGGGCTCGCAGCGAGCCGCATTAATGTCCGCGGAAGAAGAAGTTAAGAATAATAATAAAGAGACATTCTATTGAGTGTAGAACAATAGGTGCCTGCCATGCAAGTCAGTCACTGCTCTCCTTATGCATTGCTATGGGCAGGCCCCTATTCTTCTTCTTCTTCTTCTTGTTTTTTTATGGCGGTTGGCAAACAACTTTTAGGTGCATTACCGCCACCTTCTAGACTGGAGTATGGATCAGATGTAAAATCACTATAATCTTCCCATAATACCTGTTCTTCTTAGAAAATTAAAAATACTATTAAAAACTACATCCCCCGATGATCTTTGAAGCAAACTTCTAATATCTAATTTATTTTTATTCCTATTTAAATTTCTAATTAACTCCTCCCTTTCTCGAACATACTTACTACATTCTAAAAAAAAATGTTGTATTGTTTCTAATTTCCCACAATAACTACAGAAACCTGTATCATGTTTATTAATTATTTTAAGAGTACTGTTTAAACCTGTATGTCCAAACCTTAATCTAGATATAATATCTTCTTCTTTTTTATTCCTGTTACATTTCCTAAATTCTCCAACTTTTCTTTGGATGCTATAATAAAATCTGGCATTGCTTCCTTTATCCCACTGTTCCTGCCATTTATTCTTAATATACATTTTACTAATATTTTTAACCTCATTTTTACTCATTTTAATATTTAAATCAACAATACACTTTTTTGCTGCATTCTTAGCAAAACTATCTGCCAACTCATTTCCTATTACTCCAATATGAGCAGGAACCCAAACTAATTTGACCAGAGATCCATAACTTTTAATCCTAAACATTAACTGATTAATATCAACTATAATATCTTGCCTTGATTCTGAATTTTGTTCTACAATACTTACTAATGCACTACTTGAATCTGAACAGATTACAACCGCTCTCTCTCTTGTTTCCTCAACCCATTCTAGAGCCATTAAAATAGCCATTAGTTCACCTGTATATACTGTCAATTTGTCTGTTATTCTTTTATTTCTCATAATATCTAATTCCGGAATTATAAAAGCTATTCCTATATTATTATTTGACATTTTAGAGGCATCTGTATATATTTGTATATATTCCGCATATTCATTTCCAATATAACTTTCCACCTCTTTCTTTTCTAATTGTTTTCCTTTTTCCAGTAAGCTTAAATCAACTTCAGCCTGTCCAATTATCCATGGTGGAATAACAGGAATAACAATCACAGGACTAATTAAACTATGATTTAATCCTATCTCTCTTATTTCATTTTTTATAAACCATCCAAAACTATTTATTTGCTTTTTTTCTTTTTCTTGACAAGGTTGTAACATAATATATGGAGGATAACTTTCTTTATGTCCTTTAATATTTGCCCAGTAAGTTATGGCTAATTGTTTCCTTCTGAGCTCCAACGGCATCTCACCCATCTCAACTTGTAGAGCTGAAATTGGGGTACTTTTCATCGCTCCACAACAAAGTCTTAATGCTTGATATTGTATTCTATCTATGGTTTTTAGTAAACTATTTGAAGCTGAATTATATAAAATACATCCATAATCAAAAACTGACCTGATTAGACCAGTGTAAATTGTTTTTAAAGCTTTCCTATCAGCTCCCCATTCTTTTCCTCTTAAACACCTCATTATATTTAAGATTTTTTTACTTTTTCCAACTATTTTATTAACATGAGTCTTCCATGTAAGTTTTTTATCAAACCAGAATCCTAAATATTTAATTTGATCTATCCTTTCAATAACATTCTCATATAATTTGAGATTTGTAATAATATTTAACTTTCTATTAGTAAAAACAACAACTTTAGATTTAGATATTGAGATTCTAAATCCCCATTCTAAAGCCCAAGCTTCTACACTATGTAACGCCTCTTGTAGTTTCCTATTTACAAATTCAATATTTCTTCCCCTCTTCCAAATAAGGCCATCATCTGCAAATAATGAAACGCCAAAAGATTTATCTATATTATTAAAAATATCATTAATCATTATAATAAATAGCATAGGACTTATTATACTACCTTGGGGAGTGCCATTTTCGATTTGATGCCTTGAACTTAATTCGCCACCTACCTTTACTTTTATATTTCTTTCCGTTAAAAAATTTTTAATCCATCTATATATTCTGCCCCTTATCCCCATTTGTTTTATTTTAATTAACAACCCTTCTTTCCATAACATATCATAAGCTTTTTCTATATCTAAAAAAATTGCTATTAAACTCTCCTTATTAATCTGAGCCCGTCTAATTTCATGTTCCAGACATAATGCAGAATCTATTGTACTTCTACCTTTTCTAAAACCAAATTGATAGGATTTAATCTTCTCTTTCAACTCTAAATAATAAATTAATCTATTATTTACCATTTTTTCCATAATCTTACCAATACATGATGTTAAAGCTATTGGCCTGTAACTCTCAGCTGAGTGAGGATCTTTACCAGGTTTACAAATAGGTATAACAATTGCTTCTTTCCACTTGTCAGGTAATATTCCTTCCTTCCATACCTTATTATACAATTCTAATAATATTTTTTTACTCAATTCACTAAGATTACTTAGCATACTGTAACTAATTTGATCATTCCCAGGAGTTGATTTACTGGAATTTTTCAATGCTTTATTCAATTCTATTAAAGAGAAATTTATATTAATAAGGTCCTCATTATCTTCATCATTATACAATAATTCATTTTGATTCTGTAATGTAATTTCACGTCCTTTTTTTTCTTTACTATTTAGATTCTCCGTGCTATGTATCTTTGTAAATACTCTTGCTAATAATTCTGCTTTACTTTTACTATCTACTATAATTTTATCATCGTCTTTTAATACTGGAAAGAAATATTCTCTTGATTTACCGGACATTTTTTTTATAGTATTCCAAACCTTATCTAATGCAGTATTTTTCCCTAAGGACTCACAATATTTCCTCCAATAATCCCTTTTAGCATTTCTTATAATTTTCCTGACTTCTGCCTGTCTCCTTTTGTAATTTATTAAATTTTGGAAACAAATAATTTTTTTAAGAGTTTTAAAAGCCTTATTTCGCATTTTAATTGCTACTGAACATTCTGATGTCCACCAAGGAACTATTCTCTTTTTTTAGTACCATTACTTCTAGGAATGGCTATTTTTGCTGCGCTAATAATGCTTTTACTAATTTCTAAATTCAATTCATTTATTGGTTTACTTGTATCTATATTTACCATATTAATCTCATTTATTATTCTAAATTTTCCCCAATTTGCATCCCCAAATCTCCATTTTCCCTCACTTTTAACCTGGTTTTCCTCTATATCAATTTCTACCTCAACAAAAATTGGATAATGATCACTTCCTATTGTACTTTTTTTGCATACCCTCCAGCTGCAACTATCCGCAAAAGATTGCGACACCAAAGTCAGATCAATAACTGATTCTTTCCCTCTTATCAAATCCACCCGAGTGCCTTCACCATTATTTAACACTACCAATTCTTTTTCTTCAATCACTTCTTCTAAAACTCCTCCATTATAATCATCTTGCTCTCCCCATAAAGTACTGTGTGCATTAAAATCCCCACACCAAATTATCTTCCCTCTCCAATGTCTTAGGATTGTTTCAAGTTTTAATTTTTCCAATTTTTTACAAGGATTATAATAATTTATTATTTTGATACTTCCATTATTTGTCCAAATTTCTACAGCAATAAGTTCTAGGTCTGTTATTATTTGAAGCTGAATGAATTTAATATTTTCTTTTATAAATATGGCACATCCTCCTCCATTCCCATTTATTCTATCTTTACGTAAAACTGAGTAACCATGAATATTAAATTGCAGTTGTGATTTAAGCCATGTTTCTTGAATACATATTATGTCTGGTTTTGTATTTAAATTGTTTATGAAACCTTTAAATTCCTGTCCATTAGCTATTAAACTTCGAGCGTTCCATTGTAGAATTTGAATTATGCAACAATTAGAGAAGCCTCATTTTCAGATGATCCTTCCCCATGTCTAAGTTCATCATGAATTTTTTCCCATGACAGATCTTTGACATTAAAAAAACTTTGTAGCTGCCTTAACTATAATTTTTATTTTTTCAGTCTTAGTTCTTGCTTGTTCTGAGCAATTAATGATATCATAAGAAAGCGGAATTAGTTTTTCTAATGTGACATTACACTGATTTTTATTTATCCCTTCTTCTTTTCCATAATTTGTTTTTGGATCATTTCCAATATTTTTCACCTCTTTCACTGCTTCAGCATATGTAATTCTCCTATCAATTTTAACTTTTTGAATTTCAGCTGCTTCTTTCCTAACCATACATCCTGCATATGCTGCAGTATGATTTCCTCCACAATTACAACATTTCACTGGGTTACTTCCACACTCACCATAAGAGTGTTCACCTCCACATCTACCACATCTCTGTTTCCCTTTACAAACATTCGCAGTATGACCATATCTTTGACACTTATAGCATCTGAGAGGCGGTGGAATATAAGCTCTTACATTAAAACTCATGTAACCAACCATCACCTTATCAGGCAGAACTTTATCTTTGAAATCTAATAGAACAGATGTACTGTCCATTTTCTCCCCATTCCTGAAAGCTTGCAATCGTTTGATGCCTATAATCTCTCCTCCTTTCATTACTTTCTTAAGCTCTTCCAAATTTTCTCCAACAGGGATCCCTGATATTACCCCTTTCACAGGCCCCTATAATAATAAAGAGACACCTTATTGGGTGTAGAGTAATAGGTTCCTGCCATTGCTTTGCAAAATACTCACATTAACTTGTATTGAAAATATATGAAGTCAAACTTAAAAGAGTAAAAAAATCTTTTTTTAAAAAATAATTTGACACATAACCACAAAGATTTACAGTCAGGAAAATGTATTGTAGTTAGTTTAAAACATGTCACATTCTTCTGAGATTCAAAAAGAAGATGAAATGTAAAAGTTATAAATATAGAATTTGTTCATTTCTATCCTTATATTCTAAAAACCCTATTTTATTACTTGATAGATATAGTATGATAATACAATTTCAATTTAATGGTAGCAGTCTAATCTTTTCTGTTGTTCATGTATGAGCTTAAGTCATGTTTAATGCACAAAATACTAGCAAGCAAGAGAAATTCTGGTAAGCCAGAGATTGGCCATTAGCAGCCTGTTCTGGATTTTATGGGCAGAGATCGTTTCAGACATTGAGCTACAAAATACTCATCTACTAAACATCAATCACGTTTCTTTCAAATACGGCACTATTGTAGAATAAATAAACAAGTTCTTCAGCATTATATAATTTGTTGTCAAGAAGCATTGTTTTAGCAAAGAAAAAACTAAACCTAAAATACATTTCACGTTAATATTTCATTTTCCGCAATGTGACTGCTTTTATTTTTTTAAACTTGTGTCAAAGTTGTATTTCCGGTGGTTAGCTTGTCTTTGCAGCGGTGCTGGATACAAACAGAAGGTTAGGCAGGTTGACAGCGACGAATCTTGTACGAAGTGCGAGGATATTTAGTCTAGTCAGGGTAGAGCATCTTTTTTTATATTATGTAAAGTGGACGCCGGTTTTTAGGACTGTGGTGAGGATATATTTACACTTCTGACTAATGTTACCACATTGCCGCTGCCGCTACTTTCACTAGCCTAGCTTAACTCGTGCTAGCTTCATACCGGCTCGTTAAATATTACACTTCCGAGTTTTGTAGCTAGCCTGCAGGCAGCCTAGAAAACAGGAACATCTCTGTCAGTTAGTAATTATTTAATATTCATTATATTATCAGTAATTTAAGCGTCAGTTATCTTATGGATTTAATAATTATTAAATTGGGTTAAAGATAGTTTTTCTTCAGAGTAGCCACAATATTGTGGAGTTACTTTAGCCCTGTTAGGCTTTAATCTAAATAGTACGATGGTGGGCTTTTTGCGCGCTGTCTATAAAAGTGTAAATAAATTAAATGTAGTTTGTGTAACACCTCCCGTGTCTCTAGATTGAGCACCATGGCTGCTACTCCAACACTCATGCGGACAGATTCAGCTCGGGGGGACTTTTCTCCTCTAAAGCACTTTGTTGTAGCCAAGAAGAAGATCAGCGATGTGTTTGAACAGCTTCTCAGCTACGTGAAAGAGACATCAGAGTTTGTCGAAGGTGAGTTTGTCAACTTATGACTAACTAGACCTGTCATCTGTCTTTAACTTTTTAAACTGTTCTGTGCTGACAGTCATCAGTGGGAATGAGGCTCTGGGGACAATCGCGACTAAAGATCAGAAGGTGGAGATTCAAATCTATGCCGACAAGCTTGCAGTCATTAAGGAGGTCCTGGCTCGCAGGCACATGAAGGTGGCGTTTTTTGGCAGGTAAATGCGTCACTCCTCACCTGAGGCTTGATATCCTGCTGTAGAGATTTTTCCTTCCTATTGTTCTTACTTGGGATGTAAAATACAATAGCGTGGGTAGATGTGTTTCACTTTCACTTTGCAATGTCATGCAACAAACACTATGTAAGAGTGTAGTAAGTTTAATTCATGTTTACAAGTATATGGCTGATTTTTTTTTTAAATTAACAATTAAAAATCAACAAAAAATCAAACAAAAACATCTCAAAACATGAAGGTCTTTGGCTGTGATATGTAGCTTATTTGCTCTTTTTTGTTATCATTTTTTAACTGTATTTGTTAGTAAATAAGTCGTACCAACCAAAATTATTATCTTCTTTCCATCTATCCATCTAATGGGGGGAAACCCTTCAAAGCTCACTGAAGGAGAACTGCTAAGAGTGATGTATGTTACACTCCGTAATGTTTACTTGCCAACTAGTTGTTTTGGTGACATGCCTGGAATAAGCATTTCCTCATCTACCACCACAAATAAATATGTTATTAGTTGAACTCTTCAGAGAAATCAACTGCAAATGTGTGCCTTGGTCAGCATAGGACTGAACGTTTTATCAACAAAAATAAGTGTTAAATATGTGGAAAAACCTTGTGTACACTGTTGAGTATGGCATAAGATCTGTGATCCTGTGGCTCCATTTCTCCTACAAAGCTACTAGGAATGTTGTTAGAATGAGTTATTATATGAGGACATGGTCAATATAAATCTGGTAGCCTCAGCACTAGATTTATGGGTCACAATTGTTTCAGGGTTGTCTCGGTGACAGACCTGAATCCCATAGAAAACATGCTGGTTTTGTTAAATAAGATTGCTGAGGAAGGGTCTCTGGGTGGTGGAGAACGATGAGCAAAAGACTCATCCTTTTGTGTTCTTCAACTTTGTGAAATGACCTTAAAATGATTATTGACTGTCGTTTTAAAGATATTTGTAGTAAGTGTATTTGTGCCACCACCATAATTTTAAAGATAATAAACTCCAAAGGTCACAAACATAAGATATGCACACCTTTGTTTTTTGTTTTTTTTGCTTTATCTCCTAAATTAAGATGGTAGGAACTTGGTTCTGAACTGAAATCACTGACAACATCTTGGTTTGAGTTGAGTAACAGGAAGAGGCCTGTTTGACCTCTGATGTTTTCCTGCAGGACCAGTAATGGTAAAAGCACGGTGATTAATGCCATGCTGAGGGACCGAGTCCTGCCCAGCGGGATTGGTCACACCACTAACTGCTTCCTGAGCGTTGAAGGCACTGATGAAGAGAAGGCCTACCTTAAAACTGAGGGCTCAGAAGAGGAGAAGAGCATTAAAGTAAATGTCTTAGCTTTTGTTTTATTTTTGTAAATTTTTTGTTATTGCAAATATGCCTAATCCTTGTCACATTTTACATTAGAACTATGTCAATTAAAGTAAAGTTTTAACCCAAATCCACAACATAATTATTTCCTTCTAACTAGACTAACTCTCCTGCCTTTATCTGGTTTTCAGACTGGAATAAAACTAGTGTATGTTCACATTTTGACTTTTTATTGTTTTCATATCACTTCTCAGCATTTAGTCGGATAAGATGAAAGGGGCAGGAAAAATGTGGATGAACTGCAATGTTTTTGCTGTTGTGAAAGAGTTAGGAAAGTAGGTCAGACAGTTAAGAACACAGTTTGATTGAATTTATTACTTGATAAGAGTTGAGAATTTCATACTGATTCCTAAAGACAGGCCTAGGATTTAAGTAAAAAAGAAACTGTTTCTCCTCGTCATAGTTTGATCCACTGGTGGTCAGGTATTTCAGGAATGATTTTGATTACTTGCCTGTTGCGTATTTCTGTTTAGGAGTTAATATATTATCAGAGGTTGCTTCCCTAAACGTTAATGAAACACACATGTTTATATGTGTTTGTTATTCCTTCAACATTCATCCCATCTTTTCCGACCCGTCTGCAGACTGTAAACCAGCTGGCTCACGCTCTGCACATGGATGAAAGCCTGGACGCCGGCTGTCTGGTCCGGGTGTTCTGGCCAAAAACCAAATGTGCTCTGCTTCGAGACGACCTGGTCCTTGTGGATAGGTAGACGTAAAATCACATCTGGAAAACCTGTGTGACTGTTTATATAGCTTATTTTAATATACAAATGCATTATTTTTCCCCATTTTAACATTTATTTGGACATTTTTCTCCCTCTAGTCCAGGGACAGATGTCACAACGCAGCTGGACAGTTGGATTGACAAGTTTTGCCTGGACGCTGATGTCTTTGTGCTCGTGGCAAACTCTGAATCAACACTTATGAACACGGTATTATTTCACACCTGTGGGATTTATTTATTTTGCATGAGGCGTTAAGCAGGTTAGATAAGTTTTAAAGTCTTTTATTTATTATGAAACTGGGCATAACCTAGTCATTCCTGTATTTAGCTAGTGCTGTCTATTAAATCTGTTGTGTCATCATGAGATATGCAGGATTGGTGTCCTTAGCTAGGAAGCAGGGTTGTGCTAACGGTGTAACTGCTTTATGTGTTGTTGATGGTAGTGGGATGGCTTTTTTTTTCTTTTTAGCTCTTGGTTTATAATGTTTGACAAAGATATGTTCTATGATATGGAACAAGTGCATAATTAAAATACAGATTTATCTCTGGTATTTTTTTTTATTTTTAAATTTTCTTATATTTAGAAAACATATGGATCATTAAAAGTTTGTTTTTCTAAGTATATAAAATGCTTTTAGTAGTCACTTAGGGTTTAATTGAGCAGCAACTATTTAATTTCCAAGCAAGTGTCGGTTTTTTCAGTCACTTATGTTTACTCAAGAGGCCGTTCTACATACTTTCCATCCTTAGCTGGTTAGACTGCCATCGGCTGTGTGTACGCAGCCTCAGAAAGGCTCCACTTGTCTCTGTCTGCTCAGGCATTCATGCAATGTGAAGCTAAACACAGTCACTGCTGCTCATAAAGAGAAAGCAGACTCTCATTCCCATGCTGGCTGTCCACTGGACCTGAACCAAATTCTGACATGGCAGAAGATTAATAAATATATTTTGTTGTTGAATAGCAGTGTTCGTTTGGAACATTTCTGAAAACGATGTACCGAATACATCCTGACTTGTCTTGAGTTTGTTTTCTGAAGCATATTATTGACCTTGTGTTTATATTCTATTTAGGAAAAACATTTTTTCCACAAAGTGAACGAGCGTCTCTCAAAGCCAAACATCTTCATCCTTAACAATCGCTGGGACGCCTCGGCAAATGAACCTGAGTACATGGAGGACGTGAGTTAAAACTCTTGTTGTAGCTTTCAAGCCACAAACGAAGACATTTCAACACATTAGGCAAATTATTACTGCTAGTAAAATAAACCCTACAAATGTTTTTGTATTCGTTTTATTTCAAACAGACAATAAAAAGTAGAAATGGAGAAGAAAGATGAGACTGTCATGAAAAATGTATTAAAATATCTTCTGATTTTCTGCCCCTCTAATCCATTCGCAGAAACTGCTTTTGTATGATGACCTTACTTATTTATGTAATATTTGTGGGGTTTTTTTGCAACTCTATCATGAAATCTCATTGAAAACGAACCTGTTAATATTGATACAAGTGGTTTTTTTTGGGGGGGGGTTTTCGCAGGTGAGGAAGCAGCACACAGACCGCTGTGTGAACTTTCTTGTGGAGGAACTAAAAGTTGTTGACCGTGATCAGGCACCCAACCGTATTTTCTTTGTCTCTGCAAAAGAGGTGCTCAACTCCCGGATGCAGCGAGCGCAGGGCATGCCGGAAACAGGTGAGCGTGAAATATAGTTTATTCGTTACTCTGTTCAACCAGGGCAGAGAAAGATTGTGCTGTAGTTTCATGGATGGCTCTTGTTTATTTACTTTGGATTTTTGTGTCTAATTTGTTAAGTATTCTATCTTTACTTAGTGAAAAAATGTAGAGAGCAAACAAAAAATTTGATGCTAAATTAAATGAATACAAGTTAACAATAAAACAGTTATATTTTTATTTTTTTCATATATTTTTTAAAGATTTAAATAATTTATATTTTAGGTGAAGTCTTTAAATAAGAGTTTAGGTAACATTATGTTATACTTTTATCCCACAGGTGGCGCTCTGGCTGAGGGCTTCAAGGAGAGACTAAAGGAGTTCCAAAGTTTTGAGAGAAGGTTTGAGGTACACAGACTAGTGTTATATTGAGGATGTGGCTTAAAGTCTGGTATTATAATTACCAGTAAAGCATGATGATTATGTTACAAACCGACTTCTATTTTAATAACAGTCATCCTGTCTCTTCATTGAATCTCCTTTCTGTAGCAAACAGAGAAGGGATACAAGTTGATTAATAGATAATCACTTGAAGTTTTTTTATGCATCTAGAATGGTTAGTTTACACTGTTCAATTATCAGCTGCCTAAAAAAAGCATTTATTACAGAATCTATGTTTTTATCCTAAATCACTGGTGAGTCTGTGTGAGAGACTCACCAGCAGCCAGCATAATGATGTGAGTCAATGACCAAATACATGATACAAATATTAGGCTGTGAAGTTTTCAGGAAACAAAGTGCAGTAGTTCTGCTGCTGTAATAAATGTCTTTTTATTGTTGTTTTTTTTCCCAGTTATGAGTGTCTTCACCTGTCACCTTTTCCTCACCAACCTTTCCCTCCTATCAAAATGAGAACCACATAAGAGCAGGATAAACACCTGCAACTGGCTTTCCTTCCATCATTGGACTAATCAAATCTGTCCTGCTGCAAAAATAGAAACGCCCAACTTAGAGTTTTCATCATAGTGGTTTTCAGTAACCAGAGAGCTAGCTCAGAGCCAGGTCATTATGTTGCTGTAAACGTAGACTTCCAGTGAATGGTTGAACTGATTTTGTTTCATTCAGAGGTTATTGGAGGATTGCAGTGCAGAGAAACAGTTTAATAACACAGATTCAAGGTTTCCCCCAGAAAACTCCCTAAGCCCTGAGGTTGGGCACTAGGGCAGTCATTCATCCAGCAGCTTGTTGGGTTTTTTTTAGTTAAAAACTGTTTAAAGTTGACAGAAAATTTTTAAATATCACTTGATAATTATCCGTTATTGGAAGATTGGAAAATTAATACATGAACACTAAAGTGTTAAAAATGCAACCTTTTTAAAAACACTTAAATAAATAAGCAATTCTTAGCCCATTGGGGGCACAAGTAAAGCCTGGTGGCCCGCCAGGCTTATAATACACTGGAGGAAACCCTGAGATCATATTATTTATGTTTATATCCCTACAAACAGATGACGTCATATCTCGGTATGATGTCTTAAGTGATGCATTAACGCTTTTTTGATGCATCATTTAAGTGCTGCCCGTTAAACACTTCACAAGAAGCTGTTCTATGTTCAAGAATTACAGCACTGGACAATTAAAAAGAAAAACCCTAAGTTTTCAGAATTGATTGACTCTGTCTGAAGACCAAGATGGGTGCAGCAGAACTGAGTCAAAAATTGGTTTCATTGTTGTATTTTCTGTCTTTATGTGTATAAAAATATACATAATTGACTGAACTTTTAAACAGCGCTTTGACCAAAAGGTTTGATTGGTGGCTTGCTCTTTTTCAACCTTGTGGAAATGCATAAAAGTGGTGCTAAGCAAACAATAGAAAAAAGTTAACATTGGACTAATCTGATGGAAAAAACTCCTGGTCAGTTTTTGTAATGTTTCCCCACTCAGAGCAGGCACCTGTAGGGTAGGTCCCTTTAGATATGTGCCTGTTCTTCAACCTGCGTCTTCATTGCTGAAGTCTAGATTCACTTAGGTGAGGTGAACAGTTGTTTGGTTTCATTTGACATCTGTTTGCATTTTTCAGTTTAATATTTTTTATTTTATTTCACCTTAACATACACCATTTTAGCAAACATGTAGTTGTATCTTTGAGAAAATCAGCAAAACTACTTAGAAGTTAGAACCTTGAAACATCAGTAATTACTGACCTAATCTGTGTTATGAACTAACCTGAGCTAGAGCTTTTCTGTTTAGCTGATCCATATCTAAATCAAAGAAGTCAGTTGCCCTTTGCCATCCAGTAATCAGTTATAAACAACAAGTGCCTGCAGATTTTAGTATAACATTTAATGTGTAAGTGCATCACATCATGGAAATTGGGCTTACTTCCAGATTGTATTTATTCATAACAAAAGTCATGCTTAAATTTGATTAATATTGAACTGATCAAATAAGAATAGGCAATATTCTTATTTGAAGTTAGTCTAAACTAACATCCTATTAGGAACAGATGAGTTTCCTCCTATAGCTGTAATGTCAAGACAAATCTTTATGTCCATAAATTTATGTTCACTCTAGAACCGAAGGACACAACATTCCTATGTTTTCTTGTTTTGACATGTTTTTTGTTCTTCTACAATTTGTCTGGTTTTTCATAAGTTTCCATTATTTACAAACTTTTCTGTGGCTAAGCCAACACACAAGTGGGACCCTTTTGTATGCGGGCTGTGCGACACAAGGTACACACTCTGCTGCTGTCATTTTCATGCCTGTGTCTCCATTTTTTCCCCCTTTATCTTTAGTTAAAAGCAGCAGGTGTCTATCTTGTCCTGTTTGTCTCCACACCGCATGCTTAACTCATGCAGGCGGTCCGGCAGCACCCAGCGTACCTGTCACAGTAAACTTGTGTGTTGTGGCCTCGCAGGAGTGTATCTCGCAGTCAGCAGTGAAAACAAAGTTTGAGCAGCACACTATCAGGGCCAAGCAGATCATAGAAAAAGTCAAGACCATCATGGATGCCATCAACATTGAAGCAGCAGAGAAACGGTGAGCATCCCTCTGCATGTCTTCTACTCTTGTTTTTCTTTTATAGCTATTAGGAATTTTACAGTTCATAATGAACTAATAGTCTTTTTATCAATGTCTTAAAGGTTTTAACAGGTAAACTAGATAATAGGAATCTTCTGAGTAGTTAAAGTTAAGCGTAATGTGGTTAAGCAATTTAAAAAGAACTTCAGGTGAAATGAAAATGGAGCAAACACAGTTGGCTGTTCAGTTGCTTGGGTGCTTGTATCCGCCATGACTTTTCGTTTTGGACTTTCAGAGTGGCAGCACTGGAGGACAGAGAGTATCAGAGAGACCGGCTGGAGTTTGTCAGGAATCAACTCAACTTACTCACTGAAGAGATAAAAAAGAAGATCAAAGCCATCAGCGACGATGTGGAGTCCAAGGTAACAAGAAGTGGGATAACTTCACCCTGCCTGTAACAGCAACCGAATCACCAGTAAATAAGCTGTCAGACTTATGTACTTGTGTTACACTCAGGTGTCCATTGCTATGGGAGAGGAGATCGACCGTCTTCATGTGATCGTTGACGAGTTCCGCGGTGATTTCCACCCTTCACAGCAAGTCCTCAAACTCTACAAGGCTGTAAGTAAAACTCTGTAAAAACAGCTGATCGCTCTAGTCGAGGTTATTTGTCGCACTTCAGCAACATGGCAACTCAAAGTGCTTCACACAATGAAACATCATACAGTAACCCGTTATGAAACATAAACTAAGCATTACATTTTGTGAAATCTCATCATCAAAAGCAAATATCAAATATATTAATTAATGTTCCAGCTATTATTAATCAGAGGCAACTTTAGACCTGTGGGTTTTTAACTTTGATGTAAAGGATCTCAGAATTTCAGCTGTTCTGCAGTTGAGCAAACTTCCACTAATCTGGAAGTTTGCTCCAGATTAGTGGAGCTTAAAAACTGAATGCTGCTTCTCCGTGTTTGGTCTTCTGGTTCTGTTCTGCTCTGAACCAGAATCAGAGAGATCTGGAGTGTTGATACAACAACAGCAACAAAGTGTTTCTTCTCTAGCTCACCTGAACTTCTCTCTTTGTCACTGGCAGCATCTGCTGGGGCATGTGGAACAGGGAATGGGAAAGAACCTGGCGTTCCGCTGCTCCAATGCCATCAACGTCTCTGTCCAGTCTTCTCAGCAATACATGATGGGTAACTGACTACTGACATGACAAGAAATCCCAACAGATTGATGGAAAACTTATTTTTCTGGATCATTGTGAATACACCTAATCAGAAGCATTTGGTCACCTGACTGTACTATATTAGTCCTTGCTGAATGTCATCATCACATGCCTCATTATGCTACAAATGCATCACCATTTCAGACCTGCATGCAGACTGTCCTCTGTGACACTGATGCAGGTAAACTGGTAATGCGGTCAATGATAAAATATACAGGGTGCTGTTATAAAACCAAACCATGAAGTCTTTTTTTTTTTTGGAAGAAATTAAGACAGGTGTAAGTTTTTGTTTTCTTTCAAATATGAATGTTTTTTTTATGCGTGTGTGTGTGTGTAACATTTCAGAGAGCATGGTGCCTCTGCTTCCCTCGACGGCTCAGAGCCAAGTCCACATGCTGGTGCCCAAAAAGACGTTCGACCTGAGCTATGACCTGAACTGTGCTGCCATTTGCAGTGACTTCCAGGAAAACATCGAGTTCCAGTTTTCGTTGGGCTTGAAGGCTTTAGTGCACCGCTACCTGGGTTCTGTTAATGCACAGAGAGCTCTCAAACTGGTAGATCCAAACTTGCAGGTACCTTCTGAAGTGAACATGATGAAATGTCATATTGTCTATTTGGGGGTAAACCAGCCTAAAGTTGAAGTTTTTATTCTGTAGAACTCTAGAGCTGTAGTTCCTGTAACGCCTTCGTCTGAGCCCCCATCCATCGCAGCACCGCCCAACAACGAGAAGGCTCTGATGACCCAGGAAGACCTGATGATAGCCATGGCAACCAACTTGGCATCCATCACTTCCCGCACCTCAATGGGCATCATCGTTGTTGGAGGAGTGGTATGTCCTTATGAACCATGTGTATTTAATTATGGTCTAAATGCTGGAAAAAATTAAGACCTTAAGATGTCTTAAATTAATTTAAAAACATTTAGGTATACCTTAAATACATTGACCACAGGTCTTAAATTTTGTCATTGCAAGACTAATTAATGAAGATTTTTATTTTCTTATCAAGCTGAGGTTTGAATCACATGCAGATGTTTTCATTTCGTTCTTTGACTTGAGGCGGTTGAGGCCGCCTGCTACTTGTTGCTAACATACCCTTGCTAGCTAGCAAGCTAGTTTTTTTTTTTTTGCCTTTATCATGGCCACTAAGTCAGTTTCACAGTTTTTCCTGTACTTACTATAAAGCAGTAAGTTCCCTCAACCATCCTGTTTATAGTTTTTTCAGTCTTAAATTTCCTTCAAGGTGTCATTAAAAAGGTCTTAAATTTGACTTGCCAGTTTGTCTTAAAGCTTCTGACTGTTTTTTTTTTATTTTATTTTATTTTATTTATTTTTGCTCTCAAGGTGTGGAAAACAGTCGGCTGGAGGGTTATTGCCCTGTCGGCTTCCCTCTATGGCCTGGTGTACTTGTACGAGAGACTCACCTGGACCACAAAAGCGAAAGAGCGAACTCTGAAGCGGCAGTTTGTGGAGTTTGCTACTGAGAAACTGCAGCTCGTCGTCAGTTTTACAAGTGGAAACTGCAGCCGCCAGGTCCAACAGTAAGTCCTGATGTTACAGAAGCTGCCTGTCCAATAACCTGGTAACTGAAAGATCATGTTGTTTCGTGTTGTTGGATAAATTCAACAAACATATACATAATTTTGATTTGCAGTATTGTAAAAAAAAAAAACCTATTGAAATGTATTTTCCCCTCATCATGACTTCCTCCTCTGAGCGGTGTGACTCTGTTTGCAGGGAAATGGCCACGACGTTCGCTCGGCTCTGTGAGCAGGTGGATCAGACGCAGAGGGACCTGGAAGCAAACATCCGTCAGCTGACCACTAATATAGATGAGCTGGAGACCGTCCAGAACTGCTCAAAGACTCTGCGGTGAGTCCTGAACACTTTCTCATGAGTACGACAATAAGGGGAATAGTTTGTAGCTCTTCAGGTAATTCAGCAAGTCTAGCAAAAGTATTTATACTCCTGGAACTATTTTGCAGACTTAAATTGATTTTTTGAGGATATTATGAAATATACCAGCAGAAAATGTTTCCGTAATTGTGGAAAATGAACATAATTTTCAAAAAATTTACAAAGCTTGAAATGCTCCTTTCTATTATAGAAACTTTGTAGAACTCACTTTTTCTGCAGGTACAGTGCAGTCTCCATCTTTGTACATCTACAGAAAGAACTGATGCCCTTTTTTTTTTTCTTTTTGCAAAGCAGCTTAAACTTAGTAAAACTAGCATCTGCTAACTAAAAGGGAACATATTGTGCTTTCTTGAGAAAGTTGGGACAGGTTTGTGTTCCTCGCATTTTGTCTTTGCAAAAATGCTTCAAAAACCTGCTGACCAAACATACTGGAGCTGGGGGTTGCTAAGCAACAGGGCAGTGCCCGCTGATTGAGACTTGATAATCGGGAGGTTTTTGAAACTGCTCGTTTTTCAGACACCAAAAAAACATTTAGTTGTTGCCAAAAAGTGGATGACAAACTTCTTTGGTAAATCTGGTTCATGTTTTATACATTTTTTTATTTTCTGTGCAGGCATAAAGCAACAGAGCTGGAGAAACAGCTGGAGGATTTTACCAAGCAGTACCTGCAGCCTCAGGACTGAAGCCGCCCCTCTTCATTTCGCCGCAGTCTGGCTCTGCTGGAGTCGTCCTGCTCACGATGCCGACTGCTGGTGGCGATGCTGGAAACTGAGTCAACCAAAACATGGAACTCTTTCTGCACACCACCGGGGGCAAAGCTGATGCTCCTCTGAACAAATGAACCTACAATGTTTCTCAGATATTAAGACTTTTTTTAGTTTGTGAAAGATTCTTTTTGTTGCTCAGAAAAACCATTTGTTAATTTTGTAGGTTTCACAGGAAAAATTAAGCAATTTCCCTGTTCTTAATCCATCCAGAAACATCAGGTGCTCACAAAAAAGCAGTTGAATTAAAAAGGAAAAATCTGCCTAAATGAACAGTGGTTGTGAAATTTCTCTCCACCAGGGGGCAGCATGCATTGGTCAGGTTGCCACGGGTTGGATTCAGTTTTTTGACACTAACCTTTTGTGACTTTAATTGTAAAGATGCCTTTTTTACTATACTGTTTATGGAGAAAATGAAGACTTGTGCAGACGTTTGTTCAAACGGGATCAGTTGTAAGTGAAGAAAATAAACGCGTTATATTAAAAGTGTAAGGAAATAGTAAATATATGCACTGTAATCGTGAGTTGGAAGGAAAGCATGTTCTGTAGTTTTATTTCTATTTTCTAACAATCCAAACTGTATAGTTGAAAGAATTTAATGATCAGATATTTTATATTATATTTTATTTATACATAATACAACGGGCTTGCAGTTACACATCACTGCATTTTGTAAACTTTTGTGTTTCCTCTCAAATGTGTTTCAAAATTTGCTAGGTTGCATTAAACCTGAAATCATCTAAAACTTGACTTTGTGTTTGTATTCATGTTTTTACATGCATTTAACTTGGAGGTGTCAAAAATCCGAATTGTGACACTTTGACTTAATTTGTGTGACTCCCAACCAGAATTAAAACCGATACATATTCAGAACCACAACACAGTCAATGGGTGGAGATTGAAACATTTATCATTTTTATTGGGACATAATCTTTACTGAACTGCATCTCATCCTGTGATGTCTGTCGTTTTCTACATTGCAGACATCGTGACGTTGACATGAGGGAAGCTAAAGCGGCCACTGGGACGTTGCTTCTCTATGTCCAGGATCCATTTCGATATCAAAAGCAGAACCACCATATGCTGTTTACTACCTGAAGTTTTTAATAAGCAGAACTGTAAATATCCAACCATCTCAAGATGTAGGCCAGGAATCCTACATTTAAACATTTGAGCAAAAACACCCAATGGGATGAAAAACTGACTACAAAATACATTTACATTTAGCTAATTTGAACTTTTAAGACTTTTTTTAAATTAAATTAACTTATTTCTTGTGTTGTTGGTTTATAAATATATCACAAAAAAAGGTGGGAAAAGAACGAGAACATGCCATTCAATTAAATAAATGTGAGCTGATCTTCGGGAATCGGCCAACAAAAATAAATAAATTTGTTCAAATTGTCTTGATATACACGGCTGCAAATGGACCCAAAGTTAGGCAAATATTCAAAACCAGCCGTTAGGAGGACTGCAGCTGTCAAAATAATAATTTTAAAAAAATCACAAATGTTCTCATTCATTCTAAAGCAAATAATATGCAGCAAAACAGGGCAGTACGCTGGGGTTATCGAATGCATTAGATAACATAAAAATGGATCAAATAAAATAAAGCAAGGGTGTCCTACTAAGAGTGGTTTTTTAATGCAGTTACTCTATGCAGTAATATTTTTAAAATCATTTTACAAGTGGTCAAATGGGGTACAATGTGCTTTAAGGCTTTTATAAACAAAAAATAACATAAAAAAATCAGTGAGAATTGACATTGTTGATTAAAAGCTTTTTATTGGTTACAATAACTCATGGCAACATATCAGTATCACCAAGCCACTGTACAAATACAAAAAAAGGTCTGGTGTGAAAAAGACTATAAAAATTATCTCATAACAAGTGATTATAATTTCTCACAATAGCACTGTAAAGAGAGTTATGATGGCACCAAGTCCCCGGTCTTTAATGGCTTCGAACAAACAAATAAATAAAGGAAAAACCTCAAATAAAAACCAGAATGTCAGGACAGTAGGCTGTAGTCAAAGAGCAGTGCAGTTTTGAGGTGTTAGTGCAACAACAACAAAAAAAAAAAAAAATGAAAAAAAGAAGCAGGGATGTCAAAATGTTAAAATTTTTGTCGTACTGTAAATAAAACGGGAGCTCGATTACAGACTGAACTCATGCAGCGTCAACAGGACCAAACTGTCAAACACATAAAAGACGTTACGTGTTCAACACTGAACCTCTGGCTCTGAGCGCACACATGTGATCAGTTTGTAACATCAGCCGACCTGATCAGTCAGAAAACTGGAGGGGGGGGGGGACAAACCCAAACATTCGGGGAAGCGACACTGACGAAAAGCACCGTTGTTGGATTTACAGGTTTACTGTTCGACCTGCATGAGTGAACTGCACAGGCACATGAAAGTGTTTCTACTCCAGGCTCCAGCGGCTAACAATGCAGAAATACACAGGGATAAAAGGTTTGTTTACCGAATATCATCATCATTATCTCATACTGGCTGTCTCTCAGCTGTTAAGGGTCATTGTGTTTCTTTAAGATTCATACAGCAACACAGTGAGAAACTGACATGTTCAACATTTAGGGAAGATGAGAAGAAACATCCAACATGATACAAAGATACAAACAGTGGTAATAGGAAATAATCATAAACCGTTATGAATTATGTTACATGCGTTAAAATTACAATCATTTTAAAACAGTTCTTCATAGTTTCCCCATCATTACTGTTTCTAATAAGCAAGGAAGAAGAGCACTGGTGCTTTTTCAGCAAGCTGACCAGCAGCCCACAGCAAAAGGTTGCTGCTGCTTTATGGTCAACACAGCTGGAGAAAACGGCAGTCAATTCAGCAGGATTATTTTTTTTTTTAAGAATAAAACAATTAAGTTGTAAATGATATGAACAGTTTTGAAAAATTTTTTAGCTTTGGTATAGCTTGATATCCTCAATCATTCCATGATTAGCTGTCCAGGAGTCCAAATGTGTTTTCACTGGAACGCTCAAAGTTCCCAGCAATGGTCCAGATACTAGCCTGTCCAGCTTTCCAGCTGAGAAAACTGCAGCTGCTGGATCTGCCATCCTGACCAAAGCAGCGTCACAGACTGCCAGGGGAACTCCTAATTAGATGGTTTTTGTTTACTTTAAAATGATCCACTTTTCAGTTTAGATTCAGTTGCTTCCTAAAGTGGTAGAAATATTCATCTGCACAACAGAACGTATGCATTTGGTTATAACTGGTTTGACTAAAACCAGCTATGTGTTTGAGAGTTAACATGCAGACAAATTCCTGCTGCATTAGTGTTCAGAGACAAGAAAAAAAAAATAGAACTAAAGAATGCAGCTCAAGTTACATTTTAATAGCTTAAGAAAAGCCACAATGTCAAGAATCTACTGCTGATGGAGTCAAGAGAAAATTAGACCCAAAACATTAAATGTTTCTTCAAGCATCTTCTTGTTGTACAGTCAGAGAGAGAGCGAGAGAAAGCGAGACCCAACATAATGTCCTGTCTCTTTAAATCCAAACCTTTTAGTCCTGTAATTAATACATGAACATCTGAATGTTTTTGAGCTTGGTAGCGGAAATGACACTCAAGGTTACAAAAACTCACAGACAGAAGCAGTCAACCTATCAGATCAGACAACAGATTTGGTGAAAAATGACAGAGAAAGTTGGCACTTGATTAACGCTAGCAATGGGGTTTTTTTGTGGTTTTTTTATTTTACAGACTAGTTTTCGGTTCACAGCTCAGGGTCTGTGGAGCACATTGGCACAGATGAATGAGGAAGTAACACTTGAACATCAGATTACACCCGGTCCCTCTACCCAACACACACAAGCCTTCGTCAAAACTGATATGCAAGACATTTCACATCCTAGACGTCTCTCCAGGATATCCTACGAACTATCTGCTGTTCACAAACATTCCCTCAGGATGAGTTATTTAGCTTCAAAAGAAGAGTAAAATCACACGAACCCTCTAAAATTAAACGTTGACCAGAACCACAGCTCTTCAAAAGAGGGAATAACTGACGGCTGAACCAACCAGAAATACAAATGTTTCTGTGTTAGTTGAAAGCAGATTTATACATAAAAAAAATACAAAGAATAAAGGAAGTGAGGCATTAAGAAGCAGTGAGGAGCTGCATGTGGTTTTCCTCTTAAGCGTTCGTCTTAGTGTTCACTGGAATCAGTGTTTGCTTCTTCTTGGGAGGAAAGAACGTTCTCACTCACACGGCTCCTAAACGCCATACTCTACAAGTCCTTTCTGAGCCATGGTTCGAGTATAAAGACAAACATTTACTGTAAATTTTAGACATTTCCCCTCAGGAGACAGGCTTTAGATATGGCATACAGGTGGAAAAGGAGGAAAGATTTCTTGTTGGATGATTGAAAAAATGGACAATCTGTGGAACACATGGATGGTTGGATGAAGAGATATCTGATTAATAGATTGGCTCATGGACAGAGAAATTGATGGATTATTTGTAGGGTTGATAAACGGAAGGATGGCCAGATTGGTTTATAAATAATTGGGTTAAAGGATGAATTGTTTGATGGACAGATGGGCAGCTACTGGAGATCGGCCAGTAGAGGAATTGGTGGATGAGTTTATAAATGGATGAATGTATTGAAGGATAAATCAGTTGGTTGGAAGAAAGGATGCACGGACAGATGGTGGATGGACAAACAGATGCATGGATTGACAGGATGACAGATTAATGGACAGATGTCCAAACTGACTGATGGATGAATACAACATCCTATTTACTTACACACACACATATATACACATTTCCATGTTACCAATAAATCAGGGGAAAAATATCTAGAGAAATATATTTTTCTGAATTTATCCATACTTGGAAAACAAACAAATCAAATTCCAGACCGTAGGATCAATGCGGGGAGTTTGTGTAAAATAAAAGAGAAAACGTTTCTATTCTTCTTGGCTAATTTCACCCTCCGTTTTGAACGGCACACTAAGGCAAAACGGAGGCAGCAGTGCCTCGTCGCAAACCCTCCTCAGTCCAGCCCAGGAGCTTCAAAAGTTTAGAATCACAGATAGGCACCTGAGACAGCTGATAGGTCCAACTCACACAAGATCTGGGTTTTGTTTCAAGATTCTTAAATGCAAAATGGATCACGAAAAACCTCAATATCACAAAATCTGTACTATACTACTGCTTGTGAGTGCACTTCTAGCTCTCTATTAGGTGCACGTTCTTCACTAGTTAAGATTAAAAGTTTATGATGCGTTTTTGGTGAGAAACAAAATGCTAAAGTTTAAGTGTTTGTGTCCTTATTTTTTGTAGCAGGCTTGCTATGGCACTGGTGTGATTTTGAAGTGGCTAACATGTTTTCTGCTGCTTTTCTCACACCTTGATGATAAAAAGAAGTTCAATCCTTCATTCAGGAGGGAAACAAATACTGAACTGACACGGCAAGCTCTGACATCTTTTTCCCCCCCCGTTTTCTCAGGCTGCTACGGTCCTTCACAGTCCCAACAAGAAGCTCCTGTAGACTCTGGTCAGACAAACTTAACTTTTTTTTTTTTGTCTTTGGGCAGAGTTGTGTCAGGATTGCAGGGAGAAACCAGCTTCTGCTTGTATTTAAGTTGCCATCATAATGTATATAAATAACCGAAGCTTGTCCCAATGTTGAAGGAAAGACGAATCTTCTGCAGATCACGTGAGGTAGGGCTATTACGACCTCCGTTTACCAGTCAAGCTGCAGCCGATTTGCATGGAATGGATGTGGTTGTCCCGATATTCAGCATTCGATGAGCTGAAACCACCAATCCAAAAGAGCGGAGGCCAAACCGAAGCCTCGGATCGTTTCCTTCCCGGCCTACTGTAGCCTGAGCTTTAACAGTTTCTACTTTGGAGTTAAAGCTTGATCCAGACAAAAAAAAAAAGAAAAAAATATATATATTGGATTGAAGCTCCTAAAATCTCAATCTCAATCTCGTGATTCCCTTCCAAAACAAAATGATTTTGACTCGACTAACGCCGAAATAAAAACCTAAAAATGCCTTTAATCCTAATAATAGAAAATGTAGCCAGGCTAAATTTTGACTCGTAACTGAGTGAAAAGGCTTACTCTCATTTTCCTTTAATTAAAGTTCGCTAATAATATTTCTGGCATTCTGCGGTTATGTCTATTTATCGTAAAACAAAAATGAAAAGCAACAAAAATACCTCGATAAGCAAATGAACTACAAAAATTTATACATACACACATTATATATGCATATATAATGCATATATACACACATAATGCTATACATATATACTGCCTTTATATATACATTTACATATTACACACTGATACTAATTTTGTTTTGTACTCACGGCCACAAATGCACTTTAATGCCCTTAGAAAGAAAAAGGAAATTAAAATGATCTTTCAGTTATTTTCATTAGAAATAATTTCATGGTTTCAATTTGACGACTTTTTATAAAGAGGTTTTTGTGGCTTCGTGACAGCTCTGCTGAGAAAAAACTAAAAAGGTCGAGAAAGTCTTCAGCTCGGAGGAGTGAGAAGGGCTTCAGAAATGCGCTCCCTGCGGTCCAGCCCAGCGGGTGAGTCGGGGGGCTGCAGACCCAGGGGGGGGCGGGCAGTGATCGAGTACATCGGGCGAGACGCTGAGTTTAGTTCCAGATCCGGAGGAAACTGTCCCAGGATCCAGTGGCCACGGCCATGCCGTCAGAGGTCACTCCTAAGCAGCTCACACGATTGTCGTGGCCGGCGAGGACGCCTGCAGCAGGAGGAAGACGAAGCAGAGCAGCAGGCTGGTCACGCAATCTGTACGTACAGAGGCTTACAAGGGTTTTCATGCATCTGTTTTCGTCACACTGAAGTTAGAAACAAAGTGTTTTACTGGGATTTTATGTGACTGATCAACGCAAAGTAAAGCAGAACTTCAGCGGAAGGAAAAAAGCTCCTTTTACAGATTCCACTAAATAAAGCCCATTTCAACAAGTTGAGTACATATAATGTGGCTCTACACACCTAATGCAGTCAAACATGCATTCATCAAACATAAAGTATAGCAATAGCAAGAAGTTTACAGAAATAACAGAAAAATTGTAATGTACGAGTCAAATGAAGAAATAAAATAAGAGGCTGCTTTTAGATATTATGGACTCAAGTTTCTGGAAGTTTCTCCATGATACATCCGTCTTAAACTTATGTTTTTAGATGCGTTTCCTGGCAGTTAAATTTAAACTTTTTTACATTATACTCCTTTTACCTTTGTTCCACATTAAAAATACTTTTTCTGATACAGTGATCCATTAACAGACTACAGAGCATATCAATTCAAAGCTGACCAATAAAGTTTTTGGAATCCAGTTTGGAATTCAAAAATCACATAATCTGACTTTAAATCCTTTTCCATTTCTCACAGATTTGATTTGAAGTTATTGCCAACTTACAAAGCTCTTTTTTTTTTTTTTTTTTACTGAATTCTTGCTTCTTATTTAACCAGATATATTGGGTGAAATAAGAGCAGAAACAAATACTTTTACCTGGCTACCTAAACAGGAAGAGCATTTACAATTAAAGACAGACTTTGTTCATCGACATCACGCCGTGGCAGCTGAAGCCTGGTCATTTGTCTCATACCTGCTCTGTCCCCTTTCAGAGTGTCCCACACGTTGCAGTTGAAGTCGTCGTAGCCGGCCAACAGCAGACGGCCGCTCTTGGAGAAGGCCACAGAGGTGATGCCGCAGATGATGTTGTCATGGCTGTAGGTCATCAGCTCCTGGTCGGCACGTAGGTCAAACAGCCTGCAGGTGGCGTCGTCCGAGCCTGTGCCGAACGCATTACCGTTGGGGAAAAACTGCAGAAAGAAAAAGAAACTGCTTAAACTTTAACTGTTCAGATAGTGTTGTGCCTGCTTTGTTTTTTTTGGGGGGTTTTTGTCCAGAAAAACGCACAATCCTCCAAACTTGAGTTTGTCTGAGGCTAAAGTTGCAGAACTCACGCAGACGGCGTTGATGTCAGACACGTGGCCGGTGAAAGACTGCCTGCACATCCCATCACGGATGTCCCACAGCTTGGAGGTGGCGTCACAGGCGCCGGACACAAAAGTCCGGAAGTCTGGGCTAAGAGACAGGCTCATCACATCACCTGTGTGGCCGGTGAAGGAGGTGGCCTGCTGGCCCGTCTCTATGTCCCATAATGCACTTTAAAACAGAGAGAAAAAAAAAAGTAAAAGAATGTTACACTAGTGACAGTTTTTTTTTACTCTTAAAGAGACAAACCCAATGATACCAAAATATACCAGCACTAAATAAATGCACAGAGTACTGCAGTTTTATCATGTAAATCCTGAAGTATCCTCTGTCTGTACTCAATGGGCTCTGCAGGGTTTAATGTAGAGTCTGCTCACCAGGTGGTGTCTCCGGAGCTCGTTAGTATCTGGGAGTCGTCCAAGAAGCGACAACAAGACAAATAACCTGAACATAAACAGAGAACCTATATCAGAACAGAACTCATTTTTCCTGAAAACTCAATATAAAACAAGTTTTAATGCCATTGTAACCAGGGGAGACGATACAAAATGTGGCTAAGTGGTGGAAAAAATTAAATTAAATTTTTTTTTTAAATTAAAAATCCCTCCTACCTGTGTGTCCAGGTAGCTCTCGGGTGACCCGCACGTTGCCCTCACGGGTCTTCAGACTGTATATAGAGCAGATGTTGTCCAGGCCTCCGCAGGCCACATAGTTCCCAGAGGGGGCGTAGGCGCACGTCATCACCCATGAAGAACGCAGTGGGATAGCATGCATCTAAATTCAAACAAGAGTTAGTGACAGAAAACTACAGATTTCATACAAAGTTTAGGGTCCAAATAAAGGCTTGTGTCTTTTATACAAACTGCTTTGCACTCATTGCAACAACTGCACCACAATCTAGATCACTAAATCTGCTTTCCAAATGATGCTTCATCAACAGTAAATGAAAATCAGGTTTTATTGCACTTGCATAATTTCACTACGTTACCTCTAATTAACTTCTGATTCTTATTCCTGTGCATAGTGCAAAAATATAAAACAGCTTTATAAACTTTATCCCTCTTACTGCAGAGTTGGACATATAAAAGTGAATAGTTATTTCTTGTAAAACTCATCATTTAAACAGCATGTTTTCTTGTCTTTACCCTGCTACACTTTCCTCCTAGAAAACACTTCTGTATAGTATACTGCAAACGCTTCATTCTTCACTGCAATAACAATGTGAGAAAAGAAAGAAATGATTATCTTTTTAATTTTACATATTTACTTATTTTAATAAGTTTTTATCTGTTAGCAACTCTGAAACCAAAACTGCTAAATGAATTTGACTAAATCCTAATATGTCATGGGTCTGGTTAGAAAGATCATCCATAATCCAACTATAAATAAATGTTAAAGTTTGGAATTTGGTAACCCAAACTTTCCCCCCATACTCCATATGACCATATGCTACTGCAATAAAGGAAATTATTTTTCTTAAACAGACTTTTACTAAGGTTATACTACAATTAAACTGTCCACTCAACATAAAAAAGTCCCCCCCCTTTCTTCCAAAAATGACTAAACACACAGTTATTGCAACAAATCATCACAAGACACTTCAGATTATATTTAAATAAGTTCAGCTGTCAGCCATTATTAAGCCTGCAAACCTTGTTTGTTGTGTAGCTGTCCCAGATGATCAGCTTTCCATCTTGCGAGGCACTGACCAGTAACCTGGAGGCAGGTGAAGCACATCAGCATGACACTCTGCTCATATTCACATTATCAAGCACAATATAAGCTACATGCACCTTGTTTATTATAAGCAATGAGTGGCAGCCATCTTAAACACTGCTGTGCTGGATCGTCAGCCTGGAGGTTAAAAAGCATTTAGCGTCACCAATCTCTTATTCCTCTTTTTCCTCTGCATGTCCCAACCCAAGTAATATTCAAACCCTCACTTATGCAAAAGCCAAAACTGTGGTTTACTTAATCTAAGCAGGGAGGAAAATTTGAGTAGGTGGGGGCTCTAGATGCCACAGATGCAGGAACAGCTGGAACCCCTCCCTCTCATCCTGATGGGGTGTTTCCGCCTCTCCGGGTAAAGGAAGTGGTTTGATGGTGCTGCAGTACAATCAAGACGAGAGCCGTAGTCCTCAAATGTCAGTGGCTGTATACAAAACAAATACTGGTCCCCTGGGGGGTCATGTAGAAGGTGCTCGGCACGCCTATGCACACTCACACCTTCCACCGAACCGACATCTTAAGGAGCAGCCACAGAAATCAGGGCTTTACATAAGTCCAAGTGTGGCATTAAACACCATTGCATCTTTCAAAAGCGTAAAAATATCCTGTTGTATTACATTAATGAGACTTTGGTGGATTCATTAAGAAACGCCAAAGCTATTCTCACAGCTGTAAAGATTTCCCTCATATCAAACACCTACAACAAATGGATCAAAATCACTGGTTGTGCATGTCTTGATGATTGACATTCTTGTATTTTTTTTGAGGCAAAGGCCTTTTTTACCTTCCTTTTTTAGTTGAAAAGATATATAGTTGTGTAATTTTGATCCAGATCAAATTAGTATATGCAGCTTGTGGAAACAAAAAATACTTTCTATGGCTCAAAATTAGTGCACTGCATGCATACTTATTGTGAACTATAATCCTAACTGTTAATTCTTGGTGCCTCTCAGTGTGCATATTTGCAGCAAATTGTAAAAAAAAGAAAAGGAAAAAAAAAAGCAGTTTATAAGATCTAGTTTAATGAACGTCTGTAGACTACAGAATCTTGCCATGTTCGATTTGCAAGAAAACAGCAGTAAAAACTGAGATCTTAGAAACTGCATCTGTAATAAGGTAAGCGTTTTCTGCCAAATGTCGCTACTGTGCTCATAGCGAAGAGGTAAAACATTGCTGGTGCCTTGTTAACGTGATAGTAAAAGGTGATTATGGTAATATTAGTCATATTAGTAGAGAGAGGAGTGGGAGAACGGATGGAACTGATTGTTGTTCAGCCCCAGACCTGGGACTGTCGTCACTGTCACATTGGATCGATAGAGAAAGAAAGAGTGACACAAACACACAATAGAACAAAAGGAAAATATTTTATTACCACTAATTACAAAAAAAAACATATCATTGATATTTGCTTTAAAATTATACTGCACTACAAAGTACTTGAACCAGAACTTTTCATTGGTGCTTCTACAGCAGCTAAAGTATTCAATACTGCAGCCAGGATCATAAATATAGATGGAAGACGATAGAATATTTTTTGTTCTTTTTCTTACTTTGGAACTGACTGTAGATAGATTACACTGGAGCTGACTGAACAAATTAAAGCAGCAAATGGAGGAAGTAGATACTGCAAAGGCAAAAATCTAAACACAGCCAAATCACAGCTTTTAAATGACATTTTTTAAATAAACAACTCTTGCAAAAACAAACAAACAAAAAACCCGATTAACATACATTTCTACAAATGACAAAGAGAGTGCTTACCTGGATTCACTCCCCCAGTGCATTGCATATATCTTGGCCAGGTGTCCCCTGAGAGTGCGTCGTGTCCGCATCTGTATCCGGCCCACCGAGTCCAGACCAGCTGTGATCTGCATAAACACAGGAAGACCGGTCACTGGTTACACTGGAGGGAAAGACTGATGCCAGAACTGGACACAAGCTGAGGCAGCAAAAACAGGATGGTACTTAAAAACACCCCAAAAACATTTATATCAGGATTTCCTGGACTTTTATTTATGTACAGTGAAGTCTAAATGGTAAAACCACAAACTTCAAATATTCAATTAGAATGAATAAAATACGCATCAATTAATGAATCGCTGTAAATTTAGTTTTGGAACACCAGATACCAAAAGACTTAATTCAAAGTCTAAATTGGATTTAGATATGGCCTTTGACTGGGCCAGTCCAACATTCAGTCTGAAGCAGTTCTCTGCCTTCAGGAGGTTTTCTTCAACGAATTGCCATAAAAGCCAGTGAAGTATAGCAGCTTCTTTTGCAGGCAACTGGTGGTACTGGTTTGGCACTTACTGCCTGATCCAGGGCTTAAAAAGAAAAATATTCAGAGTCTTAATCTATTTTGTGTGTTTGATCAGAATTAAATCATAACATATTGCTGAATGTTTATTAAAATGATCTTTAAAGAGCACAAAAATGTGCTTAACAGCAAGACAAACCAGCAAGTAACAAAAGGTGCTAGATCCATGTCAAGTAAAAATGACCTCAATGTGGTTCCAATTTGGCCGACCATGATTATTTATAACATACGCAAAGGTGGAGGAGATACCAGAGGCGCATGTGCACAAAGTTTGTTTCAAAAATTAAAATAAAGGTCAGCAGCCTACAACAAAGAGAGTTACCATGTTAAACTGATACGATCTTTCGCTACTCTGAGATTTTGATCTTTTGATCAGTGTTGCACTCTAGAAGTTAAAGTGGATGTCAAAGAAACACGGCTAGAGAAGTCTTCAGTGTTCTGTACAAATACACAATTATACCTGTAGTAAAACCGTAATCATGTAAAATAAAGAAATCCAGACCAAAGTAGTTCCTTAAGTATGAAAAACAGAGAATTTCACTTGTGATATTTTTCTGATCAACAAATGATAAATCATCCAGTTCAGCAAAGCAATATTTTATGAGTAATTCATTACTTTAAGCTGTTACAACTGCAAACTGTAACAATACATTGGGCACAGAGTTTACTCATGGCATTATTTGAAAACAAAGGCTCAATAGGCAATTTTTTTTCACTGAGTTTGTTCACAAACTGTAGTTAATACACAAATCATACATAGACATGTTTTAGGTCTGACTGAATAAAATAAGTTGTCATAATGTTCTATGTTGAGCATCTTGGTTACAATTTGCATACATCTGTAGCGAAGATGTGTCAAATAAATTTTTAAATAACTTTTAAATTGTGCTAAAATATTCTTGTTTTCTTAGTTTTTAAGTTTTAATTTAGTTTGTTTTGTACAGCTATACCAAAACATTTTCATTATTATCATTTCTGTGTCGTTCCACTGTCTTTGTGACTCTGTGTTTTTAGGCTGTTTCACTGTCACTCATTTGACTCCAACATTGGTCAGCTCTAGTATACATTTTAACATCAATTGTAAGATATTTAATATTTTAGCAATTCACAGTAGATTAAATGGCAAGCCATTTGTCAGTACAGATGCACAGATACCAGATTTTTCCAAACCGAGTAGTAGTCTCCAGTTTTTACAGAGTTTCACTAAGAGTAATGCTTAATGCTCACTTTTAGTGTATTTAACATAAGTAGAATTAGACTTTTCCTGCAGTAAATAGTTAGAAAATTGTAACATTTAGAGCCTTGCCACACCTGTCCCCAGAACAAAGCTCTTACAACCAACTCATCTTCATTTGTAGGGAAAGAAATGTGTTTTTCTATGCATTGTCGAAGAACCTGTACGCAGCTTGTTTCAGTAAGAAAATATGGTTGACAAAATTACACATCATCTCAAAAAACAGCAATAAAATGAAAAACAAAAAAATAAACAAAGGTTTTTTTGTGTAAGCAAGTCCCTCACCTGTGACAGAGTGGAATCACTGCAGGCTTTCCTGGCATCCTACAAGGAAAAATCAAGATTGAAGGAAATTCAATGAGTGATGGTTTCAGCTGAAACTGTGCAAGTCATTTCCAAGTTATTCTTTTTTTAGTCGTTTTACCCGGATCTGGTTGCGTAGTTGCTCGGCTTCCTGCCGCAACTGTTCGAGCTCACTCATTGTCCCTGTGAGATGCGGTCAGGACACCGTCCTCTGTGAATACTGGCTGGGTTGGGAAAAAACACGAGCCTGCTCGCGCACACACACTCACTTACACGCTCACGAAACACTTGACCAGCTGACACCTGCAACACAGAGACAGAAATAATGCGAGTTCAACAGGTATACGGAAAAAGAATAGCAGCACTTCCATAAGACAAAACAATGGTTCCCTGTTTTGGTTGGGGAGAGCTGCGAGGGTACAATGCTGCCATCCAGGCCCACCAGGGGGATTTCAGGGGCTGGGTGGCAGCTTGGAGGGTGGTCTATCTCTTCAAACACCCTCACTCTGGTTCAAAAGGTCATCTGAACTGGGCCCTGACCTTTCCTTACTCAATCGGCCTTTTGTGTCGTCGCGTCGCGCTGCTGGCACGGCCCATCGCTGTGGGTGCGAGCTCCGAACGAGTGTCTGCGCATCGTGTGGGCTGATCTGGACGGCGTATTAGGCAATATGTACAACAGAAACCATTTGAGAGTGAGAGTACATTATGTGAGCAGATCTAAGTGTGTCAGATTAAGCCTTCATTTGCAAACGCATGCTTGTATATTTATGCACGTGCAAGTTGCCACTTCCTTTACCTTGGGGAGCCTGAATGTGGGTCACAAAGCACTCAGAGATTCCTCTGAGATGTTTGCACTTCCCCGACCTCGTAGTCTGCTGATTTTCCACCCCATTTTACTGCAATCCACAAATCCAATGTACTCAGATTAAATTTTTAAATCCATGTTCAATAATTCAAATATTAGGGCCAACACAGGCCTACATATGTCCATATTGAAACACTTGCTCATTATAGAATAGCATAATTATGAATACTTTCACAATTCTTTAAAAATGAGTCCGGATAAGCCATTTTTAAAATGTCTAAAATCCACTGATCTAGCCTGTTGCTCCTCTCAGCTGACAAGATGGATTCAACGGACTGCTCATTGTGAGCTCATTTATTTAAGCCTTTGCTGAGGCATTGCAATGCATTCAGCTGCCCATGACAACGTCACTCTGACGCATCCGAAGAGGAGCTCAGCATCAGCCTGAATCAGAGGCATCTCTACTCTAAAACAGCCATCCATCTGTTATGCTATATGCCTCCATAGGCCGAGGCATCACACAGGGCTGCTTGTGCTCATAATGGGTTTAGAAAGCGCTTTTGTTAAACAATACTGCAATGAGTAACATAACAGTAAAATGAGATGGTGCTGATACTGGAGAGGGACTTTAGGCAACACATCCTCTGATTTCAAAATCTACATGAAAGGGCTTGTTCACATTATGAAGAAACTACTGCTCAATCAGAAATCAAAACAGGAAGGAGGCCGATATTTTGAGAAGAGCCGTCAGATGAATTATCCTAGAAAGTTGTAAGCTGTAGTTTCCTTAACAATAATAGCTCTACATCATAAAAAGAGGGAATAACATGAGAAAGGCAAAGGTAAAGATAAATCTTATACTATTGTACTGTTAAAAAAAGTTTGCTGGCTATATTTCTTGATTCAGGATGCTGTCAACCCTGAATGTTTTTATTCCACTGTATTTCCAGGAGTTCACTCAGAAGTGGTGGAATAAAGCTGGGCATCACAGAGAATTTCCCCCAAAATTAAATAAAGTTTAGATAAGTAAAGTTAAAGAATATAGGTGCAGGGTTTACCTCAGAAAACCTGCTAAGCCCTGTGCTTGGGGCACCAGGGCAGTCATTCATCCAGCCAGCCACCATGTTTTTCAGTTAAATTTTTTTTAAAGTTGACAGGAAATTTGAAAGTATCACTTGATAGTTATGCATTTTTGGAAGACATTATTGGAAGATTAATACCTAAATAACAAGTATAAAATCTTAAAAAGAGGAAATCATTTTGAAAAAACTGAAATAAATAAGCAATGCTTAACATGGTGGGGGCACAAGTAAAGCCTGTTGGCCCATCAGGCTTACAGTAGACTGAGGGAAACCCTGAGGTGGGTATTCTTGATTGTTTTATAAAAGATTGGACATTTTTAAAGGAACCTATGCTGCCTTGATTGTAGATATTTATACAAATATATATATATATATATAACCCCAATATGGAATATTTTCCTAAAATAAATGAAAATTATAAATGTATTCCTTTACTTCCCTCTCTGTATTTTTCGTACTTCTTGCAAACCCATTTTCACGTGGAATTTTCCTCTTTTTTTTTTTAACATGTCCTACATGTTTTTAATTAATTTAGGTATAATTTTTTTTCACCCTTTCATCTCTTATTACATTTACTTCTGTTTCTTTTTAACATTCTGTCTGTTTTATTCCTGTATGCATTACAACTTAATTAGGGAGCATCCATTTTTTCAGATTTGAGTTACTTCCTGCATCTGTCGCTCTAATGCCTACGGAAATGCAAAGAGTAGTCAAAGGACGCTGGTGATACCGGAAAAAACAAAGACAAACAAGGATCCATTTAAAAAGGGATAAAGGAAATGTTAAATAGTTTCCTTAAGTATAATAAAAACCCACAACAAAAACAGAGGAAGTAAAAAAAACATAATGCTTTGTCTGTATAGATGGAAACAAGTGTAAATCGCATTTGCAATAATAAAAACTTAGCTTTGTAGTTAATTTCCATTTGTTCTTGATGATTTTTTCCCTGACTTTATCTTCCACCAGTATCTTACTCTACATTACATTTTAAACATCTCCCACTTACAGAGCAGTAAACCAAGTACATTTTGGTATGTCATAACATGGGTTAAAGAATCAAAGGGGTGTCTCTGCCAGGTGTGAACTTGTTCCTACTGACTAAACACCTGGAGAATGGAGGAAGTGATATCAAGATTCAAGTAAGGTGAAAATTAATCATCTTCGTTCTGGTCAACCACTTAATGTCATTTAAATGTGAAGCATCAATATTTACTGGAATTTCACTGACTTTTAGCTTTTGTCCAGACTGTTCAAAAACGTAATTATAACATCAGAGACTGCATTTTATGGCTAATTTGCTAACTTTAGATAAACATTTCAATCCAGTTACATTAGACAAGAACAGAACTTCACTCTAAATGTTTATCACTCAATGACCAAGAATACAGTATCTGATATTGTGTTTCCCCTGTTTGGTCCTCTATATTTCCATCATAATGGTGCTGAATTATTGAAGCACCCACACAACATCATCACAGATTATTAAGAACTGTGATAGCGGTCAGTCAATGGAAAAATTACTTTTACAATAGTAGCTTCCCATTGCAATAGCTTAACAATATTTAGATGCCAAACATCAATGTTTGGCCTCTAAACCACCTGAGATCATATTTATTTAAAGAACCATAAATCTAGTTTAAAACCCTAATTTATTCTTAATTGTAATAAAAAAAATAGACTAATACCACTGAAGTCATGTCAAAGGTTTCAATTTCACAAAAGCTATTTTTTTTCAGACCTTGGTTTAAACAAAGTCTGTATAATTTAATGGAACCTAAACTGCCTTGATTGCAGACATTTATACAAAAATATACTATTTTAATCTACTTGAATCTAATAAAATTTTGACACAAGAGTCTAATTTTACTAGACGCAAGTGAAGCCAAAGCAAGATGCTGCACACTGCCTGTCAGTTGGCTAAAGAAAAACCCTACAATTTTCCCCCAGTTTGTAGAAAAATAAAAATCACAACGTTTGCCTGTTGCAGAGCTATGTAAGCATCAACAAAAGCTTATACATAGATGGCTGTTTTCTGACGTCATTAAAATTACATAAAAGGTTAAGACGTATACTTGGGTAGCATCAACAGGTGTAATCTTGTAATTCATTCAATTTGTTTACCACCTGAAATCAATAAACCTGCAGAACATTTAACCACTTTTTGTGTGTGAAGACTAATCAGAGCATTTGATTAACAGTCCAGAAAGCAAACTAATCTAAAATTATTGAAAACTTTAATCATTTTTCTGTTGTTGTTTCTTTTCTACATTTAATCTTTTTTTTTTAAACTACTTTCCCCCCCCACTTATCTTTTTTAAATGTTTCTTATATAAATAGTTAGCAGTTACTCCAACAAACAGAACCTGTTGTTAAACAGGAAACTTGAAATTTGCCATATTCGGCTATTTTTTCGATACTAGACCCACCAAAACTAGTTACCACTTGTTGATGACATGATGAAACCAGTAGATTGATGACATGATTCACTGTATTACTTCACAGTTTCAGACAAACACCGACACAAAACGTAGTTAAATCATGTTAAGAGATTGTGCGACAAATAAAGTGTGTTGTTTTTACAGGGTGATGTAGTGGAGATGCGTCTGTGGAGCATGAGGCAGGGCCCCTGTCACACCACCAGTTGATACTGATAGGAAGGCGGACTGTATATTAATTACTAAGAAACAGGGGAAAAGCCACGTAGAGGACTGCGCAACAAGAAAACTTAAAGTACTGTGGGAAAAACTGGAAACAAAAACGTAAATACAAGTAAAAAAAAAAAACAACAAAAAACTAGTGACAGTTTTCTTGCTCGTAGTTTCCGCCCAACAGGCGGTAAAAGGCCGCGTTTGGATAGTGAGGATTTTGTAGGCAATGGAAAGCTTCAAGGAGGGGGAAAACACAGAATTGAGCCATTAAAAAGACTGGGAGCAGTTATTTCAACTGCCACAACCGCTGCGGCCTGGGACATTTCATGGTTTTGGACAATTCTGGACTCCACCGAGGCTGCAAAAACAAAAATAAACCCGTTCCGAGCAAAAACAGGAAATAGCCTTAAAAAACACACACGCACACACAGACAACCAAAATACGAAATACGAGGCTGCACGTCCTCACCTGAAAAAGAGGCGTTCTGGCTCAGTCCCGTTCCTTCGGTCCGAGTCGCACCGATATGTTTTCACACGACAACCATGGCCTCAGCTGGAGGGGGGAGACCGTGGAGAGGAGCCGCGTTAATTTCCACACAATTTAATCCGCTTTAGGGGTCAGTAGGGAGCACCCACTCGGATCGGATTTGACTGAAATTTTCACCAAGCAGGCTAATCACCACACCCATGAAAGTGGGAACCTGGCAACAGCCTACATTGAGGGGTGTACGCTGGTCTACATGCTTCATATTTTAATTTATTTAATCACAAAATCAAAATTAAAAAATGTTCTACCTTTAAATCTATGTATATTTAAGTCAGTAATGAAAACAGGCTTTTGATTCGAATGTTTTTTTCTTGTTAAGCATACTTGGAAAATGTCTGAAAGCGTTTGTGTCCCCTCCCACTAAAATGGTACAGTCTGCCAGCCCCTCTACAAAAAGGAACCGAGTGAGATACGGGAAACAAATCGTAGAACTCTAAAGCTGTTTTAAAATAAAAAGTGGCAATTAAAGTAGGAGCAGTTGTAATGTTGCAACGCTTGTGGTTTATTTATTCATAAATACAAAAAGAAAATCCTTAAAATTGCGGCACATTTATTTATTTAAATATTAAGTTTGTGTATTTTTTTCTGTAATAAGTGATCACATCACACACAGTAAGACCACAACTGGGCAATGACAGATTTTCACTGCCAAATTTCACAAAATGAGAAGTTTTAAAACAGGCCATGAAAGAAATCACTGCTCATTTTGCGTTTTATGCTGACTTGAGTCAGTGACATCACACAAGGCAGAAGAATAGAGTGGCTCCAGGTGAATTCTGCCATTTAACAAATGATACTACTATTTAATACTATTCACCCTTTCCACTCCACTTTCATGGCTGTAAATAAGCTATTTTATAGTCAGAGTTAAACCTGTTGATATGTTTATTTTTCTTTGTAATTAAGCATTTTCATGACATATTGAGACAGTCACAAAACACTCAAATCTCACAAATAATTTGAGTGAAAATAAAATTATTTTGTCACAAATTAGTATAATGCCCTATTTACATTACGTTTGTTCTTATTCCTATGTAAGTTGACCCTTACAGAATCTATAATTGGAATCTAAGTGACCTCCTGCTGCTAACTACTGTTTTTCTTTCCGTACCCCATAAAAAATGGGAAATTACTTTAAATCCTTTCTGCTTTAAGCAGGTACAAAATATTTGAGTTGCAAGAAATTAATCTGTAAATGAACCAACAGCTGGAACCATCCAATGTGGATGATAATAAATAACAATACTGTTTCTGTGCATATTTAAAACTACAGAAATGTATAAATTGTGTTTTCTTCTTGTATCATGTCAAATTGTTATACATTTTACCAGTAGAGTGGTTATGTTTGTTTGACCTCAGACTATAACTTCTCTTTTTAATTGCAGAGTGATGTTTTTTTTCCGCCTTACTTCTTTCCACAGGTGTTACCTGGAACGATGTGATATATATGCTTTGACTTCAAAACCATGTTAATACAACATATTGACCATTTCCTTTTTATCCAAACTTGGCTAAATGATTGGTGTGTAGAAGGGGAGACTTTTGAGGGAAGAATTTGATTTAAAATACAATACTTTGTGTGATGTTATCAGAAGCATGTGAACGTTTAGCCTAAATTTTGGGGAAAAAAAGAGCAGAACAAATAGAAAAGGATTGATTTCACAGCAACAGTCTTAAAATTGAGATCCTTTACCTATTAGGTAATTATAGTAGCAAGAGAGTGCGAACATCTTATATTGAACCTCTCATAATGGTCACCCTTAAAGACGTCAATAATAATAATAATAATAATAATAATAATAATAATAATAATAATAATCAAATCAATATTAAAATTCTGCCCAATTACCTGTTTTTGCAACCATATTCCCTTTGTCACCCTGGAGTTTTTATAATCTCATTGTACATTTGTAAAGACAAACAGTCCCAAACAAGAAACAGTGGTTCCCTACTGAGTAACTTCCATTTTTATTACTGCAGCTAATATTTGTCTTTTTAAAACAATGGTTGTAGTTATAATCCTACAGATGGAAGCCCGGTCCAGGACTTTTTCCTTCTGCTCTTTACTGTTCCCACCCCATCTCCACCTTCTGTTTATTGATAGACTTCTAGTTATTCCATGAATATGACACTTCCTCATTGTGTCCGCTCAGGTCACGAAACATTTAAATCTTTGCATTTTCTCAAGTTCTACCACCGTATTATTCAAACACTCAATACCAGCCTCCGCCATGAATGATATTTTTTATGGATAGTATTTTTCGGGTTTCAGCCTCTTTAAAGATAGTCTTCAGCAGAAGAAGCTTTTAGATTTATATTTTGTGTAATATTTAAACATTAGTTTAGACAGACATCTGAAATGTGAAAATAAAGAGTTAAATAAGATGTAGCTTCAACTCACATAAGCCAGACCTTATATGTAGCTTAGAAAACCTCACCAACCTTTTAACTCAGTTGTCTTGTATAAAATAAGCCCTAGACTTACATAAAATGCAACCTAAAGTTTTTACCTAATCTGCAATGAATTAGAAAAACCTTATTAGTCTTCTTCATCCACGTGTAGATATTCTGGTGGTTACAAAAGAATAAAAATCAATACCTAAAGTCATTAATAAGTTAGCTTTAGGATAACATCCAAAGCATGCAAATGTCTAATTTTGCATGGTGCCAGGAGACAGCTGTGCCGCTGCGTGCTTAGCCTGCAGCAGCCTCATTCAAAAGGATCTCTCTCTATCTCTCTCTCCATTAAGACAGGATGAATTTTTTATAGGGCCTATGAAAGGGATCAGTGGGATAGGCTTTTCCAAATCTCTGCACGAGCCATAATCAATTGAGGGAGGATGAAAGTTTCACCAGGCCTTGGTTTCCTTTGGGAGATGCATGGGGTCAGATTAAGTCTATTTGAATTCACTTACACAGCGGTGGTTTAGGTGTGTCTCACCAATTTACCCCTAAACAGATTAAGAGGATTAGAATTAACATGATAGCAGATTATGTTAGAATGGGGTTATTATTAATGCATCTTGGATTATGTGATTCTTTTCCTTGCACGCATCACTGGCGAAAACTAGTAAATGGAGAATAATTGTTTAGTTTTTGCACTAACTTAAATACTTTAAAAAATACACTACAAAATAAGACACCACGTCTTGTGCTCTCAGAGTCCAGTAAGCAGAATAAGAGTGAATTTCATCAGCCAGTCAGTGTCACAGTCAGCAAAAGCATCTCATTGGCCAATCAGGTTCCCTGTTCTATTGCTTGGCAACCAAAAGGAAAGGAGGTAGGGCAACTTGACAATATAAAAATAGCCCATCAATAGCCTTGTGTCTGGAAAAAAAGAAAAGCAAATACGTCGGGAAAGCTATTAATAGCAGAGTGGAACCCATGACGGGGATTGTATACAGTAACCCATTTGTAATGCGGCTTGCATGTGAGACAATTTATTTGCATGAATGCAAATTTAGCAAGTAGTAGAACTCAGCGACAACAGTACTGTGGATAACATTACATTATTTGAATAGGAAGGTTGTTTTTGTAGGGCTCACTGGAAGCATCTAGTTATTTTTCTCTTGAGAAGATGACCAAAGGTTTCTGAGGCATCCTACTGTTAGATGCTGCTTTGCATAAATGCAAAAAAATAAAGAAGAAACTTTTGCAAATTAGAATTCATTAACAGTTGTTTTGTTCATGAACAGGTTTGCAAGTCAAAGGGGAATTTAGGATTTGGTTGTTCACATGAATAGGCTTATTTTAATACCTGGTATTTTCACTTGATTTACTAATTACGTATTTACTTGAAGAACTTCTAAGAGCCAGGTATTAATCTAACATGTTAAACATCTTAGCATTTTTGATGTCACTGATCTTCAGAGCAAATCCTAACCAAATATCTTAGGAATTATGAATATTCAAAGATGACCGTAGTTCATACTTGACCAAATCAAATAGAAATAGTGGAACATCTTCAGTGCATGTTTTTATAATTTTTTTCTCCACTCGTGGTGACACTGTCCGAGCGCCTTCATGTAATGCTTCCAGTGTATCAAAGACAATTAAAAGGTGGAGCAAGAGTCGAACCTTAAAAGGCTTTATCTGGGCCGTCTTATCCGCCAGACATCTCTCGGGGAGGTTGGCCGTTGCCAGAGTAACCATCATAAATGGCAAGTGACGTCAAGAAGGTGGGAGAAACACCAGGGAGAGCCGGAGCTGCTATGCATTATGGATTATTGAAGAAAGGTTCCTCTTGAAGTGTGCAAAGTGACTTAAAATATGCGTGCCTTGCAGAGGTTTCTACACCCGTCTTCTCATCATTTTATCCGTGATGGGGAAAATGGGAGATGACAGTTCCAGGAGTGTATTTGCCGACTATCAAACCTTTAACTATATCTCATTGAAAATGTACAATTTGTGTCAAACACACACACACGCCATATATATATGTACATACATTATTTATGTTTGTTAACATATTTTGATGTTAAAGTCAAAACTTCAGCTTGTAACAATGTGCTTTCTCCGTCCAAATTGAGACTCTTGAAGGGAAATTGGTTGAATAAATTAAAAACAAAATAAACTGAAAACTATTCTACAAGAACCATAGGTTTAGTTCTTCTGTAATTTGATTGTGTATGGGAGGGTCATAGAAGCAAACCTCCTTGTTTCACAAAGAAAGTCAGCTTTTTCCAAGTACTTCTAGGCCTCAAGTTGATGAAGTTTGAGTGTATATGTTGTATATGTGAAAGAAAATTAGCCCTTGTGATTAAGAATTTTCTTTTTTAACACACAGGAAAAATATTTTTTTACAATTAAAATCTATTATAACTCCTAGTGTTTCTTCTAAAATGCCTCATGCTACAACTTGGAAGGAGTCAGTGAAGCGAAGATGGAAGTTTTTTTTGTATGAGAAGCTGCAGAGGAAATGAACAAAGTGAAGAAGTGAAATTATTTCATGCAAGGGGAATCCCAGATGCTTCTGTAAAAATCACAGATCGACGGCCAACGCAAAGCATGACAAGGTCTGTTTCAAAAAAAGTGAATTTTACAACTTGTGAACAGAGGGTTGAAATTAGAGGAAGTAAGGAACAACCCTGGTGTGCTAATGCCACCATTTTCAAATGCCTCCCATCACTGCTGCACCACTATGAGATGATCATTAATTTATTACCATGAGCTCATAATTATTTTTGCTTGACATTTTGGTGCACCACGGGTTGTGAACATGGGATAAGATCAGCGTATCATCTCTCAACTACCTGAAAGCCAAACACAAGCCTTCAGAACAGATAAATCAAGTAATTGGACAACCTTTCCTATAACAACTAGAGCTCATACTGGCAGTTGTTTAAGCTTAATCCGTCTCCGTTTTAATTCAATGGTTTTACGACAGCATATTTTAGAACAATGTGTTTCTCTAAGCCGTGCCAGTACAGACGAGATGACTAAAATATTACTCACACTGAAACTGCAGAAAACCTAGATAATTCAAAAATAGTTGAGGCTTTTCTACCTTTTTGCAGAGAAGATGAGACGCAGAGGAAGTGGACTGCATATGTCCTGAATGACATGGATTGTGAGTCGCACACAGTGCTGTGGTTTCGCTTCTTCTTTTCAGCTGTGAGTGGAGTAGATGCTGCTAGGAGAGGTCATAAATAAATGGAGAGTAAAAGCAGAGCTGGAGTATGAGTGGAGAGCAGCTGAGTGGGAGGGTGAGCAAACTGGGGGTGGGAAATGGGACATGGGGAGTGGAGCTGGAGTAGTATTTTTATTAAAGAGACAGAGCTGATTTCATCAGTTCTATTTAATATTATCTCACAAATACAAACTTAAGTATATTTTCTTTTCCAAAAAACTTAGGATAGATAACTTGTGAAATTAACAATATGAATTTCTTATCTTGAAGATTACAAAATTTTGATGATCACAAGCAAAATGTACCAAATGCTATATTAAGAATAAGCCAAAGCAAAAATCTTTAAATGTATTTTGAGCTGAATTTTACCTTTATAAGTCAGCTGTATGTAAATTATTTCCTTTTGATTATTGAATCAGTCCATAACTGTGACCAATATTGGTCCTATTTCAGTCTGCATTGCAGATTTCCCATCAGGAAAACAAGATGGATTTTAATTTGGTTTCCCTCTGGTAGTACACATCTTTGGCTATAACAGGTGTCACATTGTAATATGACACCTAAATAGGAATTTAAAAAGTGCATTGTAAATGTACTTCTCTCCTGCACCTCAGGTGGAGAGGTACCAAGTAATATCTTGCTCAGGATGCAAGTACTACTTGTATTTTGAACAAGTAGTACCTTTAGGAGTGTGTTAAAAATCTATTTAAGGGGTTAAAAACAATAAGACTAAATTTGTGCTAACCAACCTCAGAAAAAAAGCAGATTCTAAAATGTCTATAGTTTGCAAAGTTTCTGTGTATTTTTGTTTTTAAAGAAAGGTTTTTAGGGCAACTTTGCAGGTAATTGTAGAACAAAGGTTTAAACGGTAAATCTAACTTCCATACAAAGCAAATTATTTCCTCTATTATGAATTATAAGAAGACTGCAACAGATGTACGTTTTACTACTTTCTTAATACTAATAAATAAATTGAAACACAGTTAAACAAGGCCAGGCCAATGCTAGTTTTTTTAGTTTGATGTCATTTTAAAACTTAAAAGAAGGATAGAAACCACATTTACATTCATCATGTTTTTAATAAGGTTTTTTCAATAGCTTTTTTTTTTTAATTCATTGTATATTGTAAATAGACCAAACAGCAAGTGCTTTGTTCACTACATTCATTAACCAATCACAAGCTCTTTAAGGTCCAGACATTATTCTTCCATAATAGTTGATTTTTCAGTTTTTTGTTTACAGTATAAAGAATCTCATACAGTCATTCAATTACCAAGGTGACATTTAAGTACTTGTAGAAAAAGTGCACACAAACGTTTTCTGAGAACAGCGTTTGACCTTTAACTGAAAATTATCAACAATTATTTCTTATCCAAAATTAGTATCATAATTCACAGCTAAATACTGCCCCAAAATTATTCTGAAGTTTTGGTTAATGTACACAGACTTTTCTAAATGCAAAGACAATTGTTTCACAGTAGTTATCGTGAAAACTACACAGATTTAGTGTTACTAAAATTAACTTGACGGCTTCACTCAAACTTAATGCCCTGAGCCAGAGGAAGATCCTTGCTGTAGTTTATTGTGCAGGTTGAGCGCCTCATGTACTGCTTCCAGGAATCACTGCCTGATTCTCTTCCACCACCAGTGTGCTTCTCACCACCAAACGCTCCTCCGATCTCAGCGCCGCTTGTGGGAATGTTGACATTCACAATACCACAGTCAGACCCTTTAGGCCCCATCCAACGAAAAACTCTGCCCATATCTTTGGTGAAGATGCTGCTGGACAGACCCTGCTTGACCTCGTTGTTCCAGGCAAATGCCTCTTCTTCTGTCTTGAACTTCAGGACATAGAGGATGGGGACAAAGGTTTCTGTGTGGACAATGGGTGAGTCATGAGGCAGACCTGTAATGATAGTGGGTTCCACATAGTTTCCAGGACGATCCATCACTTTTCCACCACAAACAACAGTACCCCCCTGTTTCTTGGCATGTTCAATGGCAGCCAGATACTGCTCCACAGCTTGTTTGGTGTGCAGAGGACCATAGAGAGTTTTTGGGTCCCAAGGGTCTCCAATTCGAACTTGTTTGTAGGCCTTAGATATCCTCTCAACCACCGTGTCATGAATGCTCTCATGGAGCATCAGCCTCCTGGTTGTGGTGCAACGTTGGCCAGCAGTTCCTACAGAAGCAAAGACCGCAGAGGGAACCACAAGGTTCAGGTCTGCATCCTCAAACACAATAATGGCATTGTTCCCACCAAGCTCCAATAGCTTGCGTCCAAACCTTTCCTGCACCATCATGGCCACAAGCTTGCCAACGTGGGTACTGCCAGTGAATGACAGGAGATCCACACGTTCATCCTTTGCCATGGCAGTACCAATATCTGCGCCACCACAGGTCAATGAGCAGATGGCTCCGGGCAGATTGTTTTGTTCTAGCACCTCAGCTACTATTTTGGTAACTGCAACACTGGTGAGAGGGGTGGTTGGGGCACCCTTCCAAAGGCAGACGTTGCCACAGGTCATCGCAATAGCATTGTTCCAGCCATAAACAGCCACAGGGAAGTTAAAGGCGGTGATTATGCCAACGAGCCCGACAGGGTTCCACTGCTCCAGAAGAGCATGTCCGGGTCTTTCAGAGGGAAGGATTGGCCCACCAATCATTCTTGACAGACCGACAGCGTAATCACAGACGTCAACGTACTCTTGAACTTCTCCCACTCCTTCAACAAAGATCTTACCCATCTCCAGAGAAACTAAACTTCCAAGAGTTGTGATTTTCTTTCTTAATGCATCCCCTATCTGTCTGACAATCTCCCCTCTTTTTGGAGCTGGAATATCTGCCCACACCTTCCAGGCCTCCCTCGCCTTCTGAACAGTTACTTCATACTCTGCCATAGTAGCTTGAGTAACTCTGGCTATAGGCTCATTGTTGGCAGGGCAGTAGGACGTGACCACTTCCCCGCTGCCTCCCCAACTCCCATTGTAAACACCCAGGTTGTCCTCAGACAAACCCAACTCCTTTAGCCACGAATATTGGGGTTGGTTGATGAGGAGACTCGACATGGCTGCTGACTGGTGGCAGTGAACAGATGCAAATTTATTTCTTAAAAGTAGCCTGCTGCGCCGGGCAAGGGTCAGAGTGAAGCAGCGCTGCATGGATGCTGAAAAACAAGATCAGAGTTAAAAATTAATTTAACATGTCGGATGGCATTCAGAAGTAAATCATCTATGAGAACAATCAATGTATAAGATATGATTTAACTCACAACGTCCAAAAGAAAAATTATGTATCCGAAATCCTAAAATTGAAAGTTAAGGTTAAAATTTGTACATGTTTTTAAAAAAAGCATCAGACAATGTTTGCCATGTCACAATAAAAATATAAGTTGCAACATTTTATTTTATTTCTTATTTTAAAACTCACAAATCTTGTTAAGTATTAAAATATCAGTCACCAAGATCTAGATCAGGTTTATAAATGACAATAAAAGTCAATCAAACAAGCCGAATATTATTGGAGCGCAAAGGATGAGGAATCCACTAAAAATTACACACGTTCTTTGCAGATTCAATGACACTGCTGTGCAGTAAATTGTGCAGATCTAGATTCCAATGGAAACCAGACTTTCCTACGACTCAAGTGCAATAATGTTTGCATAATGTCAGTATATTTTCAACTTCATGTCGTATGTCTAAAGATGCTATTAGGGTTAAAAGTATATTAAAGTGAATGTAACGTAATTAATTTTACTGCTTTTATACCACTTATGCAGCAAATTTACATGATAGTAGAACATTATAGTTCTAAAATTTTTCATTTCAGAGTTTGCATTATCATATTTGCAAAACGCCTCTTTCGTTGTCTGAAACCTTTTACCGGGTTATAGAACCGTACCTGTTTTGTTTTTTTTAATGACGCACCAAATTACTCAACCTAGTCCAACATGTACCGAGGTTACAACAAATGTAGTCTTTGACACGAAGGCATTCCTGTTACTAAATAAGTGAAGGAATTACAGCTTAACTGCAACCATTAACTGCAAGATAACGCTGCGATTTGTGCGTCTTAAACTCCAACATGTGTTGTTGACTTGATACGTATGCGCCATGAGGCGAGTTCGTAGTACAGCGTGGACTCAAAGGTCTCCAGGTTAACAAACTCTAACTTCGCTGTACTGCTACAAGTCCTGCACATGAAGCATTTGCACATTGCCTTAATCCCTAAAAATCAAGTTAATGTTGTTTGTTATCACCTTTTTACTCACGCTGATATAAAGTCGACTAGGCCACGTCCACTCCAGAACAGGGAAGTACTCACAGTTACTTAACGGAAGCGCCACGGTTGTGCTGAATTCTGATTGGACGGCTGGTCCGACGCACAGTGGCGCCTGCTTTGTCAGAGCGATCGATGCTACATGCTAGCAGATAGCTTTTGTTGTGATTGAAGATTGAAGGATTTATTTCTAGTCCAGTAGCTTCGATTTTAAAAAATCGTTCGTTGAAACACTTTGCACAATGAGTGGTGGAGTGTATGGAGGCGGTAAGTAAAAGCTTTTGATTGAAATGGAACTAAACTTTAGAACAAGTGACGCTTCTAGCACTACCATTAGCTAGGCTTACAGTTAGCTAGATGCGCTAACGCTCAGCTCAGTGGAAGACTAAATATGCGACGTTTTTTGTATTTATAGTCTCTGATTTAAATATATCAATACTACAATATTATTTGTATGCACCATGTTGTGTTTGCAGCCTTGTTTACGTTTCGATCATACATCTAACCATAGTTGCTAAAAGGAAATGAATGGAAGTGTGCTTTCCGAAGCATCCATTTATCTATATGATTAAAGCATCAGTTAGGATACAATATATTGTTTCGCTGTTACTGACTTGGAATGCCAAACCCTATTACGGAGATAACGATAAAGTCCTCGTTTGAATAATTTCAGAACCTAATTTAAATGTCCTCACTGTCATTTCGTTTATTAGTAATCTGAACTGTCTGTTAAAAACACACATAAAGTTAGTTTATCTGTCGCTCGTCTTGTCTTTGTTACCAAAATAATATTACTTTCCCAGTATAAACCATTCATTTAATTTGTTTTGACAAATAATTAGGAGAAACGTTGCACTAAATATATCAATATAATAAAATCTGTTTTGTTTTACTTATTATAAACTATTGAATGTACATTTAAATAACTGGTGACCTTTAGAACACTGAAATCTATAATATTATAATCTTATTTGATTTTACTGTACATATTTACTTTTAATTTTTATCATATGGGTACTGTGCTCCAAATTAGTTTGATTAAATGTGTTGACATTAAGGTTGTATATCAGGAAGTCTTAAGGTTTATGTTGTAAACAAAAAATCACAATTAAAAACAGATAATGAAGTTTTTTTTTTGCTAATGTACACTAATATTTGTTTGTTTCCAAGCAGTCATTTACAATATTCATACTCCTTACTCTTTTGTTGTTATGTTTGCCACAATATTTGAAGTAGTTACATTTTATACACTGAACCACGAGTCTCCATATAAAGTCCTCAAGAACTACTGTCCTGCAAATTTGACATGTGTCCCTGCTCCAACACACCTGAATCAAATAAATAGCTACTTAAGAATGGCCTCTGCTAAACTTGATAGCATTCTGAAGAGTTAAGTCAAAAAGAGTTAACTGTAAAAGTTGCAGGACCATAGCTCTTGAGGACGGGAGCTGTGGACCTCTGTCAGTAAAGGAACAATGTATTCTGAATTGAAAAAAGTAAAAAATTTATTGTATCTTTCTTGAGAGTTTTGATATCCTTAATTGTTGTCATGAAGCTGTGTTTAAGATGTAAAGAATAAATTATCTGTAGGCACAGGTTTAAATAGCTCTGTGATGATGAGTTAGCAAAGCAACATTGAGTTGCTAGTAGTTGACTCCTTTTGAAATTAATTTAATGTCTTCAGGTTTTTGTTGTCATTATGCCACTTTGTGGTAAAGTTGTATATAACAGAAAAAAATCTAAATAGACAAATTTTAGTCCAAAAATGTATTGCTGGAAACACCAACAGAAAAACGATCTATATTTCTTTGCCAAAATTCACTTTATTAATTAACTGTTGTTTTCTAAGTGCCCTTGTACTCGTTCTCTTTGCAAATACATATATGCAAATAAACGTAAATGCATGGTTTAAATTCTAACATCCCTGTGTATGGCTCCCTTCTGCAGATGAAGTGGGAGCGTTGGTGTTTGACATTGGTTCGTATTCTGTAAGAGCTGGCTATGCGGGAGAAGATTGTCCCAAGGTAGGTGAATCACTCAAATGACCTGATTAACTGTGTGTCTTTCCTCTGAGTGTGTGCATGTTATCTCTGGGGGGACGCCAGTGTCAGGAAATTGGGGCTGTCACCCTGGAGACAGGCTGAGTAAATTGAGTTCAGATCATTTTGGAACACTTCCTTGGTTTGGATTTTTGTGTGCTTTTGTTGGAGTTCTTAGTAGTGGAAATTAGATGAAGCATTGATTCATTAATCAAATGTTGTATTTGTTCATTGTGATTATTTCAAAACACCTTGTTTATAACACAGTAGCATGCTTTTGTGTCTTCAGGGTTTGCTTATTGGTATGACACTGTTGCGATGCTAGTTTGAATAATTTCTGACCAACCTTGAAGCAATGAATTTCCTTTGTGGGGAAATACAAATTAGCTTAGACGTATAGAAAAATCTTTCTAAAAAGCTTCTGTTGGTTTGAAAGGAATGTAGATAAGATTAAAATTGGGTACTTTTCAGTACAGTGTTATTTCATAAGTAACACATTAGTTTGAATATTAGCTCTAAGTTTTCAGCAAAACATCTTTTACCAACAGAAAGTAAATGTAAAAGTGTGCCTTGACTTGCAATGTGTTTTTCTTTCTTTGTTTGGCCCTGGCTTAGGCGGACTTCCCAACAGTGATCGGTGTTACTATTGACCGGGATGATGGCAGTACACCCATGGAAACGGACGGAGACAAGAGCAAGCAGAGCGGCACCACCTACTACATCGATACCAATCAGCTGAGGGTTCCCAGAGAGAGCATGGAGGTCATGTCTCCCCTAAAGAACGGCATGAGTAAGTATTCAGTCTGTTGGAAGTCTTTAAATGTTTTTCTGACAATTTATGTGCAAATGAAACTTAACTCGCATACAGGCGGAATATTTCTCAGTGAATGCATTTTTTTTAGTTTTTCAGTGCTGCATTATTTACATGTTGTAATTCTATTTAAAAAAATACTGTGGTCAGTGATGACAAAAAGGAATACCTATTTAGAAATTGCACTGCTTGATCTATAGTTAGACTTTCAGTGTAACTTTGTAGGCGAGCTCCTCACAACCCTTACTGACATATGAGTTCTGTTTATGAATATTTATAAGACTATCTTGAGCCAAAACACTAAACTCACCAAACATATATTTTTTTCCCAGTTAAACCCAGGTGTCTCTCTTTGATTTTGATTTAAAACCATGGATGCTAAAATACTCTTCATCGGTGTAATCTGTTACTTCAAGCATCTACGAACGCAGTCACATGTCCAGAACTATCTGTGGTACTGAACTGAGTTTAAGCCCCATTAACCTGCAGTGGCAATTGAAAAATGGAGAAGTAAAGTCTTGGGCAGATTTTCCATAAAATGGTCTTTAGAACTAATTTGTGCCGAGTGCAAATGTTCTTAGCATGCGTTGTTGTATGTACTGTGAGATGTTTAAGATATGTGTTGTAGTGGCCATTAAATAATATTATTAATATTATTTTTTTGCTATGTTCCACATTAGAAATATAGTCTTCTTTGGTTCCCTAAGTTATCTAAATAGGGAACTCAAAAACATTGACAAAATATTTAAAATTTCATTTTTTGAACAGTAATAAGCTGCATTTCCTTTCCTTTCTTATATCAGGATTATAATTTTTAGGATTTCATTCCACAACATTCTCACAATTATCAGCATGATTGGAAATAAAACATGCGTCCCAATGTACCATTTCAGCAGATGATGATGCAAGTCACTATGGTGGTCTGACCACCTTTGCAGCTACCTAGAACTGAGTGTGACACCCATGCTAATTGCAGCAGAACAGCACAGTGGGACCATTGGCTCCCGTGGAGGCCTGACCTGGAACACTGGTGCTCGTCTGGTGCTCAAATTGTTATCTAAAAATAACTCTTCATTGCTCTAATTCTTCTGTCATTATCTTGGCTGGGTCAGATAAAAGCAAGAGATATATTTTTTAGTGTATGTGATGTTTAGCTTTTCTTCCAGCAGTGAGATTTTACTGTATCTAAGATGTCTTTTTGTTTTTTTTAATAGACATAATTTTTTTTTTTCAATTACTAAGCACCGTTTGTAAAAACTAAATGGCTGGATTTAGTTTTAAAAAGACAGGTTAGAGTAAACAGTTGCTTTACTTTCACCTTTATTTGATCTATAGTTGAGGACTGGGACAGTTTCCAGGCAATTTTGGATCACACGTATAAGATGCACTTCAAGTCTGAACCCAGCCTACATCCTGTGCTCATGTCAGAAGCATCGGTGAGTTTGCTGCTGCTTAATGTTAAATATAATTGTCATCTTTAATACGTACTGTAATCAAACCACATTCATGTACTTTCAACACAAGTTGGCAGCAACCTGGATTTCTGAGATGCTCTTTGTTTTAGGCTCTGGAAAAATATTGTTGGATGGGGATTAAAGTATGAAATTTGCTTCCTGTGCTGGTGCTCGTCATTAACCGGGGGTGTGCATTTGTTTAAGGGTGTCTGACAGCCACCATTTATTGGAAGTGAGTAACTGTATCTGTTTTGTTTGCAGTGGAACACGCGAGCAAAACGAGAGAAGCTTACAGAGCTGATGTTTGAGCATTACAACATTCCTGCCTTCTTCCTCTGTAAATCAGCTGTACTGTCTGCGTATCCTTTACAGTTTTTTTTTCATCCAGTAAAGAGAACAGTTTGACAGAAACTACTGGGCTAATTTAATGATGCCCTTTCTCTTCAGTTATGTTTATTTGCAAAGTGCTACTATAACTTCTGTTCCTGCACCTTGAATCCCTTTCCTGGTCCCTTAACTGTGAATATCCCAGCTTTGCTAACGGGCGGTCCACAGGCCTGGTCCTGGACAGCGGAGCCACACACACAACAGCAATCCCAGTGCATGATGGTTATGTCCTTCAGCAAGGTAAAGAATGGTTTCACATGTAACCCTAGGGTTAATTTATAATACAAGACAAATTGAAAAAATGGTTGGAATCTAAAGCTGAATTATGTGGATCGGGTCTCTTCTTGGCAACTTGATGCCATCTGCTGGTTGAAGCTCGTCTCGGTCATGTGCTTCTCCTGCATTTATGCAATTTCTGCAGTTTGTGGTAATGAGTTTTTGTGATGCAGCAGTCTTTGTTTGGAAATGTGCTGACATTTTCAAACAAAGCCATAGTCTTATATACTGTTCACATTCTTACAGGTTGACTCTTTAAATAATTAAACCCCAGCATTTGTTTATGAAATGTGATTAAATTATTATAGTACTTTTGGAAAAGTACTCCTCAAACCTTCACACATTTTGTTACGATCCAGCAACACAAAATGTGAATACATTTATGGTGCGTTCACTTCAAACCAAAAGCATGTGACGCTTCAAGTTCGATGCATGTGCACTTTTGGTGCATTCACACCAAATGCATTTTGAGCATCAGGGGCGTCTGGTTGATGTTCAAAGTCTATGTGGAGCGTTGAATGCGCTCGACTCGTCAAATGCTTCAAACAGTTCAAATTGTGCTGTGGTAGACGCTTGAAATGCGCCTCCACAGAGACTTTGAGTGTAAACTAGACGCGGATGACGCTTAAAACGTGCTTGGTGTGAATGCACCATTAATCTGTGTGAAGAGTCTAAAGGGAAAACTTTGATCCTTTAATTTGGTGCAAATTGTGAACAAACACTGTAGCTAAACTCAACGAAGACAGTGGAAACAGCCATTGGTGTATTATACAAAAACTAAAGATTTACTATCAAAATTGAACTCCTAACTTTCCCAACTTAAAGCTAAGTTTGTGCTGTTTTTTTGTTGTTGTTTTTGTTTATGACAGGTATTGTAAAGTCGCCTTTGGCTGGTGATTTTATGAGCATGCAGTGTAGGGAGTTGTTTCAAGAGTTAAGTGTGGAGATAATCCCTCCCTACATGATTGCATCGAAGGTAAACCTTTGGTTAATTTGAAACCTGTTTTAAATTTAATTTGACACATTTTTAAGTAGCCATTTTTGCCAATTGCTGCCTGCTGTGTGAATATGTCACAGGATCCGGTGCGGGAGGGAGCCCCGGCCAGCTGGAAGAAAAAGGAGAAACTACCTCAAGTCACTCGGTCTTGGCACAACTACATGTGTAATGTAAAGAAAGAGTTCATTTGTTGTGCAGCACTTTCAGGATTTCTGTGGAGTGCTGGAATTAAACGTGCCATTTTCCGTTCTCTGTTTATCGCAGTGTGTAATCCAGGATTTCCAGGCGTCTGTCCTGCAGGTGTCAGACTCTCCATACGATGAACAGTGAGTTACTAGCAAATATTCTTAGAGTTCAAAATGATTTTCTATTATCAAAATCTAAGAAAATTGAGTTATTTTTAGCAATGATTCCTGCCTTTATTCTAAAACTTACAGTAGATATGCTAATTTTGTTATCTAAACAACTTCATCTTTCCTTTTTCATCAGAGTTGCTGCTCAGATGCCCACAGTCCATTATGAACTCCCTAATGGCTACAACTGTGACTTTGGTGCGGAGAGGCTAAAGATCCCAGAGGGACTGTTTGACCCCTCTAATGCCAAGGTTGGTGCTAAGTTTGTGAGGCGATAATAAACTAAATGTACTTTTAAATTAACAGTTATCAGTGGTATAAAAAACTGCAGTGAGTACATTGATACCTTGAATAAAAAAAATAAGTGTTCATATATTTTTATTATTGCATAATTAGCCTTTTTTGTAAATAAAACCGATACATAATCTGCTCACTTTTAGGGCCTGTCTGGAAACACCATGTTAGGAGTTGGTCATGTGGTGACGACCAGTGTAGGAATGTGTGACATTGACATTCGACCGGTGAGTAGTGGACAGCTTTTAAAGTTTTATTGCACCTATTTTATTTATTTTCTTTTTCTTTTTTAATTTTATTGCAGGACAAGTTTTTGAGTTAGTCTGCAATTTCCAAAACAAAGGGATGAGCTATATCAGCTTATTTTAATTAGCAAATGGCTAACTTTGAGACTTCCTCCTTTGCAAACTATTTCTACATCATAGAGTTGTTATCATGGCCTGTTAGTTCATTAGAAAATGACTGAATATTTGAGTTTCACTGTTTTGTCCAGCTGAAAATCAGCCAATTTGGATCAGAAGCTATTTTCTGTGGTGAGGAAAACGGTTGGCTCCGGGTTTGTTTAACTTTTGTGATTGTTGACGTGTATCTAAGGGTCTGTACGGCAGTGTGGTGGTGACGGGAGGAAACACACTCATCCAGGGCTTCACTGACCGATTAAACAGAGAACTTTCCCAGAAAACCCCTCCAGTAAGAAACAGTTATCATTTCTAAACAATTTTGAATTTATCATAAGTTGTGACAGGAAAGTCAGTTTAGCTGCATTATGTTAAATGCTAGATTTCCCCTTGTTTGTAATTTACAGAGCATGAGACTGAAGCTGATTGCCAACAACACTACGGTGGAGCGCCGGTTCAGTGCGTGGATAGGAGGTTCCATCCTGGCATCACTTGTAAGAACATTCAGAGGCTCTATAGTACTGAGAAACATATTATATATGTATGTATATTGCGTATTTGACAGCATGTTTGATGTTTTCCAGGGAACCTTTCAGCAGATGTGGATCTCGAAACAGGAATATGAAGAAGGAGGAAAGCAGTGTGTGGACAGGAAGTGTCCTTGATTTCGACATCTAGCCTCAATCTTTCCTTATCCATCTTCTTCTAGCTCAACTTCACGAGGAGTCAACCTCTGACCCAGACTCAGGAACAGTCAACTCTCATTTTGTATGATTTCTTTTTAAATCTGAGTTGGTCGCCTGTTAGGATCTTAAAAAAACAAAACAAATAGAAAAAAAAAAAGTCAACTCAAGATCCTTTTTTTTAATAGCCAGAACAGTTAGACTGTTGCCTTCTCTGTTACCTGCTGATGGAAACGTTGGGTCATCAAAAAGTTGTTTCCAATTACACTGGGAGAAATGAGTAATTAGGGCTGTACAGGATCCCAGCAGAAAACTGGTAAGATGTTGTATAAGGGTCTTTATTTGGAGGAAGCATCATTTAGCAGGACGTGAATGTGTTTTGTTATTGTCATTTCGTGTACTTGGTAATTTCATGAGCAGTTGCCGGTCATTTATTGCCCCTGGTTACTCATATTTCAACTAAAAATCTGTATTTAATTTTCATTTTTACTTGTCATTGGCTACATATGACCTCTGAAAAATAAAGACAATTTTGTTATGATTACATGACTCGTCATTTTAAAAGTAATTTTGAGTTTGCTTTAATTGCAAGATGTCCAAACAGTAGTTAGGCAGGATGGTTTATTAGACAGTAACAAAACAGAACACATTTCCAATCGAGAAAACATAGTTTCATCTTGTAAAACCAAATAACAGCTGGATACGAATTTGCTCAAACTTCAGTAGATTGCATGAGCTGATTCAGGCAGCTGAGTTGTAGCAAACTCAAAATCAAAGATTCAGGAAGATGGAAGCTTCATCTGGGGAAATCTCTCTTTTAATTTAGCCAAAGATTTCCTCTTTAAGCTGGCTTTCCTGGCCCTTTCTCGAAGGAATCTCTCAATGCGCAACCTGCCAGAAACAAACAAAAAGAACCCTATTGCAACATCTTTATATATTAAAATTAAAGGAAGAAAACTGCACTGCAGCATATGAATGTTCTTACCTTATATGAGGTTGGACAAAATAGGGAGTGTAGAACCTCTTGCGCTTGTATCTTTCATTTATGTACCAGGGAATTGCGTATTCTTGGAAGCGATACCTGGAGGTTAGAAAGGACTATTTACTAAGAGTAAATGTTTCTTGCCTTTAGTGCGAGACAGGCGAAACCCAGAGTTGCATTTTACCAAATGTTGTGTACAAAAAACCCCCACTGGCATCAGAGTCCAATAAGTTGCTTAATTACAAATCCAGTATAAATTCACAGAAACGTTCCGTACCAGTATTCATATCCGAACACGTTCCTCCTCCAGTCTCCTGGCCGGCCTTTCTCCTGTCCCGTCTGCAGCAGGCGCAGTGCGGTCTCCCGTTCTGTCACCACCGTTTCCAGCCTGACCATTGACCGTTCAATCTGTGAAAACACAGACATAATCCCTTTAGCCTGGGTTTTTACTTCACCATCAACAATAATCTGTAAATATAAACAACACATTAGAAAGAATCCCTCTGAAGTGCGGGAGCTGGAGCTGTCACTTCAGCGTTGCACCAACCTTCTTCATCCGTTCAGGACTCGGCATCGGAAGCCTTTGTCTTTTTGCTTCCTGCTCAAGCGTCAGCAGCATGTTTCTTTCCTTCAGCAACACATACCTGAGACAAAACTGAGGTGTTAGAAGAAACAGTAAATGCAGAACTTCTTTTTTAAATTATTTACTTAGCACCATTCAAGCGATGAGACATTTCAAAGTGCCTTACATAAAAAGACAAGAAAACAGTCTGGCAAAATTTCTTCAAGGTGTACAACTAGATAAAGATGAGCAACAGCATAACATCAAAACAATATATTAGATTTTCAAATATTTTCCAGAGTTGCCACATAGTCTTGACATTGCTCACCAGAGTTTGTGTAAGTCCTCGTTGCTCTTTGTTCTCAGCTGTTTTGCTGTCCATGGAGCTCCTGTAATGAAACAAATGTTGACATACGACATTTAAAATGCATTATGCATGATCATGAACATTGTGTAGCTACTAATCTGCAATTTAAAAAAAAAATCCTAACATCTGCTGTGAACTATACTGAATCACTTAAGCATGTAATAATTATTTTCTGACTCTAAAAGTCACTTGGATATTTAAACAACGTTTAAACAACTTTTACATACAATTTAATAAATGTAATGTTTTACCAGACTTCACATGGGGCTCTCCCCAGTTCTCAGGCTGATCAAAGAACTCTTCCAACCCTCTCCTGCTGATGGTCGTGTGCAAAGCTCGATGCTGACCCACAAGGCTGATGGGAGTGATCCAAGAAGAGGCAAACTGGGAGGATTTTTCACTGAAGGAAAAAAAAAAAAGAGATCTAATTCATGCATTATTATTTTATACATATAATTTCATTTTACTCGAGAATGTAATTAATTAAACGTCCCAACACTCAGATTGTTCTATTGGGATGTCAAGCCTCCAAATCAGTAAAGAAAAAATAGATTGCAAAACATTTACCTTCTAGAGCCTTATTATGGGTCTGTTTAAGTAATCATGAACCAACATGATAATGAATTTGTTGTGAAGGACACCAAACTGGACTGGACTGGATTAAAAAACAGTGACTGGGACTGGGATTTTCAGAAGATAATTTATCTTCATTATTGATGTTTTTATTTGTAAAAATACTAAATAATTTCCTTTTTAAAGGCAATTGACACATTTGCCCCTGACTGATCAATAAATCAAACACTGAAAAAAAAATAATACTTTTTCTGTTTAATAAATGTATCTCAAATAAGAAACCCTTCACCATCAGTAGAAACATAGACTTATAATACTTTTATGCAATTTGAATTTGGCTAATAGTCTGATAAAGACTACAGCCGCATGGTTTGATGCAGAGATTAGATAATAGTGCAATTGCTTCATTTTCACTAAACTGAAAGAACCACGAGCACATTTTACATCTTACAAGATGTACAATTATGTAAAATGTTTAAGGTTATAGATACTGAGGTTGGGCTCAGAGGCCAGAAAGTGAAGTGCACTGCCGCCGATTTGAAGGGACGATGGCTATGTGGTAGTTTAACCAGACGAAAACAAGAAAATTCCATGTCTGCTGCTACACTGCCCTACCTTAGAAGATTGTTCTGGCATCTTTTCAGATTTACAGCGCAGTGTTGAGCGCTTATCGCTGGAGATATCCTGAAGACGCTCTGTAACTGTTTGCACAGAGTCAAAACACGTCCTAACGACGAGGACGACGCCATGTTTTACCTAGAATTACCCAACATGCATTTTGTGTAAAAAATATTTTTTTCCCCCAAAAAATAATATTTTTTTTATTTTACAACTATCGGAACACCTTTAGCATTGATGGCATAATAATAACATAAAAGTTGACAAGATAAGTATAAATTTAGGGTGCGTTACTTTTCCTTGAACCAATCACAGCGCGGCTTGTTGAACTGTCCCTTCAGCAGCTATGGTGGGCATGAGCCTTCTCAGGTCGGCTGCTGCCTTTGCAGCCAGGTTAGGTCCTCTGAAAGCTGGGAATAATGCTGCCAATATACTTGCTCGAAACATCCCACGGACAAATAAAGGTGAGAGCTTCTCTGCTGGTTCGGACAGATCAACCTTCGACTCTAAAATCGGCTCCTTTCTGCTATGACCTTGCGCCGGAGCTTGTTAGCATGCTAACATCAGCTAACTGGTAACGTTCGCCCTGGTGTCAACAAAGAGGAAACAACTCCAAGTTTAATGATGAAAACTCTGTATGTTAGATCTTGTAATTTCATATTTGTTGACCTTATGAGTGTAATGAGTAGTTATGATATTGTATCCTCTATACGTTTATTTGTATCCTATAGAGATATAAGTGTTATTTAGCATAAATGGATGGACACATGATTTACCCATCCATCCATCCATCCATCCATCCATCCATTTCCTTTACACCCTTCGTCCCTAATGGGGTCGGGAGGGTTGCTGGTGTCTATCTCCAGCTGCGTCCCGGGCGAGAGGCGGGGTACACCCTGGACAGGTCGCCAGTCTGTCGCAGACATGATTTACCCACTGTATTTTAATATAATGGAGTACCTTACTAGACCTTTAAGAGTCCACATTGTACAATTTACAAGGTAATTCTATAAAGTTCTTATTTCGTAATCAAGCTCTTAAACCGAATTTATCTCAGATTTATTATAGTCTGCTTACTAGCAATAACATGCATTGCTGTCACTATTGTGTAAGGATAAGAAAACTTTGTTTTTGCTAGGGCCTTAATGTGGCCTTGGAGGACACAATTTCCATAAAAAAATTGTGAAGTCATAAATTTAACAGAAAAAAATAACTTAAATTTATTAACACAAGAATTACTATTTTCTTGTATCAGATTGACATCTCCAGAGTGCAGATTTGATAAAATTGTGTTGCAGCTTTTTCCTCATTGATAAGGTGAATCTGCAGGAGATCTCATTCTGATACTGGGTTACACCCCACATCTACCATTTATACTTTGGAAATTATCCCAATGCACATTTCCTTTAATTTATCATTTCAATCTTAGAGGACTTCTGCTATTTTTGTTGCAAATTTCTGACTTTATATCGTCAGAAAATATGTTGCTTTCAATATTACAAAGCTATGTTTGAAATCATGGAAAATTGTCATTTCCAAACTTTCAACATCAGAGAATATCAAATTTTTCCTTTCTTGCAAATTTGCGAAATTAATCCCAAAAAATTCTGGTAGAAATCTATTCCTCTGTGACCATATTATTATTTTTCTTTGTTTTCGATGGCTATAATACTCTTTTGTATGACATGGTTAAATTTTAAATGTATTTAAAATAAAGAAATACTCTGTTTGATCTCATAAAACACAGTCGTAAATATTCCATTGGCAGAGACTTTATTGTGACAGCAACTATTGTTCTTTTCTTCAGTGGCGACCCGTTGGGGCCATGGAAAGAAGATGTTTGTGGTCAACCCATCTCAATATTACGACAGAAGATTTTTGCATTTATTGGTATGTATCATAACAAAATTCAGTTTACAGCGCTTAGGTCATTTTCAAAAATAGGAAAGCAAATAGTTGCAGTATATGAGGCAAAAAATTTACATTTGAAACTGAAAAACATTTGAAAACCAAATATCCTTTTCCTGCCAGTTTATAGATATGCTTTGATCTATGTGGGTCTGTCACATAAAGTACCTGCAAAATACATTGAAGCTTGCTGATGTAATACCAAGAACAGATAAGGGGTAGGATTACATAAATGTTCACTTCTTCCCAATCCTTCTCAAACAGAAAAGCAGTGATAAGATAATTATCAAGCAATCCTACTGATTGCTTGTTTTCTTGATTTTAAAAACCTGTTTGAAATAAATAAATGAAATATGGAGTGGCTCTCAAAAGCTACTATTCACTAATGCATTTTGATTTAGCCATACTATTAAGTGGCAACCCTACAGTATTTACATATTTTGTACATCCAGCAAAACATTTCGTGAAGAGCGCCTTGATTGCATTTTTAGTTCTGCTGGTGGCAGACTGAAAGCTGTAAAAGCTGTCAGTTTTTCATTTTTCTTTTTGTTATTCTTGCAGCGATATTACATCCTGCTGACTGGTATTCCAGTAGCTGTGTTGGTCACAGCTGTGAATATCTTCATTGGTAAGTACACATGTTCTTGGTGTTTTAAAGTATTATATATTAATGTATACTTTTGGTCCATGATATCATTTTAGGAATAATTAAATGAATTATTATTATTTTTTTCTTTTACTTTTTTAGGTGAGGCAGAGCTTGCTGAGATTCCTGAAGGCTATGAACCTGAGTATTGGGAATATTACAAAGTGCGTTCCTTCTTTCATTTTGTCATTGGGTTGTCAGCTCTTAAACAATGTTGTCAGGATAATTAGGTTCAGGCTTGTCATATATTTACGTATTGAGGTCACAGCACATACATTGCTTTGCATTTGGCAGATTAACATTTATTTTACAGATGGTTTCATCTGTAAAATAAAGATGCACCCACACACAGACATTATGATATTCCACAAAGGAGTTTAATTTTTTTTCCTCCATCTGCACATGTTTTTTTTTTTCATTTTTTTGAAGTTCTGAATTGGCATTATTGTTCCACAACAAAATCAAATAAAAACAGGCGCTGCTTGTAAAAACTCTTTAAGAATTTCTAATCAAGCAAACATATTGCTCTTTTGAAAGCAATATTTTTTTTTGTATCATTTATTGGGTCTTTTCATTTCAGCACCCCATTACCAGGTGGATTGTACGGAACATTTATGATTCCCCAGTGAAGGACTATGAAAAAGTGATGGCTGCAATCCAAATTGAAAAGGAAAAAGCTGACATGAGGTGATTATTAGAGTTTCTGTCGCCGGTTTAAGACCAAAATGTTGAAGTCTCTAAGGGAAACTAAAATGTGTGGTCTTTAATATTTCCTGCAAAGTGTCTGACTTACATGTCAGAATGAAACCGATTAAGAGTGAGATTTCAAGAGATTCTCAAAGCTGAAACCCAAAGTCGTTTGAAAGCAACTATTGAGCTGTTTAACTTAGAATAACATGAAAACTGTCTAAATGGAGAATACTTATGAGGCTAGGGATGGAGCTTTTAAGAAGAAAGAAGATGGTATGTCTGAGTCGATATGGCTGTGTTTGGACCTTGCAGTTATTATTACTGATTTTGAATTTATCTCGGCCATGCATTCATAGTGGAGTTTAGTTGGTCCCTTCTTGAATCCTTAGTAAATTAACTTTAGTTGGATGGATGTCACTCTAAGAAGAAACTGGAGGTCTGGACACATGTATTTATGTTTTCTGAGGGATTGTTGGATCTTCACTGCTGTTACACTCCTCTCTTGTAGGATGTAAATGTTGCATCCTCTAAGAGAAGCAGATATTGTTCCTGCTGGTGGTGTTATTGTAGAGATGAGCCATCATCAGGATTACAGTGACTAAGTTCAATAGTCATAGATGTACTTTTCTCAAATTCACAGCTTGTTTCTTGACTACTGTTTTGTAACCCTGAACAGACTGACACAGCTGGAGGTTCGTCGGCAGATGAGACATCACGGAGACGGCCCCTGGTTCCAGGTGCCGACGCTTGACAAAGGGCTGATTGACAACAGCCCCAAGTCATTACCTGACGATTAACGAACCGTGTTAGCAGTACATGTGGTCATCAGTCTGACTGTAAATTTTTCCCTTGTTGATTAAATAAAGTATCTTTATGTGGTCTAATAGCCAGTTTTGGGTATAATTACTGAACATCTGACATTAAAATGTAATTCTTCAGTTTTATCACAATCCAGAAACATAAAGTGAATAGACTCCACTACATCAGTGTGGCTTGCCATCTGTTGGTTTGGCTTAGTGACAGTGTCCCTACAAGAAGTAATTCTTACTTCATGAAGGTATTGTATATTTACTGCCTTATTTTGTTATTTTAAAGTAATTTTGGTTATATTTAAACAGCTCAAATTTACCCGAAGGTATTTAAACTAATTTAGATTTTGTCCATCCATCTCAAATAATTTCATTCAATCAAAGGAATCAAATTGAAATGAAATAGATGAATGCATTCTAGATAAATTAGAATGCATTCATCGAGATCCATTGTTACATCAATTTCTGTCACTTGATTTAGTGCTCTCATGTCTGATTGCACAACTTTTGTAATAAAGCCCAATGTGCTTTATTGCAAGAGTTCCTCTGAAGGAGAGGAGAGGCTAATAGTCAAACGCAAGAATATCCACTGCATAAACGGGTATGCTGATATATCCACTGAACCATATTCTCCACTGGGTGGCAGAGCTCCGTAGACTGACTACTGTCTAACAAATAAAAGGTTAATAAATACATGTGGATATGAACCAGAATTTTATTTATTCGTACAATAAAATAAAAACTCTCCATATTCAATGCATTGCTTTCTTTTTAACCCTCGTGTATTTTATTTTATTTTTCTGTTAATCGTTAATTTAAATGATGGAAGAAGAAAAAAATGTGTTTCTGGGTCCTCCCTCAGAGGTGGGAGTGGTCCTTCCGGTAAATGTGAAAGGACGTCACTACAGTCAACAGCAGCGCTGTAATTTCTGCGCAGGTCCATGCTTCAGTAAGGAAAAAAAAAAAATCAACAACAAAAGAGCAGCTCTTTACCCTCCGTGCCCTTACCCTCAGACTCAAAGAGGCCAGCCTCCTCCCCCACTGTCATTTTATTTTTACGTTTCTAGCGTCACATCCCCCCTGGCCTGGCCGGAGGAATGTAGAGAGTGAGGAGCTTTAAAAATAGCATCCTCCGCTCTGACAGCGCCGCTCCGGAGGCTCCGCGGCACTCTGCAGGGAGAAGCAGGAATGCGAAGATGGCTGCAGACCTGGGAGAGCTGCTGGTCCCCTTCATGCCCACCATCAGAGTCCCCAAAACAGGAGACAGAGTCTACAAGAGCGAGTGCGCCTTCTCCTTCGACTCCCCCGTAAGTGTGTCCGCCTGTCAGACACCCACACACGCAGCCTGCACACACCGGGACATGAGGGACATGAGGGGTAGGAAAGGTGCGTCGCAGGCGGACTGAACATCACACGTGTTTCGGCTGTAACCTGATGTGTTTGTAGACGTGAAGGAAAACAGTTTTCATCTTTGGAGAGAGATGCAAGCTTATTATTTTTCTTTTCACGTCCAAATCACCTCCCAAAAGCTTTCATTGTCGTTTTAGAAACACTACACTTGAAGTGAGCCATTTAATATTTATAATGAGGGTAATAATTCCTCCTAACTACATCTTTTGTTTTAAACAGACTGGTTGTTCAATATGATAGGTGGACTGTTTAGCCGTTTGAATCATTTTAATACAAATCACTATTAGGCTCAAAATGTGGGGGATTAATAAATATTTAAAAAACACATCAATCTGAAACCCAGATTTATTCTTTTTTATGCCTAGGAGCAAATAGTAGGGCCAATATTTAAATGTTTTAAACTAAGTTCTTTAAACCAGTCCTCATTTATTATTTTCACAATTGGTGGGCGAATCAAAATTTACAAAGTTTACATTTGTAAATGTCAGAATATATTGACTGAAGCATAGATTTGATTCTTTTTTGTGTGTGTTTCTAAAGCGTCTGTGATTAACCTGAATGTAGCGTTCCCTTTGCTCCTAGAGCTTTCCTATACGACTATCTGGATTGAAACCGTTTTTAAAGGTGACTCAGCTGTCTGGAGTTCATCATGCTGGCCTGAAGACTGGTTTATTTTTATCTTGGACTGTTGAGGCTCATATGTCACTTTGAACCACTTAAAGGTTTAACACTGGGGTTTATAAAGCCTATACACTGATTACAGATTTGAGGTTAGTTTATGAAGGAGGTGTTTTCCATGTGCTTTGTCCCTAGAGCCCATGTGTGTGGTGTAGGAGTATGTTTTTTCTTTTGCTTCTTTTTAAAGGCACATTTAAAACTAAACCAGAGTTATTAGCTGCAACCTATACATGGATCAAATTAAATAAACTATGTTAATATATGACATCCTGTTTAAAAATAGTATTTTTTTAAGTAAAGTCACTGCAGGGTCTGAAAACATAGATGGTCCAAAAATTGTTGTTGCTATATACTATATGCAAACTGTAGCATAAAAATGCTATGTTTTTTACATACTTAAGATTTAAGATCACAACAATTTTTCTTCCTTTCTTTCTTTGACTTGCATATAATTGAAGATGATTTGATCCTTTTTAAAATCTCTACAGCAAAATTATTTGCTTCAGAAGCAGGTTTTTGCAAATAAAATATATATTTCCAGGATGGATTATTGGCTGATTAACAGATTTTCCATTTAAATGTTTTGAAATTTGGCTGGAATACAGATGATTAAGTTCTAAACTTATTCCTACATATTAGTTGTCATTTCTATAGCTTGTGCTGATTTGAACAAAAAAGAATAGAATTTGAAGATGGATTCTTGGCTTTAGTTTTCCACTCTGGTGTCCTAACATGGAAGTGGGTAAAATACCAAATACCAATTTGACTCTACTTTCATCAATGCAGCAAAATGTAATTTCTTTTGTGTGGTCAGAGTAACCCAACCATATGCTGACAAATAATAAAAAACGCACAGCTAAAGAGTATGATATAACTTATTATGCTGACCAAAACAATAACAAATTCTTACATTCATGTGAAGCTGCACAGACTGTCCTCTCATCTGGTCTTGTTGGCCTTCAGCTCATGCTGTAGCTGATTGTTATTGTTTCCTTTTGTGTGCAGGAGTCTGAGGGAGGCCTGTATGTGTGTATGAACACATTCCTGGGCTTCGGACGGGAACATGTGGAGAGACATTATCGCAAAACAGGACAGAGTGTTTACATGCACCTCAAACGACATGTTAAAGTGGTATGTTTTGTCCCCTGCCTTGTAGATTTAAAAAATGCACTTTCAATAATTCTGTTTTTATTTATATATATATATATACATATATATACAAACATACATATAAAATGACAAAACATTTGAACACCATAGACAATCAAGAAAGGTCAAATACAACCATAATGCAATTATGATGTTTTGTTGTCTCTGTTTTATTTTATTTTGTCATGTTTATCATATTCAAGAATACGTAGTTTTCAATTTAGTTTTTAATTTTTTTTAAATTTTAAACAAAAATAAATAAATAAATAATGAATAAATAATTATCTTTCAAAAAGAGTAGTTTAGAAACTGTTGTTCTTCCAACAGTTTCTAAAATAAAGTGTCTACACTGTCAATTTATTTAAATGTTTTTATATGTGCATAAATATGGAGAAACATTTGCATGCCCAAACTTTATTTCCATTCCTATTTTCCATATTATTTCAATAAATGACCCTTGTGCTTTATAGATAAATTAGTAAAAGATGCACATATTATGTATCCATATACATACATGCCTGGATACATACAATAAATTACCACCCAATGGTGGAAATATACATTTACAAAAATGTGTCTTTCGGGGTTTTAAGGAAAAATGTCCAAATAAGCATGTTCTATTTATATTATTAAATACATTTTAAGTAATACCTTGAACAATGTTGATTTGTTGCTTTGTTATTGTTTTAAACAACAAATAAACACAAATTGTAAGATGTATTATGATTCCATTTTTATTTAGATGTCATCTGTGCACGTCTTTTATTTTTATGGTGGTTTTAAAATTGACAGTGTCGCAGTTTGAGTTTTTGGTTTTGTTGACTGTAACTAGCAAGTCGATTCTTCCTAAGGACAGCAAACTCAAACAAACCCCTTTTTTTGCTTCAAGCTGGTGGTGTGTTTCCGCTCTACCTCTAATTGCTATCAGATCAGCTCTGCTTTGGAAAGAGCTGCTATTTCCATGCCTGGATCTGACCGCAAACAGCTGCTGCACATTCTGCAGGCTCCTGTGTCTGTCAATATTTCCAGTTTCTCAACTTTGTCTGGTCAGATTAATCTAAAACTAGTCAAATCGGACGTAAATCTGCATGGCGACAGTTTGTTGTTTAGCTGACAAGGGACTAAGGCTGCGTATTTATGTTTTCATAAAAATGTCTTCTTTTTTGTTTTAATCTGTTAAGTTATTTTTTAAAAAAGTTGCTTTGCTGTCACACTAGAAAAGCCATTTGCAGTTGAGGGTAAACCCAGATGAATAATTTTCCCTTTACAAGAGCAGCAGGCTAGATCTGATTCAGGGGAGCATATAAGTTAATCTTTGCTTTAGTTTAAAAAAAATACAGGCCAACAATCTTGATACATGTACAAGATACTCTATATGTATCTTTTTGCATATATATATTGTTACTACTTGTTTCTTGCAGAAAACCACAGGTGCTGCTGGTGGTGCCATCCCCAGACGAAGAAATGGAAAAGTGTTTCTGGGTACGTTATTTTCACTAGAGTAACATACTTCTACACTGCAATGTGAAAATCTTAGAAAAAATATTTTGAATAAATCTATTGGCTTGCTGTGACAAACAAATAGAAAATGAGAAGATTGACAATTTAGCTCAGCAGTTAAATTGTCTTCAGCTGCTGAGGACAATTTAACTTATTCCGTTCTCATCATCTCCACCCACTGGAGTGTGACAAAGAAAACTCTTCAATGTTCTTTTGATTTTGCACATTGTTGTTGTTTTTTTACTATCATCTTTGACCTTTTGGCAGCCTAACTGGCCTGCTTCTATCTGAGGAATGCCCGGTTTTTAGAATATTCAAATTTTCGCTAACTGTCTTGAATTTGCCTGTGTGCATTTGCGTGCGGGTACGTGTGTGTGTGTGTGTGTGTGTTTGTTTAGAATCAGTCAGGTTAAGGTTTGTTACAATTACCTAGGTAATTTATATTTGCTCAATGCTCAAGTTAATGACAGAGGAAATATTATTCTTTAAAACGTTTTTACAAAAACCTTGTTGCAAACACTGGGTTTGTACAATGTGGAAAACCCCTATTGATTTGACTTTGTAAGTTTCTGATTTTAATGATGATTTCACCACTCTGGAGATAAAAAGGATGAATATTTCTGACAGTATTTTAAGGCAACTCCTCAAACACACGGCTTCCTGGTGTGAAATCATAGGAAGAAACGTAAACAAAACAAAACAGATGCAGTATCAGAAGAATTGTTTCACAAATCTGATTAAAGCTTTTTTTCATATTTTGTGTAATTTTCCCTAATTGTTTTCTTTTCCATTAAAATCAGAAAAAATTAAATAATTTCTCACACAGTATATATTTTTTGACTATATCTTGTTTACCACAGCCTGGTTCAGCAGTAGTAAAATCTTTTGTGCCATAGTAACACTGCGTAAACTGGCTCAGTTTAATTGTTTAAGGCTTACATGGCCTTCAGATCACATTTATTATTATTATTATTATTATTATTTATTGTTGTTGTTGTTAATGAATGATGTTATTGAGGCTATGGTGTGTGCATGTAGATGATTATTGTATGTTCAAGAAAAAGGAATCTGTCAGATTGTGAAAAATGCTACAGAAGGCAAAAAAAGATGTACACCAGCAATCAGCTGCTGCTGGCACTTTGCATAAGTTGGTACTTGGCATTAGCACATAGTTGTTGTTTTCTATCAGACATCTGCTCAAAGTGAGTGTGTACTTTGCTTTTGCTGCTGGGTTCAGAGACAAGTCCAGACTTTGCTTATAAGCTTCTTATCAGACATGCATAATTAAAGAGTAGTTAATAACTGTTTTGACATTACTTTCTGCGTCAGTCTAAAGTAGTTTTCTGTACACACCATCCCTGGTTCCACAACTGCAAAGCATCTGTTAATGAGAAACATCCCAAAGAACCATTAAAACAAGTCCAACCCAGATTTGTGTTAGCCTATTAGGAACAGCTTGGGCTGGATGATGTGTTTCTTTCAGAAGATCGTTAAAAGTAGTGCAGCTTCAGTCTGATTACAGTTTTCTCATTGAACCAGTGATTTTTATGTCAGTAGGATAATTAGAGACATCTGTCACCTTGGGAAGTTCATCCACTACGACTTTGTTAAAGTTTGTTTGCTGTCAGCCAGCTGCCGTTCTAACCAGCCTCAACCATAACCATTAGATATTTCCACTGACGAGCCCGCTCCACCAATCCTTGTCCTCTAATAATAGCCTATTTATTTGTATATGTGGTTGCTAACTGGTCTAAATCAAAGCTTGGCCTACCCACTCCTCCTCCTTCTTATTTTCCTCTGGGTTGGGGAGGGGTGGCAAGTGTACCCCGGCACCTCCTCCAATCATGTGCCGGCCTCTCAGCTGCTACCACCTGTCAGTGTCCTGCTGAGGCAGACACACATCAAACTGAAGCGATGACGCATCTCGGCAAAGCCCAGGTGTCTGGCTTCCTTCAACCTCTCTGTTTGAGGAATAACCTCCTCTTACTCCATTTTATATTCATATTTCTGTTTTATACTTATATTTTCCCCCTCTGGTTAATTGCCATGTGTTTCTTCTCCTGTCTGACCAACATCTGACGTTTTACTCTTTGTGACATTTTTCGCTGTCCCTTTAAGATCTTTGACCCGGTTCAACGTATCCATACCGGTTCTGTGATCTAATCAGACAGCTGGCTGCAAACATCATGTGTTTCCATTTAACCAACCAGTTGCCATAATATTATTAGTAGTAGCAACGTCAAGGAAAAGTTTTTAATTGATGAAATATGTGATTGATCAAACAAATTTATAAAATAATTTATAGATTATTGGGTAAGAAATGTATTTTGTTTTGTGGTCAATAATAAAATAAGTCTGAACTGCTTAAAAATGTTTAATGATTTTATTTCTTTTTGTTTTTATTTAAATCAATTACTTTAAAAAAAAAAATATATATATAAAACTATGCATCACTTCTGATTTAACCTAACTTTATTTATAAATTCAAGCCAGAAAAAAACAAAAACGGTTTCAGTAAGAAAATGTCATCACAATTTTCTTCGTGTTGTACAGGAGGCGTGTCGAACGTATTCTATATGTCCTCATTCAAAAAGATGATTGTGCATAATTGTATTGATAAAATCCTTTAACAAGCGGTCATAATGTTGATAAATAACTGTCTGAATTTGATAAATGCTTCTTAAAAAAATAGCGAATCTCTTTTCACGTTGATGTAATTTGGCAGTATACTGGTAAAAACTGCTTTGATGTGATTAATAAAATAATGTTTTAGCACACAACTGTTTTTATGTCTCCCTTTTTGGTGTAGACATCCACATAAAAAGCTATGGTGGTCCAGATTTGGACCCCACATCTTGAGTTTAACACCTGTGTTGTACAGGGTTCCACTTATAGATCTAATTTAAGTTAATAGTGATGCTTGAATATCATTCTCTGACTATTTTAATTTTGTTTAATAGTTTAAACTTGTGATCACTCTTACAACTAATAATCCTACTTCCTCCCTTAAAGATTTAGAGCTAAACCGAGATTTTAACGGAGAGGACTATGAGTATGAGGATGAGGCAAAGCTCGTCATTTTTCCAGACCACTTCGAGATCCCTTTACCAAATATTGAGGAGCTGCCCGCTCTGGTCAGTGAGTTGGTTCTGTGTGTTTCTGTGCATGTTGGAGGGGAAACGTCCACTTAGTGGTTCCCTGGCTTCAGGACAGGCAGGCCTACGAATTGCAAAAAGGGATAGTTAGCGTTTTTGAAATGAATTGTGAAACAACCGTGTCTGTCTTACCTGCAGCTTTTGAATATTTTTGGTTGAATGAGATGTTCCCTTTTCATTAAATTTCGACCCGTAAGCAACTAAAAAATAAATTAAATATATAAAAACAAGCATAGTCTTGAAAAATGTTTATTGATACTTGCCTCAATGTAAATTCAGATATCTTTGAGAGATCTGAATTAACTAACAAAACATGGTTTAATTCATTTGATGACTGAGTTGTCACTGTAAGGAAAAGCCTATACTAGCAAAAACAATAATTTTTTTTATTAAACACATCTACTCCAGATGCCAAACCTGTTTTTGAGGACCTTTAACATAGATTTTTCAGATTACATTCATGTGATTATTCCAAATGTGTTTAAGATGAGCGCTGCAGGTGAGATACAGAGTACCTTAAAGTTCCTCATTAAAAAAATCTATATGATCCCTTTAGAGAAGCTACAATCTGTTACCTTTTAGATTCAATAAAACAAATCATTTTGACAAAACAGCATCTAATAAAACATTGTGTTTTCAGTAAAACATGATTCTGGGGAACCACAAGTTGTACATGTTGATTCTTTAATTTTTTGGGGGACGGTTCTTTGCTTGTTTTGTGATACTTCTCTACTTGTTTTTCTTCTTAAAGCTTCACTTTGGCATGCCTATTTGTTTGTTTTGTTGCTATTTTTCTAAGAACACCTGATATAGAATTTACGGATGAATTCTGTTATATGTTGTAGTTTAAAAGAGGCATTGTTACTGATTTTTAATCTGAATCTGGATCTGCGGGAGAAATAAATTTGAAACAACTTGCGTGTGATTGAGGATGAGCATAAACACTGAGAATCCAGATTTGTATCCAGCTGGGTCTATTTGTGGTAAATTGTAATTGTCTGTAAATTGCATAAAAGTGAGATTCTTTTCCCTATATTTTAATCCTTCAAAAGGATTGAATTTTCTATACAGGTCTGAAGTAGATGTCAAATCAGATTTGTAATTTTGCCTCAGTTTGATTTGACCCCTTCTGTTTTCACGCCGTATCAAACACACTGCATCACATTTATACCACTTATAGCATAAACCTTGCATGGCTAATATGTGTTGTGTGCACTGTTTCATGTGGAGATGTAGTTTATTTGTACTGCCTGAATTAATTTGTGTCCACGCTCTGCTGTGCTGTCTGACGCCAGGTGACCATAGCCTGTGATGCAGTACTTAATGCACCTTCAGCTTACAAGAAACAGGAGCCTGAGTCTTGGGAGGAAGAGATCCAGGTGTCAAGACATGCCAGAAGCCTCAGACAGCTGGATAATGGAGTCCGGATCCCACCCAGGTAGTAGACCTAACATAGTGCAATCATGTGCAAATCAACAAATACAAATTAATGTATATTCTCAATTAGAAATTGATGTTATTAACACTTTTTACAACTTTTGTGGAAAACAAACTATTAGCTGGCAAGGCTTTAATTTGAAAATGCTCCGTTTTAATCGATACTCAAACATCATTTGCATAAAGACGATTATAATAAAGGTTTTGGAAGTTTTGGAGTTAAACTTCTAATCTTTATTAATTATAGGATGACTGCTCTTCTTACTCAGTCATAAAATATATCAAACTGCTGAAGAATTGTTGTAAAACGAATCAGAGCGAAACGTGTCCACTGAGTTTAAAAGTGGAAGATAAAAAGATAATATTGTAATTTATTTATCATTGGATATTCAGGTCAATCTTTGTTTCTGAAAGTGTTGAGCAAATTTTTGTCAGCTTGGTGTTTGTTGCTTATAAATAATACACATCAATAAAGCATATGGCCTAATATTTCTGTGATATTCTTTGTTTCTTTAAAAAAAGCACATAATGGAAATCATTAAAAATTATATTTCTAAATATGTTTCCTTTATACATGGTATTGTATCTTATTTTAATGTTGTGAAAAGCATGAGTTGGTACTGTTGTATTTAGGTAAAAAAAAGATTTAATTTGAAAAAATATAAACGTATTTCTGATTTTGATGATCCAGCCATCGAAACAGATTAGTTTTACTCTGATTGCTATATTCTGATTGTAGTGTAGCTACAGCTTTTAGTATGCTTGACTTCACATGTATCACTAAATGAACAGCTGTCAAGTTATTATTAAAGTTGATGAAATTGTTAGATGATTTTTGTTTCTGTGCTTTTGCTGTCAGTGGCTGGAAGTGTCAGAAGTGCGAGATGAGAGAGAACCTGTGGCTGAACCTGACTGATGGTTCGGTTCTGTGTGGGAAGTGGTTCTTTGATGGGAGTGGGGGCAACGGACACGCTCTGGAGCACTACAGAGAGACCAGCTACCCACTAGCTGTTAAACTGGACACCATCACTCCAGACGGAGCAGGTCTGGGAACAACACAACACAGCATCTACGGTGTATGATATGTGTTCTTACAGTGTGTCTTAAATCCCAAAACTATCATTATTTTGCAAAAGTAATGATAGTTACTTTTATTATTATTGTACAATTACTAATTGTACAATAACCATTATGCTATCTAATCTGAAGTGTCCCAGTATGTTTAGTGTTGGGCAATTATCGTATCTTTACCATGACAATAATAGTGATGTTTACAAACCGGAGAAAAGTGTAGTTGTTACTTTTGATTATTTTTTTCTACACTGCCATGTGAACATTGATATCTATTATTATAGTAAAAAATATGACTAATGGCAATTATTGTGCTGTTTATTGATAAAATAGCACATGATAATAAAATATACTAAGCTAGGCTTTTTGATAATGAGTATATTTTATTAGAAGCCGATTTTGTGTCTGTACGGCTATGGCTACATATTGTTAATTTAATTTATTTATTTATTTATTGGTAATTTTGCCACATTAATTTACTCGCCTTTTTTATTACAGATGTTTATTCGTTTGAGGAGGAAGAGGCTGTTTTGGACCCCCACCTGTCAGAGCACTTATCACACTTTGGGATAGACATGCTCCAAATGCAGAGGAGAGTAAGTGGACTAATGTCACTTTACATGAACTCAATCTAATTTGAAACAGCTGCAGTGTTTACAGAAAATGTGTCAGAAATATATTTTATTAGCGCTATATTAGACGTTTTGTCAACATTTCTACACAGCAAAGAAAATTCTTCACATAAAACTGTCCTTGTCATCTCCATCTCCTCCCATTTCAGACAGAAAATGGACACCACACAGACAATAACCCCCGACCGCGAGTCAGTGAGTGGGAAGTGATCCAAGAGTCGGGCATGAAGCTGAAGACGGTGTTTGGTTCAGGTTACACTGGCATCAAAAACTTGGGAAACAGCTGCTACCTCAGCACAGTGCTTCAGGTCCTGTTCAGCATCCCAGATTTCCAGAGGATGTGAGTGTTGTATACTGTGACACGTTCATATCGTAGTGTTTTTGTTTTTTTAACTACAGCAATCCCTAATGACATAACTTTTGACATACTCACACTGTTGGTCATGTTAAAAATCTTGAACCTGACAGCCTTATCAACTAATAACATTTTTTAATTGTAATGATGCTCATTTAGCAGATGGAAATCTTAAATTATTTTCATTAAACCAAGAAGTTAATTTCTGATTGGAAATAAGGGTGGTATCTCTGTATATTTTGTGTCAAGTAGTTCTCTACATCAGTGTGTGAAATATTTGGTGACTTAAACACACACGATTCCAACTACAAGGTATCTGGTATGGGTGTGGTCCATTACTACGGTATATTAAATTTAAATTAAAAAATGTGTTGTTGCCTTTTAGTACTTTCCTTCTCTGACATACCATGGTGTTATCATGGCACATCAGCATGGTTACACTCCTAGTTGGGCTTCCACAATGGCATAGGTACTGCTTTTGATATCATTCCAAACATAATTTACTTTTGTTATTATTTGTAAATGGTAACATAATAGAGTAAATGGAGTATCATTTAAAAAAAAAAAGTTTTTATTTTTAAACTTAAAGCAGTCAAGCTCTTTTCTATACGACCAGATTTTATGTAGTTGATGATTAACTCCAGGTCATTATAGTTGAAAGGCCTATGTAACATCACCCTAATCTTTAGCTTCCTCTGCAGATTCTATATCTGATCATGGTTTGACACTCGACACTTTGTTTGGCTGCTCCAAAACAAATTTGGCTGTCTATGATCAAAGATGATAATTAAATAACTCGCTGACCTGCAGCGGGTCTTTTAAGTTCCTCACATGTTTCTCTAGAGGCAACGTCTGTGTGTCACCCCACATATCAACCCCCATATGTTTTCTCTCTTAGGTATGTAGGTAACCTTCAGAGGATATTTGACTATTCACCCCTGGACCCCACCCAGGATTTCGCCACACAGATGTAAGTGACTCCTGAGAGTTATGCAATGCAGTGACAGAAGAGAAGGTGTTTTTCAGCTCCCTCTGTCACTGTTATTGATATTTAAAAACAGAAATTCATTAAGAAATAACCTAAATTACATAAACATAAATTGCAGAATTTGTATATATCGTAGAACCCATTTATTTTATCTCTATTTTAATAAAACCATCACCATTTTGTTCTTGAAGTCCATGTGTTGCAAGAGGCCAGATGCAGATAGGCATCAAGAGCCTGACAGCAGCTATCAGACAGGTGGCCAAATAAACATGTTTATACCATAAGGCAAATGGTATTTGGCAATTTGAAAAAGTTGTTTACTTACTTTAATGTAATGGTTAAACCCAACCCATCTCTAGATGAGAAGGATCATCTATTTTTTTTAATGTTTATTTCAAAGATTAATCTATTTCTTGCTATGATTACCTTTTATGACAAGAATAATTTGTGTGGTGGTACCCAATAAAGAGGATGCACAGTGTGCACAGATAATTATAATGAAAAAATACTATAAGTTTGCCTCATCCCCATTTTTTAACTTTGGTGTTGTGTGCAAAGGGGTATTTTGATTTAAAGTAATTATAGATGTAGTCTTAGTTTTATTGTTGACTCTGATAAATAAAAATTTGGTTCTTAATTTCTTAATTTGCCCTGTGTCATATTTCCACTGCCTCAACAGGAATCAGAGCAGCAATCAGTGGAACAAGGTGTAATATAAAACAAATACATGTATTATGTTTGAGATATCAGCATGCATATTTATCTTCATAAATAAAAGGTTTGAACAATTATCCCCTCTGGTTTTGAATGTTGTGTGGCTGGAAAGATTTGTGGTTTTCATCTCTTACCCTCAGATAATTGTTATGCTGTATAACTATGGCCATAAGGTGTTTTTTTTTTTTTTTCCTTTTACAACTCGGAGCAACTGATCAGCATCTCAAAAGCTCAAAAATACCTGAACTGCAACTGCGAAATTTCAGAGGAGTTGAAAAGGGGGCTTTCACTACACTTTCAGTATGATTAGATGTTTTAAAAATCTCACTTAAGAAAGACTTGTATGCTAACTAAAACTCATTTGTGCTGATGTTGACAGTAGCTTCCTGCAGAAACCATATTTTTGTTTCATGTGAGAATTACTGTATCTTTAGAGTGTGATGGGCAGGAAATGAGGCCAAATGAATGTGAAATGAGACCGACTCTGTTTTTCTGCCTGTTTTTGTCCATCAGGGCTAAACTGGGACATGGGCTCCTCTCAGGCCAGTACTCCAAACCACCCATGAAATCTGAGCTCATTGAACAGGTGATGAAAGAAGAACACAAGGTATTAAACGGGGTATGTCCTGCTCCATAACTGAGTCACCATGGCCAATGGTGAAAATGAGATGTGACAGAATCAGTGGTCGTGGCATTATAAAGTAATTTCCTTATAATGAATGTAGCAGTTTCTTGATGTGAGAAGCATAAAGGAATTGATGTATTACATAGACCAGGACTTTATGTGACCTCATGACTTGTTTTTAGCCTGATTGCTCCCAGTAACTGACTGGGCAAAGCTGTGATCCTGAACTTAAATGTGACAGAGGAGTCAAGTTTGGACACGTCTTGACAGCTGAGAGGAAACGGCAGTGGACTTGTGCTGACACGCTGTGCTCAGTTTGCACAGAGGGATTCTTAACCAGTGCAATCACATATATATCATTAAGCTGTCTTTCTAATTTTATTGATGACGATGATGATGATGGGAAATTTTGACATGCTGAGATATGGACTTTTTTGCTGTGAGAATGATTGTCGGGGTTCAATGCCCCAAGAACTGGTTTGTCACTTTGAAACCCCAGACTTCAATGTGTTTTATAAACCAGTGTAAAATTAAGTGGAAGATAAAGGAAGTATATATCCTTACTTGTTTTTATAAATAAAAATCTGAAATGTGTAGAATCTGTCTGACACCCCAGCCAATGCCTTCATGAGGCACCGAATTAATAAACAGAATCTAGCTGTGAGCAATTTAACTTTAAATCTGCAGCAACATTATAAGCGCAAATGAAATGTATTTAATTGTTTTCAGAAAATATATACCAGTACTATAAATGTAACCCACCTGAGTAGCAGAAGTACTCTCCCACCACAGTAGAAGACAAGTGAACCATATGTCCTGTGACATTATCAGGTTGACTTAAAAGATTATTCAAACTTTCACCCTTTTTAATGTGGTGAAAAGAGTATTTAAGGATTACTATAGAAGCTAAGGTTGAACTCAGTTTTCACCTTTAAGGCTATGATTGAATACTTGCATCCTGTCACATTTTCTTAGTTGTGAGTGCATCCAAAACCAGAATTTTAATTACCACACAAAAGTTGGTGTCACCTTATCCAGACTATATCTCATTTGAGAACAGTTTAACCAAATTAGGTTGTTTTTTATTTTTTAGCTAGTTTTGGTGTCATACTTTCGCCTTTGAGAAAGGTGACTTCTCATAAATAGTCGTTGTGTATGACTCTTTCTTTATTTAGTTTTTTGTCATTGCAGCACCAACAGAGGGGAATCTCTCCCCGAATGCTCAAGGCACTGGTCAGCAGGGGCCACCCAGAGTTTTCCTCCAACAGACAACAAGATGCCCATGAGTTCTTCCTGCACCTTATCAACTTGGTGGAAGTAAGTGAATCAATCCCTTCTGCATATTCAGGATATACAGTGTGTTTGCAATCGTATTTTAACCTCCTGTCCGTCGCTGTAGAGGACAAACGGAACAAAGCATTACCAGAAACTGCCACTAGAGTGACGCCACAAAGAGGTTTTGATGCAAAATTATGTTGGTATGAACAGTTCAAAATCTAGTCGGCTAGATACACTATTTTTTTTTTTTTTCATTTTGTTCTTTTCACAAATTGAACAAAAAACATGCTTCTTTTTGAAAAAGTTGTTCAACTAAACTTTGTTCCGACGTCTGAAACCTTTTTGACTGGTTCTTGCTGGTTTTAACGAAAGAGTTCAGAACCTCCATAGTCAGCTCACACATGCAGTACAAAAATCTTTAAATGGATTTTTCTGATGCAGGGTTTATTTATGTTCAGTGCTATCAGTTACATGTAGTGGTGAGAAAATGCTTTCTTAAATATCCTGTTTATCAGACATAATCAGTCCCCCAAGAAGAACCTGACACTTCTGTCCTGTTGCATTAATTAAATACATCAACTTTTTTCTCCCTTTGCTAAAAATCCTCATGTTGTCTCAGTATATGCAGAACTTCTTAAACAATTCCTGAACTCTCCTTTTAATTCAGTTGCTGATATGTTTTGAAGCTGTCTGTAAACAACTCCCTGGTTTATGCAGGCAGATAACCAGACTAAAGCCACAACCATCAGTCACCCTACAAGCTGGGCCTGGGTGAAATTATAGCTTGTGTACTTCTGTAGATTCTTAGAATAGAAGGCTTGCATTGCCAATAGTCCACAGCCATGCAGACTGGTTTCCCTTTCATACAGCCCTCAAATTAAACCCCCAGTGACCCCAGCCCATGTTGGCACTGGAGACGTGAGCAGCACCTGGAAAATAATTAATGTGGTGGTGCTTCTAAAAGTCTGTCAAAATTTAAAAATAAATTTGAGATTAAGTGATATTGCTCTGTTATCTAAGTACAGTAGACTAACAGTATTTACATGCACATCTAAAACACCTGCATGTTTTAGATGTTCCCCTAGTCCAGCACAGCAGAAATATAAATTACATCTTCAGCATGTCATTAGTCTGAGGAGGCCTGGTAATGAACTATTCATTTGATTCAGGTGTGCTGAACAAGGAGTTGTTCCCTCTCAATTGTGGCCAGACTTGTAGTGGACAATAATTATAGTCATTTCTACGTCTGCGATGGAGCATGACATGAAAATTGAATTAAGCCAAAAGGAGCAGAAGTGTGATGTTAGGTGTTGTAATTGCAAAGTTTCTAGCTAAAATTTTACTTCATTCTGAGAACATAATTTAGATCTGTCCAGAGAGGAGGAAGTCAGGATAAATGCTGTGTGGGTGCAGTACCCTGAAAACTTAACAAACCGGCAACCTATGGAAGGATTTAAAAGTGTTCTGTGTGAGACGCGTCTGTCTGCAATTCACCACAATGAGGAATGACTACAGAAAGGAAACACTGACTTGAAGCAGAAGCATTCTCATACATGTTTTCTAATTCTGTTTTCATTAGCCTTTGACTTTCTGCAAACTCTGTCACTAGCATACTTGATATTATGGTGCCACGTGTTATTTGTGCCACTTTTTTATGCATTATCCAACCTGGTTTTACTCATGAGGAACTTGCTCTTCTGTCATCTAGCTGTCAAACATCAATCTGATAACATTTTGTTAAAAAAAGTCACTTCAAACTAAGGAGGAAGTCAAAATAATCAGGCAACCTCTGAAGTCAATTAATTGTTCAGAAACTGAGAAAAAAACCCCAGATGATCTTGCCAATTATTGGTAAAACAAAGCAAAGTGCTTTGAACAGCTCCCTTTGCGACTCCAGCTTATTAGCTTTTACATATTAGTAAAGCTTTGTCTCAGTGGGTTTATATTTTTTTTCTTGATTTATTTTTTTCAGAGGAACAGTGCTGGCTCAGAGAATCCAAGCGACTCGTTTCGTTTCTTGGTGGAGGAGAGAATTCAGTGCTGTCAGACTCGGCGGGTTCGTTACACTCAGCGGGTCGACTACTGCATCCAGCTACCGGCTCCCATAGAAGCAGCGACAAATAGAGGTAGAGACAGTGGCTGTTTTTGCATCAATGAGCCCTTCCATCAAACTTCATTTGGGCTTTCAAAAATACGTAAGCAAAAAGGAATGATTGGTTCTGGTTTGAACTGCCTATGCAATTCATTACTCACACTATACTCGAAAATTGATGTCATAAACCAAAGGTGTATACTGTATAAGATGCATATAAATTTTAAGAATCTCACAGCAGAAGGGTCTATACAAAGTCTTACAGACTTACATGCAGACATGCAGGATTGAGAGATCTTTGGTTCTGAATTGAGGCGGACATTTATGTGCCGTTTTATGTAACTAACTTCAAATTTCCACTGTAATAACAAATTTTGTTTTACAATATTTGAATCTCTGTGTTTATGTTATATATTTGCTAACAATTCCTCTCACTTTGAACTCCGATTTTTCCAGAGGAGTTGCTTGCACATGAGGCCAAGCGGAAAGAAGCCGAGGAGAACACGCGGGCTCCTCCTGAACCGGTGCGAGCGCGGATCCCTTTCACAGCCTGCCTTCAGGCCTTTACAGAGCCTGAAAACGTCCCCGATTTCTGGAGTTCAGCGTTGCAGGCCAAATCAGCTGGAGTCAAGTAATCAGACATGCATCTTATGAAATCACTTCATTATTTTGTCTTTCATTTACTGCTAGTTTTTAATCCAAATCTTTTTAAACATTCGTTCCCAGAACTTCCCGCTTCTCCTCGTTCCCAGAGTATCTTGTTGTGCAGATCAAGAAATTCACCTTCGGTGTTGACTGGGTGCCAAAGAAGCTTGGTAATTAAGCTATAGCCTTGTAGTGATTAATGGGAGCTGAAACTGACATTCCTTAAGTGCTGTAATACCAAAAATAACCAGCGGAGGGCAGCACCAAACTGCATTTCGCAAAGCATTTACATGTCTGACAAACTAATGCAAATTCATAAATAATTCACCTGCAGTTTGAAGATAAACCATTTTTTTCCCATCATCCATATTTATCAACACTGTTGAAAGCATAAATTTTATTATAGACACAGACATGTTTGTTATTGTTATCGTGTGAAATTATTTAATGTGTTTAGTGACTTGCCAAGCATAGTTGTTAATGAATCTCCTCAGCTGACACACGTGTGCATGTTGGGTTTTACAGACCTGGCCATCGATGTTCCAGACTTCTTGGACCTGAGCCGGCTCCGAGCCACAGGGCTGCAGGCGGGCGAAGAGGAGCTGCCGGATCTCATGCCTCCCATTGTTTTACCGGAAGACACCAGAGGTATGACACTGACCAATATGGCTAAAAGGTTTTACTCTGTTTTGAGCTAAGAAAACCTTTCTTAGTTGCTTTGTACACTTACAATAAATACAAACTCTAGTATTTGGTCCTGGCTCAGTTAAAACCTTCTCACCAAGAAACAAATGAGATGAAGTACAGAATGCAAATAATCAAGGATACAAATATAATTCTGGATCATTCAGATGCTTTTTAAAAATTTTTTTTGGTAAAATACTTCAGTGGTAGTGGATAAAATGTTGAAAAACAGAAAAAATGATTGCAGTGAGATAGATTCTGAGTAATATTTATTTTAGATTTACCTGTTTCTACTGTCTTCAGAGAAAAAGAAAGCCAACGGAGCCCTGTTGTATTACAGAGAGTATTGCTGAAAAAATAGGCATATTAGAAAAATATATCCTTATGTATTCATGTAGACCACAGTTTGACATTTTGGAAACTTCTGTAAAGCAAGCAGAATATGGTTTTGCAATATATTAGTTAAAAAACATTTTTAAGGTGTTTTATTCAATGTTTTTATTGTTACTGATGTCTATTTTAAATGGGTAGAAGTAGCCAATATTTCTATCATTCTGTTATATTTACATTTAACAGAATGTAAACATTTAAACATGCGATGGGTGATTCAACAGTCTGCTTAAAAGTTTTAAACTGAACAATAAAAAATATATAACTCTTTATGTTCAAGTTTATACATCTCCTACGATGTACCAGTTTTTTCGTGGAGCAGAGTTGTGGAATAGTAGCCCATTTTTTTCGGCCTCACTTCACGGACCGGGGTCTCCCATGATTTATAAGCAGTGGCCCACAGCAGCGTCGGTGGTGATGCATGAACTCGTTGAAGAAAATGCTAAATGGCATTCTTTACAACTTGGGGCATTTTTGGCCCTGCATTTTCAATTTCACAGTCCTGTTCGTGATGTTAAAGGGCAGCGTTTTCTCTGAGCGCCTGCGCTTCTGTTTGGCCAAACCAATTTAGGTGGCTTTGTTGAGTCACACGTTGTGACTTTTTTGGTCCAACAATGTCACAACTTCCAGTCGTTTTGAGAAGAAACGTCAATGAGAGTTGTTAAAAGCAGATACCATAGATTCTTCATGTGGAGTATTTTTTGAGCCCAGTCATCTGTGAAATTGTCTTTAATATAATCGCTCAAAGCCACCCCAGTTCTCTCTTAAGTACACATTCAGTGAGAATCTCAGGGGAGGGAAATGCTCAGTCAATTAAGGTTGTTGTGCTGAAAGTTGTGTTTATTTCATGTGAGACTTTTTAAATGTACATCATTGAGCTTTTGGAGAACAGATACTGAAATATGCCGCTATGTTTTAGAGGAAATACTGGTTCCACTTTTCTAGAAACTTTGCTTAACCAGTCTTTTACTTTGTGAGACTTAATTTAATCTTTTTTTCTGTCTTTGTTCAATCCACATCCTGTTGAAAAGTTAATCTGCTTCAAATCGTTGGTGTGTTCCTAATATTTTAGAAGAAATACAGCAGATAGAGGGAGAGCTGACGGCAACACTTGCAGGACTCATAGAAAGAACAAAACCAGGATATTTTAAAAAAATACTTTAGATTACTACATCTCAGTAAAGGAAACTTGGAGAACAAAAACGACTAATTGGACTTTCTTTGAGTGGGCCTGAATATTTCAGAACTGAACAACTTGTACTGAACACACTGAATTGGATTCAGAATCTATTAAACATATCTATGTTGGTCATTATATTCGATCACCAAACTGTGCCAAAAATGTTGTGTACTTCTTAATCAAGATTTCTAATGTTGTAAAATGTCTAAGAAAAGAAAACGTATCCTTCTTTTAGGATCTAGTTTTTGGTATTTTTTTTTGCAACACCTAATTGGAGATCCACTGCCATGAATATTTAAACCTTTAGCAATTTATTTATTAGTTGCTTTCTTCAAAGAAAGTTGGATAATTTTTCCCCTTAATAAATTAAGTGGTTTGAACCAGGCTTTATGTTTTTAATCAGATTATGTTTGTCTGATATAATAACTATTTAAAATATATTTGTGATGAAAAAACAAAAACAGAAGAAATTTGTTCTCTATTCACAGCTCTGTAGAAACAGAATGTGTTTAAAAGCCTTCACATGTCTAAGTGCAGATTTTGGCTCACTTATTATGCGTTGCACTGATTGAGACCAATCAAAGTGTTCAAAAAGAAAATGTAGATTTGCACAAACCGTAATTTCTCACCGAGCTGGATTTAAAAACACAAAATACTTTTAGCCTTAATTCTTGCCAATATTTATACAGCCTTTACTTGCCTCACATTGACCAAATTTACAATTCAATGGATGCATATTCAGAAACCAATCTCGCAGTTTGACAACAGGTCCACAAAAATGGTGACCACACTTATAAAACATTTTTCTCATTCGATTAAGTTTATTTTAGTGATATTTTCTCAGAGTTTTCTGCTCAAATGTGTTTATGCATGGTTACAATAACATTCTTCTTGCATTTAATCTGATTAAAACTGTGAAATGAAAAGTGGTCAGAGCAACCAACCTGCTGTTTCTGAATCCTATATTTGCTCCTATATTTGCTTAGTTCATATTAATATCTTGAATTTTTATTTGCTGCCAATGAACCGCTGGTTCGTTATTCCATCTGGCTGGAGTTGGCAGTGATGAATGATTGGTCACCCTTTTGTCTCCAAATGCATCAATGCTTCGCACTGATTACACTGCAGCCCACAAATGTGTTTTCTTGTAGCCTGACTGAGCCACAATGTTGCTCATCAATCTGATAATCAGTAGTGTAATAAAATATTTCAGACCATTTAGGGGCAGAAAAACAGAAATGAGTTGTTTTGCTTCAATTTTTTTGTGTTAATACATCAAACTAATGGAAGCACCTTGGATAGGACACACTTAAGATATTGATTTCTGAGTTCACCTTTTCCTTTTCTTTTGCATTTAAATATGAAAATAAGCCACAAGAATAAATATGTAAACTGTTTTGTTATAACTAATATTTAATTTGTAACTAAATTAAAATGTAGCAGAGGATAGGAGAACAATAGTTCCTTTTTAAAAGGAAAATGTGTTCTACTTGTGTAGATTTAACACAGGAAGAACATGTACAAAGCAACTTGTTTACACATGAAGATGGGAACAAAACATCAATGTTTTTTTGTATGTGTCTTGGAATCTTAATTTCTTTTAATGAGTTATAACAGGAAAATATGTGACGATGATAAAAAGTTATTTTATTTCAGTAATTTAGTTTAAAAATGAAAAATGTCATTACATAAATTTATAATTTTTAAGTGTTTATTGTGATAATTTAATCATTATATATTTCATCTAACAAAAACCCAAAATTCTGTTTCTCTAAAAGTTACAATTTTAAACACAAATATTGGTTAAAAAAAAAGACAATTCATGTAGAAATTTTGCATCATGTGATGGGCCGTGCAATTATTGGGAAGACTGCCAGCTTAAGTCAGCAACACCTTGTAAGTCACACAAGGTCATTGCTAAAGAAACTGGCTGTTCAGAGTGATGCGTGTTAGGATATTAATGGAAAGTTGATTGAATGAAAAAGTGGAAAGAGCTGCAAAAGCATAAAGGTTAACTACAATCTGGAGCGGATTTTGAACCAAGAAGATTGGGAGAAGATTAAAATAATGTAGACTACAGCTGAAGTTCTGCGTGAGCTAAGAGGAAAAAGGCACATGAAAGTACATTTTATATTTCACTGGAAAAGGTCTGAGAGTCTGGAGGAAGAGCGGAGAGGCATGTAGTACAAGCTGTTTCAGGTCCAGAGAGAGGTTTCTACATCCAGTCATGACTCAGGGAGCCATCTGATGTGCTGGCGCTGGTCCACTGGGTTATTTTCAAAGTCAGCAGAACAATCAACCTGGGCACTTTAGGGCACTTCTGCATCTCCATAAGGCTTTTTCATTAGAGGAGAACATGAGTTCATTTTCCAGGAGGACTTGGCACCTGCCAAAAAGTGCTAAAGGTACCAATGCCTGCACTGATGACCATCACCAGCGTTAGCTTGCCACCAAGCTGGCCTGAGCTAAACTTCAGAGAATCTAAGCAGAAGACTAGTTGAAGGACCTGTTCTTCCTAAAATCTATTGAGTGCATGTACTTTACTGTACAAATGACTGTCAAAGTAAATACTTTCTCTGGAGTGAATGAGCACAAATCACACAAAATAAGGCAGGGACTGCTTCGTCTGCAAAGCGTCTGCTTTGTGCAGACGAAGCATTGCATCAGAATTTGAGCATATTTGCTTCTCATCACATAATGCTTTGGTTGTGTTGGTTTTAGGAAATAACATTTTGCTTAAAAAAATCACCTCAGCTTAAAATCAGGCTGCTCCTCATTAAATGTTTGTTTAAGGAATTTTGTGTGTTTGCAGTAACTCTCACTGACATGCTCCTTTTGGCTTTCTTACAGGTAGCCTCGTTCACCGCAAAGGCACAAAATCTAACCAAATAAATTTGTTGTAGTTTCTAGTAAAAATATGTTGGCAAACCTGAAATAAGACAAAACTAACTTAAGAACTTTTCAGTGAGATCTATAAGCTTGTTTTAATGAAATAATTATTTTATATTGATGAAAACAAACTTGTTCCATTGTTAGATTATTTAACTTATAACAAGACATTTTCCTCATGTTATCAGTTAAATTATCTGCCACTGGAATTGGTACGTTTGCATCAATAGTAAAGAATTATTTACTTAAAACAAGCTTAGATATAACAAGCTTATACTGAAAAGTTACTTTTAATTTAATTTGTCTTATTATAAGTGTAATAAGATATTTGCACTAAAATCTAATGCAACACGCAGTGTTTAAAGCAGTTAGGAGTCGTGTTTGTGATGATCTTACACAGCTTTATGGACGTGAGGCGTTTAGGGAACGTCTGTAAATCCTTTAAAGCTTTACTCTTCCAGCGGCATAGTCTGAGCTGAAACAAAAAGCACAACTTGTGATTATTGATCTCACTGTATGCTGCTACCTCTAAGCAATCATTCTTCTCCTTTTCTCCAGATAACTCCATGAGCTCAACTGACTGTGAGTATTTATTTTTCTTTTGACTCACACTCTTTGAACAAATGTGTTAGAAGCATGTAAGTTATTGCTTTGGAAAGTGTATTTTCCTTTAGACAGCTGTGATGAATGCCTCCACTACCTGAGCAGGTGCTGCAGGTGCTCTGTACTTTCAGGCACACTTAACTTTTTTTGAATGTAGCTCTGCTTATTTTAGCCGGGCTCATTTCTCTCTCTGATAAATCTTACCTGGGCAAAGATGCCTCGCCGGACCCGATTCTCCTCTGGTCCTTTTGTCTAATGAGTCCCAGAGAGAGAGGGTTACTGTTACTGCTGAATTGGTGAGTGTATGCTAAGGTGTTGTTGATGTTGGTTTATTTCGACCACAGCTCCAGAGATAGATGAAGGCGCCGTTATGCAGCTGGCAGAGATGGGTTTTCCACTGGAGGCCTGCAGGAAGGCGGTGTACTACACAGGAAACATGGGCCCAGAGATGGCCTTCAACTGGATCATAGCCCACATGGAGGAGCCTGGTAAGGCAGCAATGTCTCACAGAGCCTGGCAGCCTACTGCTGAGGGGGGGTGTTGGACAGAAACTGAGCAAGCTCCTTTAGGCTGAAAGCAGTTTTTAAAAAGTCTTTTGACATAATTCAAAAGTTAGTGAGCCTAGATATTATTGCTCATATATGAGATTTTTAAGAGGGAACCTTTCTAAAGGTGGCAAGTTAATTAAACAAATACATGAACACAAAAACAAGAAATTTTGCTTTATTTTTGACTTTATAAAAAATGAATTTCCTTTTCTGCTAAGTCTGTGCATAGATTTTTATAAGCTCTCTTATGTTTTAAATTAAGGCTCCACCTCATCCATCTTTTTGTAGATTTTATTCTTCTGTTAATGAAAGGCACTATAAGTGATGGAACACTAATAACATAGCATTTGCTTTTATCCTCATATTGTGGGGTCTATGAACATCCAAGTTTGAGAGCAACTCAAGAAATAAAGTCTTTATGCAGTTTGTTGCCAGAAAATATGTGGAAAAACACCATCGAAATTAGATAAGAAATCATAACATCAAAAGCCTGCAAAAGATCTCTCTGTACTTTTTGAGTTAGTATTGAAGGGAAACTGAAGCCTGAGGAACTAAAGACCCAAACAACTGCATCTAAAACTCTGTTTGAAGTTATTGTGCAGTAATTTTAAACAGGGTCTACAGGGTTTCAGAGGGTGCAGAAAGGAGCAGAAAAAAAGGCAGAACTTTATTTATTAGGGACCTTTTGCGCACAGAGGTAATTTAAACTGATAGACACGTCACATCTAATGTTTTTCTGCTCTGTATATATAGAAACCCGACACTGTTTCAGACAATCTCCAGTTCTGGGCTGCAAGTGTTTATCTGTGCATGACTGTATATTACTGATCCTCAACAAAAACTTAGTGGAAATCGACCCAGCGTATCTGAGCCGCTCAGCAGTGAAGCTGTTCCCCAAGGCGTCGACGCGTGTCACTTTTTATTTCCCTTGCTGGATGTTAAGAGCCTTTGTACAGTGGATGGAAATTAGAACAGCCTCCTGCCAGTTAGTCTTTAAATGGGACTAATGCATCTGCAAAATGGCTGCATTCAGATGCCGTAAAATCAGCAGGCTCAGCTGTTCAAGTGTGCTTCATAAAGTTTTATTCTTACTCAGTTTTCTTTTTTTTGATTAGCCTTTTCTCACTATTATTACTTCAGATTCTTCTAAATGTTTTGCCAGAAGGAAGTTATACATCTTTCTACAAGTTTTTAGAACCTGAAAGCATTGTTAGTTACCAAGATACTTAATCACATTAACTTTTATTTCCACACACTTTTTTTCTCCAGATTGTAATGTCGAGGCTTATTTTTTGCGCACAGCAGGTATCGTGGATCAGTTTGAAAACATCATGATACACGTTGCCTCATACCTGAAAAAAAAAAATGCTGCCAAAATGGATGTTTCAACAAAACAATGCAAGAGCATCAGTAGGCAAGCAGTATCCAAGTTATTGACTAACATTTTGGAGTGGATGACCAAATCCTCAGAGATAACTAAATGATTGTTCTGTGAGTCACAGAAAAGTGACATCTTCTAATATTTTTCAGCCAAGATCAGTCTGTTATATTTTATTTATCCTGAATTAGTTTTTAGAAAATATTGAAGCATGTTTACAATGGGCCATTAAAGTATGGTTTCCTGATCCAGTTATAATGATAACATCTTGAAGATGCCCATTTTCATGTGAATAAAAACAACTTGATTATTGCTTATTGTGTGGACGCAGGACTACCAGGGCGAGATAAAAAATGGTCCTGGAAGATAATGCTCTGCATTTTCATTCATGGCAATGACTATAATAGAGGCTCTGTCTAATACCAGTGCAAGAGTATCTATTAGAAGTGTCCTTGTTTTATGGTTGAAGGATATTGTGGTGTGATTTAATTTGGCTTAAAAGACCTGGAAACCATGATTTGTTCTTTTCAGGGTTAAATCTGAAATGGTTACCAGATTATTCCAGGTGGGCCAAATCGCTGCCTTTTTCCTCACAAATAATTTGATTTAAAAAATAACCACTAGAGCATTTTGCAGATTGGTTTCCAAGCAACACACAAGCACAACAACCACAAAGGGTCACAGTGGCAGGAAAAAAATGATGGGTGCCGCAAAGAGCCGCATTAACATTAGGAAAATGTTAATTTCCTAACATGAAATCTCCATCCATCCAGCTTCTACACCTGCTTGTTTTGCAGGACTGGTGGCTTTCTCTGCCAGTCATTGAGCAACAGGCGGGGTACAACCTGGACAGGTTGCCAGTTATTCACAGAGCAACAAAGAGGGCAAACAATCATGCACACACTCAGACTTAAAATCAATTTAGAGAGACCAATTAACCTCCCTATCATGTTTTTGGACTGTGTGCATGTGTGGGGTCTCTGACTTCCTGGCTTCCAGTTGTTAGCAACACTGCCACTGTGCAGCCCAGATGCAGTCTCATTGGAAATTGCAATGACAGGCCTTATGTTTTGTTTGTCATTTCATCATGATGCAGGAGAGCGCAGTTACCTCAGTTTTATGCACACATTTTGTGTGTGCTGTCTGATTAATTTGTCATCAGATTCACAAAGCAGATTATTCTCCCTATACTGTTACCTCCTGATACTTTTTATCCACCTTCCTTTTACTTCTTTATTTCTTTATTTTATTCCTCCTTCTGGCAGGCTTTCATCAAGGACTTGAAGTGATCTTTCTCTGTTTTTGCAGACTTTGCTGAACCTCTCACTTTGCCCTCAATGATGGATCCTCTTCCCTCTACCAGTGACAGCCCCATGGGGGCGACGCCACTGGACAACTTGCCTCCCGAGGAGAGCATCGCCATCCTCACCTCGATGGGCTTTCCTCGCAATCACAGCATCCGCGCTCTCAAAGCCACGGTCAGTCATCTGCTTACTGTGTTTCTTGTCCTTCATTTGCTCCTACTGGACTTAAATAATACATTCTTTCTTTGCACATATTGGACTAATATTGTTTGTAAACAAACCTCATAGAGACTGATGACACATTCTTAGCCACACTTTGGGAATACAGGGCATTAGAAAAGTTTTTGTATCCATTATTTCCTCATGTTACAAACACAAACTCGAATGTATTTTATTGGGATATTGTGTGATAGACCAGTACCGTATATATTTTTGAGAATAAAAATCTCTAAAAAGTTTCAAGCATGTATTCAGCCTTCAGTTGGCAATACTTTGTAGAACCACTTTCCTCTGCGATAATAGCTGTAAGTCTTTTGTGCTATGACCATCAGCTTTACACATCTCTGCAGTGTGATGTGAAAAGTGAGTTATTTTAGCTGGAAACACGCAGAGCTGAGCTGTCTCAGCGTGGGCAGACACAGCCGCCACATCTGACCTGCTTAAAGAGGAGAAATCTTAGGTGGATGGTCCTTCGTCTGCCTCTCATGCAGACTGTTGATAGCTTAAAAGGAAGTGGAAATAGTCAGATTTGAGCAAGAGAGAGGATGGAAAAGGGACCGCCTACACCGTGTGCTGAGTGTCTCAAGGAAACAAAGGGCTAAAAGCACATCTGTAACAACTTTTTGGCACCATAAGGAAACACTTTCCCGAAACTTAAAAGAAACTGGAGCTTAGGTTAAAGAGGAAAAAAGCAGGAGGAGGGCAGGAAGTGAAGTGGCATTTGAAAAGAGGGCAAAGACGGAGCAAGATAATGAAAAGCGAACTCTGTAAGTCATAAAAGGCTCTGGCTGCCCTACTTGTTCACTTTCCAAGGTGCGGATTTATTCGGTCCTACATGTCAGAGTGATTAAAGATGTCTGCTCTACATGGTGTTTACAAATAGTCCCTACATCACACAAATGCCCCCTCCCCTCACCTCAATGTTGCACAGACTTTCTGGTTGAGAAACACATGATAATGTCAGACAACTGGCAAAGCAGTTCATAATCACAAATGGTGTGAAATAAATTAAATGTTTTTACTTCTTTTATGGGTCAAAGAGAATGCCACCTCCATTTCCAAGTTCCCCCAGCCTCCAAATGGCCTCTGATTCTCACATTTCATGTTTCATATTTCAAACTGCCCCTCTCAGCAAAAATAGCCCAGCAGACGGCTGGTAGGAAGCAAAAATAGATGCTGGGCTTTCTTGTTTATCATTAGTAAAGCCACAGAGCTCGCTGGCAGACATGCTGCTGCTGCTGCTGTTGTTGAAGTGGAGAGAAAACAAAGAATGCATATTCCTCCCGAGGGAGGGAGGGATGGAGTGATGGAGGGAGGTGTGAAACAGCGAGGGGTCTCACTGCTGGATTGTTGTCGGACCATACTGAGCGTGAGGCACATTTATCTGACCCCATAGACCTCTCTAAGGGATAAAAACAGATGCCATCAGCCAATCCGTCTCCACATGTGTTCCCCAGACTCTCATTCCCCACCTGTCACACCTCTGCTTTGGATTCAAAACAAACAGGGGGAAGTTTATCACAGATGGAAGCCTCCCACTTCTCTAGGGAACGATTGCTCATTTATCGTGTTCATCATGGGGCATTCAACAAATAGGCAAAACTAGAAGGGTAAACACTTCTAATCCTGGTTTCTGTAGCATGCTCTAAGATTGCAGCTCTTTGTAAGAGTAGTATGTGGGTGATGGTGGTTCAGGAGGGAGGAGTTGGTCCTGTGACCAGAGGGTTGCTGGTTCTAACCCCTCCACGAATACTAATGCTAGCTACTGCTAATATTTGTATTAGAGGTAGCTCAGTTTCTGTGCAGAAAGTGTTTTAAAAATCTGTATCCAATGACCAGCTTTGTTTGCAGCGACCGTGAAATTGGCTAACAAAAAGACAGCTTGATATCAACTTTTTTTTCTTTGCTTGGCTTCCTTTTATGATTTTCTAGAATAATAATCTTGAGCGAGCGCTCGACTGGATCTTCACCCACCCAGAGGAGGAGGAGAGCGACGGGCTCTCTGACATGGCGGACACGGAGCCCAACGACAACGCCTTTTCTGACATGAACTCACACAGCGACTCCACGTTGTCCCCAGACAGAGAAACGTCAGGCCCGAGAGTCAAAGATGGACCAGGACGTAAGCGCTTCACACTTACTGTGTCTGTTTTTGATCTTTCTGTGAAGAAAAGGCCATCAAATTTTGGACTTTTTAAGCATCTTTTAAGAAATCTTAATTTTTTCTTTTGTAAAATTCTGCAAAAGCTTTCTGGCATAGTAGGAGTAATGTGATCATTTTCCTGACGTCCTTTACATACACAAGAAAATCTGACATTAATGACCCTTGAAATGGCTTTTTTAAATTAAAATGTTGCAACATTTCTGTGCTAGTTTGTTTCTTATCATGTTTGCGGCTTTTCTTCACTTAAGGATATGAGGTGTTTGCCATCATCAGCCACATGGGAGCCTCCACAATGTCTGGACATTATGTTTGTCACATCAAAAAAGAGGGAAGGTCAGTAGCAACCTGTCTCACAGAAAATTAGACAAAGTCTATTCACTTTTTCTATTTATTTTATTTAATCTTGTGGTATTCATGGCTCTGAACAGTCTGTATAATGAATAATCTTCGCTCCTCTTCATTCAGGTGGGTGATCTACAATGACCACAAAGTGTGTTTGTCAGAAAGGCCTCCAAAGGACTTGGGCTACATCTACTTTTACCGTCGCCTCTCGAGCAGTTAAAATCGCTGCCTCCCTCCTCCCTGCAGTCTTTAAATAGCTTCAGTCTTTTACCCTGAAATACTGGCAGACACCTGCAACGACAGCCACAGCAGAAACAATGGAAGAAAACTCACAGACCAGCTTCTTGCCTTATCCTCATCACACACAGGAGTAATTAGGAATAACGATCCAAAAAGGAAAGCGATGAGCTTATTTTCTGTGCATTTGTTGTGCTTTGAACGTATATTTTATGGTTTATGTTGGGAGAGATAAAGAGGGGGGGGGGGAAGTAAGTACACAGGGATGAATGCAATTTGTACTTCTGGAGTGGTCTGGAAACAAAACGACGCAACATATCAAATCAGGTTGTTCCTCCTCTCTGTCTTCAGCTGCTGTGCTGTACTTTCACACTGCTACATTTTATAAATGTGTCCTTAGATGGCAGTGCTACACTTCCACTCCACAAATGCTCAGATTCTACAACAAAACATAAGTGATGTCTGTGTTGTTGGTGGCTTTGCATTTTGCCAGGAAATACCACAAATGTGTCCCTGTGGGGCAACTCTGGATGCTGAGGGAACGCCCCAAACACCTTTTAAGCTTTCAGATTCAGGAAAGCACAAGGACGGTTAAAATGTTATCTAGGCTGTAAATACACAGAATTAGTTGCTGGATTACAGCTAAAAACTGCCCCAGAAATGAGATGTTTCTGTTTCCTTCTGCGCTGACTGATTTCCAAAACCCCCAAAAGCACTTTTAAATTAGAAAAAGAAAAGTTTTGCACTTGATGCAAAAGAAGTGGAATAACATATCTATTCACCAACAAGTGAAGTTAAATTATTCCTTAAACCATGACAGTATTTAATATTGTGAATACCCAACTGGAGCATGCATAAGCCTGTATAAATTAATATCAGGTCAGCGCTGCAGCTATATCTCGTATAAAAGTTCTCAGTCCTGAACTTTTTAAACAGTTTGTGCCCAAATTGCAAATTATTTGCTTTCTCTGCAAACTTGAACCCAGCTGCACCTGCAGCAGTTTGGTTTCTTTATCACCCCGACAGATTGAGACTGTGACCCAAAAAGGTGAAATGAATGTGAATGTTTTCATTGAGTTGTTGCCAATTTGCAGGACTCTTGTTGTTATTTTTTGGACTGTTGTCCAGACTCCAGAGCAGCATATCTGGAGAAATATGCACTGCAACTAAATCCGGGATGAAGGCTGCACACTGATCTGTGTCTCCTCCGCAGTGCACACGCTGCACACGCTTTTACGTTGCCGAATGTAAATCTTTATGGTGCTCATTGTGGACAGAACCTCCTCTTCAAAAACCATAAACCAGCAAAAATCATTCAACTCATTTTAATCCAACTAGGATGTCTTCAATATTCAGGATGCACTGACTGGTAGACATGGGATTTATATATCAAGGTTTCAAAAGGTTAGTTTCCAGCTAATATCATCTTGTTATACTTAGAGAGTATAAAGAGCAGAACAGCTTAGAAGGTATATGTTGTGCAATAAGTACTTAAAAACTACATTTAAGGGGCATCTTTTAAATTTAATTTGCTGTGAATCAAAATGACAGTAAATAAATAATTTAACGATAAATCAGTATAATTTATTTTAGTAATAATTTTATGTTTTGTTATTTTAAACACATGAAGCCATGACGTTTTACCGCAACCTTCTCAAACCAGCAGAATCTCATGCCGGCTCACGCTGGTTTGTTGTACTTTAGTTTGGACTGGAATGTAAACTGGTTTTGTTTGATGCATCCACGCCAAAGACAATGCAATATTTCAAAGCATTGGCCATTTGTTTTGTGCAGTGACATGATTAGCAGCAACTCAGTGGCTCCTGAAGCTGGAGGTCTTGAGAATTCAAAGTTTACTCTCAAATTGATCCTGGATATAAAAAGATAATTCAGTATTTAGAGTTTGGAAGGTCTAATTTTCTTCTTCTTTATTTGACGTACTAGTGGTGAATGTATTTCTTGTCTGGTCACATGTCTTTGTTTGCTTTGCAGAACTTCACTTTGGCATCTGTGGATTGTAATGTTTTTTTTTGTCCTCCAAAACTCAAGTCCATCTTTACATTTAATTGTTGACATAATGGTTCCCATGAAAAAAGTGGATGCCAACTAACCAATGTTAAGTAGTGTTTTGTAAAAAAGAAAAAAAAAAAAGGTAGTTTGAACAAGAACAGCAACAAAAACCTTATTTTTAGCTGGTAGTTGGAATATGACGGAATTAAAACAAAAACGCTTCTTTCATTCATAATCACCTAAAGGATGTTTCTATTCTGTCTTTGCAGATTAAATGCTATTTTAGCAAATACTCAATCTATTGGATACACTTAATTTTCACTGTGCTCCTCATTAACAACTCTGTGCCTAAACCTCCCTGGACAAATCTTAACTCGTATCAAATCTCCACCTCTCAATGAAACTGCTGCTGTGTTTCTCGTCTATGCAGCAAGAAATATTACTCCAAGTCTCTATGCAAGTCCTGCATTTCTGCTGCTCTTCATCAACAGATGACTGATGAGGTTGTTGTCTCGCTCAGCTGTGGTCAGTTATAAATGTGTCCACTTGTGCTCTGAAGTTTGTCTTTTCTCTGCCCCTTCTGTTTCCTGGATAGATATTTTTATTTATTTATTTTTTATTCTTGTCTCGTTTCAGCTTTTCCTCTGCTCTCTCCTTTCTTCTCTTCTTATTCAATTTGTTACAAGAAAAAGTTTCATATTCAGCATGTGCACTAAAGGTCAACATGTAGTTATTTGGACTGTGCAATTGTACTTTTGCAGCTTTTATTCTATTTTGTTTTTCACTTCCATGTCAAACATGTTAATTGTTTTTCTCCCTGCTGCCTTTTTGCAAAAAGGTCTGTGCCACCACCTTAGTTTTTATTCGTCGGATTATTTTTCTTTTGTAATGTAGCTGTTAATCCAAATGTGGCTTTAATGTACGTGAATACCGTACAGTATATCCAGTGGCACTGTTTACTTTATGATGTTTGGGTAATTTAATAAACTCCACATTTGTTGAAACAACTTCTATTTATTTTAAACCGGGGCAGTTTTACTTGTAAGTTCATTTCAAACGGAGGGAAATTCAAATTAAAAATAAGAATAAAAATACACATTAAGAACATGAATCATCACATAAAGATAACATAACTACATACAAAGTAAAACTACAATTTTGGCAAGTAATAACTCCAGCCATTTGACTGATGGAGAACCAGTGCAGCAGTTTAAGGACTAGATAATGTTATCCAAATTTCTAGTGTTGCTCAGGACTCTGGCTGCACCATTTTGAATAAACTGCTGCTACCCAAGAGACCAGGTAACACTTTATTTGAAACATTAAGGAGTCCTCATGAATGTTTACGACTGTTGTTATGAAGTGTCATTCAGTAAATAATGACACTTTTAATGCAAAGTTGCATTAGCACCACACCTTGTGCAGCTGAGCTAATCTCAGCTGGACAGAGTTTTCCTACATACATGATGACTCATAATGTTGAGTTTCCATGGATTTAAGTAAACTTGCATGATCTTACCACAATGAAGATTTGAGTAAAGAGCTCATATTCTATTGTTTTTCAAATTCAATGTGCATCATGGTTTAATATACAGCCTCCTGAAGACTTTATATTTCCGTTGGCCAGTGGGGCATGAAACCCATGACCTTAGCATTATAAGTACCCTACTCTGACCAGTTGTGCTAACCAGCCACACATAATGGTGAGTTTTCATTGATGTAAAAAAACTTACATGATCTTGACAAAAGCAGCGAAATTCTAAAGTTTCTCAAAATCAACATGAAATATGGTTTAATTTAAAGCTGCCTGCTACTTTGAAGAGTTGACTTTATGAAACACTTTATGTTTCCATTGACCTGTTTGGGGATTGAACCCATGACTTTGGCATTCTTAGCAAGTGGCTCTGACCAGTTGAACTAACAGGCCATACATAATGTTGAGCTTTCATCGGTATAAGAAACTCTTACATGATCTTACCACAATGAAGATTTGAGTAAAGAGCTCATATTCTAATGTTTTTCAAAATCAACGTGCATAATGGTAACTTTTTACCAAATGAGACTTCATGACAACAGTTGTAAAGATTGATGAGAACTCCTTCATCTTCAAGATTGTTGTCATGTCATGATTATGACGGTGTCATGTCAGTCTTCTACACACCCCTTCAAACAAGCTGTTACCAAAGATTATTTAGTGACCTGTACAGTCTATGCACAATTACAATAACAACCTGAAAAGCTTGAACCAGATTTTTTAGTCTTGTTTCTTAAAGAAATCATATTTTTTGGTGATATTTTTGAAATGGTACTAGGCTGATTTCTTTTTTTTCTCTATTTTTTTGTTGAATTTTGTTGAAACTCAGCTTTTAGTCCATCAAAACTTTGTGGCTGCTTCTAGCCTCACATGATTTCTGTCTGATCTGCATTTAGCTAGAGGACATTCAGACCGATAGCCGGACATCAGATGATGTTAGATTAAAGGTAGCCCTATAACAGGTTCTTCAGGTACCCCAAAAAAGACAGACAAGCAGAAAATATATAACAATAGTTTATTTTAAAAGGTTACTTCCATACTTTGTTGTTAAAGGTGCTAATGCTTTCCTTGTGATTATACAAGTTCAGTAACAAGCATTATAATAAGTGGTTTAATAAATGGATGCATGTATAGAAAGTATATAATTTCTAGTTTCAGTCATCAAAATATAGTTTTTATTCAAATGTGATGCTTCTATTAAATTTGCTAAAGCAAACTATCACTATACATGTTGCAACAAAGTAACAGCATGGGTTAATGACGTTCATGAGCCCCGGCCTACAGGCAGCTTTAAGTTGTTTTTAAATGCTTTAAAGTTACTTTGCAACAAAACCAGCAAATACATTATTACATCTGTAAAGTACAGATTCTTCACATCTATGGAGACATAAAATCCATTTGAGCCTTAATAAAATATAGAATAAACATTTAAGATGAGAAAATGCATTATTTAATAAAGGTAAAAAAATAACTTAATCTTGTACTATAATGCATTCTTTCTTAAAGTAGGTGCTTTTTAAATGTTTTTCTGGACATTTAATTTTATTCTAGTTACATGTGTGAACTTTTGTTCTTTCTGTGAAAAGCATAAACAGAGGTGTTTAAAAGTGCTAAATCTCTTAAGTAGAATAAGCAACAATGATGTTAGGTGTAAATGTAAGAATGTAAAATTATTTCAAATAGTTGTAATAAACTGCTCTGCAGTTTTACTTTACATTTAGTACAACAATTTTAAAATCCCTAATCCCTGTCACACTATGGCATATCTGCCTTGTTTTTCCAACTGGTGGCTTCCTGCCCGTCTGATACCGTAAAGTGTAATTTCATCTCCAGTTAAACAAAGAAATGTCAGAAAGCTTTTGAAAAAGTAAAAAAAAAAAAAAAAAATCTTTCACATGAACCTTGCAACTAAGAGATGCCATATATGACACACATAGGCACTAGTGCTACAAACTTGACATAAATGCTGCTTAAAGGTTTCAGCAAGATAATGTTAGTGATACTATGCTACAGCATGCATAATGGTTCAAGTGGCTCCAACAGCTAAATGGTATGACCTATTTTCAGAAAAAAATCAGCTAATAATTATTTGGCCACTTCGAGTCAGTCACATATTGGTGTAGAGAATTTAACTTTTACTCCCAGAGGGATTGACAAGCAGGGAAGCCCATTTCTGTCACTTTGATAAAAAAAACAAAAAAAACAACAACTTTATCACCTAATTGTTTTTTTTTTCTCTGCCAAACTGCCAAACATTCATTTAATTTTTTTTTTTTTGACATTGTGGGATTATGAGATTTATAAAATCACTTCTCAAGTATTACTCCATGATGTTGCAACATCAATTTCTTTATATTAAGCCAGACGTGTTTCACTCATTTCTTTATAATGTCACAGAGCCAGTTCAAGGCATTTCAATATAATGAGATACAAGTTTATTTGCTTTTTCATCAGAGGCAGGAATGGGCTTCCTCAAACAAGAGCTAAGTAGGAAAAATAAAAATAAATAACAGTAGTAATTTACACCCTTCGTCCCGATGTGCTTGCACTGCACTGAAAGAGGTCACAGCAAAAGCAGCATGCAAACTTTATAGCAAAGCAAAAAGTGTTTTTAAATACGGCAACAAACATGGCAAGATAAGAAAGTAATGGAGGCAAAAAGCAAAGTTTTATAGGTTGGGTTCACTACATCAATTACTCCCTGATGCAGTTTAAAAATTTCAATGGGATAACTCTGATCACCTGCTACTGCAGGGAAATGATGTTGGTCTAGATTTTTATAAAAATGTTTTTTGTACCCTCATTATTCTGCGTGAGCCCTGCACTTCTTCTTTTATGCCATAAAACATACCATGTGTTGAATAAATACTGAATATATAGATATTGTTTAATGCTAAGATTGTAGTACATTGTAGAAATATTGCAAGGGAGCCTCTTCATAAGCCTAAATGTTACATATATTAGTGATAGCAAAAGCAAGCACCTACATGCATTAAAATGAAGGTATAATACTGTGCCATAATTAACATGCTATCTCCTCATGATGTTTCTGAGAAGCATGCGCTATGCTACTTCAGTTCACCTGAGGAGTTACCTAATTCTACAAAAATCTTGATTTTAAGGGTAGACCTTAAAGCTTTCTCCTTTTTTTTTGTTTCAAAGTTACAGGATAAAAAAGTCAAGGCCCAAGGTGTGATTTGAAAAATGAAACAAAATTCCAAAACATGGAGTTTTTCTACAGTTCTGCTGAGAAAGAGGACAAATGGAAACAAGTTGTGTGTATAAAATGATTACAAAGAACATATTTGTCTTTTCTAAAAGTAAGTAAAGCTATTACAAAGAAGAGATAGGATGAAGACAGACAGAGGCTTAACTAGCAGCCAGACACAACATGTACTCATGTCTACAGACAGAAATGCTCGTGCACACACAACATCTGACTATCGTAGTTGTGTTCTTGGGACATTACTGCTTGACTATTCTAATTATTTCCAGAAAGACTTCCAGAAGATGTAACTGAAGATAACAAATGACATCTGCAAATATATTAATTTTGATTTGAGTGGAAACATTTCTGGAAGTAGCATTCGTTGACCATCACTAGTATTTAACTTAATCTTATAACAAAGTAACTTACAAGTCAATATATTAATTGACTGAGCTAAAAAAAAAAAAAGTTAATTCAATTAATTTTACTGCATGTTTCAATTTGCACAATGCATTTGCTTGTAATCCCATGCTTGTATCATCAAGAATCCAATTACCTCTAAACTGGAAAAAACTGTCAAAATGCCAGAATGTTGTCTTTGTTTTACAGCTAAGCTGAACCAAATTGGGGCAACAAAGTGCTGGGAAAAATGTATGTCATGTTGATTTGACTGAGTTGATGAGGAAAGGCTATAATTAAAGCAAAATGTTAACATTTCAGCTTGTTGAAGGGGAGTTTAGTTGTTGAGAATAATTTGGATTTGGGATGATTTTACACAAAACAAGAGATTACACATTAATTAAGTGAAAACAACATGAGTAATAGTTGGTGCATCAGAAACTGTTGAAAAACTCCCTCTTTACTCCTAAAGTATTTCAAATATATATATATATATATATATATATATATATATATATATATATATATATATATATATATATATATATATATATATATATATATATATATATATATATATCAACACAATGAGTTTGTATGTATAACTAAACTAAACTTGCCAAAAGAGTACCAACCTCTGTGAACATAAAGATAGGAATAAATTTGTCCCCTAATTTTCTGTAAGGCCTTTCCAGAAGCTACTTTTGCAAAGTATAAAACATTCAACCTGCATTTCATGTCTTTTTGAAAGGAAACAATTTTGTTTCATGTTCAATTGTAATGCAAATGTCACTGTGAGCAAATGATATCCAACTAAAGTGATTTCCTCTTAAACGTTTTTTTTGGGCACTGAACATCTTGTTGAAGGTGGCTGCTTTTTAAGTGAAACATACTTTACTTACCATCCAAAAGTAAAACAAATATCTTTGAGAATTGTTGCAGTACAGCCACAAACTTGATCGAATTGGACACAGATTATATAAGACAGACAATGTTCTGCATGACGGTGAAGTCAAACGGAAGTAACAAATGTTTTTGTTATTTTCACAAATAAAATAACAGAGCATAAGCCCATTTATGCTAATACCCTATGCTACAAATTTACTTATTATAGATCACTTGTGTTGTGTGTAACTTCTCTATATGAATTCATCTGAAGGCCTCGAGGTTTGTTAGAGAACATTAGTGAACAAACAAAAATCCTAGAGACGAAACAACGCATCAAATAAGTTAAAAGTATGGTGAGATTAATAAGCAACATCCCACGATTTGAACATCTCATGGGGAATTATTTGACCCAGCTGCAAAACAATTCAGACCTCTGTAAATTGGCCAGAGAGGGACAGCATTGATCAGAAAAGCAGCCATGGTGACCATCGTGACTTCGGAGCAGATTCACAGCTCAGATTGGAGACTCTGTTTGTATGTTGCCCTGGTCTTTGTGAACAAGTGGCAACAAGCCAGTCACGTTGAAAGAAAGACATAAGATCAGGATATGTTGATGCTAAGTTCAGAGTGAATAATGCCTAAATACAAGACAATCGTAAAAAATAACAAAACTGCAAAACCTACCACCAAAGATACCATGAAATGATTTGATAAAAGCCTTTATGTATTAGAATGGCCCTGTCAAAGTCGATGCCTGCATCAGCTGATGCATGTCTTAAAAATTGTTGCTGACATGTTTCCCATCCAACCTGACTAATTATAAACTTTTCAAAGCTGGTAAAGAAAAGCCCAAAAGACTTCCAGCTGCAATCTTTGTAAAAATGGATTTTACACTGAAATTACTTACTAAGGACAAATGCATGTTGCACTTTTTTAAAATTAGAATTTGTAAATAAATAACCAAAAACCTGTCGGTTTTCTTTCTCTTCAAAATGACACACAATTTTGTTTCTATATAAGCAAATGTTTGTGGCTGTAATGTGACAAGTACGAATACTTATGCAAACAAAGAGAAAAGTGAGTTGACAGAAGAAAAAAAAAATGTCTACAGCTGTGAATTTGGTGTGTGCAGCTGCAGCCACAGATGCATTATTATGTCGCAGATTCATACAGTGTCAATGCTGCACTTCAGCTGGTTTGTGTTTGTTCTGCCCCGGCCGCCTGATAAAACACTCCTCCTAACACAGAGTGTGTCATCCCAGCTGCACTGTTAGGAAGATGAATGGTTCTGGTTCTGGTCTCTGGTTCCCGCTGATAGCATTCATTCAAACCACAGAATCAACACTTCCCTTTGGTCCACTGAGGCAGATGGGGACAAACATGAAACGTGACCTTTTGCATAGGAGCTGACAATAAGAAGAAGAAGGAAAAAAAAAAAAAAAAGCTTTCTGCAGCGCACCAGGACTGTGGACACGACCGATAAACACCAAAGTGAGCTGTACTGCACAGCAGATAATCTATCATTCACTCCGCCGCCACACGGCAAGCTGCATGGCGTTAAACTCACAGTGACTTTCAAACTGTGACTGGAAAGAAGCCGACAACTGAAAATCATAAGAAATATTTAGAGGTGCTGCAAAGGGTTTATCTTAAGCAGAACTATTAGTGCATTTTATTATGTATAATGATCTTCTGAAAGGCATTTATTTATTTATAAAATTTGTATTTCCTTGTATGGCTGCATATTAATCTCGTAAAAGCAAACTAACAAATGTGTGCAACTCTACGCAAGACTATAAATATTGAAATCATGCATGATGGCTGATTTAATTAAATGAATGAGCTTCGCTGCCGGAAAAGGAGCAGCAAAGATACAAATGACTACATTAAGGAAATTCATCAAGCTGCTGTCTTGGGTCCTGGCTTGCAAATACACACCTTTCAATCTAATGTTATTATGCTGTATTGTTATGAACACAGTCAGCATAAATAAAAATTAGGCGTTTCTTTGTAGGGGCCTCTGAGACGAGACATTTTTAGAAATATAACCACCCTTCCCTCTGAGAAAGGTTAAAAAAAACACAATTCAAATCAATATTACCCGCTCACTGTGTGCATTCCTCCAGCCAGTCAGCATTAAAGCAACAAATATTACATAGGAGCTGCATAAACGTATAAACAACTGAACTGAGATTAGGGGATCAGAAATTGTACAGGTTCTAAGAACAGCACTTATGTTAAGAAATTTAAACCGGTCTGAAAATGGCTTCGATATATTTTGCTTCTTGTCGCCATAAAAATAGTGTAAATAAATAATGTTGGACGCATGCATCTCGTTAAGGCTTTACAACCTGGGTTGCTCATTCCACGTGAATAGAGGAAGTCATCTAAAAGTGCAAAGGGAAAACTTCTATAAGTATGCTAATCTGTCCATTTCTGAAAATGTTTGTGGGTTTTTTGTTTTGATGCAAAGTAATAAGTCTCCATTGACAGAGGGGGAGATGAAGCCAGGAAGACAATATAGAGCTCCGGGGTTATAAAGTGCAGCCTTTATTGTTCGGCTCACAGTATCCATCCGTCAGAGAGGGGGAGAGACAGTCCTGAGTCAACAGATCTTCCTCTCAAAACCTCATCTTTTCTGCTGCAAATGGCTTGTGAGGGTTCCTCTGTGGGAGTCTTAAATCTGGCTGTCACTCCAGGCTCACCTCTGTTCCACTGCATGAGTCAGTTTTTAATTGATGTGTCCTCTAAGGCATTGCTCATACAATCTTCGCCCGTCCTTGTGCTCTTTAGGGAAATCACAAATTGCAGTGCAAATTCCATCACTAAGCAGCCCATCCGAACCTCTGGAAGAAGCGGCCCTCCGAACTGCTCTCAAGAAATTTAGGGCAAGAAGACATGAAAGGGTTTGACCTTTTTAGTTCATTTTGATATGCAGAAACTAAACACACACACTGGTGTGTTGACTCAAACCATGTGCACTTTGGGCTTTTGGCTTCTGGCTAGAGATCAGAGAACAAATGACAGAGCGCACTCCATCAATTACTCAAAAGTCCAAGTTAAAGGCCCTCATCAGGAGATCTAGATCGCCAATATTTGCAGCCTGGAAGAGTTCGGGTTGGTCCATCATAGATAGAGCTATCCTCAGAGCTGCCCAGATGTTGCCAGACATCACCTGATGAGACTGCTGACTGCTCTGGCTTTTCCTCTGGAGACTTAAAGCTGTCAGGAAGTTACTGGCTGCCTCTCTGGGGAAACAAAAACCGACAAGTCACTTCGTGCAGTGTAAACTGTTAGAGTTTATGTCCGGTTTATTACATTTTCTGAATAAGTTATAAATAAGTGTCCAAAATGAGGTATCCTCAATGTTTCTATTGTTTAAATAGGATGTGATCTCTAGCTTGTTACACTAGCCAGATGAAAAGCAAGTCTCGGAAATTAGTTTATGTCACATGAATAACAATATATGGTATCTTGCATAAAATATTAATTTGCCTTATAATTTTCCACATTTTGTACAAATATAACTAAAGTTTGTATTTAACCCCCTTTCCTCTGACAGCCCTACATATAATCGAACAGAATCAGCTGCTACCTTTAAAATTCACTTTATTTCTAAAAAGTTTTATTTCACCTCTGCATCTCAGGATTTTTTTTTTTAACAAACAGTTTCACAAAGATCATCTGGTGTCATATCAACTATTGTGCTGTCCACAAATCGTCCTTCATGGATCAATGGAGAGAAAAAACAGATTCCTGAAACAAAGCAATAAAAAGTATTGTTCTTGATTTGCAACAAGAAGCTGCTCTGTTCACTTGAGATCAAAATTTTATTTTCTGGTAAGAGATAATCTTGAGCACACCATTCCCACAATGCAACATCGTAGAGGTGGCGTCATGCTATGGGACTGCTATTCTTCAGCAGGAGCATAGAAGCTGGACAACATCGATAGATCCTCAACCTTCAGAAGGAGCTGCAATAGAATAAGTTTGATCTGGCTGTATTTTTGTATCGGCTTGGCCCAGACAAAGGTTTGTCTGTCTCTAGACATGGAAACCTTGAAGGGACATACAGCAACAAACCTTACAGCTGTGGATGCAGTAAAAGATATATATATATTTTTTTTTTTTACATAAAACAACAATAAAATACATTGAAATCTGGCAGAAATCCAAGGTATAGAAATGGTTTTGCGAGGCTGTGCAAACCAACTTTGATTTACCAGCCGTCTTGTTTCAGACAGGATTATGTGGACAGCATGACGTTCGCTTTCCCCCCACATGTTTAAGTTTCTCTTGCTCTCTGCTGGTATTTTATTTGTCATTTTAATTCTGTTTTCATCTATGTCTTAATATTAACAGGAAAAAAAGGTTCAGACCTTAATATGTACAAAATGTCAGAGTTTTAGCGCTGCAGCTTAACTCCATGATAATGATGATGATGATAATTTATTTCAGACATTTCACCAACAAAACATAATAGTAATAATAATAAAGACTTCCGTGTTTTTAAACGTAAATACAATACCTTAATATCAAATTTACATATTCAAATACATGTAAATACAACTTTTATTTGGTGACTGTGAGTCTGAAGAGCAGTATGATGAAGTTTAACTTATATAATCATAACCCTTTTCCATTCATTAATTCATAGCATACAATAGTCTTCCTGAGTGTCCATTTATAAAATTGGCCATTTGTTGCTGTACTGGGATTCATCAGATTTGAACAACGCATATTAAAATACATAACTCAGCTCAGTGATAGACAAAATCCTTAACTCTGATTCTTATAGATGGTTTAAGAAGTCTCTGAACTTTTGTAGAGTGTTATTTGCAGCTTCACACCATGAAGATAAATTGCTCTCAAAATATTAAAGGTCACTGCTTCTCCTCACCAAGCCAAGTGTTTGGCTTTTTCTTTGCTATTATCCTGTAAACAGTTTTTTCAGCTACTGTCTGATTGCTTGGCGACTAATGGTGCTGCTTGTTTCTAACAAAAATAAATAAGAAAAGTAGTCATAACTATTTAGTAGCTAAGTCTAAGCTGTGGCTAATCAAATATGTTTTACAGCTCCTCAAATGATAATATTGTTTTTATGCTGAAACTTGGTTCCACATCACAAAATCATTAAATTTTCATCCATGAGAATTTTCCTAATTTTTTGTCAGTTGTGTACATCTCTCCATCAAAACTATAAAACACTCACTTGCTTACAGAAGTGATTCTGTCAGCCTTGCTTTCAGGAATTAAAAGATGAACCTGAACCTTTCTGCTGTTATTGAAAGAAATCCAACGTTTAGGAGAGATGTCACTGGAATATCCATTAAATGCACAGAGATGATCAATAGTATGATTATAGTATCATAATGGTATAATTTATGATAGCAAGGTTTATAGTTATTATCTTATCAAACATTGTCAAAACTTGTCATAATTAAGATGGTTAATGCTGGTATTTGCAGGCTAATTTATCTGTAGTAGATTGACAATTTGTGATCCTGCATTTTGTATGAAACATTTATACATATTTTTCCATTTTGTTATTGTAAATTTTGTTAATTTGACTGGAAAAAGTGCTTAAAAATAGCCAATTAGGCATTGAGGAAAAAATAAGATTATCTCCAGGGAGCAAAAATGAGAAAAGTGTAATCTGATGTTATTCTTACAGTGCTTCTGGTTTCTGCTGTGTGTTGTATGTGGTCCACTGCATAAAACTCGGACATATTAGTTTGTTCTTTGTTGCACAGCCTGAGGTGACTCACCTGTGGGCCCCCAGGTTGATGCAGCTGATGCCCAGGTTGTAGCGGGACCTGATGAACCCTGGATGCAGCTCGAGGGCTCGCGTGTAAGCCTCCACTGCCTCTTCACTCCGGTCTCCGTTCGCTAATGTGGCTCCAAGGCGATTCCACAGCAAATAGTCCTGTGATGGAGGAAGAGCACTGAGGTGATGAAGAAAACTCAAATAGATTTATTTATTTTTTTTTAATTTTGAACTATGTTTTTGGACGATTATTAAATCACTAATGCCCTTTGTTCTTTCTTACTTTAGTTTAGTAGCTGAAGTAGCTTTGGTTGTGTTAAGATAAGGTAAATATTCATGGGTGGTTGCTCATTTTGATGTCTGCAGAACAAATGACTATTTTATCAGCAAATTATAATCTTCGCCCAACAATAAGAACCTATTTTGAACAATTGTGCATGGATTTTGGATATAAAAGTATTCGGACAAGGTTAGTTTAATGAAAGCAGAGTTACATCATGCTGGATGTCCTTGTCGCTGTTTCCCACCTGCAGGCTCATAGGCTCATTCAGAGGTCAGTGGTCTGGTACAGAACAGGGGTCCTTCATCTCTGGCTAAGCCAAGCAGCAGGCTATAATTATCTGCCTTTTGTTTTCAGTGCTGTTTTCTTTTTCTTTTCAGCGGGGGAGCAGAAATTAGCAAGTCAAATGTGGAAGACTGGATTTAACAATAATTGTCATGCCGGCCTGAGAAAGGGAAGGCGAGGAGATGGACCGATTTGTCTGAAGCAGATAGAGGAGAAAGTTTGTAAATGTAGTCCATCTTGAATATTTTTTTTTCACATATGTTTACTTTTTGCCAAAAAGAATATGCATTTATGTTTACTTTTTTGTAGGGAGATTACACACTATGCCTTGATCTTGAATAAAAATCTATATCTATCTTAAATCAGCTGCAAGGTTTTTCAGGGTGAGAATATTTTTTATGTTTGCGCACATTTAATCTCCCTGGTAAGGTTGTTTGCATTTATTGTACTCATGTTAGCTTATGAATCTCTTACATCTCTGAATCTGCTCTCAGACTTTGTACTGACTGTAAAGTATTCATATAGATGCATATAAATTCATTTGTCTTGTGCTTTATTCTGGGTATCTCTAGTCTAAAACCCTTTTCAAACATACATTTATTTGAGAGAATCTCACTGAACCTCAGCTCATTTCTGCGGGAGCTGAGATGAAAGTCTGATTGATGGATCCATATTTGATCAGCTCTTCTGATGATCCTGCAGACTGCATTATTAATTGAATAAATAGGACTCTAACGTTGCAGCACAGCCCAATGGAAAACGTAGAATATGTCACAATTATTTAAACTGTTTGATAACTAGAATCAATGATTGAACTGAAATGATTTTTTGTAAAGTGTCTTGACTCTGCCAGTCTGCTCCAGGGCAGCTGAGGCTACGATCCAGTAGCTCAACACCATCAGCAGGTGAAAGGGTGAATGAATGGTGAATGACTGAATGTAGTGTAAAGTGCTTTCGAGTCCTTGGATTTTATAAAATGCTATACAAGTGAAGGCCATTTACCATTCAGATATCCTGTCTGTCGACACAAATCTGAATAATTGAGCATGATGGAAAGGGCTGTAGCAATGAGCCAAGATTTTAGGTGCAAGATAAAACTGTTTAAATTGTGAAAAAAAAATACTATTGGGTAGTAAGACTTTGATTTTGGTAATGCACACTTAAAACTTCTGCTTTAAATGCTGATTGTGAATCTTTATGTCAGAAAAAGTCAGATTTTAGCTCTTTGCTTGTGCTGACTAGATAGTCCGCCTTAACAAAATCATATGATGGGCATTTGCATTTGTCCTCCTGATTAAATATTTTGTAAAACTCTCTTTTGCTGCAATTAGAGCTACAAATGTGTCTCTATTGCTGATTTACATCTGGAGACATTTTAACTACGCTTCTTCGCATCAACAAAACCTCTGTACATAGAAGACCCAACAGGGCTATCAGTTTATATCAAGTTCTACAGATATATTTTTTTCTTTAAAACTGCATATTCTGTGAAATCACACTGCCTATGTAGATTTAATCCAGCGTGATGTTTGATAACCTTTTTTTAGGGCTTTTGCAGTGTTTGTATCTCATTCAGTACACTCCTTAGGTTGCTCCATCCGGAGTCTCTGAAGCTGCAGGCAATTTAATTCCCTTTTTGCCAGGTAGATTTTACTGTGCACTAAGGAATAAACGTTAGAACTATTTTGGACAAACTGCTAAAGAAAGATATCAGAACCACCCAGCGAGTACAAAGACTTCTTTCCTCAGAAACCGCAGTATGTGCCCAGGCTTATTCAAATGCAGCTCCACATTCAGCCAGCGACATAACTTTGAGCTGCACATATTCTTAAATTTATGAGTTCTGGTATAAAAAGTCAAATCAAGCTAGAAATGTGTTTATAAAGTCAGGAACTGCTTGCCAAAGTGTTGTTTTAATTATTGGAAGCTGTATTTTGGTCTTTTTTTATACATTTAATTGGTTTTTGAGTTAAAAACTGAAATTTAAGAGAAGAAAAGAAATGCTAACACTAAAACAGCAAACAGTGTGAAAACACTGTGTGATTTGTTGTTCCTTTTCATAATTAGTTCCCCAAAAACCTAAATATGAGCCTTTTATTCCAGATATGTTAAAATATGAACTAGAGTTGAACTTTGTGTACGTTTATCTTCCAAATACCTACTAACAACAGAAGCTTTATTCCATAAGTATTGGTCAATATTGCTGCTTTATGTTGTAAAAGCAGCTCTAGAAAAAACTTAAGCGATGACTTAAAATGATCAGTTTCTCTGATTTTACTTTTTATAGGGATATGTTTGAGTAAAATTAACATTGTTCTTTTATTCTATGAACTACTTATGTTTGAGTAAAATTAACATTGTTCTTTTATTCTATGAACTACTGACAACATGTCTCCGAAATTTCAAGCAAAAATGTAGTATTTATTTGTGTAAAATGAGAAATGGTCAAAATAATGAAAACGATTCCGTGCTTTCAGACCTCAAATAATGCAAAGAAACAAGTTCTTAAAAATTTGAAAACAACAATTGTAATGTTTTAACGCAGGATGAGTTCAAAAATCAATAATTGGTGGAATAATCATGAGGTTTTCAATGAGGTTCAGTGCAGTAGGCTCTTAATTTTTCCCAGAGTTGTATATATATATAATAAAACAACAATAAAAATTTTAGTGTTACTTTTAACTGGTGCAGTGAAAATATGCCACAACAAGCAAAGGACATTTTTAGAGAGTTCGGTTCTGTTTAGTCTGCATATTTTCTATCAGGCTGAGCGAGAGAAAGCCTTTGAGGGGTTTCCTACCTCAGGCCGGACTGACAGCGCCGTATTGAAAGCCTCTACAGCTTTGTTGAACTCTCCGCTGAGGTTGTAGAGGACCCCAAGGCCCGTCTGTAAATCCGGGTCAACGCTGTCCGAGTTGTTCTGAGCTGCTTCCAGGAAGAGCTCCTTGACCTCTGGCAGCAGTGAGCTGAGAAGACACACGAGCAGAAACACACACACCCACAGGGATCAGGATTAGTGTGACTTAGAGTGCTGAGTGAGCACTGTGAAGTCTGTAAAGCTGTGCTGTACAATGTGGGAATTGTCATTCATAAATTGATGGAAGAGGATTGATTGAATAAAGGAGTAAAAACGATTTGTCAAAATAAAAATTAGTTTAAATACATCAGGTCTAGGGCTGCACAGTGGCTCAGTTGGTAGAGCTGTTGCCTTGCAGCAAGAAGGTCCTGGGTTCGATTCCCGGCCGGGGTCTTTCTGCATGGAGTTTGCATGTTCTCCCTGTGCATGCGTGGGTTCTCTCCGGGTTCTCCGGCTTCCTCCCACAGTCCAAAAACATGACTGTCAGGTTAATTGGTCTCTCTAAATTCTCCCTAGGTGTGAGTGTGTGTGTGAATGGTTGTTTGTCTTGTAAGTCTTTGTGTTGCCCTGCGACAGACTGGCGACCTGTCCAGGGTGACCCCGCCTCTTGCCTGGAACGTTAGCTGGGGATAGGCACCAGCAACCCTCCCGACCCCATTAGGGAGAAAGGGTATATAGAAAATGGATGGATGGATGGACATCAGGTCCATCTAATGTACATAAACACACAATGCATTCAGTGATAATACATCTGTAGTTATAGATTAAGGTAAAGCTTCCACTGAGAGCAGCATCAGAAAAGGATGAAGATTGAATCAGGGATATGTAAACCAAAGTAATGGTATGTGCCGTAGGTTGTTGTCCAGAGGGAACAGCATGGTAATTGGTTCTACCTGTATCTCTCTGCACAGGCGAGGCGATTAATGACTTGATGAAGTTTTACTTTACAGTGAGAGAAAAATTAGGCCTCCAGAATCTGATATATGGAGCGGCTGCATCCATCAGACTAACAATGAAGTGGACAGCCTGCCTTCCTAAGCAGTGAGAGCGATTTTACAAGAGGGATGCTTTTTGGTTTGTGTCTGGCATTTTAATAGTAAATTCAATTTATACCATCTGTGGATGCAAATTTTTAAAAAAGGTTTCCAACAACATGAAGACAGAGATTTCTCATTTTAAATTTAATAGGAACAACTAAAAGCACAAACTTGTCAGTATTTTTTTTTTTTACAGTTGGACTCAGGCATCGAAGCAAGTTGATATTCTGACCTGATAGTAATATTTAAAATACAAAATTACAAGGAAATTACAATAGAAAAAATGAAATATAATTAGAAACAAAAGAGGATACAAGAATCAAAGTAAAACAGTAAAAGTAAAACAGCATCAAACTAATAGAAGGTCTGACTTTAAAGATGAAACTGGCCCACACAATCACCAGAGTTTTGTTTTCATCATATAACATTCATCATATAACATATAAAATCCTCAAAGTCCACAGAACTTCACATTATTAGTTTAGATTAACAGACTATTGACCTATAACAGACAATGTATATCATTTTTAAAGCAGTATTTATGAAATTATTCACCATTCTCCCCAAAAAATGGAGGGTCTGATGACGATGTTGGATGAGAAAGTTTCCGCTCTAATTCATCCCAAAGTTGTTTCTAATAGGTTGAGGTCTGAACTCGTCAGGTTCTTCCAAACTAAATTCACTCATCCATTGTTTTGTAGACTTTGCTTTGTGCCCTAGTTCCCAATTAGGTTTAAAGGAAAGCAGCTATTGCCAAACTGTTCCTACAAACATGGGAGACAGAAATTTCCCAAAACATCTTGGCATTAAGAAATACTTTTAACAAAACGAAAGGATAAAAAAAAAAAAATAGACCTATTCCATAATCCCCTCACACACAGCTTTACGTCTGACACAATGCAGACTCTTGTGGGATGCTACAAACCTAAGTACAGGTAAACCAACCCATTCTTTCACATCTGTTTATAGTAGCTGTCTGCACACCTAGCTGCTGGATTTTATACACATCTGGCCATGGAGGTGAACTAAAACATTTAATTTATCAGTCTGAAAAGCTTAGTACATTTGAAAACAAATGCTTTTTAAAAAGCTGAATTGACTCCTGCCTTTATCATTGTTGCAGTTCTTTAGGTTTTGATGCCATTTTTTGCAAGTTCTGCTGTTTCTTATGTCTTTGCCACCCGACTGGTAAAAAATAAACAGTAATTAAGAAGAGGGACAGGCTTATTCCCACCGTGAGACCTAAGAAGCAGTAATTTTCTGTGAAATATGGTTAAATTTAAAACCGTTCATTTTTATAATAACCAAACATAAAACCCCGACACAAACCTAAACAAATAAAAGTTCTGAAATGTGAAAAGGTCTTATTAAAAAGGCAGATCCTCACATTGATATGCAGCACTGCATATTGAAATAAATAATTAGACAGTTATGGCTGTCTAAAGCTAGAAAATTAATGGGCATATAACTATATTATTGATCACAGCAGATTGTTAGTCATTCTCTTTTTGCCGTTTCCTCAGTGATGTGAGGACTCTCAACTTTATTATGACTGCTTATATTAAATTTATAAGCAGTTATTTATAACTGCTCAATATTTATAATTTGATAAATATGTTAATTTATCCATGCATTAATTGTTTATTAATCTTGAAGCTAATTAAAAGGTAAATCAATAAGACATTAAGACATTGTTGTGTATTCTTTTACACAATAAACAACAAGGGGGGGAGGGATAAGATCCTAATTTGAATAAGTAAATGAGGAATAGAATGAAGAAACATTAAATAAAAAAAAAATAACTCTCTTCAGAGTTATTTATCCAATGAAGAAAGACCATAGAATCAAAGAGCTGCTGTCTGTTACTTTTAGGACTGTCCATGTTGGGTCAGTTCAGGTTCTCTACCTTTCGTGTCGGCCGGCGTTGAGAGCGTAAGACAGTCTGCGCTGAGAGTTGGGGGAGCCTATCAGATGGATCTTGGCCTTCAGCAGGTTCTTGTACTTGGGATTGTGCTTCAACCAGCGCAGCAGGGCCTCACAGGCGTCATGACGCATGCCAGTGTTGGTCAGGCTCACAGCCAGAGCCATGAGGGCCGGTAGGTTGTTAGGGTGGAGCTCCAGACACCTGGACAGAGACAAGGAGCGAGGGTGTAAAGGGGGACTTCAAAGAGAAATTTAGATGTGACAAACATTAATTGGGACCAGTTGAAGCAGAAGCACATAAGGCCTGGATGAGCTGCGACTCTTTTTGCCCTGCGTGCTCCACAGAGGAGCAGGTTTTTCATGCTGCCCACACCTGGTTGATTTGAATTAACTTTGCATTTATGCAAACTCTCATTTGGTGACGTTGCAGGAGATTGGAAGTGTCTCTGCTGTGGCTACTGTAGTTATATCTTCAGAATACATCACTGAAGATCTTTTGTTGGTTTTGTAAGAGGAAAGGAAAGTAGACCATAGAGTTGGAAGAAGGACTTGGATTAATTAAGAGACTAGGTGAAAGGCCAAAACAAGATTTGGCTTTCATCAACATTCCAGCCTGATTTGCTGCAGTTTATTTGCCAACTTCCTTAAAACCACAATAATCCCAGACCAACTAAATTATTCCAGCCTCCTGCTGGGAACTGTTCTTGGCTAAGCTTACACACATGTAATGTTTGAATTCAAAGAACACTTAAAGAAATGTTTCTCTTTTTTTGAAGAAAAGAAAAAGCAAAAGTTTGTATGTTTCTTCGAACTTTCTATGGTTTGTTAAGGACGGAGCCGCTTGTCCTGTCTGGGAATGAATCATTCATGTTTTGATTTATTTAGCTACACACAGCAAGTGCTTGTGTTCTGCAGAACTGTGGCTGGATACTTTAATGATTAAAAACTAAAACCTATCCAGACAGTAAGTTTTTGTAATTAGATGCGAAATAGCAACGCGATCACTGCCAGTTGATAAAGATCAGTGTAGCAACAGCAGGATTAATGCCAGAAAACAAAATCTAATCTCACTTCAGACCAAACTACTCCTCACAGATGGAGTGATTACATAACAACCAAAGTCAATATGAAGCCAGCAAGCAACCTGAAATTTGAAAGGTGCTCATATGCAAGGAAGACTATTTTAGAGGCAGAAGAATAACTATGGTATAGATCTGCTTTGTAATCAGTTCAGTTTGAACCTAAATTATCTGCTTATCTACTAAAAAAGTAAATTGATGAAATACTTTGAAAGTGTGGATTATTTCTCCTCAGCAGCATCTTTACTTCACTTGTCAGTGTTCACACTCTGGGAAAGGGGCAATTTCTGACTTCGGCAGAGTTGTGAATAAAATTGGGTCGCCTCCTATTGAGGAATCCAGTCAGAGCCCCGACTTTTGCAATCACAGTCCAAGCAGGGTTCCTCTAGTTTAAGAATAGAAAAAAATTACATAAATTGTTCTTCCAATATGGTTTAAGGCAATTCAATAGAAACTAGTGGAGGCCTTATGCTTTTTAGAGCTGTGGTTAAATGTCCATTTCTTACTAATATATTTATAGCCCTTTTACTTTCTGACATTTTGTTATGTTCCAACCTCATCTTTCATTGTATTTATTATAGGTGGCTTTCCTCAGTGTTTTCTCAGGTAGACTGAATACAAATGCACATCATAGTTTTCTGAGTATTATTTGGAAAACATATTTCATCTTTCTATCTAACTGTGTGCTTCTTTGTGTTGGTCTGTTGCATAAAACATCAAGAAAATACATTAAATGTATAGTTGAAATGTGACAAAATGTAAAGCAAATTGTCCAGTTCATGGTACTTTGCAAAAGTTTTGGCTCCCATTTATCTCTAACTCCAGCTGTATGTGCATAGACTGTCAGAAAGCTTATATAAACCTCTAAGCAAATATGAAATCAGGATCTTTTGCTATTTTTAGATTTCAAATCAGAACCAAACTCAGATGTTTCTTATTACCTTTGGAGGGAGACAATTGCCGCCTGCTCATTTTCATTTTCTGCCTGTGTTGTCCCTAAGACCTGCCAGGCCTGTGGGGAAACAGAAAATACAGATATCAATAAATAGGAGGAAGGAAAAACCACAGCGTGTCTTCTCAGGGGGGGTCAAACACAGAAGGAATAAAAAAACAGAGATCTGTCACAGAGTGACTGATGCTGCTGCTGCAGATCAACTGGCTTGGATGAGCTCCAGAGCATATCAACCACAGCTGAGCATTTTGTTCCTCTTAGTTGAAGAAATGCACCTTTAATTTATTTGTTTGATTATTTTAGCTTCCCAATTTCATTCCCCCATCTCATTTGGGTAATTAGTTGTTTAAATCTTGATTAGGTAAATACCTGTAAGTCAATTAAATCTTTTTGTGATCGTTTTTAACCATATAGGTAATAATAGCAATTACACAAACACCAGATTTTCAGTGGATCAAAGCTAACAATCTTTTTCCTTTGAATGATGAATCCTGCATAAACAATTTTGCCTTGTTGCCCATTTTATTCTAATGGTCGTAAGAGAATTTGTTGTAATAGCAAAAACTATTTCAGAGTTTGCAACAAGCTGCTCAAATTAACCAAAGGATGCCTTGAATTTGAACTAAGAAGAATGAAAAGTAATTGATCACTTCAAAACTTATAGAGAAACAAGCCAGAAGTCTTAGAGATTTAAGAAGTGCAAAAAAAAGAAAGAAAAAAAAATGCTATGAGTAGAAAAATCTGATGACAGTTTGAGTTTCAGGACACTGTAAAGATAAATAAGATGATTTGCATTCAGTGTCTATATCTACCTTGGAAAAATAAAGCACTTTGGTATTATAGCTTTACATACAAATTGCTGTGTTGGCAGTTTTTTACCGAGGCCTAATGTTTGCAAAGTCAAGGAACAGAGCCAGCAAAATTAATCAGCCATAGACCGACAGATAAGATCAGCTTTGGCTTCTAACTCACTGAGAAATATGAGTATAATAACTTCTTAGACAAATTTCAGGGATTGTATATGATCCTATATAGCTAACAGGGAAACAGGAGTTGTACCAGTTCCTGAAGAGCTGAGGTAGTAACTCATTTTACAAGAACTTTATTCTGCTCTTTAAAAAGATTTAATGTTCAAAGATAAGTTTGGTTTTTTTTTTCTATATGTCTGACTAAAATTGTTCATTTTTGTATGACCTCAGTGATTTTCTCAGGGTGGAAACTAAACTCTTCAACAGCAGCACTAATTTTATTTTCATTTAAATGTCTTGTCTTCCACAAACAGGTTTATGTTCTTTATGTTCTCATATTTTTAAAGAAGAAATGGTTAATAACTACAATGCTTTCCAAACATTTTCACACCCTTTGAATGTTTTCACACTTTGTCACATGAGTGGGATTTTATGTGACAGACATAATCAAAACACAAACACAGAGACTGCAGATAAATGCTAAGTAGAAAGAAAATGACTAAACATTTTAAACAAACTGGAATCTAAAAACTATAATGTAAAGGTACGTTCATTAACTTATTTTGAAAGTAATCTCTTACGATGCTTTTTTGCTTGACTCTTTGAAACGAGGGGCAAAATTATTTCTGAATGATTCACGGTGGGGCAATAAGCCACTAAGCACCCTATGAGGAATTTGGGAATCGTATTAGTCCCATACACCACAGGATAATCCTCTCCTTGGAGTAACTGGCACATTTCTGTATGTTCCAGGGGACTCTGAAAGCACTTTCTGTGACGGCTTTGCTCTTTGAGCTTGCAAAGAGGTCACTCTTTCAGTAAAAAGAGGAAGATTTAAAAATATACTAGAATGAACTATTATTCAGCTCGTTGAACAAATGGAAGCCCTGAAGAGGAGCAAGTTGGGAGCTACAGTAAACACTCCTGCTGCAGGCAATCAGCGTCAGGTCTGTGGATGCTGTCTGCTAAATCAGCTTCGCACAGCCTGTGGTCAGGCAGGCGTTCTTCCTATGCAGCTTTTCACCACATGAGGTGGAGAAGGTGGGGTTGGACTGTGATTAAGGTATGCAGCTTATCCAGGTGCTGGCTGCAGTATTTCTCGCAATCACAAGAAATGTTCCTTCCTTCTCCTCCCATAAAATGCATGTGTAAATATGAACGTCCCCATGGTTAACTTTGGTAGTCAAATGGAGCAAAGAGCAAACAAACCACAAACCAAGGTGTGTGTGCGTGTTATCTTGTGTGCTAAATGAATTCACCTCTGAATCATGAGGGTCCTGCAAGACGGCTGCTTCGAGCAAAAGCACAGCGTTTGGCAAGTCTCCCTCTCGAGATTTCTTCAGTCCCTCCTCAAATGCATTAGGCAAGTCCTTATAAGGATTATCTGTGTGGAAGTAGTAACCCTGTCAGCAGAGGAGAAAACAACAAAAAAAGGGTCAAAGGCAATGTCAGTTTTTCTTCTTCACATGAAAATGCACACCAATGCAGCGATCCTGTGCTGATGATTTTTAAGTAAAGCTCCAACAGGAGGCATTGATTTTTCTTTCCCCCTTTCTGCTTCACATCAAAACCATGACGACCTCCTTTGGGTTCGACTGTTCTCTTTAAATGTTAAACCTTGCATTTTTTTTTTTTTACTTGGATGAACCTACTCTTTTACATGGATTTGACCTTGATGAAACGGCTTTTTCTGTAAGATCTGACTCTGTGCTGGGAATCAGAAGACCCATAATGCTAATCTTATGGGTTTTGCTTTTATGAGAAGGTCAGTTCATGGTTGAATGGTTCAGGAATGCTCTGGTGTACAGCAGGGGCTTTTACATCCAATTCCAATGTAATGAAATGAATTATACATTTGGCATGCAAAAAAAGAAACTAATATTCTTTTGTGTCAATATTGCATGACTTTATAAAGAGCTTATTTACAAAATATTGAAAACGTTTCTTATATTTTTAGAGCCTTTTGCAACATGAAATTGAAGATTGTTATTTTATTTTTTCGCCTTTGGTGAGTCTAAAGGCTGCTGTAGTATTCATACCTTGACTTTTGAGTTTCAATATTGACTTGGACAAGTTTCAGAAGTCGGGCGAAAAATAGTCAAAATCTCATAAAGAAATGATCATGTACATGTAATCCCTCATATAGACAGAAAAACAAAACAATGAATAAACAAGTTTGTGTTTCTATACCAACTGAAATGTTTGAATCATTTATTAATCACACTATTTGGCAAATTTACTGTAATTATTTCAAATCACCTGTGCTACAGAGCATCGGACAACAACTTAGAAGCTCATAAATAAACTGCATCACCTGTTTTGTTAAACTGAACGGCGACTCGTCTGCTTGGATGTTGTTGCTTTGGCCCCACCCATTGACCTCGATTAGCATTGCTGCAAATAAGTTACTGTGCTGCAGCTACAGAAAGTTATGAAAAAACCTTTAATGTCTGATTTTTAAATTATGCATAAAGTCAGCAAAAATATATATAATTATCGTTAAATGACTCATTTGGGTATTGCACTGTCTTTAGGTCCTTAATATGCATTAATTAAAATCCTAATGTGTGAACTTTCTGCAACTCCTAGTAAATAATGCATTGTTTACTGTAGGTGTGCTGTGAATAATTTGTTTCATAATGTCAACAGGTTAAGAATTGTCTCTTATGGAAGGGGAGCTGATTTTATTGAGTTATCACCCACAATGTCTCCTTCTGATCAAACATGTGGCTACAGTGGAAAGGAACGACCATTTTAAATGTCTCCTGCACATTTTCTTTTCACCATCTGGAGAGATTCCTGCACATAGATGCTGCAAAACATTCTGACCTTTTCATGTGGAGATACAGATGAGGGTATTTGTGCCTGCTCGTTTTCTGTCAGCCAGTTTCGTCGGGCCAGTTCTTCCCACTCTGCCTGCATTTTGTCCCAGAACTCTGTGTCCGACTGCAGACATCATAGAGAGGAAGCAGTGGAGGATTACGGTTGGTTAGATGGGGAGAGAGTGCAAGGTGACAGCGGGGAATGACTGATTAGTGTGCTGTAAAACAAAAGCTCCTGTTAGGTTTTCCATCACCTGGAAATGTCACATTTATCAAGATTAGCGAGTCTTTGTAATTTATGGACTTTGCCCTCTTTCTGACTTATAGTTATATGTCAAAGTTTGTGAACTGAAAATAAAGATATGGATGAAAAAATAAAGTCCGTTAGTAATTGAGCAGCAGGTAAAAAAAAAAGGTTATTTAATAAAATAAGACACAGTATAATGAAAGTAAATTCTATTAATGTGCTACAATGATGCCCTTAAAATATATAATTTAATGTAATCAAGCTGTATAATCCTATTTTTATTATAGAGTGAAATATAGTTTCAAAATATCTTAATTACAAATGTGAAAGCATCCCAACCCAGGACTCTACAGTCTCTACCAGCTTGACATTTGAACTGTTATTTGCTGGCATTTAATTAGCTGCTAACAGAGCTGAGGTTCACTCTAGATGGGCAACCTGTCAGTTTAAGATGCCAAATCACTCTCTGCATTTACGTTTCATCTTTATGTTTGGCAGGGAAGTAAATCCTGGACCGTTGTGATAGATGAGCCTTTACGTCATGAACCCTCGTCTTATAAAGCCTGTTTGTAACTTCAATATGAGACATAAATAAATTGTTTTCAGTTTGAATCCATTATTTCCATATATTATAATCTGAAATCTTTCCATTTGTACACAGTGTAGGTTTTAGACTGATTCAGTAAACATCAGCGTTAAGAACGAAGAATATGTTTAATTTTATTTAATTGATAGCAGACTTCATTGTAATTTATGATGCATTAAATACTCTTTAAAAGCATATTATTCCTTTGCATTGAAAATATTTAATTTACTTAATGTGAATTTGTCTATGTCTATAACAAATAGGGAGGTCATGAGGGAAATGACCCGTGGGATGCAGTAAAAGTGTCTACCAAAAAAGAACAATAAGTCAATGTTTTGGCTCTGTTCTTAATCCCATAAGGTGTGTGTGAAAACACTGGTTCTGTCAGGAGGAATGAGCCAGAACTCCATCAAACTATTGTGAGAAGTTTGAGGTTGGAAAACCCAAAATGTTTGACCAAAGTTATACATTTCACAGGCAATGATTTCAAGTACTGAGGAAATGCATGTAAACTTATTGTCTTAAAAAAATTAATAAATAAACCTCTGACACATTCTTTTTCTCACTATTGTGGCATTTAGAAATAATTTGGGTAACTTCAACTGATCTAAAATGAATTTGAACTGATTCACAGTATGTACAGTATGATGTGCTATACATACTGTGAATGTACAGTATGTCTCTTTTTATTATGTCTGTAAACGTCCACTTTCAACTATTAAAAAAATATGATTGACTGAAAACTGGAACAGTGCTAATTACTAAATTAATTTTACAAAATTAATTTCTGTGATGACAGCGTGGGTCAGTCTTTAACCTCGTGGTTTGATTTGTTTGTATTAGTTTGCAAACAACCGACTTAACACAAAAACATTACCATTAAATTCTTATTAGCTTCCACTTGGTTTTTACTTTAGTTTAAGCTGAAAAATCTTATTTTACAAACTCAAAGCAGGTATTGTTAGAGAAATATTTCTCTAAAGGAAGAACGACTCTGATCCAAACAGACATCAGTTGAGCATGAATCAAGTTCAAGTTTTTTGTGTTTATACATATGAACACTTAATGAGTGGTCCCATCTCCTTTTGTGCATATGGCTGCCACTACAGATGCTTTTACTGGCAATGAATAGCCACAGCTTTTTCTCTTCCATCTGGCTGGTTCCATGATTTTTCGGATGTCTTCCTGTCAGAAAGGAGAGCAAACCGGGAAGAATGAAGCCAAGCAGAGCAGAACAGCCTTGTGTGACTGACTGACTAAAGCCTGAACTCCATCAGTACATGACGGATCAAAATACAGTCACTGTGTGTGTACTGATGCTGCAGACGGGTGTAAAATACAGATCTATATATTTACACGGCAAGAAGACAGGAGTTGATGTGAGATGACATTAAATTCTCCACATGATTGATAGTGAGGCCATCATGTTACTCCACTGAATGTTTACCTTATTTTGATTTTAACATCTTTTGCAATTTGAGAAACTTAAATAAATAAAGTTAAAGTTTATTCTATATCTTTATTCACTAAATATTTCAAACTGAGTACTGTTGCAGTATGTATAATGTGAGTTATCCTTTAAAGCAGATTTGTTTTAGTACTTTGGCGGAAACATCACACATCGCATCTCATTTGTTTCTGATTGCTTTTAATGTCCATCCTGATGCCCGTTTTAATGATTTTCATGCAGCAGCTATTATCATTTTCATAATGCTGCCTTAATGCTTTTCCTTATTCCTTACAGTGCTGTGGGCCTGTGTTTGCACTGTGACTTAGTTCATTGTCTCATTAGTGTATCTTGTCAATCAACTCTTCTTCTAATCGCATCATATGATGGGATGCATGTTTGAAATGGAGTGAGTGTGCAGGCATGTTATTATTACAAATATGTTTTCTTTTAATGCTGTGATGTTGTTTTAACACTGGTGCTGGCAGTTTAATTAAGGGAAACAGAGCAGAAACACAGTGAGAAAATTTGAATCCTGTGTCTTACTGGAAGGAGCCCATAGTTTTGACTTTTAATCTGAGCCGCTCTGAAGGAGCTCCCAGCCAATAAACATGTCACAACTGGTTAGAAATTAATTGGCAATACCTACATCATGATTATTAGTGTGGCTTAGTCTGCATAGGACAGACAGAGGGTATATGTAGCCAAAGTAGATTTCCACTCTACTGACAACAACTACAATCCATGTCAGGTGCATAGAAACTATTTAATATTCTACATTTTAAATTAAAATATAATCAGACCAATAAAAACATTTTATAATACAGAAATGTGGGTTTAATAAAAAATGTAATTCTTATCAGTTTAAAGGTTATTTTCAAAATGTACTTTTAAAATAAGAATTGAGTCTCATCAGAAAGAACATTGTAATTCATTGAATATGACTACATATCTCCAGACAAATCTAAATGCACGGGATGTTAAAGGATTTGCATGACCACATATAATAGTCACATTAAAATACCATTGTGGAAGTTTTTCCAGTAATTTTATCCTTTTACTTTCATTAAAATACCAATGCATAAACCCAGCCCTGCAAAGCGACCCCTGTTTTTGCCTCATTAAGCATTGCTCCCGATTTATATACTGTAATCCCAAAAGGAATTGAATAAAAAGGTTTGTTAGAGCACAAATGAGCCTTTTCACCATCCACATTTATTTTGTCCAAGAGATAAAACCTAACATTCTGCAAAGCCAGCTGTCATATATAAACTTTATGTTCACCAGCTGCCAGACAGGCACAAAAAAACAGTGCATAAAGAATCCTCACAAAGAAAGAACCTCAGCAAAGTAAAGTAAAAATAGAAAACTGCTGTTCATTCAAAGTGTAGTTTCTTTATTCTGACAGGGAAGAAGGCCTGAAGACATGGGAGACTTTGAATAGTAATTTATTTTGATAAACACACAATTATTGTTAGCCCTTTATGACCTTAGTTTTTAAAGTCGGTCTGGACATTTTTGCTTATTTTAATTGTACGTAGTTCTTTGAATGTCCTGAGTAAAAATATATTTGCCCATTTATCCATAACAACAGGAACTTTCAATAGCTAGCAAGTTATTTACATAATTTACCATCTATTAAAAGAATGCTTCTCAGATTAATTTCACTCCCTGCTATGGTGGGATGAAATTACCGTAATAATCCAAGATTGGCTGGAAAGCGCAACATCTACGCTTTCAGAAAACATTGGAATTTTTTATGGTACTGCAAATTTGGTTGGATCGTCGGCGCTCTGTTTGGTATGGAAGGATTAAAGAGTTAAACATTTGCATATCTTGTAACTCCTGATATATGAATCTATCCGGACAAATATATCAGATCGGGATTTGTTATGATTCATGAATATCCTATTAGAAAAAGTGCTTATTTGGCATTCAACTGTGTTATGCTAGGTAGCCTAAAAGTTTTACCATTAAACATAAATTTTAATTATTTTGAATTGAGTCAGAGTCTCTGGATCCAAGCAAGTAGTTCCTCGAGGTTACTTATCCATATTTTACCCAGGGAGCATATTTCAGAAAAAAAGGGAAAGTCTCATTATTTACCGGTGACACAGCAGCCAACTGATGGGGAAAAAAAGTCCTTTTCATCTGCGGGCCTGGCCTTTTAATGTTAATGAGCTACCTGCTGCTATGCTGCATAGGGCAAGTCCTTGGTCAGCAGGACAAAAATAGGAAGCTGGAGTCCTGATAATGTCCCTCAGAGGAGAATAAAACATCTCCTTGGACAAAATACTACAAAGTTATTAAAGAAGGGAATAATAAAACTGTGTAAATGTCTTTCAGGAGCTAACTGTGTGCTTCTGTTGTGGACCGTCACAAAATTATTGTAGGCTGTTGTAAAATCAATCAAAACTTCAATCAGTGTCTGATCTTTCATCCTCGCAGGAACTCATCCCCAAAGATAAATAGTCAAATACCAATGAAAACATGCACAAAAAAAATTGGTAAGAAGAAATCATTTTTCTACATGACTGATTACGACTTAGGCTGCACAGTGGCGCAGTTGGTAGAGCTGTTGCCTTGCAGCAAGACGGTCCTGGGTTCGATTCCCGGCCCGGGGTCTTTCTGCATGGAGTTTGCATGTTCTCCCTGTGCATGCGTGGGTTCTCTCCGGGTTCTTCGGCTTCCTCCCACAGTCCAAAAACATGACTGTCAGGTTAATTGGTTTATCTAAATTCTCCCTAGGTGTGAGTGTGTGTGAGTGTGTTGTTTGTCTTGTATGTATTTGTGTTGCCCTGCGACAGACTGGCGACCTGTCCAGGGTGAACCCGCCTCTCGCCCGGGACGCAGCTGGAGATAGGCACCAGCAACCCTCTCGACCCCATTAGGGAAGAAGGGTGTTCAGATAATGGATGGATGGATGGATGATTACGACTTAATTTAATTGTTTACAACCTGGTTTTAATGACTGTTTGCTTAGTGGGAAGAATTTTCATTAGTTCCAAATGACAAATTATCTATTTTGCAATAACAGTTTCTATCCTATTCCATTCTATTTTTGAATATTTAATAGGTTTTTCATGGTTCTCTTTCATAAAATTGCCTGCATGCAAATAAAACAGTTTGCAACAATAATACAATAATATGATAGACGACCAAGGAGAAAATGAAGATTAGATGAGATGATAGACAAATAATAAAACAGTGAAGACTCTGAAACTCTGCAGATTCTTCAGAAAAAAGAAGAAATACAGTCTTTGCAGAATTGTATTTCTTCTGCAATCCCAAACTATCTGCTTTTCACGATGTTCTGAATAGCAAAACGTAAAGCCCTCCTGTTGTCATTTTATACAAAAGAGGACTTACGGCCACCTTTCTCTCATTTTATCACCGGTGTGGGAGTATTTTCAATTGTTCCTCAGTATTCTTCAAAGTCATGCTTTGGATGTTTCAGTGGTTGCATGAAAGTATTTCACTGTCACCACCTCATTTAAAATGCACAGCCATTTGCCTTCTTTAAATATCTCTTCATCTCCTTCCTGGAACAGGAATTCAAAGCTGAGCCCCATCTCTTGGATCGCCACCCTTTCTCCTGCCTTCTCCATTGATTTTTATAAAGAGATAAAACCTTACAGTTTCTTATCAGTGACGACTCTGTAAGACAGAGCTCATACTTCTGAGACTAATTCTTTGTCTGCTGCCTCTCTGGGCCCTAATTTCCTTATCTTTGTCTGACTCTTCTAATCCAATGAGTTAAAGTGAAAAGCTCAGTGATGATTTAATATTCTCTGAGCTATCTCTTCTAGGATTCCTAGATGAATGTGAAAGGGCACGAGTATGCACCGCCTTTTAAATTGGAGTTATGTGACGTGGGCTTTGGACACTTACAACAAAAGCAAGAAACATTAAGCCTCCATTAAGCACAAGGTATCCACAGAGGAAGCTGAGGCTGAAGGATACAGTTACAAGTTGATGTGGCAGGCTGACATGGTTGTTCAGGAGCATTTTGTGATGTCATCGCTCACCTGCCATGCATGTTGTTATTGTGGATAGTTTTTGTCTTTTGTTGTGAGACATCATTGCTACGTTTGAAAAGGAATTTCCAATTCAAGAAATCTCTGCTACAGCTTTCTCACACATTCCATAGTTGCTTCTTATGCTATTTAAAATTGGATAGAGTAGGACTACTTTAATTTATTTGTAGTAGAAGTGAGAAGTATTCATTTAAGAGTAAAAAGTACTGGGGCGTAGCATAGCGGTGTGGTTAGAGCGGGCGCCCTGACATAGCCGTCCCGAGTTCAACACTCATTCTTGGTTCTATTTTCTCCTTTCTCTACCCACTTCCTGTCAGACTACTGCTACATAAAGGCCACGAGAGCGGAAAGTCGGTGGTCTTGTTGAAATTTAAAATTTCTAAGATAAATTTCCATATTTAACCACTAGTTGGCATCAGAATAATGCAGGAGTCGAAACTTAAGAGGACTTGTTACACTATAGTATAAAAATGTAATATATCAACTCAACATTTAATGGTCTTGAAAAACCATCCATATATGCCAAACAATGCACATTAATAGATTTAATTTGTTTTTTTCTCTTTTTTGGTTTTGGGGGTTTTAAATTGGTGGTGTAACTGTAAAGAAATGGTTTTAAAAAAATAACAAAAAACACAAGACTCCATAGGACTATAAGATACAAGATTATAAGAAAAATAGAAAATGTTTTTTTAAGCATTTCTGCAGGGACTTTTAAGCATTTCTGCAGGGACTCATTTGGGAGCATTGGGTATAAAGTGTGAGCTTTATTCATAGAGTTAGCATTGTTTTTGTTCCTTAAATAAACAAGCCAGAATTATTGCTGTTGTTAAAAAACAACAACAACAACAACAAAAAACTAATAAAAAACTAAATAATCTGTTTAGTCTGTTTTCATTGTTATTCCACCTACTAACTTTAAAAAATATATCCCTCACATGGACATTACACAAGTTACACAAATTTTATCTGCTGGAAATTGAAAAACCATCTTGGCGATTCGTGTTAAATCTCATTAAAAGTTGGCGGGGAAAATGCCTTGCTTTTGACAGGTGACAGATGTGAGCAATAGCACCTAGCTGCACACGGCTTACCTCAACAGCAGCCTTGGCTCGCTCAAACTCCTCCTCCAGGGACTGATGTCTTGACAGGAGGGCGCTCCCCCAGCGCTGCTCCTTCGTTAGACGAGCCTGTCACACACACACGCATTTCACGATATAAACATTTATGCCAAGAAAAGGTTTATTACACATACACCTATACATCCACGTAGCACATCACAGCAACACACGCGCAGCCAGAGGAAGAGGCGGGTTGGGAGAGTGTGCAGGGTCAGCCGTTGCTGCTTTCTCAGGGCTGAGTAAATATTCCTGCCTCAACAAAGCCTCTAACATGCTCAGGAAGGATAGCAGAATCACTAATGTCAGCAACCACCACCAGCGTACATCCCCACCACCCGATTCACATCTGAAAAAACTGGCTTCTCTCAATTTCATCCTCCACCCAAGCCTGGCCCAATTTCTGTGCACCTGCACATGCAATAGTAATAAAAAAAAAAACAAAAACAAAACACGAGCTGACATCTTTTCTGTGACAAACTTAGATGCAATGCTTCGTCCTGCTTTGAAAAAAATATATATATATCATCCAGTTAAGTCCATGCATGTAGTTTGGCATTGTCAGACTGCAGTGTAATTTATATTATGTTTATTACAAATCTGCTCTAGTAAATGGTTTTTATATCACCCTTCATATTCTGGTATGATATGACACAAGATTTACTGTAAATAGCAAAGGCTACATGTATCCCAAGGCAAGTAAATCTATTACAAAGACCAACACTGCTCTATCTTCTGATTTTATTGCTTGGGAGGTAGGCGAGTTATTACCTGCAGCAAATCCCATTTCTAAAGATGGGAATTGAAGTTTAATTTAGGTTGATGCCACTAAATGGATCAGGAAAAAAAAAAAAAAAAAGCCAATGCATATTTGAAAGAAACAAAAATATTGCCAGATTTAGAGTTTCTGGTGTCTTTTGGGATGGCAAAACGTCATTTTAATACACTGCAGTTGGTGTTTAAAAGGGAAAATCCACCCAAAAAGGACACAAAACAGGGAATTTAATTTTCTACTTCTTTACTGCATAATTATCTGTGGACAATATTCAATTAGAAACTAAACAACAGTTTTTATTCACCTGAGAACAGGACTATTTAGTTATGCTTTAAGATAAAGTTGAGAAATTAAAAATGACTTAACTGAAAAGATTTCAGATTTCTTTTCTTTTATATATAAATGATCACACATCATGTGATCACTGAGTATTTCTTGCCTTTCTTTAGTAAAATAAGTAATGTCACACAAATTGCAAAGTGGCAAAGTGGAGTAAGAAGACTCTGGCTGTCTTCTTAATTTCTGTTGCTAACTTATACTTGTTTTCCATCATGGTGCAAACAAAGTTCAATTGCAAATCAAAATTCAAAGTCATTATAAACAGGATATCATAAAAAGGGATTCTTGACTGAATGTTGCCTTTTGTACATATTGTACCCATAATTGAATCAGGGGTTTTACTATGGATGCACTAAAGCAAATTTCAGGATACAACTATGTAGATTATGATTTACCGTTAGGGTGAATGCTGACTGTCTTTCTTACTTTTATTTTTAGTAAAAGAAAGTGAACCCTCTGTCAATTCTAACATATTATTGTGTAAACTATCTAGGTTGTATCATTGTATCTTGCAGTGGTTTAATCCTCATGCATTTAAAATCAAATATGATTTTGCTATGTTATTATTGATCTAAAAGAACGAGTATGAAAAACTCCATGCCATGTACCTAAAAGACATAAAGCTCTATAGTTTAAAGAGGATGCAAGAGTGTTTTTAAATTTTTTTTTTTATCATGACTTAGGGTGGATTTTTCCTTTAGCTCAAATAATTGAGCCACAGAATTGTTGTTAGTTGAGAAATAAATCATGCAAGACATGTTTCCTCTTTGCATGCATGCTTTTCCATGTATTTTTATGTATGTGAAGAGGGTGTGTTGGTTTAAGGGTCACTAAGTAGATGGGAAAGTAAAACTAATCTCTACAGTATCTTGAGTCACAGATAAAGCTTGTAATTCCAAAGTGAAGCACATTCCTGTGTTTGTTTGTCAATAAGCTCCTTCCATGTGGAGCTTCTATCTTTACTCCAAAATCTATTATTCACGAGAGAGCTGAAAAGGTGATATATGCTTGCTTACTAGGACTAACACTAATGGGCTCAGAGTAAAGCAGCTAAATAATTCATAGTCTATTAATCTAATAATGGCATCTGGAAACAAGACTCCTTACATTAACCTACAGAGTGGCGTCGACGAAAAAGAGAAGCGCGTGACATTTGGACATAAAGGCACCACAAAAGGAAATGGTAACAGTGCATGTTGATTCCTTCCAATAACTAAGAAATTGGTCCTCATTGAGATGGTGTCATGCTGTTGAAGTGGTGCAAATGTAAAAGTCTTTTGTTGCTGAAAGAATACATAGGGAGGCTTACATGTCTTCCACTAATATACTGCCTGTTGAGCTGAAATGGAAGAATTGTAGGTGTTAGGACAAAATGATGGGTAAACAACGACAGAACAGAGTGACTTATCAGACACAAGCTTGGATATACATCACCATTGTGCAGTTGTTAACTAAGTTAAACTAATTTAAAATGTCTAAATGATGATTGGATATGTTAAACTGTTCATATCAGTGAACAGGATTTAAATTGCACACACAGAGTTCATGGTACTGACATTATCTCTCAGCTCTTCTGCTGTAATACTGATTACTTACTTGTGATGCCAAGGCTGATTCTGGCTCTGCTTTGGTGTTTGCTTCCAACAAGCTCTTATTTGATGAGTCAGATTGGATTTTGCAGTCTATAGACCTACAGTAGAAAAACATCAACATGAGGTGCAATATAGCACGTTACAAGTTATTTTATCTGGGTATTTTTATTTGACACATACAGTATGTGATCATAGGAAATCATTTTGATGCTTCTAATGCAATCAACCCTACCAGACTGAACGGAGCAGCGACTATCCAGCCAAATTTGCAGTTCCGTAATTCTGCCACATTTTGAGCTATCTGAAAAGTTCCAATGGTTTCTGAAAGAGGAGATGTTGCGCTTTCCAGCCAATATTGAGTTATTATGGTAATTTCAGTCCCTCTGTAGAAGGGATTGAAATTAATCTGAAGGGTGCTCTTTTAATAGACAGTAAATTGTGAAAATATCTTGCTATATATTGAAAGGTCAAGTTGTTATGGATAAATGGGAAAATATATTTACTCAGAACATTTAAAGAATTGTGTGCAATTAAAATAAGCAAAAATATCCATACGGACATTTTAAGTTCATTTCTTAAAGGGTTAATGTCAATGTTTAAAGCTGAAAACAAATTATTTGTTTTAAGTCTGTTTCCCGGTATGTTTAAATATGTTCAGATTTTAGCTGGTTAAATTTTCAAATAAAGTTACCACGTTTTCTATTATGCAAAAAATTCACCACAGTATCATAAAACTGTTACTGCTGAAATGTATTAATATTGTAAGAAAAAAAAAAACGCTATTAGATTCCATGTTTTTTAAATTATTTTACTGAAGTAGGGATAAATGATATATTTCATTAAGAAAGCATATCAACAAAGTTTTTATTTATAAAATTCCCCTGCAATTTTGAACCAAAATATAAACATATTTACATCCATCCTTACAACAATGCTAATCTAGAAAGAAATTTTATATATATATAATTCTAATAATCCTACAAACAATGTTTGCCATGTTTATAGGATTAGAGGAAGCCACATTTTTGTGAACATGAGCAAAAACATTTGGTATCTGTCAGGATAGTCAGTTTGTTTTGTTCTTATGTGGAGAGCAGAATGGTTTTATGGTTCTCATGTTTTTAAGAAAATTCACATAAAATAAATTTTCTTTGCTTGTAAAAAAACATACTGCCTTAACAAAGTAGTCTTAGTGTGATTGGTATTTTGTCTGCATTGTGCAGATGGTGTTGTGTTGCTTAATGAGCAGAAACTGAGGGTTTACTTTATTACAACCAGACTGTTTTAGTACAAAAGCCACATCTGTTGCTACTTTAAGCATTCACAGTATGCAGACATTACTGATTACTTAGATTTCAGCTGACAAGGGAACAGCTTTTTCGTATGGGTCATATCATAACAAATCATATAACAACATCATATCATGCATGATGTGAAGTACAGATTAGTAAAGAACATATTAGGGTAATGTTTGTTATATCTTTAATTTGTAGACAGAACAAAAACAACCCACCACAAGAACTCATTGGATGAGTTTTTTGAAGAGCGCCGTCTCTCCAGCTTCCATTTTCTGTTTCCATTCTTCTCAGCGTTGGGATTAAGTTCTTCCCATTTATCCAACGATCCAATAGTAACTAGGAAACATAATTGAAATACAAAAAACACGATGATTGCCACACAATAGTTTTGAAACAACCTGAATTGAAAAACTGAATCCAAACACAGTCATGTTTTGATCATAGTAAAAAGCATGAAACTTTCCAATAAAACATGACATACAAAATAACCAATTAAGTCTGACAGGTCTTAATTGCCACTGATATTTCACAAATAAAAGATTTTTATCAAAAAGCTTCAGGACCTAAATCAGTGTCACTCTCTTTGACTTCCAGTGCGTTATTACTTATCCCTTTCACCTTTTCAGACGCCAAATGCAAAAGTAATTGGCCCTATCCTGGAAATGCCTTTCAAAATGATAGCTGTCATTACCCCAAATTGGTTCGCCCCCTCTGTGGCCTATCCTGAGGATGTTTGAGGTGGCAGAATAATGGAAATTATCGCTATGGAGGGAAAGTGGCAGAACTGCAGAGAGAGGCTTGTGACGTTTTTGTGCCTTTATGGCACAGAGGTGACGTGAGCATAAGGCACTGCAGAGAATTTTCTTTAATATTTTCCCTTCGCTGAATATATTAGCTTAATAAAATTAAAACCATACACAGATTTCTATTTATTTTGCGAGTCAGACAACAGTTGTTTCCAAGTATTAAAATTCTAAATAATTGCTGGTTCATTGAGGGACTAGTAACTTCTTTCAGTTTTGATAAACAGCAAACGCTTCACTGTCTCTACCTGACTCAAGCGATGCCCTCTCAGGGTTTCGCATGCTTGGTCCTGTCTGTTCAACATCCACCTGGATCAGCTCTGTCTCATCTGTCTTTTTCTTGTGTGAGCTGTTCTTTTGGCCGTCACCTCGGGACACCAGAGCACCTTTCTTGTCCTTGCTGTTCCTCCTTTCTCCCGGTTCACTGAGATCTAATAGGTCCAGTGTTGAAGAAAGAACTGTTAGAGCAAAAAAAAAAAAAAAAAAAAGAAGAGAGAAGTTAGGTTGCTAACAAAGACAAACTGCATGGCAAGTACAAATTGTCAGTGAAGTCCTTTTAATATAAAAAGCTATCAGCTTGGTTTTTCGGTAAATAAACTATACGTTGGTTGTATAAGAAACAAAGATGAGAGGGAAAGGAAAAAGGCCTTTCAGTGAGGATATTTCATTCTTATTCACTGGTTTTATTGTGATGACAGTTGGATTTATTGTAAATTCAGCTTTTGTTTTCCAAGCAGCAGTAGGCACCTTTTAAAAACATGTTTTTTCCATATTTGATTAAACTGTAACTATGACCTGACAGTGTAACATGAAACTGATAATCTGTGAAAAACTCGAACACCTGTACCTTCTTCTTGTGGTTCTACTGCCATCTGCAGAAGTGGACCACACCTTATCTGGGCCAGGAGGAAGATCTTAGAGCTGTCAATCATGCTCATGTACACATCACTCACATGTCTGTCTGCATGTTTTCTTGGTTATTCATTTTAAAAATGTAATTTACTATCCTTGTACCTGTACTGAGGACAGCATTCCTGCTGACTGACAACTCTAATTTAAAGTAATCGGAAGGCTGCTGCTTCCAGATGAATGCTACTGCTAATTTAAATTTTGCTAAATTCTCCATGAAATACATTTGTATAATTTGTTTCTCTAAAATAAGCTATTTCATATAATTTTGCCTGTTTTTTGAAGTTGGATTAAAAATAAAAGATATCAAGCAAATCCCCTTGCCCCCCCCAACACACACACACACTAAAAAAACAAGAATATGTCAATTAAATCTGGATTTTTGTACTTGGTAAAAACTGAAATATTTCACTTTTATCTCCAAAGATTGTGATATTTTATAGAGCGTGAAGGCATAGCTGCAGGCACATGTCTGAATAATTGGCATGTTTCTGTTTTATGACAACCAACCAGAGAGCATTTGCTGACTGAAATCTGTGTGCAAGTAGAGACTGTGCTTGCCTTTCATGCCTTGTGCCTTTTAGATGACGAGGATAATTACAAATCAAAGGAGACAGACTCAGGAGGGTAGTTGTCTGAACTGCTTTCAGGGTTTTAAAACGGGTGCAAGCTGCTCATGAAAACAATGTAATGTCAAAAAGGTTTCTCCATGTCTTGGTGAGACTGGATAGATGCTGTGTTTGCCAAACAATTTGCTGTTTGGTGGTTTAAATGTCCACAAATTAGCTGGCTCAGAGAATATAAGCTTGCTTTAACATTTCAGTGTCTAAGGATTAAATGAATTACTTCAATCGTATCTATAAAGCATGCCTTTGTCAAGTCTGATATGCCAATAATGCCTGTGATAATGAAAAAAATCGGTACAGTGCCAGCTATATTAGGAGACCTGCATCCATTTAAAGAGGCACTGCTATGGGACCAGGAAGTGTGCCAAGCTTGATCATCAGCCATATGCTTTGCATATGTCTTTGGAAATATATCAAATCACAATTGACATCACAACAAGATGTGTAATATCACAATTGCAAAGGCCTACTGTTCTTCAAGACATTTAGTTTGGTCTATTTAAAAGTCAGATTGTCTTGCTTTTGCTTTTATTCTTGATGTAGCTACAATGACTAAAAGACATATTTCTCCACCTCACAGGCTTTGGCAGAAGGCTCTTTATTATTTTGAGAATAAACTTTCTGAGTAGTGTTAGCCATGATTTGTTTTAAGGTCTGTCACGCTCATCACTAGGCAAACAACATGCAAATTTGTCACCTGGTGTTCAGTGGTTATAGTAAGTCTAGGTGGTTCTATAACTGAATAGAAAATATGTTAACACTTTATTTAACGGTTTGTGAATAAACATGACATAACACCTGTCATGAACATGAATAAGTCTTCATGAATATTTATGACAGTCGACATAAAGTGTCATTCGGTAAATCATAACACTTTTAATACAAAGTTGACATAATTCAAAATGTCTTTGATATGACAACTTGACATTAACCAAGAAGTCATGATCTGACATAAATTTGTTATAAAAGTATTACTGATTAAACTTCAGCTTTAACAACATAAAGCTACATACTTTTTCAAACTTAATCAGTAATACTTATAAGACAATACAAGTTGTCATAGCGAAGACATTTCTAGAAAACACCTTAAATTGAATTCTTGTTATTATACACAAAACCAATCTGTTTGTAAAAAGGTGAATGAGGGATTTTATCTAAAGTATCAACATGGTAGGTAAATTAAATCTATTTACCAAATGGAGAACAATAGCTAGCATTATGTATTATGCGTATAAGGCTTTCAGAAACAGTGCTATCTTTACGTCTGCTCTGGATCTAGTACGGTGTTACAACAAAACTATATCTTTTATAATACACACTCTTTCCCTTCATTGTGAAAATCAAAAATCAAATCTGTATTGTTTTGTATCGTCTCAGACAAGCTCAAATTTTAAGCTTTCCTAAAAAGAATGGTTCATCTCAATGATTTTGTTTGAATTTGATTCTTGTGTTTAGTTGATGCCAGTGACAGCAGGAGCACCATGAGGCTGTGAGACAGAAGGCTGAGGGGTTCCCAAAACGTTCTGCTATTTTTTTTCTCAGCTGAATCAACATTAGTCAGTGGCCAGTTTAGAAATGACACATGTCAGCTGTGCAAACTGGCTCTGCAAATTATGACTTTGCAGATGGTAGGACCTTTTGATCAGTTACAATCTAAACCAGGATGATAGTGGTCTGAATGTTTTTTGCCCTTTTACAGATTTCCACAGTTTTATCTGTTGCTTAAATGCTAAAAACATTAAAAGAGTCAAGTTTATTGAAAGAAAAGGAAAAACACACAGTAAAGAATATGAATATGTCACTTTTTAAAAAATATTTCTAACAATTTGTCTAGAAGTCATCTTTAGTTGGGACAAACACTAGACACCTCTGTTCAGCATCAGATGTTCATTACCTCTTCAAGTTTTCTTTCAAGTTAACACAGAAAATCAGAGTAACATGGAGACTCACAGAAACTAATTTGTTTCAAAATATGAGCCAGAAAAACTGTTAGCGCTGGCATTGTATCGCCATTGATAATCTTGTTTGAATGGTGCGCATATGCCCTGACTGAAAATGGCACAATCCATTACTGGCTGCAACAAAAACTAATTTGGTGACTGAAAGGCCTTGTTCTTTTGTCGGATGCAAACCTCATGTGAAAATGTGCTTTGAATAAGTTGTAACAATGAATATGTGGGTGTTCAAATAACAGACATCTGATACATCCAAACAGAAGACAAGCAAATCTCAGATGGCTGATAAAAACATATCAGTTGAAAGCAGCTGTAAGCTTATCGTTGAAGTCCCTCATGTGTTTTGTGTTATCAGTAATTGAACAGAGTGAAAGGAAAAGAACCGCACCGGCTGTGTTGGAAGTCACTGGGCGGGAAATCCCATCACATTTGGTCTCGCAGAGGAAATCGTCGATGGAAGGGCTTAATAGCGGCCGACTTTCTTGTTGCTCGCTCACCAGCTGTAAGGACAAATGGATGAGACAGTTCAGGCTTTCACTTGGCATATTTTTGCGAAACTCTCATTATGTCCTTTGCGGCTTGCTAACATGAAGTGAAGATCTGCTCTTTGGGCATGATTCACAGGACAGTAATTTCCCTGTGTCACTAAAGAAATTGTAATCTTCAAAGTTATTTTGTTGTGGGGAAAATATACCTGCTTTTTCAATTTTTTGCTTTACTTTTTTATACAAAGCAAAATCACTGAAAATCATGCTTGTATCAAATGTATCAGAAGCTTATGGTTTTAAATAATCTATTTGAATCCATCCATAAATACTGATCTTGACTATACTCAGCAGCAGATGGCTATTAGAAATATGGATACATCCAATAATTATGAAGGATTTCAAACCCCTGATGTTTTCTCATATTACAACCAAAGACTTTACTGCATTCAATTGGAATTTTATGTAATGACCAACACATTACTGCACATTACTATGAAGGGGAAGAACTATGTTAGGCTGCTTTCAAACTTTTGAGCAAATGAAAATCAGAAAACTGGCATTATTTTGTATTAAGTCCTATTTCAGCCATTAAGCCCAGTGTATTCACATAGGCTGCACTTGAGCTGCAGGTGTCCACGTTGTAACGTGAGATATTTACAAAGACAGATTTTTTTTTAATTTTGATAAAATATGTACCATAAATAACTTTTCCAAACACTGCATGTAACAAGGATTGTTTAATTAACAGGAAAAGTTATTGATTGCAATCTACTGCGCTCTAAAACCACAAAACCACTGAAGTCATATTCAATGCTGCATTTTTCACATGTTTCTCAGAGGACTTGAAAGGGTTTGCAGCAGAGCAGACATAATGTAAATCAGGGTGGTCAGGAATGACTGTTCACCGGCAAAATAAGCAGCAGAGAAGCCTGAAATGTAAACCTCAAGTCACAGATTTACACTTAAGGACATTTTAGAGAGATCAATTAATGTGACAGACAATATTTTTGGACCGTGGGAGGAAGCTGGAGTACCTGGAGACAATCACACATGCACAGGGAGAACATGCAAACTCCATGCAGAAAGAACCCACAATCCGCTGCAAGGAAACAGCTACCAACTGCACTACTGGGCAGCCCTGTCACTTTCGACTCCAGGCAAAATCACTCTTGAGCTTGTGGTGTCCTCTTAATCATGCAGTAGTCCAGCTTTTCGAAACATATTGGTAAAAACCCATATGTTAGGTGCATTGTAGTGTTCAAAGTATAGGAAAAGTAAGTTTACAACTTACAGTCCGGAAATTAGGGTATTTATGTCACCCAAAAATGAATAACCTCACTACTAAACATTACTTACGGCACGCAGGTGAGATGCCCTGATAAGAATCACAGAATGAAAACACACTTAATGAATGCATCCCTGAAATACTTACTTAACTTATATGAGCTCACCTTCCAAACTATGAATCTACTAACGACTCTCTTTCACTGTGGGTTTGTCAGTGCAGTAGCAGGACGGTTTGCCTTCATGTCAGTATCTCTATTCAGAAGGCTCAACATGTTCAGGTGCAAGTGTAACCAATTTGTCCACCAATGCTACAAATTTGGAGGTGAAAATTAGACAGATAAACCGCCACATGCAGTTTCCAGCTTGGCTAGATTGACAAGACAAAAAAAAAGAAAAAAGAAATTGAACTGGGTTAGCGTGCTACTTTCTGTAGCTGCTCATTTGGCTTTTCTCACAAGTTGAATTTTAATAAAGGTGCATGGGGTTTAATTATGAAGGATGAAGGGGTCTGCAACCTGCCATATGGTTCACAAAAATTGCTCAGTGTGGGAATTACAGGTCCACTGTACAGTATGTTCATCGAGTAGCTCTTAAAATTAACATCTGCAGTATGTGTTCTTGTGTGAGCAATACAGAATAAAGAATCAATTTTAATATCCACAACTTATGGCTCGCGGATTCCAAATGATTTTCTCTACTTCTTTTTTAATCGCAGTGAAGTTAGCAGACCCTTTTCATGTTTTTGTGAGCTAAAACAAAAAAGGAAATACATTTTGGACAACATTCCATGTATTTGCTGATTAAGAAAAGTAATGATTTGAAAAAATAAAGAAAATAAATAAAAAATATAGAACAAACTTTTTTATACACTGAACATGTACTATAAAATAGACTTTTTTACTAATGTCTCGATATAAGTTTGCTTTTAAATTTTAAAGGTTTATGTGAAATTTTTTATTTTGCATTTGTTTTTACTCAGCTTACTGTTATTTTTACTTCAGCTTCTAATACTCTATTCCTTCTAGACAAAATCATATCAATCATTAATGTCATCAAAAATCATCATGTGTCTCATTTGTTATTCTCCTTTTTTATAGTGCTGATCTTTATACTAAAAACTATTAAGAAAATCAACCTTTTACTAACATGTCGATTATAAAAGATGTTCACAGAAACATGAATAATTAAAAGCCTTCTAACTCCAACCTTTATGCATTGCCATCCTTTTGTGAAAATAAAAACTTATACTGCAAGGAAAATGTAGGAAAATGTACAAGGCCATATCTCTTTACTGCATGTTTTAACTTGAACAACTTTTACAACATGGGATTTGGACAGATCTACTTCATCTTGACAGAGCGCCTCCCTTTCACTGCTTTCATGTTCTTATTTATTTGAACATCTGTTCTAAAATGGGATTTTGGGAGATCTCGCATCATCTTGACATCATGCATATTTAAACGAAAAGGTTTTCTTTTGTCACTTCAATATAAATTTGATATCCTGCCAAAATACAAGCTGAATGATTGGATTCGCTCTAAAGAAAATGGAAATGCAAGTAACACAAATTTTAGATTTGCAACTCACAGCAATCCTTTGAAAAAAATAAAAAGTAGAAGAATACAAACCCAGACAAGGGTCATCGCTTTGCTGTGTGAGAGTCTGTGAAAATGCTGAGCCAGCACAAGTAATTAGGGCGACTGAGGGTTTCTGCTGGTGTCAGAAGAAAGATGTAGCTCACAGGAAGCCTTGCATTGAGATATTTTGCCCAAGGCTGCTGTATTTTTGCTGAGTCCTTATAAATAGAGACACATTATAAGTAAAATGTAAAAGTGATAGATTTTTGTAAGAGGTTATTTATTTAGTTGTTCATATAATGTTTTCTCTACTAAGTTTGATTTGATTTTATAACATCAATTTTATGAATATATAGACAGCCTTGGCTGTGAAAACCGCTAACGTCTCCATGTGAAAAAAGGGCTAATACATGCAGAGGTCAGTATGTATTAGCAGCAGACTCCCAAAAGAGACCTGATGGAAAAGAGATGGATGAGAAAATCATCTCAACCTTGATTTATATTAATATCTAATTGGACTTTTTCTTCAGTATTTTTGTTATAAACTGCGGCCAGATGAGGAATGTGTAGATGTGAAACTATATAAGATTAGTTTATCTGAAAGGACTTTGACAGAACAGTTTATAAACTGAAACCTTTTCTGTTTTTTATTTATTTAAACAATTTAAACATCCTGATTGTTTTATTTTTTCGAAAGAAAAATACCCATTTTGGGAACATAAATAAAATATACTTTTACTTGTTTGGAGGCACAGCTTTCATAATTAAAGTACTGTACTGTATGTTCCACACTGCTTTTCTATATCCAAAAGAAAAAACCCTTCTGTTGTTCTTGTTTCCAGCACATTATTTAAAGCTGTTTACAAGCTGCCTCTTGGCTGACTCATCTATTACATGTCAGCAGTGAATACTTGTAAAACTCAGAGGAGACCTGATGACTGGAGGCAGACAAGCTCTTAATAACGTAAATGATATTCATGAATCCACATGCTGAGACCAGCTGACTAGATGATAACCAGAAAATCATCTGTTTGTGAATAACAATTTATGTCTGTTGCAGACATCTGTAAATTACTGTTTGCATTAGATCTATTTTAAATAGTATAATAAATTACACAATATATGTATTTAGTTGCGATTTCTACTAGCTCAGATAACAGCAAATAATAAAAGTTACCATGACTTGTCTTTTGACTATAAACCCACATGAACCCATGCATAGAGGAAACTAATGCATGAATGCGCTGCAACTTTATTCAGTTAAATAAAAACAACACTGAAGTAATAATTTTGAACCAAAAGAGGAACAATACAGAGTTGGCTGACAACCTTTCAAAATAAAAGCAAATCAGAAACTTTCCTACTAACTGGATTGAATGTGACTGAAAAATATAGATATTTGTAATCAAAACGAATGTGTGGAAAACCTTTGACAAAAATTGTGATGTTTTGCTCGGATGAAACCTTTGCGCAAAGATGGCACAATTTGTCATATTTGAGAATATGCTGGTCAGTGGCTTTCATCAAATAATTTTCATATTTTCCACATCAGGTGCAATTTACCAAACATGTTTCTATGTGGAATAATGCTTGCCCAGTGCACCCTTTCTTATTAGCTTTTCTGAGAAATTACAAGTGAAACCCAACTACCGACTGCTGGGTACATTAGTATAAACCCATGGAACATAATTGTTTGTTTCATATAGAGTCTAAAATGTATTAGTGTCACAGCTTTAAGTAAGCACTGTAATCATGCTGCTTCCTCAAAAAATGCACAATTTTCATCAAAACTGAAACAATGACATCTCATTTTCTTTCTCCTGTTATCCAAAAAATGGGGATCGGAGATAGGTTGTGTTGTTCCTGGGAGATGATTCAAGCACAACGCAGGTACCTAGCAAAGACTAATTAAAGGTCGAGTTTAAACCCAGGAGAGGAGCTTATTGAACCGGTTGCCCATTACTCTGAGCAGCAGGAATGTTGCTATTATATCCTGTTGACATTTTCTATATGCTCTTCCTATGCTACTATTTTTCCTCCTTTCCTATTCAACACACCCTGCCATTTTGTTTACAAGCGTTTGAAGAGGTAATCTTAAAAAAAAAATTATATAATGGAAAACCTTGGCTAATTGCGCCACTTGGGCTTTACTCCAAGAGATCTCTCTGATATTGCTGTCAAGGGAGCAACTAGACTTGTCAGAACCTGAGGTGAGGACATGTGGGAGGTGGAGAAGATGGAAAATACTATGTTAACTGGAAGGTGTATAAGAGAAATGTAAGAAAAGAATATATATATGGACTTCCAAAGTAAAAGTATTAAACTGAAAAGTTTAAACTGAAGGGTTTAAACTTTAGCTTCAATAACATAAAGCTACATCATTTTTAAAGTTTAATCAATAATACTTTTATAACAAATATATGTCAGGTCATGATTTCTTGGTTAATGTCAAGCTGTCATAACAAAGACATTTTGAATAATGTCAACTTTGTATTAAAAGTGTCATGATTTACTGAACAACACTTTATGACAACAGTCATAAATATTCATGAAGACTTATTTATGTTCATGACAGATGTTATGTCATGTTTATGACGGTGTCATGACAGTCTTATTCACAACCTGTCAAATAAAGTGTTATTGATTTTTCTTTTAGAAAAAAGTAAAGATAGCTTCCCTCTTAGATTTTTTTTAAGCATATTCCTACATTGGACAGACTTGACTACATTTTAAATACAATTTATCAATACATTTGCAATAAATGTGATATGAGTTGGTGTGCTTACAATGAAACAGTTTACTGTCTTATGTATCTCTATGTAATCCTTTTCTCTTTCAAATGTGTGCATGAATTTAGAGTGTTAAGAAACTAAATATTGAGATGTCACGTCATCAAAATACAATTCTTAAGAAGGACCTTTTTTATAATTCCCTTACTCAGCTCATGCATAAAATATTTACCAGCTGCTCTTTGTAAAACAGTGCTGACTTGCACCAGCTGCTCTCTTCTGCACATGTGTTTGTGTAAAGTTTGTATTGGAAAAATAAGAATCTGTTTACAGTGTCTGTATTTATTGAAAATATTCTCCTCTACGTTGTCAGATTTGACTGTGATTAGCAGCTCCTGGTTAAAAACCTAACAAAAGTAGGCTTAACCTTTTGTCCTTTTATCATTTACAATATGACAAATAGAGACTTTAACTATCAGGCTGAATATGAGTTTTAAGTTATGAAACCATTTTGATTTATCGTTATACTTAAACAATGACTGCTAAAATTGTTTCAGATGCTTTTAAGCTTAGAAATAAATATGAAAATAAGATTTGCCACAACTATCTAGACACAAATATTTATACATACACAGCAGCACTCGCACACTTCACAGAAACAAACAAACAAACAAACAAACAAACAAGCAAGCAAGCACAGCACACAAGAATCTATTTTGGCATCTGGAAACTCCATCCTGCTAGACATTTATAAAAGCAAATATTTTTGCAATATTTAGAACAAAGAGAACTCAGACTGAAGCACAATGCTATACTATTATGCATAGCATTTAGAAAATGCTTTCACACACTTTGATTAGCTGCTTATGAGGTGTAAAAGTCATAAAGTTTTAACTGACCTAATTAGGAATGGGACAAGATGTTTGGCCAGCACCTCCCATGAATCCTTTATGCTGCACTCAATATACCACAGAAAACATTTTAAGAAGGGCATCATGATTTCTTATTGCCTAACTGGAAAAGATAACATATTATATGGATTACTGCAACAAATTGACCTTACTTTTGCTGTCCATTATATCATTTGTTCACTGAATAAATGCAGAAATGTAAAATGTTTTATACCCCATAGAGCAGCTGGAAAATATAATTATAGTCACTCTTTTGTTAGACACAACAGTCATAAGCCTCAAGTAATGAGTTAGCAGACAGTGGAGGTCGGCTGTAGGACACGCTAAGCTTTCCCAATATTTCAGTGTCACCAACACAAGAAGACGTCCCACTTAAAGGTGGGGGGTTCTGGAATGGATCTGCCCACCTTGGTAGTCACTGTGAGGAGGGGCTTCCCTTCTGATGACGCCTTACTTGGTATCTCCTTCAGGACCATGGCAACAGTCTTATCTGCAGCCCTAGAGTCTTTCCCCTACAACAGTGAAATCAACAATGACTTTTGTCAGGACAGTTAGACAACTTTTTGCCCCCATCGAGGGAACATCAAAAAACACTGTATGATATGTGTGAGGCTGTCTAACAACAAAAACATCAATATTTCCACATCACTATGGCAATGAGAAGCGTCACTGCACAATGTAGACGTTTGACTGCATATACAAATGAGTATGGTTGTCCAGAGCAATACTTTTTCCAATTTAGGATGGGAAAGTATTATACTGAGTCCAAAATACAGCTTGTAAGATGGAGAATTATAAAAGATGTATGACAGGATAATCACATTACTTGTCACAAATCTACAGCAAAAACTGTATTGAGTGCAGAAAATGACCTGATTTGTTTTATATAGAATAGAACCAAAATCTAATTTTTTAAAATCTATTGTTTTAATTGTCAAATACTAACTTAGAGGTGCTATTTGGCCTTTGGCTGCTTGATTGTGACAGTACAGCATACAATTCTTACCTGAATAAATAGAGGACAAAATAAGTAATGTACTGATGGATCCAATACATCTCTATGGGGACATTGAACTGTTTAAATCAGATTGTGCTACTGAATATTTAAATTGATGATACCAATGTTTGGATAGAATGTAATTGGACTTTTCTGCTAAAATTTTGGTGGCACCTCATGGCTATTAGTCCATAGCTAATATCAAAAAGCCTGAACCGTCTCTCTTAAGCCCTTTTTGTCCTAAATTTAAAATGGATATAATGGATATTTTTACTTAGTTTAATTGCACAAAGTTATTTAAAAGTCCCATTTATCCATAACAACTGGAACTTTCAATATCTAGCAAGTTATTTTTGAAATTTGCCATTTTTTAAAAATTACCGTAATAACCAGATATTTGCTGGAAAGTGCAAAGTCTCCCCTTTCAGAAACCATTGTAATTTTTCAATGGTTTGAAAAATTACAATGGTAAGTTTTAAAGCGTGGCAGAATTACGGTACTGTAAATCTGGCTGGATCGTCAGTTTAAGTTTTGTATGTTGTAAGTGGAAGTTTTACATACATGATGATAATACACTCATCTACAGCCACACAAGTCACATAGTAGTACAACGTTTCGTTAATTCTTTCACCAATTCTTACCAATTCTGTCCCTACATTGCTATTTTTGTCCCTACCACAACCCATGTAAAGCAAAACATATAAATGTGTTTCTATAGGTAGTTGCATAGTAGTTAGATGGATAATATGCATAGGTAATCATGAAAAGACAAATATATTATTTTAATTGTTTGGTTCTGCTGTTTCATCTGAAATGTCTGAAAATAGTGGAGTCACTCGTAGATAACTACTAGACCTACCGAAAGACAAAAAAATGTTGTTCACCACTCTTTAACTTTATGGTTTTACTCTGCAAAGGTCTCAGTTCAGAGCATGAAATACTCTGCCAGCAAAGTCTTATTAGGGGTTTTCACATTTCAGCTTGTAAGAAAAATAAATTAGGTTCTTCGTCTACTGATTTCCTCAACTGATCAAGTGACAAAATGCATGAGCCGAGCCCAGAGGGGGACTTTCCTTAAAAGCCTAATACTCTTGATAAAGCACCTGCTCCCTCTTTCTGGCTTGAACTCGCTCATATAAATCAACAGCACAGCTCGTTGAGATGTAGCCAGAAGCGAAGCGGCAATTGAGCAACCAGATTTCAGGCAGCACAAACATTTGTTCCTGGAGGTTTAGTCTAAAATGCAAATTGTGCAGTTTTTGATTTGTCAGATTTTTGTTTTGTGTGAAATGTTCAGGGTTTGCATTAACTGGGAAAAAGTCCAACACAGGGTCTTCCATGTTGCAGTACTAGAAGGAACAAATTTGCTTTACATTTTTTTCTTCCAATCATTCCAAAGCAAATTGAGCAACAACCTTAAAACTTAGCATCTTTTAGATCCTCTATTAAATCTGATTTGTTAATTTTAGGACCTTTTCATTTAGATTCTGCTTATTCTTTTTACATTGTTAGTCATGAGTGCATTTGAACTTAATTTAGTTCTTTAACATGAAATGACATACACCTCTGACACAGGATATTTGTATACTCTGTGTAAAATGACAACATTTTTATGTTACACACATTTACATTATTTCTATTTGCGATGCATATATATGTATATAACAATTTGTAAAAGCTCAGATGCATGGCTTTAAGATTTCTTATAGATTAATTTCAAACATTTGAGGTATTTGTGGGGACATCTAATGATATATTTTAAGGCAACACTACAGATGCACTGCTTCTCTCTTCTGTTGGATCAAAGAAAATCAAGAGAAATCAGGAAATACATGAGAAAATAAAATGTAGATCTCCACAGGTAAGATTCATCCTTGGGTACAATATTTAAAACCCTGAAGGATTTGCTTATGTATTCACATAAATACTTAGTATAACCACTTTGTTCAGATAAAAACCCTGTCTACAGTGAAATGAGTCATAAAAAACCACAGAGAGAGAGATGCCATTATGGTATAAGCAGTGGAACAAAGATGTACTATAACTTACAAATGCACAGAGACTACAGGAGAGACATGTCATGCAGTCTGATGAAATAAAAATCATAATGACAATCATTATTTTTAGAGGAAATAAGGGGAAGTTTGCAAGCCTGAGGACAACATCTCAACTTTGAAGTACTAGGGTTTGTTTTCCTCACAGCCCAAAACTGTGGGGTTGTTTTTCTGTAGGAGGGAGTTGTCCCATTTACAAAATTAATCATACCATCGCAATATTGATGCCACGTGATAGTCAGCCAAGAAGTTCAAGTTGGGCACAAATAGACCTCCCAAGGCACAAAATGAGTTACTTGGTGGAAGTATAATCAAGATAGAGGTATTTTACAAAGTACTAAACAAGTTCCCCTGAAATTGTCAACACTATACTATCTTCTTCCTAAGACATAAAATAAGGTTTAATTTTTTTTTTTATAAAAACCCAGGTTTCAACAAAAACTACAACAGCATAACCTAATGCAGAGCAGAACCTGAAATGACTTGCAGCTTTTGTTAGTCCAGACCATTGGGTGAGGAATATATCTGCCTGAAGATGCAGCTCTAGCCAAGGGACTTGATTTCCTCATGTTTCCACAAGAACTGAAGACTTTATAACTTTCACTGAATTGGCAACTAGAAGCAACATCTCAAACCAAGTGGCAGAGAAACTTAATATCAAAGTTTCAGCAACTCTCTTTAACACCAAGCCTCCTCCTTCTGACCTCATGCAACTCAAAATGAAGGCACAGTCGTTCCCCACAAGGACCAATACATCACAGTTTTACCTGCAGACATGTGGAGATGTTCAGTGATCCTTAATACACCTGAGTATAACAGGACAGTCATTATTTTATGAAGGGATACTGCTACCTACAAGGCACTGAATAAGGACAAACTACCCCCCAAAAAACAAAAAAAGGCAATGAATGATTGGTAGTTAATACCCTATATCACTTACTAAAGGATAAACAACTTCCTTTTGAATACAGTAATGTGGGAATGTTGATCAAGGAAAATAAATGATTCAAGAGAGAAGTGGAAGAATCTATCTACAACAAACAAACAAACAAACAAACAACACTAACCAAAGGGTGGTGTCCTTAGGTTCTCACTTTCTAAAAACTAGATTGTATCTTTGACTCATTTCACCTGTTGGTTAGACAACTATAGGAACATGTGATCAAAACACCTCATGCTGGAATTGTAAGGAAGCATTTCACAAATGATAACACAAACATTGAACCAAATGAAGTATTGAGTCGGTGACTCATGTGACTTTTGCAGAGTAATAATTCTGACTGCAACTTTTAATCCTGATATTTGATCGTGATCAGAACTAAAGACATATGTTGAATGAGAGGTGAATCATCTTCAAGAGACAGGAGAAGAAGTCCAACTAACATTATTTCAAGTGCTTACATAAATGCAGCATACTTTTTGCTTCTTGCAAACCTCAGCTCTGCTCACCTCCTGCGTGTTTGTCTCTCGACTTCACAGGGAAACTACAAACAGCTTGGTCCCTCCAGGCAAACAGAAAATTGATCAGCGTGAGGGATGAACTTATACTCTGTGGACTAGAGTGGCAGATACTGCCACCGGTGAGCTGAAATACCGTGGAAAATAACAATAAATAGAATATAGGGGCAACTAGCGCATCCCACCTCATTCAAAGAGAGAGTTTTAAAGATAAAGCAGATTCTCAACACGTCAACATTAGTCTTACATATGTCATTGGACCAAACCACAAACATTTAGAAAAGGAAGACAGTTCAGCTCAAGTGTGTGTAAAATGTAACAACATTTATTTTTTAGACTTCCCAGTAATGCTTATTACTGAGACGTAGATTGGACAAATACAGCAGAAAAGTCACAAGTTCATCTCTGTCTGATCTTCTTGATATTAAATTAAAAATTATAGAACATTTTAAAGCTCAATTGGCAAAGAAAGTAAAAAAAAACATGTTAAATTTTGTGAATTGAGATTTTAGTCACTCTGTTTATGTACAAAGAATTTAATTGAAAACTGAACTTCCTGTGTTGTTAAATTTCTAGATAACAGGGTTGTTCCTAATGAACATTATTATTATTATTATTATTATTATTATTATTATTATTATTATTATTATTATTATTATTATTATTATTTTCATTTTATTGCTACTGTTTCCACTGTAAGGTCTCAAAGAGAGTTTGGTTCTTATAATGAATCATCAGTAAAGAAGACAGGAATACATCACGATCCACATTGATCACCCTGGATTACGACTTTGCAGCGACATCGGGTAAAAATCTGGGGATTTCTTTGTTGAAATGCTCTAAATTAAACTGCAGCTGAGGGACATTTATATCCCAGTACAAATAACTGGCCTCACTCTAAGGCTTGTCTGTAGAGGATCCATTTATTAGACACTCATGTTTTCTGAGTGGTTTACAAGAACTGAAACGTAATCTCCAGCTTCCCACAATAAATGTCAGCTATGGACATGATGAAGCTTTGAAACTTAAAACACTTTAATTTCTAAAAAAAAAAAAAATTATTTGAGTTTTCAATTAAACACCTTTTGGTGCTAGGGGCGAAATGAACTTAAATGAATTGCAATTATTGCAATGTGCTTAAATGAAAAGCCTGAAGCACGGCGGTTTTATTCCACGGTTATCTAATTACATCCAGGACAAGAGTACAGATCAGACTTTTAAACTAATTAGATAAATCATTGTTGAAGCACAAATTGTTTCTCTGTCATTCTATGCAGCAGAACATAAAAGACAATATTCATCACAACTTGACTACAATGGAAGAAGTGATGTGTGGCATCAGTCTTCTCAGAACACATTTGGCTGGATAAAGCAGTCGATTTACCTCACAGCCAGAGATTTGGTCATTTTACAATGGTTCAGCTTTTTTGTGTTTGCACAACCTTTCATCGGCAGATTGCTCAGACAGCAGCATTTGGCTTGCCTGTCAGGAATGCAAGCTGTAACATGTGACAGACAGAGCTGTCCGGATATAAGCTTTAGTAATTCTTTGAACCCTTCAGTCAACAAAGCCGGCTTCAGGCGATTTGCTGAAAGACACCCTGCGGCAAAATATCAGCACTTCCTGTGTTTAACTACAGAGCAGTACGTTAAAGTTATAGTTTTTAGTTGTTTATTTTATTTATTCAAACTGGAAATGTTGTATATTTAATAATAGATCACAATTTAGTGAATAAAAAAAGCACTAAATCTGTATTTTAATGTGTTGCTTGTTTGTTAAAATGGACATTTAAAATATAAAGTATTCTTTATAATTACACACAAAAAATAGAAACAGTCAATCATTGTTCCCCCTAAAACAATGATTCATATGATTATTTTATGGTTTTCTCTTGCAGATTTGTTAGATTTTGTCTGTCAGTCTCATCCATCAAAGTTAGTGGGAGAATTAATTGCACTCATCAGGATGATTGCTCTAAATTAGAGTTGTTAACCAATCAGATATGACAGACTGTTGATGACAGACAATAAAAGTTTAAATTACTTAATAGTTTTGCAGCTGCAGCTCTAGTGCTATTACAACAATATAGAAATAAGATGCATGATTACAATGTTGAACCTTTTGAACAAAATGAAAGTATTTTGATTTATAATTTAATGATATGATGATGGATTTAAATGAGTGCTATACAATGTAATTATTTATATATTTATAGAAGAAAAGTAAGAAAGTAAAATGAGAAATTGTAACTGCAGGTTACATAAATCAACCAATCAAATATTTATGGATACGATTTAATTTCTGGATACACTGGATCATTTTTAACAATGCATACCAAGAGTTTCTGTAGTTCATAATAATGTCAACCCATCCAGAACCTATATTTTTTCATCTTGGACTTGGATTTTAATTTCTTATCAACTCCCACAAGGGATGATTGAAATAATAACTGGTTTTGTAAACCATTTTCCGTCATTTTTAATTTACTTTTAAGAAAAGAAATGGATGAAAAAAAGAGACCACTAATTTAAATTGGATTTGGGATGAGGTGAGATTTGATTTTCACCCAGACCTAATTAATTACTATTGTTACCAAATTCAAATTATTTGAGTTAAAGAAGTTGAATTTGAGGTTTTCTCTTGACTATGATGTTTTTTTCTCTACCAGTTGTGCAACTTAAAGCCAAAGGTTGGACTACACATGAAGTGTGCCTATTTGTGTCAAAATATGCATGGAAAAAGTAAACAGAACTGAGTCAACTACATGAATTACTACTCTGTAATTAGAAATGTAATAATTCACAAGTTATATCTAATGTACTTCATTAGAAGCAGTACAATATTATGAACACACAAGACGATGTTCTTTATATGATAAATAAAGATACAAACCTCCTCCTGGATGTTCCTCTGTATAAAATGGTGGATTCAGTGTTATTTATGGTACTGCAGGTAAGTATATCTGTTTATAAATTGTCAGGTTTTCTGGCCTCTACAAATCACCTTAGCTTCTGCCCAAACTTGACAAGGGCTTGCTCCCATCAAAGAAATCCAGGACCAACTCTTCTCAGTGTCATCTTTTCATTTTATTTCTCTTTTCTCTTTTTTTCTTTAAATCACTGTACTTTCCAATACATGACACCCAAGCCGGTTGAAAACCTACAAACAAACAAATTACAAATTACTTTTAAGTCATCAAAAAAAATAAACAAAATAAACTACTTTCATAAATCCATTTTTGTAAAGCCAGCTAAGTCCTCCGAATACAGGTTTAAAGTTCAGTTCCTACCAGTGGTGTTTCTGCAGGAGCTTAAAGATGAGGTCTTTGTTTGTAGAGATTATTTCAACACAGGTGTGCTGAGTTGAGAAAACGCCTGAGTGAGAAACGGGTGTGCTTGATTTTCTGTGAGCCACGTGCCAGCTGGGTGGAGATGGTACTGCACACAAAAATACACCATTTGCTGTTTTAACTTGACACCTCCCACTTGAGCTCCTGGTTTTTTGAACCCAAGGAGGTCACGCCTCTATCTTCACCAGATCTTGTCCCAGCAGGGTTTTCTTGTTCTTCTATTGGCAATAACACAACAATGTGCCTTACATCTCTGTGAAGTATTGTTGAGGGTATCTTCCTTTGAAGTTCCTTCTTCGTCCTCCTTGTTTGTCCTCCAGTTCTTTCTCCTCCATTAATGTCATATCTTTCCCACCTGGCTGACATGTCCCACAGCGACATCCACCACACTTTGGTTCACAAGCTGCTCCTATGCTCTCCCACTTCCACCAATCAATGAACTCTTTATTGGTAGTTGTGTTTTTGCTTTCTGCTTTAACTTCTTCAAAACTGCAGGCTTCTTTATACTTTACAGCAGCAATGCGCATAGAACGAGCAAAGTGCGTTTCTGACCTGTATGCTGCCACGTCTTCACAAAGATCCGGATGAGCTCTTCCCACGGTCATGCCGAGTGGACTGTTCCACAGGACTAAGTCTCCAACAACTTTGACTCTTTGAGGGGCCAGTCTGTCTTCTCTGTGGCTTATTATCAGCTCAATGGTATCTGGTCTTTTAAGGTCCTCCAGGCCAACATCTGGGAAAAACTTTTGCAACTGTTGAGGTTGAATGACTTTAAGCACTTTAGCAATTTCACTAAGTCCATAACAAATGAGTTGGTGAGCTTTCACTGTGCCTTTGGGGGTCTTAACTCTCACTTTTAACAGGTATCTTTTTGTTCTAACTTTGACTGACATTCCCCCAACACCATGAACAACTAATGTTATGTTTTCACCTTCCAGGCTCAACCTTTTAGCTGCTTGATGAGTAACGTAATTAGTATCAGAAGCCAAGTCAATCAAAGTGCCAATTTTCTGGCCTGCGTTCGCAGTGACTTCCAATAGCATTAGAATGACAGGTTGCTCTTTTAGTCCATATGACTCCATAAGCCCAGAGGCTTCATGCCTTGTGTTTTTTGTTGAAGCAGTCACATTTGAAAAGGCTTCTCTGCATTCTTCTGCTAGTTCTGGTGAAAGTCCAGCTATGAATTTTTCCTGCTCTTCTGTCAGTCTATTTTCCCTTCTTGGTTTATCAGTCTCAACCTTTGTAAACTTACCCTTTGGGCAAAGGAGGAAATGGTGATCTGAAAAGCTTCTTTTCTTACAATCTTTATCTCTACAAAGGTAAGTGTTGACGCAATCAGCATCTCCATGCTTTCTCAAACACCTTTTGCATGTGTCCAATGTCTTTACAATTTTGAGCTTTTCAGGTAAATTCATTGCTTTGAACTGTTTGCAGAAGAATATTTTATCTCCATGTCTTGCGTCTCCACACACAATACAGGCATGATTCTTTCTTGTGGATTGAGTAAAAGCATGTCGTTTCTCAAACTTCTTGACATAAATCAAGAAGTAATTGACCATAGTTTCATCATCACACTAGCTATTTACCATTTTTATCTTTGATTGGATTTACAGCACAGAAAATAATCATTCAACCTAGTCCCCACAAACCTAATTTCATTGAAGAGCAGCTGGTAGTATTTCAGTTTGAAGAGAATGTGCCTGGGCCAAGCTTTCGCAAAAATGAAGTGATGCTTTGGGAGAGGGAGAGAACAGTAATGCCTCATAATGATTATAGATACCGAAAAATTATCCCAGCGGTTTCCTGGGACAGCTCAGCAAACATGACTTACATAGGAATGAGCACAAACGCATTAGTGCATGCTTGAGAATAGTGACACGACTGTGCATAAATCCAAATTGAGATCAACAGGAATTTTCTAGCTCTTCCACTGGATACATCAACCAAGGTGGAAATGCTATGTGCCAGGACTAGAGGTATTGCCGGGTTATCCACAAACCAGTGAATAACCAGTTGGATATTCATAGGGCATAGATTTTTTTTTAGCTAACGATTGGTCTTTCAGTGTTTAGTGTCATGCATTGGCTCTGTTGCGTTGGGTATTTCTCTTTCGTTTTCTTCCTTGAACAGCGTCTGTGCTAACTGTCTGTAATATTTATTGATGAAAAAAAATAAGATTCCAGTTATTTTCTGATCTAAAAATCCTTTTAATTAAATGTTAAAAAGGATGATAAATGAATGAGAAGAATCACTTTCTGACTACCAGAACCCAATCAATTAGTCCTGGGGACGGTCTTCTTACCTCATTGTGTATAATGACCTTCATTTATCAGTCTTCTGTATGTATTCCATTATAACGATGATTCTTTTAAGAATGGCATCACGTGTATCATTCAGCTTTGTAATCTGTTACACTTGCAGCTCCATGTTCAACATCCAAGGTTCAGATGGAAGAGCAACTCAAGCAAATAAGCTGAATGAATTCACAATGTAACCAGACGTGTCCTTCCATCTAATAGACATGTACAAGCCCATTAGTCTGTATCACAGATGTACACACACCAACACACACTCAGAGTGTGTAAGGAAGACCCTAACTTCTGTTTTAGGCACCCAGATTTAATTACAGGCTGGCAGAAGTTGTCAGAAACGATGAAAAAAAGGGTTAAAAAGGCTTTTTGATGATGAGCGACAACAACATTTTAAGACTTTAACCTTAAGCATATTTTGGGTGCCAACAGTGTCAGTTCTTGCATGAATAGGGTCTCTTTCCAGGTTCAGTTATTATTCTGAAAGGGTTACTGAAGACATGTAACATTTTTCCCTCACATGAAAAATTGTTGCTTTTGAAATAGAATGTACAGAAAGCTCATAAAAAAGAAGAAAAAAATATATAACAATGTTCATATTTTCATTCTGAGAATAAACCTTTTCACTTTGGGTTTATAAGTACAAAGGAATGTACCCAATCCATCCAACTAGCCATATGACACAACAAAAACAATTCTTTAATTGTTCCAATTTTTTGACTTGTGGGGTCATAATATGGTTACAAACCAGATAAAAACATCACATAGACTTAATTTAGTCCATTTGTTTTCATTGTGAATAGTAACCATAAATATAAAGATTTAGTTTTGTAAATTATCAAATACAAATCAAATCTCATGAATCTCAAAAAAAGTTAAACATAACTGCATTTTTTTTATTACTATTTCACCACTTGCGTTTATTTGAAGACTTTTTACAGTACCGTAGAAAAAGTATTTTCTCTTATTTATAGCGTGGTGTCACCAGGTCGAAGTTTCAATTTTTCTAATGTGGTCATGTTTTTCTTTGTTTGAGCTGAGGTCAGGAGGTCAAAAACACATGTTGGCCCAGTTTCACCAGCCAAGCTAGGTGCCAAAATGATTAAAAAAACAAAAGGGTGCTAACATACCTTACCACGATATTCATGTCAAACCTTTCAACCTGAAGCAGTGTGATGTGCAGATGGCCTAGGCTCCAGTTGAAACGTGAACATGAAACAAAGACTGCTGCTCATAAAAAATTAACTCTGGATTACAGAGCATGTAATCAGTTTCAGGTTGGCTGCATAAATCCCAAAGATGGGGGAGCAACTGTGACCTGATACATGAATATGTATATGTATACACACTGAACATTGAGCATCTTTTGTTGCAAATAGCTATAAACTGGTGAGAGAACATGGCTTATATGCATCAGTGTGAAAATGAACCTGCTGGCTTTTGTTGCTAGAGAAGCCATTTATTATCTTGAATAAAATTGGTAATAAAAAACAGCTTTTTGTTGATATGTTTGACAAAACACTCTTAGTATTTAATTGCAACTGCTTTTATGAATTATGCTACAAATAGATCTAAAATGCATGCACAGATTTGAATTTCTGTCTTGAGGTAAGGTAAGAGGAATATTAAAAATGAGAATAGATTTTAATCTAATTAAAATGTCAATTGCTTTTCATCTACTTCCTCCAGAACTGGTGTTAATAGTTGTAGCTACTTGTTATTTTTCTGACCTTCATGTTTCATTTTCCCAATTTGCATGCCGCTAATTACAGCTCTTGAATAAGATCTATCTTGTTCAGACTTACAAGCTTGTACTTAATGAACTATTATAAACTCACAGCGGTCTATAAGCTGCTCTGTCGAGTGTTTACCTTCCTCTTCACATGGTCTTCTCTCCTCTCTTCCCCTGAATCTGTACATTTTCTCTGGAGACTACTCCACAATCAAGTAACAAGGCACAAAATAATAAGCTTTGTTTGGGCCTCCAGGTTTCTGAGTAGAAGATTGATTTTTTTTTTTCTTTTAGCTCGTTAGATTACTCCTCATGCCTCCTGACTGAGGGGTGAAATTGAATTGTGCACTTTTAAAGTGAAGTTTGTGTGAGCAGAGATCATTCTTGTTTTGGGGAAACACACTGATGGTTCTTTATGGTCGTGTCAGCCACAAGGACATGGGAGCAGGCTTTAATTTGAGCGGTCATGACCAGCCAGGCAGCTGACAAGCCAAACAGCCTTGCAGAGTTTGCTGTCAGCTATCAATCAATTATTAAAGCTGTGTGAGCTTTAACATCCAAACTATTACCAATTTCATGCCTTTAGAGATTAGAGTCTCTTTATAAGCCTTCATTTTAATTAGCATGGTCATTTATTTTTCAGTCTTTTAATGAGTGTTGCACCATCCATTATCTATACCTGCTTATCTATACAGGATTGGGGGGAGGCAGGCACCTATCTCCTGCAGCTATTGGGTTAGTGGTTATTGGACAGTTCTCCAGTCCATTAAAGGGCAATTCATGCACACACATATTCATAATACAGAACAATGTAGAGAAGCCAATTAACCTAACAGTCAAGTTTTGGACTGTGGGAAAAAACCAGAGTACCCAGAGGGAGCCCGTGCACACCCAAGGAGAACATACAAACTCCATAGAAAGGCCAATATTCAAACCAAACACCTTCTTGCTGTAAGGCAACAGTGTAGCAACAGTTTAGAAATTGTTAGGCCAAACTGATTCCTTATTGACTGATTCCTCTTTCATTCAAACCAGAGTTTCCACATTAGTCAAATTCTCAATGCCTTCAGAAATAATGATCTACACCTCAAAATCAGCTGCCAAGCAAACAGCATCTATGTTCTCTGACTGTATTTTTACTTGCCTTCAAATGAGGTGTCATTTACAGTATTTTAGTCAGGATAAATTCCATCACATCACCAAGGACCATCACTTTTTGTGACAAACAGGTATAGTCGGAATTTCAGTCTCCCAAAAACTGCAGGTAATACTTTAAGCAGGAGATGAAAAACCTACTTTTGCATAACGAAGGAATATCTATTTTCTTTTAGTGTTGCATGTTTTACATTAACACAAATAATTTCTGTAGTCTACAAAAGAATAGATAAAAACATACTTGTTGCTATCTTACGTATGATTACGGTGTGCTTCACATTTCTACTTCTGTCCTTGCCATGATTGTAGCAGTGATTGTGCAGCAAGAACTTATATCAGTATAGAGCAGTTAATTTGCACAACTATTGAACTTGAAGGGCATGCTTGAATCTGCCTATAATTAGTAATATTTTCCTGTGAAGTTAGGATGCACAAAAGTAGAAATAAAAAATAAATAAAACATCACAACCACAACCCCAAATTGGAAATACAAAACTTTAAAATAATAATAATAAAAAAGACTCTGTCTCAGATGTTGCTGTCTTATTATGCCCAGCAGCAATCAGAATACAAATCTTACATTAAGTGGGGCTTTTACTGGGTTATTACATTGACTCTAATGCACATTTTGAGACGGTAAATGACCTGGCAGGAAGCCTTGATATAACAGTAAATGAATCATCCTAAAGCTGTTCAACAAATAACCATGAGTCAGCTCTCTCCTTCTTCTGGACACAGCACTTAACCATCTGTGAGCCACTAAAGAAAGTGATGAACTGATGAAATAGCATAAGCTCAACCATTTTTTTTCTGTCTTTGCACTTTTGTGCACTCTGTCAGCAAAGACTAATGATAGCAGACTAATTTTGTTTTTGACAACAAAGTAGATCATAAAGCAGCTGTTTTTCATATGATGCATACATTATGAGATAATAGCTAATTGTTACATCAGCACGTATGTTTTAACATGTTTAGATTTTCTAAAATACAGAATCCTTGGATCACTGGAAATACAAAACAATAAAAGCGGTGGTAAGCTACCACTTTAAATACAGCAGTTTCACTCTCACAAAAACTCACAAACGGCATTTAAAACCCGAATCTCAAATAATTTGAAATAGATCAAAATAAACACAAATGCTTAATGTATTTAAATAAGCCTTTGCAACAGATCAGACCTGGTAGGCACTTTGACAGTGGCCAATATATGAAGAGTGACTCAAGGGCAGTGGAAGTTTAATGATGATGTGGCGGTAAATCTCAGCCTCAGGTTGAACTCTCCTCTGTAACTTCTACCTCCATTGATAACACCTCAAATCCTGACAGTACAAAAGTCTTTTTCAGGCCCTGGTGGCCAATTTCCTCCTTCTCCATTCACTTGCCCATTAAGAAAAACCGTGGAGGAAGCGGACACTAAGATCATCTTGCAGCGTGTGCACAACTCATTACTTACACTGTAGCTGTGTTGCTACTTGCAACTTGGCTCACAACTGCTAATGATGAAGGACGACAGCAAAAGAAGGAGAATCCCCTCTGTGCATTGAGCAGGAGGGTAAAATAACCTGATTACTAACGACTGGCTGAAAAATAGCATTAGGCTCTTTTTGCAGATGTGACACTGAGTTTGAGCCGGCGACTGTCCTAGATCTGGGCAGCTGCACTATCGCACTCTCTGTAGATCAGTTTATCACTGTCCTTTTAAGTTGCAGTTCCAATAGCCGCCATGTTTGCTCCTTAGTGTTTTTTATTACAGAAGTTTGACTTCCTGCCTTCCTTTTTTGGATTGCTATGCCACTTTATAGTGATATGCAACATTTTTATTTAGTTTTATTTATTGTAGCCTTAAAGAAAATCGTTTACGTCCAGATTTCTTCATTTAGAAAGGACAAAGACTTGGTGTACACATTTAGGGGTTTAACTAGATGTGCTCTCCCGGATGAAAACAAGGTATATTATAAATCCCTAGGGCTCACACATAGTTACACACCAACACTTTGCACCATTACATTACCATTTATAATTAATCTCAAATGTATGTTTTAGGAACATTCAGACAGTCTCTAGTTAACTATGGTGGACAAATGGTTCCAGAGTTGGAGACCAAGAGTTAGCAGCCCTTCAAGGATAGGGCAGGGGTCTATGGATGAACAACATATTGCAATATAATTTCATATCAGTCAACACCAGAGGTAGCATCAACAAAATATTTTTTGTATTTGACCAGTTAATTTTTTAAACAACGGGAAGATTTTAAGCCCATCGGCCATTTGAGAGGTTATAATTCATACCCTTGACCGGTGCACACAGGCAGACATTATAAACTTTATGCAAAGACTCCACCGTGGAGGCAACTAAAATCAAATAATAAAAAAAAAATCCTTTCTGATTATCATCTTATGGACACTGAACTACAGCGTATTGAAGAGTTATGGACCGGACGCTTTGGAGAGCATCTGGTTCCGAAGCGCATTCCAAACCTTTGGTAGGAATGGTGCATTTAATTTCAGTCTCCATTACAGACCAGAGAAAACTAAAGAGAATGTTGTGTTAATCCATTTACAGTCTAAACAGAGGAGTTTATCTTGAGGAAACAAATAAAGGTGCAGAAGTTAATTAGACCGTAACATGCACAGTCCGCTGCACAACTAATGTGGATGCTGCAAAGAATTAAACTTAACTCATCCATCGGTTTTAACAAATGGAGCTGGATCGAAGTTCAATGAAATTATCAATGATATCGGACACGTCTATTTAAACAGCTATCATTATTGCTGTAACGCCAAGCCTTACTAGAATCTCACTCACTATATGATGTAGAGCTCTAAACTAAATACTATCAGCATGACTAACTGGATCATCATGACACTGTTAATAGGCAGGCTTAAAGCTTACTAGTGCAAATATCAACGCTTTCAGCTCAAAACCTTCACAGTGTAGTTGTACATTAGACATTTGACATCCTCTGTAATACTGCCAGGCATTAGGAGGAATTTATCCAATACTTGTTCAAATATATGGGAGAAGTGCATGTTGAGGGAGTGGTGTGTTGTGCTTCACCTCTGGTGGACTTTTGTCACCACAGGGAATGAAGCAGAAAGCTGGTGCCTGCCCATTGATGTCTGTGTTTATATTCCAATATGCATGTTTGATTACACATGCAGTACACAGGCTGACATTCCACAGTCTGTCTAATATATTTAAGTGTGGGACATTCTTAGTCTTTTTGATCGTACAGCACCTCTTACCCTCACTCCTTCCTTACAGGCTCCAAAGTTAAAGCATGTTTTTTACTTTGAGCACATTGTCTTTTTTCAGATAACACAAATTGCAAATCATTAGCTTGGTAATGCCGGGGCACTCTCACTGACTCATTTTCTTCATCTGCTTTGTCCTGTTCATGGCCGTGCAGGGGATGAAGGCTCTCCCAGCAGTCCTTCAGTGAAATATGGGGTACATGCTGGACAGGCTGTTAATCTGGTGCAGGGCCAAAACAGAAATGCACAAGACAAAAAAAAAGCCAGGCAGACGCACATAAAGCTATAAATAATTTTGAATCAGCAATCAATGTAACAAGCATGTTTTTACACTGTAGGAGGAAACCGGAGCACCGAAGGCACTGCAGGACAGAGATGTGTCTGCTTACTTTAAATAAGTACAATTTTCTGTAAAATAAGGTTTAAAACAATGCAGGTTCTGGTGAGGAATAAAGTAGTACACACCCCACATTTATGGCTAATATTACACACATGATGAGAACATTTTTACTAGAAATTTTAAATGAGGCTCAACCTCAGACATTTAGTTCAGTGTGTTACTGACTGTTAAAAGTTGAAGCTGTGACAGTTAAAGGTTAAGGCCTCAAACAGTTCAAATAAGTGAGCTGATTGAGGCCTTCAGAGAGAAGATTGCAGCAGCTTTAGATTCAGATTAGGAGGTCTCAAAAGAATTTGAATCAGATACTAGACTGAGTGGAGAACATGTAGGAAGTTCACGTTGAAAGCAGACTGCAAATTCCTAAAATAAGTTTCTAAAAGTTTTTAGAAACTATATAAACTATTGCATAGTTAATAATCACATCTATTGTTTTTATGGTGGTACTAGACTGGCATCCAATGTTTTGTAATTGTTTTCCAAGCTGTGAATGACAATAAATATAACATAACACAATATGACATAAAATGGGACCAAAAGCAGGTTCCTGCTGCTTGTTGAACTCGTAGGTTGTCTTTACCTTTGACTTCACATCAGTCAAATCTTGTTGACCATGACCGGTTTCCTGCTTGTGTTTGTGTAATCTAACTCAATTATTTAAAGTTGAGTGTGTTATTTTAAGTGTTCCATAAAATGGACAGAAAATATGACAAATGGATCAACAGAAATCAGATTTTCAGAGATTATACATTACATAGCAGTTGTAGGTCCAGTGTAGTTCCCCTGATATTACATTACACTTACTTAGCCCCCACTGTGACGTCCAGTGGAGTCTCGCTGCTTCGTGAGACACTGACACCTAACCCCACCTTACTGCTGGGCTCCACCCTCCCTGTCACTTACCGCTTCTTCTCTTTGAAATCTCTTTCAAATCCATCTGTGCAAACAAGACATGTTGCCAAGAAATCGCTTATTGTTCAAGGATTTTCACTCACGCTGTGAAAGGAAATTAATGTCGGCTTTCACCCAGCATCATGAAAGGATCAGAGTTTATGATAATTATGTTGTAATACAATCACATATTCTGTGTGTTGAGTCTTAACTCCGATTCAAATATTGCGAGATAAAGCTTTATTTTTTGTATTGACTAAAGTCCTACGCAAAATGTGTGTAATTAATAAAAATTAGTTATAACAAATGGAGTATTAAAGGATTTTCTTTCAGTTTGTGACTTTATTTTCCATTTGAGATTATTTTTCCACAGTAAAAATATAAATGTGTCAACCTGAGATAACGCTACTTAAGAGAAAGATGACCTTTGTTGAAATTTTTTGATATAAATGTATGTGGAGGGTGCTGCTACCAGTCATATATTTAGTCTGCCATTTTCCTTCCTGCATTCTAGTGGCAATAAACACAGATTAGTGTGTTTAGTCTACACACACTTTATATGTATATTTGAAAAAGAATATTCCATTGAATTCCTTCAGAATTATTCAGATTTTTTAAAGACGCTGTCAGACTAGATTTCTGTTTTTCTGCAATGCAAACTCACATTTTCTGTTTCTGTTGAATTAATACAATTTGCTTCATGCACCAGGTAAAATAACATAACAGAGATGATGAGAATGAAATGAATATCAGTTTTCGTTTATGACGTCATTTGGGGGGAAATGGCAGTCGATAAGCCAAAAAACACAGAAGACTTGAAAGTCTAAAATGCATCTAAAAGACAGACAGCAGCTCAGATATAATTAAGGCTTATGTGACGCAACATCACAAAGGCCTGATAGACAGTCAACTTCCACTTGTCAAATTGTATCCCAAGCAGCTCCTGGACAAGTTCAGCAGGTCCAGTAAAGGGAGTGACCTCAAATTATTTTTAAAGTGGAACATTTCAGGTTTCTGACAACATAAAGCTGCTTGGCTCATGTAATTCAGGGACAAAAGAAAATGGTACTTCTTTACAAGGACATAATGCCTTTAAGCCATTTCATTTCAAGAAAGGGCTCAGTGAACCATCTAATGGCTCCACTGTGGTCATCACATAGTAATGGTATAAATCTATCAAAAATGTGTCAAATATAAAGAGCACGATGCCTTAAATGAAAACTGTCAAATGTTATAGCTGGTTCTCTTGTATTGAGGAGGCACACATTTTATTTTTCAATACGTAGGTATGTTTGAGTGTTTGTGAGAGTGAGGTGGTTTCCAGACAGAGCACCCAAGTGTGTGTGGTTAAGAGAAAGAAAAGAGAGAAGTCAGCAGACAGTTTATCTTTCCTCCACCACCACAAGACATCGGTCTGATAATAAATACCCTCTCACAACTTCAGTGATCTCAATGGAGAAATAATACAAATGCTACACAAAAGCACCGTCTAACACATATTAATAACTTGACATGTTTTTTTTTTGTTTTTTTTTTCAGGAAATTTAATCCAAAGGCAGAGGTGACATCACATCATGATCTCACTTTCCCTCTTTTAAGATTAAATCTTTGAAGCTCTTGGGTTTAAATCAGCACTAATCCTTCCTAAAATCCTGGATGGAAAATCAAACTATGATCAAGGGCCACAGTGGCCCAATGCCATTTATTACAAGTAAAACAGGCATCGAAAGCAGATCCCTCCTGAGCCATAGATAGATAGATAGATAGATAGATAGATAGATAGATAGATAGATAGATAGATAGATAGATAGATAGATAGATAGATAGATAGATAGATAGATAGATAGATAGATAGATAGATAGATAGATAGATAGATAGATAGATAGATAGATAGATAGATAGATAGATACCATATTTTCCGGACTATATAGCGCACCATACTATAAGCCGCACCTACAAATAAAAAAAGAGGAAACGTACATATATAAGGCACACCGGGCTATAAGCCGCTGGTATCTCCGACGTTCTCAGTTTTCCATAAGGCGCAGCAGAGGGAAGAGTCCTGATAAATCTGCTGGATTTATTAGGACGCTGTTAGAATAATTATGTTTTATCATTCATACATAAGTAGTTACCAGTTTGCTTTTCATTTAAAGGGTTAGTATTCACACCCCAGAGAAGAATTTGTTAAACTGTGTGAAAGACAAAACTTGCTTTTTCCCTAAACCTTGAAGCTGCAGCTGCTTCTTATCTTGGTATACTCCTTAAACTGCGAGTGTGTAGAATGAAGTTCTCCCTTGTTTCAGAATAGCCCCCTTCTTTTATTTATTACTCTCCCATATTTCACTCCCGACTCCTTTCTTTCCTCCTGCTTAATAAAAAGACAGGCTCTGCTACAGGGAATCAGAACACATGGTAAACACTTTGGAGAAGTGGTTTGCTGTGTCTTCTCCTTCTGCAGAAGCTTGGTTGAAAACTCATAAACGTTGTCTGTGGTTCTCTTTTTATGTAGGTTTAGAAAATACCTATCAGACGCTGCCCTCCATCTCTAAAGCCGAACCATGGATTCGTTCACGCTGTTTATGTGCTGGGGCTCTATTTCCTTCCTGTACTGTCAGATCGACAGCCCTCAGTTTGAAGAAACTTCTCGGTCTTGCCTGCTGCTAGCAAGTGCTTGTTCTAAATGAAAGTCAGCACTTTCTTTTTTTAACTTCCAGTGATTCACTTCCTGCTGAAGAGCCCCCTGGTGGTTGAAGAAAAATTCAACAGAAAAGCCGCACCGGGCTATAAGCTGCATGGTTCAAAGCGTAGGAAAAAATTAACGGCTTATAGTCCAAAAAATACGATAGATAAACATCCCTGATCATACTTCCAGTTTCTTTATTTTTTCTCACCTCCAGGGGGTCATTTTGTGTCTCTTATATGAAAGTAGGCTGACAGGAAAGGGAGGAAGACATGCAGCAAATGTCGCCAGGTCCGGAATCGAACCTGCAACGGCCGCGTCGAGGACTCAAGGCCTCCAAACGTGGGTCGCGTTATCCCCTATACGCCACCACAGCACGCCCCAGTTTCTTTATTTTTTACATCTTTAACTGAAATTCATCAAGATATCAATAATTAAAATTTTTATCACGTTAGCTCTAAATGATATAAATACCCACTCTAACCCAAACGCTGTCCAGCCAGTTAGGACAGCTCCACGTTCAGTGATCATTAAACAATGTCTGTACAATCCTGAAAATCAGTATTTTAACAGTATTTACTGTTAACATTTCTTGATAAAATCTCAGTGTCTGTCTGCCTCATTTTGCAGTCATGTTCAAATAGGTCATAATTACAAAGTTTTACAACTCTTTCTTCTTACACAGCGTGAGAGAAGATTATGTCATTAAAGCACATTCTGTGACTACAAACTATTGTAATTAGATAGTAATGACATCAGGGTGTGATTTGTGGTTTCTGGATGGAAACAGATACACAAAGGAAACAGACCAGGGATTCCTCGACAATGGCTTCCCTGATTTGAAGCAGAGCCTGGCTTTAAGCCCAACTAGCAACCAGGGAATCTAAGATTTCACAATTTCTTTCTGGAGAGACGCTGCTTCCAATTTCCATTTTGAAACACTGTACCACATGATTCCCTATGCAGAGCTTATTGATAACTTGATACTTGATAATAACAGCTTGGAAACATCTTTTGACCAACCAATCACTGATGAAGAGCCACATTCATCGGGGCAGAGATGTATGTTATCAGTATGATAATTGTCTCATGTTGGACCACTCAAGAAGACCAAAGTGTTTTTTTTTTTTTCATGGAGAGGCAGATGCTGGTGTTCCCACTTCCCCTTATGTAAATTTCCTATTTCTAGTGCAAATTACCACAGCGAGGAGTTCATCATGGAAGGCAAATGTCTCTGCTGGTCATTTGGAGCTGGGGCTGGTGACGCGTTTGTGTCTGAGGTGTGGCGGGGCGAATGAAGTGCTCCTCACGTAAGATTAGATGTGTACAGTAGGGCTGATTACACAAGAGGCTGAGAGCCACATGTAATCACGTCAAAGAGCTATTTTCTATTTTTTAAACTGTCTTTTCTGTTTGTCAGGACCAGGATATTCAATCTCGAATCTGTTTGACTGATTTGTAAATTAATGAAAAGGGAAAGAAAGTGAAATAGTGCTTTGTGTCATTAATATATTAACATATTAACATATTTCCTTAAATAATCTTAGTCTGCTTTTGGATTTAAATCCTTTGGCTACTAAAAGAGTCAATAAACAGTAATTATAGGATAAAGAAAAATGATTTTAATGATTTTAATAATTGCCTTTAGCAAAATTACCAGTGCCAAATTGATAACACCTTCAACAATCCATCTTAATTAACTTATTTTCTTATTTAGGTTGTTATCAGATTACCCTGGAACAGTTTTTGCATGAGGAAATAATAGATGATTCAAAGCATGTTAGCAAAAAGAGCTAATACTTCCTCAATGATTTTCATAGCTGTAGATTACAGCAATACTTCTTATTTCCATGTCTGAATTTGAATTCTTTGAAAATAAAATCCTATAATGAACAAACTGAGTCACAGTGACCAGATTGCTAAGATATGGAGAAGAATGTCACATAAACAATGATTGTCTAAGAAGAGAGTAGCGAGATGTTCTAGGATTTATCCACTGCTGTGACGCGTTATGACCCTCTGTGACTGCAGAACCAACAACTTCTTCTTCTTCAGCTTTAACAAGAAAGTTATTAACAGTACTTGATTAATTACCCATGGATTATTGTCTATGCAAATATTAATGGTGGCATTTTCATTTATAATAGATAAATAATGGAATGGTTCTATGATTCTTGTTTTATACAAAACATGATGGATTGTAATTTAAAAGAACAGCGAGCTTTGATACTAGTAGATAAAACTCATTTCTCTCACTATTCTCAGTGAGCAGCAGCTCAAGTCTCTACTGCCACAGGTACTGGACACAACTTGTCTTCCACCTCACCTATCCTCAATTGAACCTTGTTACTTTCACTTCTACATCGCAGTTGAGCAGCCAATTGCTGCCAACAAGTACCAGGCCATTGCACACGATCTCCGCCTCTCTGTTTCACAAAGTGCAAAAACACATACAGTAGAAAGCCTGTCTCCTATAAGGCAGAAATTCAACATGCTAAGCCCTAAAACTACTTGAAGATTTCACTTTAAGTTTTGTAAATAAAAAAATATAAAAGCTAGGACATTTGGTGTGTGCCCTTTAATTGAAATTAATCATATTTGTAGTGTTTTTATTGTATTTTTTTTAAGGCAACTTTTTTTTAAAATAATTTTGCATTAAAAATATTACAGAACACTTCAGTCTTTTGCCAAAGGCATGATATAAGATAAAATGTAAGCTTTATTTAATAAAAGTTTTGGATTATTAAAACTTTCTTGCAATGATTCATATATATAAAAAAATCTATAAATGTTCACTTCCAGCAAAAATGTTTAAAGGTACTAAAACAAAACATGAGAACAATAAAAACAGCAGCCAATAAATCACATCTGACACTCTGGTATTTTGCCAGTACTTTACCATCCTTTTATCTTGGTTTATTTTTCTCTCTATCATTAACTCTTTCACTGACCTTTCCTTTGGCAGCCTGTCTGCAAATGATAGCTGAAGGATAAGCTTTAATTGACATGAAAGTATTCCTGAGTTCGGATGAGGAAAAATCCTGAAAGCAGAAAGGTTACAGAAGGCTACTCAACAACTTTCTGTGAATTTATATGAAGCTATACAGAGGAAAAATTTATCAATCCTCTGCAGTAGGAATAAACAATTATTTTGATAGCGATGACAAGGACAAAATAGTCTTAAAATATTCTCAGTGGAAGATGTTAAAGGACATTTTTGTAAGCTGTGCACATTTTAGACACATTTCAGTGACTTTGTAAAATTAATTTCTCTCTTCTTCCACCGGAAACAAATCCAGCACAGCAATGCTTGAGACAAAACAGCTCTGACTGCTGGTCTGCTTTAAGCACCACAGACATACAACACTTATCTCAAGAGCTTACTTATCCATTTACTGGAAACAGGATAAACATTTTCTCTAAACTCTCAAATAAATTTTGTCGACTAAGTTCTACTCATTTGCTTGTTTGGTTTTGATGTGCAGTCTGACCCAGTAATATTCACATGTAAACAGAAAAAATGAAGGGAAATTTTCATCAGACCAAAATAGAGGTGGGTAAATAGAAGTGGAGAGTGCTTCATTATCTCCACTAGTCGTTTATTTCCATCCAGTCATCAATCCAGACACTTCTGGTTGGTGCTGCTGCCGTGTGTGAGACGCCCGTCACTTTTTCATGAGGCGCTGCTCTAAAAGTGTGTGTTCATCATAATTTTAAAAGTTAGAGGCCAGATATTGTATTTTAGTGTGGGAAAATGTTAAACTCTTGAGAGTCTGAAACAAAGATGAATCATTACTGTAGTTTCCATAAGGGTTTTATAGCAAACAAAGGAATTTTAAAGCACCTTTCTGAAACAAAAAGAGCTTTTTAAGTCTGAAAGGAATCAACATATGTGGATGAAGCCTAACAGCATTTACAACACCGCTCAAAATATCTCAGTATAATCATAAATATATTGTTTCTATATCAAAAAAGTATTTTCTAATACAAAGTATGTTTAGCCAATTATTATCAATATAAGGAAGACATAATATCACCCGGTTGGTGTGGATATGTCATTGAACTTAATAAATCAAATCATCACAGAACAGGTTTTTGCACTTATTCTCTTTTTGAAGAAAAATAAATAAATCAACCCTGGGACTCAGGGAAACTTTGTCTAAAGTGGTGTTTTTTCACTGTCTTTCTCTCTTCTCTAAACTTTAATCCTAAATTTCTGTGAGTCCTGCAAGCTAATTTCAGATCTGAAGAAGAATCTCAAACTGTTGCTAGAAGACATTCTGTTCAAAGAGTCGTATTATTTTATTTTTGTTTTCTCTTGTGCCGATAGCCATAAAATGATTACTTCTTTCATGACAGTCCTGCTCAGAGCAGGTGGCCTTGGGTTGAAGTTGTTGAATGTCTGAAGGATGTATTGTGTTGTTTCAGGTTATCGGTTTTCAGGCCTTCAGTAACTGGAACAGAGAGTGAGCAACTAGTTAATTAGCAGTTAATTAGTTCACAATTAGCTACAAACATTTTTGATGAATGATACAGCAATCATAAGTTGTGTCAGTGGACAAAATCTATTCTCTGCCTGAGACAGTCTTGTTTGTCCCCCCACTGTCTGCTATAGATAGATATAGAAACCAATTTCAAAACAGATTCCTGACAGTCACTGTTTGGTTATATAGTACTGCAGGATGCTCCTCATTTCTTTAACCCCAGATGATGAGCCCATAAGCGCTCCAAAGTGCCTCATAGTTGTGTGATTATTAGTGCTTGTCAACTTGTTCCTCTCTGGAACCTAAAACTGGACCAAACCTTTGTGAGAAATGCAGTCAAAAAGTGACAACCCACTTGAAAAAACTGAACTTGCAAAAAGATTGTGGGGAAAGATTTCTTTTTTCTTTTTGCCCAGTAACTTATGCACATATAATTATTTGCTTTGCTAGCAAGAAGAAAGCCTTTGGGCCTTTTGACCTCCTCTCTGGCACACTGAAGCTCCAGGCATGTGAATGCATACCTACAGCTACATGCAGGTATACCTGTACGTTTGGGAAAACTCTGACTCATATATTGTATTTAAACCTCAACAAGGTGTAGCACATATTCAGAGTCAGATTGTGGCCTGTGGAACTGCTCCTTCTCCTCTGTATGGCTTAAAAGCTTTCCTGCCATCAAACCTTTAAGCTGGTGTACCTTCGAACAAAGATACATCTCTCGTTTAAGCTCTGCTCTGAAAGCCCAGCTTTTAACCTCTGCATGGGAATTTAACTGTAGGAAATGTATTTATAGAAAAGCCTCGCTATTCTCCCTCTGAGCTGCTTGATTTAGACTTGAACAAGTGAAGGAAAAGTGTTACAATTTCATCTTTATGACCTCCTTTGCTTTCCAGCTTCACCTAACAGACGACTTAGATGAGCCTGGTGATGTAAATCTATTCTTTATTAAACCCTCCTTTAATTAAGTGTGTAAAAATTACATCAAAGCAGGGGTGCCCAAACTCTTTGAGACCAAGATCGACTTTTTCTCTCACCAGCTGGCTGAGATCTACCTCACGACATGAAGACACAAAAATTGTAAATTAAACTCTATTGACTTATTTTATATGTGAATCAGTTACAGCAGAAATAATAAAGTGACAGAAAACTTAATGCAGTGTTTTCCTCAGTGAGATTCTGACACTGGGAGGAGGTTACTGGTTTGCAACCAGCTTCTGACTTTTCACAGTTGGTTCCTTACTATATTAGGAACCAAAGAGCACTATTAAGGTAAAGGCAAATCTTTCGAAGTTGGAATATAATAAATTTAATTTCACATAATTATCGCGGTAGATGCCATTTGTTTGTTAAAATTTAATGAAATATATCTGTCCTATTTGATGTTTGTTTGTGAATGACGTATACATAAATAATATACAAGCGAGGTAATTAGTCCAAGTTTGTCGTTCATTGAACATTTAGAAACTGCAGCAGCTGTAATGCGCCGCAGCAAATTTAAACAAAGATAAAATAATCATTGTTATTTTACCATAGTAAAATATCTTTTTACCTTTTTACTGTCCGTCTCTCTTTGTCGTGTAAGCACACCCGTTGCCGTGGCAACTGCCTGCGCTCCGCAGGCCGAGCAGAGATTACGTTAAAAACATACCATCCAGTCCGTTACTATATCAGGTTTCCAGGCTTGATATTTATTTCTCAATTATTAATAAGCCTCTCATGAACACAGCGATGGTTGATTAACTAATTTAACCTCCTGCTGTGATAGTCAGTCGGTCTTCTGAGTCGTCTTTTTTTGTTAATGGAACCAAAAATGCCCTGAATTGCGTAACACCTTGTTGAAACAATAATTACTGAGAATATTAATTTGAACAAATTTTGTTGATTTAAAAAAAATATATTATTCTTTAATGAAGCTACAAACATTTGGGATCTTAGTGAATATTTTGATAAGCGCGTCAGAAGAGGAAGTGCTGCTCTTTGTCACCTAATGCCGAGATCATTAGGTGACAATGATCTCGGCATTGTCATCTAGACAATGGTACTGTCTAGGTACCAGACAGGTTCATACCTGTCCAGGTACTGAACCTTCACGCTCAGTACCTTCACGTGTTGAGCGAGAAGGTTTTGAGCAGGTACTGAGCACCTCTGCATCAAAGGTTCTTGTTTTCACTACAGCCTCACACAAATAAGTGACCATGTAGCAGTTTTATAAATTAATCTGCCACCTTTCCTTCATGTTTTTATATGTTTTCCTCAAAAACAGGGTCGTGTTTGGTTTATGCTCTAGCAAGGACCAGAAACTGTGACTACTGCTGAGAGGGCTGTTAATGAGTGCATGTTAATTTCTGAAATATTATGCAAACCACAGTTTTTGTCCTATGCAATTATCTGACATAATCACTGTCTTGGGGCAGAGGAGCTACTGTTTATGCTGAAAGTGATACTCGCCACTTTATGTTCTCATAAAAAAGTTGGAAGTTTGCAAAGGAAGAAAATAAATATCCCACAGGAGGTACAAAACACATTTAAAATTAGTATAAAAATAATGCATGATACACATTAAAGTTGCATTTTATCTATTCTGTCCTAAAATTTGTTATGAGCAAATTACACTGGAACAAAAACAGAGATTCAGCTAAGGTGATAAATAATAGAAATAGAAAAGTTGTTAGTATCTTCTATTTTTTTCCTGACTCTGACTGGTTTGAGAAGTTGGATTTGTACACCCATTGAAAAGCTACATGATATAATATCAAAATGCTAAATGTATTTTCACAGTTTTGGAATATTTTGAAAAATATACCAAATTAAACAATAAAGCGATTTCTGTTACTCCACAAGGGACAATGATTATTGACAAAGAAAACAATCCAAGAGGTTAAATCTGGATTAAAAGTTGATGGTAGGTAATTACTGAGGTTACAATAAATCAGCCCCTCAGAGGAGAACTGTTTTGCTTACATCTGGCACCAGTGAAGGGCATATTTGTTTATGACCAGCTCTCATCCATGAGAGCTTATGCCTCCCTTGAGAAGCGACTCCATGCTTTCTACTCTCACGCCCTCAGACGCCTTGTTTCTGGAGCAAATTCAGTCCCGGTTGGAGAATGGCTGTTATGAATGGGTTGGGCAGGAGAGATGGATGAACAGCTCCTTCTTCGGCACTGCCCTCTGCTCCCGGTGACAAAGATGCTGGAGCTTGTCCTACTTTTGTAAGAGGAAGAAAATGTGACTCTTATACAGTAGCTCAGGGGGACTCTCCGCATGGGGGCTCGTAGGGCAGCGGTGGTAACGGGAGTGAAGCAGAAACGTACCCAGAGGAAATTCTCCAGCAGAGACGGTGACGTGCTAAGCAGTGAATTATTGTCCTACACATTAATTAGATCATTTTTAAAACACAGGTTCTGTCTTTATAAAATCTGCCACACTTAGACCAAATCAATTCCTTGACATTCATTTGAGCAATCATTGTGTTTTTTGAACACTAGCACTTTATAAACGGTTTCCAAGTTGTATTAGAATCGATAATGTAGCACTGAAGAAGAGCACTTCATTTAATATATGACACCATCTGAACTCAGGTACATGGCACCAGGATGCACCAGGATGCACCAGGAGGTCTGATCCTGTCCTTTTAAACCCATTGCTACTTTGGATGTTAGTGTGAAAGTAAGATCTAAATGGGGGATTAGTGTTACATGGCAACAAGTCTATCACACTACAATTTATGCAACATATTGCCCACATACACAAACATCATGTTGGATTTGCTAATTATTAATTAAAAAGGGATTGTAGGACAACCTCAGGTAAACAACCTCATGTTGGAGAAAGAGCGTAATTGTGACTGGAGCTCCAGTCCCAAATAATTTGTAGCTGTGTACCGAATTAATGACAATAATCTTTCATAAACTTTTCACAGCCGTCATGTTTGCATTAGCTTCTGATCCATGTTGAAGAAGTTCATGACTATTATGTGTGTATATAATACATCTGTTTTCCGTGTGTTTAATTCTGCCCTTGTCTGTTTGCTCACACAAACTGTATTATAATGTGGCCAAACTCTCAATTATGCTGCTATTATTTACAAGCAAAGCAAGTGTAAAGGTTTTACCAATAACTATATTTTTCATCTCAGACACCTTAAAATTACTACAAGACTGGTGTTTCTTTTTGGTAAAAACCTGATTTTGTTTAAATAATCAGACGGTAAAATGTTCTCATGTAATTAAAAGACAGAAGTGACTTCATTAAGCTGCAGCTGATTGTTTCTGCTGTATAAACGCTCCCTCTATGCCTTCAAACAACTCCTGTACACACAAACAACAATGTAGGAGCACCTCAAATCATTTAGACATTAAGACTCAGATTATATTGCTACAATTAAAACAAAGAAGAAGGTGATATAGTCAAGCTTAATACAAAGGGAAATGCATATGTAATTAGTAACAAGTCCCCCACAAAGACAAATATATGTGTGCACACCGTAATGGACACAGATATTGAATTACTGCAAGCGCCACTCTTTCAACTTTAATAATAAATATTCCTGCATTAAAACACAAAAGTTGGTCCTAAAAGTTACTCTACTTACATATTGTGCCATAAACTGCAGGTGTGCCGTTTATGGCACACCTGCAGCTCATCATAACAGTACTGTGAAGATCAGAGTTGTTCATTTTAAGGTATTATTTCACAAAGCTGAGAGAACATTCAAAAAATCTCAGAGATGAATTGTAGCTTATTTGCTTCCAGCTGCATGTAGGTTTTTAATCTGACTCCCAAAGGATTGGCTTCACTCTGCATGGCTTTATTTCAATTAACCTTTCCACTCCTCCTCACTACAGTAACTCTGTTACCATTACCACTCTATCAAGTTCAATTCAAAATATGCTGTAAAGGTCATGGTTTTCTGCAGTTACAGTTCAGTTTTTACTTCTCGGCTAAAGCCAGTGTTTTGTGCACAGACTGTGTTTTTAAAATCAATGCAACACTAGCCCTTTAAATCTTTAAGCTTTCACAGATTCTAGACTTTAATTCAATGAATAGATATTTAATGTTTATGTTTTGGTGTGAAAATAGGCAAACAAAAAGTTCTATATAGACTGTGCGGGTGTATTTCTGTATTTGAAATCAGCCAGTACTTATTTATCTAAATGTTACTGCTCCACCACAACTAAGTAACAAAATTATTAAATATGAACTTTTGGTTTCAAAAACAAAACTTATCACCAACAAGCAAAGATGTTCTGTCAATGGAGTTTTCTTTCCAAACATGAATCTAACTTACATAACTCACAATAAAGACTACAGAATTAGTCGGGGCTTTTAAGCTGCCTCTAATCAAAAAAATAATTCAGTAAATTAAAGAGACTTCCAGAACTACCTCATCACAACGCCAAGTCTGTGAGAAACTTTGTGTACGCAGAAATACAAGGTTGATAGCAAGTTATACACAATAATTTATGAAACCATGCAGCAATATGGTCAGAAACATATTTCCATAAACCGTTGTGAGATCCTGCTTGCTCAGTGCTTTTTATTTATATTTTTTACATTTAGAACTGTAACATTTTTCACATCTGATTAATCACATTAAATACATTCTAAAATAACAGAACCCCCTAAAGATGCGGAAAACCATTACTGCCTCAGATTGCCTCTGATCTCTGTAGCACAGAAACAAACAGCTATACAAAAAAAATGCAGTTTAAAAAAAAAACAAGTTCTGTTCAACTATAATTGGCTGGAGGGAAATCTATAAACAGTGTTTGACCTGGCAGATCAAACTGCAAAAATAAATCAGCAGCATAATAAAATAGTAATGCAAATGACTGGGACCTTAAGAGACTTGATCTACTTCTTATCAGCATTTGTATCCATCCAACATCTTCCCTGCAGCAGTTTGAATATGATAATCAAATTATGTAATAATGTTTTGCTTAACAGTCCAAATATCTGAAGGCACCAGAGTATCACTCGTATTAAGGCAGGGTGTCTATTACATAAACACTACCAGTGCAACCTTAATTGGATCTACAGTAAACATGAATGTTAACATTCACTGTTAGTGGAACTCATTACAGTTCCACTATAATGAGTGGAACTGCTGTGGGGGGATGATATATAAGAAGAAGAAATAAAGTCTTCAGGTTTTTTTCTCTTTTTTTTGATGAATAGCATCAAAACAAGCCACGCAACCAAACTAACAATGATATGTCTGTTTTGTTTGACAGAAGAACAGCTGTGCAGAGTCAGCTCCCCTCACAGAATATCCAGTTCCATTCTCACACAAAGAGAAACGAGGCTGAATGACATCCACACCTTTGGACTGCTTATCTTTAAGTGTACGAATCTATTCCAACACTGGATACAGTAAGTGATTTTCTCCCTTAGAGAAGGCAGACAATGACTACATGCATGACAACAAAACAATAACAAAAAGGGCATGTGGATGCATTTGGAGGAAATAAAATGGCTTAAAAAATAGTGGAGAAGAGCCCAGCATTGTGTTTCTGCCAGGCAACACCGATCATGCCAAACTACGACGCTGTACATGTGGAATTGATCCACACAAGCCAACCTTGATGAAGGTTTGGCCTCTTTCATGAGACTGAGCTCACGCCAAGATAAATAGACCCATCCAATACTTGATCGCTGTATGCAGATCATTCAGAACTGCATAAGAGGTAAATGTGGAAAAACTGAGGGAGTCATTGGTATAAAACGAATGAGATTGAAACCGGACGCCCTTATCTTAAAGCATTATGAGCTGCAATGACCAGCTTGTTAACCGGTAACTATGCAACAAAGATGCACTTCCAAAGCATAGGAACTTCAGGGAAGGAAATCTGATAGCTCAAGCTATGAAAAACTGAGTCATGCACCAGTAGTCTATGTAGGAACAACATTTAAAATTCCAAGCAATAGGGAGGCACATTTCTCAATTATTTATGCCACAAGCTTTCATTCAGAGGTCAAATCAACAAGGGAAACAGGTTCAGATTAATATTTTTTTGTGTTCAACAATCATTTAATGTTTTATTTTTTCCATGCATAATATACATGCAAAGTGGATATTGCAATGAACATTTTTGTAATTGAAGGAAAACCCTTTGTTTTTAAATGCATGCACTCTAACCTGCAGAAAATAGTGTGTATATTATTTATTATTATTAATCTAACAAAAAAAAAATACTTTATCAATGCCAGGAGACTCAACTATCTTAAAATGTACAATCTCACTCCTTCCAGATTATATTCAGCATAGATTTGATGGGAAAACTCAAAGTTTCACCTCACTTTGATATTTTATGCATGCCTACAGTTCTGCATTTGACACACAGTCAAAAGTGACACCAGGACGAATGTTTTCATTCTAATTAGAGCATTCACTTTTTAATTAGCATTTGCTTTTGCTGAATTTGTTTCGCACAAAGGCTGAGCTGGATTCTGACATGTTAAAATTGTACAGAGTCGTTTTGACTTGCATGCATGTTATGGGAAACAGAGCGTGTGACACTCAAAGCATGAATGAAACATGGAAAACATATAATTTAGATGAAGATCCGCATCTGGTCACGTTTAAAAGCATTTCTAATTAATCCTCTTACATCAGTGTGATGAACTATAACACTTTGGTGTGTCTCAGTAGGAAGCATGTATTACATAATCAGCTGTCTAGGAGCAGGAGACTCTCTATGAACTATCAGGCTTCTGGAGTTAAAGGAGGATTTAAGTAATAAACACTGGAGTGTCGTTTTGTATTCTAATTATGATCAGCATATAAACAGCTGATCATTTCAAATCTTTACTTCAACTTAAGAAGCTGAGGCATGACAATGCAGTTTTTAATAGCCGCTTTTGTCACGATTCTTGCAAATCGGTTTTAGATCTTGGGGACTCTGGACACATAACACATTTTGCTGTTTACAGTTTTGACGTCAGACCAGATGACGTCAAAATCTGTGCTCTTGGATCTTGCTAAATTGATATCTCTGTAAAGTAATCTCAAACATGCCACGGTGTTGTTAGCCTTTTTCATGTTTCTGAACGTGTTTTAGACATGCACTGTGAACTATCAATCCGGAGTACACGACCAACTGATTTGATGGGGAATTAGTAGTTAAAATCTTAGCTCTATCTGAACAAGAACACAAAGCACAAATCTAACTTTCCTCCATGACATAAACAAAATGCCTTAGATATAAACTGGGCTGCAGGAAGAAGTGAGCCCGTTTGCTCCGTCATGCTGGACAACATGCAGAGTCTGGCTTCTTACCTGTAAATGCCCCTGGTACATATTGAGCACACAGTCGGTCGTCGATCCTTCCCTTAGCGGATCTGTGCGCTTCTTCCTCACTTGAAGAGGGCAGGGGAAAGCTTGTCGGGCCGGGGCAGTTCACATCAGAAGCAGCAGAATAGTTTTTGGGGCAGGGTTTCCCAGAAGGAGCAGATAGAGTGGAGCTTTCCTCCTCTCAGGTGCTGAAACTGACACTTTTCTGCCCCCCGCGCTTATCCAGGATTTGACTCAGAAGCGCCCCAGGAGCGCGACGCCGGACCGAACTTTAAAGAAAAGGTGCCGAATCCTCACTGCGTCCTAATAGTTTGGTGCCGTTCTGTAATAAACAAGATATAGGCTTTAAGTAAAAAACAAACAAACAAACAAAAAAGCAAACAAACATTAAAGACAATTCAGGTCGTCATTGTGAGCGCTCTCCAGCGTGTCTCCTCCCCCCCTCCTCTCCTCTCTCGGCTAAATGTTTTGACGCGTCTCCCGGCTAATGCTCCTCTTATAGCGTGCTCCTCTTTCCTGTTTGCCAACCACCCATCCCTCCGGAGCCTCCTCCAGTGCTGACGCACTCACTCCACAAGGAGGCACGCAAGCATACCTCCATCTGCCTTCAAAGCGCAATATTCAAGGAAGAAACTTACAACTCCCGGAACACGCGTGTGTATAATTTAAACGACAAAATGCTATGTGTGAATGAAGGCTGTTGAAACATCGTGCACTATTTCACGCCATGTAATGCGCAAATCAGCCCCCCTTTTGCTAATTAGTGGGAGAAATAATTACATAACCAAAATCGCAAAAGATACCTAATTTCCAGGAAGCTAATTACGAGCAAGAAGCGGGACAGAAATTAGCCTGCAGTATTTATTTATACAACAAAGGCAGATGTGCTGTTTTAACTCAAGTGTTTCAGTTTTTCCATATGGGTTTATGTTCCAAGTAGGGCTTAGCTTGTGTGAAAATTGTGACTATCTCATCATATGTAAATGAAAACAGGTTGCTTTTTTCCAAGCTGATACTCCTTTTGCATTATTTTATTGTCTCTTGTTTCTTCCATTGTACCGTACATAAAATCCTTCAAATATTTCTGGTAACATGGCTTGAACATATATGAACATATATGATAAATTTCAGAGTTCTTCTACTACACAAAGTGTCTGAGTTAAAGATGCATAAGGCTACTTCTCACACAGCTTGTGGGTGCTAGAAAGCATCTAGAGGTAAATAATTAAACATGTCACTAACCAGAGATCATGTTATGTCACAAGAGTGAAAAGCACCCAGTGTTTACTCAGCATCAGTGTTGAGAAGCAAATTAAGAAGTCAGACAATGTACTCATAACGATTACAGTTAATTAAGTACTTGATACGTTTAGAGGAAAACTAATAAAAGAGTAGTAAAAGTTTTTTTTTAACTTGTATATAATTTTATGCCACTTTGACTTTTTTTTCTCAGTAGTTTTACGTGTTGGAACGTCAGTCAAGAGACAACCAAAGCAAACCTTAGGAACCCAATTTAAAGTGAAATATCACAATATGAACACATGAATTAATCAGGGGGACTTAGAACAGCTGTGACTGAGACACAAAAGAAACCAGGTTCAGAAAAACAAACACTGATCTAAGTGGATAAACTACACACACAAACTGGGGCAACTGTGGCTCTATAGATTAGTTGTCTTGTGATCGAAAGGTTGTAGGTTTAACTTCAGCTTCTTCCAGCCGCATGTCGGTGTTCCCCTGGGCAAGGCACTTCCTAACCCCAAACTGCCTACTTATCTGTGTATTGGTGTATCGGTGAAACTACAGTAACAATAATTAATAACTCCAAAACATAAAAAACAATTTTATAAAACCAAACCGCTGACGATCCTGACATTATTCACATTGTTGTTCAAGAGATAGAAACTTTTAAAAACCTTCTGTGAAGGAATCAGCCAAGTTATGTGATTTCTATCTGCTCCAAGAAAGAGGTTAAAGTTCTATTCTTTCACATCTGTTCCGATCCAGTTGACCTCCCATTTGATTGGAAACATCAGTCACTCTCTCTCTCTCTCTCTGGGTCTCAGGCTCTCATTAAGCAAGCTGTCAAAAGGGGCCAGCTACTTATCTCTCGGTTGAAGGAGTGTGAGCAGTAGCCCTCAGAACTGGCCTTACTTTGAGGCAGGAAAGGAAAAGCCACTAAGTTCTGAGTGACAGACTTGGATATTTGAAGGAATGAGTCTTTGGGTCTCTTCCCAAGACAGACGATCAGTATAATAGCAGATAAAAGTAAGGAATACTTGCCAGAAAAACCAGCAGGAGATTCCCAATGGATTGATAAGGAAATGGAGTCCGAAAAAAGCTTGTGCAAAAATGACTCATCTCAGGTATTAAAAAACAAAATACAGACAAGTAGCTATTGATGAAGTTAAAATGAAGAACTTTCCCAAAACAGTCTCAAAGGTTCAGATGATCAGTCTACGCCTATAGATGGCACTTCTTGCTTTGGGAGAGGAGCGCACTCTGACACGATGTCAAGGTGAGTCGCTTCAAAAATGTCTCTCCCTTCAGAAAGTTTTGGCCACTTCAGAAATGTCAAACAAATCCCTAGAGAATGAAATAGTGGAGATGTTGGCGGAACTCACATTAATCCTTGAATGACATTCCTCACTAATATTTAAGGTGAACCAGATAACCCCACATAACCCCAGAAAATTAGCCAATGTAACACTTTAAAGACAGATTTAAAATCCACATCAATCAAGGACATTGTATTTATTTGACAGTATGAATTAATAATAATTAAAGCCACAACTTATTATTAAAATAATTAAAACTGCTTATCTTTTTCAGTTAAAAAACAGTCTCTGTGATCTTTGTATACATGCTACATATTTGGGTTGTATATTCTGCACCTTTGTCTTCCTAGCGACATATTCCTGTTCTGAAAAATACATTTAGCCAAGTGAAAACCAGACATTGTTTTTAAGTCCTCATTTAACGGTCTCACAACTCTTAGAAAACATGGTAGTTAAAAAGGCAAACACACCACAAAAAAGTATTACTAACTAAATGCCAACAAACCCAATTATTGTACCAAAATAAGAGTTCCTCTTAACACCAAAGTAAATATTCATAATCAAACTCTTAAAAGCAGTGTATTTCCCCAGAGGAACATGGTCATTATAATGTTTGTTTTACTGCCATTTTTACTTAAAAGTCTCTGCTTTGCTTCGATTTAACGATGATTTAACACTCCACTGCAGAAAATGGACAAATAGTTATACTGCTATTTATCCCAAATGGGTTTTTTAATGAACCCATTTGGTTTATTTTCCTAGGATTCAAATAAAACTGGAGGCTGGATTCAATGCCTTAATGGCAAAGCTTTCTGATAGTTTTTGATTCTGTCCAAATGTTTAATAGATTAAGGGCATTACCAAGTTCTTTAGTTAAAAAAAAAAAATCTTTCACTTTGAATTTGTTCTGAGAAATGCATGTTTAGTATTAATGTTTTACCTGTTTGTGAGTAAATGTATTTTCAGTCTAAAACTCTTGAGTAGTTTTTAGTTATTTTTAATGAAAGATTATAACCTGCAATGAATGGTTACGGTGCTGTCGTTTGCTTCCATACATTGTGTGAGCAGTGAATAGCTTTAAAACATTGCAGGCTGCACCAATTACGAAGGTTTTGCCTCAAAGTACAATCCTCAGCAAGTATCTGTCATTTTCCCAGAAGGGATCTGAGGTTTGTTTTCACACCACAATAGGTCAAAGTAGTAATCAAACCAATTTGGTTCCTCAATTGAAAGAGAAATTGGAATCCTAAATCCTTTGGTATTTTTCAAACTGGCAGCTACATTTTGTTTACGCAGAGGCAACAAAGAGCAGCAACGACACCAACCAGGTTTGTTTGCCTGAGATGGGTCTGACCTTCAGTCAGTGTCACACTGTAATCTGAAAGTGTGTGTTTTCACCAACTGGGTTATTAGAGAAGGTGGACAGATTGATTGACAGAAAAAATGGTCATAAAAGTATAAATTATCAATTTGAAATCAACAAAAAAGCTAAATATGTAGGATTTTTTTCTAAAATATATACTTTGCATTTCTAAATAGTGAAATGATAAATTAAATAATTGTCATTTTATAATTTTTATTACATTGTTACAAAACTATGTTCTAACAAGAGCCGTGTTCCAACTCTGTGCATCACAATTTAAGTAATTTTGCTCAAAATAGATCCATACAATCCATCAACATATCACCCTGTATGACTTCCAAAGAAACTTATAACAAAATGTATACTTTTACTTTTGTTTTTTTTGTGCCATTCATTAGTTTTTCCTCTATCTGTCTGTTCATTGTGCAGAAAACTCAATATTCTCCAATCCATTTGCCTGCCCCTGTGGATACTTCGCAGAAAATGTGATTTATTTTTATTTGGCGCCACGGTTCAACTCTGCTGTTGGGAGGACAAGTCGTTAGCAGTGAACCCAAGAGATGCAGAGGGGAATGAGAAAAACTAATAGAGCAAGCAAATTATGTCAAATGATGTAGAGTTGTTGACACTTTGTACCAGCTTACAAACATGTTTTTCCTTTCAGTCTCTGCCGTTCTTTGCCTTAAGGAATCAATCAGCTGTTTTTGTTAAATGTACCATATAATAAGACAATAAGATTACCTTTATTACAAAATATGGTAACAAACCCAACCAAATGTATTGTAATCCTTGTTTATATGATTTCACTTGGCCTGCTTTTCTTGGTCAGTAATACCTTCACGTATAAGAGATAAGAACATTTATTAATCATAATTAAATTTACCTTAATATTAAATAATGTTGCAAACCTGACTGATATTTAAGGAATGTCAAAGCTCAATGTCATCTAAGAGTAAAAAAACAAAACAAAGCTATTCATGGTCCCTTTATTAGGAATCACCACTGCAGATAATCTAAACATGATTTGTCTAAAAAAGCCAATTGCAAACAACAGTTGATGACTAAATATTGTTGGAGTGATGATTTTTGCTGTGCTGTTTTGGTCTGGATGAAAAATTGCAAACTGGCCAACAGTTTGACTTTCACTGCTATCTTGGAGAAGAGCTTAATTGCTGCTCTGCACATGGTGTGTCTAATAAAAAGAAGAAACACAAAGTCGTTCTCATGTACTCTAAGGGCAACGTTAATTAATCACACTGGTTTAGATAAGGTGTTTTCCTTCATCTCAACACCCATCAGTAATCTGATCTATGAACTCTAAGAACCCTTTCTTTTTAATTAAAAGACGGCCAGGAACAGGCAGAGTTTAAGCATTCTGTTTCTTTATCCATGCCAGTAGTGAACTGACTCCAGCTGGTGACTAATTAAATAAATACCTAACAGTATTTGTGTTTGAAAATGTAGAACCTGGAGGATTTTCACATTCTGATTTATATGATAAAAAGAACAATATGGCAACACTTTATTTGAAGGGGTGGGGATAAGACTGACATAACACCTGTCATGAACATGAACACGTCTTTATGAATGTTTGAGTTGCACAGAAAGTTGGAGTAAAGGTCCATTAAAAATGTATACTTTGCATTATTTGGTACATAATGACACTTTTAATGCAAAGTTCCATTAAAATTTGCATGAAAAGACCATTAAAAGTGTCAACTCATGTCAGTCTTATGCATACCCCTTCAAATAAAGTGTTACCAACAATATTAATATGTGTGATTATAAATACAAAAAATGTTAAGCCAAAAGCAATAAATAAATTCTTTGTTTATGTGGTTTTCCTGTTTTTTTTTTTTCAAATAAAAACCAGAGAAGGAGCTTTTCCAGTAAAAATTATATTTGAAGTACAAAATATCAATAGAAAATGCTAAAAAAATATCTAGGACAAAAATACAGACGAGTCTTCCTGAAATCTATGCTTTGAATCATTAAGTGTATATCTCACACTTAGTGAAAAATAAGTGTGAAATATACACTTAAATACACTTTACAAACAAATACTGTTCAGTATTTATTTTTTACTAAATAGTAAAAAGATGTAATATGCTGTGATCCAGTCAACATCCATGAAGGTGATGGAGATGATTAACCTTACACTAAAGCTCATATGTGTCACCATTTTAGCCGTCCCTGATTGAATGACTCTTGATAAATAAATTCACCCTACAGTTTTCTAACCCTTGACTATCATGACATCTGAATCTCTAAAGGTAACATGCTTACAAAAGGAGCAGGCTCTTTAAATATGTGCTGTAACTAGTGACTGTTTCCATGTCAGAAAAAATAAAGTCTTTCATTGTAATTCATAACTCTCAAATATTCTCGTCCTCGTGTAGCAAATTGGAATTATTTTACATACAAACTTTTCATAACAAGTAAATGTCTACAGATGAACAAAGCCAGTGATGCTCATTTGCATTCATTTATATTTATATTGCAGGGTTTTCGTGATGAGCGCCACAAAATGGATCAAGGGGTTTGAGTTGCTTTGATATTACAACTCACTGATTGTCCACTGTGTTTCGAATGCAAATACAGATTTCTGCTTTTACATGTGGCCGCGAGTGCCTTCAAACAACGTTGACCCCTCCCTTTTATTTGTGCACTATACTGTTTGTTGCGAGGTCAATTAGTGCAGCGGTAGGTATTAAACGTATTTCACTATAAATACTCATCAGCTAATAAAAGTGGGTAATTGTCATCACAGTTATAGAACAGAAACACTGCCTTTTGAAAACGTAAAGGTAAAACTTAAAACAAAATGCTTTGGTATGTTATTGCCTTATTTTGTTTGGTGCAATGTATCAAATGACGTTTCTGTGCAGAATTCAGAACAGGTAGGCCTTGTCCATCTCCCAATTGTTGCATACAAAGCTGAAGCCTTGGTGGCTACAAAGAAGATTAGCTGTTTTTAACAAACGTAAAGCAGAATGTGTGAACAATGCTGCACTGAAACAGAGCTCCAAAATTTCGCTCCAACACGCTATTAGGAGTGGAAACCAGTGGAGGTCAGGTTTTAATTTGTCAAATCGGCTTTTGGAGCCAATGTGTCTGTTGCAGCTATCATTAGGTATGAAGAGTTGATGGATATCGAATTGTACAGCTGCACTGAACATCTCACTGAGAAAAGCTATTTATGTCCACCAGTTATGACCTTTAATCACCCTCATTCTGTCTATGGGAGTGATTCAGCTGTTAAAACATTCATGGTTCTTGCAGGATGAGTCCAGTTTAAGGAAGGGAGAGAAGGTAAAACATCAAATGTAATAGATTTTTAAGATTACTTCATGCTGCCATTGGTTTACTTTGGAGTTACAGAAGAGGAACCTTTCCTTCTAGTTACAACAAAGCTATATTTAATTTAGATGACAACCTTACAAGGTTTTAAGGCTTCCAGCAATATTCCAGCATTGAAGGAGGAAAAGTTTGCCGAATACTCTGAGAAGTTTGGATGCTACTGTTTGGAGAAATTTTCAGAGCCAGTGCAAAATAATCTGAGGACTCTAGACTGCTACAAATAGGAGTTTGTGTTTCCTTCCAACGTAGTGACATGAAGAAGAAAGCCCATTTTATTACCAATTTAATGACTAACAGCAAATATTTATTACAAAAAAAACCAATTCTGTCACTGTGCCCTAAATATGCAGCTATTTAGGGCTCTAAATCGCTGCAATAACCAATTAAATTTCTGAGACTGTAGTTGTTTTAAAATAGAATGAAAATGAATCTGCCTGTATTTATTGTTTGTGGTTTCTGAAGAAGGTAATATAGATGTGTACTGAATTGGAATATCCAAAAGTAATAAAAATATTTATTTTAAAGAGGTCATAACGTTGTAATGAAAGATTTCTGTGTGGTAAAGATGTTTGAACTGGATCCAACAGCAGTTAGATAATTTTCTTAGTTGGCATTGGAGTGATTATGGAGAGACTTCTGAATAATTAAATACTGATGATATGGACTTTTTAAGATCATGTTAATAATTTATCATCCCTCTGACCTTTGGGTCTGGTTCAGCTACTGAAAGTACTGATGTACAGGCATTTGTGCTAAAACCTTTGACATTGCTGTTGAAATTAAACATCTATTTATTGGGAAGATTTCAAGTTGACTGTCCTATGAAAGCTGCGGTGCTACATGATGCTTTGGACATGCTCTGTGCTGGAAGAATCTTAAAAAAAAACGTTTCAATTTCATTTTTCCTCATGATTAAATATTAAACTCTCTCCTTAAAAAAAACAAAAAACTAACTGATGTTATATGGCACCTGTGAGGTCCAAAAGTAGCATATTCTTCAGCTCTTTAGGAACACTTTATGAGGCGTATAAATAAAGTCAAAACTAGGAAGCTCTGGTATCCAGATGTACAACAAACCCCCTGTGATGACCCAACTTTAGAGACTGGTTCAGATATAGGAGGCTGAATTGTGCCTTTTTGCTTGTACTTAAAGAAAGATACATGAAATTGGCAAGTTTTTTTTCAACTATTTACATTTGGAGTCAATTTTTAAAAAGTGTGGCCACATGTTCTAAATATGATGACAACTAAAAACACATATTAAAGCACAGGTGACATGCAAAACATTTGGGTTCATTTCCATATGTGAAACGCAAGGTAAAACCTTCGACTATAATTCCCACACTCTTTCTACATGCAACATTTTTCCATATTTATTTCCAACTTTTTGTTTTCACGTTTAAGGTTTTCATATTTTTCTGTAATTGTTTTAAATGTGTACTGTGTGGTTGTATGTGGAATGTTTTCCCACTTGTGGACTGTACAGTATCTCGCTACATGATATAATGATAAAAATACACCAATAGTACAACTGCATTAGATTGTCCAGGAATTATCCCCACTTTTTTTTTTTTTTAACAAGTGATGTTGGTGATAAACAAATCACAAATGTTGTCAGCTGTATTGCTCTTTTCATCCTAAACTATTATATCTGGCTTTTAAATATGAAAAGACCTTAAGGGCTGGCTTCTAAAAATTTAAACAAGTAAATTATTATAAATCAAACTCACATTTTTTTTTTTTTTTTTTTTTGCCAAAGATTCAAAACACTCTGGAACTTTTTGCTGAATCTAATTTGTTTCAGTGTTGCTGTCGTCATTCGCAAACAACATTTATGTAGCTTTTTCTAAAATTGACAATGTAAGTTTTTATGTTCTGCATACAGAGTAATTTAAAATGCTTTATAGGGAAAACAAAAGAATAGAGATTAGCCACAAAAGAACAATAAATCCAAAGTACAAAATACCCACTGAAACCACAACATATGTCAAATTGTAAGCTGAGACTAACAGTTACACACATGTATCGTAGAGGCAGAAAAGAATGACTCATTTTACAATAGATACCCAAAACAGCAATTCAGATCGACATTATTCAGCCCTCTTGTCAGCTGGAGTGTGAGGAGTGCATGGATGAATAGACATAATGAATGAGACAGCAGTCAAATGAAACATCCAACTAAATGATGCTGTAGGGGGTCTCTGCCTCTTACCTCCACATTTTCATCTGTTATCCTGACTGATAAACTCTGGATTTAAATGAACTTTTTTAAACAGATTAAACCACTGAACTGTGTGAATAACGATGAGCTGTTTCCCATTCTGATCCTCCCATTTTGTCTTGCTTCATTTGTTTTTTCTTTGTGGTAATAAGCAGAAATATCAAACTTTCATTTTTCTGACAATTGAAAAATCCAAAATAGCATAAGTATGAGGTTCTGTACATTTCCCGACCAAACTATTGTCACTGAATGTTACTTCCTGAAGTACTTACTTACTTAAGTATCATACGATGTTTTCCACTTTGGGGCAAATATCACTCTCAAGTGTTCCTGCTTGTCTTGCAGCGTCTCCTGCCTCCTATTGAGGAAAAGAAAGCTGCATGATTGCATCATTATGCAAGATTATTTCAGCAATAAGTCTTGGTGTTAAGAAAGTAAGATTACATCACTTTTACTTTTTGAAAACACTTTCACTTTGGATTTATGTAATAGTACTTCTTCGAGCATAAAAAAAAAAAAATCCAAACTGAGATATGTTTGGGAAGGGGGAGGAAGTGAGGAATCAGTGTATCATTGTCCCGGATATTTCTATCTCCTAATCCAAAAACATGAATACCTGTTGTTAGCACATCCTTCCTCACATCACCAACATGACCAATTCAGGAATTATGTGGGTAAAAACAAGAGCTAGATGGAATTAGAGATAATATTTTTATTTATTTGTGTATTCATTTATTTCATTTATGTGACCTGGTCAGGACTCTTATTCTTAATCTTACCTTTTCAAACTTGTGAGTTTACGTCCTCATTGCAAATGTAGACATTTGTAATCTTTATAACGCATTTAGCATTCAGCTGTTCACTGGGATTGAGTTATGTATTGATATATTGATGCTTTTGAAGAGGATTGCTTGCTAGTTGTAATGGAAAAGATGTTGGTTAAATTCTTAAAATCTTTCACGTAACATATGAGCCTCTCTGTGGATCACTCGTTGGAATTTATAACTTTATAACATGCTGTATTCTGTCTTTTAAGTTTTCCCTTTTTTTATAGCAGGTTAGACACATTATCCAACAAGCAAACAGTATTTGAATAGTTGTAGATATGTTAAATAAAAGCAGAAATGTAATATTTGATTGCAAGTTACAACAGTGTTAGAATGACCAGATAAATGGTGAGATGAAGAATGAAACAACTGTGATGTAATAATGTTCTTAGCTGCAGATTTATCCTTTTTGTGTGTGTGTGACATTACATAATACTGTGTTAAGAGCAGGATTTTGTAGCCAGTGCTTCCCACCCCCCAAAAATCATTCATAACTTGTAGAACAGAAAATGACCAGATTTGATTTGAATGAAGATTAAAGTTGAAGGATTTATTTCACCCGTTGTGTAAAACCAATCAGAGCTAGAACCGTGAGCAACATTGTTTGATCTGTTCAAGCTTCAATAGTTGCTCTTTAGGGCAAGACATTTCTTATTTCTGGCACTTTTTAATTATGAGTATATAGAAGACGACACACAAGGGAACAATTTATAAAGGTTTTCAATATGCATTTGAGTAAACACAACAATTTAGTTTTTTATTTTGCTTTTAGAGTAATATCTTCTTCCTCTCTTGGTGGTTTTGTGGTGAATTTTGACTCTCTGCACAACAACTCCGTTAACAGCTATTTTTTGGAGGGGTGGGGGACGGTTTCTTGACATTCACATTTTACACAAAACCATACATGACTTGTGTGCTGGGGAAGTCATAAAGTCATGAAGTCAAGGTAAAAGAAATCAAACGGTTTGTTTCTATTTAACTCAATAAATTGGATTTAAATGAAGCTCACTGGAAAAAAGTTATTCTAAATTGTCTTTTAGACATTGCAACATTGTCGTTTTGTGAGATGAATGAAAATATAATTTTTCAACTGTAGCTAAATGTGCAGGGTAAAAAAGATATTAAACACAAGTGAGAAACATTTAGACAGGAGGTCCAGATAACTAAATAAAACAAGTGAACAGGGTAAATATTATTGATAACCGTAGCAACATTCTACAAAAAGTCTCACTAAATATAATACAACTTTCAGGATAAATATGTTAACAAAGTAATTTAAATTGTTCAGTTTATTCTGATTTTAGAATTATTCACAAATGTAGTATTTGTTTTTTTAAGGTGAACAAATGCTACCTCTGTGCTGTAATCAGTGTCTGTTTTGGATTAGCAGCCACCTTGGCTGAGATTTTTATCTCCCAGATCCTCGTTATAAAAAGCCAGAGAATCCAGACACTCACCAGCACAAAGAGAGAAGAGAGTCTTATTGTGCACACATAACATCCCTTCCACTCTCCGACATAATTAGGTTGTTGGTTTTTCATTTTATAAGTATTGCTTCCTCTTTCTATTTTATTTTTTTTTTCTCAAAAAAACCTACCCTTCAGTGGGTAAGATTGTTTTCACAATATTACCGGTGAACTGTCTTTCTAAAAAGTAAACCAATGAAAAAATAAAACTTAATATGAAGTAACCTCACAGAAAAGCCAGATGTTTTTTGTATCACCTGGAACTGATGGAATAAATTTAACACAATGCCTACATTTGTCACATTGCATTGAATGCATCCGTGTTAGTTGCAAAATTCCTCTAACTGTGATGTTGCATAAGAAAATATTTTGCCGTGTTCCTGCTGCTCTAACTGAAACGAGACTCTTTAGACACAGAATGACTGAGACAGTAAGCATATCACTGCCAAGGTTGGCTGATTCCAGGCTACATTTGATGAATTAAATGAGAAAGCAATCTCCGTGTTATTATGCTCTTTCAGCCAGTGCATCTCTTTCTCACTCAACCTGGACTTGTCACATTTGTGAAATCTAAGCAGAAAGGAAAGCATAAGTGTGAAGGGGAAGTTACTTTTCCATCTTTATGGTTCCTTTTGGAGACACCTATAAGCTTGCAGTTTAAATGAAAAGTCATCTAGTTTTTTCAGTCGTTTATTACCAGGTTTACTTCCCTTTATTTCTTTCACTGACTAAACTATGAGGACAAAGAGAAATGACCATCTGAAAATAATCTAAAAATTGTTAAACTTTCATTTACATTGCCATCGTTTCTTATAACACTAACATTTAGCATATTCTTAATTTTAAGTTGATTTAATCTCCAAATCTGCTGGTCGTTATCATGCCAACAAAAGCAGAATAAAAAGCTTTAACGGTGAGAACTTTTTACGTTTTTTTTTTTATTTGTTTTATCTACATTCACTGTTCTGATGTATAAAAAGAAATTAAATTTTAGAACATTTATTGCACCCAAATTTCAGAAGTTAATTACTCATTCCTCTATGTTGCTTTGGCAAGTCAAATTAATCACTTGAAATATAATGGAAAGTCTGAAACTATGGCGCAGTCTTTGTAACTCTGGAGCAGCTGCTCTGTTTCATAGCCTAAAGTAATAACTGTGAGGAGTCCGAGTGGAGGAGAACTTGTATGATTTACATTTTCAAAAATATTTTCCATCATTTTAACCAGAAAACGGAAAATATAAACTCAGAGAGAGTATTATTTGTCCTTTACTATTCTCTACTCACATTCACTAAATAGTATTTCAGTCTTAATCTAAGCTGTGTATACCATAATTTTATTTAATGTGATATTTGTAAAATGTAAGTAAAAACTGTTATTTTGGGTTAGATTGAAGCTTTTCTGTGCTGTAACAGACCTGTATCCAATACAAAGTTGCCCCTAAAAAAGAATACAAAGACATGAGTAACTTATTAGTTGACGTCTGATAATAGTTGATTTCACAGCACCACATTTAGAGGCGTCAAAGTAAAGGGCACAGAATAGAAACGCATGCTACAGATTTTTTTGGATCTTTTCATTTTGAAAAGCAAGTATCTTTCTCCTATTACTTCACAGTCAGACTAAACATAAATAATTTCAAGGTATTCATCCATCTGTCCCTTGGATATACCCACTTACATGTTCAAGGTCACTGGGAGACTTGGACTCTGTTGAAGTTTTAAATTTTACCCAGTTGTTAAAGTTTGACGTTATGAAGCTTACCATTAATTCCTCGTGGCAAAGCTTGTTTACTTTCTCCGTTGCCATTGACATACTGCAGGTGGACTACAACTCTAAAACAGATCAGAAAATTTATGTCAGTTTGTATAACTTCTTCTCTTCACTGTTTGGCCCTGTTGAAATCCTTCCAGAAAAATTAAACTCAATAGGATAAAACGCAGAAAGTCCTGAAGGAAGATTAGAATCGAGCAGAACTGTGAAAGAAGGCAAGAAAACACAAGGAAGAGATGGCAAGATGGTTTTTTAGATCAAGACATTTAATAAACATATATCCTTTCTATAACTTACTGATTTAAAAGATGTGATAAGAAAATTATCAATATTCATACTGTTATGCTGCAGTGATTCAAAAGAGAAACACACTGATGACATTTCAGTATGTGTTGTGTCTTACCTTTTGTCCGAACAGAAGAAATGTGAGGCAGGAGTTTGGGAAACCAAAATACAGCCAACAACTGGAATAAGAGCAACAACTGTCTTACATAACACCTCTTTAATGCCTCTAGGGGAGTTCACAGCCACTCTGCTTGTTTTTAACAAGTCTTCAGTATGGAAGCAAGGACAAGCACCACTCAAATACACATATATACAAGACAGTTTCTTCCTGACACTCATTTATGGCTTTTGTTAAACAGAAAAAGCAAAGGGTCAGAAAACATGATCAGTACCACAAGGTAAAATTTACCCCTAAATGATTCTTTCTCTGCTTTTTCTCTCACTCATAAATCTGAATCAGGAGCAGCTCCATTCTCAATATTTGTGTACACAAACAAAAGACTTCTGTCCTGCTTTGCTCTCAATTAAGACATTTAACAAAGGGGAATACAAACTTTTTCTTGTCAGTTTGTAAATGAACAGGTTTTGGTTTTTATAAAAGAGGAAGACTTGATTGAATCTATTTGTGCATTTTGATTGTATGTGTTTAGGAAGTCGTTTTTGCAAATAGCGCCTCCTAGCAGTGACCTCACGGTAAAAGTTGAAACAGTCTGTGTCTAGGATGTGTGGGGTCTGCAGAGATTTTAGCTGCCTTTTTTCTGACGATAGACGAAGATAACCATCAATTCCTTGCAAAAAAACATTAATTAATGTGTTTCATATGGTCCATTGACTATATGAATCATAGTCTATGGGATACATTTTTTGCATAAAGTGAAATATAACTTCACAACATGGGCAGAAAAAAAACTTCCCATTCTCTGTTGTTTTCCAAAAAAAACTAAAAAAGTTTCTATTTTTCAAATGGAAACAGATACTCTTTGAGAAACTGCTTCTTTAATAAACTGAAATGCCTCTTATGCTATTAGCATATCAGCTTAATTTATATGTATTTATTCCTCTCTTAGCAGGTCTCAGGTCATGCTGTGATGATTGCTCAGTGTAATTGCACGAGCAGCAGTCTTTGTGATTTCTTCCTTTGCACTGCAAATATTACCTGATACTATGAATTGTTCAAAACATCTTTTAAAAGTCTTCAGTCTTGATTGAGGGGGAAGAGTTGTGTGGCTCTGAGACTTGAGAGAACAAACATAAAATGAAATGTTTTAAGTCCAGGGAAGCTGACAGGTCAAATTGTCATGCGATGTCTGAGAGCTCTGAGAAAGCCGGCTGGTCTAACCTACCCGGTCCCCAGTGCATGGCTGCTGAGTCAAGCTCCACTCTTGACACAAACAAGAGCAAACATCCATCCATCCATTTTGAGAGCCTGCTTAGCCTGCTCAGGGTCAAAAAGGACTGCAGCATCTCCCAACTCACAAAGTCTGAGTGAGATGTTTCAAACAGGAGCTGCTGACAACGAATTAATAAAAAACAACCCTATACTGCTGATTATTATATCTTTAACTGATGTTGATGAGTGCATTTAAATCTTTGCCTTTTCATAATATTGGGAAATTCATCCACAATCTAATAAATGCGTCTCTAAATGGAGCAACAAATATCAGCATTAATCAAAAGAAAACTGCAACACATCACAAAAAGATTACATTTGTCACTACTTTTACTTGAAGATTCCATTATGTGCCATTTTCTAACAATAATTTTTTCAGTTATAAAAATTCTTTATATATCAAACATAACTTTGACTTCGCAGTTTGATGTCTTAAAAAGGGGCCTCTGTCTCTTTAAAATACCATTATGCCTTTAACAACTGTTCTTAGGAGCAGTGGATTGAGAAGTAGTTTGTAAAACTGCTTCAGCAGACTTGCAGTTCCACCAGGTGTTTGCCAAATGCTGCTCCTGCTGCTGCTAGTCTAGAGGAGCTGAGGGGAAGGGGGGCTCTGTGAGGTGGAGGCTTGGCTGGAGGCTGCAGCTCCAAAGAGAAGCTTTGTGGAAATATTTGTGGTAATATATATATTACAGGATGCCACAAGCATGCGTGAAAGAGTCAACTCAACACTCCGGGTATGAATTTAATGAAGGAATAAAATACCATGACATAAAACTCAAAAGGAGTTTCACATAACACCCGGCACCGCCCCCTGTAACTATAGTGGCACATTTAACATTTCTGACTGTATTTTTAGGCAGTCATTGGTCATTTCCATTACCCGTAAGCAGTCATGTCATCATGCTGGCAAGAGAAAGGGTTTGTGAACAGTTATTTGCCACTGCTGTCTGAACAGATGATGGCCACAGGTTCTTCAGCTTCCTGCTGGGGCAGGGTCTGTGTCTGAAAACCCCTGAGGCACACACAGAACCATGTGGGTTGAGCCACATTACTCACCAGCCACCAGTTCAGGAAACACAGACAAGCACTCAAACTGTTTCCAATTCCTTGCTGAAAAGCTTGATTATCATGGTGACTGAAAAGCTAAACTGGTCCTCAAAGACTTCCCTTCTCTGAAAGGCCTCTGTCTGTCTTCATTCTGTCTTTAATTTGTCTCTGAGAGAGCTCACACCCTGGAAATCTGCTGTCACATCACACATCAGCTGATCTGACCCTGTCTCACCTGTGGTTTCTCGCAGTTTGAAGTATTCTGACAATGCCAGAGAATAAACTCCAGCATCTTGCTATGCAGGGTATTTTAGGATCACAGAAACAGGCCGCCGGCAGTAGGTACAAACAGATGTGTTTAGCTGGTTTCCTGATAAAACGTTCCCTGCCTCACCTCGTTTGAAAAGTCACTCTTTTCATAAAAGTTGACCCAGATTTCTATCACATAGTATTCAAGAACATAATCATTTTAGACATTTGTAAGAAACAGTTGCCTCTGGGTATGTTTTAGACAAAATATTTCAGCGTTCAAAAATATCAGACTTTAAAAACAAAAAAAGGAAACAAGCTTTCCACTGGGAGAAAGGTTTACGTTTGTGTTCAGGCTTGTGTTTCAACATTTCATCTTTAATCTTGTTACTGATCTAGAAGCCGACATTGTTTCCTCACACTCCCTTCTCTCTACATTGGAAGGCCTAATTTCCATTTATATTGCTACTCAATGATCAGAGTCACCCATGGTGAGGTTACTACCAGGAACTCCCCTGACACAGCAGAAAGGCTCCTCACTCTTTCAGCACTGCTGACATGTTTTACCAGGATGACTCCTCCTGGGGTAACTGGATGGCAGGATTGTAGAGTTTACAGGACAAAAGTGTCTGAGAACATATGTGTTTAAAATAGCAAAGCAGAGGCAAATTAAATATGACGCAATCAAGAACCATTTTACCAGAAAGCACAGAATTAGTGATGCAAGTTTAAATTGTGTCACTTCAAGATGATCTTGATTTTACATCTGTCATCACGTCATTTATTGAAATCTCACCCTTTCATTATACAAAGCCATTTCAAAATAATTTTGAGTCCATCAGTCAACTTTCAAGATCAATTTCAAATGGAAAACATTTAGATAAGCTCCCAGTCGTCTCAGGAGTGGACATGGAGGCAGGCTCACCCTGAGGTCAGACCGCTTAATGCTCTACAAAACAAAAACAAAACAAACAGGGCATCTCTGACTCAGTTAGCACGTCCGATACAATTAAACGTCTCAGGAATCTCGTGTGCATGCTTTTATTGCCAAAAAGACTTTAGTTACTTTAATAGAGGTTCATAAAATGTTAAAGGAAACTGAGTACTACAGAGTAACGTCAGCAAAATAAAAGAACTTATTATTTCAATCCATGGTTGTACACTGCTGCAAAAAAAGTTTAGCCACTCCACAGAGTTCTTGTTTTAATTTTTTCAGGTTATGTTGTCAGACAGTGTTTTGTTTTTTGTTTTTTAATTTTTTTTAAATGAGGGCTTGTTTCTACAGCTTGGCAATAATCAGGTCCTGGTGTAGCCAGTGTATATGAACCAAAAATGTATTAGCACCATCTATCATTTAACACAGGGGTGATTATATTTGAAGATGAGGCCAGGTTCTTTTGTTTTATATATTTCCTTGATAAATTATTTATTTGAAAACATATTTTTGAAGATCTGGAGTTTTTAATTACAATGAAAATGTATTAGAGGAGAAATACTTTTTTTATAGTACTATAAATATTCAGCATGTTTTTTAGATTTGACATTGAATCAGTCTCTGCAATGACTTTACAATTTAGTATTACATTTCTGGAAGTCTGTCTGTCTGTCTGTATGTCTGGATGAAAACAGCGCGTCTCTTAATTTTCCTCTAATTAAACGTTAAGCCTTCACTTTTCAGCTTTTGACCCAAACTGCACTCCTGTGGGGTCTGCGAACAGAACAGAGTAAATTGCTCTAATTGCACCGACCAATTACAAGTCATATAGCTGGCCTGCAGAAGCTGGAGCTGAGTTGCAGAAGTGTATCCAGTATGGTGGGCTAATGCCTCCTTTTCCTCCAGGGGTGCAGCGAAGGTGAAACTTCTCGTTAAGTCAGTGACACCATTATCTCTTCTGGGGCTTGGACTAACTTCAGAAATCCCAGAAATGTCTAAATGCTTCACTTTAATCAAAAGAGGCAAACTGATTTGACTTTGAGAGCTGCAGTTCTGCCAGAAGTGTCAGAATTTATGACGACTCCCAGAGTTGTTCATTTACAGTAACACATGCAGGATCTTTGCAGATGGATGAGTGCAGTGCCTGGACAGCTAGGACTCATTTTTTAACTAAAATTAGACAGAAGAGAAGATGGCACAGTAAAAATAGCCATGTCTTTTTTTTTTCTTTTTTTTACTGCAAGTTGGGCTATTTATATCTCATTTTTTCATACCAGTTCTGACAAGTCATTATATGAAGCTATTACTCCTTCTTGTTATGGCAGCTCAGCTGTTGGCATGGCTATTCAGAGTAACATACAAGATTCATCTTCACATCAGTTCTGGTGTGCTTTTTATTATAAATCCTTTCCTGTGGACTTTATCGTCTGTAATTGTCACTAAAGAGCATAGGAGGATTAAATCAAAACATTCTGCAGTCATAATGGTTTATAAACTGTCCCTGTGTATCACATCAACACATTTTCATTGCAATAAATGACTGATGGTCTTTTTAATGCATGGAGGCTTAGGAGCAATGGCTTCTTTGTTCTTTTTTCACTCTTTATTGAGAACGTTAATCAAAATATGTGACATATAATTTCATTTTATAAACCAGCAACCCGCATGATGTATGAGCACTTTACAAGAGAAATCTGGTATTATAAGATCCAGCAAAATAAATCAGAGCTTAATAGAGCACCTAATTGGCCCTTTACTAAATTACAATTTTGATTTGTTCTGAGACACTAGTGCATTCTGAGTCACACTTAACACTTTGAGCTTCAGAGAGTTTATCTCTCCTTCAGGAGTAAGACTATCATTTCTCATACGTTGTTGATGTAACATTTCTACGCTGGAATGATTTTGAGAAATAGGATAGTAATATTGTTTGCAATATTATATTTTGTGGGGCAACATTGTAAAATACTGGAAGAATCGATGAATTATGACAGGAGCTCAGCCATTTTTTACAAGTTTTTTTTGGTTCTAGTGGCCTTTATTTGAAAGTGCTAAGACAGGAAATTAGGTAAAAAGAGAGAGGTAAGACATGCGGCAAAGGTCACCAGGCTGGGAATCAAACCTGCGACAGTCGCATTGAGGGCTAAAGCCTCCTTATGTGGGATGTGTTTAACCCCCTCACCACCACAGCAACCCTGGAGCTCAGCCATTTTTTTTCCACTTTTGTGGTTTTAGGTATTTTATATCTGGCTACTCAATGTGCAAAAAGGACAGGGAGACATTTTAGTTTAATTATGCTTTATATTTTAGATCATTGATAAATTTAAAGATCATGCACAAATGACCTGAGTTTCCATATAGCCTCCATCAGCAGTTACCAGAATGTTAAATTTTTAGCCTCAATTGACACCGCATCACGGTGACCTTTGCCTCCTGGAGCTACATGTTGCCTGTAGGGGAGCAGCTGGCAGGCAATGATTGGGCTCAGCTGGTTCTGCTGGACACTCTTGAGGTCAGAAGTTGAAATTGGGGAGAGGATGATGGGAGTGACACCAGAGCCAAGGTTTCCTGCTTCCTCTGCATGTGGGAGACTCCTTATGGCCATGAGTGCAACTATAAATTGTTTGACTTCAATATATGTTGGTTACAGATCAAAAAACCACCAAATTACTGGATTAACTGTAATTAATTATTTGAATTAGGAAATGAAAATCAGTCATTTTAATACTAGATCACAATCTATTTCACTCTTTATGTTTTCTTTGGGGTTTTTTCAAACATGTCCAGCTTCTCTGTGTAAACAATATTTCAGACATATGTAGAGAAGCTAACTGCAAGGGCAGCTATGTTCTGCAAAAACAATATCTTGAGATAATATCCTAATTGTTTGAATTTATTAGATTGGGATAGCATCTGGTATTACTTTTTTTAAAATCACCTTTGTGGGTTATTTATATGGGTGCAATAGTACTTTTGAGCTTTTAACCATGTCTTAGGCGAGTTGATGTTTAAGGAGTTCTTTAGCTATTTAAAGGCATGCTGCTTTTTAAATGCAGATTTGATGGCCTAGAAATCTCACTCAAAAGAACTGTGCTAAAAACAATGCAACAACTCATCAAAACATGCTTTTCATACACCATTTTCTTCATTCTATTTTTGCTTCAAAAAGCAAAACCAGAAACGCTTTTTACGGTTTAACGTTTCATATTGCGTCAGAAAGCAAAATATGGTGAAAAATGAGAGTTATATTGCCCAATGAGACACTTTTTGTCAGATGTTCCAGTCTGGCACAGGCCTCTTTTGGCCATTAACCTCAGGTAATCAGCTGCACCTCCCAACTGAAAATCTTCCAGCTTACGTCAAACTGTTTCCAGTTGAGGTAACTGAGCTGAGCTGCAATGTGTTCCTCCCAATTTACGGCCTTTTATGTTCCTCAGTACATTGCCCTTTTCACACACAATTGACTCCTCATCTACATTTTAGGCTCATTAGCAGAACTTGGAGGACTTTTTCCTCATAGTCCTGAATGTTGGAACATGAGCTCAAAGTGGGCTGTATTCAAGACATTTGCATTTACAGTTGACCTGTGTGGTAAAAGAAAAATTATAATTTAGAGGAGATTATTATGAGTTTAATGTTACTTTACAAACAGAGAGTTTAGTTTTAATTTAGAGTTAGTTAGTGTTCTTTAGCTTTCTGTAGATTTCAGGTAACTTCAGCTAAATCACATGGGAGAATAAAAACACTAACAGATGTTTGAGCCCCATGGAGCTTCACATGCATCTCAGTATTGTTATAGCTGAGTAGTAATGACTCATTCACCGATAACATAGTGTTAAAAATTTTACTGTAGTGTTTTGTATGCCCTGTGCTCATATAGAAACTGTACAGTTTGTGGAAATAGACCATACTACCATGGAGCTGATGGACGATGTGAACACTAACTTTTAAATCTAATTACTGAGGTTTTTGTTTCTCATTGAAAATAAGTAGCACAGTAGTGCCTCTTCTTCAGTCTCAGCTGACAGTTTTGTCTTAAGATATTTCCTGAGAAAAATGTTTAATGACATTACATTTAAAACGAGATTTTTTTCTAGCAGGTTGCAACAAAATCCAAAGAATATGTCAAAACATGGAGTAAATCAGCAGCGAAAGAACCAATAGTAATAACATTACTTAGTTAGGTCATTATGCATTAAATACAATTAGCAAGCCATCATTATACATGAGTAATTAGGAAATGGACAATGTAATGACTGACCAGGTTTAGGCATAAGCAAAATGTCAATATGAATATTCACATAAACATTCACATCTCACCAATAACACCTTCTGAATGACAGGAAAATATGGACAAAATAGTAGCTACTACTGATCAATCTTTAAAAAATCAAGAGCAACTGAGAAACACTGTAATATATTTTTGTAATGACTAATTTGATGATGTGCTTGCAAGATAATATAAAAACCCACAACATCCAAAGACCACAATGAGGTGTTTTATTTTTGGAACTTTTTTCAAAAGCTGTGCTACATTTTGGAGTAGCACTCTTTAGGAGTGAATTACATTTCATCTCCAGTCATTCCTTCGATTTTATGTTGTTCCTATTAACAAATTAATTGGATATCTTGTTAATATACAAAATTCTTGTTTTCATCTCATATTTGTTTATGCATGTTATCACATCAGCATAGGCTTTGTAATGCACCAAGTATTTTCCTTTTGGTAACTAGTTCAATAGTGTTCAGTAGTGTATTTACTACTTTATTATATTTTGCTTTTGTAAACAGCCAAAAATCAACAAAAGTTTTTCTGTCATCAAAACATGGTAAGTAAAACCCACTGGTCTTGCTGTTCTGGATTAATATTTGAAATGGTGCCAGATTGCATGCTATGTACAGAGATGAGAAAAGCTTTGTGATGCAACATGGACAAAGACTAACTGCATGTTACACAACAATTCAGAGTGAGATAAAATATTCAGAGGAACAACTTTCTGTGTTTCTTTACATTTTGCTTCTCTTCTACATCAAGCATCTGTTTTTAGGCAGGATTCCTTTTGCACTTGCAGTAGGAGAGACTTGTGGGAGGTATGAAAATGATATTATGAAAACCTTTGGTTTACACATTGTTTTGGTAATAAATTTTTATTGTGACATACTTCATTACTGCTTGTCTCTTCAGTATCTGATCTCCCACGTCAGATGTAACTGAGTCATTTCTTTCTGTTTCTGTTTGTCTTAGAAAAAGCACTGAGTTACATTTGATCAAGCACATCTATGTTAGCACAATTCAATCTATTTAAATCATTTTTTTGAGCTGGAGACACGACTTTCTTTTTATTCAGAACTGCTCTGTAACTGCAGAGATCATTGTGCAAGTTGTTACATTTCAAACAGACTTGTTAGAAGCTCATTAAATATAAACAAATTATTTTTTGCTTAGATCTTGGTTAATTTAAAGCAGAACCTGCTATTATAATGGGGAGCATTATGAAGGTTTTGACATTATAAGAAGGTTTTAGGCGGAAAATGTATTCAGTTAGGCAGAATCTGTTTATAACTCAAAGCTGCCCTCTAGTGGTGGTTATTCAGATTTCCTAGCAACCATGTTCTCCACACGACTTGCTGTTTATAATGCGGCTGTGTTGACATCAGCATGATATTAGTGCTGTCCAAAAATAGATTCTGTTGATTTTAGATTTTTACTCCAAGATTTTTCCATTTAATTTTACACCACTGTTATAAAATAAGAGAAAAATTACCACTTAAATAATCATAGGAAATGAGTACAGGTATTTGTAGGGTTTTTTTTTTTTTTTAAATATGTTTAAATAGATTCAGAAAACATTACCATTACGTTTAAAGAATGTGTCGTGGAGCAAAATCTTTGTTTCCCATATTTATATCTCCACAAATCCAATATTTGCTAAAATAATTTATAGAAAATCAAAGCAATTTTTTTACATTGCAGATTTAATGGATGAAATTCAGTCATTTACACTAACAAGTAATATGACAAATACAAGGCAATAATGATACTTGATAATTAAGCATATAAAATAAAAAAAATAAAAAATTATCAACAATTCACCAAACTATTATACATATAAAGGTAAGATATAAAAAAAAAATTTTTTTTTTACCAAATGAGATCAATAAACATGAAACATGAAACATTGGAAATCAATTTAGTAGTCAACTAGGGACGGAGCAATCACTGCAAAATTTTTTGAGGAATCACTACCAATCTCCAGTTGGACAAAGAGTTAAGGAGTAGGTTACAGCAGGTTTAATGAGGCTCTGTTGAGTCAAATGACCTCTGCTGGCTTATTGATTATCATAATGATCGCAAAAGACGTTGGGGTTCTGCCTCCTGCACAGGCTTCAGGATCACTTCTCTCCTGTAGGAAAAGTGAGTGAGCTTGATGTGCCTGTGGTTAATTTCCTCTCTGTATTGCAACAGCCGATAAAGAGAAATGGTGAACTTAGCCAACACCAGTGAGCAGGTGATCTCAACCACAAGCAGTGAGGTGTAGATCATTGTCCACATTTTGCAGTCTTGAACTTTTCTACTGATGTGATGAACATAGGACAATTTTGATTCTGGAATATAAATAGAGTTTACAAAAGGAGTTGATGTAGTAGGAGTATCTGGTTGGGTTGTTGTTGGAAGGCTAGTCCAGAGTGTAGTCGTTGTGGGTTTTGTTGTGGGTGTAGTTGTGGTCACTGTGGTGGTAGGTGTAAGTATAGTTGTGGTTGGTAAAGTAGTCATCATGGTAGATTGTGAAGTTGTGAATGTGGTGGTTGTCATAAGTGTCGTTGTTGTTATAGTAGTTGTTTGTTTAGTTGTCAAAGGTGTAGTTGTTGTCAGGGCAGTTGTAAGGGTGGTGGTGGGTGTAGTTGTCATAGTAGTAGGGGCAATTGTTGTGGGTGTAGTTGTGGAGGTGGGGGTTGTGGTTGGAGTGGTTGTCATCATGGTTGGTGTGACCATAGTTGTGGTCGTTGGAACTGTTGTTGTGGCAATGGTCGTGGGGGTCGTCGTGATAACCGTACTCTCAGTCGTCGTTAATGTAGTTGTTGGTACTGTGGTGGAAGTAGCAGTGGTTGATGGCATTGTGGTTGCTGTTGTGGTTGTGGGTGTGGTGGTTGTTGACTGTGTCGTTGTCGGTGTGGTGGTTGTTGACTGTGTCGTTGTCGGTGTGGTGGTGGTTAGCTGTGTTGTTGTCGATGTGGTGGTGGTTGGCTGTGTCGTTGAGGGTGTGGTGGTGGTTGGCTGTGTCGTTGAGGGTGTGGTGGTGGTTGACTGTGTCGTTGAGGGTGTGGTGGTGGTTGGCTGTGTTGTTGAGGGTGTGGTGGTGGTTGGCTGTGTCGTTGAGGGTGTGGTGGTGGGTATTGTAGTGTGCAGTGTGGTGGTAGTGAGAGTGGTTGTTGGTTTTGTTGTTCGAACTGTGGTTGGTATAGTGGTCAGTAAGGTGGTGGTAGTGGGTGGGAGAGTGGGGCAAACTAATTGATCCTCGTTTAACAATTTGATTTCCTGTCCTTTCAGATGTTCTGGATACTCACAGTGCACCTCTGGTGTGAGCTTATCAGCATTGGTTTTTATCCAATGATGCAAATCTATCAGATTGCAGTCACATTGCCATGGATTATTACTAAGGTCAAGTTTTTTGAGTTTAGTCAAAGAGTCAAAAACGTCCCCAGAAAGTGTCCGAAGGTCATTGTTGGCAAGCTTGATTGTGGTCACAAATTGAAGATTTTCAAACAGTTGTGCATCCAATGACTTTATCATGTTGCCTTGGACGTTAAGCTCAGTTAGCTTTTCAGGACCGTCAAAGTAATCAGGAGACAAGTTCACAAAATGATTTTTGGAGAGATCCAGCTTCTTAACTTTCTTCAAGGAGCTGAAGATTCCCTTAGGAAGTGTGCTGAGGTTGTTTTGTTGGAGGCTCAGCTCAGTCAGTTTAGGCATTTCACCAAAAAGCACCGGCGGCAGGCTGGTCAGCTGATTATTTCTTAGGTTCAAAATTTTGAGTTTAGGGAAGCCAACAAAATATTCTTCAGGTAAACTAGTCAGAAGATTGTTTTCCAAGAACAATTTAACAAGCTTCCCTTTATGTGGAAATAAATTTGGGGATAGTTCACTGATCTTGTTTCCTTGCAGAACTATTTCCTCTAAGTCTGGTAAGTCCATGAAGAGATCCTCAGGAATGGTGGTGAGCTGATTTTCATACAGCCGTATAACAGTCAGTTTTTTCAGGTTTGAGAACCAGCTTGTGGATACTGAAGTAAGATTGTTTTTACCCAAATTGAGCTTTTTAAGATTAACAAGATCATCAAATATCTGGTCTTCAATGAACTCAATTTCATTTCCATGTAGCTGCAGGTCTACCAACTTTGTTAAACCATCAAACAAACCTTTCTCAAGTCGAGCAAGTTTGTTAAACTTTATAATAATTGTTTCCAGATTGCTGTTTTCTTTAAACAAACCTAGAGGCACTGACCTCAAAGGATTAGTGGATATTTCAACACTTTTGAGCTTTACCAAACCATCAAAGCCTCCAACCTCGATAGTATTTGTTTCTGTTTCCATAAACTCCACCTTCTCAAGCTCTGGACTTCCAGCAAAAGCTCCACTGGGGATTGTATTAATCCGGCTGTTCACAAAGAAGACCTCTGTCACACCAGGTCTCAGAGTGTGGGGGATTGCCGTTGTAGACACACCATAGACTTCCTGATTATCTTGCTGGTCGGGTTGAGTAACGGAAAAGTCGATCAGTAAAGATAAAAGGAAAATGATGATCCCTCCATTCAACATTCTTGACATTCTACAAAAAATGGAGGGGACAAATGTCATTCCTAATTTATTAATTAATAATAAATTTCTCTTAAAGTAAAGTTTGAGGGGTTTTTTCAGCATGACAATAAATATAATTAGTATGTAAAAGTTTAGCATGATAGTTAGTTGGCTGATTTTAATCTTTATTCCGTGTGGTAGGTTGATGTCTAAAACGTAAGAACAAAGACAGTATAATAAAAAAAACCTATGTAATAAAAAATTATACCATGTATATGAGACCATGATAACAATATACTCCACTGACCAAAAAGAATCCCATAATCTAATATTTAAACAGAAATAAATGCTTTTCTTACCTTAATACTTTTGCAACTAGCATGGACTCATAAGAAAACATAAATAAGTGCAGTCTCATTTCTTATCTCAAAACACAAACATGTAGACCTTTAAGTACCGAATATAAAGGCATGTGAGGCAGGGTGTAGCAAACCTCTGGAGTCAGTGATAAGAGCAGGGACAGCAGCTTGCTGCCAGAAAAATGGAAGTGTAAGAGTCAATACGATTTGGTTAAAAAATTGTTTTGTTTTTGAAAGGAAACCAGAAAGGCACCTCTGAAAAGAGAGCATAGTTATTGGTATATAATATATATAAAGTATATACACACTTTAAACAATATGGATATAAGTATACCCTTCTCAATTATTGCTGAAAAAGTATTTTATTCATATTCAGTGAAACTCGTCTTATAATTTCCTATTGGATGTCTCCACTTTGCTCTTATTGATATTCACTCTGAATGGATCATGATCCATGAAAACCTCCCTCTGTTGTTTGTTTATGTGGGTCATTTGGTAGTTTTAACTGCTTGATTTAAATGATGCTTCAGACTGGAAGAACTCTCTGCATTGGTCACAAACAAGTTAAATTTTACCAGCTTTGATTAAGATCAAAATGAATGCAAAATTTCTTAAGCTTTTTCCATTTTTCTGATCCAGCTGGCTCTTTTTTACTGTGTCTCACTCTTAAACCTCTGTCAGGATTTGTCTTTATGTGTATTCTGAGTGAATGACTAATGGAATTAAAACAAACAAATAAATAATGTTTAAAAAAATGCATATAATGATACCATTGTGCTTCCTAGATTTTGGTGAAAGAAGTTGTATTTCAGTAAGATGCAGTAAATATTCCACTACAACACGTGAATACCAAGCCTGAAAAGCACATATCTATTGTAATGCTCTCTGCTATCTCAATTCAATAGCTATTTTGTCTATAAGGGTAGTTTTGTTTATTAACAACTGAAGTATGACTTCTATAATATTTTGTGATTTGTGGGCATTTATGTTTTGAGAGCATGCAGCTATTTTATAACAATTAAATGAATTATTTTTATTCTGGTTCTATTCCCACAACAGCTGCAGGAAACACAACTTTAAACACTGACAATTTCTTACAATCTGAATGTTATCTAGAGCTTCCTAATTGGTGTTCCTGATTCCCTCCGCAGAGAATTGATGGTTAAAAGACTCAACATCCGTTTGTTTTGTCTGGTCTTTGCATGCAATACAGTCTGGTAAACTTGTTTTAAAATGGGAAGTTTTATTCGTTCCACTAGATGGCGTTGTTGTGGTTGGGTTTTTAAAGAACAGCGATCTTCATTCATGTATATGCATTGCAGATAGAAGTGAATTACAAGATTGCTTGATTTCCCAGTTTCCTTCTATCATGACAGCATATTTTAATTTGAATTTTGTTTAGTAAAATCCAATTTAGTTTTAATCACAACTAAATCATCTTTTGTAATTTTAGTTTCACTCAACTAAATATTAGTAAATGGTCTCATATCGTTGAGATATGAGACCATATCTCAACGATATGATACGTTCTGCTTTGAGCAAAATCTAAAGTGGTCTCAAAGACAATACCCACATTTTCATATGGAACAAAAAAATATTTTATTTAGTTAGTTACTAAATAAAATTGTTTCGTCAACATAAAAAAAGGATTCAATAATGAAAACTGTCACTAAAAAGTTTTGTCAACAAAATGAACATTGTAATGCACAAAGCCTTCTTTCAGTCAGACTGATTTAGAAGATTTTCTTCATGTTTTCTGAGATAACACCAGCCATGTTGAGATAACACCAGCTATGTTGTTAATATGAATATCTATAGTAGTAAAAACATCAAGCAGTCTGTTATTAAGAACAAAAGTTGTAAATTTAATCAGGCATTTTGCATTGAAACTGTGTTATAGTGTAGTCAAATACACATTGCATTAGCCTTATGCCACAAATGATAAACTGCTTACTAATTGAATTATTTATAGAGAAATCAAACTGTCATGGCTACTGCCAAATACAGAGGCCTGGTTCACCTTTCAGACAAAGGTGCTGGTCGGTCACAACATTATATGGTTCTTCATTTTACAGCTAGTGAATGAAATGTTCATGTCCTTCATTTTTGAGTCACATAACAGAAGACAAATACTGAAATATTGAAAGTGCGGCCTTTGAGGATCTACAATCAACAATGAACTTTTCCCTTTCCTTTAAAAGTCTCTGATTCTGATCTAGTCTACAGCACTGAATTCCGACTCATTTGGCTTATATTTTCATTTCCTCTCCTGTTTCTCTTCCAGCAAAAGCAGCCAATGATGACTGAACAGATAATGACAAGTGCAATAATGATAATGACTACTGCAAGTGCAATAAGAATAAGAGAAATATTATTAGTCTGTACACCTCCCCCTTGTCCTCTGTTGGTCACATTCTCTTGCCCTGATGTTGGTGTGGTCAACACCTCAGCTGATGGCGAGCTTTGTTTGGGAAGATCTGTATGGGGTCTCTTCTTCTCAGTTGAGGCCGATACAGGGTCTTCAGAAGGGCTGACAGTCATCAGATCCTCATCTGAAAGCGTTGCTATTATGTCACCCTTCAGATTCAAAGGAGTCTCACACACCACAAGAGTTTGGTTGACCTTGGATGGGTACAGTTTGAGCCAGTTCCTCAGAGGCAAAATATTCTTGTCGCACCTCCAGGGATTCTGCTGTAAAAGGACATTCTCTGCTTTAGCAAGTGAATCTAGATTGTGCTGGGGCAAGTTAGGAAGTGAGTTGTTCCTCAGATCAATCTCTCCTAGGTTGTTCAGGTCCTTCAGAAAATCCGATGGAAGGGAGGTGATGAAATTGTGCTCCAAAGATATGTTGACCAGACGGGGTAGTTCTTCAAAAGTTCTGGGTTGTAGGCTTGTGAGTCGATTGGTGTGCAGTGAGACCTCCCCAAGTTTTGTCAAACCTCTAAAGGCGCCTTCAGACACATAGCTGATCTGGTTGCGACTGAGAACCAGAAGACGTAACTGAGTCAGGTTCCTGAATGTGTCATCATCCACACGGCTTAGTTTGTTGTCATACAACCACAGCTCCCGCAGGGCCATTGTCCCAAAGACCCCTGGACCCAGACTGTTCAGGTGATTTTCATACAGGGACATCTGGTAGAGGAGAGGCAAATTACAAAAAATCCCCTGTGGAAGAGACCTCAGTCTGTTGTTGGAGATAAACAGTTTCTGTAGCTTTGGAGTCTTTGAAAAAAGTACATGGTCAAGATAAGTAATTAGATTGTCCTGGAGACTCAGTTCCTCCAGGTTAACAAGGTCATTCAGAATGTCAGCTGGAAGCTCCGACAGAAGGTTTCTGTTAAGGCGCAGGATTTTTAGTTCAGAAAGACCCTTGAATGTGTCACTGAATAGCTGACTTACATTGTTTGCAGCAAGTGATAAAAACTTCAGCTTTTTTAGGGCCTGAAAGCTTTCCACTGGTACATAAGTGAAGCGGTTCTTGCTCATGTCCAGTTGTACTAGCTCTGTCAACTGGGAAAACCACCTTGGCCGGATTGCAAAGAGCTTGTTGGATTTCAGATTCAAAGTCTGAAGTTTCTGTAGCTTTTCAAACAACGTCTCAGGGAGATCCTGCAGTTCAGTCTCCATTATTGCAATGAAATTTAGATTGAATGAGGAGTTGAATGTGCCAGGGCGTACCTCCCTCAAAACAGTGTTTACAATCACAAACTTCTCAAGAGAAGAGGAAAACTCAGTGAGATCTTCATGTTTCAGAGAATAAAATTTGCAACCAGAGAAGCTGATTTGGGTGGTAGATGGCGGAACATGTGTGGGGAAGCCAGAAAGGCTATGGCACACGATTCTTGTTTGTTGACATTGACATCCAGGTACACAAAATGACGCACCAGCACCGAGAGAGCAGAAAAACAGCAGCAAAGAAGTTACCACATCCATTTTGGTCCTACAACAGAAGAAGAAGATATGTCAAAGAAATAGTAAAAATAAGTAATAAATCAGATATTTTATTTCAACTGTTTTTATGCTGTCAATACTTTTGCACAAAAAAGTCTCCTTAGTATTGCAAGCCTCAATCATGAGACTTTTGTTGGATCTTATATTTGGATTTTTTTCTGTTTGCCAGTTTTGTTTGGGAAATTTCAAACCATCTCTGTAACATAAGGAGCCCTTTAGGGCCCCAATAGGTTTTGCGTTCTCTCACAATAATGTGCTGATCAGATCATGCGCCATAATTGAATACTGTAAGCCTTTCTTACGGTGGCCAATGGACTTTCTGCTATTATATAAGGTTTTCATGAGGTTAGTTGTCACAACTAAATGTAACAGAAATATTTTGCACTGTAATATTATAATATTCTTAAGATGAATATTTTAAGAATATTGTATACCTGTAATATATTGTATTTTTTTTTTTTATTTTGTTCCTATTTTTCTTTTGTTTGAGAAAATAGCACCTAATGAAGCCTTAAGCTGAAAGTTATGAGTTCTCTCTCTCATATTTTATGGTTTTGTCGCAAAAAAAAACTTTTTTGGTAAAATGGTACATTTGAAAAAAAAACCTCACACTACAAAATATATTTTTTACAAGGGAAACTTGAACTAAACTAATTTACTAAACAAATATTCTTTTGAAAAAAGAGCACTTTGCTTCCTCCATAGAAACAAAAGTTATAAAGTCCCTCTTGAACTGCTGTGGATTGATTTAATGCCGCCAAGAGCCGTTTTAAATATACACCATAACACAGAAAACATACCTACAAATTAGTAATTGTGTGTGCAGCCTCAGCTGTTGTTTTATGCCAGACAGAAACATTAGCATGAATTGATCCAGCGTTGCCAGTGGGTAGGATCACTCCCTGCCAACACTGCTGACCCAATTGACTGCTAAATCACAATGCTTAGAGGGCTTTTGGCAATATAACAATTTAAAACAACATGCTACAATGGCTATTTATCTTTTTCGAAGTGATCAAAAATATTGTTTTCAAAAGAATGATAAAGACTGCTTTGAATAGTACATCTCCAAATGTTTTCTTTGTCTGTGACTATTAAAGATAACTCTTATTTGACTGAAACTCAGGCAGTTCTCCCCTGTTTGTAATGCCACTGGTAAGTTTAGTATAATGTCCCACTTCCTTGCACAAATCCTTCTGTGGCTTGAGGCAAGGAAACGTGAGACATTTCTTAGTGGTTGAGGCACTTTGGAAAGCTGCTACTTCCTCTCAAAGGAACAAACTCTCCAAAAGGCTCTAATGAGGTCAGTTGCCGAGGCAGCACATTTCTTTTTCCTTCTTAAAGCCCCCTATTGAGAAACTGCCTGCAAATCTTCAGTGAAGGGTGGTGAGCGGGGCTGTGGCTACAAACAGACATGTGGCACACGTAGATCGGAGAACGGCAGAGTTAGTGTGTGTTTTGTAAAGCTGAGCCGAACCTGGGATCGCACGTGGCTTGACTGCTCTACTTGTGGTTGTTAAGGCTCTGGTTACCAGGTACAAACAGGTTGTGAAGAAGAGAGGTTTTTTTATTATTTTGTGTCCAAGAAACAGACAAACACATCACAAGCATGTTTGCATAATTTGATTTATAAAAGGATTAGTATCTGTGCTCTTTCTTTCTTTCTTTTTTCCTTCTTTGTTTCCTTTTTCTTTCATTTTTTCTTTCTTTCTTTCTTGCTTGCTTTCTTTTTCTCTATTAAACAGGTCTTAAAAGACGCCCAACTACCTCATAGGCTTTCCCAGTTTTAGCACGTTATGTCTGTTTCCAATTAAAGTTTGTGGTACATGCTCTGTTCTTGCAGAGTAAACGACTTAATTATGATTCAAATGTTGTTGCTTGTTTATTGACATAATACATTTACTTGCATAGTCTTTACCAATATCATTGTTGGGTCCAAAATGTCACAATTAAATAAATACATAAGATGTTAAATATATGTGCAACACTTTGTCCCATAACAATGGCATATGTTTTTGTCTCAATTGTGAAGGTACAGTTTAGTCTTCATGGATTAGTTGAAAATCGTCTCAAATTGTTATTTCCAGATGTAGTAAATTATTTATCTTAGTTAAGTTTTGAATTTTTTGTATAAATGTTCAAAACTGGGGAATAGAGGGTACAGTAGCACCCCCTTGTGGATGAAAGATGACACACATGTTAAATGTTTGCAAACAAAAATCCGTAACCAGTGTTGAATATACACAGTACTTACATCGCAAAATGAGTTGGATATCAAAATTCACAAAAAGTATTATTTATAATATTTGGTAGTATTTGAGACCATGAACAACTTCTCTTTTTGTATGTGGCTAAGTGGAATATATTACAATATAAAATCACAACCGAACCTTACATAACCGTAGCTTAGGGACACAAAGGTGCATAATTTTATCCAAGTGCATAACCAGCAGGAATCCTGCTCTCATTATAACAAGGCAGAGAACCACAATGCTCCTTTTGCCAAAGTGTGGGCTGAATCATGTGTCTGTACTTACATACTCTGACTGGAAAATCCCAGATGGATCAACAGTCTGGTATAACGGGCAAAGCATTTTAATTTCATTATAAAAGTCTCATGTTCTCTGCTTCTCTCACAGCTGGCCTATAAACCAAAGTGTTTCTCAAAAAATCAGAACCAGCAAACTTTGTGATCTAAATCTAGGAAATGTATGCAAAAAATCAAATTTGTTATCAATGAGAAAAATAACAGGAATGAAAGCTAAACAAAACCAATGGGTTTACAACAAAAACTTAGTTCTTGTGTTATTCAAATTTGTTTCACATTTCTACATAATAAAGAATCTTCTACGCTTACTTATGATAAGCCTCCACTATACAGGACAAAGTGTTTTTGCAGAACTTACCCTCAGTCGTCCTTGTAGATCACTGAGCAGAGTGAACTGGTTGGGTTGTCTTTTATGCACAACACCCTTCCTTCCACTGCTTCATTAAACCTGTCAAAGTTTCTTTCTGAACTGTCACACTTTCACATTTTCCTGCCCTGGGTCATCTCTTAAAGTTTCCCTTAAATCAGCTATTTGTTTCTATCTCTATCTCTCTTTCTCTTTCTCTAAACCCCGGGAATTTTGAGGATGTCAACGTCTCTCTGAAGCTCTACTGGGACTGTTCAGTGGCTCTGATGCCTTTGTAGCTTTGAAAAGTAGAGGGGAACAAGCCCAACCCTGCTGTTTCACTCCCTGTCTGAACTGATTTTGCTGCCCAAGTGTGAATGTTGAAGGGGAGAGAGGTCTGCATTTCATCTTAGATTTATTTGTGAGTGAGTGAGTGAGTGTGTGTGTGAGTGTGTGTGTCAATAGCTTTGTCTTGTCAGTAAAGGAACCTTGCAGGGAGGATGAAAGTTTTTGTCAAAAACAGTAGCATGAGGTTTTGTGTGTTTATGCTGTTTGTGTTATTTTGTAACATCTGTTGCACATAACTTTGGTGTCCCTTTTCTGGTATGCTCATAAAACAGCTCTATGTATGATGGCATGCAGCTGTACATACACCCTTCCTCATGCTCCCACTTACTTATGTGGCAAAAAAGCATAAAATCTATATTTCTTTAAACAATGTTTTATTATTTATCATCCATGTACAAAATTCTATCTTGACACTTTTCTTGATTTGTTGTTATTCTATCAAAAAAAAGTAATATAAGGAACAGTTAAGGAAATTTATCAAATAAAAAGTTTGTCTACATATTTTTGATTACACAATGTACTTATTTATTTGAAATGCACTGAGAGGGTATGTTCTATTACTGTAAGTGCTGTTTTCACCATTCAAACTCACACACAGGAAACCATAAGGGAAAAGATAACAGGGGTGGAGCTAATGTATGGACTGATTTGGCCTCAAGACAGGAACCCGATGTTGGACATGATTGCATCACTGTGACATTTTAGAACAAGGCAAACTAAAACATTATTTTGTGAGACTATTGCTTTTACTAACGCCTTTAGTAATGTTGAGGTGGTTTTAGCATCTAAAACACCTTCAGCTTTATTGAAACGGTATCTAGAAAGATCAGTCTCAAGTATGTTTGTTTATTTTTTCAATAAAGTAACTTGACTGGGAAGCACCAATCCCACTACAGTAACTGTCTTGACTGAGTGAGAAGCTAGTGCTTCCTAAACAGCGCAGTTATTGTCATGCAGTCAAACTGCATACAATCAGAGCAGAAAGGAGATAATGATTAATATTACAAATTAATCACCTGTACAAAGCTATAATACAATACCAGTCAATGTTCATTATGCTCCCAAGTCCACCTATTAGTTTGCACTGGGGGCGTTTTTGAGTGAGGTACTAAGTTGCTGTAATCGATAAAAAGACTTGATGGATTCAGACCAAATACTGCAGAATTTAACAAAAGTACACAACAATGTCACAATTTGCACAGTAATAAAAGGTAGCAAATTTAATGAGTTATTTATACAGTTTATCTGCACACAAAAGTTATTTTGGGGTTACTCTTTAAATAAAATGAATTAGTATTCTCAATCAACAAATGTTAAAACTCTAGGTCTGCGTTAAAACGTAAGCATTTTTAGCTTTTCTCTGAAGCACAACAGGCAAAGGGCAGCTGCTTAGGTTTTTGACCGGCTCTAGAAGGAAAGTCCCGGATTCAAATCTGGCCTGGGTTTGCATGGGTGGTGTTAGGATAATTATGTATTGTTATCATTCTTACATTTGTAGATTTACTAGTTTGTTTTTTGATTTATATGTTTAGTATTCACACCCTAGAAAGGAGTAGTCGTTAAATTGTGTGAAAGATAAAACTTGCTTTTTCCTTAGACCTTGAAACTGCAGCTGCTCTCTAAATCTAGGGATACTCCTTAAAGGGCCTCTGTGTTAGTTCCTGTGTTATCTTTCTCTATCTTCTTTGAGTTATTACCTTCACATTCCATTCCTGCTCTGTTCTGTAATAAAAAGACTTGTTCTGATGCAGAGAGTCAGAACGCATGGTGAACACCTTGGAGAAGTGGTTTGCTATGTTTTCTCCTTCTGCAGAAGCTTGGTTGAAAACTCATAAACGTTGTCTGTGGTTCTCTTTTTATGTAGGTTTAGAAAATACCTATCAGGTGGATTTTTATATTCTCTCCATGCAGACCCAGCATGTTGCAGCAGGGATGTTTTGATTTAAAAAAATGTTACTAACCCAGGCCATGGTACCAAGTCCCACTTTCATGAATGTCATTTTCTAACTATATTATCAACCTTTTTTAAAATTTGTTTCAAGTTTATCTGGATGCTACCATATTTCATTTATGAATCCTTGAGATTAATTGTTTACTTTCAGTGTCAATTTCTAGACTTTCTACATTAATTGGTATTAAAGATAATTTAAAGAAAACCGTAAACTATGCCTGTGTTATTAAGATGGGTTGAAGTTTATAGATGAACTAGTTTTTACAAGGTAAAACATAAACAAAGATAAAAACAATTTTAATCTTATTTCATTGTCACTATTTAATAAATAAAGTTAATGACAAAACAGAAAAGTTTGAGACAATTATGTCTTTGTAAAAACCTACATATATGCTTTAAAATCCTAGAATTAAAAGATTGTAATTTAATTTTTACGATTTATGTCGAGTAAAATGTTTGGTAAAAATGCCTTAATTTAACAGTTAACTTCTGTGCTAAAGTGAAGCTCAGATGATTTAAAGGAGTAGCTTGAGTTGTGTTTTCTTTTGAGAGTCTGTCAAAACAGCAGGTTCCTGTAAGCTTATGAAAAGTAAATCCTCCTTCTATCTCAGAGAGCAGTCAACAGTTTTTTTTTTTATAGCTCTTCCAGATTTTTTCCACAGAGTCAGATGTTCGTCAGATCCATGCAGCTTCCTGTTTCCTTGCTCACCAATTTTCACAGTGCTGGTCAATGTGCTTGCGCCCACTGTTGTGTGAGCTCAGCGTACTGGAAAGGCCTAATCACCCGTTGTCATAGCAATGAACTTGGGTCCCGTTTGCCAATTTATCCTCTTTTGTTTGCTTTATGCTTTAAATTCTCATCGCTTCCCATGGAATTTGCAGCATGTGTTGGCACTCTCTGTGGATTAAATTAGTCTGAAACTTATTTGTCAATTTAACAGATGAACTTCTCTGTTACATCACAGCAGAAGTCTAAATGTAGTTACTGGTGTGCTAAAAATATAACCTTCAGTTTAATAGGTTTTGGTCATATAATTCCAAAAATTGACTGAAAAAGCTTCAAACGTCTTTTCTGAAAATGTTCCTGAGCTGTTCCCAGACTCTGAGTGTTTGTGTTGGGTGTGGTTTTCTGCATGTTGTTGTGGTTATATATTGTGAAATTACAGTAAGGCTGTTTTGTAAAAGAAAAATGTGTCATCTGGAAAACCCACTGACATTGTGAGATCTGAATCACTGTTCAATCTGCTTCCTGTTTTGGCATCTATTACAAAAGATTCTGTAACCTTCCCAGTACCCAAACTGTGATGAACTTCTGGAAATCATCCTTCTCTGTCATATCAACTTGGCAAAGTATTTAAATACAGATAAAGTTAAAGTGAGAAATGACAGATGTTTTGGGTGCAAGCTTAAGCAATATGATTCTTTACTTATACGGACATTAATTTATTGGTGCAACGCTGTCAGTGTTCTTTGGTTTTCTACAAAATTAAAGTTTACAACTCGGACTTACGGGAAATAGAAACACATAACAGATGCGGAAGACAGAGATAATTAGAGGTGGGAGAGGCATGAATGATATCATTATGAAGCCTAAATGCAGGAATGCAGGAAGTGCAGCTAAAGGAAATGCAGCTAAGGTTCAAAACAAAAATTGCTGTTTTCTGATTTGAAGATATAGTTAGAAGTGACTTTACAAAAGACTAAGTATCTTTTCCATAAGTATCTACACAACAAATTCTTCAGAGTTAAATCAACATTATGCCGAAATCTATTTGGTCCTTATCAGAATTGGTGTTAGTTTAACTCTTTCAGATTTATTTCAACAAGAAATTGAGTCATTTTAGCACTTGAAATAGTTATAACTACTTAAACTATTGTTGAAATAACTCTGTAAAACGAATGCCAATACTGAAAAGGACCAAACAGACTCGGCATAGTGTTGATTTAAACCTGTAGAATTTGTTATGTACTTGCTTCCACTTCACTGTATATCTGCAGCAGCAGCAGCTTAGCATGCACCACAACAAGCATCTTTACAAATATTCAAATAATAGCTAAAACTGTTCAGGATGACAACTAAAAAAAGACAAAGCTGACTAGAATATTTTTATTTTTTGTCTCCGTTACATATGAAACCAGGACCCACATTTTAAATAAATAATATTTTTTTCACTTCAAGTACAGCAGTTTTCTTTACATTCAATTCCTCTGTTATATTTAAGTTATATCTGCATTTTAATGTTGCCACCTTCCTAAAATAAAGGCCACTTTTGTTCCCAGACACTGAGTACTAAGTAAAAAAAAATGGATTTAGGCCATTCTTTTAGGAAGGTGACAATATGCTTTAATCAATATAATAGTACTCTTACATTACCAAACTGTTGCAACATTTTCATTGGTACTGACACTCTCCAGACAGTAGTTCACATATATCATCGGCCACTGGGGGGAACAAATCCCCATTTAATAGCTTTTTTTTCCTTTTATAAATTAATTTCTGGATATTATACATGGCAGTAATTTTGTTCTGGTTCAGAGGCTATGAAGACTTGTCCATCAAGTTTACTTCATTATATATTTTGCTTGTAATAGATGTAACATAAAAGCTGTTTACTGAAAATTGAAAAGTGCACACATTTCAAACCAACAAAATAACAAGTGGGAGGAGAAAAAAAAATATACCATTAAATGAGTTTCATCCAGGAAATTAATATTTTCTTACAATACATATGTTTTTCTTATACGGCTTGTGAATCTGTTTTTAATGCTTGTGGAAAGGGCGTGTTTATCTTCAAGCGTGCACCAAGTCTGATAACATGGTGCACTCCTCATTTTGTGCACACTCAGCATTTATCTTGTCCATGGCTGTACCGAGACGATGCATGCCATAAATGGCAGCGAGAGTGAGCACCAAACCCATGACTAAAAGAAGGACATAACAAAACATTATGGATCCAACCAAAGCCGAACCAGACGGCAGAAACCACACATACACCCAGTGTTTGCGGATGTTGTGGTGAACATACTCAGGCCCCTGTTCAACCACCAATAAATCATGAAAAACAGGTGAGGCAATGGGAGTTACATCAGCCTGACTGAAGGCTGAGCTATAAACCATCGGTGAGTATGTTGTAGTTTCTGAGGTGGTTGATTTCGTAGTTGGGGTGTCAGAAGTGTAATATGGTGTCTGAGTGTTGTGGTGAACATAGTCTGGCCCCTGTTTGACCATCAATTTGTCATGAAAAACAGGTGGTCCACTGGGAGTTGTATCAGCCTGACTGGAGGCTGAGGTAGAAACCGTCTCTGAGTATGTTGTGGTTTCTGAGGTGGTTGATTTCGTAGTTGGAGTGACAGAAGTGTAATATGTTGTTTGGGTTGGTTCATATGAGACAGTTTGTTGCAGAAATAAACTGCCCGTTGTTTCCTCATCACAAAAGCTGAATTCGTCATCAGGCAGAGTGTGGAGCCCCCGCAGCAAGCTAAACAGTGGATTGTGACATATTACATCATCTTTGTCAAGAACAATGTGATCATTTTCTCTGATCCACCTTACAAATTCTCTTATAGCACAATCACAGTTCCAGGGGTTTTCGCTCAGAGTAACAGCTTTTAAGGCTGTATTTAACAAGAAAATATCTCCAGGAAGTGTATTTAGGTTGTTGTTTGTCAAATCGATGGTAACAAGTGACGTGAGGTCCTGAAAAATGTTCTCTGGTAGGGTCTTCAATTTGTTGTTGTTGAGGAGGAGTATTTTTAGTTTGGCTAGCGTGGAAAAAAGGTTGGGAGGAAGATCCTGAAGACTGTTGTTTCTGAGGGAGAGCTTTTTAAGGTTGGGAAGACAGCAGAAAAGATCTGGTGGTAAGTATCTCAACTTGTCATTTAAATGCAAGTTCAGCTCCAGAAGTCCAGACATGTTAGCAAACAGGTTTCCAGGAACAGTGATGAGGTTTGTGTCATACAAATAAAACTGTGTAATGTATGGCACGTGGCCCATCAGTTCGTCTGGCAAAGATAGCAGGGGATTGCTGTAAATGGTAAGTTTTTTAAGTTTTGGCATGTTGTAGAAGCTCTTGTGTGGGACACCCGTCAGCTGGTTGGAGGACAGGGTGAGCTCTGTCAGGTTCTCTAGTGGCCAAAACAATCGAGGTGGAAGGCTTTTGATCTGGTTGTGATGGAGATTCAGAACATTGAGGTTCTCGAGCCAATCAAACATCCCCGGCTCCAACACTTCCAACTTGTTGTAGTACATCCTCAGTAGCTGAAGTTTAGTCAGGGTGTGAAAAATTGTTGGCGAAAGCTTCTTTATGTTGTTCCTGCCGAGGTTCAGAAGAAAGAGGTTACTTAGTCCATCAAACATGTTTGGAGGAAGATCTCTGATCTTATTGCGACTCAAATCCAGAATCAGCAACCCGTCCAGGCCCTCAAACATATCAGGACCAATGATCTCAAGCTGGTTTCCATCTAAGTAAATCTCCTCGACCACAGAGAGAGGACTGAACACCCGAGCAGGAAGAGCAGACAGATCATTGTCTGTCAGCTTGATGGACTTGAGCTGAGGAGCTGCATGAAATGCCAAGGGATGGATGGTGTGCAAGTGGCTGTTGGTCAGACCAAAGCGCAGCAGTAGAGTCTTATTTGCTAGACACTTCTCACTGAGGACACTCATGTTGGCCTTGTCAAGCAGCAGAGTGTATGTGTAGACAGTCAGCTGCTGCAGCAAATCTCTGCCATTACGGTCACGGCACAAAATGTGACCAAGAGATCGACACTCACAGCCTCTTGGGCAAAACGTGTTGCAATCAAAGAGAGGTGGAGTGAGGAGGGCAAGTATCATCCACAGCGTACCTGTGTAATTAAAATAAAAAAGTAATAGTTTTCATATATTCACAAACTGACAGGTTAGCTTTGAAAAAGATTCAGAAATTACCCTGTGTTGAAAATATAAATCATTTTTGAGAGAGGAGCAGCGTGATGAGCATTCAACACTTTTAGACAGCAATTACTACAGATCAAAACTGACTCAGAAGTGAAAAGCAGAAGAAGGTAGAAAGTTTTAACTAACCTTTGACGCAGGACTCCATCATGGTCTGCTGGTTGCTGTGCTTTGAGCCGCTCTACTGTCTAACTGAGATGTGCACTCACTGCCTGTCAAAGCTTCCGACCTTCTTCTTCACCAACATGTCAGCCCAGAAAAACATCACGTCATTAACGTTGATAAATACAGACAGGGACACGTAAGATTAACTGAAAAACTGAAAAAATGCCTGATGCTTTATGTCCTCATTAATACCGTAAAATTACTCCAACAATTGATTTATCGCATATATTTTTTGGTTTTAGGAAGTTTGAATGTTTTTGACATTGTTTCCACATGTTGCGCCTCCTGTATGTAAATTAAACAAGACGCTGGCTCCTTATTTCCTGATGTGGACTTATCTTGCAAGCAGCTTTCTCTGCATCCTTTTTAGGAACTGAGCTGGAGGAGATAATTCTGTTTCTGAAAAAAACTCCTTCTTGGGACAGAGCTGAAGTGACAGGGCTGATAAACAACTGCCAGCCGTTGATACCAAATGGCATGTAAACAGAACAGTTAAACCGAAGCACGCATTCCCACACTAGTGGTATTTGTAAGTGAGTTTCATTTGTGATAGAGTTACTGTGTTTATATTTCAGAGGGCTTGAAAACCAAAAACAAAAATGTGATAGACATTGCTTGTTATGTTGTATTAAGAAAAGTCTAATAAATGTTTGCAGTATTTGATTAAACCTCTGAAAGATATGAAATTTATTCCAGCTACCTGTCCTTCATACAGTGTTTTGTATTAGTTCTGTTCAGATTAATAGGATTGTTTTTTAAAAATTGGGTAAAGCTTTAAAATATTTTAATAGCTTTAATTTCCATCCATGAAAATGTTTGCATGGGTTTTCATGCATAAAACATAAATTCAAATTCAAAAATGAATCAGGTTTGTGGAAGGGAAATAATAATAACCACTTTAGTCAAGAACTGTGTCACTAAAGTGGTCACACAGTTCTTGTGTCTTGTATCTTTTTAGTTTTAGCAAAACTGAAAAGACATTTTTTAGTAGTTTTGCACATGATTAAAATGTATTTAAACAAGCACAGCTGAGCAAAAATAACTACCTGATCCTGTCTCACTGCTCTTGAACTTTTGAAAATCGCTTTTCAAGGTAGCAATTTACTGTTTCAGACTAATCAGTGGTAAGATCCAATTTGCTTTTATAGTTCTTTTCCCTTGTTTGGTGAACAAATAGTTTCATTCAACTAAAAGGATTTTCTTAACAGACTATGCAATTTATTTATTTATTTTTTTCCCAGAAATTTTAAAACAAACAAAAAAGAAAGATACACATTACATTTTATTTACACAATGAAACAAACAGTAGTTCCTTTCTAAATGCAGTGAAAAGTGAGGCGATAGTTAGGTTGATAAAAACTTAGACCAGTTTCTGCCACAAGAGGGCAACAAAACGATTAAATTTAAATGTGGTAAAGATCATCTATCCACTCAACAATAAAATCCCTGTTGGGTAACATGTAAAGCAACATCACTCAGAGGTTTCATGACAGAATCTCAGGGGACATAAAATATACATCACTATATTGCTGGAATAAATACAGTTTGTTTAAATTATTGGTGTTTTCAGGTTTTAAGGCTGTGCTGAGCAATGCAGCAAGATTTCCTGGTGGTTCTTTTCCCCTTTTGTCTTCGTCAGACACAGTACTTCCAAAAACAAGCTGTGGGTAACAGAAGATGCACACAATAAATTTGTTTCACAATAGCTATTAAGCATGTCTAAATTTTGACTGGTTGTAATTTAACTCACGTTCTCCACGCTTTGTTGTTATGGATTTGTCCTCAGCTACATTAGCAGAAATCTTCCGCTCCAGCTCCAGGTCTTCCCACACTGTACGCAGCTATAAGTACAGACCGGACCTATTAAAACTGTTGCTAGTGTTATCTATTTTGTCATTATTAAAAGCTGTTATTCCTGAGACGTTTTCTCAAAGCAAATCAAATAAACCTCATTAATGAAGTACTACGCATATGCAGGGAAATTCATGTTTTTATGGGGGAAAATAAAGAAAAACAGGTAAATAAAATTACATTACAAAACAAGTACATCAAAGAATAATATGACTATTGAATCATCACAAGGACAGTGGAGGCTCATCTTAATAAGAGCCCCCAACATGCCAGATAAAAAGAGAAATGTCTTACCTCCTCAAGATCAGCTGATTTATTACCCAACCTCATACCTGCAAAAGTGGAAACAGTTATTATTAGATTATTATGTACATTTTTAAAATTAATTTCAGAAGTAGTATGCATGTTTAGGAACTTCACCTACCGACTGGGTTGTCTTTTTCACCACTAGCCAAGGTTTTGTGAAACAGCAATGCAATAATCTTGCTCTGAATGTCTGGGTCGTCTCTGAGGTTAAAAACATGGTTTCCTGAACATACAAAGCAAATAAAAATCGCACTTTAAGGAAAAACAATTATCTTGTGCAGCCCCATGAAAGAACGCAACATTTACATTTTTTTGCACACTCACCAGAGGTAAATATGCTCCTCCCCTCCACACTGATCACTCCTTGCAGTAACAGTAAACCAAGGAGTCCCAGAGAGCAGTTTGTGACTGTGACCCTGTCCATGGCACTCGGTGAATGGACCTCAATGAACTCCTGCACTATGAGCAGCTTTTACACAACTCAAGAGATCCTCTCCTTCAGATCCATTCTGTCAGTATACATTTATATGTCTTTTAGCCGAGAGGAGGAGCCAGTTCGCTCCTTAAGTCTTAAATCAACATGTAGTCGCTTTAGACTTTGTCAAAAGCTCAAAATCTCATAGAGACCGTGAAGCGTTTGAATGAAATACGGTGCTGCGACTTTGCGGTTGCAGGGCAGTAACCCTTCATCACTCTGACATGGCCAAATCAACGTGATAGGAAGTCATCAATCAGTCGCTTGGTTATGAGAGACCCCTGTCAAATGTTCTTGGCACCTGCACGTGCTTTTCTTTTCCCGTAATTGCTTCCTTAAATAGCAACATGGGAGTGTGTTGGTCTGGTGAAGAGAGGTGAGTGAATTGGTTCAGTCTGTTGGAGCGCCACAGGAAGAGATGAGATCCTCAATCTTCAGGACTGATTCAAGGCAGAAGGAGCATCCATCACTGGGATCGTGTCAACATCTGACAGGTCTCAGCAGTTTTCCCTGCATGTTAAGTAATGTTGTCCATATCTGCCTAAGGAGCAGAAACTGCGCAGGTGTGATATAGGAAATCACCTGCAAAAATTGGATGGTGATGTATGCTAATTCCTACTCTAAGCTGACAACTTGGGAGTCTTCAGTTTAAGCCATAAAGCTGAAGTCATTTAGTCATTAAATACTCCTCACTACCGTCAAGATATACCATTATGTAACAAGAAAGAATGGGAGATGAGTGTAATTTCAGGTAATTTAAATTAAAATTAAAATATCAAATTTTTACTGATTCCTCTTAAATGTTAGAAAAACATATTTGTTCTCCTTATATTTAATTGAGTCCCTTCTCTGTTTAAAGTATACAAAAACGCTTCTTTGATTTCTAATGATGAAAACGAATGTGACTTGAGAATTAAAGAGCTACTCAGAGAGAACTCAGAAACACACATGCAAACTCCATGCAGAAAGACCCCAGGCCAAGATATGAACCAACAAGGATCTTCTTGATACAAGGCAACATGCCAACATCCAGTCCATGTAACCAGTTATATAAAAATATAACGTTTTTTGCAATTTCTATTATGTTGTTAAAGCATAAAATGGTTTGTTATTCTTCATGTAAATAACTTTGAATTGCCTTGATGCTGAACATTTCCTATATACATAAAATTACCTTACCTGTTTGTAAGAATAATAAAATTCTTCCAGTGACAATATGTACAGTTTAATGCTTACATATTTGACCACCAAATGGCACAGTAGGCTTTTTGCCTTCTTCTGGGTGTTGCTGATAAATGGAAGTATTCCTTTCTTGCCTTCCTTGATTATGTTATGCTGATCTATCACATACACTAATAATGCATATTGAGGGTTTGTGCTTGTAAGGTTAAAATGTGTGGAAAAAATATTAGGGTTAATAATTTAAAGCACAAGGTTCTGTCCTTTTCAGAGGTGTGGGGAAATGTATTGGATGGTAAATAAAACTTAAAGTGTTAAGGTAGAGACTCTAAGTATGGACTGTAGAAATATGTTGGTTGGTAAATGGACTGCAGCTGCCCCATAAAACTGCTTTGATTATGTATGACCAGCAGGTTGACTCGTTAAGCACTAGATGGAGCCGTAACACATTAACATTTTCCAAATATGCTGTGCTGCTGTGCGGTGGCCTTAGTTTGTGGGAAATGGCAGCTAGAGAAATGGAAAGGCGTGTTCATAACCAATCTCGGGCGACTAGTCTCAAACAAGCAGGAGGATTTATTGTTTCTTTACGAACTTTTATTTTTATGATACCCCCACACAAAAGTGTCGCTAGCATTGTCTATCTGCTGGATCCCGGCTTTTTCACCAGTATTTCCTTAGAGACTGAAGATGCAGCTGCTGCGGCAATGAACAGTCACAAAACCTTGAAAGGCGAGATAGTCAATGTAAACAATGTAGCCAGACTGATACCGGAAGTTGGTAAACTCGGACTTTCAAAATGAATTTAAACAATTAGAGGCATCTTTTAGTGTTTTCGTGTGTTTTTGTTTTGTTTTATTTCTGTCATTCGGATGAGGATTGTGCATTTAGAGTGATTGTAATTTGACCTACAGTTATAAAAAATGACAAGACTACAAAGCTGCAACACATATAGAAGCAACTAAAGTTTGTCTTCTTGATTTTTCTGTGCTTTAATTTTTCATGGCTGTGGGTTATTTTGAATCTTGATAAAAGTTGTTCTTATTGTGTCTGTTTTGGACATTTGTGTGGCTATTTATGGGTTAGGGATAAGCTCTGCACTGTGAATGAGTGTGGCTTTGTTCTCAGCCAGATCATATGTCACTTTGTCCCTGAGCAAGAGACAAAACTCCCACATTTCCTCTTATTTGCTTATCAGTGTGTGACTCAAAAGAAACAGCTTTGAATTTATGGTATGCAGTACACATTCATAAAAGTCTGTCAGTATTTGTGAGAAAGTTTGTGATTGTGTTTATTTTTTGCCTGTTTAGCTTTTTCTGTCAAGATTTGTATTTATTTATTTATTTTTATCATAGATGGTATTATATATTGCAGTTTGGTCAAGTGTGTCTCTCTGATTGTTTATCATATTAGTGGTGGATTTCTTTTGCTCTTTCATAATATCTCAAAGTGCTCCATCCACATTAAAATCCTATTTTTTCTGTTTTCATGATATTGTACTAGAATCAGTGTAAAAATATAATTATAATTTGATGAAAAATGATCAACTATAACTTAATAACCATATTAATAATGATTACATTAATAACAAAGATAAGCAATTTAATATAGTCCTATAAGCTAAGATTTTTCTTATTTGTGAACTTGGTCGGTGATATGTGAGGCCAGTTGTCGACCAATCAAAAAGTCAATCAATTTATTCGATTTAGCAAATTTCATAATTAATTCACAAACACATTCACTTACAATACTATACACAACTGAAAAAGGGAGCAGGAAGAAGAAAACTTTTTGTAATTACCATACTCATTGGAGCAATAACAAAAGCAAATGTGTGAGACAACTGGGTCGCAACTGGTTACATTTACTCAGTTACATGTGCATGAGTATTGTTTTTGAAAAGATGTTCCACTAGACTATGCTTTTTACTTTTATTCGAGTAATATTATTAGGGTTGAAATTCCTGGCTACTCTATGATTATTTACACATGTAAATAAAGGAACAAAAATGCTAGATACATATGCAAACTTACAGTTAATGTTATAGTGAGTATTCTTGTTTAATTACCATTGCTTTAATGTTATTTTTTATCTGCTGAGCCTGCCTGGCCATTTGAAGGTCAAGTGACTACAATAAACAGGAGATTTTGTCATGAAAGTACTTACAAGTTTTATACACTGCCTACTGTAAGTATACATTTTCTCTTGGAAAATCTTGCAATCAAATAATGCTATTTGAATTATTATTTTTTTTTTAAAAGGCTTTTACTGGACAAGTTCTTTCTTCTGCCACCACACTTATACAAGTTTAGACATGCAAGAAAACTTGTAAGTTGTCATCCTGCATGTAGGGTATTTTCCTACTTCCTTCTTCAACATTTCATACTTTCTACTTGAACATATTTTTATTCAAGTGAAAGTAAGAAGTAGCCATTCAAGAAATTCCAATTTGAGTAATTTCTTGGATGGCTACTTCTTACTTTCACTTGAGTAAAAATATGTTGAAGATGACCATGTTGAAGTAGGAAAATAAGGATTTGTCCAGAGATTCATGCAAGAACCGCACTACTGGAAGCGCAAAGCTTTTATTTTGAAATCTCTCCTCCGGAAGTGCAGTAAGCGCTCGTTGGCTTGGTGGTCAGGGTGTCGGAAGCGTCCATGGTCAGACACGGAGGGAGGGACGCTCGGCGGAAATCTGACACGCTAGCTCTTCAGCAGCGACGTATCGGCGGAGGGTGGTGACCGAAACTAATCAAAACACCAGTCCACCACCTGGACCATCAATCCGGGATTTACGAGCAAAGGCGATCAATCACCGGACTGCCGTTAACCTTCGAAAGTCAGCGGGTTTTTTTGACTTCTTACCGGTGACGACATGGCTGAATGTAACGTTAGCATCGACCAGAAAAAACTACCTGGAGTGAAAGAGGGTAATGTCAATAACATGTTTCTCAAATGAATGCGAAACCAGCCAGCGGATGGATGACACTATCTGAGAAATAACGTTGAACCAGTAAATGCAGGTGTTTGGTTTCAAATGTTTTAGCAGTGATGAGAGATAACGGATGCTAGCATACTAAGCAGTATTGAATATACTAGACTGACATATAGACAACATAAGCCTTAGCCAAATCTGCAGGTGTCGTAGATTTATTTTTTTATTTCGTTGAATATCTGCCTCCTGTCAGGATAATTGAAAGAAACATTTATTATTGTGTCCGCGTTTTCTCTGTCATTGGGTTAAAGTAAAATTTCTTAAACGTGAAAATGAATATGGCTCTGTAATAGTGGCGTTTCTTTGGTCAGCTGACACGACGCTGATCACATGGAGTATTTGCCTGGTTATTTAGGTATGTTGCTCAGCCAGAGCTCTGAAGACAAGCTCAATTATGACACATAGGACTAACCCTGTTGTGTTTTGGCTGTGAACTTTTGTCTTTACTCTAATATGCTTAAATCACCTGTCAAACATAAAAACAGGCGCGAAACGACGTCCTTCTATTGTTACTGACACCAGCTGCAAAAGCAATGGGATTTTTAAGTAGAAATGAATGTGTGTTGTGCTTAAACGAGCCATGTGTGTCAATGTAAAGCAGCTGCTCAGCACCATGCTTGTTATTCTGGTCAGAGGGAGAAGAAACCTGCGTTTCCTCTGCTCAGTCATGTCTGCAGAGACAAATATGCAGATAGCAGTCGGAGAAGTTGAGTCTGGCCTGAGATTTTTTCCCAATCTTGATTAAGGTTCAATAACCTTTACTAAAAATAACACAATATTATCAAACTACCATTAAAATATTATATACACCAGTTACCCAAGTGTTTTTTAATTTATAAAACAGAAAAGCAAATTATTCTTGCTGCTACTAAAATTATGTGACATGCTGGTTTATACAATTGTATTGATATGTATAATGTTTATTGTTATTTTTGGTACATCTTTAGCTCCCACATGACTGTGTTTTTAAGGATTGGAAACGTTCCAATGAAGCTTTAGACAACTAACTTCATCCAGCTGACTGGAAGTGCACAGCAACATGTTAGAGAGAGACAAGGCTGCTCTACTGTATGCTTCACAGAGCTGAATGAAATTCTGGCCATTAACTTTATATGGTGTCGCAATTAAAATATTTTAAGCCATAGAAATGGTGGGAAGGAAAATGTTTTTTTGAAAAACTAAACATAGCTCTAATAACGGTAACCAACCTCTTACTATCTTATATTCTCTTACATGGTGTTAAAAAGAGACTTTTTAAGAAGGTGTCCACTTAACCTAATCAGGAGTTGAGTTTGTTTATCTATTGCTCTGTATGCAACGCTCCTCTAATTTCCAACCATATGTGTCTAAATGAGCCTTAACCTCAGCTGTAAACTTCAATACCTTTGTTCCTCGTAGATGGGTGTTGTTAACACTGTTTGCCAAAGTGTTGCTCTTTTCAGCTGTCCCACAAACCCTAATTTAGCCTTCAAACTGCAGTTAAGGTAAGGACAAATGAGCAACAAAACCTTTAGGGTTCTTTGGTTAAGAGGATTAAGCATATGGTCATGTCTGTGCTCTGTTAATCAAATTCCAGACTGGCAGGAGACAGTGTGAGGATTTGTGGAGTTCATGGCCTTCTCTTGTCATCGTTTAGCCATCTACTACAACTGATTCTCGGCTGATACTTTTTGCTGCAGAACAGTCCTTACTAAAGAGAGAGATGCAGAGTCGAGAGCAACTTTCAGCGGCATATCACCATTGCCAAGTGTTGCATTGGCGAACGGTGATGTTTAGTTTTTTCCAGCAGAGGCAGAAGTAATTAACTGCAGCCCAGATCAACAGTTAGTTGCAGTTTTAATCGCCCGGTTTTGCTCTCCTACGCAGGAAACTTTCTGCATTTGGGGACGAGTTTGTCCCAAGCCTTAAAATAAATTGACAAAAGAAAATCTGGTGGGCTCACTTCAGAATGTTTCAGAAGGATGTGAGGGACTGCTGGGTGTTTTCTTTGTGGAAAGCACCCATTCTACAAACAGAATTGTTTCCTGGAGGATTGTTCAAACCAGTACCTTCAGTAGTTGTACTGAAACTAGATATGTAAATACTGCTGTAGGTTTGCATTCAGTGGAAAATGATCAGTGATTGTCACATTAGATGCTATCACGGTGGTGCTTATACAGAAATTATACTGAGCAGTTTAAAATGGTAAAACAACTAGATTGTGTCATATATCTATTTTCATTTGTTGATAATGATACATGGAGCTGTGCAACAGTATTTGGTTCCTTAATCAGCTGCTCTGTAAGATAGTTGTTTGCACTTCTTGGCTTTTTTTTAGCATGAAGAAAAGAGATGGAATTATATTTAACTAATATGTTGAGATCCTCTTTTGGTCCAAGTGCAAATGGTAGTTCCTGTTTTATGGTTTCATTTCTTCTTTATGATGGTCCTATTTATAAGACTGAGAAACATAGTTTGGCTTTGCATCTCTGTTTAGATATAAAACATCAGAAAAAAAACTTTAGATGCACTAATCAATCGGTCAGAGATCAGAATGACTGAGTTTCCTCTTGGTGAAGTGTGCTTGCTAAACAACGGACACTTAAATCAAAACTAAAAGTGTCATTACCTTAGTTTTATGAAAGTATCAACTAACAGGAACTTAAGAAAATACATTTTGATGCATAAACTGTTTAAAAAATATCTTCATTATTTGTTCCACTCAAACTCCCTTCCTCTATCAAGAGACTGACAGCAGATCTTTTCTTTTGCATATTATAATCTTTTAAAAAAGCAGAATCAGCAGGTAAGATGAAAAAGAAAATGGGAAATTGGTATTTCCAGGAAAACCTCTTCTGTGCGTGTCTGTTTATTCTTTGATATGTAAAGCTGAATCAGTCAACTGTCCCAGATGCCAAGCCATTCTCAGACTTTGCTGTTCTTGCTGCCCAAATCAGAGTTTTCTTGTTGGCAAATTGTTTAGTTCACTTCAGAAATGTTTCATTTATCCTGTTTCTTCAAAGTTCTGATGTGAATAGTGATGTTGTGGGCAGAAAGGATCTCCTGTAGCAGCCTGTCTCACAATGACTCTCTAAACAAAGATTGTTGCTGTATACAATAACAGTTAACAGCTCAGTTTCTGGGCAGCTGAGATTATATCGTCTAGGCTGACACAATGAGTTGGCAAGCAACGCTAATCCACCTCATTTGCTTTTGCCACTCTTTAAGTCTCTCTGTCTTTAGGTTGAGAAAGCCAGGCAGAGAGATGTTCGAGTTGGGTATTTGCTACTTGTCCATTATTGCAGATGGGATACAATACAATACACTTTTTGTCTAAAAATGTATCAATTCCAAATTATTCATAAATTGTGTTCTTACCAAGCTGTCCAGACCATATTGACATTTTTTTTACATGTCTCATATAAAAATTAGCAAACTAAATTAACTGTTTGTTAGCAGATGAACAGGATGTCACTGTAAAGATGTGAAAAACATGTCATTCTGATTTAGCTTGTGTGACTCGGAGTTTTAATGTTATATCATTCTGTTATTAAAATTATATTTTAAGTACTGAATTGGATTTTAATATATTGTTTTTTCTGTTTTTCTCCCCTGCTCAGTCTGCAAAGACTTTGCGGTGCTGGAAGACCACTCCCTGGCCTACAACCTCCAGGAACAAGAAAGTAAGAAAGCAAAGTTCAGACATGCTTTATTTTCTGTCTCTGAATCCTCATATGCTGAGCTCATCAGACTCCTAAATACTGCCTGTGTCAACTAAATGTGTCTTCAGTAGAGATGGAAAATATCATGTTATTTATCATCTGGGTTTCTGCTTTTAGTCACAAAACATGATTGAACAGTTACTTTGTTGTTTTATAACACAGCAGCATGCTGCACTCATGTAATTGGGCTAGTGAAGCAGTCCATTTGGTAATGGGTGTGTGTTATTTTTAGTGCAACATTTGGGTTTTATGAGGCTCTGACTGTATGCTGTGGTAAACTCATCGCCAAGTGTGTTGAAAATTAGTTTATTTTTTTTAATACTAGTATTAAGTTTCTCCAAATATTGGAATAAGAACATGGGTTTATTTGGCTGATTATCAATCTGCATAAGAAAAACTTAAAAAATACCTGTAGAGTTTCTTCATAGGCTGATTTATTTATTTTTATTATGCTGCATTTTTCATCTCTTTGAAATAAAACGTAAAAGCTCCTTTTGAAGTGTGGCATTTCCAAAGCCACACTTCCCCTTTTGGAGAATAAATTTAAAGTTAATCTGCAGCGTCAGTGGATGAATCACCCATTAAACCAACATAAAATCAGCTTCCCTTGCACAGCTAACCGAGCAAATGGTGTAGAGTGCTTGCAGTTGCTTTGGAGCCTTATCTTATTTGTAGGACAAAGGTGGTCTGGTTTGAATCTGTCATATTGTAATATCTGTGTGTGTGTGTGTGTGTGTGTGTTAGTCCCCTTATAACCCATTAGCTCAGTTTGTGGGACTTTTATTACATAATCTGGGAACAAAACGTTGCATATTATTTTGAAGGATTTGTTGTCCGGCTGCTGATTTTTGTTTTTAACCTTATTTAGATAAATCACATCATGTATTTCTCTAGAAGTTACTTTTTTATCTTGATGTTTGTTGGTTTTGATCTGCCTCCTCTTGAGTTTGACTGAAAGGCTTTTCCTGTCGAGATGGACAGACGACTCTAAATTCCCTAATCAGTCTAGATTTAAAGACCATCTTCACATATTCTTTGGCATCACTTATTTGTTGATTTTAAAAAGGTCACACGTCACTGCTCAGATTAGTTTGTTTTAAACATGTTCCTTTCTGTTTGCATAGTGAAAAACGGTACATGCTAAACAATGGGCTTTTCTTTAATCCTTTTATCAATATGACACTTGAAATCACTATAATAAAGTTAATTATGTACTAAAACCGACCAGATGTGACCTAACTAAACTCTGAGCCTGCTTTGGAGATAATCACTTTGTGTTTCCTATTTAAATCCATGATGATTGTCAGCTATACATGATAGTGCCCCTACTGAGCTTTTCATTTCACCTTTGACCCTGAAGAAGACACCTGGCTAATGTCACATGCTAGTCCACTTAATGTGCAAAGATAATTTTTTTTAACCAGATGGTTGTTACAAAAACGCTCACCACATTCTATCCAGCATCTGGTTTTATTTTCATTTCAAATGTTGCGCACTTAAGCATCCCGTTGTCAGATGGAAATAATTTCTGCGTAGCTCCGTCAGCGTTTGGAATTTGTTCTCTTTACTAAAGAGAACAAATTCCAAATCTAAGAGGAGTTCAAATCTGAGTTGTTAACTCAGATTCAAATGCAATTTTTATTTTTTTCAAACTAAAGTTTGTGTTTTCATTCCTCCTCCCTTCAAAAGATGAATCAATGGCAGACAAAACGATCTATAGACCTCACTCTTGTCTAAGGTTGTGACATCAAGTATCCCCTTAAACAGTTTCCATAAGGGTTCGAGTAATCAAAACCTCTCAAAGAAAAGAGAGATTGACCCATGATTGACCCTTCATCACAGCCATGACTCAGTTTCCTCTTTTGATCTCAGCTGCGTAGAACAAAAACTTATAGGAGCTTCTCTCTGTTAAGTCGCCAAATGGGATTTGGTCCTTTTCACTCAAAGCTGGCAGCAGATCAATAACTGGGTGAAACGGAGCCGAGCGAGTGACTGATGCTCTCCATGCCTTGAAAGTGCAGCGAGTGCGTCAGCAAAGCAGGATTTATCATCTGGTATGGCCACAGTGTGCCATCGTGTAACCTTGGACAGACGCCTCGGCTGCAAACCTTCATTTCTCAATGAATCGAGTTGTGCTTTTTTTCATTACGAGACCCAAACGTGTCAGCTGCCCCAAACGTTTATCTTGTCTTGTGTAGACGGTCTTCACAACCCAAAGGCTCATCGGATAGGAAAGCATAAAGAAGCATGTCTTCACTTTGTGTGTATGCAGTTCTCTTCACACCAGTGCTTGTCTTTTTTTTTTTTTTTTTGTCTGCAGTTGAAAGTCACTTGGCTTCCAACGTCCATAAGAACCGCCTGGTGCAGAAGGACCTGCAGGTCGCCAAGAAGCTGCAGGAGGAGGAGGACGAGATAGCCAAGATTCAGAACCAGAAACAGAACAGTGACATGTGGGTATTTTAGAGACGCCTACACCCACACATTGGTTAAACAATCTATTTGGCTGCAGCTGCAAAATCTTTTCTTTTTTTTTTACCCTGTGAGCTTGTTGAAGTTTGTAGCTCATCCTTCTTATTTTGACAATGAATGTCCCATTATAACATGATAAAAGGGAAAACTTTGCATATTCGTTTATAAAAATGTGCCTTAAACAGATATGACTGCATAATGAAATTATTAACACCAATATATATATTTTTTTCATCTTTGCCACACAAAAGCTAATTTTATCTCATAGTTAGGGGTAGTGGGATTTTTGTCGCATTTGTACTTCCTTATCAGCAAACCCAAACACTCACACACACGCAATCTGCCTTATGCTTTGTCAAAACTATCAAATAACATCTTGATTTGCAAATCTTAAACATTTTCCTTAGACACTGATGGTGTTCATAAAAACACAAATAATGAGGCAAATAGAGAGTTACCACAGATGTTACAACCCAATGCATTCTGGGATTGAAGGGGTGGGGCCATCTGTCAGTCTGTTAAACAGTTAGAGAGAGACATTGACAGACAAATAATAGAAAGAAAACGCTAAAGAAAGAGGCTTTGGCCTGTGGTCATGATAAATGTAGGCTTTTAAGCAAATTGGATCTGTATGCGCTTTTGGACAATGAGTGTTCCCGACCCGCTCCTGCATTGTTTACAGTTTTGTTCTCTCTGTTGACGTTTTTGCCTTTGCCTGCAAACACAGAAGACGCATCAAATGCAGGTCTTTGTTGTTTTCGGTGTGTTTGCATGTTTCATGATCTTTAGGACAGCCCTTTTAAAGAACACTATTTGCATTGGTTTGCCTCATTTCAAATGTAGTTTTGTATTTGAAACTCTAGAAACTGTCAGGCAAACATTTAGGTCACATGCAGATACCTTTAGGTCACCTTTAGGTCACATGCAGATACATTCTGTGACTCAAGGTTGTTGAGGCTACCGCTACCTGGCTGCTAAAATACCTTTGCTAACTAGTTAGCTGTTTTTAGTTGTCAAGTATAAATTTACTGTCAGTTTTCTAAACGACGTTCAACTTTGCCACACGCTCAGTTCTGTCACATTCTGTACCAAAAAGCTTTTTATACTTCTGTATAAAATATATAGAACTAGTTTGGTACATTTGGTACAGATCTTAAATGTCATTCATTATAGTCTTAAATTTTAGTTAGCAAAATTCAGATGGAAGTGAAGTCAAGGGAATCAGCTCAACACTCTACATTTTTGTCACATCTTTAGTTCTTTGGGCAATGCTAAGATTGCTTTTTATCTGAACCACTTCAGCCTCAACTAGGTTGTAAAATTCATCACTGGGCTCTCCAACTCAACATTAAATCTTGGTTTAGTAGCGAAAACCTGGCTCTTCTCTGTGGTCACTGTGACTACACCAGATTAATGATAAAACAGGACATAATCTTGCCTTAAATCTAACCTAAATCTGTTTACTGATGTGCGTTGATTAGAAATGCCAGATTTTGAGTTCAGTTCCACTGTCTTTAGTGCCGTAGTAAGAAGTCAATCAAATGTGTGATAACCTCTGCTGGATGAGTTTTGAAATGTAATTTGAAATTCTTTCCGGAAAGTTTCAACTTGTACAATCATGGTGACACTGCTGACTCGGTGATGTCAGTGTATGAAATGCTGTTTCAAACATGCATGGACTGTTCCAGTAGAGAAAAGACTGATCCTCCATCGTGTTGTTTACTGCCACATCATGCACTCCCACTCACAGGCCTCAAAGCAGGCATTCGCAGGCTAACACCAAAAACAGACACCTGGTACTTTATATTAAGATGCCACTAATGTTTTTCTACCCTCCCGTTTATCGAGCTCAACTCGTTCTGTGCTGTTAACACTCAGATTGGTTACAGGTGCAGTACAGGGTAGAAAATCTGTGGTGTCTGCCCTTTAGTGATCTGCGACAACTTTCTAGTCAGATGGTGTTGCCTACATGTTTGCAGAGGAGCGAGCCAAGGCAGCCTTTTGAGATCAAGATCACAGAGAAGCTCCTACCAAAAATCTTATTCTCCAGATTACACTTTACACCCACAGATTGCTTTGAAGTATTTTATTAATGATATTCAGAAGTATTTCAATGCTTATTAGCTGAATAATTATAGAAATTCTGAATCTCAGACGTCAAAGCTTTTATCAGGAAAATAATTAAGACACACAGACATTCTTTACTGTATTTTATGGATGGATTATACTTATCTGAATAAAACCAATGAAAGAAAAATGTTTACTGATGTTCACTTGAAATACTTGAAGTGACCACAGCAACCTTGCTAGTATCCTAACCTTTCTCTTTCTTGTTTGATTCTCTCTTGTTTTGACTCACCAACTCTTCGGGAATCCCAGCGAGCGACAAGACGTGGAGATCGCACAGGAGATTCAGGAAGAACTGGTCCGACAGGCGGAGCAGCAGCGACGGCAGGAAGAGAAGGATGCAGTAAGAAACACAAACTCTCACAGATGATGTTTAAAATGTGCAAAGGCTACGGTCATCGCCACGGTTGCTCTGGGATTAATTCCCTGGCTTGGGGCATTTGCAGCATGACTTTTCTCTCGTTCTTCACCTTTTTTCCTGTCATCTTACTGTTTAATAAAATAAAATATTTAAATACACTTTCATAAACAACTGGCATAAATTGTTCAAATCTAGTCGATTCACTAGAAACTGTGTGTAAATCTGAAAGACTATCAACAACACTGTTCCTCATTTTGATACTTGTAAAATATGGAATGAATTTTTGCTTATTGTTTCAGATCAAACACATTTGTTACAGATTATCCAGTTTTATCTTCACTTTGGTCTGTGTTGTTTGTTTTTTGCAGGCCATCGCTCGAAAGCTGCATGAGAAGGAGATGATGAAAGAGGAGAGGAGGAGACAGAAACAGATGGAAGCAAAATATGAGGAGGATTACTTTGAGGATCACGGAGGTGGGGAGCGCACCACAGCTCGTGTTGATGTCTTGCTGTTTCCTTTTGATGCTTGTATGAGCTCATGTGGGACTACAGGGGTAAAGATGTTTTTGTTCAAGACGACGGTTTCCTTCCAATGCTGAAAACATGAGGATTTGCCTTTGATTCATCGGGGTCCTTGTTATTGCTGCTGCTGACTAGAGGGAAAGATCTCGCATTAGACTCGAGGGACAACAGAGTGCAGCTGCTGATGTAAAAGGATTTTTAGTGTGCTTGAATTACAGCTTTAATGTGCTTTGTCTAATTATAAATGAGCAGAAGTGTTGGTGATTAAGGAATGCATTATAAGAACACCCCATGAATCCTTAAGTGATTTTTACACCTCAGAAACATAAGTTTTAGCTTTTAGCCACACTTCTATGATATGTTGGCGAGCATCATGATTGTAGATCTTTTGTTAAAATGTGTGTTGATCCTCAGGTTTTCTCAGAAACCTGAGGATCCTCTGCTGACGGACTGACTCTCACTTCTCAACAAGGCGGCTGCTGAGTGCTTGCGGCTTTGTGTAGACAAAGACACTGGCCTCTTTGTTGACATAAACAGGGTTGGGCAAGTGTCTGCAGCCGTCGGTCTTTCTGCCCCCCTCTATCCATGTTGTCTGAATCCATCGTGTTGCCTGAGCTCCTTGCGCCGGTTGCAGCCGCTCTTACTTGGTCTCATAATAATTTTTGTGGCAGCAGCGCTATGTTTGCCGACCAGCCCTGTAAGTTACGTAACTTCTCACATTGTGAACTCCCTGCTGGGTTTGTGTGTTCACATAGCAGGTGAAGTGTGATCTTACTGGAGGCTGCGGTTGCTCTTTTGTTTACTCTGTATCTCAACCAATGTGGGAAAGACGTCGGCAAGCAACTTTCAGGCTACAGGATTGTAACTGCGTAAATGTGTTGGTATGTGAGCCGTGTTTGACTGTAGCGGTGCTCTGCATGTTAGATTTCCATTAGAAATATGCAACTTGTGTCGCAGTTGAATATTTCAGCTCTTTGCTTTTTGATACCAGGCAATGATAAATGAGAGCAATTCTGCAGATGGCAGTAGGACCACAGGGAGCTCAATTTTTATATATATTTTTTTATTTTTTTTTTTCACATTCTGTCTGTCATACTACTATGACATGGTGACAATTTTAACAAATATGTAAAAAAGTCATTTTATTAAATAAAAGTTACGTACTGCAGCTTTAAGCTTAAGTGCGCTTGAGATGCAGAGATGGAAGATGATCAAACACACACAAATGAGCTCACTTCTGAATAACTCAAACAAAATTAAGGTTTTGGAGTGGCCTAGTTAAAGTTCAAACTTGAATCTAATTGAGATGCTGCTTACTGATTAATTAAAACAATTCTGGCAAGAAGAGTGAGCTGATATTCTTAACAGGGATGTAAAACTTTCATTGCCAGGTGCTGCAGAAGGATGAAGGCAGGAAGGAGATTACTTTTAAGGTTCATTTGGGAACATTTTCTCTCAAAGTTGTACCTCCACATTAGCACTCATGTGAAACCAGTTGATTCTCATTGGGCTTCTCCTCACAGGAAATGAGGTATCTTTACTGTATTTGCTAATCTCAGTGACCTACAGACCAACTAGTTTCCGGTATGGAGGTCTCCACCTGACACTGGCAGAGGAAAACGGAGTGTAGATGAGGTGTGTTTAACAGAAACAGAAAAGAATAACAATTTAAAACTTGTCTTTTCACCTTTGAGCAGACACCAGTTATTTCTGTTCCACCCTCTTCTTTTTTCTTTTTTTTCTTTTAGACAGCTAAGTCGATTTGATTTGAGCAGGTTGTTAGATCACAGGAATTCCTTTGCGATGACTCTCATCTGAGCTTTGTTCATTTCCACTTGCTTTGTCTGTCTCATGCTAACAGCCAGCAGACTGGTTTTCATTGAGGTGTTTTCCCAACTCTGATCAGTGCTGTCAAGAACATTTGTTGTTGCTAGAATTCCAGATTTCTTATAGCATGAACTGGAAATGAGCTGCACAGTATTGTGAAAGCATTATTTAAATACGTTACTAATATTTTTATTTTCTGGAATACACACACTAACGCCTACGTCCATGGCATGCTCTCTGTGCCTAGACCATGTGTTTACCTGCATGCTTAACAGCAGCCTTGGCTCATAGCATCCCGTTTGTTGTGTTTTCCTCACCATTCTTCCCCCACTCGTCCTTCATCAGAGCCAAGATCCGCCGATGTGGACAAACGAACCCGTCAGACGTCTCGATCTCCAGACATACATGATTCGTACTCTCCTTCGCGCTCAAACAGAAAACGCTCTCCAGATTATTATTCTGCTGAGGCTAAAAAGAGCCAGTACCCAAAGCAAGACTCTGCGGCACTTCGTGGTCACTCCAGATACCCAGAGCACTACGTGGAGGCAGAGCGAGGCCGTAGCAAGCACGCAGACCCGTATCCAGAGCACCTTCTGCCCTCTAGAGGCAAGCATGGGGACAGGTACCCAGAGTTTGAGCCTTCATACACTGGCAGAGCCAGGGAGCAGGGGCAAATGGAAGTAGATGGAGTGATGAGAAGGAAGGAAAAACCAGCCAGACCGCCACCTCCACATACTATTGTAGAAAGAGACAAGGACAGGGAGAAAGACAGGCATAGACATGATAGGGACAGGGACTATAAAACGGAGAGACGCATAGAGGAGTACACAAGAGCAAGGGAGCAGGATGCCAGGCAGAGAAGAGAACGGGAAAAATCCAGAGATAGAATACCAAGTGATGACGGACCGAGAGATGGAGACAGACAACGACAAAAGGACAAACACCAAGCCAGGAGCAGGGTCGGAGCACTTGATCTGGACCTTTTGGACCCAGGATACATCCGGGACAGGCCAAGAGACAAGAGGGGCTCCTGGGAGGAGGAAGAGGATGATGGTGGGAGGAAGGCCAGGAGCCGGCAGCACATCCACTCCAGCCCAGTTGAAGTGTTTGACGTGTTTACAAACGGCGAGGCTCGAGGAGGAACCAAGGAGATCCGGGACCTCCTGCAGGTTGAGTCTCCTGGAACGGAGCACAGTCACACCCACCCCAGCAGAGAGACAGGTATCACCAGTCCGCTCTGGGCGCTGTCGGGTGTTTGTGTGGTTGCTGCCCTTGCTTTTCGCTGTGAAAATCTCTGGTGGTGGGTCGATCTAACAGACAAATCAGTAGTGCCTCTGATGGTTTAGATGTTTCTCTCTGGTTCCATGTTGTGGGATTTCCTCTTTCTGCCATTGTTTCCTGGTTTGTGATATCGAGTCTGGGTGTTCTTCATGTTCTGCAGGTTTCATGAACTGGAACGGTTGGGCATTAACAACGAGCTTCAGGGCTACTCAGCTGGTTGTAATATTAACCAAATTAGGAGAAACTACTAAACAAGACATGATGATTCACACCAGTAAAGATGCACTGCAGCCCTTTGAAAGATGCCTCATAACAACATATGAATAGCTTCTGACCAATTAGATATTTTGTAATCGGTTAATAAGTGCAGATTTTCATAATTAGATAAATCTCTCTCTATAATCACAATAAGGATATCCAATCATTCTTCCTTGATTGTGCAGAAACAAGCAGTAGTATTCTCACTTGTTCTTGGTTTCTCAGTATTCTGTCATAGACCAACCATTTCATGGGGTTGCTCCTACAGGCCGCGTTGACAAAGGAAGTGGCTCAGTTATCCCAGAAACCGAGTATGGATTGTCTGAGGCCACAAAGGGGTTGACAAACCTTGACCTTCGGGAGCAAGAGTTGAAGGACATGGAGGTCGCCAGAAGACTTCAAGAGGAGGAACTCAAGGTGAGAACACTTTGAAATGTCTTGTTGCTTAAATGCGTGCTGCAAATAAACTTGCCTCGCCACAAACTGCAGGCAAACCCTGTAGTTGTTTTCCCTTTCAGTGTTAAGTCTGGTTGTTCTCTTTTTTCTCCCTCATTTATTTTTATCTTAACCCAAGTTTTTAAATGTTTCGTGTTTCAGCGAATGAGCAATATGCAGGAGCGTGCAGCTCAGGTGGCAAAAGACGAGGCAAGTTTTAATAAGGTCTTGTTTTTCATCTTTTTGGTGTATTTTTTAGTTTTTTTTTGTCCTTCGTTCAGAGTGAGGTCCGACTAATTCACAGGCAAACCTGAGTTTTAAATTGATGCTTAAACCATTGATTATTTAACGACAAATATTTCAGTAATTAAAGTCCTGCTACGGTAATTGGTCTCCTCATTTTCTGATTGTTTAATGAGAGCAGTATTTCAACTGAGTGCATATGAGATCCTTGTTGTTCTTTTGCTATCGTTATGTTTTGTCGATCTGACAGGAAATTGCTCGATCCTTGATGGAAAAGGAGAAGAAGGAGTACAGAAAGAACAAAGAACGCGAGAAAGAGAAGGAACGAGAGAGGATGGCCATAGAGAAGATGGCCATGGAGAGAAAACGACCAGAGGGAAACTACAAGGTAACTCCTTGTAGTTGCCTTGTAACACCATCCACTTCTGTTTAGTTGTCACAACACAGAGGACTTTAATTCAATTCAATTCATTTTATTTATGCATCACCAATTCACAACAAATGTCGTGGCAAAGCACTTTACAAAAAAACGTTTCAATTTACTCATACATGCATTCCAGTTAATCCTGGTCATTGAACAGTACTCGGTGTTTTATTAAGTATTCAAAGTAATTTAAAAAGTTTGTGTTCATTGACTTGCAGCATTGGACGATCAAGTAGCAACAATCACTTGTTGACTTGACGATAAGAAAAGATGTTTCAGTTTTCTTGCGTATAGGTCTGACTCCATTGAACCACTACAACCAATTATTTATTTTCTTACCAACTTATTAACTCATATTACTTTATTACATTATTTTTTTTATCTGTAAATTTGCATAAATATGTGTATTGATGGAGGGGAGAGTTTACTGACTTTTAGTAATTATTTGTGTACTTATTGACCTTTCTTTTTTTTTATTGACTCGCCAAATTATTTTAAAAAATTTTTACTGCCTGAATTAAAATTACTTGTATTTGTGTTGCCTTGTTTACATTTATTTACCGACTTATTTACTTGTATAACTGACTTTTTAATTATGCTATTTGACTTGCCTAGTGAATTGTTGTTTTGTTTATATATATTTACAGCTAAATTATTCATTTATTGACTTATTTATTTATCCGCTCACAGCCAAGTTCGGAGGAAGCTGCGTGGCCCAGATCGAGAGAGGAGTATGAATATCACAGACAGAGAAACAACAACAGACCTGTCCGGTACAAGGCCCATTCAGCAACCAGTAGTTTTACTCCAGTAAATCAGATTCTGCTTGTGATCCAGACCTTGACTGATGTGTCTCTGTTTTCTCAGGCCTCCTCAACCTCGTGCTCCTGATTATGAGAATGTTAGCTCGGTGTACGGCTACTCGGACCACCATGCTGCCTCTCGCCCTCCACAAAGACCTGAAGCAGCTTATAGAGGTACTTCATAGTATTCCTAAATCATCATAAATTTTCACACAAAAACTTTTTGTGATTGGTCAGTGAGTTATTTTATTTTTATTATATTGTTTTTCTAAATTATTGGATGCTTGGATCAGCAGTAGAAACAAAAATGTACAGAGATAAGTGAGCTGATCAACCAATACAAAGCATCCTAATAAATATCTGTTGTTTTGCAGGTGCCTATCAGAAGCGGTGACTCGAGATCTGCACCTTAAAATGACTGTACCTTATCCAAACATGCTGTCAACCATCCATCTTTTTCTTTGTGTAGTCTTTTCCTTTTTTAAAATATTTATCTTTTTTTGATCATTCACCTTTTTTTCACCAAAAACTTTGGCGCAATCTCTGAGTTTAGACTTGGGATTTTTTTGGATTCCTTTTTTTTTTAAACCCATGAACATTGACCTGAGTGGTTGGTCGATGAGTGTTGGAACAACATTTTTATTGTATATTTTTTTTCTGTTGTATTTTCTATTCGTTAATAATGACGTTAGCAATAGCCAAAGGAGCAGTTTGGCCACAAAAATCTCCCATGATTCAAAGGTGTTTAAAGGACCTGGCTTTTTACTTGCTCTGGTCATTGCGTGCTGACGTGTGTTTTACTCTGGATCGTGCCATCATCGTCATCATCATCATAATCATCATCATCAAGGCTTTATGCCTCTTCTGGGCGGACGCACTGGAGCCATGTAGTTTCTTCATGTGGGACATGTCGGTCTGCTCCAGCTGCTACAGTGTCTTGTATATCAACATGGCAGCTGCTTTTTACATCTGTGCTGTTCAATAGACAGACTCTCTCTATGTGCCACTCAGCCCGTGACCTTTAGAGGGTTTACTCTCTTGCTCTTATTTTAGAAAAATGAAAACAGGCCTTTAACATGGTGCTGTTAGCTCCGGCTTTGTTTCTGTTTTATTTTGTTCCAGCGAGCTCGGTAACAATCCATTAAATGGCTTCTGACCATTCTTTCCTGCTTTTCAGAGGCATTGTTTATCCTCTGTACCTTCAAACTGAACGTAGTATGACTGTAAACGAATCACTGTTTCTCTGTGCATGCTTACTGAGACTGTACATGCATTTCAGCTGTATATGAAATAATCCGGCTCTTACTTAATGATCAGAAAGGGCTAAAGCCACAAAAAGCCAATAATGTTCTCTGTGAATAAACAAACTATCTACTTGTTCATATCCTCTGTATAAAAGGACTTTTCTGCCACCTTTTCATATCTCCGATCTGAAACTGAGATGCATGTACGTTGCTTGTCTGTCGAAGCTGAAGTTGTGCTTACAGCACAGAGGTGGTATGTTTGGGTTTTTTTTATGTTGATGTGCTGTCAATGTGTGAAATGATTGTGTAAAATTCTAGATTACTTTTGATTTTGTGCTGTACTAGTTAAATATGTTCACAAAGGGACCTTTCTATTTATTTTTATACAAAATGTTGACTTTCCTGCTATTGTTTTCTCATGCTCAACCTTTTCCTGACATCACTTCCAGGTTTTTGTCTTTAACTCAAAGGCAGACATCCCTTCCTGTACAAAATTAAGATAACGGACAATTACTCAGCACAAGTTCATCTTAATGAAGAGAAGTCCTGCTGAAAGATTTACTATTTTCAGTTTTTTTTTTAGTTTTTTTTTTTTTTTTTTTAGTAAAGTAATGGAAAATGAAGAGCACATTTATTCTTTTAAGTTTAGGGAAATTAATATCATGGCAACCTGTTTATTTTTTTTTTTTTTGAATACTCAGTGCTGCTTCTGAACTCCTATGTTGTCATAAATGTTGCTGAAATAGATAACCAGCTTCCAAAACGAGTTTTCCTGCTGCAGGCAGGCAGAAACGTGTCAGTTTTTTAAAACCTTAGTATGAGCCATTTGCGTTGCTGGAGACAAACATGAAGGTGTTGAATTGAACTTCGTGCTAACTGTTGACTGAATGAGATGTGTGCCATATGTTATTACTTTTCAGGGACTTAAAATGGTTGAGAAATTGTAAAGCTGTAGCAGATCCATTTCCTTTATAAATGGGACTTCTAATGTATTATTTGAAGAGGGCGCCACCTTGTGGGCGCCTCAGTGATTGGGGATTAAAAAGTGATTTAACTGATCAGTTTGAGTCCTTGTGTTTATTGATCATAAGAAGATTAGAAATCTTTGCTGTAGGAAAAGTATGAAATATGTCAATATTATTTGACTACTATTGTCTTGAAGGACTTGAGGTAAGATCTAAATATTCAACAAATGTTTGAAGTCGTTTATACTATTTTAAGTTCAGAAATACCATTTTAATTTCCAATACTTGCTAGAGATCTTAACTTTTCACTGTATGCTGTCAGTCGATTAATTTGAGATGTTTGTGTTTTTCGACCAGCAGTTGTGATCACAATTCTCACAACAGGAAACTGCTGTAAACACGGCAATTCTTTCTTTCTTTCTTTTTTAAATGTACTTATTACAGATCATCATTATGGGTACAGGTAATGGTTGCACCTGTAACCATTATGACTGATACAAGTCACCCTAGTGGTGACCTTTGGTTCTCAAACTGTGATCCTAAACTTGCCTTTAGTGAAACTAATTACATTTTGGCAGAATTGTATCTTTTCCACAACTTTCCTGAAAAAATAGCAAATGATGTCTTACTCTGATTTTGAGACAATTTTTTTTTTTACTCACTTTTAGATGGTAGTTATTGTGCTGGTTGTGTGTTTTCAGCTCCACACAAACCACATCATTTGCAATCTGTACTGACACTGTGGACAAAGCTAAGTATGGAAATAAACACTGATGTTCTGACTGCTACTGGTCTACCAGCTTCGCAATTTGCAGGAATCTGCTTGTGTGCAGATCTCAAGGTGTTTATGCACTGAAATGAGCAAAGCCCAGACATTAATGATGGTGAGTTTATTTCAAGAATTACAGAAAATAATTGTAAAACAAAACAATGTTTGTATTAGTGCAAATAACATTTGCACTATTAAGAGCCTTTAGTAAAACAGGAAAGCATTTCTGTCCTGGATGCATCTCTCCAAACGGGATGGAAATGTGTGCAAATGCGCTCAACTATTTCCTTGAAAGAGCTGGTTGCTGCCATCATTTGCTGGAAGTATTTTGTTCCCCTCTGTCAGAATTTTAATTAAATTGAGCCACTGCTCAAGGAAAGTACAGAGTTAACGCCCATCATGTGAGAACGGATAAGTGGAGCTGGTTCACCAACATACCTGACATTACTGCATGTGGTAACACTACTGCCGTGCCCTCCTGTGGGATATGACAACTGAACTGTCGCAGGTGTAACTGCTGAACAAAATGTGTTTTGCTGCCGCTGAGCTCAGACAGAAATGCACACTGGATTTTTAGGGTTGCAGAACTATAACAAGAGGATGAGGCCTGCTGCTATGTGGCTGCTGCTTTGCAGCTTCCAGAGAAAACTTACTAAATAAAACCAACAGCAAGCAGGCAGATTACACATTATCTGAGCTGATTTTATTGAAAACCACCACAAGTATCCACTCAGTCCTCCCACTGTGGATCTCTCTCCCATTTTTAGATGTGGATGCACATCACACACACGACCAGAAACAATGACTGAAATTTTAAAGCTGAGAAATTCCCAGGCAAAGTTTCCAGCTGTGTGGGCAACTGAACTCAAGTACAAGGATCCTGTTGAAGAGAAGACAAAAAAAAGGGGGGTTTGGTTTAACAGCATATGCATGAGCGGGTTTGTGATCGTCCTTTTCCTTGCTGTCGCCAAAACAAATGGCAGAAGATATTCAAACAAATATTTATTCAAGCTGAAACTCGTCTTTGTATGCTACAATAAATCAGCTGCCGCAAGTGTCCTCCTTGCAAACTGAGCGACCTTAGTGGTGATAAAGAGAAATAAAATTCAGAGGTAAACTAGCTCACCTGCTGGGAATCATCTGATGTTTTAGGTACTGAAGAAAGGTGAGCGCAATAAACAGCGAGGACAGGCCATTTTTCCGTGTCTCACCTGGCAGGTAGAAATGTGAGTACAGCCGTCTGTCAACTGCAGCATGCCGTGTTCAGACACGAAGACACACCCACTGTTTGGAGAGGGAGGAAGAGAAGCTAGAGGGGGTTGACCTGCTAATTACCTACCTCACAGGTTTCTGTCTAAATATCAAAATTAAAGTTCTTCATGGTAAAAAAAAGAAAAGAAAAAAGAAATAAAGCCTTGACAGTCTTCCTCCTTGTCAAATGTTTTTCATGTGACTGCGTAAAGTGAAAAAAGGCTTTATACTAATGTTGACTTATGTCGGTTTATTTCCTTCTTCTCGCTCTGATAATGCCTGGGGCTCATCTTCAGGAAAAACCGGTGGAGGGAGTCAGGGAACTATCACGTCAGATGTGATCCAGCCCTCTGCACAGCAAACCCACACTCTGCTTCTGTAAAAAAAAGAGACAACTAGACACCACAACGGCTTAAAATGTGTAATTACATTTGAAAACTCACTTCAGTCATTGCAATAAATATATTAGACAAATGTGTTTGAAGTAAAGACATAATCTGAGCACCTTCATTGTCATGATTTACTTTGACATAATATGAGTCAATCAGCAAGACGGAAACTTTAAACAAAAAGTTTTTGCTTAAGAGCTTTAGGCTTTGTCTCTACCCAGTGACACATCCAGAATGTTTTGGAAAGGGCTGGACCAAATAACATAACAGGTACCTTTGCCAAGTTCGTCTTTAGGAAGGTGTGGGTCCATCAGTTACAGCCAGTCTTGATGCTTTTCTTGCTCAAGTTTCAAATTCCAGTAGACTGACACGTAGATGTAAGCTTTTAAAGTTTTTATGCATTGTTTATATGAAAATATTTTTTGTTTTTCCATAATGTCATCCCTTCTACCGTAAATACTGTTAATTTTTAGAAATGTCTTCATCCATAAGAAAAAATACCCAGAATGCTGCAATAATCATGGTATTTCTGCATGTGGTGTTGGATGATACAGGAAGATGAGAGTTTTGGATTTGTCTGGTTGAAGTGCAGACCCAAATCAGAGAAAGATAATCTAATCTGAATTTAAAACTGGTCAGGCAGCAGAAAACTGGAGTAAAGACTGAATTCATAGATAACCAGGCATAACAATAACAGGCTGTTCCCGTGATTACTACTGTACTTTATTGTGTGATTGTCTACTGGTGTTGTCGTGTGCTATTACCTTTATTGGCCAGGTCACCATTGTACAAAAATTCTGAATCACAATGGAGTTTTTCTTTTTCTTGTAAAATAAAGGTTTAATCAAAAATAAAATAAAACTCATAACCAGACAATTAAAAGATTTCTGCCAAAATGTGCCAAAATTCTTGCTAAAAGACTCGTCGCCAGTTATCAGAAATGCTGGATGTCAGTTGTTTCTGCTAAAAGAGGCCCAACCAGATATCTGATTACTTTTTAACATTTGGCTGGGATCATTTTTATGTCTACCTGAAAGTAAAATTTGCCAAAAAAAAAAAAATAGCAAAAAGAGAAGAAACCTATAAGGGTTGAAGTCATTCGTCTAGACACTGTATCAACACATACTTGATCATCCACTTTGTATTTTCTCAGCTTAGAGTGTTTATTTTCCTCCAATACCGGCAACATTTTTGCTTTGTTTTTCTGTCATTTTAGACATAGGTAGGTTTTTAAGTCTGAAACTGATCTACAGACGCTGTGAAGCCCATCCTGACTGCCGATGTGTGTGACGACCTGAACGTAAGCCGACAGAGAATCTCCCAGCCGTTTAGCCTTGAGGCAGTCAGAGCTGTGCCTGATGCAGGAATGACATCGGACTGGTTGGGAGTGGCAGCCAGCTCCAACAAACGCTGGGAGTCACTGCTTCTATACATGCCACGGCAGTTCAGTGGAGTTTTGTTTAGGCATGCACAAAATGATAAGGAATCAAATTATTTTGGGATAGTAGTCACCTGGAGAGGTAGTTGGAAGCAACCAGTCAGAGGAGACATGCATTTACAACATCATTAATTCCATCAACTGCAAACACATAAGGAGTGAAGTTATCTTTATGTTTGTATGAGTAACTGAGCTATAAATAAAAGCAGTAAAGTTATTAAATACCATTAGATCTGCATGTTTTACCATGTTTCCAAGAAGGATCAGTTTGACGTAACCAACCGCTTTAAATAGATGTAAATTTAATTGTCTTCAAAGGGGAAACTTGTCTTGGATATAGTCTTAACAAAGCTGTTACCACAACTAAACGCACTACAAACAATAAAACATATGTTGAAAGCTAACACCACAATAAAATCTAAACACATATTCCTGCATAACTTCCAATGAATCTGACTGGAACATCAGCAGCATGACAAAGACCCTTCAAGTCTTAAGAGACCGCACTGTTTATGTTACAGAGGATGGCAAGCAGTTGTTTCAATTTGATCCTATAAATCAGTTTATTCTCTTAAATAGCTGAGAGTAAGATTAGAAATAATAAGATGACTACCCTGCTGTGAAAAGTAATATTGAGTTTATTGAATTTACTCCAGTATAAACTACTTTGCAAAAATGTTCAAACTCTTTACATTTTTGCTGCTTTCTCACATTATAAACACAAACTCTGGTGTAGTTTTTTTCTCTTTTTTTGGCTCTAGTGGCCTTTATTTGAAAGTAGGGCAATGAGAGAGAGGGAAGACATGCAGCAAAGGTCACAAGGCCGGGAATCAAACCTGCAATGGCCACATCAAGGACTAAGGCCTCCTTATGTGGGTTGATGCCTGCATCACCTCAACAGCCCCCAGCTGTGGTGTAGTTAATACGATGTAGCTGTAGTGCTTAATGGTGAAGTGGAAAGATAGAAATATAGTTACACTTTTATTATTGATACAAAGTAAAAGTAAAATGCCTCCTTTGAAGTGATACCCCTGAGTAAAATGTGGTGTAACTAGTTCACTCGAGTTTCACCTAATTAATGAATAAAGCTCCACCCATGTATCTTTTATTCTCAGAGTTAGCATTCATTCTAACTCTGAGAAAAGCCTCAAAGGTTGTCTAGAAAACATTATCAAAGAACAAATTACAAGTAAGGTTGTGTCCTAAATTAGCATTTCACAGATCTCTGTTTAATCCATTATCTGAAAATGGAAAGACAGCAAACCTACCAAGTCTGTCAAAGGGAAACATTAACCAGAGGAACACCAAGGGTCCATGGTAACTTTGGGGAAACTAGGGAAATCTTTATTCAACACAGGCATCAGTTGCAACAT